>NC_139149.1:64438161-65708129 GCF_964270905.1 Leucopleurus acutus | reverse complement strand
CAGAATTTTTGCCTCCTCCCCCCCCTTTTCATTAAGTTGGCTTTTCTGTTGATTTGTAAGTGCCTTTATGTATTTCAGATATGTATTTTTTGTCACATGTATGTATTGCAAGTAACTAGTCCTGTTCTTATCTCTCGAGCCCTGCAAGGCTGCCAGAGCTCTGCTGGTCTATGTCCCTCAGCAGCAGCCCTGAATCAGCAGATACTCGCAGGGAGAAAGTGACATTACCTTACCTCTCTGTGGTTCTGCCTTCTCTTGAGTCTTGACCCTTCTAGTCTTCATTTTTTTTTGCCAGCTCTCTGGTGTCTTTATTTTTTAGTTTTTATCTTGAACTAATTTTTGACTTATAAGAAACTTGCAAAAATAGTACAGAGAATTTCCATATAGTCTTCACCCAACGTCCCCTAATGTTAGCATCTTCCATAACTGTAGTTCACTTATCAAAACCAGGAGATTAACATCAGGAAAATACTATTCACCAAACAACAGGTCTTATTTGAATTTCACTAGTTTTCCCACTAATGTTCTTTTTCTTTTTCCAGGT
Organism: Leucopleurus acutus; assembly: GCF_964270905.1. Lineage (NCBI taxonomy): Eukaryota > Metazoa > Chordata > Mammalia > Artiodactyla > Delphinidae > Leucopleurus > Leucopleurus acutus. The sequence continues at coordinate 65,707,585 of NC_139149.1, read as the reverse complement.
CCCTCCTTGCCTTTAATTGTATTTCTCCTTAATCTTCTACAACCTGTGGTAGTTCTTCTCAGGCTTTCCTTGTTTTGAATGGCTTTGACCCTTTTTAAGTCCTCTGGTCACTTATTCTGCAGAATGTCCCGCAGTATGGAGATCTGTCTGATGTTTTCTCATGATTAGAATGAGGTTATTCATTTTTAGCCAGAATACCATAGAAACGATATGTTGTTCTTACTGTGCCTTATTGAGGAATTGATAATACTGATATTGGTGACATTAAGTTTGACCACTTGGTTAAGGTGGTATATATTGGGTTTTTTCATGGAAACTGTTTTTCTTTATAAATTAATATCTTGTAGGGAGATAATTCAGCACTATGCAAATCTCCTCTTTCTCCTCTAACTTTTGGTCTTCTATTTTCACATCCATCTGTGGATCTTATCTGCAACACTTACTACTGTAGTGTTTGCCAAATGGTGGTTTTCCTGTTTGTCTCTTTTTCCACATTTGGTAATTGAATTTCTCCTGTAAGAAAGAGTTGTGCCCTCCTCCATTTATTTATTAATTCAACTATATATTTATATCAGTATGGATTCATGAATATTTATCTTATTCTATGGGTTAAAGTCCAATGCTATCATTTATTTTCTTGTTCAGATCATTTCAACTTTGTCTATTAGGAGTTCCTTCAAGTTGACTCCAGTGTTCTTTTGACATACTCCCATCCCTTTTTTTGAGCACTTCCTTATAGCATCTTAAGTTGCTCCAGATCTTTAGTGCCTTTCAAGAGAAGATGTTAAAATTTTATCTGGCATCTCTAGTTGTTTTCAGCAGCATTACTAGTCTTTCACAATTTTGTCTGTCCTCCTTGGGAAGGGGAAGTGCTATAGTAAAGGATTTTTTCAAATACGCCATTTTCTGAAAAGGTCTATGTTGTTTTCCCCAGGGCCAATTCTGCTTCTTTCATCATAGTATCTTAGTTTGAATAAGAGATACTCTGATTGTCCAAAATGCATGTCATTTCTTGTATCTTTCAATGCGTATTTCAGAGAGGCAGCACTTTTCCCCACAGCCTTATTAGTAGGTTGGAAGGCTAGTCTTTACATGCTTGTTTCACTTCAAAGTGTTTTACATACTAAGTGGCATGCAGAATTAGGGGACTTTCAGTGTTTTATATTATTAGAGCAAGATTCTATTTGCTCACAGGAAATTTTATTCTTGAATTGAAATACACTAATATTGTTCATTTACCATTCACCTCTAAAGAATTTGTTATTTCATGGTATCTGTTTTGAGAACAGATGATAACACAGCATGAACTGCTGCAATAAGGAAGCTTGCTGATTCAGAATTAATTTGCCTCATCATACTATTTCAGTAGAGAGCTTTCAGTTTTATCAGTAAAATATTAAATAGCATAAAAACAATATGAACTTACCCCAAATTAGAAAATTTTAAAGCAAACACCAAGGAGAGAGAAGAGTGCATATTATTATAGGGCTCAGGTTTTAGTGTCAAGAAGCACCAAGAGTGGCATAAACCAGGGTCAGAGGGACGTTGATTCTGCACGGAGCCAGATGGTTTCTGCTTGGGTAGCTGCAGCTCAGCTGAGCTGCTTGATAGGAACCAGAGAAATAGGTCCTTAGTGGCAAACCAACTGACTGTGCCGGGGTAGGCATTTGGCAGGAGAAACAGAGGCTGGTACACTGACGTTTGGGTGGAGGTAGGACAAGGGTAGGCAACTTTCCACCATATTTCCTTCTTTTTGTATGTATTTATATGAACTTGACAGAAACTGTGGTCATCTCAGTACCCTTGATTATGTACCCAAACTAAATAACACAGATATCGTGATTGAATGTGTTTTATAGCTTAAAATGGTAAGATATTTCATTGTAATTAATATTTATATTTGTGATCATATCAATAAAATTAAAAGTTTCAAGGCCTTCTTAGAAGAGTTTTCTCAGAAATCAAGCCTTTGTGGCTCTCATAAAGCCTATGATTATATCTCAATATAGCTTCTCTTTGCTAGTACAGTTAGTACTTCTCTGATAGCAGAACTATCATTTCTGTAGGCAGAGGTTTTCATTTGAAAAATACATATTCATATCATTACACAAACCCAGTCATCCCGCTCAGCCCACCTCTTAGGAAGTGATGTTGCTGGCATGTATGATCATTGCATTTTAATTATGTACGAGATCTGACATAATATTTCATATGACATAATGCATGTGGGCTAGAGTTTATGTTTTGGATAAAATTTGTGAGTGGAAATGTACCACTTTAGTCACTTCATTAAAACTTTTACATTTGCTATAGTTTACTTAAAGTTCTTGTTTACTCTTTTGAGTTAAGGGTCAAAGCAGTACTTCAGTAAATATATTGTATATTCTTAAAAATTACACTATTTGTATAATGTTCTGTCATCAGACTTTGCATTCAATCGATTTGGCTCTGCATCCAGTTTGTCTGAATTAGTAAACCTGTAATGCATCAATAAGTGTGATTTTTCAGTTGTGAAATTAAGACTAAAATGAAAGCTAACTATATTTCATTTTACACATGCAGATAAAGATGTAAGAAAGAAGGGGCAAGGGAACCACAGAAGGAAAGAAGTAAATAAATTGATCAGGAAACAACACACGAATGATAGGAAACAAGAAGAAAGGAGACCAGAGCAACGGCACCAGGAAACGAGGACCGAGAGAGAAAGGAGGTCAGAGAAACCCAGAGACAGAGATTCAAAAGATCCCATAACAAAGTACACTTCAGACAGAGGGCTTCCTTCTGAGCGAAACAGCTACAGCAGAGCCATGAAGGACAGAGACCAAGAAATGTACATGGATTTGGAACATAATCTTGGGGATCCCAGAAAGAAAAGAGGAGAGAGAAGAAATTCTTTCTCTGAAAATGAGCACAAATACAGAAATAAGGACAGTGAGAATTTTAGAAGAAAGGATAGGTCCAAGTCAAGAGAAAAGGATAAAAAACATTCAGCCTCTAGAAGTGATGAAGATAGGTATCAGAATGGTGCTGAGAGACGCTGGGAAAAATCTAGCCGATACTCTGAACAATCCAGAGAATCAAAGAAGAATCAGGACCAGCGAAGAGAAAAGTCTCCAGCAAAGCAAAAAAAATAATTCTGCAAAATTACAGAAACTGAACATGCCTTATATTCAGTTGAAACAAATTATTTTTTACATTGATTGACAAACTTTGTAGCTTGTATAAAGTACTGGTTTGTATTTGTACATTTAAAAAATGTTTTCATTTAAAAAAATGTTTTGTAATTGATACTTCTCAAGGCCCTCCACATAAAATTATTTGAAAAGTTTCACTAGAGAGGGATGTAATTCTTGCCCATATTTTGTTAATAAAATGATCAAATGCTCATTGAATCAGTGATTGTTTTCCATTGACAAAATTTTTTTTCTGATAATAATGTTTCCAATTGTTTATAGAATTATTATAATAAATTGTTAGTGACTTTTTATTTGTAACTGAAGACCAAAATAGATGAACCATTTCAGGTTAACATTTTTGCTTTGTTAATGAGATGCTATGAACCTTTCTTAGGAGTCACGCTTTTTTTAAAGTAGAGGAATTATTTTAATATTCATATTATGTCTTGAACAAAATAGGTATGTGTAGTTTTTTTCAGAAGTGTTTTGGTGAAGCTAGGTGTATGTTAGTCTTTAAACAGATACACAGCTATCTGATTTATAATTAGGACTTCTCTCGATAACATCTCTTTCTGGACTGTTAGATGAACGTTTAATTGAAATTCTTTGTGATTAGTGCTTTTTCTCAGCCTTGAAGTTATATCATTGTTGGTAAGTTAATATGTATTTAATTTTTAATTTGGATTAATAGATAACCAGAAAACATACAGTCATGAGAAGTGTGGGCAAGACTAACTGTGAAATAATTCTAGTTTTTTTTATAAGAATTTTAAGGGTTTCTATCATTGTAACTCTCACCAGTTAATATGTGACCGTATTATTTTTACTTTTGAAATAAAATATTGCCTCTGAAATTTTAGATCTGCTGACAGACATTTAACCTTATTTACTAAATAGACTACTTGTACTTGTTCACCTTAAAAGTACATAAAATCCATTTTAGCCAGTATCCAGGTTCAAGAGTAATGGGACCACCATTTTAATGTTTCTCTTTGAGACGTACTCTGATTCAAAATGTCTTCTATTTTTGTTATTTAAAAACTTGAGTATAAGTAACAATAAAGTCCATGTCAGTAAAGAAATATTATGCTCTCCTCCTCCTCTTCCTGTGTCCCCCAAAGTATTAAATCGAATATGGCAGCTTGGAAAAATTCTTTTCAACACTTTCTCCATCTGTGGTGGTTGGAAGATGGTGAGTTGTGATTACAATGGACCGACACAGACATAGTACATTTCACAGAACTGTGAAGCTCAGCAAATTGGATTTAAGGAACACATAGGCTGTAAGCCCTAAAGGAAATAAATAAGCATTAATTTTTTTTTTAACTAAACATTGATCTTTAGAGGTGGTATCAAGGAAAAAACAGTGGACTAGAAATTTTATTTTCTTCACTTTAACCTTAGTTCATAATTTCTTTTCTAAATGTAAAAATGGGAAGCCATTCTTTTTATTGAGTACTTAAGACCTTAAAGAGTTATTAAAGTAGATTTTTTTTTTTAATGTATGTAACTTTTACAAGCTTCTATGTGCCCAAGTCTGTTCTAGGAATTAGAGGTAAAACAATGAAAGAAATAAAGTCTCAACTCTTATAGTTGGGAGAGAGAATGGTGAAAGACAATGAACAAGAAATGTAAGTATACCCAGTGGTAATAAATGATGTGAAGAAGAGAGTGTGATAATGGAGGGGGGCGGGGGGTGATGATTTTACGTAGGAAGGACAGAGAAGATATCTCATAAGGTGGTGTTTGCTGTGGGAAGAACCAAGGCAGAAGGAACTGCTGAGGCATAGATATTTATTTATAATAAATATTGCCTGGAAAGTTTTGTTAACATTTCCTGTTGTACTTTTATTTTTTAATTGTTAAAATTACTTATATTTTTTCTCTATAAGTATAGTTAAGTCTCTTTAATTGGAATCCCAATAACCTGATAGCATAATCATTATCAACAGATGATAATAGATATCATTCAACATGGATTGGATATGTTCCTGTATTTTAAAACAGGAAAGGAACTGCTAAGTGAATTAATAATATAAATAAAGTTGTAAGGTGGATGTTTAATATTCTTAAAATAACATACCATTGTTGCATACTGTTAACTGTTTCCTGTTGTACTTAATTCAGCTTTTTTTACTCTTCACGATTTTATTTACTCTTACAAAAGCAGTTAACAGAACACTTAAGTACCTTCAAGCAGAAGTATTTAAAATGTAAGGGAGTCATATCAGGACATAATACATAAGAGCCTGGGTGGGGAATTGCACTATTTGCCTTCTTGATGCATTTCTATAGCGTCAAATATGTGTTCCCGTCCACTGCCTGCCACTCAGGCAGGTTTCTCACTTTCATCCTTTTTAATATGCAGACAAGAAATATGTTTGCTATGTCTAATTTTTTACTTTTCAGGATTAGCATTTTGTAAGGATCACCTGAGTTCTAGATACTTCGCATGCGTTGCTCATTGTTTTTCAGTTTCGCAACTTCCTTGCCTCCAAGGTTCTCTTCCCCCATCCCTACCTTTCACATCCCTAGCCACCCCCTCCTGTGGTCATCTCCTTCATGTTGACATCAAAATCCATACAACCTCTAAAAACTCTCCTTTAAGCACTATACTTTGACGCCTGCCCATCCAGCTCATCTGCTTTAATGCTGCTATTCTAGCAACCTTTTTTTACTTCCATCACAACTTTAGAGCTATTGACTTTGTTCTAATGTTACCCCCTCCCTCATTTCTTCACTTCCTTGTTCTGTGGTCCATCATTTGATAGATGAACAAATGAATAAACTAATTTCCACAAAATAACCCTTTGAGAAGTGGTTTTGTCTTCCTGTATTGCAGAAGAAAAGAGTGAAATGCAGAGGTTAATTAGGTCAGGCCACAAAACTGGTATGTAGCAGGACCAGATTTTAACCCAGATAAGCTTTATTCCAGCTTGAGAGGAGTAATATTTGAGTACCAGCTCTGCCACCTACCAGCTATGTGGACTTGGGCAAATTATTTCATCTCTCCAACCTTCACATTCATCTTTAAAATTTAAAATGTTTACTGTGCCCACAGGGAACTATATTCAATATCCTGGGATAAACCATAATGAAAAAGAATATAAAAAAGAATGTATATATGTGTAAAACTGAGTCACTTTGCTGTACAGCAGAGATAACACAACACTGTAAATCAACTGTACCTCAAAAAACATTTTTTTTAAGTTTATGGTGCCCACCTTACACAGTTATAGTGATGATTAAATGAAATAAAGCAGTCAAAGGCCTGTAGTAATTCATAGCACAAAGTGGGCATTTAACAAATACTGGTTTTCTTTTTCCTCAGCATCTAGCAAAGACTTAGGAGAAAATTGAGGTTCATTGACTGACTCATGATTGTTCTGTTATAAGTCATCTGTGATAGAATGTTAAAAAAGGATTGTGTTAAAATAGCTACACAGAAAATTAATGGATTTTTCTAGAGTCAATGTGTGACAAAGAGTAATTCTCTATCATTTCTCTCCTATTATAGTACTTCTTTTCCAGATGTATGTATTCTTTTAATTTAAGCGGCCAGCTTCTTATACCCCTGATTTCACATTTCCCAAATGTGTTGTCAGAAAGGGGAAAAAAAGTTTTCGTTATCTCTGATAGTTATGAGTGAATTTTTTTTATGAGGGAATTTTTTGTTCTTGATTTTAATACTTTGTTTATTCTACTGTCATTTTGACTCTACTGGTGTGGGGTTTTTTCCCCCTAATTCATGTCTACTTTATGATTATATGCTTTCATTCATCAAGATCTTTTAGAACCGTGATCCTTTTTTCCTAATCCTTTTCTCACTTTTTCCAATGTAGTCAGATGTCCTTTCTGACCTTTCACATTCTTTCATTCTGTTCCATGTTTATTCCACTGGATGTTTCTTCAGTCAAGCAAACTTTAATGCCCGCTGATATTTTAGGAGGGAACCCAGAGTGCCTGGTGTTCCCTTCCTGTGGACATCTCCGTGTGCACACTTCCAAACCCTAACTGAAACACTTCCACGTGGTTTTCCCGGCTCTCCTTATTCTGATCTCTTGTGTCCCCTCAGCCTTTCGGCCTTGGATATGTTCCACAACTTCTATTTATACCCACCCACATGTTTCTTTTTAAATGTCCTTAAAAACTTTTGAGCACATTACATATCTCCAGCTAGAACATATGTTTCTTGAAGTTAGTCCTATCTATGCATTGTATGTTTTCTAGAGATAAATGTGTGGACATCTTACCACTATGACTCACCCTTCTCACTGCGCAAGACCATGCTTTGTGGGGAGGGATGAAACTGTTGAGTTCACCTTAGGCCAACTTTGCACAGGTAGAAGAACGGAGATACTCAGCTAGCCGAAGTCACATAGGGTGTGTATGTCTGTGTGTACGTACAGAAGAGCACAGGCTTTCTATTAGAAAAAGACTCAGGTTCATATAGAGTAATTTATGACCATTTAAATTGAATACTATTTGGCTAACTGCACATGTAAGTCTAACTTTTTACCACTTGCTGGTTGTTGACCTTCATTCAGGCAGTCCTTTTTTTTTTAACTTTTCAGACAGGTCCTATAACCTCTATGTCTCAGTTTTCTCATCTGTAATATGGTTTAATAATTGAAACTCCCTCAAATAGTAAATGATCTCTGTGGCATGCTTAAAACAGTGCCTGGCAATAAGTGCTCATCATTACAGTTTGTACTATCAGTGTACTGACATGGTACCACTAGACCAAGAACTGCAAACTCAAATACCTACAGGGGCCAGGGGGATCACACAGCTGAAACAATCAAATGCAGCGGTAAACTGGAGTCATTTAAAGGCAGCAATAGGTGCCCAGCTCCACCCAATTGTGCCGTAGGCTGAGGTTGACAAATCTGCCTGGTTTTCAAGAGGATTAAAGAATAAGAATTTGTATGTAGCTTTTGATTGTTTAATGTTGACAATGACTTTGAGTAAGTTTAAAACAGCCCAAAGTTTATTGAAGGTCCAAAGAAAGCAGTCTCTACAGGTAAATTAGCTTTCGAGTAGCTGGTTTGTGATTCCACTCTAAACCCTCAAAAACGATCTTTCACGTATTTTGAAATAACACTTTTATTATACAAAGAAGATCTTGGCTTTAGTTTCTGCTCTCATAATAGTGGGAGAATAGGCCCTTCATCTTTCTTGAGAAACCTCATTTATTTTGCTAATCTCAGCAATCCCCTCTAGCTAAGTTACTCCAAAATTTGTGTCAAGTTTCAGTTCTGCATTTCACTGGCCTATTCCCCATAATGTCATGGATCCAAAATACAATTCATTTTTCCTCAGATCTGCATCTTTTCCAACTTAACTGTGAGATGATTCCACCAATCTCCTGTCACTTTTGCATGTTCAGAGCTGTTCCCCTATCCTCAAATTGCCAAATTCTATCAATATTGCTTTTGGAAGTCTGCAAATATCCCTATCTTCCCACTCTGACACCACCATAGTCTTGGCCCTTTTTACATATGGCTGGACTTGGACAATAGCTTATTGGTCATCTACTGTGTGCCAGGTACTGTTCTGAGGATATAGCAAAGAGGACACACAAACAGGGGACCTGTTTTCAGTTGAGCCTAAATTTTTGTGGGAAAACAAGATCAAGTTTAAAAAATAAAAACTTATACTTTGAAAAATATTAGCTACCCAGAAAAATCAGTGCAGTGACCACTTATATACAAACTACCTAGATTCAGGTTAATCTAAAGCATTATTTTCGTCCTTATCCACTGAAGTCCAGTGACTCCTCTAGCATTTTTTTTTTTTACACCTTTATTGGAGTGTAATTGCTTTACAATGGTGTGTTAGTTTCTGCTTTATAACAAAGTCAATCAGTTATACATATACATATGTCCCATATCTCTTCCCTCTTGCGTCTCCCTCCCTCCCACCCTCCCTATCCCACCCTCCAGGCGGTCACAAAGCACCGAGCTGATATCCCTGTGCTATGCACCTGCTTCCCACTAGCTATCTACCTTACGTTTGGTAGTGTATATATGTCCATGCCTCTCTCTCGCTTTCTCACATCTTACCCTTCCCCCTCCCCATATCCTCAAGTCCATTCTCTAGTAGGTCTGTGTCTTTATTCCTGTCTTACCCCTAGGTTCTTCATGACATTTTTTTTTCTTAAATTCCATATATATGTGTTAGCATACGGTATTTGTCTTTCTCTTTCTGACTTACTTCACTCTGTATGACAGACTCTAGATCTATACACCTCATTACAAATAGCTCAATTTCGTTTCTTTTTATGGCTGAGTAATATTCCATTGTATATATGTGCCACATCTTCTTTACCATTCATCCGATGATGGACACTTGGGTTGTTTCCATTTCCGGGCTATTGTAAATAGAGCTGCAATGAATATTTTGGTACATGACTCTTTTTGAATTATGGTTTTCTCAGGGTATATGCCCAGTAGTGGGATTGCTGGGTCATATGGTAGTTCTATTTGTAGTTTTTTAAGGAACCTCCATACTGTTCTCCACAGTGGCTGTATCAATTTACATTCCCACCAACAGTGCAATAGGGTTCCCTTTTCTCCACACCCTCTCCAGCATTTATTGTTTCTAGATTTTTTGATGATGGCCATTCTGACTGGTGTGAGATGATATCTCATTGTAGTTTTTATCCGCATTTCTCTAATGATTAATGAAGTTCAGCATTCTTTCATGTGTTTGTTGGCAGTCTGTATATCTTCTTTGGAGAAATGTCTATTTAGGTCTTCTGCCCATTTTTGCATTGGGTTGTTTGTTTTTTTGTTATTGAGCTGCATAAGCTGCTTATAAATTTTGGAGATTAATCCTTTGTCAGTTGCTTCATTGGCAAATATTTTCTCCCATTCTGAGGGTTGTCTTTTGGTCTTGTTTATGGATTCCTTTGCTGTGCAAAAGCTTTGAAGTTTCATTAGGTCCCATTTGTTTATTTTTGTTTTTATTTCCATTTCTCTAGGAGGTGGGTCAAAAAGGATCTTGCTGTGATTTATGTCCTAGAGTGTTCTGCCAATGTTTTCCTCTAAGAGTTTGACAGTTTCTGGCCTTACATTTAGATCTTTAATCCATTTTGAGCTTATTTTTGTGTATGGTGTTAGGGAGTGATCTAATCTCATACTTTTACATGTACCTGTCGTGTTTTCCCAGCACCACTTATTGAAGAGGCTGTCCTTTCTCCACTGTACATTCCTGCCTCCTTTATCAAAGATAAGGTGACCATATGTGCGTGGGTTTATCTCTGGGCTTTCTCTCCTGTTCCATTGATCTATCTTTCTATTTTTGTGCCAGTACCATACTGTCTTGATTACTATATCTTTCTAGTATAATCTGAAGTCAGGAAGCCTGATTCCTCCAGCTCCGTTTTTCGTTCTCGAGATTCCTTTGGCTATTCGGGGTCTTTTGTGTTTCCATACAAATTGTGAAATTTTTTGTTCTACTTCTGTGAAAAATACCAGTGGTAGTTTGATAGGGATTGCATTGAATCTGTAGATTGCTTTGGGTAGTAGAGTCATTTTCAGAATGTTGATTCTTCCAATCCAAGAACATGGTATATCTCTCCATCTATTTGTATCATCTTTAATTTCTTTCATCAGTGTCTTATAATTTTCTTCATACAGGTCTTTTGTCTCCGTAGGTAGGTTTATTCCTAGATATTTTATTCTTTTTGTTGCAATGGTAAATGGGAGTGTTTTCTTGATTTCACTTTCAGATTTTCCATCATTAGTGTATAGGAATGCCAGAGATTTCTGTGCATTAATTTTGTATCCTGCTACTTTAGCAAATTCATTGATTAGCTCTAGTATTTTTCTGGTATCATCTTTAGGATTCTCTATGTATAGTATCATGTCATCTGAAAACAGTGACAGCTTTACTTCTTCTTTTCCAATTTGGATTCCTTTTATTTCCTTTTCTTCTCTGATTGCTGTAGCTAAAACTTCCAAAACTATGTTGAATAAGAGTGGTGAGAGTGGGCAACCTTGTCTTGTTCCTGATCTTAGTGGAAATGCTTTCAGTTTTTCACCATTGAGGATGATGTTGGCTGTGGGTTTGTCATATATGGCCTTTATTATGTTGAGGAAAGTTCCCTCTATGCCTACTTTCTGCAGGGTTTTTATCATAAATGGGTGTTGAATTTTGTCAAAAGCTTTCTCTGCATCTATTGAGATGATCGTGTGGTTTTTCTCCTTCAATTTGTTAATATGGTGTATCACATTGTTTTGCGTATATTGAAGAATCCTTGCATTCCTGGAATAAACCCCACTTGATCATGGTGTATGATCCTTTTAATGTGCTGTTGGATTCTGTTTGCCAGTATTTTGTTGCGGATTTTTGCATCTATGTTCATCAGTGATATTGGCCTGCAGTTTTCTTTCTTTGTGAAATCCTTGTCTGGTTTTGGTATCAGGGTGATGGTGGCCTCGTAGAATGAGTTTGGGAGTGTTCCTCCCTCTGCTATATTTTGGAAGAGTTTGAGGAGGATAGGTGTTAGCTCTTCTCTAAATATTTGATAGAATTCGCCTGTGAAGCCATCTGGTCCTGGGCTTTTGTTTGTTGGAAGATTTTTATTCACAGTTTCAATTTCAGTGCTTGTGACTGGCCTGTTCATATTTTCTATTTCTTCCTGATTCAGTCTTGGCAGGTTGTGCATTACTAAGAATTTGTCCATTTCTTCCAGGTTGTCCATTTTATTGGCATAGAGTTGCTTGTAGTAATCTCTCATGATCGTTTGTATTTCTGAAGTGTCCATTGTTACTTCTCCTTTTTCATTCTAATTCTGTTGATTTGAGTCTTCTCCCTTTTTTTCTTGATGAGCCTGGCTAATGGTTTATCAATTTTGTTTACCTTCTCAAAGAACCAGCTTTTAGTTTTATTGATCTTTGCTCTTGTTTCCTTCATTTCTTTTTCATTTATTTATGATTTCTTTCCTTCTGCTAACTTTGGGGTTTCTTTGTTCTTCTATCTCTAATTGCTTTAGGTATAAGGTTAGGTTGTTCATTTGAAATGTTTCTTGTTTCTTGAGGTAAGACTGTATTGCTATAAACTTCCCTCTTTGAACTGCTTTTGCTGCATCCCATAGGTTTTGAGTCATCGTGTTTTCATTGTCATTTGTTTCTAGGTATTTTTTGATTTCCTCTTTGATTTCTTCAGTGATCTCTTGGTTATTTAGTAGTGTATCGTTTAGCCTCCATGTGTTTGTATGTTTTACAGGTTTTTTCCTGTAATTGATATCTAGACTCATAGCATTGTGGTTGGAAAAGGTACTTGATATGTATTCAATTTTCTTAAATTTACCAAGGCTTGATTTGTGACCCAAGATATGATCTATCCTGGAGAATGTTTCATGAGTGCTTGAGAAGAAAGTGTATTCTGTTGTTTTTGGATGGAGTGTCCTATAAATATCAATTAAGTCCATCTTGTTTAATGTATCATTTAAAGCTTGTGTTTCCTTATTTATTTTCATTTTGGATAATCTGTCCATTGGTGAAAGTGGGGTGTTAAAGTCCCCTACTATGATTGTGTTACTGTCGATCTCCCCTTTAATGGTTGTTAGTATTTGCCTTATGTATTGAGGTGCTCCTATGTTTACAATTGTTATATCTTCTTGGATCGATCCCTTGATCATTATGTAGTGTCCTTCTTTGTCTCTTCTAATAGTCTTTATTTTAAAGTCTATTTTGTCTGATATGAGAATTGCTACTCCAGCTTTCTTTTGGTTTCCATTTGCATGAAATATCTTTTTCCATCCCCTTACTTTCAGTCTGTATGTGTCTCTCGGTCTGAAGTGGGTCTCTTGTAGACAGCATATATATGGGTCTTGTTTTTGTATTTATTCAGCCAATCTGTGTCTTTTGGTGGGAGCATATAGTCCATTTACATTTAAGGTAATTATCGATATGTATGTTTCTATTTCCATTTTCTTAATTGTTTTGGGTTCGTTATTGTAGGTCTTTTCCTCCTCTTGTGCTTCTTGCCTAGAGAAGTTCCTTTAGCAGTTGTTGTAAAGCTGGTTTGGTGGTGCTGAACTCTCTGGTTTTGCTTGTCTGTAAAGGTTTTAATTTCTCCATCAAATCTGAATGAGATCCTTGCTGGGTAGAGTAATCTTGTTTGTAGGTTTTTCTCCTTCATCACTTTAAATATGTCCTGCCAGTCCCTTCTGGCTTGCAGAGTTTCTGCTGAAAGATCAGCTTTTAACCTTATGGGGATTCCCTTGTGTGTTATTTGTTGTTTTTCCCTTGCTGCTTTTAATATGTTTTCTTTGTATTTAATTTTTGACAGTTTGATTAATATGTGTCTTGGCATATTTCTCCTTGGATTTATCCTGTATGGGACTCTCTGTGCTTCCTGGACTTGATTAACTATTTCCTTTCCCATATTAGGGAAGTTTTCAACTATAATCTCTTCAAATACTTTCTCAATCCCTTTCTTTTTCTTTTCTTCTTCTGGAACCCCTATAATTCGAATGTTGGTGCATTTAATGTTGTCCCAGAGGTCTCAGAGACTGTCCTCAGTTATTTTCATTCTTTTTTCTTTATTCTGCTCTGCAGTAGTTATTTCCACTATTTTATCTTCCAGGTTACTTATCTGTTCTTCTGCCTCAGTTATTCTGCTATTGATCCCTTCTAGAGTATTCATTTCATTCATTGTGTTGTTCATCATTGTTTGTTTCATCTTTAGTTCTTCTAGGCCCTTTTTAAATGTTTCTTGCATTTTGTCCATTCTATTTCCAAGATTTTGGATCATCTTTACTGTCATTATTCTGAATTCTTTTTCAGGTGGACTGCCTACTTCATCTTCATTTGTTAGGTCTGGTGGGTTTTTATCTTGCTCCTTCATCTGCTGTGTGTTTTTCTGTCTTCTCATTTTGCTTATCTTACTGTGTTTGGGGTCTCCTTTTTGCAGGCTGCAGGCTCATAGTTCCCGTTGTTTTTGGTGTCTGTCTCCAGTGGCTAAGGTTAGTTCAGTAGGTTGTGTAGGCTTCCCGGTGGAGGGGACTAGTGCCTGTGTTCTGGTGGATGAGGCTGGATCTTGTCTTTCTGGTGGGCAGGTCCACGTCTGGTGGTGTGTTTTGGGGTGTCTGTGGACTTATTATGATTTTAGGCAGACTCTCTGCTAATGGGTGGGGTTGTGCTCCTGTGTTGCTAGTTGTTTGGCATAGGATGTCCAGCACTGTAGCTTGCTGGTCGTTGAGTGAAGCTGGGTGCTGGTGTTGAGATGGAGATCTCTGGGAGATTTTTGCTGTTTGATATTATGTGGAGCTGGGAGGTCTCTTGTGGACCAGTGTCCTGAAGTTGGCTCTCCCACCTCAGAGGCACAGCACTGACTTCCGGCTGCAGCACCAAGAGCCTTTCATCCACACGGCTCAGAATAAGAGGGAGAAAAAGTAGAAAGAAAAAATTAGTAGAAGAATAAAGAAAGAAAGAAAGGAGGGAGGGAGGGAAGGAGGAAGGAAGGAAGGAAGGAAGGAAGGAGGGAAGGAAGGAAAAAAGAAAGAAAGAAAGAAGATAAAGTAAAATAAAATAGAGTAAGATAAAATATAAAGTTATTAAAATAAAAAAATAATTATTAAGAAAAAAAATTGAAAAAAAAAAAACCAAAAAACGGACAGATAGAACCCTAGGACAAATGGTGGAAGCAAAGGTATACAGCATAAATCTTACTCTCAAAGCCCACCTCCTCAATTTGGGATGATTGGTTGTCTATTCATGTATTCCACAGACATCAAGTTGATTGTGGAGCTTTAATCCGCTGCTTCTGAGGCTGCTGGGAGGGATTTCCCTTTCTATTCTTTGTTCTCACAGGTCCCAGGGGCTCAGCTTTGGATTTGGCCCCGCCTCTGCGTGTAGGTCGCTGGAATCTTTTCTTCGCTCAGACAGGACGCGGTTAAAGGAGCCGCTGATTCCGGGGCTCTGGCTCACTCAGACCGGGGAGAGGGCGGGGCACGGAGGGCGGGGCGAGCCTGCGGCGGCAGAGGCCAGCGTGACGTTGCACCAGCCCGAAGCGCGCCGTGCGTTCTCCTGGGTAAGTTGTCCCTGGATCCTGGGACCCTGGCAGTGGCAGGCTGGACAGGCTCCCCGGAAGGGTGTTGTGGATGGTAACCTGTGCTCGCACACAGGCTTCTTGGTGGCGACAGCAGCAGCCTTAGTGTCTCATGCCCGTCTCTGGGGTCCGTGCTTTTAGCCGCGGCTCGCGCCTGTCTCTGGAGCTCCTTTAAGCAGCGCGCTTAATCCCCTATCCTCGTGCACCAGGAAACAAAGAGGGAAGGAAAAGTATCTTGCCTCTTCGGCAGCTCCAGACTTTTCCCCGGACTCCCTCCCGGCTAGCCGTGGTGCACTAAGCCCTGCAGACTGTGTTCACGCCGTCAACCCCAGTCCTCTCCCGGCGCTCTGATGGAAGCCCGAGCCTCAGCTCGCAGCCCCGCCCGCCCCGGCGGGTGAGCAGACAAGCCTCTCGGGCTGGTGAGTGCCGGTCGGCCCTGATCCTCTGTGCGAGAATCTCTCCGCTTTGCCCCCCGCACCCCTGTGGCTGCGCTCTCCTCCGCAGCTCCGAAGCTTTCCCCCTCTGCCACCCGCAGTCTCCTCGCGCGAAGGGGCTTCCTAATGTGTGGAAAGCTTTTCTCCTTCACAGCTCCCTCCCACTGGTGCAGGCCCCGTCCCTATCCTTTTGTCTCTGTTTTTTTCTTTTTTCTTTTGCCCTACCCAGGTACGTGGGGGGTTTCTTGCCTTTTGGGAGGTCTGAGGTCTTCTGCCAGGGTTCAGTAGGTGCTCTGTAGGAGTTGTCCCACGTGTAGATGTATTTCTGGTGTATCTGCTAGTGTTGGAGGGCCTCCTGCAGAGGCGTGGTGTGGCTGTGGCTCACCGTGGGGACAAGAACACTCTCTAGCATTTTTTTAAAGTTCAAGTTCCATTTGTCTTTCTTAATGTTGGTTCTAGCAGCTGACCATCCTCTGAGCACTACTATGTGGCACATTTTAGAGTACCTAATTTTTACAACGACAACTAAAAGGTAAGAGCTATCCCAGTTTTACAGCTCACACGCTCATGTCTGCCCAGCTAAGACATGGCAAAGCCAGAACTCTATCCCCCACGTGTTCACACATGACAGGTGAAATCAGTTTTTTCTTAAGGTTACCCTGTCGCACAAACACTGCTATAGCTGAGCTGGTTATTTACTGCCCTGGAAAGATACTACCCTTTCTCCTCTCTGGATTTCTGCCTCCCTTCTACCCTCCTCCTAAAATATCCTTTTCTGTTTGCCCATCCAAATCTTTCAAGATTCAACACACATCCACCTTGCTACTAACTTGAAGGTTGCTCTGCTGTAGAACCCAACAATGGCTTTTCCTTCTATAGCGCTTGATGCATTTCAAGGCACACATAGTAAACACCTTGTAATTAGCACTTGTATGTCATACAATGAGATCGTTTTTATTTTTTGTCTTAACCCACCTAAGTAGATTATACATTTGTCAGTGGCAGGAGTTTTGTCTTAAACATTGCCTTTCTGTCTGTACCTTGCTATTGACCAGGGTTTCTCAACCTCAGCACTAGTGATATTTTGGATTAGTTAATTCTTTGGTTTGGGGGCCTGTCCTGTACATCGTAGAATGTTTAGCAGCATCCCTGGCCTTACCTATTAGATGCCAGTAGTACCAGCCTCCCAGTCCTGAAAATGAAAAATGTCTCCAGACATTACCAAATAGGCCCTTGGAGGCAAAATCATCTCTAGTTGATGACCACGGCCATAGATGTAGCACTTAGGAAATACCCTTCAGTGGATCACAATGCTAGTGTTTATTGTGGGAACTTCACTGTCTTCCACTCATATAAAGCTGTGTCTACTTATACAGCCCTCTTGTTTTTGTGAGGGCGAGATTTGTTTTAAATGAGGAACTCACCATTTAATAGAGAACAGAACACATTCTGGTTGACATTTTAAAAGGTAGATTTTCTGCAAATGGAAGCATGATTAGCCTGTTCAAATGATTGTCTCATATAGGTTCTGGTTTCTTGTCATAGCTGTTTATTATAACCAACACATTTTAGGAATGGAAAACAACCAGCTGTGAGTATTATATTATTTTTAATCCCATATTAGAGAATTAGATTATCCAATATCCAAATACCTTAATTTTTGATCATACACTTCAGTGACAGTCAAATGGTTGTTAAAGTGAATTAACTAGTCATTTAATCAGTAATTTTGTGCATTACAAGACCTAAATGATTGGGCAAATGGGATTGAATCTCCTGTGAGTCGGTTTCCCTCCTAGAAAAAATCCTGGAACAGTATCTGGTATGAATTAGGAGTCCTTATGAGTCCCATACTTTATATAGCACCCGTTTTGCTTAACCAGAGAGCTACCCTTCTCTAACACTTTTTTTAAAATATAAATTTAATTTAATTTATTTTATTTTTGGCTGTGTTGGGTCTTCATTGCTGCGTGCGGGCTTTCTCTAGTTGTGGTGAGTGGGGGCTACTCTTCATTGCGGTGCGCAGGCTTCTCATTGCAGTGGCTTCTCTTATTGTGGAGCACAGGCTCTAGGCACACAGGCTTCAGTAGTCGTGGCACGTGGGCTCAGTAGTTGTGGCTCACGGGCTCTAGAGTGCAGGCTCAGTAGATGTGGCGCACGGGCTTAGTTGCTCTGCGGCATGTGGGATCTTCCCGGACTAGGGCTCGAACCCATGTCCCCTGCATTGGCAGGCAGATTAGTAACCACTGCTCCACCAGGGAAGGACCTCTAACACTGTTTTTACGACCGATATATAGTCATAAAAGCCTTATGAGGGCTGTACTGAACATTCGCTGTTTTTGTATGAGGATTATTCCTTCTCTCCGATCAGATAATTCTGGTAAACCTGCCAAAGAAAGAACTCCCTGGCCTAGCCATACAAAGTACCTGATCCCCCTGGGCAATGCCATTGCTTCACGAGTGAGCATGTGACCTAAGCTGGGCCACTCAGAGCTTCTCCAGTAGTTTTTCAGTTTGGAACATGAAACACAGGGCCATATCTAAGGGCACACGGAGCAAGGAAGGTGTTTATTGAAGCTAGAGCATCCACGGCCACATGGAAAAAGCCAATCTGCAGTACAGAGGATGAGTACAACTCAAAGCAAGCAGTGCCCAGATAGAGGAGGAGTCCTAACAATTTTGAGTTCCTAAATAAATTTAAGTGTGGCTGGCGCTACACTTCCAAGTTATATGAGCCAATGAATTCGCTTTTCTATTTAAGCTACTTTGATTTGGATTTGTACCACTTGCACTAAAAGCATCTGTATTAATTCAGGGTGATTCCTGTTGTTCGGCAGTTTTGGGTGACAAGGACAGCTCTTCCCACCACGCTATACTTTTGCTTACATACTTCTGCATGTAGCCTTTCCTTTTGAGTATAGAAGAAAATAAATATATACTCCATAAAGATAACCTGTGAAAAATATAAAAAAGGACCTTTGGGTGGCTCTTAATACTTCACGGAAATATCTAAATGAGTGATTTTAAATGAGGTTAATTTTATTACTAGTGCTCTATTTTTATAACAGAACCTCACTTTTCCTACAGCACTCTTCCTGGGCTTTGAAATGTATTGCACAGATGTAACAATTCAGTTCACAAACAAAAATTGGTTTCATATTACCAGTGAAAAAGACTAACTGCAGCTATTTTGGGAGCTGTAATGCCTCCTTTAAACCACAAAGATACTTGAGCTCATTACCTTTACAACTAATGTATTCTCCTGATCATTTTACAATATGAAATAGTGAACAGTAAGAAGACTTCGAACATTTGCAATCTTCTTACAGAATATAAATGCAGCCTGAAAACCCCATGATACACAGAGATGCTTCCTCAAAATATAGAAAAAACGCAGAAAGTAAATATTGCCATTCCTCAAGTTTTGAGAACAATTTTCCTTATGTCCTTAATATTATTTTCTGTCCAAAAAGGAAGAAACAAAATTCTTAATTATAGTTGTCTAAAGAGGGAAAAGAGAGAGGAGGAAAAGTTGTGTTTGTGGTTAATGAAAGACGCTGCATTTCTCGCCTAGGCTGGAGGCAAGTTTTGGAGAATCGATAGGAGAGACAGGAGGCACTGGAGAGGAACAAGCAGTACTAATGAAAAAGAGTCTTCTACTACTGTAGACACTCCTTGGAGGTCAGACATTCAATTTTACATTCCTTTGTGTCCCCAGGTTCAAATCTATCTCTTATAGGTAGTCAATAAGCATTTGATGAGTGAATGGGCAAACAGATTATTTTGGTTTATTGCTAGGCAGAATGATTTGATACACTTCGGGATCCTCTGGGTTTTATGAAATTTTAAATGCAGGATCAATTATTGTTAACCTAACTGGAGTCCAAATGTAAGTATTTTGTAGTAGAGCAAGAGAAAATAGAAGGTAAGAATGCATTAGCTTCAAACCTAGGACACCAAAATGAAGATAGGGCTTCCCTGGTGGCGCAGTGGTCGAGAGTCCGCCTGCCGATGCAGGAGACGCGAGTTCGTGCTCCGGTCCGAGAAGATCCCACATGCTGCGGAGCAGCTGGGCCCGTGAGCCATGGTCGCTGAGCCTGCACATCCGGAGCCTGTGCTCCGCAACGGGAGAGGCCGCAACAGTGAGAGGCCCACGTACCGCAAAAAAAAAAAAAAAGAAAGAAAGATGTATGCATAAAAGTGTGTTAAAGGGAAAAAAAGTACAGAAGTGATGGGAGTGTTAATGAGTAAAGTCAGTTTTTGAAAATTGTTTGACAGTATCAGCTAAATTTGAGCATAGGTGCTCCCTATGAGCCAGTACTTTCACTCCTAATTGCTCAACAGGGCAGTGGAATACTGCATGTGGAATGGGGGAGGGTGGTAAAAGGGTACAAACTTCAATTATAAGATGAATAAGGTCTAAGAACCTAATGTACAACATGGTGACTATAGTTGATAACATTGTATTATATAAATAAAATTTGCTAAGAGAACAGAACTTAAATGTTCTCACCAAAAAAAACCAACCAACCAAACAAACAAAAATGATAAATATGTGAGGTAAGAGATAACTCCATGGGGGGATATTCTTACACAGTGTAAATGTATATCAAATCATTACTTTGTACACTTTAAATGTCTTACAGTTTTGTCAATTATACCTCAGTAAAGCTGTTAAAAAAAACCCAAAACACCACATGTTACGTACTTAGGTACCTGAACAGTAAGAGCACTACAAACATTTCAATCTCCTTTCTTCTCAACAGAACTGTGTACAGATATGCACCAAAAGACGAGTGCAAGAATATTCATAATATCATTATTCATAATAGCCCAAAATTGGAAACAACCCAACATTCATCAACAGTAGAATGGATAAATAAACTTGTGTTGTGTTCATGCAGTGGAATGCTATACAGAAATGAAAATGATAAAACCACAGCTGTGTTCAACAACATGGATAAATGTAAAGAACATAAATGTTGACGAAAGAACTCAGAGGAACACATGCTATATGATCCCAATTATATGAAATAGGAAAACAGTAAAACTGACCTAATCAGGATAGTGGTTACCTTTGGGGAGGAGAGTGGGACGATGTTGGGAGAAGAGACAAATGGGACTATTGGGGTACTGGTATTGTTCTATTTCCAGACATTAGTTATTATTACAAAACTAATTTTGTAACTAGTTACTAAAACTAGTTACTAAAATTAATACACTCCGGGTATTAGTTACAAAATTGTCTTCATTTTGAGCTAATGCATTGACTTTGGATTTGTACACTTTCTGTTCAGTAGCAAAGCCAAAAAACGATACAGATGTTGAAAATCTATAGGTGCTTTCGACCTTCTTTCCAACTCAGATACAGCTGGAATTATTGCCTCATGATAACTATAAAAAAAGATGCACGATGAAGGAGATTCATGGCCACAAATTTATCTAATCTCTCTCTGCACACCCCTTATCACTGAGTTATACTCTGTCACTCCACTGTTGGGACCCAAAGAGATACCCAATACTGAATCTGAGTATTTATCTGAACCCTAGTTAGAATTTCAGCCTTTTTACAACAAGAATATATAATTTACACCTCTGTGAGAGGTTTAAATCTAGGTATGTGACTGGCTTTGGCCAATGGACTATTAGCAAACATGCACAGGGAGGCTTGAGTAGTCTTGTCACTGGGGCATGGCATATCGTGATGCTGGAAATCCTTTTCCCACCAAGTGCATGAGCCCAGGCTAGCTTGCTGGGTGATGAGAGGCTGGGGCCACCCCCTTAGCCTGCACTGAGACAACTGCCACACATATAACTGAGGCCCCCAGAACAACCAGACTGCCAAGCACCAAACATGAGTGAGCCGTGACCTGGCTGTCACAGACCAGAAGAACCACCCAATCAACCCTCAGGACTTTACGAACTAATAAATGTTTGCTCTTTTAAATCACTGATTTTTAAGAGTATTTTGCTATACAACAAAACCTAACAGATACATACAACAATGATCTCTGAACATTTTGCACAACAACTAGTATAATACCTTTCACATATTATTACACAGTTTTAATGTATTAATGTATTACTGTATTAATAATGTTTTAATAATGATGGAGATTTCTCCTTGTTCTTCTAGTCTTTTCTCCTAAGTGGTCAGTTTTACAACATAAACCTCCAATATTTAGCTTTACAAATATTAAACTATTTAAAATATCTATTGCATTGTTTTTATCATTATTTTGTTTTACTATACCAGCCTCTTTGAAAACTCCAGGAGTGACCTACAGATATAGTAAGATTTTTCCCACAAACCATGCTGATCACTGTTTCCTATCTGTCTAGAAAATAATGGTCAAAACTGTTCTTTAGCAACTACATGATTTTCTTTAAAGGAATATGTTTCCTGTCAGAGAAATGTTGAACAAATTTACCATGGAGGGTTGTGGAATCTACTTTAAGCTTTCGAAAGAAAGACTTCTCTCCGTTTTGGACATATCTAAAAGTAATCTTTTGATCCCTACCAAACCCATGATTTTAGTTTATGCCACAAATGCAACATAAAGAAGCAAGCTCAGGAAAAGTTGGCATTCATCTCTTTGCAGTGTAGTAGGACAGCCAGTAATTTTTATAATTTTCCTCACTCTGAGAGACTTTTGGCTTGTAATTTGAGTTTTTAGGAGACTTCTATATAATGAATCAGTTCTCTTAGCTGTGCATGGTAGTCCCTATCTCTTAGCCACTGTCTTTCTGATGTGTATTACTAATCAGAGGTGCAGGATGAGGGAGACTGGTGAATAATTAACACAACTGTGTGGCCACAATAAGAAAACCTCCCCAAGTATATGCTCTACTGATAGAGGCTCAATAACACCATCATTAAGACTGTTCAGGAGTATTGCAGAGAATGCTATCTCTATTCTTGCTATTTCTACTTTCTATTACCCTTTTCAGCATTTAAATCATTAGGCAGGTGACTTATTGTCCTCAATGGGAGTTGCCCCAGTAGAATCAGAGAACAAAGATGTCTTCGCTTTTGAGTTTCAAAAGAGTAAGGCAGAGATATTTGGAAGAATATGTGATTAGGAGGACTTCGTTTTTTATCACTCCCATCTAAGATAAAGATTCTCTGAATCCTAAGGGAGAGCAGATGACCGGTATAAATTTGAAATTCTCAGAGTTAAAGAGTCCTGTAATCTGCTGCCCTTTTGGGTTTCCCGGGAAGGTGACAAGACCTGAAGAATTCTTTATATCATCATAGCACTGGAGAATACATTAGAAATGTCTAAATACAATAAATAGACAAAAGAATCTTAGGAAGACTTATAGATTCCTCAAAAAACTCAGCTAGGAGAGGGAACTAGCCAAAAGACTTTCTTGTGAATATGACACTGAGAACCTGTGGATTTGTGGTTTGGGGCATCAAAAGAGGGAGAAGGCGCAGCAGCAGATACACTGTGAAACCCACAACTGTTTCACACTGTGGGTTCATGAGCACTCAGACATCACAGGATTTGCCAGTGTAGAAGAGTGGTGATAACTACAGTGTTCCAAGATGGACCCAAACACTAAAGAATGAGAGGCCCGATCTAGGGGAGAAAAGAGGGAACAAGAAAACCATGGCTTCACTGGATTTACCCCAGATTGGCTAGATTAACTTTACTGTCACTAAATAGAGTTCAAAACAGAGGGTTTTTGGATGAAACTAAAACCACATACCTTGTGATCTAAAATGAAGAGGCTGTAGATTTGATGCAGGGCCAGATCATAAGAAGCATTGTAATCTGTGCTGTGGGGAACCATTGAAGGGCTTCAAAACTGGCTACAGGACCACTTCTGTGTTTCAGGAATTATCTCTCAGCAGTGTACAGAGTGCACATGAGAACAAGCAAGATTAGAGGAGGGAGCCTTGGTGACAAAGAAGGATGGTGGAGAGGCACCAATGAGAGGAGACTCCATAGTTGAGGGACTTGCTTAGGGTAAGATTCACTTATATTAGATATAATCTCTGTGATGGTACATGAAACTTCTATTATATTGAAAGTAACATCATCAAGAAAAGATTGAGGACCCCTGCTATCAAGTCTAGGTTAATGTAATCATGGTCCTGCTTGGGGAAAGGAGAAGTAACAAACTAATCTGAAGAACTTAATATTGTATAGGATTTAAGAGAGAGAGTCTTATGTTATTTAAATGCTTATGTTGGCCCTTTTGCATCCAGTTATGGTGTAGGCTATAGAAAGTCACAAGAAAGCATTATTCCTACCTAAACAACAAGAACAATCTGGATAATGTACAAATTCATAGTTTTGTTTTGTTTTTGGGGAGCACAGAAGAGAGCTGAGGATGCAAAGAAACCTAATAAACTACAATTCAGAAAGTGAGAGAGGAGATCCACAGATGCTCCGTTCTTGGTGGAACAGCTGGAGGAAGAGGAAGATGCCACAAAAGTGAGTAAGAAGAAAATGGCTGGGCTTTTTTAACGCATTTTGAAAATCTGAGTAAAGGCTAGCGTGATGTTTCAGAAATCCTAAGATTCTCATACTCAAAGACAACTTGCTCTCACGCATCAGAGTGAGACTCTTTAAAATATGACTCTTCAAGACAAAGAATATTCATAGATGGAAGAGGGACATTTCATAATAATAAAACAGAAAACAATATGTGTGCATCTAATAAATCTCTTAAATGCTTGAAGTTATTAGTATGAAATAGACAAACCTACTGGGAGTTTTTAGCACCTCAGTAAATGATAGAGCAAGTAGACAATAAAAATCGGTAAAGATATAGAAGACTGGAAAAACTGGATCGACTAACTTGATCTAATTGTCCCTTTCAAAACAGTACCGCCCAGAACAAGAGAATATAAATTCTTCTCAATTACACATGGCAAATTTATCAAGGTAGACTGTATATTGGGCCATAAAACAAGTCTCAATAAATTCCAAAGGTTGAAATCTTTGGATTATGTTTTCTGACCACAATAGTATTTTTCTTAATTGAAGTATAGTTGATTTACAATATTGTATTAGTTTCAGGTGTACAATATAGTGGTTCAATATTTTTATAGATTATACTCCATTTAAAGTTATTACAAAATAATAACTATATTTCCCTGTACTGTATCATATATCATTTTTGCTCATTTATTTTACACATAGTAGTCTGCATCTCTTAATATCCAACCCTATCTTGCCCTTCTCCCTGTCCCTCTCCCCACTGGTAACCACTAGTTTGTTTGCTATATCTGTAAATTTGTTTACCTTTTGTTATATTCATTTGTTTGTTCATTTTTTAGATTCCACATATTAGTGATAAGGTACAGTATTTGACTTTCTCTTTCTGACTTATTTCACTTAGCATAACACCCTCTAGATCCATCCATGTTGTTTCAAATGGCCAAATATAACTTTTTATGGCTGGGTAATATTCCATTGTGTATATATACCACATATGCTTTATCCATTCATCTGTTGTTGGACACTTAGTTGCTTCCATAATTTGGCTATTGTAAATAATGCTTCTATGAACATTGGGGTGCATGTATCTTTTTGAATTAGTGTTTTCATTTTTTCAGATATATACCCAGGAGTGGAATTGGCTGGATTATATGGTAGTTCTATTGTTAGTTTTTTGAGGAACCTCCATATTAATTTCCATAGTGGCTACACCAATTTATATTTCCATCAACATTTCAAGGGTTCCCTTTTCTCCATATCCTCACCAACATTTGTTATTTCACACTAGAATTAAATTAGAAATTAATAACATTAAGATGTCTAGAAAATCCCTAAATATTTGGAAAATAAACAACACATTTCTAAACAACTCATGGACCAAGGAAGAAAGCACAAGAGAAATTAAAAATATTTAGGCCCTAATAACAATTAAAACACAGCATTTCAAAATGTGTGGCATGCAGCTAAAGCTGTGCCTAGAGGTAAATTTATATTTCAAATATAAATGCTTATACTAGAAAAAAATATAAACTTGTAAAATATATTTTTTATATTATAAGCTTACATTTTTTTCTTAATTTTTTATATTTTATTTTTATATTTTTATAAGTTTCAATATAAGCTTATATTAGGAAAAAATATAGATTAAATGACCTAGGTTTCTAACTTATGAAGCTTGAAAAATCAGAGCAAATTAAGCCAAATATAAGTAAAAGGAATGATCTAATAAAACAGGAGTTAAAATCAGTGAAATGGAAAATGGACAAAAACCAAAAAATGAATGATGTCAAAATTTTGTTCTTTGAAAAGATTAATAAAATTGTTAAATATCTAACAGAACTGATCAAGAAAGAGATAAAGCACAAATAGCCAATACTAGGAATGATAGATGGGATATCATTACAAATTCTACAGATACTAAAGGGATATTATAAACAATCTTACGCCAATAAGTTAAAACTTAGATGAAATAGGCAAATTCAATGTAGATACAAATTACAAAAATTAACATGACAATTTGAAGAAAATCTTGATAGACTTATATCTGGTAGAGAACTCAAAATCATCATATAAACCTTCCCAAAGTTTCAGAAAATACAGAAAGAGGAAATGCTTCCCAGCTTGTTTTATGAGACCAGATTTCCCTGATATCAATCAAGATCAGACAAGAATATTCAGGAAGAGAACATTATAGTCCACTACACACCCACTAGAATGGCTAAAATGAAGGTGGCTGACCATACGAAAGTTGGCAAGGAGTGAATCAACCAAAACTCTCATACATTCATGGTGGGAGTATAATGTGGAATAACTACTTTGGAGAATGCTTTGGCTGTTAAAGAAAAAAGCAACATATATTTACTTTATAATCCAGCAGTCCCACACCTAAGTATTTAATCCAAAAGAATTTAAAACATATTGTTCACCAATGCCTTATACAAAAATATTCATAGCAGCTTTATTTGTAATAGCTAAAATCTGGAAACAACCCAGGTGGCCATCAACAGGAAAATGGATAAACAGATTGTGGTATACAATAGAACAAAAAGCATGAAACAATTTTTAAAACATTATGCTGAACAAAAGAAGCCAGACAGGGCTTCCCTGGTGGCGCAGTGGTTGAGAGTCTGCCTGCCGACGCAGGGGACTCGGGTTCGTGCCCCGGTCCGGGAAGTTCCCACATGCCATGGAGTGGCTAGGCCCGTGAGCCATGGCCGCTGAGCCTGTGCGTCCAGAGCCTGTGCTCGGCAACCTGAGAGGCCACTGCTGAGTGAGAGGCCCGTGTACCGCAAAAAAAAAAAAAAAAAAAAAAAAAATAGCCAGACACAAAAGAGTGAATACTACATAATTCTTGAAAAATCAAATCCAGTCAATGGTAATAGATATCAGGGAAGTGGTTATAAGTTGATAGGGTGTAGGCACAAGGGAAAGTTCTGGGGTGATGTAGTAGTCTATATCTTTATAGGTGTTTGGGTTACTCAGGTGTATTCATTTGTTAAATTGGATTGAAGTGTACATTTAATATCTGTGCATTTCACTGTATATGATTATACCTCAATAAATATGGCTGGAAATTAAAAGAGAACTAAAAACAATTTAGGCCACTTAAAATAAAAATTGCAGGCAAAGCTATACTTTTCAAATAGGAAACAGTATTCACCCTTAAGCATAAGTTAGCTTTCTTTTTTATGTTAGAAAAACTGAAGCAGCTTCCAATGAGATTTTTAAAATCTCATTGTCTCCCTTACATGATTTTGCAAACTGTAATTTCTATAGTAAGTTGAATTCAGCATTAAAAAAAGTCTTTTTCTCTTTAGGATTTGATTATTCAACTAGTTATTAAAAATGCTTTGAAGCGTAAGCAAATTCTCTATCTAAAAGTCTACCAGTGTCAGTGCTTCTCTTACCAATGGGCCTATTCTAACATTTTCTTTCTATAAACATATTAAGTCAAAATTAAATCAATCTCATCTTTGTCACAGACTGTTTGAAACAAGTTTAATTCTCAGCAGTCATAATTATCAGTCCCAGAGCTCTAATTAATTTGTCATTAAATATAATCAAGAAACTGAAGTAATTCAGTTTAAAAACCTTCATAAGTTCCAAAGAGTAATAAAGCTTCCTTAATTCATTGGAAACTTGATATTATGTTTTTACTCAGAAAAAACAGAACACAAAGGAGCCTTCCCACTCTATAGTATTTTAGACATTTGTCTATTTATAAATAAAAGACAAGATTCTAGATAATAGGATTATCTGAGCTTGGTATTGTATGCAAAGAGATTTATCATGTTGTGAAACCATATGCTTCTTTTTTTGTATTAAGTGTGTTCATCATTATATTTTTATTATAAATTTAATACAGCTTCAGGAAAAAAAAATTAAAGTATCAGAAAAGGTGGGAAAATAAAAATACCCATAGTTGCATTATTCAAATGCAATTATAGTTAACAACATGGGGTATTTCCTTTTAGGCTATTTAAAAATAGCTTAATAAAATATTTGGACTAAATATTGAAAGCATAAAAAAGAGCACTTATAATGTATTTTAAGGCATAAAGAATAACAATAAAAAGGAACACCTGTGTATCCACTGCTAATCTTAAGAAATAGAATGTTGCTAGTACAATTAACCCTTGAACAATATGGATTTGAACTGTATGGGGTCCACTTAATACAAAAATAGTTTTCAGTAGTAAATACTACAGTACTACACAGTCGGTAGTTGGTTGACCCTAGATGTAGAGGAACCCTGGATATGGAGGGTAGACTATAATTTATATGTGATTTAACCCCCTGTTGTTCAAGGGCCAATTGTATTTTTAAAGCCCTATGTGCCCCACATGAGCCAGTGCTTCACTCCATCCCACAGGTAACTGTTATCCTGAATTTAATATTTATTATTCCCCTGCCTTTATTTATGGATTTACCACATGTGTGTCTCCCTGTCCCCATAATTCTACCACATTGCTTAACCTCTCTTACATATTTGTCACTTCTTTGACACTTCTTGCTGCATTCTGGATACTTTCTTTAGATCTGCCTTTTGGTTTTTCTAATGTTTTCTTCAGCTCTAACATTCTGTTTAACTTGTTCACTGGGTTTTTGATTTCCATTACTTGATTTTTGTTTTCTAGAAGTTCTATTTGTTTCTTTCTTCTATTTTAATAGACTTTTTCTTTCTTCTATTTTAATAGACTCAAGCCTGTTTCTTTCTTCTATTTTAATAGAATCTCACTCTGTTCTCATATTTTTACAATTCTCTGTTTAATTTCTTTAAAATGTTCAACTTGTTTTCTATTTTGTGCCTAGCTTACATATTTTAAATTTTTGCAGATCTGATTTTGCCCTCTGTTGTTTCTTACTGCCTTATTTTCTTGGGTGTTTAAAAGTGTGGGCTAATATTTTTTTCTTGTGCTAATTTTTGAGACTTAGTTTTAAGTGTATTCCTACAGAAAGGGTTTGTATTTGTATCAACCAGAAGCCTGGGTATACTACCAACTGGGACCACTTTTGAATTTTGGTTCAAAATAGGTAGTATGAGTTTCAGGCCCTAACATTTTTATAAGGGTAAGCTTGTGGTTAAATTTTCAGGGAAGATATTTTATCCCCCGCCTAGCATCAGGTTTGTTTTCTTGATGATCCCTTCTGTGGAATAGGCTTATTTCTACTTCTCTTTTATGCTAAATATGCTGTTCTTTGGGATCCCAGCTTTACATGGGGTCTACAATTGGATTCCCTAAGTTCTATAGACCCTAGGATTTGTCTCCTGAACTTCATGCTCAGTGATGTGTTGGTAAATGCTTAAGGACTGGCTTTCTGGAAAAAGTTCCCTGATTTGTAGCATTTGCTAGTTTCTGTGTTATAAATACTCACATGGCCGATTTTAAGATACCAACGTGGTATCACTGAATTGAAGTTGGGAAGAGGTGTATACAGTCAGCTCTCAGCTGGTGGTAGGTAGCTATGTCACACCATTGCTACATGGCTCTGAAAACAAGCTCAATTCACCAGAGTTTGGCATATCCCTCAAAGTGAAAGACATTTGAGTAATTGCTTACCTCCTTGGAGTTCCTCTTTGACTTTGTTTTAGGCTTCTGTGTATCTCTACCAGCTTAGCAATATGTTTTAAAAGGGGTTTTATTTGTTTGTTTTATTTTTATTTTAGCCCAGAATTTCTTGTTTTCAATAAAAGTGCTATTTAGGGTACCTTGACAGCTTTATTGCCAAAAATAGAATTCCTTCTCTTTGTTTTCTTCCTTTTAAAAAATACAATGTATTATTTTTATCCTGGAATTGTAAAGACATGTAACATTGTAACACATGTTAATTATAGAGAATTTGAAAAGTATACAAAAGTACCGAGAAAAACATTAAAAGCATCCACAAGTTCATGACCCAGAGCTAAGTACTGATAACATTTTGGTGCTTATCTTTCCCGTCTTTATATTATTTATGAGCATGTGTATATCTGTGTTTCTATCTAATTTCCATCGTGCTGTACCTACCATTTTGTAATCTGGTTTTTATTTCTTTATAATATTTAATGAATTTTTCTCATGTCATTAAATATACCTCTGCAATCTATTTTTATGGCTGCATAGTGTTCTCTCACATGAGAGTGAGCCACAATGGTGGATGATTTATGTTGTTTCTAAGTCTTCACCATTATAAATAATGCTGAAGTGAACATAGAGGTGTGCTTCTGGTTAGTTCTCCTGGGCAATGCATTTGTTTTTCCCATCTTGGAATTGAGACAATCTCCCTCTCAATGTTGGTGATGTTAAGCCATTTTTCTCTTTTTTTAATTTCTGCCTTCCTCAGGTGTACCTCATTCTGCAGTAACTCACTTTTTCCTAGTGTATCTCTAATTCTTCATCATTAATAATTCTTTAAAGATCTATATTTTTCCTTGGTCAGCCAACATATTAACCATTAAAAAATAATACCATGAAGGGGTATATAGTTAAATGCAGTTTTTAAGAAGGCTGAAGGAAAGCTCTGCTAAATCTTTTTTCCATTTCTGTATTCACTAAAATCAAATTTGCTCCTGGATATTGATGATGCTGTTAACTATTGATACGGCTACTTTATCAACTATCAAAAGTATTACTTTCCAGCAAATAAAGATACTGCCTGTCTATTATGGCCATCTTTGGCAAAGGTATAGAGACAGCAGAGCAGAAGCAATCAGTGAAGCCAGTGTTCGCAAAAGAGGTGAGTCATCACTTTATGAGAAATTACAATGGAGGTTAGTGCTTGCTTGCTGAACACAATCTGTGAAAGGACAAAAGCAAGAGGAAGTGAAGGAACGACTCCAGACTGACCCCTGCTAAGAAAATAAAATATTTAACATAACACAGACTTGAAGTAGGAAAAGCAGGTGATGTTTCCCAAGAGATTTGTGGTGAAAGGAGAATATTCGAGATTGTTTTCTTTAATAATGCAATAACAATGGACTATGGGATATCTCTTATATTAAAGCTAATTCATCTCAAAAAGTCAAGTTGTGGAAATAAAATAAAAGTAGACTTACTTCTCTGATAGAAATAGTTGGCAATCTCATATGAAATCAGAAGCTATTTAAATGTCAGGCTTTAGTTCTAGAAGGATTACAGATAATATTTTTGGCTAAATTCAATTTTCTGTCCCCCAAGTGAGTGAGATATCTAGAAATGCTCTCTTTCTACCCACCTCCTTCTCCCCTATTCCATAGTAAGTATTAAATTATCAGTCAGTCATATTGCTGATATTCAGTCCCATGTACTCAGACACATAATATGTAAAAATGATGTATATTGTCTATTTGATCAATTCTTGTTCACCCTGTACCCAGAAGCAAAAATAATTTTGTTAATATCACTTTCCCTAGCCAAGTCCTAATGTAACAGTGTAGTAGATGATAAGAATATCGATTTTTTTTTTAGGTGCTTAGATTTGAATCCCACACTGCCACTAGTTATCTTTGTGACCGTGGCCAAATTATTTAATATTTCTTCCATTTCTTTATTTGTAAAATGGGCATGATGAAGCCTACTTTCCAGGTTACCTCCAGGATCCAATGAGATAATATATGTAAAGTACCTAGTACAATACTGAGATAAGTGTGCTAAATACCTTATTAACCATCAGCACCTACTTTAAATAGTCACCCTCAATTAAATTCATCTAGTACTTATTTAGTGCTTATTTGGTAAATTGGAAGAGTATAGGGCACATTTTTAATATATTTTTAATAAAAGTTGTATACATTTAAGGTATACAACATGATGTTAAACATATACATAGTGAAATGATTACCACAGTCAAGCTAATTAACATATCCCCTCACATAGTTACTCTTTGTGTGTGTGTTGAGAGTGCCTGAAATCTACTGTCTTAGAAATTTCTATTTTCAATACATTATTATTAACTATACTCATCATTCTGTACATTATCCATCCTAAATAATTGCAACTTTGTACTCGCTGACTAGCATCCCCCTGTTTCTCCATCCCACGGTTCCTGGTAAACACCATCCTATTCGCTGCTTCTATGTATTTTACTTTTTTGTGTGTGTGTGTGTTATGTGGGCCTCTCACTGTTGTGGCCTCTCCCGTTGCGGAGCACAGGCTCCAGACGCGCAGGCTCAGCCGCCATGGCTCACGGGCCTAGCTGCTCCGCGGCATGTGGAATCTTCCCGGACCGGGGCACGAACCCGTGTCCCCTGCATCAGAAGGCGGACTCTCAACCACTGCGCCACCAGGGAAGCCCTGTATATGACTCTTTAAGTTTGCATATGAGTAGATGCCTGGCTTACTTCACTTAGTATAACATTTTCCAGGTTCATTACAAATGGCAGGCTCTCTTTCTTTTTTTAAAGCTGAATAATATTCATTAGGTAGGCAGGATAGATAATCTCAGTTTCTTTATTCATTCATTCATCGACACTTAGGTTGTTTCCATATCTTGCCTATTGTGAATTATGCTGCAGTGAACATGGGAGTGCAGATATCTCTTTGAGGTGTCAATTTCATTTCCTTTGGGTGTATACCCAAAGGAGGGATTGCTGGATCATATGACAGTTCTAATTTTAGTTTCTTAAGGAACTACCATACTGTGCCTTAATAGCTTTACCCATTTACATACCCACCAACAGTGTACAAGGGTTCTCTTCTCTCTAACACTTGTTGTCTTTTGTTTTCTGATAGTAGTATGGCACATACTAGACATAAGCCTACCTTCATGAAGTTTACAGTCTAGTTGAAGAACAAATTTTACACACTTTAAACATGTACATAACAATATAAAGCAGTATATACTCAAAATATGGAAAAAAGTTTGACTTAGAAAAGGGAGTGAAATTTGTGTGGGCTGGAGAAGCAGCAGGTCTTTTGAAGGAGATTTAACATTCTTAATCACTCTCATAGTGGAATGATAAGAGCTCAGGCTTTGGAGTCAAAGAGGTACGATTTGAATTCTGGCTCTGCCACCTCTAACTGTGTGAACTAGGACAAATTACTTAACTTCTTTGTGCCTCAGTTTCCCCTTCTGTGCCATGTTGAGTAATTAGCCATAGGATTGTCTGGAATGGTAAGCAAGATTGTGCATTAGAGTGATGGGTGCAGTACTTGACCTGTGGTGGGTACCTAATAAATGTTGTGGTGGTATAGAAGATGCTGTAAATAAAAACAGGAGAATGAACGTAGAAGCTGCACGAAGATCAATTTTTAATGAGCCCCTATTTTGTTATTTATGTACTGGATATGATTTTAAAGGAAGAAGATGGGAGCTTAATAAATACCACTTGAAGATTGTGATGATCATACTTTATTTGTTATTCTTTATTGAACTTTAAAATAAAATACCAAGGGTTTTTCAGGCTAAATTATTAAATTTAAATAAGTTTCAGAGCCAAAAGCCATCCATGAATCATCTTAATTCTTTGTAGGGTATACAGGTTTTTAAAAACCTTCTGTACCATAATGTTAATTTTAAAATCAATTTATTTCCTATAGCTCTGTTTCTATTATTTTTTACTTTATTCCATTCCCTTTAGATACCATTCTACTTTATATAATTTTGTGTCTTTTCTAAAATTATTGTTCTCATAATAACAAATATACAGTTGAATACAGAACACAAAAGCCATCAACAGTACAGTTATTAATATACTTAAAAGATAAACATGATTGAATTAGAGGCATTTACATCTCTGATGGATAATCTAGAGGCAGATATGTTGAATAATAAAAACCTGCTTTGGTGTTCCATTAAATTATTGAAAATCCAAATGGTAAATGTTAGTGTATTAAAAGACTTGAATATTCATTATATGCCTTCCACTTTTGTGTTTTCCTCTCACTTGACAAAAATGTTATCATTTCCATAACACTGGATATATCAAATATCATAAAGAAGTAGTTTTGAAGAATAATTTCATCATCAGAATTTTGGCTCCTTTCTTTTAAAAAGAATAGTGGTAGGTAAAGCTACATTTATCTCAAAAAAAAAAAAATCAGTGAATTCCTCTTTTGAAAATGTGGGTAATATCAACATTTACTTTTCTATTAATAAAACTCCTACTCTGGAAACTGAGAAGGAATTAATTAATCACAAGTTCATTAGTGATACTTAAATGGATGAAAGGAAATTCATCCAGGAGACATAAACCAGTCAGTCAGGGTTAAGACACAGCATGGGTAAAGGAAAATGAAGAGAATTAAGCCAGTCATGGGCAGGGCTGGAACTAAGAGGCTTGTATCCCAGAGGGTAAAGGTGACTTTTCACGTCAGTGTGCAGACTGGGAACATCATGAGCAAGATGCATGGAGCCGTCTTGGGGAGAAGAGTCAGCATTGGCCACCAAGCAGACTGTAGCTGGACCTTGTAGGTATTGTTTTGACAGGAATTCACAGTGGAGATCTCCCCTTTCACTGTGGCAGTCCGGATATTTTTTAGGTAGCCTCATCATTTTTTTTTAAACATCCTTATTGGAGTATAATTGCTTTACAATGGTATGTTAGTTTCTCCTGTATAACAGAGTGAATCAGCTGTACATAGACATATATCTCCATATCTTCTCCCTCCTGCATCTCCCTCCCACCCTCCCTATCCCACCCCTCTAGGTGGTCACAAAGCACCGAGCTGATCTCCCTGTGCTATGCGGCTGCTTCCCACTAGCTATCTATTTTACATTTGGTAGTGTATGTATGTCCATACCATCCTCTCACTTCATCCCAGCTTACCCTTACCCTTCCCTGTGTCCTCAAGTCCATTCTCTACATCTGCGTTTTTATTTCTGCCCTGCCCTTAGGTTCTTCAGAACCATTTTGTTTGCCTATATGTATGTGTTAGCATATGGTATTTGTTTTTCTCTTTCTCACTTACTTCACTCTGTATGACAGTCTCTAGGTCCATCCACCTCACTACAAATAACTGAATTTCATTTTTTTGATGACTGAGTAATATTCCATTGTATATATGTGCCAAATCTTCTTTATCCATTCATCTGTCAATGGACACTTAGGTTGCTTCCATGTCCTGGCTACTGTACATAGAGCTGCAATGAACATTGTGGTACATGACTCTTTTTGAATTACGGTTTTCTCAGGGTATATGCCCAGTAATGGGATTGCTGGGTCGTATGGTAGTTCTATTTTTAGTTTTTTAAGGAACCTCCATACTGTTCTCCATAGCGGCTGTATCAATTTATATTCCCACCAGCAGTGCAAGAGCGTTCCCCTTTCTCCACACCCTCTCCAGCATTTATTGTTTCTAGATTTTTTGATGATGGCCATTCTGACCAGTGTGAGGTGATACCTCATTGCAGTTTTGATTTCCATTTCTCTAATGATTAGTGATGTTGAGCGTCCTTTCATGTGTTTGTTGGTAATCTGTATATCTTTTTTGGAGAAATATCTATTTAGGTCTTCTGCCCATTTGGGGATTGGGTTGTTTGTTTTTTTGATATTGAGCTGCGTGAGCTGCTTGTATATTTTCGAGATTAATCCTTTGTCGGTTGCTTTATTGGCAAATATTTTCTCCCATTCTGAGGGTTGTGTTTTCATCTTGTTTATGGTTTCCCTTGTTGTGCAAAAGCTTTTAAGTTTCATTAGGTCCCATTTGTTTATTTTTGTTTTTATTTCCATTTCTCTAGGAGGTGGGTCAAAAAGGATCTTGCTGTGATTTATGTCATAGAGTGTTCTGCCTATGTTTTCCTCTAAGAGTTTCATAGTGTCTGGCCTTACATTTAGGTCTTTAATCCATTTTGAGTTTATTTTTGTGTATGATGTTAGGGAGTGTTCTAATTTCATTGTTTTACATGTAGCTGTCCCGTTTTCCCAGCACCACTTATTGAAGAGGCTGTCTTTTCTCCATTGTATATTCTTGCCTCCTTTATCAAAAATAAGGTGACCATATGTCCGTGGGTTTATCTCTGGGCTTTCTATCCTGTTCCATTGATCTATATTTCTGTTTTTGTGCCAGTACCATACTGTCATGATTACTGTATCTTTGTACTATAGTCTGAAGTCCAGGAGCCTGATTCCTCCACCTCCGTTTTTCTTTCTCAGGATTGCTTTGGCTATTTGGGGTCTTTGTGTTTCCATACAAATTGTGAAATTTTTTGTTTTAGTTCTGTGAAAAATGCCATTGGTAGTTTGATAGGGATTGCATTGAATCAGTAGATTGCTTTGGGTAGTATAGTCATTTTCACAATGTTGATTCTTCCAATCCAAGAACATGGTATATCTCTCTATCTGTTTGTACCACCTTTAATTTCTTTCATCAGTGTCTTATAGTTTTCTGCATATAGGTCTTTTGTCTCCTTAGGTAGGTTTATTCCTAGGTATTTTATTCTTTGTTGTAATGGGAAATGGGAGTGATTCCTTAATTTCTCTTTCAGATTTTTCATCATTAATTTATAGGAATGCAAGATATTTCTGGGCATTAATTTTATATCTTGCTACTTACCAAATTCATTGATTAGCTCTAGTAGTTTTCTGGTATCATCTTTGGGATTCTCTATGTACTATCATGTCATCTGCAAACAGTGACAGTTTTACTTCTTCTTTTCCGATTTGGATTCCTTTTATTTCTTTATCTTCTCTGATTGCTGTGGCTAAAACTTCCAAATCTATGTTGAATAATAGTGGTGAGAGTGGGCAACCTTGTCTTGCTCCTGATCTTAGAGGAAATGGTTTCAGTTTTTCACCACTGAGAACCAAGTTGGCTGTGGGTTTGTCATATATGGCCTCTATTATTTTGAGGTAAGTTCCCTGTATGCCTACTCTCTGGAGAGTTTTTATCGAAAATGGGTGTTGAATTTTGTCAAAAGCTTTTTCTGCATCTATTGAGATGTTCGTATGGTTTTTCTCCTTCAGTTTTTTAAAATGATGTATCACATTGATTGATTTGCATATATTGAAGAATCCTTGCATTCCTGGGATAAACCCCACTTGATCATGGTGTATGATCCTTTTAATGTGCTGTTGGATTCTGTTTGCTAGTATTTTGTTGAGGATTTTTGCATCAATGTTCATCAGTGATATTGACCTGTAGTTTTCTTTTATTGTGACATCTTTGTCTGCTTTTGGTATCAGGGTGATGGTGGCCTCGTTTGGGAGTGTTCCTCCTTCTGCTATATTTTGGAAGAGTTTGAGGAGGATAGGTGTTAGCTCTTCTCTAAATGTTTGATAGAATTTGCCTGTGAAGCTATCTGGGACTGGGCTTTTGTTTGATGGAAGATTTTTAATCCAGTTTCAATTTCAGTGAATGTTTATATTTTCTATTTCTCCTGGTTCAGCCTCGGGAGGTTGTGCTTTTCTAAGAATTTGTCCATTTCTTCCAGGTTGTCCATTTTATTGGCATAGAGTTGCTCGTAGTAATCTCTCATGATCCTTTGTATTTCTGCAGTGTCAGTTGTTACTTCTCCTTTTTATTTCTAATTCTGTTGATTTGAGTCTTCTCTCTTTTTTTCTTGATGAGCCTGGCTAGTGGCTTATCAATTTTGTTTATCTTCTCAAAGAACCATCTTTTAGTTTTATTGATCTCTGCTCTTGTTTCCTTCATTTCTTTTTCATTTATTTCTGATCTGATCTTTATGATTTCTTTCCTTCTGCTAACTTTGGGGTTTTTTTTGTTCTTCTTTCTCTAATTGCTTTAGGTATAAGGTTAGGTTGTTCATTTGAAATGTTTCTTGTTTCTTGAGGTAAGACTGTATTGCTATAAACTTCCCTCTTTGAACTGCTTTTGCTGCATCCCATAGGTTTTGAGTCATCATGTTTTCATTGTCATTTGTTTGTAGGTATTTTTTGATTTCCTCTTTGATTTCTTCAGTGATTTCTTGGTTATTTAGTAGTGTATTGTTTAGCCTCCATGTGTTTGTATGTTTTACAGGTTTTTTCCTGTAATTGATATCTAGACTCATAGCATTGTGGTTGGAAAAGGTACTTGATACGTATTCAGTTTTCTTAAATTTACCAAGGCTTGATTTGTGACCCAAGATATGATCTATCCTGGAGAATGTTTCATGAGTGCTTGAGAAGAAAGTGTATTCTGTTTTTTTGGATTGAGTGTCCTATAAATATCTATCAAGTCCATCTTGTTTAATGTATCATTTAAAGCTTGTGTTTCCTTATTTATTTTCATTTGGATGATCTGTCCATGGGTGAAAGTGGGGTGTTAAATTCCCCTACTATGATTGTGTTACTGTTGATTTCCCCTTTTATGGTGGTTAACATTTACCTTATGTATTGAGGTGCTCCTGTGTTGGGTGCATAAATATTTACAGTTGTTATACCTTCTTCTTGGTTTGATCCCTTGATCATTATGTAGTGTTCTTGTTTGTCTTCTGTAATAGTCTTTATTTTAAAGTCTATTTTGTCTGATATGAGAATTGCTACTCCAGCTTTCTTTTGATTTCCATTTGCATGGAATATCTTTTTCCATCCCCTGACTTTCAGTCTGTATGTGTCCCTAGGTCTGAAGTGGGTCTCTTGTAGACAGCATGGGGTTTTTTTTATGGGTTTTGTTTTTGTATCCATTCAGTCAGTCTATGTCTTTTGGTTGGAGCATTTGGTCATTATCAATATGTATGTTCCTATTACCATTTTCTTAGTTGTTTTGGGTTTGTTACTGTAGATCTTTTCCTTCTCTTGTGTTTCTTGCCTAGAGTAGTTCCTTTAGCATTTGTTGTAAGGCTGGTTTGGTGGTGCTGAATTCTCTTAGCTTTTGCTTGTCTGTAAAGGTTTTGATTTCTCCATCAAATCTGA
The DNA here is from genome assembly GCF_964270905.1 of Leucopleurus acutus. Taxonomy (NCBI): domain Eukaryota; kingdom Metazoa; phylum Chordata; class Mammalia; order Artiodactyla; family Delphinidae; genus Leucopleurus; species Leucopleurus acutus. The sequence continues at coordinate 65,668,704 of NC_139149.1, read as the reverse complement.
ATGAGATCCTTGCTGGGTAGAGTAATCTTGGTTGTAGGTTTTTCCCCTTCATCACTTTAAATATGTCCTGCTACTCCCTTCTGGCTTGCAGAGTTTCTGCTGAAAGATCAGCTGTTAACCTTATGGGGACTCCCTTGTATGTTATTTGTTGTTTTTCCCTTGCTGCTTTCAATATTTTTTCTTTGTATTTAATTTTTGATAGTTTGATTAATACGTGTCTTGGTGTGTTTCTCCTTGCATTTATTCTGTATGGGACTCTCTGTGCTTCCTGGACTTGATTGATTATTTCCTCTGACATATTAAGGAATTTTTCACCTATAATCTCTTCAAATATTTTCTCAGTCCCTTTCTTCTCCTCTTCTTCTTCTGGGACCCCTGTAATTTGAATGTTGGTGCGTTGAATGTTGTCACAGAGGTCTTTGAGACTGTCCTCAATTCTTTTCTTTCTTTTTTCTTTATTCTGCTCTGCAGTAGTTGTTTCCACTATTTTACCTTCCAGGTCACTTATCCATTCTTCTGCCTCAGTAATTCTGCTATTTATTCCTTCTAGAGAATTTTTTATTTCATTTACTGTGCTGTTCATCATTGTTTGTTTGCTCTTTAGTTCTTCTAGGTCCTTGTTAAACGTTTCTTGTATTTTCTCCATTCTGTTTCCAAGATTTTGGATCATCTTGACTGTCATTACTCTGAATCCTTTTTCAGGTATACTGCCTATTTCCTCTTCATTTGTTTGGTTTGGTGGGTTTTTACCTTGCTCCTTCATCTGCTGTGTTTCTCTGTCTTCTCATTTTGCTTAAATTACTGTGTTTGTGGTCTCCTTTTCACAGGCTGCAGGTTTATAGTTCCTCTTGTTTTTGGTGTCTGACCCCAGTGGTTAAGGTTGCTTCAGTGGGTTGTGTAGGCTTCCTGGTAGAGTGAACTGGTGCCTGTGTTTGGTGGATGAGGCTGGATCTTGCCTTTCTGGTGGGCAGGACCACATCCAGTGGTGTGTTTTGGGGTGTCTGTGAAGTTATTATGATTTTAGGCAGCCTCTCTGCTAATGGGTGCAGTTGTGTTCCTGTCTTGCTAGTTGTTTGGCATAGGGTTTCCAGCACTGTAGGTTGCTGGTCGTTGAATGGAGCTGGGTCTTCGTGTTGAGATGGAGATCTCTGAGGTAGCTTTTTCTGTTTGATATTACATGGGGCCAGGAGGTCTCTGGTGGACAATGTCCTGAACTCTGCTCTCCCACCTCAGAGGCTCAGGCCTCACACTCGGCTGGAGCTCCAAGACCCTGTCAGCCACACAGCTCATAAGAAAAGGGAGACAATAAAAGAAAGAGAAAAATAAATATAAAATAAAATGAAGTTATTAAAATTAAAAATATATTATTAAAAATAAAAAAGTAATAAGAAAAACGATAGAAAGAAAGAAGAGAGCAACCAAACCAAAAAACAAATCCACCAATGATAACAAGTGCTAAAAACTGTACTAGAAAACAACAACAACAACAAAAATGGACCAACAGAACCCTAGGACAAATGGTAAAAGCAAAGCTATACAGACAGAATCACACAAAGAAGCATACACATACACACTCACAAAAGGAGAAAAAGGAAAAAAATATATATATATATAAAAAGGAAGAGAGCAACCAAATCAATAAACAAATCTACCAATGATAATAAGCTCTAAATACTAAACTAAGATAAACATAAAACTAGAAACAAATTAGATGCAGAAAGCAAACCCCAAGTCTACAGTTGCTCCCAAGGCCACTGCCTCAATTTTGGGATGATTCATTGTCTATTCAGTTATTCCACAGATGCACGGTACATCAAGGTGATTGTGGAGATTTAATCCTCTGCTCCTGAGGCTGCAGAGATTTCCCTTTCTCTTCTTTGTTTGCACAGCTCCTGAGGTTCAGCTTTGGATTTGGCCCCACCTCTGCGTGTAGGTCGCCTGAGAGTGTCTTTTAGGAAGACTGAAGTCTTCTGCCAGCATTCAGTAGGTGTTCTGTAGGAGCTGTTCCTCACGTAGATGTATTTTTGATGTATTTGTGGGGAGGAAGTTGATCTCCACGTCTTACTCCTCCACCATCTTGAAGCTCAAAAACCCTCATCATTAATGTTGACTTCTAGGCTGACCTAGGATGGGATATTAACTCTCCTCAAAGGAAATCTTTGATTTCTGCATGGGTGTATAGGTCAGAGGAAGTCTTTTTTTTTTTTTTTTTTTGAGAAAAGCAAATAGCGTATATTAATGCATATATGTGGAATCTAGAAAAATGGTACAGATGAACCTATTTGCAGGGCAGGAATAGAGACACAGACAGAGAATGGACAGTGGACATGGGACAGGGGAAGGGAGGGTGGGACAAAGTGGGAGACTAGGATTGACATATATACACTACCATGCATAAAATAGATAGGTAGCAGGAATTTGCTATAAAGCACAGGAAGCTCAGCTCAGTGCTCTGTGATGACCTAGATGGGTAGGATGAGGGTGGGTTGGGAGGGAGCTCCAAGAGGGAGGAGACATACGTATACATATAGCTGATTCACTTCATTGTATGACAGAAAGATACAATGTTTCTTTACTTGACGTCTTTCCCAATATGCATAATCTCCTGTTTGCAGGTCATGGGCATCTGATCCATTTCAGCAGTATGACCTGAAAGCTATCAGAGACCTGTACTTGTCAAAAAGTCCTTTCTATGAATCTTCTTGAAGGTGAAGCATTTTTGCAAAAGTATCAGAGTAAAACAACTGTCGGAACATCTGAGGAGTACCGAGAAGTCAGTGGGGCTCAAACGGCCCATGCTGGTACCAAACACTGGTTCAGGGTAGAATACAGGTGTCCTCTGGTGGGTATCTCTGATATCCTGCCAACTATGTTATGCAAATGTTGATGAAACAATAATCAATAAGCAATCTGTTTTGTTGTAGTTCCTTCCTTATATGTTTAGTTGTGGAATATCTTTTCTGCTAGTCTTCAGGTCGTTCTCATCAATAGTTCCTCAAAATTAAAAATATACACATCTAATTTCTGAATTTCAAGATATATAAAGCAAAGTTCTGGTCCAAGATGGCAACATAGGAGGCTCCTGAATTCACCTCCTTCAGTGGACACACTGAATGTACAGCTACACACAGAACACTTCCCTAGAAAGCTTGACCTCTCTGTATACCGGTGCCAAATTAAATCCCAGAGACAGAGTTTTGGGTGAAGTAGAAAAGGATGGCTTTATTGCTTTGTCAGGCAAGAGACACGCTGGGCTTCTGCCTCGGAAAACTATGGGTCTCCCAGAGGGAGTCTTTTACATCTAAGGAATCTAAGTTTTTATGGACCAAGTACAGGCTGATTTCTTAAGCTCTTTATTATTCTTTGGGAATTATCTTTCTCTGAGGCAGGCCCTTTCTGGTGATAGTTGTGTCCTTGAGTTTGGCATTGACAATTGTTTCTAAAATCCTAGTTCTAAGATACTCCTTGGTAATCCATTAGACACACAAGGAGAAACATCACTCTTTCAGGTCACTGGTACTACCTTTATTGAATTTCTGTTTTAAGGTATTAAATGCTTAGTCAACCTTTATTGAGCACACATTGTGTATCCAGCACTATATTAGATACTGTAGGCAGACAGAAAAGATATCATAGATGAGGTTCATTCTCTGGTCTAATTTCAATACAGGAAATGTAAAAGACAAAAGAGCTCTTGAAATGAAACATTAAAATGTAAAAATTAATGTAACACATTTTATGTATGTACCACACTCTATCATTCATTTAACAAATATTTATTGTACACATATGATGTATAAGACCCTAGGCTAGTGCTATGATATTGTAATTGCTCATAATCTAGGAATAATTGTGACAAATAGACAAGTAATTGTAATACTTGAAATGTACCAAGTAATTGGAACAGATCTGAGATTGATATAACTAAGAAAAGCATTAGAATAGGTGATATTTGTGCTGTGCCTTAAAATGTAAGGGAGCTGCAATGGGAGAACATATACAGAGGGAGTCTGTCTACACAGAAGGAAAGCTCATAACAAAAGACAAAAGTATAGCCTATCTGTATTAGTTATCTAATGCTGTGTAACAAATTTCCCCCAAACTTACTTGCTTATATGTCTCATGGTATTTATGGGTGAGGAATTTGGGACTGGCTTGGCTGGCTGGTTCTGGTTTGGGGTCTCTCATGAGGTTGTAGTCACATCCTGACCAGGGTTGCACTCACCTGCAGGTTCTATTAGGGCTAGCTAAAGTATCTTTGCTTGCAATGTGGTCAAATCATGTGACTGGTAGGTTGATGCTAGCTATGGCCAGGGTTCTTAATTCCTCTTCGAGTAGTCTTTCCATGGGCCACTTTATATGTGGCTGTCTAGTGAGCAATCCAAGAGACCAAGGTGGAAGCAATAATACCTTTTATAACCTCAGAAGTCACTTCTGATATATTTTATTGCCAGTCACATAGACTGGCACTGATTTAATGTGGGAAGTGACCTTATAAGAGGATAAAGATCAGGTGAGGACACTGGAAGTCATCTTGGAGATTGATACAACACTACCCAAAATGAGGATGATTCTAAATATATAACGATTTGCAAAATCAGGTTTTACACAGGTATGTGATTCAAAACATAATTTAAAAAATAATATACAATATAGTTGGGTTTGGACGCATTTGCAGATGTCTATCGAGGATTTCTCTGTCTACCTTCCCAACTGAAATGTGGATACCTTTAAGGTAAAAATGGTGTCTTTTTTCTCTGTTGTCTGCCTCAGTGCCTAGAACACTGCTTGGTAAATTATAACCATTTCATACACGTTCTTGAAGAAGTGAATTAATAAATATATGAATGAATATGATCCAAGAGATAAATTTTAAATATCAAAAACACAGGGTGAAGTCTTGATTCAGGAGAATGTGAGAAGCTACATAAATGAGCCAGGGTCTGCATGGGATCTAGAAAAGAAGATAAGACAGATAATTAGAATTGTAGGTGTCATCACGACTAGCCAAGGCTCCCTCTGGCATACATTATTATTCCAAAAGTCCCTCAAAAAGCCTACTTTGTAATGTAGATGAGGGAGTGGTTGGATCAAATAGTCTTCAGAAAAACCAGAGAGTTTAGATTATCAAGACAGATCTCTGAATTCCGTCTCTGAATTAGCCATCAAATAAACCTTGCCTCTAAATGTTTTCACAGGGGACACTGAACCGAGGTTTTTACTGAACAGATTGCTCCTCTTCACCTTAGAGTGTCTTTGGTGGAAATGCCAAAGAACTTGGAGTCAATTATTTATCATATTATTTGTTCTTCATAATCACGATAGGCCATGGCCAGGCCAGTTGCACTGAAGTCCCAAGTAACCCTATGGCTCAACAAGGAGTAAAGGAGCGCATAGGTGATAATGCGGTTGCAATGCATCCAAAAACCCTGAACCTGGAGCCTGGACATGAGGCCTGGGTGATGTAGGCTGCTAGGCCCTGCAGCCGCCACGCATCCCATCCCCTTTTATTGAAAGTATGAAGGCAGTGAGCTCACCTATGGGAAATTCTGACCTGGAGTGTTCCTCACTCTGCACGGCTCTCAGGACTCCAGATTTTGGGAACACGTCCTAAAGAACAAAGGAGCCCTGGGAGCCAAATCTACTCACACCATCATGTGTCTTTCATCTTGCCCAGCCTGTTTGCTTGTTTCTAAAACAAGGGGAAGACAGCCTTAATGGGGCTGAGTCAGCATTTGCCCAGCCTTCAAACCTGGACCAGCTGTTGTGGTCTGCCCTCACTCCACCCCTGAGCCCAGGACTAACTAAATTAAACCCATTTATGAACAAACAGAACTGTAAAGGTATCGGAAACACAGAAGGCTACATATTATCCTTTTGTTTCCTCTTAGTTTATCTGAAGGAAGTGCTTATCGTTCTAAATAACTCCATTAAAATACGAGAGGTGAAATACTTTCCTCCTATACACGAGCTGCTATTGGGAAGCTGGCAGGATGGCATTTGACAGGTGAAACCCCACTTCCCACTCATATGCTTCCTTCCTGAGGTGTGCTAAGGAACTACATCCTCTCAGAGATGCAGCATAACTGAGCAGAGGCAAGGCAGAGAGACCACAAATACAGCCGTGATGCTGGGGAGGAACGGGTCTAGGTTAGAGTAAATGGGTACAATAGCTAAAACTAAAGCTGTGTTTTCTTTTATTGCTAACAAGATTACTGAAAACTTTTCAAATGAAAGGGCTGAAATTTGGCTTTGACAGTATTATTATCACTTTTTGAAAGAAGCGTGTCCAAAAACAGTGCTAAGCGAGTGCATGCTCAGACTCGGGGACCAGGTCAGAAACGGCTGCCTCTGAGACTGAAATGAACAGAATCAGCGTCTATTCATATACGCCCTCACCCCACACCCACACACCCTTGCTCAACTCTTCCCTGCAGCCCACTCTGCGCTGGAAATAGATCAATAGACTGCTCTGTCAGGCTTATGCAAGGCTCACAGGCTCTCAGACCACTCTCAGACTGATGGGCAGAGTGGGAGTTTACCCAAGGGGTTAAGAGTTGAGGTTTCACAGGGTTTCTCTGTACAGAAGAAAATCTATGAAGTTGAGATGTTAAAAAACAAAGCAGATCTGGTACTGTAACAGTCTTTGGGTTTTCCATTTCCTGAGTCCCCTGTCAGGTGTGTTCCCTTACTGCCTCCCCCCACAAACTTTGTCCCACAGGTGGGACCCATTTTGTCCTATACAGAATGTTGGGAAGGAACCCCGTTTAAATAATGCTGACTCAGCACCACATCAGTGATGCTATTCGTCCTTATCTGAGTTTGGTGACCCAGACTTGCAGTGACTGAGGTCCCACCACAGAGTCTCAGCATCTCAGTCCTAGGTGTGAGTCTCTGTCCTGGGTCTCCCAGAGTTTCCTGCCCAGCCACTGACAAGTTGGTCTCTTCCATGACTTGCCTGACCTGCCTTAGCCTCTTGAACTTGGGCATTGCTTATCCTGTTTCTCAAATCTGTTGCTTATCAGCATTGCCCAGGAAGCGTTTTTGTTTTTGTTCTTTTTGTATTTTTCCCCCTGTTTTATTGAGAAATAATTGACATATATCACTGTATAAATTTAAGGTGTACAGCATGATGGCTTGGTTTACATATATTGTGAAATGATTTACCACAATAAGTGTAATTAACATCCTTTTTTTGTGTGTGATGGCAATGTATATAATGTAAGATTTACCATTTTAGCCACTTTTAAGTGTACAATTCAGGGACATCAAATACGTTGTTGTGCAACCAGCACCAGCACCTATATCCAGAGCTTTTTCATCTTCCCAGACTGAAATTCTGTGCCCATTAAACACTAACTCTTCTTTTTCTCCTCTCCCCAGCCCCTGAAAACCACCATTTTACTTTCTGTCTCTATGAATTTGACTATTGTAGGTACCTCATATAAGCAGAAGCATACAATATCTGTCCTTTTGTGTCTGGTGTTTTTTCACTTAGCATAATGTCTTCAAGGTCCGTCCATGTTGTAGCACGTGTCAGAATTTCCTTTTTTAAGGCTGAGTAATATTCCATTCTATGTATTTACCACACTTTGTTTATCCACTGATGGACATTTGTATTGTTTCCCCTTTTTGGCTATTGTGAGTAATGCTGCTATGAACATAGGTGTACAGATACCTGTTTGAGTTCCAGCTTTCAATTCTTTTGTGTATGTAACTAGAAGTGGAATCACTGGATCATGTGGTAATTCTGTGTTGTAGTTTTAAGAAGTGCCATACTGGGCTTCCCTGGTGGCGCAGTGGTTGAGAATCTGCCTGCCAATGCAGGGGACACAGGTTCAAGCCCTGGTCTGGGAAGGTCCCACATGCCGCAGAGCAACTAGGCCCGTGAGCCACACTACTGAGCCTGCGCATCTGGAGCCTGTGCTCCGCAACAAGAGAGGCCACGACAGTGAGAGGCCCACACACCGCAGTGAAGAGTGGCCCTCACTCACCGCAACTAGAGAAAGCCCTCGCATAGAAACAAAGACCCAACACAGCCAAAAATAAAATAAATAAATAAATAAATAAGTAAAATTAAAAAAAAAAATGCCATAATGTTTTGCACAGCAGCTTCATCATTTTACATTCCCACCAGCAGTGCACAAGGTTTCCAGTTTCTCCACATCCTTGTCAACACTTATTATTTTCTGGGTTTTTTTTTTTTGATAATAGTTATGCTAGTGGGTGTAAAATGGTGCCCAGGGAGTTTAAAAAATTACCATTGCCCATGGCTCAGTCCCAGAGATTCTGATTTAATTGAGGTGAGGCCTAGTAAACAATATTTTTTAGAACTTCCCCAGGTGATATTAACACGCAGCCAGGGTCGATAACCTCTAATACATTCTTGGCTTATGCTACGTGACTTCTGTCTCATATCCTCAGGCTGCCTTCCTGATTTCACAGGAAGAGACAAAAGCCTAGAGGGACTTGCCAAGTACACACAGCAGTAATTAACAAAGGTCTGTCCAACTCCAAACACTGTGTTCTGTCCACTGTTCCCCAACTGTGCCCTAAAGAGTGATTTTCACAGGATTCCCAATGCAATCTGCCAGAACAGATCACACTGACTCATTGGATCTGGGTTGTGGGGCGTATTAGTTTTCTAGGGCTGCCATATTCCTATGGTAATAACGAATTACCATAAACTGGATGGCTTAAAACAATAGAAATTTAGTCTCTCACATTTCTAGAGGACAGAAGTCTACAATCAAGGCATTTGCAGGGTTGGCTCCTCCTGGATGCCCTGAGAATCCCTTCCATGCCCCTCTCTTAGCTCCTGGTGGCAGCTGGCAACCCTTGGCCTTCCCTGGCTTGTAGATGCATCACTCTAGTCTCTGCCTCCATCTTCACATGACCTTTCCCTCTGTGTCTTTGTGTCTTCTCTCCTTCTGTCTCCTATAAGGACAATGGTCATTTGATTTAGGACCTACCCTGAATCCAGGATGATTTCATCTTGAGAATCTTAACTTTATTATATCTGCAAAGACCCCTTTTTCAAATAAAGTCACATTCACAGGTACCTAGGGTTAGGGGTTGGACATATTTGGCAGGGGGTGGGGAGGCAGGCGGGGGCACATACATCCCATTACAGGGAGTTTTCTGTTGGACTTCCAAATTGTAATCAGTTCCTCTGTGAGTTAAGAGTTCAGCATATACCAAAACTCAATTTGTTAGGATCAAGGCTAGAACTGGACTTGCACTGGAATCAGATTACCAAAGTGGCCACATAAATCCTTGCCTCAGGCCAAAGAGATTATCTGACTTTTTAGTCCATCTGTAATGGACTCTGGAGCAAAGTCTAGTCCCTAAGATGGATTTGAGGCTGACTTAGAGCTCATGAAGTAGTGCCAAGGCCCTCCAAGATGCCACAGAGATGCCCAGAGTAGAGCACATGCATGTTTTCTCTCCCATGATAAAAGGACCTTCCAGAGCACAGGGCATTGAGGTTGCTCTAGGATGGAAGTGTCTGGGGTAAAAAGCTCCAATCATTGGAAGTAGTAACTCTACTGATAGTGCCTACTGCATCCCGGGTAGAGCTCCAAACTGACCATGCTTCCATGATGTCCTCTCTCCCTGTCTCCTTGCTTAAACTTACCTCATCTAATCTTTGGTCCACACTGCCCCATGGTGATTTCAAGTCTTCCTGGAAAGGAAACAACAACAACAACATAAGCCTCCTTGTCATGGAAGAGGTCGTGGCTGCCTATGGTAAGATGAGAGGGCTCCTTACCAGGCTGTCTCACTCTTCAGCTAATTTACTGTCCTGTTTGTATCCAAAAGGTCCATCCCTAATGGTCAATCTCTCCAGACCCTGTATAATCTTTGGGCAGTTTGAGAGGAAGAAAGTTGCTTTTTGTCTCATAAACACCTCCACTACGTGCCAGAATCAGGACAGCCCCACTCTTCCAACTGCACAGGCATCTGGGATGTTGAGTGTAAAATCCTGAGCCGAATTATTTTCAGTTTTGGCGCATTTAATAAGGTGTCTAAAGTGAAAGCATTATGTTTCTCGGCTTTGCAGAGAATTGCACTCATGGTTCTCACTCTCCTTTTCTTTTAATATTTGGAATGATCTTATTACAAGCTATGACTTCTTTATGAGTGAATACATCTGAGAAACCGAACGCAGTCTCCCAGTGGAAGCAGCCATTTGTAAAACCGTCAGAGATTCTATAAGCAGAGGTATTAAGAAGTGAGAGAGGTGATTCATCAACTCTTCATGCATATTCTCCTGACTGCCAAGGAAATTAAATTTGTTTTCACCTCCTGAAACCTCAGCACATTTTTATTATATAAATCTGTGTTTAATGCTAACGTGCAATCAATTTACCCATGATGGTGAAAACCTCGTCCTTTTTCTTCATTAGCAGTTTTGCCTTAACATATCCATTGATGATCTAATTTGTGGGTCTGTATCCTAAAGGTTTTTTTTATACGGAGTCACCAAACTGGCCATTTTTATGTTTTAATTTCTCCTGTTAGGATACTTAGTTAATTGTATAGAAACAGTACAAGTTCAGGGGCAGAATCATGTTAATCTTTGCCTCACTGGAGTGCTTAGAGGAGTGCCTGCTTCATAATAAGTATCTCGTAAATGTTTATTGAAATTCACATATGCAAAGTGGGTTCATGCCTTAGATAAAACACAGAAGTTTAATCTCCCCCAACATTTCATTTTATCCATTTTTAATAGTTCTATATGTGTTTTATTATAAGCCTTCTCAAATCTTAGTAGGGTATTTTTGTTATACATACACAAAACAACACAAATATAAAAGTTGCAGAGTACAAATGACCAATGAATAAATGTAAAGATGTTCTATCTCATTGATAATTAAATAAATACAAATTAAAACTGCAAGATAATTTTGTCTGGCACGCACGTAAAAGTCTGATAACATTTTGAGCATTTTGAGCTGATGAGAGCAATGCCATACATTGTTGATGAGAATTGAAATAGGTACATGAATTCAGGAATGAAAATGTTCATTTCACTGAAGAAAGTCATCTCAATATTTGGAATCTAGCCTACAAAAATAATTGCACAAGTCTGTAAATACACATGTACAAAGGACTTTGTATTAATGAATAATTTTAAACAATCTCAATGCCCTCTGTAGAAGCACGAATAAGGAAACTGTGGTTCAGACAATGGAATATAATTCAACCTTTAAAGAACAAGGTAGATCTACATGGTCCAGAAAGAATGGTCAGGGTATACTTCTATGTGAGAAAATTAATTATGAAGCAATATGTGTATAGAACAATCCTGTTTTTTATTAGAAAAAAGAGGGTGTTCATATATATGTATAAGTGTGTGTATGTGTGTGTGTAAGTGTATAGGTATAACGGTGAAAAATAGTGGAAGATTGGGATAGTACAACTCCTTTCAGTTTTTATTTTGTTAGAGTAGTATATTTACACTTTTCACTTTCAATGTTAGAGAAATAGAAATAATTCAGAGCACATGGCTAATTTGATATAGTGATTATTAGAAGATCATATTTTTTCTTATACTTTTTCTCTTTCTTTTCTTTTTTTGTCTTTGTCAGGTCTTAGTTGCAGCACATGGGCTCTTTGTTGCGGCGCACGGGCTTCTCTCTAGTTGTGGCTTGCGGGTTTTGTTCTCTCTCTAGTTGTGGCGTACGGGCTCCAGGGTGTGTGGGCTCTGTAGTTTGTGGCACGCAGGCTCTCTAGTTGTGGCACGCAGGCTCAGTTGCCCTGTGACATGTGGGATCTTAGTTCCCTGACAAGGGATCTTACCCCCATCCCCTGCATTGGAAGGTGGATTCTTTACCAGTGGACCACCAGGGAAGTCTGTGTTTTCCTATACACTTTTAATGTAAGTTTCTAGTCACTTACTCTTTAAATCATCTTTAGAATCATTGAGATCTGGAAGGCTGGAAGTTATACAGTCATTAAGAAAGAGAGGAAAAAATGAGCATTTTAGGGAGGGAAGGACTTCTTGGGAAGTAGCTAACCCTGAGAAGATAGGAGAGAAGAGCATTCTAGGCAGAAGGAAAAATGTAAGAGCCCTGAAATTGTTGTAGTTGGATGATATGGGCTGAATTGTGCCCCCTCCCTCCCCCAAATTCATATTTGAAGCCCTAACCCTCAATGTGACTGAATTTGAAGACAAGGCCTAGAAGGAGGTAATTACAGTTAAGTGAAGTCATAAGGGTGAGGCCCTGATAGGCTGGGGTTAGTGTCCTTATTAATGCTTTCTGTCTCTTTCCCAGCTATGTGAGAAGGTGGTTTCCTGTAAGCCAGGAAGAGAACTCTCACTAGAAACCAAAGTAGCCAGCACCTTGATCTTGGACTTCCCAGCCTCTAGGACTATGAAAAAATAAATTTCTGTCATTCAGTCCACTTAGTATATGGTATTTTGTTATGGCAGCCCAAGCTAAGACATCATGTTTAGGATAACTTTAAATTGGAGCTTACAGGACTTCCTGACAAGTTGAATGCACAGAATAGGGAAAAAAAGATCAAAGATAATTTTGGGTCTTTTTGCCTGAGGGCCTGGGGGAATGGTGATGCAATAGTTAAGATGAGAATTTGGAGTAGGGCCAGGCGATTATGTGAAGCAGGACCAGGGGTTTCATTGTACACTTATTAATTTTAAGATCTCTGCCTGTTAGACATTGCGATGGAGTTGGACATACAAGTTGGGGCTCAGGGATGGGAGCACCAAGTTGGCCATCACCAGCATTTAGACTGGATTTAAAGCTGTGGAACTGAGTGAGATGACCTAGCAAAATGTGTTAATAGGGAGCTCGGAGGCATTGCAACAGTTTGAGGGGATTTGGAGACAGAGAAACCAGTGAAATTAGTCTTCTAATTTCATGTGAGACAGGGAGAGCACCAGAAACCAAGGATGGTCGCATTACTGTCAAGGAGGTCAAGTGAGATGAGAACAGAGGTTGAAGGTTCAATTGGCAGATGGAGGCCATAGGGCATCTGGATGATAGGAGTTTTAGTGGAGTAGTGGGAAGCAAAGAGTTAAAAGGCTGAAAGAAGAGCATGGGAGGTAAAGAAGTAGAGATGAGTCTTATGTGGAATTTTGCTCCTTGGGGAGCAGAGGAATGAGAATGTACCTAAAAAGAGATGCACGTTCAAGAGACAATTTTTAAAAATATTTTTATGATGGAAAATTTTAAACATATAAAAAGGTAGACCCACTAGTGCGATAGACCTCCTATACCTATCAACAGCTTTAAGAATTAACAATCTTGTTAGTCTGTACTGCTCTGTACTTATCTACTCCTGTATTATTTGTAAGCAAATCCTAGATATCATTATTTCATCTATAATATTTGAGAGTGTGTCTCTAAAAGATGAGGACTCTTTGCAAAGAAATGTAATCAGAATAGCTTTATGAGACCTAAAAACAACTGATCATTATCCCTTAATATCAGATATCAAATATCCAGTGTTCCAAGTTCTAATTATGTCATGAATGTCATATTTTTGTATGATTTGTTTGACTTAGTTTCCAAACAAGATTCACACTTTACAATTTCTTTTGGTTCAGCATTGTTATGTTTTTAAAATTTCTTTTAGTCTAAAGATTCTCTCTCCATCTTTTATCCCTCTTGCAACTTATTTTCAAAGAAACCGGGTTGTTTGTCCTGTAGAGTTTCCTACAGTTTGATTGAACTTCTGTGGCTTTGTTTAACATATTCTTCTTTTGTATTTTACAAAAATGGATAGATCCAAAAGTTTTATCAGATTCAGGTTTAAATTTTTTGGCAAGATTATTTCATAGTATGCTTGTCCATTAAGAAGAATATAATGCCTGGTTGTCTCCTTTTGTGATGTTAGCAGCCATTGATGCTCTGTGCCTAGATTTGTTAATTCATTAGGGATTGCAAAATGGTGACATTCTAATTCTATCCTTGCTTCTGTATTTATTGGCTGGAATACTTCCCTCATCCCTTATTTGGTTACCTACTGTTACAGTTTGTATAGGAAAGATAGAATAAATGTTTGATTCTTTCTCTTTAACAGTTTTAAAAATAATAAGTTGTTTAGTATCCCTAACAATGAATAATTTTTAAAATAATATGAACTCATGGATTTAAATATATTTAATGTGTTTTAATACATTGTAGTTATTATCCTTATTGATGCTCAAATTGTTCCTATTTGTATCCAAGGGGAGGTTCTTCAGTTGGCCCCAGAATTCTTTTGCCATGCCCTGGTAGTTTTGTTTTTTTTAATAGTTTCCTTGCTATCTGGTATAACATGGTATTCTAGACTCATCTTGCACAATACATTGAAGCGTATTCGTACATGAATGAGGATAACCTGGATGAGAGGAGATAACTGCAGGAACACAATCTTTGATTAGGTAAGAAGGTATGGGGTAGGTGGAAAGCTTCGTCTTAGACTGGAACAGTTAATTCATTGTAATGGTACATTGGGCAAAGCAAAATGCTGTGGAAATAGAGGAGCCATATGGATGATTAGGAAATAAAGCTTTGCCTTTAGATTCTGGGTTAAGTGCCACATTTCCCACTTGTAAATTCTATACTTATAGGCATAAAATTCAGCTAGTAATTTCCTCAGTCAGCAAATAGGTTGAACACTTTTGTTTTTCTATAAATAACTTCCACAATCAAGAAATCACAAAATATATGACTAGCAAAACACTAAACTTTGGGGATCTTCCATAGATTGTTAAGAAAAGTACTCAACCTCATTATTTTTCTTTTAGTTTCCAAGCTGGGTATTTATTTACTCCTAATGTATTTGAAAAAGTGAAAAATATTGATCTTGTGGTTTATTTGCTTTTGCTGCCAATAGGAGGGTCTCTTAAAAGGCACAAAGTTTCCAACTAATGAGTTTCCCTGACATACAAATGGCTCTCCTATCTTGTCTGACTTGACTAAAGATTCCCCCCCACCTACCACCACCTTTTCCTTTATACTCATTGCTGCTGGTAGATCTATGCCATTCCTGTCTTTGCAGGGGCTGTAACATCATCTCTTCTCCCCATTTCCTTCTCATGCTTGTTTCACTATGTTATTAATGCTGTCAAGGAATGTCCAGATACTGTTTTAAAAAATGTGAACTCAATTCTGTCACCTTTAGGCCTGTTTTAGATGGGCTGCATGAGACCGGCACTCTCTCTCTTCTCCCCGTCGGAGTCCCTGCTCCCTACATTCTTGGTCCACCTGGATGGGGAGAACTTTGGATGAGATAAGATGGGTTTAAGTCATTTTGAAGCCTGAAATATACATTTTAATGCCATTCAAGCAAGACGCTACAAAAAGAAAACCTTAGAGCAAGACCCTGAGGATAGAAATAGATAGGAAAGACAAAGAAAATTAGAAGTGAAAGAATACCAATAACAGAGCTTGCAGGTTTGAAATAGTGCTCTGAACAACCAGGACTGAAAGAGGAAACTCTTCTCCATTCTCTTCTTTCTTCCTATGACATCAAATGCTCTCTGGTCCCAGAATCCTGAAATTGAACTACTTATGAATGGTGCTAATGTGCTACAGGTCACCAGCATTAGAGTTAAAACGTATCGTTTTGGGGAATTTAACTAAAATGATTTGTTAAATAAATTTAAGATAAAATTTTATTCCAATGTTTCATTAATCAATTTTCACACTGTCTTTGAAACTATCAAACTGTCTTATGAGCTGTTGATGCAAAGTTGAATTTTCAAAGTACAAATTGGAATCCAATCACTCAGTTTTCAGAAGCATTCACCCTAGGATTCCTTTAAAGTAGGAATTTCTTTACTGTTTGTTTCCAGACCATTAACTACTTGACAGAGAATCTATGGGTGGGTTAAGCAGCCCAATGTACCAAAGTTGGGAATTGTTAGACAAAGATGGATGAGAAATGAGTGTTAAATAAATTATAGGGAGATAGGAAAATAGAACTGATTTATTGATCTATACATCTTAGGAATAAATCTATTTTTGAAAGTGAGGTAGAGCCTTAATTGCTGCTTACCAGGCACATAGTATAATTTTGTTGTAGTTGTTACAAGGAGTAATCAAGTATGTCCTTCTTACAACATGAAATATTTACCATTATTTCCTTGTCCCATCCTATTGATTTATCTGCATACTATTTGACACACTTAATTGAAATGTTTATATATCTGCATGTTGCTTGTGAAAGTGCAGTGTCACTGTCACATATATCCCAGAGAGTTATTAAAATTTAATGAGCATCAGTTAGTGATAAATCTTAGAGCGATAACGTAAAACAAGATGGTGAAGTAAGGCAATTATCTAGGTAAACTGGGAAAATGCAGACTTGCTTTGCTTGATATTTCTAGATATTTTAAAAATATCCCTCCATAATTTAATATTTACACCACTGAGTGATTTGAGTGGGGCAGAATTTTAGCATCTCTGTCCATGAGAGCCTTTGTTCTAAGCTGGCCATTGAATCACACGTATTGAAGGAAACCTGTCTCATTTTACATGACTCTTTGGCTAAAGATTGAAAGCCAGTAACTACTTCATAATGCTTATTCAATTCAACTCAAAAGTACTGAGTTCTTAGCAACTATGCTAGATGCTGAGATTACCGAGTCTCTAGTCTCATGGGGTTTATGATCTAGTGAGGAACACTAAATAATAACATATTAAAACTTATAATGTGATATGCTCTGAAAGCCATGTCTAAACAAAATTCCATGGGTATAAAGCAAGTGGAGTGATTTTTCTAACTGGGAAGTCTTTGTGGAAAGTGTAGCTTTTAAGGCTGGCCTTAAAGGATGAGGAAGTTTTTGATAGGCAAAAATGATGGAGGTTAATTTTCTGAAGGAAGAGTACAGAGGCAGGAAAACACAAGACATCTTTAGAGAATTGTGAAATGTCCTGTGGGACTAAAACCTAAGCTATGGGGATTTGCTGTGGTATTTGGAAATATGGTTTGAGACCAGGATTATAGGATTTGGCAAAATAAGACAAGACTGAACTTGCCTAACTGGCAATAGGTAGCTGGGGAAAGGTTTTGAGCATAGACTGTTCTGTTTAAGGAAGACAACTCTTACACCGGTTTGTAGGATAGGAAGGGGCAGAAACTGGAGTGTTGGAGATCAAACAGAAGACGTTTGCATTTGCCTGATGAGGAGCAAAGGAGGCTCTGAATTGTGTAGGAGAAATGGGAATGGAAAGAGGGGGTGGTTTCTAGATTTTACCAGGGTAAGATTGTGATAACCTAGTGACAGACTGGGTGGCATGGGAGGAGGGGTGATGCAGAAGCCTCCTACATTTATGCAGAGGAAGAGAAAGAAAAATATTAAGAAGGAGGAAGTTTGGAGGAGAGCTCCACAATGTCTCAGAAACCAGATGGGGAGAGGATTTCAAGAAGGAGGTCAACAGAAACAAAAGATTCAGAGAAATACAGTAAGATGAGGACAAAGAAGAAATATGTAGATTTAACAATTAGAACGTTGCTGCTAGTTTTTAATAAGGTGATGAGATTGGAAGCCAGATTGCAGTGGGTTGAGGAGTAATGAAGAGGTGTTACTTTGGAGGAAATAAGAGTAGAGAATTATTATTTGAAAAGTGGTGATGAAGTGTAAAGGAGAGAGGATTATAACTCTTTGAGGAGAATAAAGTTGGAAAGAAAATTATATTAGGATAAGGAAAGCTGATTCTAGGGAGAATCGGTGAGCCCCAATGAGCTATGTCTCTCAGTATTCATGTCCTTGTGTAGTCCCTTCTCCTCGAATCTGGGAGGGTCCTGTGACCAACTGAACATGATATCCTTGGACAGGCTTACAAGTCAAGGCATTAAGAAGACCTGGCAGCTTCTGCTTTTATACTCTGGAGGAGCCAGCCTGCCATGTAAGAGGTCTGAATCTGACACCATCCTGCTGTGGGGGAAACCCACGGTACCCACGCGGAAATGTCACGGGAGACAGAGAGAGAGAGATGTCCAGCCAGTTCCCGGCTGGTCTAGGCATCTCAGCTGAGGCACCAAACATGAGTATAGAAACCATTTTGGGCTTTCCTGCCCCAGAATATGCCACTTGGATCACTGAGGAGCCCTGTTCTACCCAAACTGCAGACTTGTGAGTGAGTAAATGACTTATTTTAAGCCACTAAAGTTTTTTGGTGCTTATTATGCAGCAATAGATGACTGGAACAGGTGCGGTTTGTTTTGTTTGGTTTTGCTTTTGCTTTTGCTTTTTTAATGTTAGACAGAGAGGTCTGAGGGATGGAATAAGGCCCTAAAGAAGATGAGGGGAGATGGGATCAAGTGGAAGAATTGGTCTTGGAAGTGAGTGAGGACACTGCTTTTTTGAGGCAGAAAGTGTTGAGGAAAGGACAGATAAAATTAGATTAAATTTCGACATGAATGGGAAGGAAATGGAACCAATTCAACTTAGACAGTAAGGTGCCGTGTTGAGAATGAGGGCTGCACAAGGGAGCTGAAAGCTAAAGAGGGGGAGAAAAAAGTTTGTAAGTGGGAAAGGGATTTATCCTGGGAGAAGTAGACCAATGGCAGAGTGGCTATAGGAGCCCTGACAAGTGTGGTGGTCATGAATTTGTAGTGAGGCCAACAGCTCTGTGGTATTTTGTACCCACCCTTATTGAGATTGTCTTCCTCCAGTGATCAAAACTTACTGTTTAGGTAGGTAAACAGTCATTCCTATTTGCTTTAGGAGATTTGGACTCCTATTGTAAACAAATGGAAGAGTTTTTTTTTACCCCAAACTGGAATTTGTTTCAAGTGTTTTAAAATCTTTCAAAGACCCTCCCCACTTTTATAAAAGAATCCATGAACCTGCTGCTTGCCCATTTGCAATACTGGAAATGATTTCACATTAGCGATTGCTGAATCATATACCTGAGATTACAGACAATGCTATTTATACTAAAGAAGTTGAGTGCACATCTATTTTAGCTTCCTGTCCTATTTTCATACTTCCATCCATTTGGATTTTTGTCCCATATGTTGTCCTCAGTACTCTGTCTTAAACTGCTGTCTAGTTATAGCTCAAAAAAGGCTGCTGTTCCAAATGGGATTTTATTTCAATAGGGGGCTCTACTTTCTTTCAGTCTATTACTTAACTGACAGATGCTGTGAAGCTTAATTAGTCAATTTTTAAAAGCTCTCTGTGATGGCAAAAAGAAATAAAAATGAGTTTTTATACCCTTGAATGGTACAGAGTGACTCTTCTTTGTAGCTCCTTATACAAAAGGTAAACTACTGGAGGGGTCTGGAATATGACTAGTTGTAGAAGCCAAAGCTAAACAATCCAGTGACTTTGAGACACTAAAGGGAGTTTATGACATGCTTGTGTCATTACTGAGTAAAGTCCAGTTGCTTCCACCTGGTCCCTCACCTCGCCTTGACCTCCAGGGGCTCCTTGCTCCCTGACCTCTCATTTCTCTAAGCCTCATATTCCTAGTTGGCTTGATGGTTGGCTTTGAACTCCTGATCCTACTTATTTTTGTGCCAGGACCGAACTGCGTTGCTTCTCTTAGTTCTAGCTGCTCAGTCTGACTCAGTGACACACTGCAATCAATGGGCCTGGAGTTTCACACTTTAACATCCCTCCCTCTGACTAGGACGTGGCCGCACAATAGGGAAAGAACTTGCCAAGATGCAATATCCATTGACCTGTGCCAGGCAATGCCTGGTGTTATGGCTGGCCAGAGAGGGTACCCAATGACATTCAGGTAATTCTAGCAGCTACTAAATAGGTTTGTTGACCAGAAAGTTCCAAACGGGCCCTTTAAAATGTGATAAGATGGTGTGGGTTGCCACGTCAGGGTTGATAAATAAAGTTAGCATTCATGGTTCTTTCAGTCATTAGCTAGGCAGTGATTTAGGGCTACTTTATGTTCATACCTATGTGCTGGAAGTTAATATGTATTAGGACAAGCATGGACTCACTACCAAGTTAAATGAATATCAGGCTGAAGGAAATTGAGGTTATATATCATGGTATATGTACCATGGACAAGTAAAGGAAGTATTTCAACTGAAACAAAAATTCATTTTTGCTATCCCAGTCAAACTACATGCTAAATAGATTGGGAAGGAGAAAATAGAATCAAACAAATCTACGACTTGGAAACAGTATTGGCATCAACATAGCTGGGGAAATTCAAGCCAGATTGGAGATGTGCTGAAAACCAACTTTTCTAAAGGCCCAGGAGATTTTGGCATGTAGTATTGAGCAGTTAAATTCTAGAGCTGTTTCATCCGGGCCAGCTACTTACCATCACCAACATCAAACTTGCATAATGACACTGCAGTTTTACTGCTGAAGATGAACTTTGCTTGGCTTGAAAATGTGCAGAGGGTAAATGGCAAAAAGAGATCCGAACCGCTATGCAAAAAGCTAAAGGGAAACATTTACAGGAGGCTTGAGCGTAAAGAACTTCTCAAAGACATTTGGCAGAACGATTTCCATGTAAGGGATAGCCATTACCTAGTTTGAAACAACAGACTAAGCAAACTCATTTCATACGACGCCTTCCAAAAGAATCATTGGGAACAGAGATGTCCCAAAGATCATAACATGAAGAGTGATGATCATAGAAAGCCATGTGGGGACAGATAATTCCTGTTATCTGGTACAAAAAGACAGCTTTTAATACAATGCTTGT
The DNA here is from genome assembly GCF_964270905.1 of Leucopleurus acutus. Lineage (NCBI taxonomy): Eukaryota > Metazoa > Chordata > Mammalia > Artiodactyla > Delphinidae > Leucopleurus > Leucopleurus acutus. Next base: position 65,648,059 of record NC_139149.1, on the reverse strand, counting down.
AGTGGATACTATTATGCAACACCTAGATGCCCCCTTCAGGGCTGAGGTGTTCTTTCCCTCAGCTGCATGGGACATTGGCTGCTGTTGGCTTATAGTTGATTTCCTAACCCTCTGCTGAAGAAAGCTGCTTTTCCTCAGGTCGTGCTCCTTCCTGGGGCAGCCCACATCTACTGACTGTCCATTAGGGCAGCGGTCCCCAACCTCTTTGGCATCAGGGAATGGTTTCGTGGAAGACAAGTTTTCCACGGACGGGGGAGGAGGGGATGGTTCAGGAGGTAGTGCGAGCCATGGGGAGCGATGGCGAGCGGCAGATGGAGCTTCGCTCACTCGCCCGCCACTCACCTCCTGCTGTGCAGCCCGGTTCCTAACAGGTCGCAGACCGTACTGGTACCAGCCCCTGGCCTGGGGGTTGGGGACCCCTGCATTAGGGGGTACGAAGGCCTGGGCCCCTTGCCCTGATTCAGGACAACTCTGAAGGGCCATCACACTTTCAAAGCTCCCCTGTAGGATGATGGGAGGCCTCTATTCACATTGCTTCACTATGCCCTGATGCCCTGCTTTCCTCATTCTCTAACAGGGGTTGTTCCAAAGAGCCCTCCTCAATAAACCTCTTCCAGTCAAATCTTTGTCTCAGTCTCTTTCCCCAGGAACCCAACCTAAGATGATGCTAATCGGATACCAACACTGTGTGATGGGACAAAAATTGCCAACATATACTTGTTCCCAGCCTTCCTTTCCCCTGTTCATTTAAGGAGGAGTCAGACCTTGCCCTTGCCTGTTTCATTTCTCCCCCTTTAGCCCCCTCCAGGCACCATACTGCTTTACGGAGTTTTGATACACGGGGAAAAGTGGTGGGGAGAAGGATTAGGGTGTTGATGGGAACAGATGTAGGGGAAGCTGTGGCAAATAATGAAAGTATTGGGTATGGAAAAGGGATTTCAAGAAATATCACTGTGCTCAACATGGCCCCTTTATGGTACTTAAAGCAATACAAGCAAAAGACACTTGGTAAATTCATTTCTGTGGCTTGACTGGCATTCCACTCTCAGCTGGGATTACATGGGTCATAATTTTTAAGCTTTTCATTTGAATATAGGCATCTTTGGATGTCAGTGATTATGTCAACAAAACCATAATGTTAGGAGTGTTTTCAGATGAGGTATAGTTTTACTCTAGCCCAATCCATATTCTTTGAATCCTATGAATTTAGATCAACAAAAGTTGATTTATAGGGCCCAGGGCTTTAAGCAAAAGGGTTTGTAATAATATAAAAATAATTAGACTATTGTTTCAGCCTTCATCATGAGAGACATCCAAAGAACTAACTATTAAAACATTCTTCAAAAACATCTATACATGTCAGCCACACACCTATGTGAGCTAAGGACAGCAGACTCTAATGATATAATGGCCTGTGGGAACTTATGGGCAAGAGGCTTGAGACACTCTAGCAATAAGCATTTTAGATATTCTGTAAGTAGCAAGTTTTATTCTAATGCCCAATACCAATGACACATCAGTAGAATTTATGGGGAATCTGGTCAGGCTGGAGTTCACACAAGAGCATCTGCAGAGATGACAAGCAGGGGTCCCTCTCCTCTTAGGCTCTCTCAGGCCAGGCACTGTGTCCTAACTAGACTCTCTTGAAGTGGTTTTGGGTTGATTGTGAATCAGAGCATCCTGAATTACAGGATGGATCTTCTATTTTCTTTCTTTTTTCAATTAAGAAGAATTGTCAGTAATTTTTCTCAAGGATAAAAATTTCTCAGGAATAAGCTTTAACAATACAAGTAAGTATCTTTAATGATAAACTTAGGACAAATTTTCCAAACATATTATTTCCATTGCGGTGTAGTTCAAAAACTTGGTAGTGATGGTGAGCGGTTAGCAGTCTAGGAATCAGAGGTACTTATGTTCCAAATCCACTAAGATGCTCCAATTTGTCATTAGCTTGTTCTCTCAAGGCTAATAGACGAGCTTTCCTCTTGAGGATCTCTGTCTCTTAAGTTCAGTTGGTTGCAAAGACTCTAAATCCAGGGGTGCAGGGCCAATTGGGAAAACTCAGGACAAGAATATTAAATATTCTTCAGAGGAAAGCAGAGCACGTGGTGGTTTGTCCATGTCCCTTCTATGTCCAATCACACACAGAGCTATTAGGCTGTTCCTGAACCTGGTTGGTCCCATTTCTGTCCTGTGCTCATGCCCCCGGCCACCTTTGAAGCTGATCTTCAGAAACCAATACCTATGAGCTTTGATTTTACTTTTCTAATTTATTTTGGAATCCAAAGTTTTAAAAAATTAGGTCGGAAGCATTGACATCTCTTTTTTATAATATGATATGGTACATGTTATGTGTTTATGTTCCAGAACAGAAATGTGTAGAGATTTAATAGTTTGAATTTTACCTTTCTTTAAAAATGTTCTTATATTGAGGCATGACATATTTAATGACAAATAAATATTTTATAAGAGTATGGCTCAATGAATTTTCATAAGTGGAATGTATCCAGGCCAAGAAACAGAACGTGACCACCACCCCAAAGCTACCCCTGCCCTCCCTTCCAGTCACTGGCCCCTACCAAGGGTACTCAATATCCTGACTTTGTACTCCTTGGGTTTTGCCTGCTTTTTTGTAGTGTAACTGGATGCATAAACTATGTACCTTTTGTATCTGGTTTCTTTCACTGAATGTTATGTTTGTATGATTCATCCTTATTGTTGCATGTATTTGTATACCATTCATTCTTATTGCATAGTATTCCATCATAGGAATACACCACAACTTATGTATACCTTCTTTTGGAAACATGGCCACTATGACCCATAAAAATCTAATTTCCATTGCTTTGTCTGAATCTCTGGGGCCAAACAGTGCTCTCTGGAGGCAGAGGCTACCCTTTCCCAGGCTTTTCATCCCTTTGTTGCCAAAAAGCCATCTTGGCCCACTTTGATAGCCCAGAGCTACACTGTTAATAAAGTAGCCATGTATGACTACTGAGCATTCAAAATGTGGCTGGTACAAACTGAGCTGTGCTGCACATGTAAAATACATATCAGATTGCAAAGATTTGGCCTGAAAAAATAATTTAAAATATTTCAGTGGTTTCTGTATTGATCACTTGTTGAAATAATTTTGATTTGGACTGAACGAAATATACCATTAGAATTAATTCTACTGTATTTTTTTTTTACTTTTAAAAATGTGTCTATTAGAAAATATAAAATGCTGTGAATGCCTTTCATTATATTTTTATTGAGTTATGGGGATCTAGATCACTATCTTACACAGGTAGCTCCATTACTCTTCTGCCTGAAGTCAGATGTTGGACCAAGTGATCTTCCAAGTATTTTTGTTCAAAAAATTCTCCAAAGGTCTAGGTGCCCATTGGAGCCAGTACATGGATGCTCAAGTCCTGTCAGCGATTTGAGGTTGGTCCATGTGAGAGCCAATGCTTGCCTGCCTCAGGATGTGAGTTCTGTGTCTATGCCTTGGTAGCCAACGAGCTTGGGGTATTGCATTAAGCACTGATACCACTTTAATTAAAAACATGACAAGAGAGGTTGATATGAAAGTATATGAGGCTAAAAATCATAAGAGACTTTACATTTCCTGCCTCCATAGGGAAACCACTTTTTGCTTAACTTAACACTGTTTATGGCTGCTGTTGGTTTATATGGAAGATGTGGCAGCTAAAGTTCAAATGATTTATATATGGCAATATAATTTATATGGAGTCATTTTGGAGGCCAGCTGAATAATGAAAATGTCAATTAATTTTAAAGTTTTTAATCACGTGTTTAGGTTTTATCATCCACAGACCGCAGTTTAGATCAATTCCAAGCGTTCAGATTAAGATGGTCCCACAAGTCCCAGAGCCGTAAAGAAATTATGATGATCCTAGTGAAATAAGAATATAATGTGTAAGACTTTTTTTTAATGGAGATACAGTTCCTAACAACTTTACTGAATTACACATCTACTTATACATGAAGTTTTACTTGGACTTATTGCTTTTAACCTGGAAGAATTCAGGACTGTTGAACATTTCACTGGGCAGATAGATTTTTAAATTTCTCAGCACATCTGACTTTTCATATTTTTTGCTCACATCTTCCTATTATCCTCCAGTGTCATTATTACTCATTGTTGCCAAATACACCCCCATACCTCTCATCTTTAAAGTCATAAGAGTTTTAAATTATTAAAAACCTATAGGAATATGACTTCTTGATTGTGCATTGTAGTATGTTTCTAATGCCAAATTGCCCTAATCTCTTAATTAAAACTGGAGCAATTTAAGTTATTGCAATGATGTTTCTGTGATTCTATATTTTAATTGAATTTAAATGATGAATATTTGATGCTGTATATTTGTCAGACAAATAGGAATAAGCATGCTGATTCCCCCCAAAACACGTAACTGTGATTTAAAACTAGGAAAGCCTTGATTAAAAGAATTAAGACATTAGACACAACATGTAAATGTGTCCAAGGGGCAAATTCGAGAACTTCATTCTAAATACCTTTATGAGAAAAAGAAAAACCATGCTGATTTCAGAAGGATTAAAAATTGAACAGGCCTAGACTTTTCATCAGGAAATGATCTGGTTTTAGAATCTCCATTATTTTTTAAGCTACTTTGGGGACTATTTTAGCAACAGCTCAGCTTCTGTGGAATGATCCTCTGAGTAAAAGCACTGACTAGAATCTGCCTTTCTATCGTTGGGTCCTCACACAAAATCAGCCTATTAAAGCCCCCCTCACATAATCTTAAGGAGGAATATAAAGTATTTCTTCGGAGCAAGACTGGGAGGCAAGGAATGGACGTCCAGGATGCTGTGCGCTGTCTCCCCATAGAGCAGCCTAGTGGGTTCACACGAGGCCGCTGAAGACAGCAGAGGATGAAGGCATTTGGCATCCTTGTGCAGGCACGAAATGACTGTCAACATAGAATCCAGAAATGTTAGCGCTGCCAAGGGGCCTTAGAGATCACCGAATCCAGCTCCCTCTCTTTATGAGGAAGCCGAGGTCCAAAGGGGAGGTCGCACGCTCGGTACTGGCAGAGCGTGCACCTCTGCAGAGTCCTTCAGACAAAGACAGGAAAATGTGCACACACACACACACACACACACACACACACACACACACACACACACTATCAGACGCTCACACACATGCTCACACACTCCTGGCCCTCTGACCTCAATAAATTCTCCCAGGGTGATATTCTCATCCGGAGAGGAGGAAGTTCTTCTTTTTATTTTTTGTATTTTATTTTATCTTATTTTTTTCCAGCTTCATTGAAGTCTGATTGACAAAAGCTGTGTCTATACTTCAGGTGTACCACATGATGTGTTGATATACATATACGTTGTGAAATGATTACAGTCAAGCTAATTATCACATCCAACAGCTCACAGTTACTTTTCTGTGTGTGTGTGTGTGGTGAGAACACTTAAGGTATACTCTTTTAGCAAAGGTCAAGTGTATAATGCATTATTATTAGCTGTAGTCACCATGCCATACATTAGGTCTCCAAACCTTATTCATCTTATAGCCGAAAATCTGTATCCTTCGATTGGGGGAAATCTTCTCTTTTCTTCACCTCCCCCATTAACCACTCTTCTACTCCCTGTTTCTGAGTTTGGATTTTTAAATTTCACATATAAGTGAGATCACACAGTATTTACCTTTTTTGTGTCAGGCTTATTTCACTTAGCATATTGTCCTCCAGGTTCATCCATGTTGCCACAAATGGCATGCTTTCCTTCTTTCTTAAGGGTAAATAATATCCTATTGTATATATGTACCACATTGTTGGCAAGGATGTAGAGAAAAGCGAACCCTTATAAAGTGCTGGTGGGAATATAAATTGGTACAGCCATTACGGAAAACAGTATGGAGGTTCCTCAAAAAATTGAAATTTGACCCAGAAATTCCACCTTTGGGTATATATACAAAAGAAATAAAATCACTTAGATATCTGCATTGTCATGTTCACTGAACCATTATTCACAACAGCCAAGGTATGGCAACAACATAAGTGTCCGTTGATGAAGGAGAGAGCTCTTTACGTGGACCTGCACCCATCCTTGAAAAGTCACTCCTGAGAAATCCTTCAGAGGCAATTTTCCAGGTCCAGTGTTTCAGTCTTGAGGGGCAGGAGACAGCTCGTTTATCTTAAGCCCATGGTTGTCAACAATGTGTTGTACGCAAAGAAGGGACGGTGCAAAGGACCTAGGTTGTGTTCATTTACTACTTACCTACTGCCTCCTTACAGGTGGGCGTGTCTGCGTTTGTGTTGCCCTTCTCTTTACACATACGAGTACACACAGAAAATGAAGGACTCACAGGAGGGCGAGGTTGTTCACTTCAAGCAGCCATAGGAGAATACTCCTTGTTTGATACTCTTGTCTGATTCTGAAGTGAAATATCCAGCCAAAAATATTCCACCCTATTTTGAAGTCTTGAAAGACTTTGAGGTTTGATTGAAAAGTCCAAGCTGCCGCCACCTATAGGGGCCTCTGCTGTATTCGCCTTTCCTGTCTCCCAAAGCTTCATGCCCTCATTCCCACTAGCACTGGGTTTCTCAGCCTAGGCACTACGGACACTTTGGGCCACATCAGTCTTTGCTGGGGGTGGGGTGGAGGGTGGAGCCGTCCCGAGCATTAGAGGGTGTTTAGTGAGATTCCTGGCCTCTACTGCTAGATGCACCCCCTGTCTGAGTCACACTAATCAAAACTGTCTCCACACATGGTCCCTACTCGAGAACATTGCTCTAGCATGATTGTTCTGAGGACAGGGGCTGACTGTATAATCCATAATGTCTGCCTGCTCTTACCCTGTCCCCAGGTATAGTACCTGTGCCACACCTTACAGGGGTCTGCAGCAACCTCAGACCCTCTCAGTCTGCTCAGTGTGGAACTTAGCAAGTTCCTTACCTGGTCTCTGTGGCCGCTGTGTTCTTCTGTAGCGTGCTAAGAATTTCTCTGATTGACGTTGCCCTTATTAAAAACAAGAAGATTCTCCACAGAGCTGGAGAGTATCGAAGACTGGAGCACTGGTTGCCCTCCTCAGAGGATCCCCTTCTCTTCTGCCACTGACAGAGCACTTTTCTAGAAGGCTGAGCCCTGGCTCCCAATCAGAGCAGAGGGAGACTTCTTTTCACCTAAGAGCCCAGTCTTCGATTCACAGGGGGCTGCCCCACTTCCCTGGTGATGCCATTTCACTCCCAGAAGGCACAGGGGACACATTAATAAAAACACAAAATGTCCCTACACCCCCAAGGCCATGGATTACAAATGTGTCTCACACTGAATGAGTTAGTTAGGGCTAGGGACGCTGCTTTGGTAAAGCAGTGTTGATTTCAATCATCCTCAACAGATGATCATTTCTTTCTTGGGTAACTCCTTTGGGGTGAACAACAAGTTCACAAACCAGTGGGGCTAGCGAGGAGTGTGTGGAACCAGAAAAGAGTGGGAGAAGCGTTTGGCACTTTATTAAAATAAGGATAGCAGCACCTCTTTTTTTTTTTAATACAAAAACAAAAAGCAATGCATACATGCCTGCTTAACTCTTCCTTCTTCTGGACCATTTCCTAGCAGTAAAGATGTATCATTTCATAGTTTTTGGTTTTTTTTTTTTAACCTCAGTGTTTATACTCAAATCCATAGGGCCGTTGGTAGGTTAACAGGTACGCAGATGAGAAAAATATCAGCAGGCAGAATATTTATCTTCCTCTCTCCTTAATATCCTCCTTTACAGGCCGGAACAGAGCTTAGTGCTTACAAAGAGATGTAGAGGCCATCCCAGGTGAGTGCAGTGAATAAATGCAGAGGACAGAGGAATACCCACTGATACTTAGAAGAGGGGAAAAAAGCTTCTTTCTAAGATTGCTAAATCTGTTTGCATAACTCAGTGTTTCTCCTGGGACTAGGGCTCCTAGCAGGGTCACAGAGATGCTGCCACGGGGTCACGGAGCCCAGGCCCAGAGGATGCCTCCTGCAGCTGTTTGATGGTGGCATCTCCAAAGGCAGATGGTTGAACTGGATGAACCCTCTCCCTGATACTGAATTCTTGTTGCTAGCTGCTTTCCCCAGCTCCAGCCTTATGTCTGCTCTAATGTCAGAAGGGAGATTAGATTCTGATTACTGAATTGTAAACTACAGTGTGTTTATAGTAAATGGAGATGGTCGAGCTGGAACTCTGTAGTTTTAAGGAATGTTAATGAATCTAAATATGAGAAATGTTTTTGAAAAAGAAAGGATTTTTCCTTTCAAAGCAGATATTCTGAATCCCAGCTCTATGGAGTGATCCATGGATAGGTTTCACGGGGTTTATAAACCCCTTGCCATTGAATGCATATCCGTTTTCCTGAGACAGATTCTGCGTCTTTCATCAGATTCTACAAGGGATGCATAATTGATGAAAGGTTAAGTAGCACTGCCTCAGAGGCAGTCATGAGGGTGCTGCTTTTTGTTTTGCCTAGAATTTTGACTTGTTTTTTAGCGTGCGTGTGTGTTTGATTTTGAATTTTAAGACCAGATAATTTCACTGGTGTTTCTCTATGAGATGTTTTCCCAGATGGTGAGCCAATTTGGGGTTGAAAGATCTCTGGAGACTCAATTCTTAACCGTAATTTATTTAGGTCTCGTAGAAGGTTGTTCCATTGAAATTTAATGGTGACTTTCTGTGCCAGATGATGTCAGGCTGAGGAAGGACCCTGGCGGGGGCGCCGGGGGGTGGCACAGGGAAGAGGAGGAAAGCTAAATACTCGGGATGCACAATTTTTGTACTTTTACTTAAACATGCCTGAGGTAATTGAGTTCCTTCTTGTTTTCTGTTAAGATTACTGCCCCCATTCATCTTCCATGGAAGAAGTGTGTACATCAAATTTTGTACCCAGAGCAAGGAGTGACGACTGAAGGTTACAAGGGCGACTCCAGGCCCGGGAAACAGGGCTTTGCCCTCCCACACTGCTGCCCTTTTAATAATCACTTTACTACTTCCTTCCCCAAATGCTGCATCTTCTCATGAAGTCCTGAAACTAGACTGGGAAGCTGGTTCATCTCCTCTTCTTTAAAAGGAGAGTGATTTCTCACCAACCCAGTTTCTCATCTCAAGCCACCATGGCTTCCTTACTGTTTTCAGACACACCAGACACTTTCCTGCCACAAGCCCTTTTGCATTTGCTGTTCCCTTTGTCTAGAATGTTTTCCCCCCAGACAGTATTGCAGCTTACCTCTCAGATCTTTCAAATCACTAGGTGGAGGTCAATTTCTCAGAGGGCCCTTCCCTAGTCACCCTAACCTTGACCTCTCCCTCTATTCATATCCTTCTTCCTTCTTTGTTTTTCTCTTTAGCTCATACCACTGTGCTCCCTATTCTATATTTTACTTAGTCATGTGTTATCTAGTAAAGTTTTGGCTCCTGCAGTATGTAAGCACCATGAGGGTAGGAATATTTTTCTCTTCCATTCAGTACTAAAATCATAGCACACAGAAGAGTGCCTGGCTCATGGTAGATACTCAATAAATATTCTTTGAATAATCCCAAGAGATTTGGGGGAAAAGCTTGCTAATGAAGAAGAGTACTGTGTGACATTTAACCCAGTCATTTTGTAATCAAGTAGCCAAACCAATCAGGCAAGCTGGTTTAAGTGTCCCAATAGCCAGTATGTTTACATCTATTAAAGCACTGTCATCCCTGTACCATAATTTATAACTTGGTTGTTCTCCTCACCAGGTTGAGTTCTGCAGGGGAGTGAGGACTATGTCTTTAACATGAGGTGAGGCCTGGAGCATGTAGCAGATGCTCAATAAAGTGTGGAGAACAATGAGTGAATGAAAGAATTATACAAAAACACTAAGACCAGCTACTGAGGCAGATGTGAATAGCCAATCACAGGATAAAGAATCTCTTTGTGAAGATGCATTTGTTTGTTCTTATTTAAGAAATCTTGGGCTTCCCTGGTGGCGCAGTGGTTGGGAGTCCGCCTGCCGATGCAGGGGACACGGGTTCGTGCCCCGGTCCGGGAGGATCCCGCGTGCTGCGGAGCGGCTGGGCCCGTGAGCCATGGCCGCTGGGCCTGCGCGTCCGGAGCCTGTGCTCCGCGACGGGAGGGGGCACAGCAGTGAGAGGCCCACGTACCGCAAAAAAAAAAAAAAAAAAAGAAAGAAATCTTATTTAAGAAATCCTCTGGAGAGCGTCTAGCAGGGTAGAGAAGAAGCTATGGTCTCTGAAGATATCTCTGGAAGCAAAATTAGGCAGGGAATGTAAGCCGCCTTGAATCAGGTGTGGACTGACGTGCCCAGGGAGCAGAATGAGGCAGGGCCATTAGAGGAGCCAGAATGATAGGTGGAATGAAAGTTCAGGTGATGTGGTGGGTGTAGACCATCCTGGAGCAGAGTCCTGAGCTATGGGAAGCAACAACTAGGGTGCGAGTCTTAAGAAAAATGGTGGGAGTGACTCCACGTTGGTGTTCTGACAGTCCCAGATTTCCACAGTGGCTTCAATGAAGCTTTTACATGGGGGTTTGAATATTCCATCTTTCTCGTCTACACAGTGGTTTTTCAACCCCAGTTGAAACCGCTGTGATGTGATGAAGCCTGGTTGGTACATTCACTCAAACCAATGTATTCTGTGGCCTCAACCATATTCCAATTCAGCCTTGCAGTCCTCCAAAACTGATTTTATTTAACCAAAATTTCATGGTGATTTTATTAAAAAAGCACACCCATAATCAGCATGTTTACTTTCCCCTACTTTCCTCAGCATTATATCTTTGCAAATGGCATTTCCTTTAGAAAATATGAGGCTATCACTTTCCTTCTATAAAATTGTCACTTGTGTATAAAAAACTAACACTTTTTACCCAGCTCTCTTAATAAAGAAACTATCCAGCATGCACAGAACCCCTGTGATCAAGATTTAGAAATCAGAAGGTGGGTATATCAGTTAAGAAGTTTCTGACTCCATACAGAAGGCTATGTTTTTCTCCTCCATTGTCTTCTTCTAAGCTTTCTCTTTTCATTAAATCACAATGCCAGGCAAAGTCAGGGTCATGCTGTGCCTGTCACTGTGGTTTATAGATCAAATGAAAGTCAGTATTAATCATCTTGCTAGATTTTGGAACCTATTAATTTTCCAAGAACAGTCCCCCAGTGACACAGATCCTTTATTCTGTGATCTGATACGGTGTCATTTGCCTTTCCTCCTCTTAGAGTAAACCTTAGAAAATGTTAGTTACATAAAACCATTTTAAAGTAAATATTTTTTTCACTGGCCAAGCAGATGAAAGTTCAGTTTAACAAAACTCTTCTTGGCTTCTATTTTCCTCGGGAATCTCCAGGTTTGGCCTACTAACTAGAGATAAACTGGACTCTCTTTTTATCATAAAGGATATTTTGGAGAATGGATTAAGATCTATTCTCATAGCTGGGGTGCTCAATTTATTTTTCTTTTTGGTAATGAAAGGGTTTTTTTTTTTTAAAGTTCTTCAGAGTCTTGAGGCTATGGAAAGAAAGTGATGCTGACAATAATGTCCTCAAGATAGTAAAGTTCTTAGGAGAAACTATATATGGTAGACGCTTCATAAATATTGTTCAATGAATTAGTGGAGTTGAGGATGGGACATGCTCTCCATCCTCACCCTTATCCCCAGAAGGAAGAGGATGGTGAAGGAGCTGGGTGATGCTGCCAGGTAAGCCCTCAATATGTCCTGATTGGAACCATTGTGTAGCTAGATCAATACAGGGTCCTTCTGCTAAAGCTTATTTCTGGATAGCATGTTGTCAGTGTATTCTCTGGTGACAGAATATACACCCTTTGACTTGACTCCAAATAATGTCATTAAACATTGGATGTTGTGGCTTCAGAAGTATGTGTCAAATGTTTGTTCATCACAAGGTTAGTACAGGTCTTAAGTTATAAAGAGAATTAAGTTAGAACTAGACAGACAGGTCAGAGGTCTTCAGCTAGGATTTTTAACCTAAGGGCAATTCTGTATGCATATGTTACCATATAAAGTCCAATTTATGGAAGTTGAGGTGACCAAGAACAAAATTAATCTAATTACACACCTGGTTTTCATTTCAGCTTTTCTTTGCCTCTTTATTTACTGTTATGTTTAATGTTAGGTTCCATTTTTAGCCTTAAGAGAGGGGAGAAGTGTAGAAGTTACTTATAACATCTGTAGCAATGGACAGAAGAATGAATAATAATAGGAAATGTCTACATACCATCGGGTATAAATACAGATGTGCGTTTTCTTTAAAAATAACAAGCAGATGAAAGTTCAGTTTAACACTCTAAAAAGTTCAGTTTAGCACTCTAAAAAGGGAAGGTTTACAATACTCTACAGAAAGTAAAGAACCCATTCTTGAGTGGCTCTTAATTAACAAGAAGCCATCCTGCCTGTTAGTTGCCAGTTTATTTCTAGAACTGCACTGGTAGGCACTGCTCGTTTCTACGGATTCTGAGTGCAGAGGTCATGGCGCCTTCCAGCACCAATGGCGAAATCAGACGAATTCTTTCATGCCAAGTATAACATTTCTTTACATATTTACGCACCTAGTATGTTAACTCCAGAATTAGGATGGTCTGTGTTTCCTCTGAAACTTCATGATGGAATTTAAAAGCTTCAGAGAAAAGGGCCTAAGGTAGAATAGATTGAAGATTAAGCATATTTTATAATGTTATATAATTTTAACTTTTAACTACACAATAATCTCAACACAGTAAGAGAAGAAGATATTCTGCAAAACCAACAAACTACTTATAGGGAAGGTTGTCCTTTTTTTAATCTGTTATACATTTAGCGCCAATAACAAGTTTACCAAACCTACTTCATTTTGTGGAGAAGAATTGAATTTGAGTTTTTATTAGGCAACCCACACTTCTCAAATTCAGAGGGACCTCAGTGTATCTTAATAGAATAAAAGGCTCAGAGGCTATATCCTTTGAGAAATTGCCAACAAGTTAAATTATTCCAGAAATGAAAGTGTAGATACGGTTGCAAGTATTGGTATGTTGAGACCATCCCAAGGGAAATTTGGAGGACTTCCAAGGGCCCCTCTCTTTGAAAATCACAGTATGATGCAATGTCTGATGAGCATGGAAAACAACAAAAAGAATTATGAAATGTCTTCTGTTACAAATGTTCATAAGCTTCACCCACCAAAGGAAAGTACTGGACCCGTCTTGTATGGATGAAAAGTGTGCTTGGAACTGTGCAGTTCTCTGTTTTGAACCTCAAAAATTTACCTTTCAACCATAATTCAAAAAGAGTCATGTATTACAATGTCCATTACACCTCTATTTACAATAGCCAGGACATGGAAGCAACCTAAGTGTCCATCGACAGATGAATGGATAAAGAAAATGTGACACATATATACGATGGAATATTACTCAGCCATAAAAAGAAACGAAATTGAGTTATTTGTAGTGAGGTGGATGGACCTAGAGTCTGTCATACAGAGTGAAGTTAAGTCAGAAAGAGAAAAACAAATACCGTACGCTAGCACATATTTATGGAATCTAAAAAAAATGGTTCTGACGAAACTAGGGACAGGACAGGAATAAAGATGCAGACATAGAGAATGGACTTGAGGACACAGGGAGGGGGAAGGGTAAGCTGGGACAAAGTGAGAGAGTGGCATGGACTTATATATACTACCAGATATAAAATAGTTAGCTAGTGGGAAGCAGCCTCATAGCACAGGGAGATCAGCTCGGTGCTTTGTGACCACCTAGAGGGGTGGGATAGGGAGGTTGGGAGGGAGATGCAAGAGGGAGGAGATATGAGGATATATGTATACGTATAGCTGATTCACTTTGTTATAAAGCAGGAACTAACACACCATTGTAAAGCAATTATACTCCAATAAAGATGTTAAAAAAAATTACCTTTCAATGCAGTGAATCCATTTGGCTTGGCCAAAGTAAATTTAATGTCGTTTTCAAAGCCTCCTGATTTTCTACCTCTCTTTCTATGAAAAATAAATGATAGAATTAAAAAGCACACTCTAGCTGCGCAGGTATATTAGCCTTAGTTAAGAGCTATTATCCCTTATACTATTTACTTCTGGCACTCTCTCCATGATAGATAAGTGATATAATTGCAGCTTCGAGTTCTGCTTGTCACCTACAGGTGCAGTTTTTCTGTTCACATGGGAGCACATGAAATCTGTCGGTACAGAGAATTCTCATTGAAGTTAAGAGACATTCAACAATGATAAAAATCGGGCACTCAGTCTGTAACCTATTGGCCTGCTGCTTTTTGTTGGCTCTGTTTTCTAATTCTTTGATTCTTTTCTAGGTTATTCTTCACTTGGTAGATACCTGCTAACTATGTGCTCATTTGATATATTCAGGATTGAGCTGTAAAACTGAACTTTTCTTAGTTCTCGGATTGTCTTGTTTCCCTGTCAGTAAAAAAAGTGATGCTAAAAAACAAAACAAAACAAAAAGCTAACACAACTGGTCTCCATAGATAGAATCCATTTATCCTGTTTCTTTCAAGATTTATTTTTCATTGTTTCAAGAACGTTTGACAAATGAGCATCAGAGGAAAAGTGCTGACAACTTCAACTTTTTAAGTTAGAATATTATCTTCTCAGTCTCAAAATCTTACAGAGCTTATCTAGAAAAGAAATGATGCAAGGCAGTTGTTACAGAATAATTACAGATTTACTCTCAGAAAAAGGATAGCATAATTGCCTATGCACTACATTAAATGAATATAAACTCATTCTACGTAATATAGTTAAAATAAACCATGTGCTTTTTGGAAATGATAGTATGATATTCACTTGTGTCTATAGGCTCATCCTGACACTGCTCTGCTAGACTGGGAATAAATGAACTGGCAGGGGCAACAGGACTCCCCACATTACTGCTGAAGTGGGTTGCTCTAAGTTGAGTAGGCAGAATAAAGATTGGAAAGATGGGACAACTTATAAACTGATGGCAAAGCTCTAAGTATCAGGGAAGTACCACCAGGATTCCCAGCCTTGCAATTAGCTATAGGAAATGGGGGAAGTTCTTTTAAACAAAGATTGCTGCAAATCTGAGAAGACAAGGCAACAAAGTTTCAGCCTATCACAGAGGGACTAGTGCCTGACCTTGAGGAGTCATAGCTGTGTATGGACAGGACAGAAGCCAGTGGTTTTTCTTGCACTGGCTTTTCAGCTGACTGCACACATACTTTTGTTGATCCATTTACTGTAGTAGAAGAACAGTGGCTTTCAGATAAGTTAGGTCGCTTATTCACAGTAAGAAATATAGTTTATATTATGGCCCAGCACACACCTACACATATAAAACCATGTAAGTAACTGAAATAAAAGTTTAATAAGCTGACACTTATTTCCTATTTTTAGCATATGCCATGCATATGCTATTTTGAAATTATTCTTTTTGAAAGTATACCTTATGAAATTATTTACTTCTACTTGTTCATAGGTAATAAATAAATCTATAACAAGTCTATCTATAAATTATAAATAAAATTGAAGATCTCCATTATCTAGCTCTGTAGAGATAAATATAGGCAGTATGTTTATTTTCTGTTTAAATAAATGTTAGTCATAACTTACTAAGGGTCTGTGACCACAGTTTGAAAAACAATAAGAAGTTACAGTAATTCCTTCTGCAGTAGGAGAAACAGCTCACAGGAGCTCTGGTGTTTCTCACCTTCCAAAGGGTCACCCACTCTTTTGCCTGCATTCTCTCAACACCAGTGCACACAATTTGCACAGAGTTAATTTACACTTATTACTCTAAGTGTCCTGACGTTTTCTCTTTGGTTCATTTTGTATTCTCAGCTTGAATAGAACAACAGGGGCCATGACAACTTGACTCATGCATCTCCTTTCTCAGCTCCTTCCAATATCTAGCCCGGTATGTCCATTCCACTGGCTGGCTGATAAATGCTGCTGACTGTTAACACAATGGCAGGGCAATGCAGGAGGAGTAGAATTTTATTAGCTGCATGGAACTATAAATGTAGACTCTTTTTCCTAATTGAAGAGTTATAGTCTATAAAACTGGTTGAACTAAAGATTCAAATTAAAAAAATATAATCAACATTGTTGCATGTTATACAGGAAAGTTGTTAAGAGTGAATCCTAAGAGTTCTCATCACAAGGAAGAATATTTTTTCTCTTATTTTGTATCTATATGAGATGATGGATGCTCACTAAATTTATTGTGGTGATCATTTCATGTATGTAAGTTATTTCTTGCATGTTAGTGAAATCATACTGTACACAAACTCATACAGTATTTCAGTTATGCCTCAATAAAATTGAAAGGAAAATATATATATACTTCGTTTATGACACTCTCTACTATTCAGTTGTTCGCTTGTTTATCCATCCATGCCTCAAATATTTATCAAGTGGCTACTATTTGTCAGATATTATTTTAGGTGCTGGTGGTACACAGTCCATGCCCTCAGAAAAACGTGGGCTATAAGAGAGGTAACAGGTTTTTCCAAACCAATAGTCGAATTGTATAATTTTGATTTGGCTGATTTCTTGTGTTTACTTTTGTTTTCCTCAGTGTCATTCCTTATACAATCTAAAATATGACCTGACTTAAAAAAATATACCTCAAAAATGCAATCAGTGGCATCCCATTTACTCCCCAACCACAGCAATCTTTGGACTTAAAGTGCATAGAATTAGATTAATCATAATTCTGGGTTCATGAAAACTATCATCACTGGTTCATTGAAGACTCATCCATTTACCTACCTACCTACCATATACAAATTGATCTATAGATTTAATATTGTACCAAATATAAAGTATCAATTGCAAAGTTATTGTAATTGAGGCAGCATTTAAAAGTATTGGTGGTAAGGGACATTACTTTCTAATTGGACAGAGGAACAGAAGAGAGAACTTGAAACAGACTAGGGCAACTTTTAGTATGTATCAGAGGGAATATGGTAGATCATTGGGAAAGGAAAGACAGTTGAATCAGCTGAGCTAGGAAAAAATGTGGATCACCGACAATGACTGCAGATGGACTGAGAACTTAAATGTCAAAAGCCAAACTTGAAAACTTCTAGAATAAAACATAGGTGCGTATCTTTCTAACCTCAAGGTAGAGAAGTATTTCTTAAACAAGATATAGGTGTGCAAACCATAAAGGAGGAGATTGATAAATTTGACTACTCTAAAATTAAGAACTTGTGCTCATCAAGCCATCTTTAAGAAAAGATAGAAGACAAGCTAATAACTGGGGGAAAATATTTGCAGCACACATAATTGAGGAGGATCAGAATCACATGAACAAGTTCTGCTAATTAAAATTTCCTATTTCCTTCTATTCTCTCCAACTTTCCCCTGGTATCTCATTTTCCGCGACTCTGATTCCCTCATCCAGCCAGCAACAAATTAGGTATTGTCTGAATGAGTTGTTCATTTCTACCCCTGTGCCATTTCCTCTAGCTGGGATACTGCCACAGCCAGCTGGACCACTGACACCCTATATACTTCCCTGAGCAAAGTCCATCACTCTCAAGAACCTTCACTGATGACTCCAACTCATCATTGCTTATCCCCTGAGAATCATAGAGTCCATTTGTACTTGGTTGCCATATTTACATATATCTTTTTGAATTCTGCTTTTTTTAGGTACTCTATCCTGTTATACTTTAGCTTTCCCTGAATTTAAGAACTCTTGTATTCCATTCTATTTTCATGGTCTTCCTTCTGCCTGGCTTTTCCAACCCATGGCTTAGCACAATGCTGTGCATGTGATGGGTACCCAGCAAGCAGCTGACTGATTGCAAACATAAAGATTTTACTCAAGTTCATCATAAGCCCTTCAAAAAAATAGAACAAAATTAAGGTGGTTTTATCCAAGGAAATAAAAAGAAAGAAAAGACAGCGGTTCACACAAATAAATACCTAACAGAGATCTTAGGCCAGTAATAGAGACATATGGAAGAGATTTAAAAATACCCATTTACAAAAAATTTGTGGAGGAAGAAAACAATGTAAAGAAGCCAAATTAAGGAAAAAATACATACTGGAGTAGAGAAAGAAAATAAGCAAGTTTCAGAAAACATTTCAAATGGCAGTAAAACGTTCAAATAGGATGGCAACAAATAAAAGTAAATGACGGGCTTCCCTGGTGGCACAGTGGTGGGGAGTCCGCCTGCCGATGCAGGGGACGCGGGTTAATGCCCCAGTCTGGGAAGATCCCACATGCCGCGGAGCAGCTGGGCCCGTGAGCCATGGCCGCTGAGTCTGCATGTCCGGAGCCTGTGCTCCACAACGGGAGAGGCCACAACAGTGGGAGGCCTGCGTACCGCAAAAAAATAAAAAAGTAAATGACTAGGCTAATTAGCACTATAAGCAACAGATTGTTTAGAAGATAAAAACCCAGATGTGTTTATATAACTTACTTTAGAAGAAGCAGGTGGAGAGCTACCTTTATCAGACAAGATTTTTTTCCTGGGACAACAGATGTAGGCAGTTAAAAAAAAAGTTACCTGCAAACAAATTAGATGAGGCAGCAATTCTAGATAGGCTGTGTTCATAATTTTTTATAAGAAAGGAAGAAAGCAAGTGATAAAGAATTCATTTAGACGTTTTTAGATGATACCAGGATCACAAGAGTTTCAGAATGATTAGAGTATAACAAAGTGGGAATGAATCCATTAATTAAAGATCGTATAGGTTGAGAAATCAACAATGAATTTAGTTTGGGTATTTAAGATGCTCCAATATCTTTGATTACTCAAAAATATTTGAATGAAGGTGATTTATTTGTAAATTGGGACTTCACTGAAACATTACCTTCTAGTAGTGAAATATGATAAAGGAGAGTTCATCTGCTCTTTAGCCTGGGGCTCTTGAGTTAGGCACCAAAAGATCCTATTATAAAACTTGTTCACGTAGAAGGTACTTCCATGACAGGAATCCTGAGGACAGCGTTTCCGTAAAACCAGGCACCATCTTCCCCATCCAGGTACCTAAGGTCAGCATACACTTTGTGTTGACGCCTAGACAGCAAAAATTATTGGGCAGTAATTCTATGCCTAGTGCTGCATGATGAGCTGTCAGATTAGGTCAGAGAAAGAAAAACGTTTTCAAACATTCTGCATTCTATATTCACTCAGTTGATTAATATAGATGCATCCAGTCATTCATTTAGTCAGCCACGGAAGGCACCGGGGGTAAAGGAGGAAGCATGGCAGCTTTAGAATCTAACAATATGGGATCAAGTCCAAGCTCTGTCATGTACTTGTTGATAAGTTACTTCCTCTTCCTGAGCTTCATCTGATGAATGAAGGTGGGAGTTTGAGGTTGTGGTGGGATATCTCCCCTATAGGGTTATTGTGAGATTTAACTTTGAACATACATGTGAAAATACTTTTGCAATCATCAGCATCTTCTGAAATAAGAAAAACAAAAGAGCATGAGAAGTGGGAAGGCTTGAGATTTAGGAATCAATATATCATTGATTTTATTGGAAGTGGAACTTTGACTGAGGAAATGATGGATCTGATTGAAGAGAAGGTAAGAAAGTGCAAGCAACAAGTGGAGGCAGTTTTTTCCAAGGAGTTTGTGTGTGTGTGTGTGTGTGTGTGTGTGTGTGTGTATTTGCCTCCTGAAATAGATTAGGCTTTTAAATCAGAGATTTGTATCTTATTTATTTTTATATCCCTAACTCTACTACAGAGCTACATAGCAGGGTATCTCGTACACAAAGTCACTTAAAATATTAAATAAATGTTGATGAAAAAGTAAACATGAAAGAAGACAACAGCTTTAGGTGAAGCAAAGTCAAGAAAAGTTTTTCTGTTTTTTAGTTTTTCTTATTTTGAAAACAGGAGACCCCTGAATGTATTAATTGTGAGACGGTAGATTGAGTAAAATAGGAGAGATCGAAGATATTTCAGAGATGAAGGTATTATCTCCAATGATGGAACCAGGCAAAAGGAAATGAGTTCAAGACTATAGAGGGAGCTGCACTGAAGGAAGGAAGAGAAATTGGCATCAAGTGTGCATGGAGGAGGAGAGATAAAGTTGGAGAAATTCTGAGGTGTTCCTTGTGATGAGGAAGAAAGTTGACAGTGCTCAAGTCAGATGGTTTCTCCCTTCCAGGAATGCAAGGGTTAAGCTTTTCTTGCTGGGTAAGAGGGTGGACTGGGGGTTTTGAGATGATTGAATGTTCCATAAGAATTTAATATGAGATAAATAATGGATAGTTGAAAAGGACCTGGTGTAAGGCTATCAGGAGTGATGAAAAGGAAGACTGAGTGTGAATTACAGGTTAGCAATAATGGAGAGGGAGGGCTTAGTGGCTAGATATTTAGTTGTTATTATTGGAGTATATTCCGGGCAAGAGAGGTGTGGTGGTGCCTTGCCCAATTTTCACCCTGGATGGCCAAACCTGAAGGTTATTTTTTTTCTTTCAATGGAAGAGGATAAGCAGGAAGCCTGTACACAACTAAAAAACTGCTTAGAATAAATAAGCTTTTGAAATAGAAATGAGGAAAATTTATATATAAATTTAGAATTATTCTAAAGAAGAAACATCGCATAATTGAACCTGTCTAGAGGTGGCAGGGTTGTCTCAAGAAGAGCAAGTTCCCAGCAATAGGGAAGCTCATCTAGGCCAGGGAATGCAGTGATTGGCTGGGATTAAAACAAATGAAATTTAATTTTATGACTCTTGTGATAAGCTTGGGTGGCACCCTAATACTAATCTAGATAGATATGCCTCTTCATTCCTTGTCCAAATTGTGCTTAATATTTATTATTTTTTATTAAGCAAAATAAATGCATAGATTGGAACAGATGAACTTTCGGTTTCAAAAACCCAGATATTTTAACAGATTTTGAACTAGCTTGAGCATTATCACTACTAACAAACCAAGTGTATACTACTTCATTCTCTGCCAACTGCTTTTTGAAAAGCATTTATTACTTTTATAACAAAAGTTAATATGTTAATACTTTATGCTTATAAAATGTTTAGTTAATGTATAATAGGGTAATTTATTTTACCATTCCTCTGTTGTTGGACACTTAGTTTTCTTCCAATTTTTTTCTTATTCAAACTACAATGTAATGAACATCTCTGTACATACTGCTTTGCTTGGATGTGTTAGTGTGTCTTTAGGATAATGTGGGATTGCTGTGTTAAAGGATGCGCACACTAATCAGGTAACTTCCTGAGAGGTTATATCAATTTACACTCCCATCAATAGTGCATGAGAGCAAGCCCGATTGTTTAATCATCTCATATAACGTATAACTACATCCTTAGCATGATGAAGAAAATAAAAAGCAAACTCTTTGTCTCCTTAGGCTTCTAAACCAGGAAAACTTAACATATTGAAAAAAAAATCAGATGGTATAAACCACAAAATACAATAATGAAGATATACCCAAGTCTAAATTGTGTGACTTATATAATGTGCTTGAAATGTGTCAGTCAAAACTTTTGTAAATCAATTGATACGGATGGGTTTTGCACTTCCTTCCAGCTTGCCATGCATTGATTTATCTTGCTTAGTTGTAATCATGCTATATTACAGTTATTTTCTCCTTTCCTCTTTACATTATTATCGATAATTTCCCACATTACTACGAAGTCCTAACAAACATCATCAAAAATAGCTACATAATATTCCTTTAATGGGATATGTTTAACTATTCCCTTTAGATTGTCTTCAGTTTTTCTTATCATTAGTAAGGCCCTGATAAACATTTTTTTGTGGCTCATTTTTATCCACATTTAGCATTATTTCATTAAGATGTAGTCCTAGATTAAAATTACTAAGTCAACAGGAATAATCATTTTAAGAGTTTGATAAATATGGCAAAAGACTGCTTGTAGAAAAGTTGCGCCACTGAATACGACATCCATTTCACCATACCTTTGCCATATTGTTTTTTTTTTATAACCTCTAATAAGACAGCTAATTTGATGTTATTGAATGCTTTTTTTTAATAAATGTATTTTATTTTATTATTTATTTTTGGCTGCATTGGGTCTTTGTTGCTGCACGCAGGCTTCTCTAGTTGCGGTGAGTGGGGGTTACTCTTCAGTGAGGTGCGCAGGCTTCTCATTGTGGTGGCTTCTCTTGTTGCAGAGCACGGGCTCTAGGTGCGCGGGCTTCAGTAGTTGTGGCACACGGGCTCAGTAGTTATGGCTCACGGGCTCTAGAGCACCGGCTCAGTAGTGTGGTGCACGGGCTTAGTTGCTCCACGGCATGTGGGATCTTCTCGGACCAGGGCTTGAACCTGTGTCCCCTGCATTGGCAGGCGGATGCTTAACCACTGCGCCACCAGGGAAGCCCTGAATGCTGTTTTAAATAAATGTTTTTAATTTTTAGTGAGCATGAACATTGCATATACCCATCCTTTGTCCACACAAAATTGTTCTATAATTTCCCAAGCTTGGTTATTGTTGGGTAATTCTTTGCTTTGGGGTTATGACCTGTGAATTATAGATTGTTTAGCAGCATCCCTGCCCTCTACATACTAGATGCCTACAAGCCCCCTAACTTATAACAACTAAAAATGTCTCCAGACATTGCCAATTATTCAGTTGGGAACAAAATCAGACCTTCATCTTATTTTTAGCAAATAAATTTTCAATAATGTAGTAAACTGACTATTTAGTTGATCTGTTGTGGAAGTTTAGATGTTTGTATCTGAAGTGAGAAACCTTCACTCAAAAGTGTGAAATAACTGCAAGCGAGGACAGGTTAACAAGTGAAGAGTTAACAAGCTCACTGAGGTCTGTTTGGAAGATTTCAAGGTGGTGCTATAGCGGCATAGGGAAACAGAAGCTCAGGGAATTTAATTCAGCTGTCCAAGCTTGCTTTCCAAGTAGCTGGGATAGAATTCAAGTTTTTTTTTTTTTAAAACTGAAGTATAGTTGATGAACAATATTATATGATAGAATTCAAGTTTTCCCCCCAACCCAGGTCTTTTCGTAATCCCATACTATCCCGCATGCCGTCCCTGCTCTCCATTATAATCAAGCTTGGTCTGTTTTATTCAAGGAAACTTTTTCAGAATACCCACCTGAGCTACATGATTTCAACCGCTCCCCTAAGATATCACTTTAGTAGCATGGAGTTCTTCAGTTAATGCTTGATGTTTAAGTGATTGTTACTTGTACTCCAGGCTTGATCTCAATAGTTTCAAAATTCTTGGAGAGTACTTGGATAGAGGGCTCTGATCACAAAGAACACTCACAAAATACTATTAAGTAGGGCAGCTTCAAGAGCATCTTGAATTATTTTGTTAGGATTAAGATGGCCCCTTAAACTGGCCAAGTAGTGCTGATGCCTAATGCAGACTTGTGCATTAAACACATAATATTTACTGAAATGACTGAGTGACAGTCTGAATCTGGCTTCTTGAGCATCACTTCCTTTGTGCAGCAGAGAGTCAGGTCCTGCCCTTTGCACTGTGAATGTGTGAATAAGAATGGAAAATCACCGCTCCTTCCAGCTTGCATTGATTGCCTACAACTAGTTTGATTCAGTCCTGGGCACTGCAGGTAGCGGGGGCGGGAAGTGAAGGTGAAATATGAGGAACAGTCTTTGGCTTTAAGAGTCAGACAATCTCATTGAAAAGATAAGATATGAGATAGCTACCATCTATAAGGAGTTTGTTTAGAGAGGTTCAGATTGTTGTCCAAAATAGGATATTGACTGAGAGCTCAAAGACTACAACATATTTGGAGTTTGTGAAGAAATAGGGGTTTTCTTCCTTAGCCCTCTCAACTCCCTTCCTGAAACTCTGCCTTAAGTTTCCTAAGTTGAGAATGGTTTCAGAAGCGAGGGTGACAGTAGTTGTAGTGAGTGAAAAGCAGAAAATAAGAAACCATTTACTCGGCACACAGATATTGAGCTGCTCTTTGTAAGGTACTATATGTTAGGTCTTATAAGGGACTACAGAGCAAGTAGGATATGATTTCTACTCCCAGTGGAACTTAGCCTAATCAATACTTTTGATTAACCTCAAGAAGCAGCCTATAAAGAGCTTTTTAAAGATAAGAAAAACTTGAATTAGAATTTTAGCTCTATTTGTGACCTTCTGCGTATCACAAATGTACTGCTTCTCGCTTTCCCTATCTGTAAAATGGTATATTTTCCCCCTCATAGGATTCTTATGACAATAAATGAGACAATGCATTTATAGTATGTGGAACACAGTATTCTTCAATAAGCTCTGTGTTGGCTATTCAGACACTGAAGCCTTTTGAAAATTAACTCAACACAGTACGTTCAACACTCGTAATTTATCTAAAATTATGGCATAGGTTAAAGCGAAAAACTCTTGAAAAAATGCAATCTTGAATCAAAAGGTTTTAGTCACTGGGGAGCTTCCCCAGTTACCAGGTGGTTGTGAGTTAAATGCACAAGGGCATGGACTGAAGAGCTAAGACTAAGAAATAGATCGATGTTTTTGAAAGGAATATCACCATATCTTCAGATTTACAAAAAGTGGAAGGAAATTAAAACTGCAAATGCAGTTCAAAGAAGATTATTTTATATCCATCTCAGAGCAAAGAGCCAAACAGGGGAATATGTGCTAACCAGGGCAATCACCTTGCAATCTCATTAGGGAAGGATTTGGGGGTACTGTGAAGTCATGCAACCTTCATTTTGGGGCCCAAGGCAGTGCTGGATTAAGTTTCAAGGGACAGATACATAAGAGTCACAGTTACTACCTCAAAGCCATGGTTAGGGTCTAGGAGGAATACTTTTACAATATCGACCACCTCTGGACATAAAAAAATGTTATTTCCTCAGAGAAGGGGGCACAATGCCACAGCAAGGCACCAATTCCATTAGATCTCAAAAAATAAGTTTTTACGAGGAAAAGGTAAAAACAAACGGATTTTGGTCACACATGGGAAAAATACTTAACTAATTAATTTTAAAATATCAAGATAAAGAAATAATGTGCTCAATGTGAAAAGGGAAGACACATATTAGTGAACAAGGAATTTCATTACATGGCCCTTCTCTGCTAATAGTATTCAAGTAAAAAAAGGAAGATGGAAGGGAACTCAATCTCCAGTTAAAAAATAATTGTAGGCCAAAAGGACAATTCTTTTTCACATAATAGGATACTAGTGAGTCACATAAAAACAATTCCCTAGGACAGAGAGAAAAAAAGACTAGCACAGTTCCTCAAGTAAGCCTGAAATTTAGCAATAAGTTCTATATCTCTTCTCCTTCTAAAAGGCAGACACTCCAGTTAGATTTAAAAGATAATACAGTTAGGTTTAGAAATGAGATAAATGTAAAGCACAAATGGACAACTCAGAAATAGCCTTAAGATTTACAATTAAAACAACTTCCTCCACTTTTTCATTTTCATTTTTTAAGATATAACTGGATGGTTCAAAGCTGGAATTTCTGCATGAAACAAACTCGTTAGCCTTAAAGAACTATCTGTCCCATCTCATATGCTTCATCAAACATATGAGAAAATGAGAATGAAAATTACCTAATCAAAAAACCCTCAACATTTTGTGTTTCAATTCATTGTTATCCATCTTGCGTAGGCAGACATCTTAAGATAATATCAGTGGTTTTGAACAAAAACAAAACTTTTTGCTGAACCTGAGTTGGGGCTTTTAAGAACAAGTCACATTCATTCCATAATTTCTCATAATATGTGGAAGTTGAAATAAAAGATTTTCTGATATTTGCAATATTCATGTACCCTTGTATATAAATATAATTTAGTGGCCTATTGAAAAAAATGTTATAATATCTTCCATCTAGTTGTAAGTTGCTCTGAAAATCCTATATATAGTGTATATATATATATATAAGTCCTATATATATATATATATAAAAAATTTAATTTTTTGGCATTTCTAAGATATTTTAGATCTTATTGCCAAATATGGAGATAAACCTCCTATTTATTTTCCAAATAGTTGTTAAAATAAATTACAATAAACATTTGTCAGGTATTGTACAGTTTGCAAAATACTTTCCTGTTTGCTTTGATCCTCAGGATAACCCCTATGATGAAGGTATACTTATTTTCCCACATTACAGATGAGGAAACTGAAGGTTAGAGGGAATGAAGAACATCACATGGCTATTGAGTCAGTACTAAGCCAGAGCTCAAGTCCTGTTCAGTCAACACTAGAACTTGTTTTTCCACATTACATGACACTGGAGCCACCTGCAAGTAGAGTTATCAGGAAAGATTCATAGTGGAGATTATTGAAAAGCAAAACAAGAGTTATAAGACACTTGGAGGAAAAGTTTGCAGAACACCTCAAAAGCAATGGAGGAAAAGTGAAATACGAGCAAGACAATTATCAACCAATAGTACCTGTATTCCTATATAGTTTCCAAAGTGTTTCATAAACATTATGTCTTTAAAGCAACCCATTGAGACAAGGCTGATATAATTTGTCCTGTCTTACAGATGAAGAAACTAAGGTCTCTAGGCTTGAAAGTGACAGCTGAAATTGGAATTTGAATCTTCTACTCCTAGTTCAGTTTTCCTCTTCCATTGCAAGCATGGTTTTCAAAATATGGCCCCCAGCTCTGAGAACAGAGAGTTGATGATGGCTGCAAAGCAATCTAAAATGTCTATAGGGCCTTGTTTTATAACGTCTTACTTATCCCTTTCTTATGTATAAGGTCTTACCCATTTCTTAGAGAGTAAAGCGAAGTGATTGATGAAGTCTTCAAATTTGTTGATGCTGTTCTTGTTAATACCAAGTTCTTTATCTACTGGAAAGTATGAATTTATGGACATAGTTAAAGGGAGTTTGCCTAAGTTCATCAATGTTTAGGAAACAATGCACCACGCACCTCATTAACACATATAGTAGAAAAAGGCTCAAATTAATTTCTTTCTGCTATGTTTCTTCTCAATGTTTAGGGACCACTTCTCGCTGCACAATCCCTCTGTGTTGCGGCTATCCTGACAGTTCTCTGAATGCTCCTTGCCTAGAGCTAACAGTTCTCTGAGTTGGTTTACTCCATTATTGCCAGGAATGAGCAATAACGGTTCTAGGGAAATGGTGGTGGGAGAGTTTGAGGATAGGAGGACCCCCTACGTCAGATGGCACTGAAAAGGAACAGGCAATGCCAAGATATATAATAGGCACAAATTTGCAATCAGAAAATCTATAGAGCAGCTGTTGTTTCTATATATTTAAATCTTGTATTGTTTTAGTTTAATGTTTCCACATTGAAGTGCATTTAGAAAGGAGGCACTGCAAGTGTTTCAGTGCTTGCGCCTCCAGAGGCCTGAATCCTGCCCTGGCTAAGGACATGAC
Organism: Leucopleurus acutus; assembly: GCF_964270905.1. Classification (NCBI taxonomy): domain Eukaryota; kingdom Metazoa; phylum Chordata; class Mammalia; order Artiodactyla; family Delphinidae; genus Leucopleurus; species Leucopleurus acutus. The sequence continues at coordinate 65,620,746 of NC_139149.1, read as the reverse complement.
AGCACAGTTCTTAGTTATGTCACAGGTGAAAAATTGGGAGTTGTCTGCACGAATTTTATGCTTCTTTCAGCTGTTAGGAAATGCAGCCCTCAAGCTATTCTCCACCATAAGTCTTCGCTATAGGTGATTAAAAATAGACAGAGAGGAGAGAAGGATATAGTTGCAGTTTGCAGGACAAAAAAAATGCACATGCTGCTAAATTGTGCAAGCCACAGGGAACACTTCTCACAGGTGTTCCACTCTGCAGAGGTTACTCATTTGCCTCCAAGTGCAATCCAAGGTGTTGACTTGAGGCTTTAAGGACCCCTCCCCCTTGCTCTGCACTTTAGGTACCTGGAGATACCAATACTTATCTAGGCTCAGTAGCAGCCACACTGTTCCCAACTGTGATGTGCAGGCCACTGGAAGCTGGGTGTTTTTCTCATGGAAGGCTTTTGCCTCTGGAATTTCCTGCCAGTCCCAGTCTGCCAGAACCCCACCTTACTGACCTTCAGGGACTCATGAAATTCATGACTTGTTTTCAATACAACCTTCACTGATGGGCAGAGAGACCTTAAGAGCATGATTTTGTGAGACAACTTAAGCAGTTATCATAGCTCACGGTCTTCTGGGTTATAATGGTTTAATGTTGGTGCTGGCTTCCTGTTGCAATTTCAAATAGGGTACAGTTTTCAGAATAAACATACCAAATGAGTGCCTGCTCTTAGTAATGAGTAAGTAAGACTGCGTACCTGGATGTGAAGATATTTAGAATTCTAAAAATATAAAAACTATCTCTCCTTCTCACGCTGGTATCACAGGTGTGCTGGTGCCTGCAATAACCCTAAATTCCAAGGTGGGTAATAAACACAACCTGCTCCTTTAGAAAGCTCTAGGATGATGTGCATGTGTGTTTGTCAAATCTCAAACCACCCTGGAGAAGAGCACTGGCTTTGGCTGGACGTTAAGATATTTACTCTGGACTATTATGCCAAGACATGAACAGCTGCTGGTTTAATTATTGATGGAGTTAGTGTCAATCATCCAAGAAGAGAACCAAAGAATAATATTTTAAAATCATCTGGTCAAAAAAAAAAAAAAAGAAAAAAATCTCTGTTGTAAAACACAGCTCTCTTGTCATTTATTACTCTTGAACTTCTCCAGCCAAATAATCTCAGAAAATTGCTCTTTCTAAAATTATTTTTCCTATCCCCTTAAATGTTTTCTTTCCAAGCGCTCTCCCTTTCAGAACCCAGCACTTTGGCTATGTTTGCATTATTTTCGCAAGATGCCCTACATCAGGGGAACCGATGACATGTTTTAGTTTTGAAAACTTAAATAAGCACGGAAGAGAAATCCAGAGGAGCAGAAGCCCCCCCCCCCACCCCACCCCCATCCAAGAGCCCTTTAGATCCGCGGCGAGGCTGCGATGCCTTCCGCGCTGCGGGCCGTCCCGGCTCCGCCAAAAACGCCGAGGCTGCTTGGTGTGGTCTTGGAGCCGAGGGCAGGTCAAAGAAGAAAAACAAATAGTTGTTCTGACCATCTCCAAGAAAAGAGTTTCACTCTGGCTTGACTAATATTTGAAAGATCCGCCCTGCCGCGCCGCTGAGCATCCCGGCTTTGGGACCTCTGCGGTTGACAAGAATTTTCTCAGGGACCGGGGCCCCGAGGCCGAGGACTGCGAGGACCCCCTGGTCCGGACGGAGTCTCCTCTCCCTCGCGGTGCGCGCACGCCTGGAAAGGCGGGATTTAAAGGCGGCGATGCTGTGGGAGACTCCGCAGTGTCAACGAGCCCCCAAACGGTCCCGCCTCATTTGCCCCAGGGTGTGTGCCTCGCAAGTCCCTGCCTGGTGAACCGTCGCCAGCTTCGGCGCACGGGAGAGGCGTTGGCGGGTCCGACCCCGGGGGTCCGCGGCCAGGCCGGACGCCGGGAGGCTGCCGGGCCAGGCCCGAGCGCAGCCCGGGCCGGGCGCGCCCCGCGGGCTCCGGGCACACGCCCCTCACCTGGGCGAGGCAGGGCGCGCAGGCGCTCAGTGCCCGGGTCGCGGCGGGAGCCTCAGCCCCGCGCCCGCCGGAGTTGGACAGTTCCGGGGCCGCGCCAAGCTGTCGCCGGCGCCGCAGCCGCCGCTGGCGCCGCCACCGCCCGGGCTGCCGCAGACCGCGGGAGAGCGTCTGCGCGAAGCCCCAGCGCAGCCCCGGCGGGACCGCCGCCGCCGCTCGAACGCGAGCAACAGCTTCCCGGCTGGAGGAGCCACTGCCCCACGCGCCGGCGGCCCGCGAGCCGAGGTAAGCTCCAGGCGCCCAGCCCAGCCCGGCCCGGCCCGGCGCCCCTGGAACGGGCGCCTCCTTCCCGCGGGCCCCCGTCCGCCTCCACGGGGCGAGCCGCACCTGGGCGCGCTGCCCGAGGGAAGGGCCGCCGGGAGCCCCCCTCCCGATAGAGTTTGCACTTTGTCCCGCGGTCCCACTTGTAGAGGAGGACTCCCGGCCGCCGCTTGCCCGGCCTGTGGGCTGAGGCTCCCTTGAGCCGCTGGAGTTAGGACTAGGTCGTGGAAGCCAGAGAAGTGGAGGCGTCCCCAGTGTGGGCTCCCGGGCTCCGATTCTCCCAGACGGAGGAGAGGATGGAGAAGGGCAGAGGACGAGGACAGCACCCGTCTGTGGTTAGCCGCAGTGCCTCCGCCACCTGGGCTGGGACGTTTGGGGCTGGATGTCTCTCCCTTCAATACAGGGAAGTGGGTAGTTTGGGGGCAGAGGAGTGGGAGGAAGATAGCAATCGAAGCTTGGGATCCCGAGAGAGTTCTACAGCTGAATGAAGGTGAAATGGGGGCGGTGAGACAGAGAGAAGGTCCCCAAAGTTTGCACTTGCTGGGAGCTCTGGGGGTTGGGTGGGAGGCTCGGTTACTAAGCGCTGGGTGAAGGTGTCATCGCGGGATGGGAGGACACTGTGGGACTGCGGAAGGGAGAAGAAGGGGAGGGGAGGACCATCTGCTTCGCCACTGTTATTTGCGGGGGCCCTTGGGGAGAAGGGAGCGCTGGCAGGACGATGTTTCCCCGAATGCTTTCACAGCCTCTAAAGGACATACAGTTTTTATGGTGACCCTTGGGGGGGGGGGGGGAATGCTGTGGTCCTTTAAGGAAAATAAATCGCCTTCAAGCCCCCTACCCCCCACCCCCAGTACAAAATAAACACAGTTTTGGAATGCTCTTAAAAGTTCTTGCATTAGGGAAACCCATCTTCATTTTCTTCATTTTCATGCAGAGATGTGGTTTGCAGTTCCCTTTGGTTTTGCTTTGCTCAAGAGCATCACACCAAGGTGAATGCAAACTTTGTTAAGATGTAGTAAAAGATGCTCAAACAGAAGAAATAAAACATTTGTGTTACAGGGCCCAGCCTAAAGCTTAGAAACTGGCAGCTTCAGAGCAGTGCATGAAGCTGTAAAAAAAATGATTTGTCAAATTAAAAAGAAGGCTTTTCACAAAGTCAGTAAGCTATGTCTTAGATAAAGTTAAAGGTTTTGGCTGGAAAGAGCGCCCTTAAATATTTCAGGGCCCCATTTCTCGGGTTTCCAGAGCCCTTTCATCTTATTTTGATGCCATATGTGCAATGAGTATATGTGCCACCCCTTGCCTGTAATAGATAAACACCCTTAGAATGCAAATACACGTTGCAAGTTCTGTTGTTATGAGAGGTTTTTAAGGTGGAAAAAATGTTTATTTGGGCAAAGTGTTGGTTGTAGTTCGAATTTTATATTCCCATAAATCAAGAATTTGTAGATTTATAATTTACACTCCTACTCATTTCCAAAAGTGATTGGAGGAAGCTTGGAATAAAACCACAAATCAAATAGCTATTCTTGTAGATCTCCTTGACCTCTCTTGTATGCATGTGTAGTAAAATACTTTTGAGAAGGTGAATTCTCCTAACAAAGGAGAAATTACTGTCCTCTCTGGAATATATCCTAGTGATATAAATGTTTTGCAGTACAATTCCTTATGTACTTCATTTGCATTGTACTATTTTACATTATGTAAGTAATGATCTCTTTAAATAAATTTAATAACCAGTAAATAACATCTACATTAAAGAAAATAATGTTGATATTTTATAGCATTTTACCAATATACAGAATCACATAGCAAAAAAAAAAAAAGAGAGAGAATAGTGAACTCAATGTATCCTTGAACTGAGGCAGAAAGGAAACAAAGGGAGGTGTCTCCTTTACAGTCAAACCAGAGAAGGAACTGTCATTAGTACTTGTCACCCAAACATGGCCAATTAGTGAGACCCGTCAGCAGTTGGAGTGTAACTTTATAAAGTGCAACTATTGTGTGAGGATCTATCAAAGTATATCAGGTGTTCTCAGCATTCTTTTTATCAGGCTGGTGACCTGGCTCACAGAAAAGAAAACCAAGAAGTCCTGCAAAATGGTCACAATTCCAAAAGGTGAAATATCTACATAGATAATGCCGTGTGGAGCTCCCACCATGGAAGAGACAAGAATCTTAAATTCTTGGACTGCCTCCCCCGCTTTAGATTTTTTCCTTCCAGCTGAGTTTGAAGATATCATTGCTTAATTTTTAACAGGAACAATTTATATTAAAAAAAATTCCGAGCCATGAGTTTACTTCTCACAGGAGCAACTGCTTTATTTGCAAAAATCTTTGTTCACGGAAATAAAGAGCAAAATTGGCTTTCTGCTGTGCCTATAAAATCCTGTGTCTTCGAAGATCTAAAGGACAACGAGCGTTTGTCCCAGTTTCCCACTGCCTTTTATTTGCTTCTGGGTCTTTGCTGTGGCCCCTCCTCTCCTACCCCACCGTTTCACTGTATTTTACCACCTCCCTGACTCCTGTCTCTGTTCTCCCTGTGTCTCAATATGGTCTTTGTATCCTCCCTTTTCTTTTTTCTTCTTTTTTTATTCTGCAGATTTTTCTTGATCTTCGTTGCTGTATAGATGACCTCCTTTTTGCTCTTTTGCATGTGACTTTTTATTCAGTGGTGTCCTCTTATTAGTGCTAGATTATTTCCACTTTCCTAAATTTCCTGTTGACATTTGAACCACCTAGGAGATGGCTTTATAGTACTCTCAGGTGCTTCAAATCTAACAGGTCTAAACTCTAATCAACATCTTTCTCCTTGCATGAACAAAGGTGACTCTCTGTCAACTTCTGTGTTTCACACAGTCACCCAGAATCTTTCCAATATATTTGCTTCCCACACATAATTCACAGACGAATCCTATGGACTCCTTCTGCACAGTGCCTCACCATGCTGGCTTCTCTACCTTTTTATTGCCACGGTGACTGTCTTTGTTCAGACTCTCCTTATCTCTTTCTAGAGACTACCATGATGTCTTCCTGACTAGTTTACCATCTCCAGCCTCTCTCATTTTAATCTGTTTTACACTTGGTGTGCAGAATAAGCTCCTTAACGCAGAGCCAAGCTCAGTCACTGGCTAATAAACTTTTTACCAGCGCCCTACCTAATGACATATAAACCTCTCCTCTGACATTTCAGACCCTTTGCAGTCCAGCCCCGAAGTCGCTCTACATTCTTTACTTTGATCTCATAGATTCATTCATTCATTATTCATTCATTGATTTATTAATTTATTCAATAGATATTGGAGTACCTACCACATGCCAAGCACAGCTTTAGGAAATAATTTTGGAAGCACCTTGTGTATTGGCTCAGTGATATGCTTCAAATTTTATTTTTCAGTGGTGGAATCCACTGTTAAAATATAATCTTATGTGGTTGAAATGGGGCCCCGGTAATCCCATTCGCCTCCCTTTCCTACCCTTAGTTTCTAAGGCATCATCACACAGAGTCATGAGTCTACTTGAAGTAATTTGAGAACCACTGCTCTAGGGTGAAGGCAGTGCTCCCTCAATACAAAGCAGTCTTCTGAGTTCTGCATCTTTGCTTGAGTTGTTTCTCTGCCTGGAACAGACCCTCCTGCTTCCCCATGACTGTTTCCACCTGTCAGAGAGTCAGCGAAATTGCTGCATCCTTCCTGATCTCCCTCTAAACTTCAGCTTCTACTCTTCCAAACCCCGTTGCATTTTGCTTGACCTCCCCTTAGAGCACAAGTCATGGTCTTCCTCGTGTATATGTGCTTTTGGGCCAACCATGCCTAGCCTCAGGCCTTCATTTCCTGAAAAACCCAGCTCAGGGCCTGGCTTCTCATAGGGCCGCCACAAATGATTTAATTAGGCAGATTGACGTCTACTTAGTTCTTTAGTCCCACCTTCTGCCTGTAATAGTTGTTTGGTTTTTTACCCCTCACTTTGGTTCTTATAGTAGAGCCAGTGCTTGGCACACTTGAATATGCATCTGAATCATGCGGGGATCTAATGAAAATGCCGATTCTGGTTCGGCAGATCTGGCACAGGCCAGAGAGACTGCATTTCTAACATGTTCCCAGGTGACGTTGTCAGAGCTGATCCTCGAACTACTTTGAGTAGCAAGGTAGCAGGTGATGCTCTCCAGGTTTGGGAGTTTCTGGCAACCCCTGCCTCTCTGCCAGGTGATTCTCCTACAGTTAGTGTTTGCTTCTATATTACATTATTTTGAAAGTCCTTTAGGCCTCACCGTGCTTCCCGAAGCTGAGTGGAAGGTGCCATTATTCCCTTGTATTTTCCTTTTATTTTGTTGATAAAGTATTATGATGGCCAGTTCGCCCCATTTTATTTTTTCCTGGCCAGTTCTTTTGCTTTATTATGTTTCCTCTCATTTTCCCGTTATTTTCAGATTGTGCCTGTTCTCCTTTCTCAGTCTGCTACAATTTTTTTCTTTCCCTTGCTCTCTCTGGTTCTTGAAATTCTCTTTGGATGCCTTGGCTGACTCCCTGCCCCAACTGTTTTCCTACTGCTTCCAAATTTTTTTCTGTGAAAGGAGCACTGAAACAGGGTGCGGGAGACTCCAGCTCTCATTCTGCCTTTACTGCTCGTATGAGACGTTGGGCAAAGCTGTTTATTTTCTGGACTCCTCCCTTGTGGACGGAAGGTGTGGGTTACACAGCTTCCTGGGTCTGCTTCAGCACCAGATGCCATGTGGGATCCTCACATGGGGCAGAATGAGCAGGTTGGGGGAGGAAACAAGGATGCTCTGATGATGCTGGTGTCGGTACGTGCTCCCATCTAGTGTTTCTGTTCCAAATAAACAATCTGAACTTGGGTTGTTCTCTCCCTACTCAGAGAGACTCATATTTCTTAAGAAAATAACTATTCCTTGGCATTCGCTAATCCAGTTGTTTTCAACCATGGATTCACACTACAATCATGTCAGGAGTCTTTGAAAAAAAATAGTGACATTCCTAGCCCATCTCATGGGAATGATTTACTTTATCAGTATTTTTTTAAATCTCCCCAAGTGATTCCAGTCCGCAGCCTGGGTGGAGAACTACAGGATCTGATCTGTGAAGGCAGCGTGGAGTGGTGCTCCAGAACATAACATTGTGCTGAGTCAAACCCTGGCTTTGTTCCTCACCAGCTTTGAGAGCTGAGGATATTACTTAACACCTTAGGGCCTTGATTTCTTTATCTGTAAAGTGGGTTGACTTGGTTGTTATGAGGAATGTGTGACAGCCAGAGGTGTAGTACTGTGTGCCTTGTGGTCGTTTATCATGACAGTTATTCTATTACATTTTATATCCGTTGAATTGCTAAAGGGTCATCTTGCCTTGGCAGTTAACACTCTTACCCCCTGTTCACCTTTAAGATTTTCAGCACAGTATAATCACTTTGAAAGGAAATTTATGAACATATTTTTCAGAAGTCAGTGGGAAAAATACAGAAGGCATATATATTAATAAAAACCAATCACTCTCTTAGTTTTGAACCATCTGGTGCCACATCAACTCTATGATCTCATAAATACCAGAGATGAATTAAAATACATATAAACTGTTACAAAAAGATGACCAGGCTTTTATACCTACTTCATGAAAAATGACTTAGCTCTTTCATAAAGGCAGTTCTATCATCAACAAGTAGAAAGGATTGAAATTCATGAGTCTAAGGGAGCATTTTATTTTGGAAATAAATATGAATGTGCTAAGCATTTACATTTCTCAGTTTATAATGGGAAATGAATTTAAAATAAAAAAAGCATACACAGAGAGATCCTTTCCTATGCAGGCTAAAGCTAGTCAACTTTTTCTTCTCCTTTTGACTGAGATTCTGGAATAGCTGTTATGTTGTTATGCTGTCAGCAAATCATAGATTGGATAAATGAACATAACCAATATTAACTGAGAACCCACACCCCCCCTTTTTCTGGACACAACTGATAATAAATAAAAGAGGTGTTCAGTAATTCCAGTGGGCCTGGCATAGGGAACCAATCGTGAATATCAAGGGTTGTTACGCTGATGGACTTTGCGATGGAAGGAGCTGTGGATGGGTACTATTTCTCATCTTTTTCGCTTGGAATAAAATGTTTTATTTCTGCATTATTTACTTTTTGATCAGGAAGAGTATTTTTCAGTTAAGTCTTCACTAATGTTTATTTTCCATATTGTTATTGTAGTTTTAAAAATAACACAATTAAGATACTATGAAATTGTAAAAAGAACTTTTGAGCTACACTAGGGAAAGGCCCGTGGTGAGAGATGATTAGCTAATTCTTTAAAATCTTTGCTTTAATATACTCATGTTAAAATTGTGTAAAAATCTATAGAGAGCTGTGATTTTTGATATGTATTAGTTAAAGTGGTTGGTCTGATGGTTAGCCTATTACGTATGATATTCAGAGTCTAGAGGCCTGGACTCTTGGTCAGCTTATACTGTTCATGAATCAGAGTTCAGATTTTAATTCATCTCAGGCTTAATAGATTGCTATTTCTGTGAAATATTAGTTAGGGATATGGAAATGACTACTGTTCAGTCAAAGTAAGTCATTGTGTCTTTAGGGTTCAAAGGGATTTTTGTGCAATATCCTCTTAGATAAATTAGAAAAGTGAGACCCATAGAATCTAGGATATTTAAAATCTGAGACTAGGAAAGTTAGACATTAAAAATAAGGGTAGAAAACTTCTGATATTAACACTAGAATTTAAACTTCACATAGAAATTGGGTGGACTCTGTGATGTCCTTCGATTTGATAATTTAGAGGTGGGAAAACTTTCCCTCACAGACTTGGGGCGAGGTATTACCTTATATGTTATGAAAATTATGATGCTGAGAATAAGAATAGCATAAGATGCTATTGTTTGTGTACAAATATACCTGTATATAAGCACAGGCATTTTGATTTTATATATATGAAATATATTTACTTCAATCAGTTGGTCATTGTACATGGTCTTAAATAATATCTGGAGATGCTAATGATTAAATGCATCTCATTTCCTGCATGTGTTGCACTATTGAAGATGGGAAATTGTATAGCCTAGTGGTTGTGTTCAGGCTCTGGTGTCTTTGTGGATGCAAATTCCAGCTCCTCCATGCATTAGCTGTGTGACTTTGACCAAGTTAATCAACCTCTCTGTGCCTTAGTTTCCCAAGTCTAAGAGACAGTGAGAGAAACTTTAATGGGATTGTTGTCAGGTTAAATGAGATAATACACATAGCATACTTAGCAAAGTTCTTGGCTACAAAACTACATAAAGTCCTACAGTGCTCATAAAGGTAGCCATTATTATAATTAATAATTAATATCAAATAATAATTAATATCAAATACCTCATAGATACACTGATTTCTTTGCCAAGAGAATTTTTGAGTCTTCTGTTTGAAACTTTCTTCTGATTTTTAAACTATATATATCTTTGTTTACTTGTTTACCTTTCCTTGTTAACTTTAGGAGAACAATGAAATGGAAGGGAGAATAGAGGTGGAATTGTAAGCACTATAAGAACTCTTGAAAACGTGTAACCACATGAAGCGCAGGCAAATTTTTAACAGCAAAATATATAACCTGGGCTTTGAATTGTTGGAAACACCAAGTGGTTCAAAGCGTAGCTTCTGCATAAATGTGCTTTGTGAACTCTGAACGCATGTGTAAACCTGGAATGTTTGGAAGTGACCCAAATCAGAGTGCGATCCAGGTATAGGAGCCAGCTTATTTAACCAGGGTCTGTGTAACCAGGGCGGACTCATTCAAGGACAGTCTCTTCTCAGGCACCTGAGTCATAGTTGAATAGTCACCTGGATCCTCCTGGGTTCGCAGGCATTTATTTTAACACCTGAATTGGATTCTCTGTGTTGAAATTGAGACAACAAAATAATTAGCAAAAAAAAGACCTAATTGGTGAACTACATATAGGATTATGAAAGAGTTTAAGTCCATATATACCTAATTACTACATGTATGGTTCTTAGTGGTCAGTCTCACTTGCACAGTGATGTTAAGTGTCAAAACTCAGTATAGAAGGTAAAATCGTAGTCTTGTTCCTCTTTTGCATAGCCTTCTCCTTGTGTCCCCTACATGTGGCCACCAGGCTGGTCCTAAGACCTCTCTCATACAGTGATTCTGTATTTGTGAAAGAATCCCTGGAGAGCTTGCAAAAAATGCAGATTCCTGGAATTCATCCTTGGAGTTTCTGACTCAGCAGTCTGAGGTAGGATCCAGGAATCCAAATTTTTTTAATTGAAGTATAGTTGATTTACAATGTTGTATTAGTTTCAAGTGTACAGCAAAGTGATTCAGTTATATATATATGTGTGTGTATATATATACACTTGTATATATATATTCTTTTTCAGATTCTTTTACAAGATATTGAGTATTATTCCCTGTGTTATACAGTTGATCCTGGTTGTTTACCTATTTTATACAATATATAGTAGTGTATATATGTTAATCCCAAACTCCAGGAATCTAAATCTTTTACCTAAAGATTTTATAAGAATCACAGTTGATTCACAGACCACACTTGGAAATAGTACTAGTTTTGTAGAGTAGCACTCGTTTCAACCTGGATTGCATATCAGAATTACTGTGGTTCTGGGTAAAGTCCAGTGAAATATGCACAGCTCTGTCCCTCCATGCTGCATTAACCACTGCTCTGAGCCACCCACGTGGAGTCTGTCATGTGTGAATTCTAGAGAACCAGACTGTGTTCTCTCACTGGCTACCCACTGGCCTTTACCCACAGGTTTTCGTCCACTGTGATTCTCCATGATAACGTGGACCACTGGCCACCTGCCTCAGTATCCCTGTGAGCTCACTTGTAATATTCAATGTTCAGGGCCCAAATCTCACCCTACAAAATCTAGAAGGAAATTGTGGGAGGTAAGGTCTTAGAGCCAGAATTTCCCCCTGGTTCCTCAGATGATGATTATGCCTTGATGGAGTTCTCTAGCCACTGATCTATGGAGCTTCAGACAACCCCAGTAGTTCTGGTAGCCACCTCGACTGCAGTGGTCATATGGCTGGTACAGAGACCACCATGACTACTGAATATCAGCAGTGTCTCTCCCCTCCCACATCTCCAGGCCTCTCCCCTTCTACCTCCAGGGAACAGCCACTTCTCCTGTCCTGTGGTTTTCTGGTGGGAAACACAGGCTCCTTGCTCTCTGGTCTCTTCTTGTCTTCCCGTTTCCACAGCTGCCAAGTAGAGGCCTAAATGACTATGCGAAATGTGCAGATGTGGTGGCACGCGTTCAAACTGCTGCTGTCCTGGCGGAGGGACCCCTGTAAGCCCTTTCAAATCCTTGAAGTCTTTCTTGCCTCCCTGTATATAGCTTACATAAGCAAGGTTTAAATTTGTCGAGAATTTCACAGGTTCTCAGATCTATTGTCTTCCTCTTATATTGCATTGGAAAAGAAGCAGTATTATGTACTCTTGGCTGGCATGGGGAAAAGGCAACCTGGTCTTCAGAATTATTTGATTCCTTGAGATCATGTTTCTGAGTTATCAAGAATTATAGCAAGAAAAATTGTTTATTGTGTATGGGTAACAGTTTTGAGTCTTCAGGGTGTGACTTCAATAGACCCATTTAAAAATGCAAATTATAGGATGTTTTAGTGTTGCTATATAAAATAACGAACAAAAGTGGCATTAAAAATGATTAGGTATAATATTATGAGCAACTCTATCATTGATTATTTTAAAAGCCAGCAATAGTGTTCTCTTGTTAAATAACCCATTTTTTTAACATCTTTATTGGAGTATAATTGCTTTACAATGGTGTGTTAGTTTCTGCTTTATAACAAAATGAATCAGTTATATATATACATATGTTCTCATATCTCTTCCCTCTTGCGTCTCCCTCCCTCCCACCCTCCCTATCCCACCGCTCTAGGTGGTCACAAACCACCTAGAGTCTGTCATACAGAGTGAAGTAAGTCAGAAAGAGAAAAACAAATACCGTATGCTAACACATATATACGGAATCTATAAAAAAAAAAAAAAAGGTCATGAAGAACCTAGGGGTAAGACGGGAATAAAGACACAGACCTACTAGAGAATGGACTTGAGGATATGGGGAGGGTGAAGGGTAAGCTGTGACAAAATAACCCATCTTTAATCTGTAAAACCTCAGAGAGTGATTGAGGGTAAGGTGGCATAAGAGTCGATGGTTTAACATCCCCTCATTGCAAGGTCAGGTCATGATGGAACCCTACGTCCAGCCTGACTCAGCCCTCTTAGATGTCAACTTCTTTCCTCGACGATAAGGAAGGCTCACTGATAGCTGAAGGGAGCAAGGGTTTCTGAAGGTGAGTGATTGGCAGAAAGGTATACCTGCCTGGAAAATGATATCACCAATCAAATTAGATGGGAAAGGGAATCATGCATATAGGAGATAGCAACGTCAGACCTTATGGATCTCCTCCAGAAGTAATTACTGGTCCCATAGCAATTATTTTCTAACATTAGGGGGAAAAAATTAAAAGGCAACATCTGAACTGTTCCATCGGGCTAATAATGGTGGTTGTTGGAGAGTTCCTCCACAGGATGGATTCTTAATAGTCTCTAGGGCCTGTACTTAGTTGGGAAGGTGGTACCACTCCTGAGGCCTCTCAGACTACCCCACTTCTTTGTTTTTGTCAAGCCTTATTATGATACTAAGAGCATGATATCAGCACTGGTTGAAGCCACTGTAAGCAGCCCAGTATGAAGAAAGGCACAGAGCAGAATCTCTGTGAGTCTCCCCACCCCCATGGCTGCTGTTTCTTAACCTCCTTTAGCAACAGGACAAGGCACATGCCTCACCAGCTGGTGCCAGATTAGATGGCTTTGAACAGACGTGGCAGCTGCCTGCAAACACTTGAAGGGATGAGATGTGGACAAAGTAGATTCATTTTTCTGAAGTTCCAGCAGGGACGACCAGACTCAGTGGGCAGGATTGTAGGGAGGCAGATTTCAACTCAATATGGGAAAGAACTTTCTAATGATTCAAACTGTCCAGCGATGGCCTTGAAGTTTCATGCTCGCTCCAGGTGACAGTATGTAATGGATGAGAGGACCAGTCACCAGAAACAACATAGAAGGAATTCTGGCACTGCGTGGAAGCTTGAATGGGTTGATCACTACAGTCAGTGCCCTTCTTCACACTGTTGATAAAATAATTTGACTATAGGCAAAGGAGGGGAACATATAAGAAAAAAAGGTAGGAGAAGAGATGTTTCTAGACTTCTTAAAATGTGAAAGAATAGTTACTTCATCTTTTTCCCCCAGACTTTTTAAGCACATTACATTTATTGAGAACCTATGTGTGCTAGAACATTATCTCATTTAAGAGTCAAAAGGCACAAACCCCTGTGTGCCCTTCTTAGCCAGAATTCTACAATTGTTTTCCTTCCCCTCACATGAGGCTCAAGCCCTGTGGTCATCATCAGTGACTTCCCACAGGCTGCCCTGAGTACCCATCATACCTGAGCTAAACTCCTTTATTGTCTTTTCATGTTCCCATATCACTTTTTTCTGTGTTTCTCTCATGGTGCTTGCAATATTAGATTATAATGACCGGTTTGTATTGATTGCATTGATTTTTTTCTCACTAGGCTGTAAGCTCTTTGAGAGCAGGTCACTAGATTTATTCATCAAGTTAATGACTGTTTGAGTCTCTGGAAATAGTAAATTCTAATGTTTGTTGACTGAGTATTTGATTACTCCTCTCATTTCATCCCTCTCCCAAAAGAAATACCTAGGATGACTGTTATCCTCAAGTTAAAGACCTAAAAGGAAAAATACCAGAATACTCTTAACTTCTCCTGACCCTGCCTTTCCTATCCTAACCACATCCTAATTACCTATCCCATTCATTCTGTTTCAGGGGAAGGGCAGAAGGTACTAAAGAGAATGAGGCAGGAAAAAAAGAATTAGAGAAGGGAAAAATCACCTCTTGTGTAACTCCTTCAACTTGACTAGATGTATTGCCTTCAGCAGCACTAGTGGTGAGATGAAGAGAAAATCCTGCTTCTGCTGTTAACTAGCTATGTGACCCAGAACTAGTCCTGTGACCACCTTTCTGTTTCTTCTCAGTAAAATGAAGAGTTTGTCCAGGCAATTTTCAGGGGCTCATTCTGGTCTGATATACTGTAATGCATAATCTCTTTTCTCTTCCAAGTTTTCGTGAAGTTCTTTTCCTCTACGCAGTATTCTCCTGGATAACCCAGAAACCAGAATGATGTTGATGAGAAACAATTTTGAGATGTGACATTGGAATAAAACCATGTTTGTCATCTGACACATCCAGACTGAGTTCCTGCCGTATGGCCTTGGGCAAACTATAAACATCTCCAAGCTGAAGATTCATCTCCTATAAAATGGGCATGCTATTCTCCATCTCATAGGATTGCAAGGACTCAGTGAGATAATGGATATCAAGTGCTTATCCTGTACCAGAGACATAATGAGCACTTGAAAAATGATAACTGCTCTTATTTGGAAATTGTCTCCCCTCTCTCTTTCCTCTTCTATCCAACCCTTGAAAGATACCCACACACAAGTCCTAAAGAAGTTGTCTTGGCATGGGTTTTTTCGTGCTCCTCTACATCATTTCTCTTCCATCTACAATTAGTAGAGGACAGTCAAGGTCCCTTCCCGCTGAGGCATCCTGCTCCTACATGTATAAATGGCCAAACGAATAACCCATTTCACAGTGATTGGGAATATATTTATTTTAACATTTGCATAGAAGACATGAATGTTGCTGAGGAGACACTGGAAGTAAATATGGGGTCAGCTATCTTAATATCATATATAATATCACATCCAGATCGAGATTCTTTTATTTGAAAAAGCTTTGACTGAGCAACAGTGACACAGCAGCTCCTGAGCCTGACAATAAAGAGACACCTTATAAAAATTTATGAAGTTCAGGCTGTAAAAAACAAACTGCACATACCGAGTAGTAGCATTTCTTATTAAAATAATTTTATCTTTAAGTTCGTTGCCTCCACATCGTATATAATAGAAGCTCCTGCCATGGCTAGAGACCTCAACAGCCTGTAAACTTTTATGTGGGCTTTTGAAAAGGGATGTTAGTTTTAAGAGATATGATTTTCTCATCTCACCAAATTAGATTATTTGAGATAGCATCCCTGGATGTAAAATTTCCATCCTGAGTAAATCTGTACCTCAGAGACTCTGCAGCATGCTAGCAGAGTGAACATGGAGCGTAATAAATCTTCCCTGAGCCCATTTCTCTCCGCACAGCTCCATAATTCATTCTTTGCTTGGTACCCATGATCACTTTTTCATGGCTATTCAGTCTGTATCCAGGCTGGCTCCTCTCAAGTGCAATAATACCTCCTCCTTGGTCCAGATCTTGCCTCTTGGCATGCTGTACCACTTATGGGTTTCTTCCTAGAGCTGTGTGCCATCATGGACCCTGGATCCAAGATGTTCTTAATCACACAGCAAGCAATTACTCTGGTTATAGGGTGGCCTGTCTGTTTAAAAGAGATATTCTGTTTAAAATGGATTAAAATAGATGACAGCATCTCTGGAGGACACCTGTAGGCCTGAGGATTTCATTTATTCTTTCCTGAGTCTTTCCTGAGGGGACAGAGGTGAGGTGACCTGCCACTAAGGACACACATTTCTTCACTCCTGTCCCTTCCACTTCACCCATGAGGAGTGCCTCTCCCTTGCTCCCATGGTGTTTATCTCTTTCCTCCTCTTCAACATTGTGTTGGTTCAATGGCACCACCACCAACTGCTGCCGCAAAACCAAAAGTGGCTGTAGGTGGCTTTTAAGGAGCTCTGGGATAAAACAAAGAGTGTGGGAAAATTTCATCCAAGGTGGAGTAGAGGCAATCAGACTGAACTGGGAGTTAAACACATCATTTCCAATCCTGTTTCCACCCTTAATTGTTTTTGTGATATTGGCTAAGGAGTTTATTTTTACTAGCCCTCACTTTTGTCGTGTAAGACCAGCAGGTAGCAATGGTACCTTTTAGGAGAGAAAATTCTATAAATTATGAATTATACAGACATGGAAAATTGTCCTCTCTTCCTCCCTACAGTTTAACAACTTAGTGTCGTGAGACTACGTTAATGGAACCTGGAACTTTGGAAGAAGAGGTATCAAGAGGATTGTGCCACCCTGCAGGGTGTAGGCCAGGGGCCACTCAGAAATAACTTTGTGTAGAAGGCTGGGTTAACAGCTGTAGCCTGGTCAAAGGGCAGGCATCTAGAGCAGCAGCTCGGTGGAGAACACAAGAAGGGAATGGCTTGGTGGAACAGGAATCTGACAGAATCAACAGCATCCAGTTTGTTGGTTTCGGGGGAAGGGTTATCTTCATGTCCTTCAGTGATTTTAAAGACTGTTAGTCAAGGAGCTCCTTAAACTTTTTTTCAGAATGCTTTCACCTAAATTTGTTCATTCACCTTCTCTTCGACTCCTGAACTTGCTAAGAGCCTCGATTTCTTTTTTTTTTTTCAGTTACAAACATACATATTTTTTCCAGATTACTTTCCATTATAGGTTATTATAAGATACTGAATATTGTTCCCTGCGTTATATAGTAAATCCTTGTTGCTTATCTATCTCTTGCCTAGTTTTATAGAGGAGGAAACTGAAGCCCTGAGAAAAGTGCCAAGTGGCCCAGCCCAGTAGTGGCAGATCAGGACGGGGGGTCTCACCGAGGACAGTGGGCTCCCAGCTGCTCTATGCTGGGCCATGGACCAGCAGCGTCACTTGGAAGCTCGTTAGAGATGCAGAATCTGAGGCCCCACCTCAGATCTACTGAACCTGAACCTCCATTTTAAACCTCTGGGTGTTTCATTTGCACATTAAAATCTGAGTAGGACAGTAATGAAGTGTAGTCTCCCTCTTCCACTAAAAGTTCGTCTCTGCTCCATGCTTCTGACCCAGGCTCAGGCCCCCTGGGTTCATGGAGAGGCCAATCTGTAAAGGGGAAAAACATGCTGGAGGTGGATTTTATGTGTGAAATAAAAGTTTTTTGCTCCCACAATCATTTTGAGGGGTTATTTAGACAAATATAAATAGATAAGCAGAATATGAAATACTTATTTCAGTTAGTGGGCTCCTGGGCAAACTTCCTTCTAATATCACCACCTTATATCAGCAAAGTCCCATCTAAAAATATGTAAATATAACAGGACAAGTAGACAACATATCTGCTTAGACATCTGAGTGATTAGAATGATTTAAATTAAATCTTGTACTTGTTTCTGAAATGACTTCAGGATGCTAAAGTTATTAGACCCCCTAAATTCCAGATTCTGAAAATAGCCATTCTAGATGTTTTACAAGAATATGGCTTTAAAATGTAAACATCAAAGTAACCGATTAACACCAAATTTGGGACATAGACATGCTCTAATTACTATTTTGATAGTCGGCAAGTCATTAACTCCTCCAGGAAGATGACTTTCCACAGTCAAATAGAAGTATGTATTTAGTTCCTACCATGTGCAAGTATGTCACTGGAGAGAATATTGTCTAAGAAAAGAATCTTTGAACTGTTCTCTTTGTCTTTCATCATCCCGCAAAAGAACCAGTTGACTTTGTAAAAGTCCTGCCAGCCACATGACATGACAACTCTTGGTAGTGCCAAGATAGTTGAATGGGACAGATAAGAGTGACTCATTTGTTCTAAGATATCCAGGACCACCTTAAACATGCTTTGAATTCTAGGGCACCTGATATCAAGTCGTAAATGTGGAATAATGGATAATTTAGTCCTTGCATTGCTCAGGAGGTCTCTAGGATCCCCCAAATAGGTAAACTCTTGCCAGTTCCCTAGTGTGACCATCTGAAAAGGTTCATTTGTACACATGTTGCTTTGTACATGCAAGCCCAGAAAATGGAACAAGGGCTGTAAATCTTTACAAATATGATGTGAAAAACATGATGCGTGTGATCTATACAGTTCTTTTATAAGAGAGGCAAAAGTGACATGCCCTTTGTATGACGGCTTTATCTTTGATTCCTGTCCCCATCAATTTTTGTGGCACTTGCTCTCAGCTTTACAGGTAGAATGACATTGTTGTTTTGGCTGAAGTACCCTGGGTCGACTGCCTTCACTAACTATAGCCCATCTACTGCTGAGATTTTCTCTCTCTTGAGGCTGGCATTACATTATGCCACAGTATGCAGCACTGGTTCCTTTATTACTTTTTCCTCTCTTACCTGCCTTGTATTCTCTCTCACCCTTCTTCAGTTCATTGCATCGTACCCGATCAGATCATGTGACTCACAGAAGAAATGATAAGGCTGCATATTTAAGTGAATCCATGTCAGTAAGTTGCTGCCAGAGCATACCGTCTATGTACAGAAAAATATTCTGTAATAGACATCCTAGTTTATTCTTATGAGAGTTTTAAAATATTACCACCTTTAGGGGTGTTAGGGTAGTTTCTGGATTGAGATAAACAGTTGGATCTGAGATAATCAATCTTGTGTGGTTTGGAGTAGTAAGCATTATGCTCTTGACGTAATAAAAAAGGAATATCCCAGGTATATGAATATTGTACATGTCACCAAAACAAGGTTACGAAGGAAGACAATGGAATATATGTCTTCAACATGGTTCTTCAAGTTGAATAGTTTACAGATTTTGTCATTCATTAGAGAGTTGTAATTTTACCCAATGCTATTTGTATTTGGAGTACTCTTTGTTATCAAATTTTTATTTAAGTTCTGAGAGTGATAGGCCTTGGCATAAATAGTGTTACCTTTTTTTTAGACCACAATTAAACATCCTGTACATGTTTACATGCCTGGAAGGTCATATTGATTCTTTGTCCTTCATCCCCTCACTTCTTTGCACTAATATTAAGCCATTCAAATCAGTCCTTTAGCTGAACAATTATGATGTTTTCACCTTGGTTTCCTTCCTTTTTTTAAAAAAAAAAATCAATTTTATTTTCCTTCCTTTAAAAAAAAATTCACATTATGTTCCATGTAGAAATAACAATAACAATAGCAACCATAGGCCATAGGCTGCTTTACTTTGTGTGGTAGTGTTTCAGCACTTTATGTACACTATATCACCTAACAACAAGGTGGGCACTATCATCATTCCCATTTTACAGGTGATGAAACTCATACTTCAGAACTCCAGGAACTTTTCTAGGTCATAAGACTCGTGCCTGACAAAACATGATCTTGAACCCAGGCCTCACTGACTCTAGAATCCACCTGCTTCATGACAACCGTAATGCAAGAGCAGAAAGGAAATTTAAACATCATCTAGTTCCAATTATTCTTTTCACAGATGAAGAAATAAGTCAAGAGAGGTTACATGCCTCACCCTAGGTCACACAACTAGCAAATGGAAAGAGGCAATTCCAATTGGTGTCCATTTTCAAGGAGGTTATGCAAGCATATTCCATTCCATCTAATTGGTTTGGACCAGGCATCCTCTCTGGACCAGTCCACTGTAACAGGGAGTATGGGCACACTGTACAGAATTGTTCAAAATGGCTGCTCCCTTACGCCCCTCTTGCTGGGGGTTAAGAGGAATCTTTGTAACCGGGTAGACACTGCAAAAGCTCTTCACTGTATGGGGTTGTTATCTTCCAAGCTGGAAGCCCATTTCTAACCAGATTCTCTCAAAGCCAGGAAGCAAGTCCCTGCTAGGGAATTTTCCATGTTGTTAGGACCCCTTCTCCCTTCAAAGTAGATCAAATCCAGGGTAAAACCAGTCCGCCTTCGCTGTTCTTCACTCAGTCCACTCTCCAGGCCCTGCCTCTATGTTGAAGATAGATTGAGTTTGACAGATGGAAAACCAGCAGCAGTCCTGAGACTGGCTGCCAAATGGGACAGAGGAGGAGATGATCTGATGGGCTGTGGCATTAAACTGAAAGGGTAGAACATGGATGCACAGATGAAGGCAATGAATGGTGACCCTCCTGAGGAAAGAGCAGTATTTTTCATCACTGAACGAACCATGTTGAAGGTTTGGAAAAGGGAGAAGGCAGCTACTGGGCAAGGTACTGCTTTGTATATCATGGTTTAACTTGTAGAAGGGTGCTTCAACATAGATGGGTGTCCCAATTGGACTTGTTTTTAATAGTATATTTTTCTGACCACAAAACTAATCTAAACTTATTCAAGAAAAGTATGAAGAAAGAAGCTGTGATTCACTGAGACACACATGCAGGTGGAATGGTGATTCACTGTGACACAGTTGTGTTTTACTCTAGATGTGCATATCTTTCCCCTTTCCGGAACTCTGTGCTCTCTTTGCCTCAGGGGAGAGTGGTATAGCCGAGATGAAAGCAGAAGTTGCCCATACTAGAAGAGAGACTGGCTCTGGTGTTCTAGAGTCTCTTGGAAGGGACTAGATCATATAAGGGGAGACCGGTAGGGACTTTTGGGAAGGATAAGCTGGAAAATATGAAAGAATAGACAAGGAGAGTTGATTTCCTAAGGTTGGTGGATCCAATGTTCTGTGTTTTGGAGCACCCCGGACTTTGTGGGGGAATGTGACTATAGGGATGCTAGGTATTTTCCCTACCAGCCTTGGTAAGGAATCCTACAGTACATGAAGCAGGCCCCTCAGCACCAGAGTACATGATATTTCTTTCAAAAATGCAAATTTGAGCATGTTTCCCAGGAAAAGGGCCCTTCATTGACTTCCTATCTGTAGGAGATACAGAAAAGCATTCCAAGCAGATGAAATAGCATGTACAAAACTATGAAGTTCGTGGCACATGTACTCTGTACGGGTGACTTTCTTCATCTGGATCACAAGGTTGTCGAGCAGCTGGAAGGATGGGTAAGGACTGCTCATGGGTGGCCTTGACTGCCATCTGGTGGAATCTCTGCAGACCAATGATTTTCAAACATCTTTTAGGAGTATACATAATTTCTTAAAAATTAATTAATTATTAATTTATTTTTGGCTGCGCTGGGTCTTCGTTGCTGAGTGCAGGCTTTCTCTAGTTGCGGCGAGTGGGGTCTACTCGTTGCGGTGCACGAGCTTCTCATTTCGGTGGCTTCTCTCGTTGCCGAGCATGGGCTCTAGGCACGCAGGCTCAGCAGTTGTGGCTCGTGGGCTCTAGAGCGCAGGCTCAGTAGCTGTGGCGCGTGGGCTTTGTTGCTCCGTGGCATGTGGGATCTTCCCGGACCAGGGCCCGAACCCATTTCCCCTGCATTGGCAGGCGGATTCTTAACCACTGCGCCACCAGGGAAGTCACCGTAATTTTTAGAATAAAATCTTACACAGAAACCCAGTGGACCCTCATGCCATGCCCTTCCCCACATAGCCTTGAACTCTTGACGTTTCTCTGTGTGACCATGACTGTGGATAATAGGGAACCCATCATCTGATCAGATTTGAGATTTAAAAGGATGACCACAGTGGTGGTATGAAGATACATTGAGGGGTGGTGATGGAGAATGTCAGACTGGATACAAAGAGACCAATGTAGTGAGAAGAAATTGGTGAACACAAGTTGGTAATGGAAAAATAAGTTCATTTTTATATGAATTTCAGTTTTTATTGTGAGCCTCACTTGATTTGATGGTAGAAATTTAGTTTTAATTCAGGGTCACTCTCCTCTGAATTAGATCAAATTTCAGGGGGGTGTTTTGTATACATGGTAAAAACCACTGCTTATTCAAAGCTTACTTATGGAGAGAGCAGGGCCTTTAAAAATTTAACACATTTAATTACTATAGTAATTATGTATGGCATGTACTATTACTACCCCCAGATTAGACCCAGAAAATTGAGTGACTTGCCACAGTCAAATAGCTCTTAATGATTAGAGCTAGGATTTAAACCCAGATAGCCTGCCTCCTAGTATGTGCCAGTATCTTCATCCTTAACCAATGCAGTATGATGTGGAGGCATCTATGGGGAGTGTACCATTTTGTCCTTGGGCATGATCAGTCCTCTCTGGCATTTTTCACCATTGCATTTGTTTTTCTTCATCCCATCTGGTTCTAGGACATTGTCCATGCAGGTGGCTCTGGATCCTCCAGAATGATTCATTCAGCTGTTCACAACCTATACTACACTTGTAAGAAACTCTTTGAGGCTGTCTGGGACTCCGTCTACCTAGGGCAGTTGTTCTCAACTGTGATTTTGCCCCCCGGGACATTTGGCAGTGCCTAGAAATGTTTTTGGTTGTCCCAAGAGGTGAGGGTGAAGATTACATTACTGGAATCTAGTGGGTAGAGGCCAGGGTTGCTGATAAACATCCTACACTGCACGGGACTGTCCCCACAACAAAGAATTATTGGGCCCAAAACGCTAATAGTGCCAAGGTTGAGAAACTCCAGCATAGACATGAAATTACGTTTCAGCCATTTTATTTACAAAGTCTTGCTTTATTCCCAGGGCTCCATCTTCCCAGGAAGGCAGAGATTCCCTTGGTTCTTAGCTCCACCAAACCTTCTGGGTTTTTTGTTACCTTTCCCTCCATCAGGGCTCAATGTAGGGCTGTTAAGTGGGATGGGGCCTGGGCCCCCTTTTCAGGTACCCACTTAAGTCAAAACCCTCTGCTTACCTTATGATTGCTTCCGTCTCCCTTCCTTCCATCTAGTCTGAATGTAAAAATTTTGCTCTTACTCATCATATTCCTCCAAATCTGTTGCCCATGAGTTCCCCTAACATTTGAAACAAACTGTAAGAATTGATTACCTTTTTCTCTGCTTTATGCTGTGTAATCTCTGTCCTGGGGACAATAAATACAGAATAGTCAGCAGACTGAATGAAGTTTTACAGAAATGCAAAGAAAACCTTAGTTTATCCATGTCAGCATTTTGCAGTCTATATTCTGAGGTGTGACATTGTCCCTGGAGAGTCACAAGATTTTTTATGGAAAGGAAGAAGTGATGCATGTGGTCCCCTTCTCTAGGAATTCACAAGTGGTATAAAGAAACAATTTAAATTTGTTTATCCCAGGACTTCCACAAAGTATTTGACCAGAAAGCTTTTCTTTTTCATGGAATCCCTAAGGATGGCTTGTACGTATTTTGAGCAATGCTAGTCTATGTGATAAATGTGGCCTTTACCAAAACATGGGCAGAGATAAGAGGATAGGTTCTAGGGATGTTAAAAGTTAGGCTCAACAGGACTTGATGAATGATTGGTCCCAGGAGGTAAAGAAGCAAGAGAAATCAGTGAGAGAATGTAGAAACTTCAAAATTGAAGGAACAAATTTTGTATCATTGTTTATATATCACAAAGTATTAGGCACCAGGGCTTTTAAAAAATATAAAACACAAAATGACAATACTGGATTTATCTCTCTCCTGGATTGTTGTAATGGCTTTCTAAATGGTCTCCTAGCTTTCATTCACTGCTTCTTCTAATCTTAACACCACAAAGCGACCAAAGAAATCTTTCTAAACAAAGGTATAATCATGGCATTGCTCTGATCAGAGAACTTCTGTGACTCAGTTTTGTACAGAGACACCCCAGACTCCTTTGCATAGCGTTCAGAGGCCCTTGGTAAAATCTTCCTGAATATGGATTTAACTTGGGATGGCAAGAAATGAGCAGCTCTTACTCAAGAGATCTTGCCTTGCACAGCCAGTGCTTATGTGCTGTGTGCTTTTAGGGACTCTGGGGGATAAGACAAGCTGTGCTGGGGGCCTTGCATCTGCTCCTGCCTCCGGCGGATGCCTTGACTCTGTATGTATTATAAATACATTGTAATTTAATCTAATCTTAGAATGGGAGAGCGTGTGGTCTGTCTCTGCCTATGTGGGGGTCTTCTGTTCCTCCAGATCCTGTCTCACCCTTGTCCGCTTGGTTCTCTACTCTGGGAGGCTGACCTGTATGGACTGAATCTGTGGAATCCCTTGACCTCTGTCTTGTAGTTGGGTTTGGTTAATGGAAAATGCTGACAGGAGGTAGGAGGGAGGGAGGAGAGTGACATCAGAGTACATATTCCCTGGATCCCTCCCTGCAAGGATACCTCAGGCTGGCTGTGCCCTGTGCTGGTCACTGCTTCTCTCAAGGTGACCTCCCCCATGGTCTTTCCTCCTCTCCATGTAGGGGTAACTGCCATCTCTCTGGTGGTGGTAACACCACTTCTGCTTGAACTCCTGGCTCCTGCATCTCCTTGTGGTTCCTCTGTACCCTGATTATATGCTTGTAAATAGTCTCTTAAAAATAAACCCTCCTCAAATACTTTCCCAAACTGAATGTTGCATTTCTTTTCCATTGGGACCCTAGCTGCTATAGTTGGCCATCTGAAACGCTTAGATTTTTGAATGTCTGTGAATGGTAAATATTTACATGATAAAGAGTTGAATTAAACAGAGACACATCATAAAATGTCCATTTTTGAGATCTACCTCATATCATTTCAAATGGTACCATAAAATTATAAAATGGAATATTAAATTTAAAAGTAACTTTGAGTAAGGATAGTATTCATTTTCTAGTCAAGAAAGACCATTTCTCTTGTGATCCATTGTCTGGAAAAATTTCCATGTCATTGGTTAATGATTTTCCATGAAAATTAACAGACAAGAGCTCTGAGTTGGCTTGGGTGGTGGGAAAGACTCCATCTGCACACAGTTCTGTCTGGTGAGGTCCTTGGGGTTAGGTGTGTTGGAAGGTTAATGGGAGTGGCAGACATAGGAATCATTAGATGGCTCAGTGACTACAGCCTTTGCAGCTGGTCTTTAATGAGCCCCCAAAGAATTTTCAAGTAAAAGAAGCTCTTAAATGACTATAGCTAAGCAGTTCTCTTCTAGAATCAGGGGAGAATCTTCTTCAGGTGAGGAGTTCTCCCTGAAGAATCCAGGTAGAAATGCCATTTTTAGATAGTCTTCCTCCTCCAGATGGTTTATATATAGTATTTTGTGTTCTTTAAATTAGGAGAGAATATATAGCACTGAAGCTGAAAGGACTTCAGTGTGAAATTTGCAAGGAACAGCAAAATGCCATTTTTTCTGTTTGCAATAATAACTGATATTTAGCTCTTAGTCTATTTCTTATTGGTTAATATTCTTTTTCTTTGAAGCAAAAACATATATACATAAATATGTATGTGTGTGTATATATATATGTTTTATACACACACACACACACACACACACACACACATACACTTTAAAGGTAGGTTTATATAAGTTAATTTCACCTTCCATGATTCTGGCCATGAAAAAAATTTCAAATTACTGATTCTTTGTTAGGGAAGAGTGTATAGTGCTCAAATATGACAGACTAGGGATGTCATGAGGCTTCCAGTATTCTTGTTCACTATTTTTTGCTTGTAGATCTAGCCATACAGATATTTATACATCTATCTATATATAGCTTAACATCCCATAAAAGCATGTGCTTTCCTTTTCCTGAGGAATCTTCTTTTGGAAATGGCAATGCAATAAGCATTTCCTGTGGAATTGCAGAGGGGATGGAACCCTATGAATTATAACAGCGATGCTGGGGTGAGGTGTAGCAAAGGATAATTACCCCACTTTCCACGTGATCAGAAGTGAGGTACTCCATGTGCATGAAGACTTTGGTATGAGAGGTAAAAAAGATAAATCTATTGTCCAGGCAGGATTTGCTGTGAAGTTTTCCTTGTTTTGTACATACTGAAATACCAGTGTTGTTGTAGTCAGTGGTTCATGCGGGGACATAAGGTTAGAAAAGATCCAAGCAATCTTTTGAATATGTTGTCCAAGCTATGTTTTGTTTTGTTTTGTTTTTCTGTGCCTCCTATACTTGATCACAGAGAGAAATGTGTATCATGTTATTTAGAAAGAGGATTTAAAAACAGGCACAGCTTTGGAACCTTGATCTGTATAACTCACTAATTCCCACCTCGTGGGAAACATTCTTTTCTACCCTGGGACTTGAACAGGAAATATTGGAGATTTATATTTTTAAACAATTAGTAAATAAACTGTGGGTATATTTAACATTTAATATTTTAGTTTCTTTAGCTGTAATTCTGAAGTAGACTTAAAGTTGATAAAATCCTAATCATAATGCAAGACTCTGAAAAAGCACCCTACTTTTTAGGTTATTAAAGTATAGTAATGATAGAAAGTTAGCACCTTTCTTCTTTTAAAACTGTAACCTAGTATTTATACCTGACTGTGCTGTCTCAGTGTGTTAGATCTCAAGCCTTATTTTATAACCATAAAGATATTTAAAAGTAGGAAAATAGTTTTGATATTTATTATAGTGTCTAAGTAAGATAGTGAGTTTTTTTCTAATACGAAAGCTCTTTGTTGTGAGGAATGCAAATGTAAAATACATAAACTTGAATACCCTCAAAATACCTTTTAGATGAAACAGTGTATTTGGAGGAGGGAAAACCACTGTGAGTCATCTGTCTCTTCAGGTTCTGCTCTCAGAACAGTTACTGATTTGTTTAGTGACCTTGGCCATCGTGGTTTAACTCCGTTTTCATTTTCCCTCTTGACAAATGGATTTTCTTTCTACTAACCTGCTTTCCTGGACATACTTTGGAGGAAAGATGTTGTGTAAATACCTATCTCAAGAGTGAACTTCAATCTGAAATGAGAACACTATTCACTGGTATTTTTTTAACCTTGTAATCCTTAACCAAAAAAAAAAAAAAAATTAAAATCCAAGTATATTTTAAGGAAGTACTCTGGATAAATGACTGAAGTTCATTACCATATAAGAATTATATTCAATATAGGTTCTTTTAAATATGAAAATGTGGCTTAGCAAGTTGGTGGGTTGAAAATCCTTGCTTTATTAGTTAGCAAATGATTCTGGGTTTTATCATATTTATTGTCAATCTCAGTTTTTGGATGCCTAGGAATTCAAAATTATATGCTCAGCTGACCCTTTAATAAATGCTCTCATTCTGTCTTACATGATTTATAGCCTGGCAGCTCACATGTAAAAATGATGTATGATTTAATGAAGTGGAAAGGCAGAATAGGTTCCCACCTTCGATTGTTTAATGCTTTCCTCCGGCTGGTGACTGGAGTGCTAGGGGCAAACATAGCAGAGTTGCATCCCCTGTTCATTTATCGTCACAAGGACAGGAAGATCCAGTTTGCTATGATATGTGATTGTTTGCAAATATACTTCTGTTTCATTAGAAAACACGAGAGCATTGATTCAGGTATCTTGGAATAGTCTAAAGAGAAACATGAGAGAGGCTATCGACTCAAACCCCCTTATTTTGCATTTTTATTTTATTGCTCTAAATGTAAATATTCGGGGAAAGCAATACAGCATTTAATCCACAGGGTTGTGCAGTGTTTTAGCACCATCAGTCCATAAGTGTTTATGGAGTACATTAGGTACCGATTGAGGCACTGGGTTGGCAGTGGCCAAGAGAGCCGAGGCCCCTTCATGGGAGGACGGATAACAAACTAATAAACAAATGCATAAATATGATGATTTCTGATTTGTGCCACGGAGTGAGTGCATGAAGAACAACTTTAAACAAGATGCTCTCAGAGAATGTGCAGGGAGTGAGGGGTCACTCTAGAGCTGCTGGTGTCACGAAGGACACTCCAGCCACGACCTACATGATGTGAAGTTTGCAATGTACAAGCATCTGGAGGCAGAGCTTCCCGAGCAGAGGGCACAGAGAACACAAGTTCAAGGAGGAGGGAGCTTGAAGGTCATGAGGAATAAAAAAGGAAAGTAGGGATGAGAAATACGTATATGGGCAGGAGAGGTAGTAGTTGAGAACTGAAGGGGGCAAATAGTGCAGGGCCTTGCAGGCCACAGTAAGGAAGGATCTGTGTTCCAGCAAGTGCCACACTCCAAAGGCTTTTCCTGAGGTTCTCCCAGCCCCCTTACCCACCAGCACGGGCACTGTGGTGCACCTGTTTAATTTCTACATACCCCGTGAGGTCATGGCCCTACCTGAAAAACAGGGAGTATAGAGTTCTGGGGCCAAAACATGTATAAAAGTGTCCCATTAATTACCTCAAGGGTTCCCACCCTCCCCCAACAATTTTTCATTTAGAAAAATTACAAATATACAGAAAGTTGCAAAACTCCTCCTGTAGAGTCACCAATTGGCAATAATTTCCCACCTTCGCTTTATCTCCTTTCTCTCTATGTATACACCTGGTTTTGTTTTGTTTTGCTAAAGCATTTCAATGTTAGTTGCAGACGTTATGATTTTCACCGTGAACTTAAATACTTCCGCATCTATCTGATCATGGCCAGGAAATTTAACAGTATAATACTTTTATCTACTATGCAGCCTATATTGAAAATTTCCAGATTGCTCCAATCATGGCCTTTATGGCTGATTTTTTGGTAGTCATATTTCTTTTGTCTCCTCTAATCCAGAACAGTCCCTGCAGCCGCCTTTTTTTTTTTTTCACGGTATTGATATTTTTGAAGAGTATGAGCCAGTTCTTTAGAATCTCTCTCAATTTGGATTTTTCTAATGTTTCCTCATAATTAGATTTAGGTTAAATATATTTGTCAAGAATGCTCCATAGGTGTGTATCAGGTGGCTCATTATGTTGGTTTGTCCTAATGTTGATGACATTAAACTCGATCACTGGTAAAGGTGTATCTGCCAGATTTCCCCATGGTAAAGGTATCTTTTCCCCTTTGCAATCGATAAATAGTCTGTGGGGAGATACTTTGAGACTCGTGAATATCTTGTTTTCTAATAGCCTTTCATCTAATTATATTAGTAACTACAGATGCATCTTTCCAGAACCTGTTATTACTATGGTGGTTGTGAAGACGATGACTTTCTATTTCTCTTGTTACTTCTATAGTCATTAGTTGGCTTACTTCTGTAAGGAAGCCAACTAATGGCTTACTTTTCCTCCTCCTACCCCCTTTTAAAAAATCAGTATGGACTCAAGGATTTTTAAAAAAAATTTATTATGCTATAATCCATTCCTGTCATTGTACGTCTTGATGCTATAATTGTCCCAAATTTGACTAGTGAGAGCCCCTTCAAGCTGTAATTTTTGATCAGGTTTTGAGCACTTCCTTTTTCTCCAGCATAGTAAGAGGTTTCAGGCTTACTTTATACTTTTTCTTCCCTAGACCAAGAAAAAGTGATTTCTCCCAAATGTCCTGGTTTATTTTGGTGGAGAATGGTATTTAGAAACCAACATCTTGGAACTAGATGTTTATTGCTACCAGGGTAGCATTGCTTTCAGAGTGAGGGTGTCTTTGCTTCTAGAACCATTCAGTCGACAGGGCTAATAAATAACACACACACACACACACACACACACACACACACACACACACAGAATCATAAGTTCTTACTAATACCTTTAATTCCAGTCCAACATGACAGCATTTTTTCTCCTTTTCCCATTCTGTATCTGTATCTCCTTTCTCCCACAGAGAAAACTCTGGTTCCCAACAACATCAATATGTCAATATTTACTAATACGTGGTTACAGTACCCACTCCGCCAATTTTAGAATTGCTACACCAATCCCAGTACCAACAATAAACTCATTAGGTTCAAGACCACTCCACTCTTCTTTTGTCCTTAGAATATATTTCATTGAGGAAGTAAAGTCATGTACTACATTCAAAAGTTACCTCCTTTCTTCTGTATCATTATGTTGTCTGTTTGACATACAATTAGGTTTATTTGTTTCTGTTTGAATCAAATTTAGTTTATTCCATCCTTTCTTATTCAAATTTAACTTATTAATGTGTAAAACATTAACATGGTTTAAAAGTCAAAACTGTATAAAAAGATATATTCAGTACCTCCAAGCTTTAAAAACACCATTAGTCATCTTTAACTTTAAGCTTTAATGAGATAGCAGGGTAGGTACTAACCATTAGTAAATAAGGCAGCTTCATCAACATGGCGTAATGGGTATCAGTACACTCGTAGAACTTTAAAGGACCATGAAAATAATAATTCTTCTTCTTGTTTTGATTCTAGCATTAATACTTTCCCCTCTAATTGCTAATCTTTTAACTTTATACCTGAGAATTTTATACTATTTTTTAGCAGGATACTGTGTGTGTGTGTGAGAGAGAGAAAATACTGTGTGTTTTCATTGTTTTTTTAGGTAGTCATCTTCTATAGATCAGTGCTTTTCATTTGAAACTGAAATAGTTTCAAAGAAAAAGAAAAAGATCATTCTATTTACATGATTTTCCTTTGTATTCTCCTGAGATAGTCAAAATATGGGCACATTTGGGGAAACAAAAGACTGAAAAAGTGAAAAGGGTAGACGAATGTTCAGTTGCATCTAAATATATGAAAATTGCACAAAGCATCTAACTGTTTAATATATATGTACATACATGTACATATATGTTTCAATGTGTCCAGGGTGATATACTTAGCGAAATGTGAAATAATGGGTTGTATAGACTTCAGAGAAGCCATATAATAACTTTGAAAAACTTTTTATATAACATTGTTATTTTGGGCCCAAACCAGAGAAATTTCGGCTGAATAAAATGTGTCTTATTAACAGTAATGTCAGCAAAATCACTTCTGCTCTTGGCATGGTTCGTTTACTCATGCAACAAAAATTAACTGCAGTTACGTCTTGAATATTTTTTCTAAGCACATCTGTAATTCGTAGACGCTTTGACTATTAGTGTAGAATATGATGATTATCATAAAATGTATACTTGACAATTTAGGCTAGCAACTTAAATGTTAGTATACAGAACATATAGACCCTGGCGTCTTGCAGAGTGGTGTGGATTTGGATTAGCAATCTTTCAGAAGTAGAGTGGTGGATTGCTTGGTGTCTGGCTTTGTTTTTCTGATTTGCTAGGCTAAGGTCGAATGGGTAATAAAGGCAGGATGTCCTAGAATAGTGTGATTTCCTTTCCTAAAAATTAATCAATTTTTTAAAGCCCACAAAACTTCCTCTTACTTATCCAAATTCCACTTTTGAAAGGTTTATGTATATTAACATTTTAAAGATGCACATACTGACCCTGGAAGGGTTAAGCTCCTTTCAGCCATTTATACTGTAGTCTGATTCGTTTTAATCTGTTTGCTTCCCTTCTAAATCCTAGAGGAGCTGCAGGGAGACTGCATTTTTAAAGGAAGAGGTGAATATTTTGTAGCACATAGGGAACTTCAAGGGACATCCTGGGAGGAATGCCCGGTGAGGTGTGGAAGGGAAGGGGGAGGGAGTAGGCAGTGGAGGGTGGAGGTCGTTGATTGGAGGAGGGAGATTACTCTGTAAACATAGCACAGGCCAGATTTTTTGGGTTTTTTTTTTTTTCAGTTTTGCACAGGGCCCTGGTTATCCAGAATCCCTTGAGACACCAACTGGAACTCATCTTCTTAATACTGACGCAGTATAATTAATCTGACTATTCTGTTCCTCTGAGACTTGTCTGTGGCAAGAGTCTCTGCGGCAGGACCTCAGACCCACCACTGGATGCCTCAGACCCATAAGGTAGTCTTGCCTAAATGGAAATGAAACTCCACACTCTATCATAATTTCTTCATGCCTTATAACTGAGTTGTTTTCCTCCATCAGAAGAATTAATCGTCTTCAAGGTCACACATGCACCAATCAGAGAACTAGAAGGCACCCAGAGATTTTATCAGTTTATTTAAGTCCAGTTCCCAAGAGACAGATGTGCTGGGCACAGGAGTGGCAGGGCTTGGACCACAACACGGGCCTCCTCCCTCCTGGCCCAGGGCTTGCCCCCTTGGCCCACACGCCTATTACTTGCTGTAACTGAACTGACCTCTCTTTTTCTCTTGGAAGGAACGTTTGAGCAAATTTCTGGGCCATGAAAGCATTGCTCTCTGCTTGCAAGGAAGGCTACTTGGAGAAAAGTAGAGATTATAGTTTCATTTTATGCAAGTATAGTAAAGTATATGTAGGTCACAGATAGATTTTTTTTTAAAAAAACATAATTTAGATAAGCCCATTTTTTACCCTGCTTTTTTTTTTTTTTCCAAATGACCTAATCTGATAAATTTGGAATCCTAGGGACACGTTCATGTAATTTTATTGGATCTTCCCTTTGCAGTAAAATGTAAAGTAGCATCACTGTGGTTAAGAGTGCATAGTGGGGAAAAAAAAAAAAAAAAAAAAAAAAGAGTGCATAGTGGGGTGTATACCTGCTCACCATTTACTAGCTATGTGAATTGGGAAAGTTCCTATTTCCTCGTTTGAAAAGCAAGGGTAACAGTACATATCTCATAAGGTTATGAGAGGATTAAATTAGAAAATGCGTAAAATCTATAGCATAGTGCCTGGCACTCTGTAAATGCACAGTAACTTATCCACCACCACCACCACCACCACCACCATCATCATCATCATTATTGTTATTATTATTACTATTGATACTACCTGGAAAAGAAAGTCTGTATAGACCAGGCATCTTATGTTCAGGATTCAAGTGCAATTTCTTTTGTTTTCTATTTCATCATATTATAGTATATTTTCAGATATTTTAACTGCATTAAAGTTCCAAACAGTTCATTTAATTTTTTCTATTAACAGACTATTTTTTAGAGTAGTTTTAGGCTTACAGAAAAATTAAGGAGAAAGTACAGAGTTCCCTATACGTCCTCTGTTTCACCCCTTAATTTCCCCATTCTTAACATCTTGCATTGGTGTGGTATACTGCTTAAAATTGATGAACCAATATCGATACATTATTATTAACTAAAGTCCATAGTTTACTTTAAGGTTGACTCTTTATGCTGTACTATTCTATGGGTTTTGCCAAATGCATATTGTTATCCACCTTTACCATATCATACATAATAGTTTCACTGACCTAAAACTCTGCTCTACCACTTTATTTCTCTCTGCCTCCCCTTCCCAACCACTGAAAGCCAATGATCTTTTACTGTCTCCATAGTTTTGCCTTTTCTAGAATGTCATATAGTTGGAATCATAGAGTATGTGGCCTTTTCAGACTGCCTTTTTTCACTTAACAATATTCATTTAAAATTCTTCCATGTCTTTTTGTGGCTTAATATCTCATTTCTCTTTATTGCTGAATAATATTCCATTGTATGGCTATATCACAGCTTCTTTATCCATTCACCAATTGAAAGACGTATTATTTGCTTCCAAGTTTTGGCAGTTATGAATAAAGCTGCTGTGATCATTTGTGTGCACGTTTTGGGGTGAACATAAGTTTTCAGCTTATGTGGGCAAACACCTAGGAGCACGGTTGCTGGATCATATGGTAAGCGTATGTTTAGCTTTGTAAGAAACTGCCTGTGTTTTAAAGCGGCTGCACCATCTTATATTCCTACCAGCAGTGAATGAGAGTTCCTGTTGCTCCACATCCTCAGCAGCGTTTGGTGTTGTCAGCGTTCCAGATTTTGGCCATTCTAATAGGTGTGTAGTGGTATCTTGTTGTTTTAATTTGCAATTCCCTGATGACATACCGTGGAGCATCATTTCATATGCTTATTTACCATCTGTATATCTTCTTGGTTGAGGTGTCTGTTCAGATCTTTTCCCCTTTTTTAATTGGGTTGTTTCTTTTCTTATTGTTGAGTTTTGAGAGAGTTCTTTGCACATTTTAGATACAAGTTCTTTATCAGATATGTTTTGCAAATATTTTCTGCCAGTCTGTGACTTGCTTTTTATTCTCTTCACAGTGTTTTCACAGAACAGAAGTTTTTTTCATTTCAATGAATTTCTACGTATCAATTTTTTTTTCATGGATCATGCTTTTGGTGCTGCATCTAAAAACTAACTGCCAAATCCAAGATCACTGAGATTTTCTCCTATGTTATCTTCTAGAAGTCTCATAGTTTTGTGTTTTAGTTATGTCTATGATCCATTTTGAGTTAATTTTTGTGAAAGGGTGGTATCTAGATTTATTTTTTCCATGTGGATTTCCAGTTGTTAGTTCATTAAATTTTTCTCTGGTAAGTGAAGTAACATTATTCCTGAGAAAGATATTTTAATCACTGAAGACCTGAAAGAATATTTAATTCCTTTTCAGTGAATGAAGTCTCTTCACCTATCTGGAGAAATATTATCAGCAATATAGAATTGTTTATCAATGAAGCGTTTTGATATCTGGTCTCTTATATTTTAGGATGATTTGGAAGGACTGTGGAATGGTGCATATGGTTTAGAGCTGGTTGTATTTCTTAACTAAAACCTAGTTATTCAGTAGGATGTTTTGTATAGTTACTGTTCAAGTGCTTCCACTCTTTTACAACTTCTTTTTATAAAAAAAAATCTATCCTTTGAGTTACTGGTTTGGGGGATTATTGAAATGCTTACCTCCCTCCCTCCCTCCCTCTCTCCCTCTCTCCCTTCCTTCCTTCCTTCCTCCCTCGCTGTCTCTCTGTCCTTCCCTTCCTCCCTCCATCCCCCTCCTTTCCTCTTTCTTTCTTTCCTTTTAAATCACTGTACTTGGCTAACAAGTCTTAACATCTGCTGACGTTATTGATCCTAGGAATAAAAACGTGAGATGATCGCTGGGAGAAATTCCAGGCACGGAGCCCAGACAATCCATAAACCCCATATATTTCAAATTATGCGAGTCTTGTGAAATATTTTCAGAAATACAGTTGCCAGTGATTTGGTTATGTAGGCCTGTTTAAAGGAAAGGTTTTAAAGTTCTTCTTGAAGCGACTTGTAGTTTTCAAACTCAAACTTCATGAAAACCAAGAGCCATTTCTTCTCCAAATGTTTCCTTTTAGGTTCTCTTGGTACATTCTTTTTAGCATTAATGTAGCCACTCACAGTATGATGGTTTGTTTAATGTTGAAGCAAATGATCTGAAATATAAAATTGAATAAAGGGTTTATTCTTTTTAAAATTTTGCTTAATCAAACTGCAAAGCAGAAATAGGTTCATGTTGTACTTTCAATAAAGAGTTTCCAGAAAGAAGGCCATTTTCCTAAATTATATGTGATCCGGTGGACTCATGGTGAAAGAATTAATAATCAATTTAATAAACAGTGTTTACATTTTGGTCCAGCTGTTCTTTATAGGATGTATTTTTACCCCTTTTGTTCTCTTGTGATTTCCTACATATTCCTATCTTAAATTTGCTCTGTTTGAAAGTATCAATGTTACAAACAATAAGTAAAGAAGGCAGACCTGGCAATTCCACAAGAATGTATACCTGTGTCCCCAATACACAGGGTGTTTATAGCAGCATAATTTGTAATAGAGGCAACTGGAGAGTACTCAAATGTCAATTTATAGTAGACTAGATAAATAAACTGTGATGTATTTGTATAATAGAATACCATTGGTAAATGGAAATGAATGGTTTATAAATACACACAACAAAATGGACAAAACTCACAAAAGAAAAAATATTGCATAATTTCACTTTTAGGAAGTTTAAAAACAGGCCAATCTAACAGGCTGTTAGTAAATTGAGGGCAGCTTGAAGCATTTATCAGTCCCTTATAGTATACTGTATCATTTTATCACCTTAATTGTATGTCTCTCTGTTAGGTTTTAATAGCAATAAAGGTAGGATGAGTTTCCAGGTTGTCTTGTCTACTGTAGTACATAGAACATGGTGGGAACTTAAGTGTTGAATGGATGAAGGATTTGAATGTTTTGAATTGATGCATAAACCAGAAGTCAACTAAATTTGTCTTTGATATATGCCTTCTGAATTTTTAGCTTCAAATTTACCTTTCTTATTACATTGTTTATAGATACAAGAGCAGTTAATATTTATTTATTTATTTATTTAAAGAAGATGTTGGGGATAGGAGTTTATTAATTAATTAATTTATTTTTGCTGTGTTGGGTCTTCGTTTCTGTGAGAGGGCTTCCTCTAGGTGTGGCAAGCGGGGGCCACTCTTCATCGCGGTGCGCGGGCCTCTCACTATCGCGGCCTCTCCTGTTGCGGAGCACGGGCTCCAGATGCGCAGGCTCAGCAGCTGTGGCTCACGGGCCCAGTTGCTCTGCGGCATGTGGGATCCTCCCAGACCAGGGCTCGAACCCGTGTCCCCTGCATTAGCAGGCAGATTTTCAACCGCTGCGCCACCAGGGAAGCCCAATATTTATTTTTAGTATATATTTTGTGGGTAGGTGCTAGGCAGTGAGAGGAATCTAGGCAGGGATTTTATTCTCGATAATTTATAAAGCGAACTAAAAAAACAAAACAAAACCACCAGCTTATTTTAGATACAGATCTGTTGTTTGCATTGTGGAGAAATATTTTGCATCTGACCCCCTGCTTTAAGGAAGAGTGCTGCATATTTTAAAGGTACCTCTCAGGAACATTTTTGCTTTTCAGCAGAGCTTTCAGTAGAGCTCATTGCTTCATAGAGATGGATGGGGCTGGGGAAAGGATGTCTGAGCATTTTAGCAGGAGTGAAATCAGTCATCAAGTTAGAGTTGAAATGCCATCTTTTCGTTGTTGTTAACAAGCTTGTCTTCCACATCCATCCCTGAAGAAAATCCATACGCACATCAAAGTCCTTGCTTGTTTTGTTGTTTTATTTGTGGTTTCACAGAGTTGCATTAAGAAAAAGTGTGCTATCAGTCTTTGTGGAAACACTCTTTCCCTTCCTAATGCCTTTGGAAAAATTTCTCCCGTATTCATTCAAACATTGAACTCTATTCCTGTAAGACAATTCCAAACTCCAAACTGTCGTATGTGAAGGTTGGTAGCTACCTTTTGGATAGCTGTTTTTTGTACTTCAATTACGTCTTTATCTACCTACCCTCTTCTAACTTTAGACTCTCATTTCCAGGTCATGTGACTCACAGAGACAATGTAAAATTTAGAAAGGAGCATCCCCCAAATTTAGTCTCACTGAAGCCTGCACAGCTGAGGGAAGAGATGGCATCAGGATATTGACAGTGAATTCTAGGATCCTGGGAGGAAGGGGATGGCAGTGAAAGAGAAGAAAGTTGGGCTGGCAGATGGTGAAAGCCATGAGTTAAGGAGGGGAGAGGGAGTGTTGCCTTCAACCACACTTTATTCCCCCCCCCCCCACTTCCCTGCACTTCCTTGAAAATGGCACTGAATCTCAAAAGGCTCATGGGGAAGCAGAACTTGATTACAGTGTAATGAAATGGCAAAAGGCAGAAAGGCTCATTTCAGAATGGTTTGGTGAGTCATCTTGTAGGGACTTTTGCTTTAAAACATCATTGCTGATTAACTGGTAAAGCTAACTAACTGAGCTAACTAATCTGAGCCTCAAGATAAACTCTCAAGTGATTTAGAAAAGAGGAGATGAGATGCTTTTTAAGCTTTCTTTATTGTTTTAGAATAGTGGGGGTAGTTTATTTTGTTAATCTGTGTTCTTTAGAAGGAAAAGAATTGTGCTTTTGTAATAACATGTTAGACTATCAAAAAAGTGCTTTAACTACAGCTCAAAGCTTCCAAATACTTATATTTTGACTAATTTAGACTAGTGAATTTAAAATTTATTTTAATTTCTGTCACTTCAAAATTTAAAAAAAAAAAGAGGAAAAAAAATGAATAGATAGTCATCAGAGACTGGATTGGCTTTGCTTTTGTAAATGGTGGATTAGGATTTGTCTGTCCTATAAAGGACACACAGCATTTAGATTAGACATAATCTGATTGTATTGCAATACAAAGGCCATTCAAGTCAGCTCAGTGTCCAGGGTCTGTAAACACCATATGACCACTGATTGGTCCAGGGAAGAGTATTAACAGAAAGTTAATGATGAGTTTTAATCCAGATCCCTAAAGCACAACAGTTGTGGCTTCAAATGAGTTTCCTTTCAGACTTTAGCCATGATGCTGGTGCTATATTTCTTACATGATAAATTGAACTCCTCTTTTTTTTTTTTAAACTCACACAAAGAGTATGCCTACTTAACTTTATTATTATTTGATTAGGTAGTTCTCTTGTCCCAAATTTCTTTTAGAATATAATATAGATGTTTGACATTTATTTAAAATTAAACTGACTATATAATTTATTGTCTAGAGCAGGACTCTCTGGAGGGTAAAAGTGGGTATTATTAATAGTTACCCAGGGAAAAGGCGTAAACCAGGAATCTTCTGGGTATAAACCAGCACGGATGACCACCCTACTTAAAAGTCATATTTTTAACTTTTATTTTTATCCTCCAATAAAATTATAAAATCACAATTAAAATAATAGAGAACTAAATGTCCTTTCCAAATGTGATTCAAAATGTATGGTTCGTTAGAAGTGAAAAAAACAAAAATAAAAGCAATAATGAAAAGCAAAATATAGGTCTGTGGTCACAGTCAGTTCTCTAAATGTCTTTTGCTTAAATTTGATCCATAAATTATATTTTCTTCTCACCTTGTGATTCCCAAATGTATTAAGTTAGTTTAGCAAGCAGGTATTCAGCATTTATTCTCTGTATGTTTGTGTTTCACTAATATCATTATTCCTATTGCACCTACTGCATAGAGACGGCCATACTATTCTGTGTGGGATATTATAAGGAATAGAAAGTGCAAAAGAATAACAACTTGATAAATATTAAGGATTTAATTTTATAGTCAACATTTGTTGGTTGACTCCCAGGTATCCCATCTCTCTTCCAAATACAGTGCCCCAAATTTCCTAACCATGAAATTTGGGTAACATAGACCTCTACTTCAGCTCCAGAAGGACTCTGATTGGCACAAACAATCAGTGTTTCCCATCCCTTTAGCCTTATTATTATTATTAGTGGTGGTCACATAGTCCAGACATGTACAATTGGACTGGATACTGGCATTTTAATTGAGCTACAGGGGAAACAGACTGACTTTCCTACTGGAAGTAATTGAAGCTGTAGCTTTATGAAGTACTGCAGATCATCTGAAGATCAGATCAAGCCTTAGGGTGAATACAACACCCTAAAGTGTTGATATAAACATAGTATTGGTGACATTGTTCAACTGCTGAATCAAGCCAAACTCTGTCACTGGAGTTTTTGGTTACATGAAACTAGAACTTTTCCTGCTTTTTAAAAAGTAACTCTTGTTGCAGTAACTTTTATTAATAGCTTTTATTGCTTAAGATTTGAGTTGGAGTTTCACTTACTTGCAACCAAAGACTTCCTAACTAACACTAGATTTAAACATAATTGCAAACCATTTAATTTGCAAATATTTCAGGACCATTATTTGAAAAGAGGAATGGCATGCTATTTCTATGATTGATATAGGAAGGTCTTCGAGTCTGGGTATTGGGTTAGGGAAGTAGAGACAGGATGAAGAATAAAAAATGCAAGGAAAACTGCCCAAGTCAGGATGCTTCTGTACAAAGAGAAACAATGGGAACAGAGAGAAAGGAGTGTAAGAAAAATGTTATAGACACACTTGACAGTGAACCAAATTCTGACAAAAAGCTAAGAAGTAGTTAAAATGAACTCAGCGGGCTTCCCTGGTGGCACAGTGGTTGAGAGTCCACCTGCCAATGCAGGGGACACGGGTTCGTGCCCCAGTCCAGGAAGATCCCACATGCTGCGGAGCGGCTGGGCCCGTGAGCCATGGCCGCTGAGCCTGCGCTTCCAGAGCCTGTGCTCCGCAACGGGAGAGGCCACAACAGTGAGAGACCCTAGTAACGCAAAAAAAAAAAAAAAAAAGAACTCAGTTTTGTGGCCTTGGGTAGCCTAGACAAGATAGCCAGATGTAAAAGGAAATTTGTCTAGTCATAGCACGTACCCTCATCTTTTTATCTATAATTAAAATTCACCTATTTATGAGACTTGCACTGCAGCTGTGTAGTGGAGCATTGCAATTGTATCCAGTATTTTATGGTAACTGAAGAATTTGATTTGTGGGGGACAAGATCCAGGCAGAAGAATGGGTCTTACTCTTGTTACCTCAACTACTTTATCTCTCTTATGGAATCAAGGTTAGTAAATGGAATACTTCTTTGGCTAGGACTTTATGACCAGTGCAAAGTTATCTTTTGACTCGATGTGAATTTTGAGCTCTTGAACACTAGATTATTTTTATTGCTTTTTTTTTTCCTTCCCAAATGGAGAGAATCCATCTGTAGAGGAAATTTTCCATATACAGGCTAGAACCTGCTTTTTTCGCTCGCAACTTCCAACGTTATGTAACCACTAACAGAACTTTAGAAACTTCATGGTCCTTTTTTTCAGAAATTTTTTTACCAAAAACCCAAGACTGGTATCACACTTTATAGGTAATGGACGGCTTACTCCCATAAGCCTAGAATTCCTGTTTTGATGTGTTCATTTTTGTGTGCAAGAGAATAATTCTTGAGAATGGAAAAGGTATTCCAATGAACTGATTTTTAAAGACTTAATGATTTGGGGTCTTTGGCCTTTCACTTCAGAAGAAGGTGTCTAGCACTCTTTTCTATCTTTATAGCCATATGGTATTCACATGCCAGCTTCAGTTACAGAATAAAGTTCAAAAATCTAGGCGATTTGGGTTCAGTAGGTAGATAGACATTCAGAACACAAATATCCTTCATGGCGTAAGAATGGCATCTTCCGTGAGTGCAGGACTCCACCAAGGTCCGTGTTACTGCTGCTGCTAATTAGAATTACACTGAATCAGACAGAATATTACGATTTCCATCATTATTATCTTTATGCTATTTTTGAACTTTAACGTACTTTGACAAAAGAAATTGGTTTTACATGTTAGTCTGTTGCCTTTATTGAAAAGCTAGTTTTGAGTAAAGTGATGTACTAAGCTTCATTAATTTAGTAACTGTAAACCATGGAATGGCCTCACACTTGGAAAATATATGGTTAATAGGAGTGGCAGGCAATCCTCTTTGAAGAGGGGACATAAGAAATGTGGAGGAGGACAAAAGCCTAATAACCTATCCTTCCCCACTGTCCTTCGTGAATCCCTGTGCTCAGTAGACTTTTATTAAACTCATTACCTCAGTATAATATGCATTTTAGAAATCCATTGTGTAGGAAATTTTCTTTCATGGAAACCCAGAATATTAATTACTTAATAAGAATCTTATAGGCTTCTTTGGAGGGGACCATTTTCCTCAAAAAGTGGAACTTAATATGTGTGATGCTGTTCCTTTTTTATAGGAAACCTTGTATTATTCAGCAGAACATAGTGAATTTTAAGCATATGTTTTCAGTGATGAATTATCTCAGCTTCATCTCTTTGGACATGATAGAGGCACTTTTTTTCCTTGCAGCCTATTTTGTCACTCCAGTCAGATTAATGAATTATGAACTATACCATTTCATTAGGATAGTAAGAATTAAGAGAAGATGTTTTCCTTGGGGACTTCCGCTTGGAATATATCATTAATCATATTCTATGAGAACTATAGTCAAGGCTGAACTGAGAAGCCTAGTTTATCTGACACGTACCAAGGGGGAAAACAAGTTGTCATTTAGCCTATCTCAAGTAAAGTACGTCTTAATAAAATTCCTAGATAAGGAATGACATCTTAAAATTGCTTCTTATTTTGATCTGTGTCAGAGGTCTGAAAAATCAATCGTATGTGAAACTGTGAAGTGTTCTCACAAAAAGTAGAAGTCCTTTAACAAGAGTATTGTTTTTAGTGTGGTTTTTAAGTCAAGGGGTTATCAGATGTAAAAGTAACTGACCACTGAATTAGAGCCTTTACTTATTTTCTCAGCAGCCCCTACCCTGTTCCCACCCTCCTGAATGCCTCATTCTTCCTTTGTTGGAGGAAACCCAAATGTCTAGCAGGATATTTTAAATGACTAACATGAACATTTCTAATATTAAGTGGCATTAAAGAATTTTAATCATGAGGATCTTATTAATTACCCCATATGGCTCAGTCTGTGGTCATTACTTAAAAAGTGGTGCAGATAGATGGAAAGAGAAGGAGTGAGTGCCTGAGGAAGAGAGAATGCTATGCTCTGACAATCTGGAGTTGGGTCCACTCACCAGTTACAGTGCCATGCAGGAACTTCCTGTAAAGATGAACAGTCTTTCATTCAATAAGTACTTTGAGTAAAAAAAGTAAAAAAAAAAAGAAAAAAAAAAGAAAAATTTGTAGAGAACTTTTGCTCAAATTTCCATTTGAAATCTTCTGTTTGTTTTGATAGATTGAACTGAAGTACACAAATAGGAAATTTTGCAGTTATTTCTAGGATATGGAAAAGAGACATAGAGTAATAAATTGGGACTTATCTGTGGCTAACCATGTCATTAAGGTTTTAATATCTTAGATAAAGCACCCCCCTCAATTCACAAAACTCTTTTCCAGACCTACAATATTCATAGGAAAAAGCAAACATTCCCCCCAGATCCCCAGATCAAAGAGAAAATAAAAAACACGACTACAAACTTTAAGAAAGTAATCAAAAAAGAAAATTGCATGTCAGAGTTATGCTTTGAGGCAAAAATGTATTTATAGATAATTGTATAACCCTAAGAGATTTTATTGTTTAAAAGTAAAATTTAAAAATAAATGAATGAAACATTCAACTCTAGATATCTGAGAGAGGGGAAAAAATCCTGAAACAGAAAAACAATAAACTGAAATTAAGCAGTAAGAATAAATTAATAATAAAGACAAAATGTAGGATTTAATATTAGAAAACAGAGACACAGTAGAATTGATGAATCTAAGACTGGTTTAAAATCAAACAATGAAATAAACATTTGGTCAATGGAATAAGAAAGGAGTTAGAAAAATGCAAATACATTTAAGAATAAGAAAGGGACAATGGCTACAGTCAGAAGAGATTAAAAATTATGCCAATACCCTGTGTAACTTGAAAATCTTGATAAAATTTTCTGTATGCTAATTCTCATTATAAAACCAAAGCTACATAGTAAGCTGGAAAATAGACTTTAAGTAACTATTAAAGAAAAATATCAAACTTTTATAAAATAGCTCTTGCAGCTCAGGAAAATACATCAGTGGAAAATTTTCAGTGATGTTTAAACATACCTACACACACACACACACACACACACACACATTCACATACGTATACATGTATACACACTCGCAGGGTGTTTGAAAAGTCTGGAAACATGAGATAAACTTATTTTCAATGATATGCTAGTTACATTTTCAAAAAATATTCTCAGTACATTTTTCTTTAACCTCTAGACACCTTTTCAGGATAGGTACCTGAAGCAATATGTCTAATTGTTAGTTTGAAAAAGGTACAATTAATATACCATAGAGTATCCAGATGTCTGTAAACACAGGCAAGAATAGTGTATTAATAGAATCTCAGAAATTCTGGCTGCTGTTGACAAAAGCGTTCCTATTTTCCATTTCTCCCAGGAAGAAGAGGCCAAAATTATTTTTTGAAAAAAGTCTGAGCATCTTACATTCCCCCCCTTCCAGGAGGAAAACTAAAGAACCTTTGGATTTTATCCTCTGAGGGAGCATTAAATTAGATTGCCTGGGAGAGAGTGAGGTTTCAAGACGTGAAAGAGGCCAAAGGGTCCCACCTAGAGTTATGGGTTACAAAGCAGAAAGGAGAGTTGCAGGGGCCCACCCTTACTCCCATGGGGGATCCTAGGAGGTGATGGGACCTCTGGGTGATGGATGGATGATGTGATGGAGGGGAAGTGATATCACAAGGGAGACCACCATGTTCTAGGCACTTAGAGATTCCAGGGCCTACACTGGCAT
This sequence comes from Leucopleurus acutus, assembly GCF_964270905.1. Lineage (NCBI taxonomy): Eukaryota > Metazoa > Chordata > Mammalia > Artiodactyla > Delphinidae > Leucopleurus > Leucopleurus acutus. The sequence goes on along the minus strand of NC_139149.1, from coordinate 65,576,955 downwards.
GGAGGGGGTGGAGCCACCTACCTTTGACCTGTCCTTGGGGTTTAGACAGCAGCATCTCAATGGTGACCACACAGACTGAAAGCCATAGCCTATCCTTAAGTTTGCTGAGTTTCTTGGTGCTTTTGTAAGACCAGGGCAGGAAGGAGTGTGAAATAACAAATACTGTTAGTAAACACATACTCAGAGCTAGGCTTTATTTGTTTGAGAAAAATAAAGCAAGGTGACATTAGATGACAGTAGATAGTGGAGCAAATTGTGTGTGTGTGTGTGTGTGTATTTATAAATGTGCATATATTTATGCACGCATATCTATGAGATGCTGGCAGAAAACACACTGAAATATTAACTGAGTTCTAAAAACAAAGCCTGCCTTTGTTACCTTCCATCTGATGAAGAAGCTTTTGGAACTGAAACCTTGAGAAAGAGCAGTTCCCCTAGATGAGTTTGATGTTCTTCCAGGTTTATCTTGGGATTTGTAAGATCTGATGAGCATTAGGGCCAGCGTTGAAGATGAAACATTTCCATCCTTTCCATTGACTGGTGTGTGGTATGTCCCCTTCCATTTAGCCCTGGAGAGCAAGGCAGAGTGAACTGACCTGAAGTGTGTTGTGGGAATCAAAATTCAGTTATAATCTAGCATACTCTGTCAGTGCTTCATTGTACCTAGTTTTAAACGTTGAAATGTTTCTGGCAAGTGTGTATTTTATGTTTATGTATAATGCTGACATACTAGCAAGGGATTTAATTGTGACCATTCAGAAATAATTTATCTGTTAAACCCTAATTGAAAATAAAATGATGTTTAATCAAGAGACAATCAGTTGTAATACTAATTTAAAGAGCCATTAAGTGAAGGAAAAATTAATTCATTATATCAGGTTATTTTAAACTGAAAGAAAAATAACACTCTGTTAACTTATAAGTGGTAATGTTTAAATTGGCTGAATTTTTCATGTCTTTCTGCTAAATTGTTTTAGGACATTTTTCACACCTAATTTCTATTGAGTTTAATTTAGACATTTGGAGGGAGGTACCTGCCCTTATGTAAGAAAGGAAAATTGTAATAAAACTATCTGTGCTTTCACGATTTTTTAGAAAACGTTTGTATTACACAGTATGTAGGGAAATGAAAAGATTCTAGTTCTTCCTACCTGTTACACACACATGCACACACACACACTCACACACACACACACTCACCCTCATTCATTCTGCCACACACTTATATAATCCTCTCTGTCCCTCCCGTATGCATTTGCTTCCTCAAGCACAAACACGCAGTCATGCTCAGGCAAGTAAACATACAGACTTTTTCTTTCTCTTGCTCTTGTGGACACACATACACACTCTTTTTCGCTCAAGCCTGAACACACACACACACACACACACACACACACACACACACAGAGTAATGTCTATACATGTACGGTTAAGCTCTCATTCTCTCTCTCTCTCTCTCTCCACTGTTTAATAGCTAATGTCTGACTTTTCTGTCTTCAGTTTATGTTATCTTGATCTTTGACTTAGAGGTGGGTGACTCAGACCAATTATTTCACATGATTAAGTTTGGAGTGAGACTGATGATTTTGATACTGGCTCATTTTAATTATTTGCGTGTAGTTTAAGAGAAGGCACTTCATGAACTTATTCTGCTTTCATATGCAAAAGTGAATGTTGAGGAGATCATGTAAGTAGATGAGAAAAGTGCCTTTCATACATATTTCTCGAGTCAACAGGGTCAGATGAGAAGTTGGCGAAGACTATATCATGAGATTCAAGAAACAACTTTTTATTTTGCTGTATAAATATTCTTTCTCTGTCACTTTGTGCAACTTTTCATTCCTTGCTTTCATTGATCATGGTAATTGACCAATTAAGAAATAATGTGCAACAAAATAGGAATAAAATTTAGTATTTTGATAGAAGACTGAATAAAAAGGTTGGCAGTTCACTTGCCATTATGAGATTGAGAACTTTCTGTTTGTGAATCTATAAGGACAGATATGTGTCATTCTTATCTTTCAACAGAGCTGGAAATGCCCACTGTTACTCACAGTGAAAGCTTCATTTTTGTATGTAAAAGATTGGAAAGCACCATCTGGGACACATCGTATGTTCATGTTTCTCCAAGAGAATCTGGAAATTATACTTCTGAGATTTTGTTGCTAATGAAAAAGAGGAAGGGAAAAAAAATCTTACATAAATAACACCTGGTCCATTGGTTCATGTCTCATAAAAATTACAATGAAATAAGAGAATGGAAATTAGAGTATAATATCTTATATCTAGAAGGTATCATTAATATTTGTGAAATTTCATATTTTAAAATTGTGAGCTTTTATTTAGATGTATATTTTGTTTGGTCACTTTCTTGGTATTGCTAGTTGGATAAGAAACATTTGGGAAAATGTGCCTAGGACAGACATTGAACTTCTATTGGGGAAGCTCTTAACCTTAGTATAGCCTTTAGAGAATTTATTCATCTCCCATATGGAAACCTAAGCAGAAGGAAGAGCCTCTTACTCTCTGCTTCTTTCCTTCTCCAGTCAGACTAGAAAACTCTCCTTGACCACGCCCAAAACTCCCTTTTTAAAAAAGATACTCCAGATTGCTTTCTGTTATTTACAACTAAGAACCCTGAGTTACATAGAAATTTTCAGAGCGAAATACTTAATTTCCTATTCTAGCACCCAGTAAAGTAACCTGGTACATAGTTGGTATTGAAAAATATTTTATTCACTACTTCATCTAAATATTCAGGTATTTATGAGCGACTACTACGTAACAGATCTTGGGACTATCGCAGTAAATAAAACAGAAACATATTTGGCTCTGACGCTTATATTTGGGTGTGAAAATGGACAAATACATGAAGAACATATATTTTAGGTGGTGATATGTGCTTTGGAAAAGGACATTGAAGTAAATAAAGCAGTATAAGGGGGTGGGTTGCTAGGTTTTTATTTTTTTAATTTATTTTTATCATCTGTATTGGAGTATAATTGCTTTACAATGGTGTGTTAGTTTCTGCTTTATAACAAAGTGAATCAGCTATACATATACATATATCCCCATATCTCCTCTCTCTTGTGTCTCCCTCCCAACCTCCCTATGCCACTGCTCTAGGTGGTCACAAAGCACCGAGCTGATCTCCCTGTGCTATGTGGCTGCTTCCCACTAGCTATCTACTTTACTTTTGGTAGTGTATATATATCCATACCACACTCTTACTTCGTCCCAGCTTACCCTTCCCCTCCCCCTCCCTGTATCCTCAAGTCCATTCTCTACATCTGTGCCTTTGTTCCTGTCCTGCCCCTAGGTTCATCAGACCCATTTTTATGTTACATTCCATATATATGTGTTAGCAAACAGTATTTGTTTTTCTCTTTCTGACTTACTTCACTCTGTATGACAGACTCTAGGTCCATCCACCTCACTACAAATAACTCAATTTCATTTCTTTTTAGGGCTGAGTAATATTCCATTGTATATATGTGCCACATCTATATCCATTCATCTGTTGATGGACACTTAGGTTGCTTCCATGTCCTGGCTATTGTAAATAGAGATGCAATGAACATTGTGGTACATGACTCCTTTTGAATCATGGTTTTCTCAGGGTATATGCCCAGTACTGGGATTGCTGGGTCATATGGTAGTTCTATTGGTAGTTTTTTAAGGAACCTCCATACTGTTCTCCATAGTGGCTGTATCAATTTACACTCCCACCAACAGTGCAAGAGGGCTCCCTTTTCTCCACACCCTCTCCAGCATTTATTGTTTGTAGATTTTTTGATGATGGCCATTCTGACCATGGTGAGGTGATACCTCATTGTGGTTTTGATTTGCATTTCTCTAATGATTGGTGATGTTGAACATCTTTTCATGTGTTTGTTGGCAGTCTCTATATCTTCTTTGGAGAAATGTCTATTTAGGTCTTCGGCCCATTTTTGGATTGGGTTGTTTGGGTTTTTTTGATACTGAACTGCATGAACTGCTTGTATATTTTGGAGATTAATCCTTTGTCAGTTGCTTCATTTGCAAATATTTTCTCCCATTCTGAGGGTTGTCTTTTCATCTTGTTTATGGTTTCCTTTGTTGTGCAAAAGATATTAAGTTTCAATACGTACCATTTTTTTTTTTTTAATTTCCATTTCTCTAGGAGGTGGGTCAAAAAGATCTTGCTGTGATTTATGTCATAGACTGTTCTGCCTATGTTTTCCTTTAAGGGTTTCATAGTGTCTGGCCTTACATTTAGGTCTTTAATCCATTTTGAGTTTATTTTTCTGTATGGTATTAGGGCGTGTTCTAATTTCATTCTTTTACATGTAGCTGTCCAGTTTTCCCAGCAACACTTATTGAAGAGGCTGTCTTTTCTCCATTGTATATTCTTGCTTCCTTTATAGAAAATAAGGTGACCATATGGGCCGGTGTTTAACTCTGGGCTTTCTATCCTGTTCCACTGATCTATATTTCTGTTTTTATGCCAGTACCATACTGTCTTGATTACCGTAGCTTTGTAGTATAGCCTGAAGTCCAGGAGCCTGATTCCTCCAGTTCCATTTTTCTTTCTCGAGATTGCTTTGGCTATTCGGGGTCTTTTGTGTTTCCATACAAATTGTGAAATTTTTTGTTCTAGTTCTGTGAAAAATGCCATTGGTAGTTTGATAGGGATTGCACTGTATCTGTAGATTGCTTTGGGTAGTATAGTCATTTTCACAGTGTTGATTCTTCCAATCCAAGAACATGGTATATCTCTCCATCTCTTTGTATCATCTTTAATTTCTTTCATCAGTGTCTTATAGTTTTCTGCATACAGGTCTTTTGTCTCCTTAGGTAGGTTTATTCCTAGGTATTTTATTCTTTTTGTTGCAGTGGGAAATGGGAGTTTTTCCCTGATTTGTCTTTCAGATTTTTCATCACTAGTGTATAGGAATGCAAGAGATTTCTGTGCAATAATTTTGTATCATACTACTTTACCATATTAATTGATTAGCTCTAGTAGTTTTCTGGTAGCATCTTTAGGATTCTCTATGTATAGGATCATGTCATCTGCAAACAGTGACAGCTTTACTTCTTCTTTTCGGATTTGGATTCCTTTTATTTCTTTTTCTTCTCTGATTGCTGTGACTAAAACTTCCAAAACTATGTTGAATAACAGTGGTGAGAGCGGACAACCTTGTCTTGTTCCTGGTCTTTGAGGAAATGGTTTCAGTTTTTCACCATTGAGAACGATGTTGGCTGTGGGTTTGTCATATATGGCCTTTATTATGTTGAGGTTAGTTCCCTCTATGCCTACTTTCCAGAGGGTTTTTATCATAAATGGATGTTGAATTTTGTCAAAAGCTTTTCCTGCATCTATTGAGATGATCATATGGTGTTTCTCCTTCAATTTGTTAATATAGTGTATCACATTGATTGATTTGCGCTTATTGAAGAATCCTTGCATTCCTGGGATAAACCCCACTTCTTCATGGTGTATGATCCTTTTAGTGTGCTGTTGGATTCTGTTTGCTAGTATTTTGTTGAGGATTTTTGCATCTATGTTCGTCACTGATACTGGCCTTTAGTTTTCTTTCTTTGTGACATCTTTGTCTGCTTTTGGTATCAGGGTGATGGTGGCCTCGTAGAATGAGTTTGTGAGCATTCCTCCCTCTGCTATATTTTGGAAGAGTTTGAGAAGGGTAGGTGTTAGCTCTTCTCTAAATGTTTGATAGAATTTGCCTGTGAAGCCATCTGGTCCTGGGCTTTTGTTTGTTGGAAGATTTTTAATCACAGTCTCAATTTCAGTACTTGTGATTGGTCTGTTTATATTTTCTATTTCTTCCTGGTTCAGTCTCGGAATGTTGTGCATTTCTAAGAATTTGTCCATTTCTTCCAGGTTGTCCATTTTATTGGCATATAGTTGCTTTTAGTAACCTCTCTTGATCCTTTGTATTTCTGCAGTGTCCGTTGTTACTTCTCCTTTTTCATTTCTAATTCTATTGATTTGAATCTTCTCCCTTATTTTCTTGATGAGTCTGGCTAATGGTTTATCAATTTTGTTTATCTTCCTAAAGAACCAGCTTTTAGTTTTGTTGATCTTTGCTATCATTTCCTCCATTTCTTTTTCATTTATCTCTGATCTGATCTTTATGATATCTTTCCTTCTGCTAACTGGGGATTTTTGTTCTTCTTTCTCTAATTGTTTTAGGTGTAAGGTTAGGTTGATTATTTGAGATGTTTCTTGTTTCTTGAGGTAGGATTATATTGCTATATACTTCACTCTGAGAATTGCTTTTGCTGCATCCCATAGGTTTTGGGTTGTCGTGTTTTCATTGTCATTTGTTTGTAGGTATTTTTGATTTCCTCTTTGATTTCTTCATTGATCTCTTGGTTATTTATTAGTGTATTGTTTAGCCTCCATGTGTTTGTATTTTTTACATATTTTTTTCCCGTAATTGATATCTAGTCTCAGAGTGTTGTGGTCAGAAAAGATACTTGATACGATTTCAGTTTTCTTTAGTTTACCATTGCTTAGTATGTGACACAGGATATGATCTATCCTGGAAAATATTCCATGAGCACTTGAGAAGAAAGTGTATTCTGTTGTTTTTGGATGGAGTGTCCTATAAATATCAATTAAGTCCACCTTGTTTAATGTATCATTTAAAGCTTGTGTTTCCTTATTTATTTTCATTTTGGAAGATCTGTCAATTGGTGAAAGTGGGGCGTTAACGTCCCCTACTATGATTGTGTTACTGTTGATTTCCCCTTTTACGGGTGTTAGCATTTGCCTTATGTATTGAGGTTCTCCTATGTTGGGTGCATAAATATTTACAATTGTTAGTTTCTTTTTGGATTGATCCCTTGTTCATTATGTAGTATCCCTCTTTGTCTCTTGTAATAGTCTTTATTTTAAAGTCTATTTTGTCTGATATGAGAATTGCTACTCCAGCTTTCTTTTGATTTCCATTTGCATGGAATATCTTTTTCCATGCCCTCACTTTCAGTTTTTATGTGTCCCTAGGTCTGAAGTGGGTCTCTTGTAGACAGCATATATATGGGTTTTGTTTTTGTATCCATTTAGCCAGTCTATGTCTTTTGGTTGGAGCATTTAATCCATTTACATTTACAGTCATTATCAATATGTATGATCCTATTTTCATTTTCTTAATTGTTTTGGGTTTGTTATTTTAGGTGTTTCCCTTCTGTTGTGTTTCCTGCCAAAAGAAGTTCCTTTAGCATTTGTTGTAAAGCTGGTTTGGTGTTGCTGAATTCTCTTAGCTTTTGCTTGTCTGTAAAGGTTTTGATTTCTCCATCAAATCTGAATGAGATCCTTGCTGGGTAGAGTAATCTTGGTTGTTGGTTTTTCCCTTTCATCACTTTAAATATGTCCTGCTACTCCCTTCTGGCTTGCAGAGTTTCTGCTGAAAGATCAGCTGTTAACCTTATGGGGACTCCCTTGTATGTTATTTGTTGTTTTTCTCTGGCTGCTTTTAATATTTTTTCTTTGTATTGAAGTTTTGATAGTTTGATTAATATGTGTCTTGGTGTGTTTCTCCTTGGATTTATCCTGTATGGGACTCTCTGTGCTTCCTGGACTTGATTAACTATTTCCTTTCCCATATTAGGGAAGTTTTCAACTATAATCTCTTCAAGTATTTTCTCAGTCCCTTTCTTCTCCTGTTCTTCTTCTGGGATCCCTCTAATTTGAATGTTGGTGCGTTTAATGTTGTCCCAGAAGTCTTTGAGACTGTCCTCAATTCATTTCTTTCTTTTTTCTTTATTCTGCTCTGCATTAGTTATTTCCACTATTTTACCTTCCAGGTCACTTATCCGTTCTTCTGCCTCAGTAATTCTGCTATTGATTCCTTCTAGAGAATTTTTCATTTCATTCATTGTGTTGTTCATCATTGTTTGTTTACTCTTTATTTCTTGTAGGTCCTTGTGAAACATTTCTTATATTTTCTCCATTCTGTTTCCAAGATTTTACATCATTTTCAGTATCATTACTCTGAATTCTTTTTCTGGTATATTGCCTGTTTCCTCTTCAGTTGTTTGGTTTGGTGGGTTTTTACCTTGCTCCTTCATCTGCCGTGTATTTCTCTGTCTTCTCATTTTGCTTAACTTACTGTGTTTGTGGTCTCCTTTTCACAGACTGTAGGTTCATAGTTCACGTTGTTTTTGGTGTCTGCCCCCAGTGGCTAAGGTTAGTTCAGTGGGTTGTGTAGGCTTCCTGGTGGAGTGGACTGGTGCCTGTGTTCTGGTGGATGAGGCTGAATCTTGTTTTTCTGCTGGGCAGGACTGTATCTTGTGGTGTTTTGGGTTGTCTGTGAACTTATTATGAATTTAGGCAACCTCTCTGCTAATAGGTGGTGTTGTGTTCCTGTCTTGCTAGTTGTTTGGCATAGGGTGTCCAGCACTGTAGCTTGCTGGTCATTTAGTGGAGCTGGGTCTTAATGTTGAGGTGGAGATCTCTGGGAGAGCTTTCACCGTTTGATGTTATGTGGAGCCGGGAGGTCTCTGGTGGACCAGTGTCCTGAACTCGGCTCTCCCACCTCAGAGGCACAGGCCTGACACCTGGCCGGAGCACCAAGACCCATTCAGCCACATGGCCAGGTATGTGGGGAGTTTCTTGCCTTTGGGGAAATTTGGGGTCTTCTGCCAGCGTTCAGAAGGTGTTCTGTAGGAGTTGTTCCACATGGAGGTGTATTTCTGATGTATTTGTGCAGAAGAAAGTGATCTGCATGTCTTACTCCTCTGCCATCTTGAAGTTCTGCCTAGGTTTTTATATAGGGCAATCATGGAAGACCTCTCTGAGGAGGTCTTCCTTCTCACAAATTAATGTGGAAGGACTCCTGGGAAAATCTGGGGAAAAGTGCTTCAAATAGACAGCAGGTACAAATGCTCTGTGGCTGAAAAGTAGAAAGATACTTTGTATGTTGAGTGAGGGGGAGAAACCTGGAAGATTCAAGGTCTGTAGACATTACAGGGGCCTGGACCATTGGGCTTTATGTCCTTCATGAGGACTTTAGTTTTTACTGTAAATGAAATGGAAAGGCATAAGAGAATTGTAGGCAGAGGAGTGGTATGATCTGATTTATGTTTTTTAAAGAATTACTCTGGTTACTGTGGGGAGAACAGACTGAGGAGGATACGAGATGAGAGAGAATGTTCCTTGGGGAACCACGGCATTCCAGGTGAGAGACTGTGACTTGAACTAGAAGGGAGGTGGTTAGAAGTGATCATATCCTGGGATGATTTGAAAAAGAAGTAAATAGGATTTATAGGTGTATGATAGAAGGGCAAAAAAGGGTTGGAGACCCATTAATGATGACTCCTAAGTTTTTAGCCTGAACAACCAGATGAATGGAATTTGCATTTAGTTAAATGGGCAGGTAATTTAGGTATGAGGAGTAATTTGGAATTTTCTTATGGACAATTTGATAGAGGTCTGTGTAGAGTAAGCAGTTCTCTATGAGTTTGAAGTTCAGGTGAAAGACTGAGACTGCTTGTGTGTGTGTGTGTGTGTGTGTGTGTGTGTGTGTGTGTGTGTGTGTGTGTGTGTGTGTGTGTGTAATTTAATATACAGGTGAGTTGTCAGTGTATGACATGTGCCTAAAGCCAAGAGCCTGGATGAGATCACCCTGTGGATGACTGAATATAGGGAAGAGGCGCAAAGTCTGAGCCTTGTAGCACTTTAACATTTTCAAAGAAGTCTACGAAAGGTTAACCCATACAGTAGAAATTACAAGGTAGTGTGGTGTCCTACAAGCAAATGAGTTACAATTTTCAAGAATGAGGGATTCCTAAATGTGTCATAAACTGATAAAACATCAGATAGCCTGAGGACTGTGAACTGAACACTGCATTTGCAAATATTCAGGGCATTAGTGACTTGGTTGATCGAGGGCCTGAGTGATATTAAATGTATAACAAATCAGAATCAATCAATGAAGATGTGGCATAGATATGTAAATAGATTCGTTCTCTGATGAACAAGATATAACTAAGTGATTTCAGGATCTCAACATGTATTTAGGTATTTACAGAAATGCCAGGACAGTTCTTTTCACTATTTTTAATTAGCTCCCACTCCCCTTCTGCTTTCATAACCTTTATCATTCTTCTCAAGTTCCCTAACTACCCTCCACCCATTTCAGTCTCAGCTTGTGAGCTTGCTTGACTTAGGTAGTCAAAGTGAACCTTTGTGAGCTCCCTGAATGTTCTGTCCCCATTCCCTGCTTATAAATCTATCTATATTTGCCCCTATCTGGTACTTCCTCCCCATGAGCATCAAAGCAAAGATGTTCCTCCTTGGCAGTTCTCGCCACCTGATCTCTTGATGCCCCTTCCCATCAGGATCCTTATAACATCCATTCCCTTCTTTCTTTTTTTTTTAATTTTTATTTATTTTTTATTTTTGGCTGCAGTGGGTGTTCATTGCTGTGCGTGGGCTTTCTCTAGTTGCGGCAAGCTGAGGCTACTCTTTGTTGTGGTGCGCGGGCTTCTCATTGCAGTGGCTTCCCTTGTTGTGGAGCACAGGCTCTAGGCACGTGGGCTTTAGTAGTTGCGGCACACAGGCTCAGTAGTTTTGGCTTGCGGGCTCTAGAGCGCAGGCTTAGTAGTTTTGGTGCATGGGCTTAGTTGCTCCATGGCATGTGGGAATTTCCCAGACCCAGAACCCAGGCTCGAACCCGTGTCCCCTGCGTTGGCAGGCGGATGCTTAACCACTGCGCCACCAGGGAAGCCCCATTTCCTTCTTTTAAGCCTTCATTCTCTCCCTTTCTCTATTACTTCTTACAGCTCATAAATGTTTCTTCATACTTTTTCCATCTCAAAAACACAGGCCATTCTCAAGTTTATTTTTCCACCTAGCTTGATAAAAACAGTAGGGACATTTTGTAAAGTATTTTGGAAATAAGGAAATGAAGAGAATAATAATCACTGGTAATCCCACTTCTCAGAAATGATCATTATGTGAGTTTATATTCAGTATTTTTCTACATATATTTTTGCTGATTAGGATCCAACTAAATATATACTTTTAAAATCTTCCTTTTTATTAGCCTAATGTTGTATTTTAAGATTTTTCCACATGACATTAACCAGTTTGGGAGACAACTATTTTAAATAGCTAGAGTATTCAATATTATGGTTATGCTATGATTTATATATTCATTATTTTATTGGATTTTTACCTAGTCTCTATTTTTGATATAAATAAAATGAGGGTGAATATCTTTGTATATAAATCTTTTACTACATTTCAGATTATATTCTAGGCTAGAGAATAAAGAAACTGCAGCATCAAAGGATATACTCTGTTTTATGACTCTTGTTAGATATTGCCAAATTATTAAAAAAAATGATTCTGCACATTTATATGCCTACTGGGAAGTGTGAGTGCCTCTGTCCTGAGGACTTTTGAGAAACTATTACTTTATGAAACAATCTTTGCTAATGGGTAGTTTAATAAATGTTATCTCATTAAAAAATTTTTTTAATTAATTGATTTTTGACTCTGTTGGGTCTTTGTTGCTGCATGCGGGCTTTCTCTAGTTGCAGCAAGCAGGGGTTCCTTTTCGTTGTAGTGCACAGGCTTCTCATTGCGGTGGCTTCTCTTGTTGAGGAGCAGGGGCTCTAGGCGCGTAGGCTTCAGTAGTTGTGTCACATAGGCTTCAATTATTGTGGCTCGTGGGCTCTGGAGCTCAGGCACAGTAGTTGTGGTGCATGGATTTAGTTGCTCCGTGGCATGTGGGATCTTCCCGGGCCAGGGATCAAACCCCTGTCTCCTGCATTAGCAGGCGGATTCCTAACCACTGTGCCACCAGGGAAGTCCCAATAAATGTTATCTCATTTCTGAAACTTTCACTTCTATAGAGGTGAAAATCACTTTTTAATGTTTACATTAGTGATTATTTTTCTTCTTTTATGAACTTTTCATTCATATTCTTTGCCCGTTTTCCATGCCCAACATAGGAGTTTGGGTAGTTTTTTTGTTGACTTGTATGGTTTATCGTATTAATGCAATCAACCATCTGTCTCTCATATTTGCTGCAGTATTTTTTTTCTAGTTTGTTGCCTTTTACTTTTATGCTTTTATTGATTCAAAAATTTTAGGCAGGCAAATGGCCAATTTAAATAAATAACAGAAGGTAAGCCCCAAAACAGACCCAAGTAGATATAAAAATTTAACATATGTTCAAGGTATTTTTTGTAAGGGCAGTTTATTTATTTGGCTGTGTCAGGTCATTAGTTGCAGCATGCAGAGTCTTTGTTGAGACGTGTGGGATCTTTCGTTGTGGTGTGGACTCTTCATTGTGGCGAGTAGGCTTATCTCTAGTTGTGGCATGCGGGTTTTCTCTCTCTAATTGAGGCGTGCAGGCTCCAGGGTGTGTGGGCTCTGTAGTTGTGGCGTGTGGGCTCTGTAGTTGTGGCGTGCGGGCTCCAGAGCATGTGGGCTCTGTAGTTTGCGGCATGTGGTTTGCAGCACACAGGCTCTGTCATTGAGGTGTGCGAGCTCAGTAGTTGTGGCACACAGGCTTAGTTGCCCTGCAGCATGTGAGATCTTAGTTCCCCAACCAGTGATTGAACCCACATCTCCTGCATTGAAAGGTGGATTCTTAACCACTGGACCACGAGGGAAGTCCCTGTTTATGGTATTTAATTCACAGGGAACAAATGTCTAAATTCAGGGGCAAACATTATTAGAATTTTTTCTCATACTTCATACCAAAATAAATTTCATGTAGACTAAAGATTGAAATATGAAAAACACAAAGCAAAACATAAGGTCATGTGAAAGTATGTAATTGGATATTTATATAATCATGAAGTAGTGATGATCTTTCTAAGCATGACAATTAAGGTAGAAACCATTAGGATAAATATTTTAAAATGTGACTAATTTGAAACCTTTGACAGAGAGAAAAAAAGATAAAATACAAATGACAATCAGGTAAAATTATATATAAATATATCATATATATATAATATTTATATATATCATATATGGAAACTATTAATTTTGTAGTTATTTTTGGAGAGCTCTGCTAACAAATCAATCAAAAAAAGAAATCCCAAGTAGGACGCTGATCAAAGAACATGAAGGGATAACTTTAAAAAGAAGAAATACTGATAAACAATGACTGATATATTTAAAAAATCCAACCTCACTAGTTTTCAAAGAAAGTAAAATAAATGTATAGAGATAATATTTGGCAATATATAAATTTGCTTTGCTTCCCAGCACTTTTAGAATATGAGTGATCCTCTGGGACAGAGTCACCCATTAAAGAGTTTTAAAATTATTAAAAATAGAATAAAATGAGACTTCCAAAATTGACTTTCAAAGCCAGGTAGTTGAAAGAGGAAAGTTTTTGTCTTTAATTCCAAAAGATTCCTTGTAATGGAGTAGGATGTACTGAAATCATTGGAAATGATGATGGTGACAATAAACATCAATATCTATTGACATGGAAAGGTCTGTTTAGTACAAAAATGGAAAACTTTAAATTACAAAGCAGCTATGATCCCACGTGTATAGTAATAAAAAAGAAAATCTCATATCAAGTATCTTTTCTGACCACAATGCTCTGATACTAGATATCAATTACAGGAAAAAATCTGTAAAAAATACAAACACATGGAGGCTAAACAATACACTACTAAATAACCAGGAGATCACTAAGAAATCAAAGAGGAAATCAAAAATACCTAGAAACAAATGACAATGAAAACACGACGACCCAAAAATCTATGGGATGCAGCAAAAGCAGTTCTCAGAGGGAAGTTTATAGCAATATAATCCTACCTCAAGAAACAAGAAATATCTCAAATAATCAACCTAACCTTACACCTAAAACAATTAGAGAAAGAAGAACAAAAAACGCCAAAGTTAGCAGAAGGAAAGAAATCATAAAGATCAGATCAGAGATAAATGAAAAAGAAATGAAGGAAATGATAGCAAAGATCAACAAAACTAAAAGCTGGTTCTTTAGGAAGATAAACAAAATTGATAAACCATTAGCCAGACTCATCAAGAAAATAAGGGAGAAGACTCAAATCAATAGGATTAGAAATGAAAAAGGAGAAGTAACAACTGACACTGCAGAAATACAAAGGATCAAGAGAGGTTACTACAAGCAACTATATGCCAATAAAATGGACAACCTGGAAGAAATGGACAAATTCTTAGAAATGCACAACATTCCGAGACTGAACCAGGAAGAGATAGAAAATATAAACAGACCAATCACAAGTACTGAAATTGAGACTGTGATTAAAAATCTTCCAACAAACAAAAGCCCAGGACCAGATGGCTTCACAGGCAAATTCTATCAAACATTTAGAGAAGAGCTAACACCTACCCTTCTCAAACTCTTCCAAAATATAGCAGAGGGAGGAATGCTCACAAACTCATTCTACGAGGCCACCATCACCCTGATACCAAAAGCAGACAAAGATGTCACAAAGAAAGAAAACTAAAGGCCAGTATCAGTGATGAACATAGATGCAAAAATCCTCAACAAAATACTAGCAAACAGAATCCAACAGCACACTAAAAGGATCATACACCATGAAGAAGTGGGGTTTATCCCAGGAATGCAAGGATTCTTCAATAAGCACAAATCAATCAATGTGATACACCATATTAATAAATTAAAGAATAAAAACCATATGATCATCTCAATAGATGCAGAAAAACTTTTGACAAAATTCAACATCCATTTATGATAAAAACCCTCCAGAAAGTAGGCATAGAGGGAGCTACCTCAACATAATAGAGACCAAATATGACAAACCCACAGCCAGCATCGTTCTCAGTGGTGAAAAACTGAAACCATTTCCTCTAAGATCAGGACCAAGACAAGGTTGTCCGCTCTCACCACTGTTATTCAACATAGTTTTGGAAGTTTTAGTCACAGCAATCAGAGAAGAAAAAGAAATAAAAGGAATCCAAATCCGAAAAGAAGAAGTAAAGCTGTCACTGTTTGCAGATGACATGATCCTATACATAGAGAACCCTAAAGATGATACCAGAAAACTACTAGAGCTAATCAATGAATTTGGTAAAGTTGCAGGATACAAAATTAATGCACAAAAATCTCTTGCATTCCTATACACTAGTGATGAAAAATCTGAAAGAGAAATCAAGAAACACTCCCATTTCCCATTGCAAGAAAAAGAATAAAATACCTAGGAATAAACCTACCTAAGGAGACAAAAGACCTGTATGCAGAAAACTATAAGACACTGATGAAAGAAATTAAGGATGATACAAAGAGATGGAGAGATATACCACGTTCTTGGATTGGAAGAATCAACACTGTGAAAATGACTATACTACCCAAAGCAATCTACAGATTCAGTGCAATCCCTATCATACTACCAATGGCATTTTTCACAGAACTAGAACAAAAAATTTCACAATTTGTATGGAAACACAAAAGACCCTGAATAGCCAAAGCAATCTCGAGAAAGAAAAATGGAGCTAGAGGAATCAGGCTCCTGGACTTCAGACTATACTACAAAGCTACAGTAATCAAGACAGTATGGTACTGGCACAAAAACAGAAATATAGATCAGTGGAACAGGATAGAAAGCCCAGAGATAAACCCATGCCCATATGGTCACCGTATATTTGATAATGGAGGCAAGAATATACAATAGAGAAAAGACAGCCTCTTCAATAAGTGGTGCTGGGAGAACTGGACAGCTACATGTAAAAGAATGAAATTAGAACACGCCCTAACACCATACACAAAAATAAACTCAAAATGGATTAAAGACCTAAATGTAAGGCCAGACACTATGAAACTCTTAGAGGAAAACATAGGCAGAACACTTTATGACATAAATCACAGCAAGATCTTTTTTGACCCACCTCCTAGAGAAATGGAAATAAAAATAAACAAATGGCACCTAATGAAACATAAAAGCTTTTGCTCAGCTAAAGGAAAACATAAACAAGGCGAAAAGACAACCCTCAGAATGGGAGAAAATATTTGCAAACAATGCAACTGACAAAGGGTTAATCTCCAGAATTTACAAGCAGCTCATGCAGCTTAATATCAAAAAAATATCAAACAACCTAATCCAAAAATGGGCCACAGACCTAAGTAGACATTTCTCCAAAGAAGATACACAGATTGCCAACCAACACATGAAAGGATGTTCAACATCCCTAATCATTAGAGAAATGCAATCAAAACTACAGTGAGGTATCACCTCACACCAGTTAGAATGGCCATCATCAAAAAATCTACAAACAGTAAATGCTGGAGAGGGTGTGGAGAAAAGGGAGCCCTCTTGCACTGTTGGTGGGAGTGTAAATTGATACAGCCACTATGGAGAACAGTATGGAGGTTCCTTAAAAAACTACCAATAGAACTACCATATGACCCAGCAATCCCAGTACTGGGCATATACCCTGAGAAAACCATGATTCAAAAGGAGTCATGTACCAAAATGTTCATTGCAGCTCTATTTACAATAGCCAGGACATGGAAGCAACCTAAGTGTCCGTTGACAGATGAATGGATAAAGAAGATTTGGCACATATATACAATGGACTATTACTCAGCCATAAAAAGAACCGAAATTGAGTTATTTGTAGTGAGGTGGTTGGAGTTAGAGTCTGTCATACAGAGTGAAGTAAGTCAGAAAGGGAAAAATAAATACCATATGCTAACACATATATGTGGAATGTAAAAAAAAAAAAAAAGTTCTGAAGAACCTAGGGGCAGGACACAGTAAAGACGCAGACGTAGAGAATGGACTTGTGGACACGGGGAGGGGGAAGGGTAAGCTGGGACGAAGTGAGAGAGTGGCATAGACATATATACACTACCAAATGTAAAATAGATAGCTAGTGGGAAGCAGCCACATAGCACAGGGAGATCAGGTCGGTGCTTTATGACCACCTAGAGAGGTGGGATAGGGAGGGAGGGAGGGAGACACAAGAGGGAGGGGATATGGGGATATATGTATATGTATAGCTGATTCACTTGTTATAAACTAACACACCATTGTTAAGCGATTATACTCCAATAAAGATGTTTAAAAAAATCTCATATAAAAAGTATAAAATCTCACTAAAAAATATCCTCTAAAATGTAACAGAATTTTCCCTAGATGGTGCGGAAAACCAATGAGCTTTCATGTTCGTCTTTTTCATGCATTTTTGTTTCTGAATTTCCCACATATTACTTTTACGATTATAAAATAAAGGTATTTACATTTTGAAAAAATCTGCTTTTCTTGTTTTTAGTCATTTTTCTCTATACTTAAAGTTTCTTCTTTAAATAGTGACCTTTTTGAAGTGCAGTTTTTTTTTTTGTCTTCTTTCTGAAATTTATTTAATATATGGGTTGAGGTGAGAATATAAATCCCCCTAAGTAGCCATATCTGTCCTGTGGTATATTTTGCCAGGTGAGGATAAAGGCATTGCTGATATTTTCGTAAACATTTTGCCACTAATTCTATTTTCCTGTTAATTGTAATATATATCTTACTTTGTTGTTTTATGTAAAACTATAGTGTTATTGTTAGAGTAGAAGCAATTTATTTTGTTAAATTTCTAAAGGGTGGCAGGATCCATGATAGTTAAGGACGTAGAATCAGAGCAATAGTTGCTCCTGTAAAGCAATGCACTTCTCAGAAAAGGACTTTGATGAAATACATGTAAATCACCTCTTTTGTTATTTATTTGTGGAATGATCTCTGTTATGCCACATTTCATTTGTTTTTGTATTTTTTAAAATTATTTATTTATTTATTTATTTTTTTGTGGTATGTGGGCCTCTCACTGTTGTGGCCTCTCCCGTTGTGGAGCACAGGCTCCGGACGCGCAGGCTCAGTGGCCATGGCTCACGGGCCCAGCCGCTCCGTGGCATGTGGGATCTTCCCAGACCGGGGCACGAACCTGTGTCCCCTGCATCGGCAGGTGGACTCTGAACCACTGTGCCACCAGGGAAGCCCCCGTTCTTGTATTTTTATTATGAGGTACTTTAAATGTAGAAACAAGTATACAAACTAGCTTACCACCCTGCACCTGCCACCAGTTTTATTAAATCAACATATTTGCCTTAGTTTTTTCAAAGCCAGCACTACATTACAGGTGTAGTTGAAATTCCTGTGTGCCCTTGCCTCATCCCTTTCTCCCCAGATGTAACCATGCCTTGGAATTTAATGTGTATCATCTCCATTCATGATTGTGTACTTTACTAAACACTCATGTATCATTCAACAATATATATAATATTTTTTCATGTTGTTTACCTTTATATAAATGGCAGTCCACTGCATTATTCTTCAGCTTACTTTTACATTTAATATTATTATTTTAGCACTTTCTATTATGAAGCTAGTAGCTCCAATTTGTTCATAGCAACTGCTGAATAGTATTCCATTTTATGGCTATCCCAAATTTTATGGATAGAGATATCTCTCTCTCTATATATATATATATATTCACTATTACAAACATGATTGAAATGAACATTTCTCTACTTATTTCCTTGGCAAATATTTTCTCTACCATATGTATCTAGAAGTGAAACTGCTACATCATAGAGAATACATATCTTGCATTTTAGTAGATATTAGCAAATGCCCCTGACAGTGTTTGTACCGATTTGTAAGCCTTCTAGAAGATTATAAGTTGCTATTGCGCCATATCCTCATAGTACTTATTGTTGCCAGACTTTTCAACGTTTGCCAATCTGCATATAGTGTGAAATGGTATGTTGCAAGTGTGTATTTCCCTGATGAGTAGTGAGATTGAGCATGTTTTCATATGTCATATATTTAGGGGCAATAATAACATTGTTAAAAGCTGGATGTTGGAGCCAGATATCTTGGATTTGGATCCTAACTCTTCTGGGAGATCTTGGGCTTCTTACTGTTTTGTGGCTCGTTGGCAAAATAGAGATAATGATCATACCTACCTTATGGGGATGCTCTGAGTTGATATGTGAGAATCTCTCACAGCTGTGTCCAGCCTAAATCAAGATGATGATCTTGTTGTTATACAGCATCAAGCAGACATGCTAAGTACAATTCAGAGAACTCAATTACATAAAATATCCGATTACATAATTGAAAGATTAATGGTTCTAATCAGCTTGATCTGGGAAGATTGGGATGGAAAAATGCTGGAGGTTGGGGAACCTAGCCTTTTCTTCTCCATCTCCCTGATTCACTCATGTTACCCTCTTCCTATTCAGAAGATAACTTTAGCTCAGGGTTCAGATGGAGGATGAGGAACCAATTACCAAACATGTAATATCCTATTTTTTTAAATTGATGGGTATGTTATCTTGGAGTTTTATTGAATTACGTTGTTGTATTTCCCTTATGCAAGCTGGTTTATCCTCTTGCCCATTTTGTGTCGGGTTATTTGCTTTTTATGATTGATTAGTAGGAGTTCTTTATATATTTTGAACACTAATCCTGACAGATTTCTTTTCCCAGTCTCTGGTTTGTCCGTCAGCTTTATGGTATTTTTTATTTGTTCATTTACAAGGAATTTTAGAGGTTTAGTGTGGTCAAATTGAACAGTTATTTCCTTAATGGTTTGTGTTTTTTTATATCTATTTTAAGGGTTTTTTTCCCCCATAAACAAAGCTGTTAAAGACATGCTCCTATATTTTCTTTTAAATGTTATCAAGTTTTTATGTTTTATAACAAAATTCTCTCTGAAATTAATTTTTATGCCTAGCGTAAATTGGAAAGCTAATTGTCAAGCACTGTTTACTGTCTAGTTTCAGTGGTCTCTTTGTCTAGCCATGACCTAAAGTGATACTCTCTTGGTTACTAGAGATATATATATATATATATATATATATATATATATATTTTTTTTTTTTATGGTACGCGCGCCTCTCACTATTGCGGCCTCTCCCGTTGTAGAGCACAGGCTCCAGACGCGCAGGCTCAGCGGCCATGGCTTACGGGCCCAGCCGCTCCGCGGCATGTGGGATCTTCCCGGACCAGGGCACGAACCCGTGTCCCCTGCATAGGCAGGCGGACTCTCAACCACTGCGCCACCAGGGAAGCCCTACTATATATTTATAACAGTAGTAATAGGAGGAGGAGGATCCGGAAGGAGAGCAGGAGGAACAGCAACATCAGCTCACCAGTATTACCATTCTATTGCTTTCCATGTATTGTCTCATTGAATCCTTAACAGAGCCCCATGCTGTAGGTGGCTCTCATGATCTCCAGTTTATCAGTAAGGAAACTGAGGCATAGACAGGTTAAGTGACTTGACACAAAAATGTGTAGGTGGGATTCAAACCCAGATTGTGAAGCTGAAATTAAAACCCAGGCCACCAGCTTCAGAGTCCATATTTATAATCACTCTCTTGCTCAGACTCCAAAAAGTTGCACTGGCTCATAAAACAAGTTCCCTCTCCTTGTTCTTCTTAAAAAATAAACAAGCAACATGTTGGCTGACTTTAGCCTCTTTTTCTACTTCCTTTGTTTTTATTTTCTTTTTCTTTCAATTATCAGAAGAATGGGGTGTATAAACAGGTTTCTAAGTAGAAATTATAATATTTAACCATCTGATCATTGTTTTGGGGTAACGTCTTAGCCTTTCTATAACTTACTTCAAATCTACAAAGGGTTAGAGATTGCCTAAATGACAGGCTAGGGGAAACTTCTGAATTTACACCTTTGTTCTAGCTACTGGAAATTCTGTTATTTTTTTGGAATTTATTCTGAAAAATATTGTTTTCCTTAAGTCCATAGTTACTAGTCTTAAGACTCTCAGTAGAGGAGACAGACATGAAAATAAATAATTACAATACAATTTGTTAAATTACTGAATAGAATTATGAGAGCTTAACCAAAGAAATATTTACTCTGTCCAGGAGTTTCATGAATGATATTTTGGTATTGCTGTAATAAACAACCTGTATTATTGCTGTAATAAAACAACCAAAACATAGTGGCTGAAAACCATTTTATCATCATTTCAAGACACTAAAATTTATTATTTTATTATTTCTTATGTTTCTCTGGGCTCACTAAGCTCAGCTGGGTACACGACGATGCCTAGGGCTGCAGTTTTCTGGGGCTCTAACCGGTACGCCTTGGTCCCCCCTCCGTAACATCTCCATTTGGCATAGGCTTCTCATAGCATGGTGGCAGCGTTCCAAGAGCAGGAGGTGAAGGCCTGGGTTTGAGAGCTCCAGAATGTACTTCCATCACATTCTGGATTCCAAGCCAGTCCTAAGGCCAGCGCAGATTCAAAAGTAGGGCATTGAATCGCCCACCCTTGATGTGAGAAGTTGCTTAAGCATACAAGGACAGAGGAATTGTTGGAGGCCCCCTCTGGAGACTATCAGCCAGAGAGGGTCTTGCTCAGAAAATGAAATTTATGCTGAACTTTAAGTGATGAGGAAACTTTCACCAGAGAGAATTAGAGGAAGAAGATCCAGGTAGAGGCTAAGAATAGAGACATGAAAGAGTATAATATGTATGTATAACATTTTTGTGCTGTGGAGTTTATAAGGGATAAAATTGATAAGGTATGTTAGAAGTAATAAGAAAACTAACTAAAATTCATCAAGAGTTTACTGTGTGCCAGGCACATCTTGAGGCTCTTCGGGTGAATTATTTCATTTATCTTCTTGACATCCCTATGAAGTCAGGACCACTATTACCTCAATTTCCTAGACGAGGAAACTAAGGTACAGATAGGTTAAGTAGCTTGCACATGGTCACACACCCCGTAAACATCAGAGCTAAATTTGAACACAGGTAGTGTCTTTAGAGATAACCTTCTCAACCACCACACCATCCAGGCTCCTGTAGATTATAAAAACATGTGTGTGACAAATTATATGTTGCCTCCCTTAGATTGTGTATATCATATTAAAGGAACTAGACTCTAAGTAAGAAACTGGAGTGATCTCACTGGTATTCAAATTGCTGTATTTCTAACACTGCTCCAGATGTCTTAGGAGCAGCTGAGTCTAGGAGTCCCTCAGATGTTGATAGTGGCTTCATGGTTTCAGGAGGTCTAGGTCAAGCAGAGAGGTCTTCTTTCATCTTTCGGTAATGCCAAAGGTAGTCTTGGTAGGAAAGCTGAGCCCAGCAAAGACAGTGGTGACAAACTTGATGGTCAGATCCTCCCTGTGAATTCTTTGAATGGAATACACATGGAGAAGGAAGAAGTTGGAAACAGAAAAAGACCCAATGACAGAGAGAAGCAGAAATGGCAATAAGTAGAGTAGGGAAAAACAGACTCATGATGGTTACCTCATTTTCATTGCTCTTTTGAATCCCAAATGACCTTCCAGTCTTGAACTCATTTCTTTCTCTACAAGCTTGAGCTGAATGGTTCTTGGGTTTCTGTGCTGTTCAATTGTATGGTGGAAAACACCTGTCTTTTTCATTACTAAATACAGCCTATAGTCAATCCCTATTATGTGACATAACCTGAGTGAACCTCTATTCTTATAATCAAAAGAGCCCAACTGACATGGATATTTAGCTGTTATCAGATGCTCTGTTATGTTTTTTGAGGATACAAAAGCATAACAAGGTTGCATCAGGACTGTCCTCCTTTATACAGTAGGTAGCCCAAACCTTTGCACTCAGGAAATGCTAAAAAGTTGATACTTGTTGATCGATTTTTCTATCCATTGGTATTTTGAATATGTTCATTGGTCATGGTGATCTACAAATTATCATGTACAGTTTATAAAACTCATAAGATTTATGCTTCCCCCTCTAAACTGTTCCATTCATTAGAACAAAGCATTTGTCTAAACACTATTTGAGTTTTAAAAGTAATTTAATGTAAACAGCTGATGTTTATATTAAGAAATTCTTTTTTTTATATTTAAGGGAGATCTTTGTTCAGGTATCGGGCAGACATATACATGTGCTGGTAGAAATGTTCTCAGCAGTTTATCACTTGCTGTAGGTGGAAAGACTAACCACCTTGAAAGTACATTGATAGCATATTGAATATTTTTTCTATTTTTTTGTTAAGTAAGATAAAACATTATTTCGAAAATGTTCATGTTTACTAAATATGTATCACCTTAGCAGACAAATGTCCTATGTCACAAAGATGAATCTTTTGAGCCATTGACAACATAGATCCTGATTAACAACACAGACTCCGGAGCCAGATGTCCTGGATTTAAATCCTAGGCAAATCATGCATAGCTTTGGGCAAGTTACTTAAACTCTTGGGACCTCAGTTTCTTCATCTGTAACATGAGAATGATAAAAATGTCTCTCTCACAAGAGTATTCTAATAATTGAATAAGTTAATACATGCAAAGTATTTATAACAGTACCAGCACATAGTCATGGCTATATACTGCTTAGCTGTTGTGTTGATGTTGTTTTATTATTTACTGTTAGTTTCTAAGGCTAAAAAAAGCATTTCTGTTTTACCTCTCCTTTACCAGTAAGTTGATCTTTCAAACGTTTTGGGTAGCAGTAAATGAAAACAGAATCACAATCCTTCTAATAAGCAGTGTGGTATGGTAGAGAACACTCTTCCTGGCCTCTTTCCCTGGGACCAGTAGTTTCACCGACTAGAAACGTTTTTCAGATATGTAAGTTGTAAGCCGGGTTGTTTGAATGGATATCATTCAGCTTCAAAACGGCTCTATACCATTCTAAAGTATCAGAGGTGACATGATGGCAGAACTCACTATAGTACACTTGTACAAATACTTGAGGACTGATTTTCTGAGCTTTAAACTGTGCTAAAAATTCATCAACACATCTCCAGAAAGGTAAATCCTCCCAAGACATACGGGGACTGTTTTAAGATTGGTTTCATGATTCTGATTGGGACAGTTTTAATTTTCTCATTGGCCACTTCAAAACAAGGAAAGAAATGTAAGGTAAATTATTATCTAAAATAAGCCCTTCAGTTAAAATGTACAAAGCAGAATGCCAATTTGAAACGGGAAGGAATTAATGTAGTAAATTTAACTAGAGACATTAACAGAAGGGGCTTGGGGAGAGGTGAAGTTAAGGAATGTAGCAAAAAAATGGACGAGTTAAAATGACGAATTACATAAAGAAACATTCCCAACAGGATGCATAAGGAAGGGTGTGAAGAGAGCTGCATATTTTAGAGATTGGAATAAGCAGTGCACATTTGGAGGGTCTCAGAGTATATAAAGAGATCTGCTTAGCCTGGCAGCCAGCTGCTCACCTCTCATGAAAGAAAAGAAGAAATGTGCTTAAGCTGAAGTATAAGCGATTTTGGTTTGACTTTCTAAACAATAAAGATTGTTAAACATTGATCTAAATTGTGTTATCTCAACCCTGGTAATACTGAAAAATGGCTTAACTGCTAATCAGCCAGAGACGTTCCTGTGCAAAGACAAAGTATGGATCCATGACCTCTTATTAACTGTGGTGTGGTTTGCTTTATGGTTTAGTATTTCAGAGAAATTTCTTGCTTGAAGTATGCAGTTTTCTCTTGGACTACTGCACTCTTTCCTTTTGTGTCTCTCACGCGCTCGATACTTTTGTCCATCACCGCTTGCACACGTTGGCTTCTCTACAGCGCTGTGACCTTGCTGTGGACGCGTTAGAAGGCTTCCTTTCGGATAAACAGCACACGTGCCTCTTAAACACATTCTGAGAGTGGCACGGGTAATCAATTCGTTTCACTTTTTTATCCCACAGACTGCTGTATGCTAGGCTATTGTTACGTGCTAAGCCCTGGAGATTCACAGTTGAAGGAGGCATTATTTCTATCCTGTTGGGATCTACTGTGTAGTGGGTTGAAGGCAGACATGACTACAATTAAAATGCGAGAAGTGACATAAAAGAAACAAGACACAGCATCTTAGCACAGAGAAAGGAGTTCAGAGCTTAGTCTTGGGAAGATGGGTATATCAACAAATATGTCCGTCCATCACCTTGCAGGGAGCACCTTGAGGGGAAGTCACTAGGGATATTTGTCACTGGGAAATGCGACGGACCAGTCTTGACCCACCGGGATCAGATGACCGCCTCTTGATGAGGGCTGTGCTGGCAGCTGTTTTCTAGCAGTTACTCCATAACCATGGGGGAGAACGTCCAAATTTGGGGAGACAAGTACCTGTGTCTGTCATGTTACCTCCTGAGGATATTTTGAGATTAAATTGGATGGTAAATGCAAAAGCACCTAGCAAGAAATAGGCACTTAAGAAATGTGCATTTAAAAGAAAGGGAGGTTTTCTTCACCAAGAAAAGCCAACCCCTTGTCAGCAGTTTGGGGGGAAATAGAGGGGGCAGATTTCTGGACTAATACAGGCTTTGGAGAGGTAACAACCAAATGTAATGTGTAGACTTTATTTGATCCTAATTTGAACATAGCAGCTCTAAGATGAATATTTTGAAGCAATAGGAAAATGTTGATTATGAACTAGGTAACAGATAAAATCAGGAGCCACTGGCAGTTTTGCTGTGGTGGAAATGACATTGCAGTTATGTGAGAAAATAGCCATCCTTTTTGGAGATGTATGCTGAAGTGTGCCTAAAGTCTGAGATTTGCTTTGAAAGGATTCCACAAAGAAATGAAGGGAAAATGATGTAAATGTGACAGGTTCTTTTTTTTTTTTTTTTTTTTTTTTTTTTTTTTTTTTGACAGGTTCTTGATATTGTTAAATCTGGGTGATGGCTATGTGGAGGCTCATTGACCTATTATCGTTGCTTTTGTGTGTGTTCGGAAATTTCCATAACTAACTCCTCTGCCCTCCCTCCCCCAGCCAGCTGTTCCTGACTGGATTGGTGGCTTAGACATATAACGGTTGGCAGCATGCAGGATTTAAGTGAAAAGAGGAAAGTAATGTGTAACTGCAAAGTTGAGAGCTAAAAAAATGTATATAAGATATTGTTTTAAAAAATATTTTCACGTTAACTTAGGCATAACCCTTCAATGAGCACCCCCTAAGGCAGATTTCTGTTTGAACGCAGAGAGGCAGATTTCTCCAGCTTCACATGTTCAGAGTTCATTGACAAGAATGAAAGATTTCAGTGGGTATGATTTGTAATGACCAAAAAAGGCAACTACGAACATAGTTGATTTTTTTTTTTTTTTTTTTTTGCGGTACGTGGGCCTCTCACTGCTGTGGCCTCTCCCGTTGCGGAGCACAGGCTCCGGACGCCCAGGCTCAGAGGCCATGGCTCATGGGCCTAGCCGCTCCGCGGCATGTGGGATCCTCCCGGACCGGGGCACGAACCCGTGTCCCCTGCATTGGGCAGGCGGACTCTCAACCACTGTGCCACCAGGGAAGCCCCATAGTTGATTTTTAATGCAGTGTCATAAATCTCCTATTTATTCCTGTTGCTTTATCATTTGCTAAATAACATTCAAAATGTTACATAGTATAATATTCTTTCTTTAATGAAAACAAGTTTTAAAGGTTTTAAGAGAAAAAGTTACTCATTTTCGTGTTTTATTTTCCCTTAACATAAAATATAGATCTATTTCGTCTCCAACTTAGATTATGTAAAAGCTTTGAAGATGAATTTTCAGAAATGAATTTCTCTCTGAACTTGTATTTCCTATCCTGAATAATCAGACTTGGAATTAACAATCACTTGAGATTAACAGATTTCCTTTTAAAAAAATGTTTTCTCTACGTTCAGAGTTTTAGCTCTTGGGTATCAGATTAAAATTCTGAAGGATGTTCGATTCATCTCAGAATCGAATGTGAAATCCAAAGACAGATATTTATAACTGAGTTCTGTTCAGGCAAAAAGTCAGTTTTCAGACTGCAGCTTGGATGATTATAAAGCTCTCATTCACAGTTGGATGTTGCTGTCATTTTAAACAAACAAATTAGAGCTTTAAGATTGAATTTTAGTAAACCAGCCATTTAATTCCCTGTTTATTATGTTTTTACATTGGCAGAGTGCTGTGAGTTTTATATGTTGCATTCAAATAATTATTTCTTTCTCACAACAACATTCCAGCATTGGTAGTACTATCTCTATTTGACTGATGAGAAAATTGAAGTTCTAAGAGGTGAAGTGCCTAGTCATCCAGCTAGTTAGCAGCTTAGATAAGATTTCTATTCATTTTTTCCTGATTCCAAAATCTTCCATTATAAAATTCCTGTTGTAAATGTCTACAAACAAGAACCTGGTAAAAAGAAAAATAACTTACATGCATTCTAGAGCTCTTTATAAATATTTCAAGATTTTAATTAATGGGATATTTGCTCTGACAAATGCCTAAAGGGGGGAAGAGAATCCATATACAAATTTTCAGCAGATTTTCATATGAAGAAATACAACACTAACTGTAACAGAAGCAGCCAACTTTTAAGAGAAATACCTTTATAATTATTCCCTTTTAATATTGACACCTTAGTGAGGGTATAAGGTATGCTTTTAAGACTAATCATGTTTTTAAACATGAAGCAGGATGCCTTTTTCATTAGACTACTTTGCTGAATCTCATGTGTGTGACAGTAATGTCTGATAATCATTACATTATTTTAGGCAGCATAAGCACTTATTTCAACCTCATAACTGAGGAAAATTATAAGATAAAATTCAAGAACTATTGAGTGAAATAAAGATGGATAAATGTATACACAGTATACTACCATCATCATTCTTCTAAGAAGGACATATATTTACTTATATTAAAAATAGAATGGAAAAACTATTAAATATAAAATAGTCTTAGAGGGGAAGAAGGGGACAAGTATATAATTTTAAATTCCCTGAATATACCTTTTATATACATATGATTTTGGAGCAATGTAAATACTTTAAATAATTATAAAACAAAATTAAATGTAAAAAACAATCCCTAGAAGTCAAAAGCAAAGCGAAACAAATACCCTGTGTAACAATTTTGTGGCATAACCACATAGAAAAGAACTTCTTAAAACTTTAAACTTCAGTGATTGCACTATATACACCTATGGGTATATAGAAAAGAACTTCTTAAAACTTAAACTGCAGTGATTACACTATATATACCTATGGGTATATACCCTAAGAACAAAATACAAGCAGAAATAATTTATTTACTGTGAATGTATTATTGAAGGTAGTAAACATATGGTGATCCTGAGGCTAGCACTGTGAGATAGAACAGATGAATAATTATATTGGTGTTGTTGAGAATTGGAATTTTGGACATTGGAGGAAAAATAAAGATGAAGATGAGTGAAAATGAATGGAGTTAATAGAAACCTTGTAGTCCTGAGTTTGAATTACTATATCAGTATGAACCTATAATGTTTTGTTTTGTTTTTTTAAAGTATTTTCTGTCTCTGTCCACTGAAAAGGTTTATAAACAGTGACTTATTTCACAGTCACTAATTGCAGTGATCTCCCTTAGCCACCAGATTGTGGTATCTAAATACTATTTTCCTTTGAAAGGAACTTGGGTCCTTGGAGAAATAGTTGATTCTCCAACCTAGAAAATAATAAAAGACTACTGGATTTGTGTCAAAAGGACTCAGGGGTCAACTTGAACAGGTTCTTGCAACCAAAGATAGAATAATTTCATCACCAATTAAAGTAATATCTGTTATGAATTGAAATACATCAGCTATATTAAAATGCACATTTTAATGATACTTAAAAAGTAGAACCCTCAGTGGCCACCTATGCAGGATGTTAGTGAACAAACTCAGTATTATGAAAAAAAGAATTAGAAAATCTGAATAGACTGGCTACTAGTAATGAAATTAAATTAATAATAAAAAAAACTCCCAAAACCCAAAAGTCCAAGACCAGATGGCTTCACAGGTGAATTCTACCAAGCATTTAAAGAAGAGATAATGTGTCCTTCTCAAAGTACTCTAAAAAATTTAAAAGGAAGAAAGATTCCAAACTCATTCTATGAGGCCAGTGTTACCTTGATACCAAAACCAGACAAAGGCACTGCAAAAAAAAAGAAAATTTCAGGACAATATTCTTGATGAACATAGATGCAAAAATCCTCAGTAACATATTGGCAAACTGAATTCAACAATACCTTAAAAGGATCATACAGTATGATCAAGTAGAATTTATTCCAGGGATGCAAGATACTTCAATATTCACAAATCAGTCAGTGTGATATACCACATTAACAAAATGGAGGATAAAAATCAAATGATCATCTCAATAGATACAAAAAAAGCTTTTACAAAATTCAACACCCATTTATGATAAAAACTCTCAACAAAGTGGGTACAGAGAGAATGTACCTCAACATAATAAAGGCCATGTATGATGTACTCACAGCCAACATCATACTCAATGATGAAAAGCTGAAAACATTTCCTCTAAGATCAGGAATAAGGCAAGAATGCTCACTCTTGCCATTTTTATTCAACATGGTATAGGAAGTCCTAGCCATAGCACTTAGTCAGGAAAAAGAAATAAAAGACATCCAAATTGGAAAAAAAAGAGAAAAACCTTCTATTTGCAGATACTATATATAGAAAATCCTAAAGTCTCCACCAAAAAACTATTAGACTTAATAAATGAATTCAGTATATTTGCAGGATACAAAATTAATATACAGAAAATTGTGTTTCTATACACTATTAACAAACTATCAGAAAGAGAAATTAAGAAAGCAATCCCATTTAAAGTTGCATCAAAAAGAATAAAATACCTAGGAATAAATTTAACCAAGGAGGTGAAAGACCTGTCCTCTGAAAACTATAAGGCATTGATGAAAGAAATTAAAAATGACACATATAAATGGAAAGATAGTCCATGCTCATGGATTGGAAAAATTAGTATTGTTAAAAATACCCATACTGGGCTTTTCTGGTGGCGCAGTGGTTGAGAGTCCGCCTGCCGATGTAGGGGACACAGGTTCGTGCCCCGGTCTGGGAAGATCCCACATGCCGTGGAGCAACTAGGCCTGTGAGCCATGGCTGCTGAGCCTCTGCGTCTGGAGCCTGTGCTCCGCAATGGGAGAGGCCACAACAGTGAGAGACCCGCATACCGCAAAACAAAACAAACAAAACAAAAAAAACCCATACTACCCAAAGCAGTCTACAGATTCAATGTAATCACTAACAAAATACCAATAGCATTTTTCACAGAACTGTAACAAATAATCCTATCATTTGTATAGAAACAAAAAAGACCCAAATAGGCAAAGCAGTCTTGAGAAAGAAATAAAAAACTGGAGGCGTAATGTTCCCTAACTTCAAACTATACTACAAAACTACGGTAATCAAAATAGTATGGTACTGGCACAAAAACAGACACATAGATCAGTGGAACAGGATAGAGAGCCCAGAAATAAACCGACACACATATGGTCAATTAATCTATGGCAAAGGAGGCAAGAATACACAATGGGGAAATTACAGTCTCTTCAATAAATGATATTGGGAAAACTGGACAACTATGTGCAAAAGAATGAATCTGGACCACTGGAATATACCATATACAAAAATAAATTCAAAATGGATTAAGACTTGAACGTAAGACCTGAAACCATAAACTCCTAGAAGAAAGCATAGGCAATCAACTCTTTGACATTGGTCTTAGCAATATTTTTTAGATCTGTCTCTTCAGGCAAAGGGAAAAAAAGCAAAAATAAACAAATAGGATTAAATCAAACTAAAAAGCTTTTGCACAGTGTGGGAAACCAGCAACAAAATGAAGAAGCAACCTACTGAGTGGGAGAAGATATTTGCAAATCATAAATCCAATGAGGAGTTAATATCCATAATATATAAAGAACTCATACAGCTTATATATTAAAAAATCTAATTAAAGCTGGGCAGAGGACCTGAACAGACATTTCTCCAAAGAACACATACATAGCCAACAGCACATGAAAAGATGCTCAACATCACTAATCATCAGGGAAATGCAAATCAAAATCACAATGTGATATCACCTAATACCTGTCAGAATGGCTATTATCAAAACCACAAAAGATAACAAGCGTTGGGGCTTCCCTGGTGGCACAGTGGTTAAGAGTCCACCTGTCAATGCAGGGGACACGGGTTCGAGCCCTGGTCCAGGAAGATCCCACATGCTGCAGAGCAACTAAGCCCATGCACCACAACTACTGAGCCTGCACTCTGGAGCCTGTGAGCCACAACTACTGAGCCCGCATGCCCTAGAGCCCATGCACTGCAACAAGAGAAGCCATCGCAGTGAGAAGCCCACACACCACAGCGAAGAGTAGTCCCCACTCGACTAAGGGGACTAGAGAAAGCCCGCACACAGCAATGAAGACCCAACACACCAAAACCAAACAAATAAATAAATAAATTTAAAAATAAAATAAAAGGAATAAATATTAAAAATAATAATAACAAGTGTTGGTGAAGATATGGAGAAAAAGAAACCTGCATTCTCTTGGTGGGAATGTAAATTGGTGCAGCACTATGGAAAACAGTATGGAAGTTCCTCAAAAACTGAAAAATAGAACTACCATATGATTCAATTCTACTTCTGTATATTTACCTGAAGAAAATGAAAACATTAATTCAAAACAATATATGCACCCCTATGTTCATTGCAACATTATTTATAATAGCCAAGACATGGAAACAATCAAATGTCCATCAATAGATGAATGGATAAAGGGGATGTGGTATGTATGTATGTATATATGTATATGTGTATATGTGTGTTATATATACACACACATATACCATATACACATCCCCACAACGGAGTTAGCCATAAAAAACAGATGAAATCTTGCCACACAGTTGGACCTAGAGTATATTATGCTAAGTGAAGTAAGTCAGAGAAAGACAAATAATGTGTGATTTCACTTACATGTGGAATCTAGAAACAAAACAAACAAAACAAAACAAAAAAGAAATAGATTTAAAGATACAGAGAACAAACTGGTGGTTGCCAAAGAGTGTGGGTGGGAGGTGGGGGATGGCTGAAATAGATGAAGAGGATTAAGAGACACAGACTTCGGGTTATAAAGTAAATAAATCATGAGATATAATATACATAATAGGGAATGCAGTTAATATTATCATAAATTTAAATGGTGACAGATGGTAACCAGATTTATCGTGGTGATCATCTCATAATGCATATACATGTTGGGTCACTGAGTTGCATACCTGAAACTAATATAACATTGTACGTCAATTATCCTTCAACGAAAACAAACAGAAAAAGTCACTATAGGAATGCAATCAGGAAAGTCTAGCCTGTGCAGAGGCCTAAAGTACCAACAACCTCAGTTCTTCAGCAAATAAGTTGCAAGAAAAAAAAAAGATGCAGAGGGGAATCACATACTAAAGTAGTCTTAAAAGACATATCAATCAATTGCAGCATATGGACCTTATTCAGATCCTGATTCAACAAACAAACTGTTAGCGGGAAAAAAAAACATGCATATGACAGTTGGGGAACTCTGAATATTGGCTGGATATTTGATGATATTAAGGAATTATGATTAAAAGTGTGATAACAGTATTGTGGTTATTTTTTAAATCCACATTTTTTAGAGACATACTGAAATATTTATGGATGAAATATTGTTTCAGGGAATTGCTTTAAAATAATCTGTGGGGAGAAGTGGCAGGGAGTACGGGTGAAATACAAGATAATTGTCAAAACTGAGGATGAACTATAACATTCTCTCTACTTTTGTGTATGCTTTAAGTTTTTTATAATAAGATAAAAAAAGGAATGTCACTTAAGAGCGATCTCAGGGATCATATTGTGGAAATAAGTAGTCATTCCTGTGAAATAATTATTATATTAAAAAGGGCCTCAGGTTAGGGATTTTTTCCACCCCATTCCCAAAAATGTACATGTATTCACGATAAGATTTACTTAGTATTTATTAAATATCAAGTTATGTGACAGACAGTTGTTCTAGTCTCTTTACATATATATTTTTTCTTCATATTTATCAGAATCTTATGAGGAAATTCTACTGTCTTCATTTTTCAGATCATGCTGAGAGATCAAATATTTTGAACCAAGACAGCTAGTAGAGGATAGAGCCAGGCTTGCAATGCAGCTCTTTGGCTTTCAATATCGGCACGCTCCCCTGCTCTGTTCAGTCTGAGCAGATAACAGGAGTGGAGATTTTGAATGACAGTGTCTGCTGTTATATACCTTTTTTTCCATTTTCTTGATCAGCATTTTTTAGCCAATTTCAAATCTTTTGTATTTTGGCTAAATAAGAGACTCCAAAAGTAGTCAGCCTGCTCCAAGGCAACACTAGCCACTATTTGAATCTTTAATTAATAAATTAATCTTTGATTAATTAATCTGTAACTAATTTAATTAGTGAGGCAATCTGTTCCCCTTGTCCACAGGATGGGAACAAGCACAATTTTGTTTTAATATTCTTCTTAATCAGTATTTCCAAGGCAGTTTTCCCTGGTGTGGGATATTTGAACGGCATGCTGCTGGTATGAAGGGGAAGGATGGTGTGTCCTAAGGTGAGACCCCCTTATCATGCATGTGCACAAAGGAGCGGGGAAACCTATGGCAGAGAAGACATGGCATTTTCAGTGCTAAGAGATGAAAATAGACCTTGGATAAAACTCTGGTGTTCAGCCAGGGGGATAGCTCCCTCATCTAGGGTCCAGGGGAGCTTCTAAACTCTTAAAAGGTGAATGCTTAAGTCATCTGTGTACTGTCAGAAGGTTTTGCATAAGTAATCTCCAGGTGAGTAAATTAAAAACCTTAAGTGAATAAAATCCTTTGTAGTGACCCTTTCCATTTCTTGGAGCAATTATAATTTGTGATAACTGAAGCTTTATTGGTAAAGTAGCAGCCCAGCAGGATGACTAAAGTAAGTTTTTATGCATCAAGCAGGTTAATGACTAACTCCAAACATAAAACTATAGAGATTTGGGAATCCTTGATTGAGCTAGGCATCTTTTATCTCCCACTTCGTTGAAATGGAGGCAACTTAGACGTTATTCCTGAAATTAATAATACATATAAAGTATATAATGAAGCAATCCTTTAAGGAAGGTAAAAAAAAATACTAGGAAGTTCAATTCCTAGTTGACCAATGATCATTTAGAAATTTGCAACAAATTTCCCCAAGATTGGTATAAGAGTACATGCCCTTCAAACTTAAAATTAGTTCTTTTTTCCCCTTTTCAATGGGTGGATTTACCTATACCCCCAGGAGGGATAACTAAGTTAAACCCTCCATAGTTTCTGTCTCATGGGGAAAAGAGGGAGATAAATCAGCATGGTCTATAGCAGTCTGTTCTTTGGTTTAAATCTAAAAATTACCTTTATGCCTGGAGATGCTTCTGACTTGTTCTATATAGTTGTTGAATAGCTTCCTGATATATGGAAGGTCATAGATATTTTCAGTTAAATTAGGAATTGCTGCATACATTAAATATGGTTATTTTTAACCAGAAGTTATTGTTAGCTCTTTTGATATTAATTACTTATAAAATTTGTGTGTCACTTACTAAGCTCTGTCAATCCAAGTCACTATCAACACTGCTCTAGCATTTCAAAACATTATGTAATAACAACCTAAATTAGGAAAAAAACTGACGTTGGTTGACTCATACAGTATAAAAAATTATAAAAGAATGAAAACTGGGATTTCCTTTTAGATCTTTAAATATATCTAAACTTTTTTGTTAGTTACACTTTATAATCTTGAGAGAGAAGCTGTAGTTTTATCTTTATACAAGATTTATAGTCTCCCTTTGTAAGAATACTCTATATAAGATTTAGCACACACACCAGAGTGCAACCATAGATGATGAAGATACACCAACACCTTGTAAAACTTGCCACCACAGTTAACCACAACATTCTCTTCTACCCCCACTCCTTTTCTCCCTGCAGGAGCTAATCTCACCTCCCACATAATAAAAATGATGGAAACCATCTGGGGTGAGGTTCCCTCCTGTACCTCCAACTCTTTCTAGCAATTCTCTGTATCCATATCTTCCTTCCAAGGCCTTTTCTTCCCTCTATAGCTTTCTCATCCACTATATTCTATATCCCATCTCTACCTCCTTTTTCTGGGAACTCACTGCCATAGTTACCCCTGTCTTTTTTAATTATAGGTTTTTTGTATTCTATCTTCAAAGTCATTCAAGTCTCTTCTCTCTACAAAACAGATTTCAGTTGCTCCCCATGGCCTCTTCCTTTCTTAGACAGAATCCTTTGATGTGAGATCTATAACTATCCCCTCCTGTTCTTTATTCTCTCATTCATTTTCTTTTTTAAAACCCTTTCCACACGTAGTCTTTCCATTACAAGATTTCATGACTTCAGCTCTTGTCTAGGCTGATTAGAACCCGGCTCTATCTTTAGCCTTCCCTTCTCTCTGGGTTTTATGCCAAATTTCTTCTCCTTTACAATCAAATCACATCCTGCCTAGCAGTGTTCCTACCTCATCCAAGACAACTCTTGAGGTCGTATTGAGCCTTCTTTCCTCTATTCTGATTGCAGATTGAGAGTATCTTGGCCTAAAATTATGGACAAGGTGTGTTGGGTTTTTTTTCCCCTCCATATGATTCTAAGTTTCTTAAGACCATGTCTCATACTTCTCTCCTCCACCCTTACTCCCAACAGATCTAGAGAAATAGCAGGAGTCTAATGCTTATTAAATATTAGAAGTGTATTCTTTTGGGGAGAAAAACTCACTTCAATGGCAGGTGAATGCCAGCATTTCAGAGCTATTGACCTACGAATATGCAGCTATTTTATTAGCATTCTCTTCATAAATGCTCATTGAACCTTTTCATGGTATATAACACTTTATTAGGTAATAGAGTTTCTGTAATAACGTTTTACAATATTCAGACACCTCCAGAAATTGAAAATCTGTTTACAAATTGAGCCATGGCCTAGATACATTTCTAGACCAAACAACACAGGCATGGGTGCATAAATAAGTATCCTCTGTATTAACTGTGTAAACACAAGTGAAGGTTGGGTGGGCATAATGGTGAGATGTCAATTAGGGGAATGTATTGAATTAACCAGAGTGATTTCCCTGGGGTAGAGGATTTCAAGTAGGTTCTGACTTACAATTATAAAAACTGAAGACTGGCCCAGTAAGAACAGCTTGAGTTCAGGATCAGAGACAGAAGGCACAGAAAGGCAGAATGGGGATAAATCCAGAGATGTAGGCTTAAACTAGAAAATAGGTTCAATCCAAGATTTTGTTCTTCCCTCATCAAACTAAGTTATTTTCATATCTATAAATATATTATGTGATTTGCTCATATAATAGCTAGCATTGACATAACGGTTATACTTCTCATTTTGAGTTTTAGAATGCAAAGTAAAACCATCGCATGTGCAAAACATTACTTTTTTCTTACCTCCTGAATTGTTCTGCCTCCCCCCCCGCCACTCAAACATTTCTGCCACCTTTTCTTTTCACCTGTGCACACCAGTAACATCCACCCCACTTGCCTGCCATCGCAGTTGTTGACCACCAACACTTGAGCTGTAGCTGGATTCCTTGATACAGTTCAGTGTCACCGGATTAATGGGTATTGGTGGAGGAGGAGGGGTGGGATTACGAGAAAATGTGTTCCAGATACAATGCCCAGTTTCTGCTAAAATGGGAGTCCCCCATCAATGTTTCTCAACATGTGGTCCCTAGAACACCTGCATCAGAATCACTTAAAAATGCAGATTCTGGGAGATGGGCCTTATTTAATTCACGTCTGTGGGAATCAGCCTGAGAATCTGCATTTTAAGCAAATTTCCCAGATGAGCCTTATGCATACTGAAATTTGAAACTTCCTGGGATATGTTTTCATCTTCCTCTCTTCTTCCCTCTATTTCTCTTTTTTCTTTCTCTTTTATTTTTTCTTAACCCCCACCCTCACCATCTCATTTAACAAGACAATGTGCATGAGGCATAAAACATTTCAGATGCTGACTGCATTATGTCCCTTGTCAGGCTATTTTCACCTTTCAGGGTTTCATTTTTCTCTTATGTAAAAAGAAAATTGCCTGCTTCTCCAGTCACTGCTTAGAATAAATTATTAAAATGCCATTAACCACTTAGGAAAGGCATACACACAAATAATAACTGTAATAGAAATAATTAGAGTTGTTGTAGGGGTCCCTGTTTATTAAGAACAAGATGCAGTAATGTTGGTATATGGCTTATAACAGAAGGTGAGTTAGTCTAGGGCCAGGACTAAGGTAAAGTGAAGAAATCACTTGCCTTGGCTGCAGGCTTTAAGGGGATGCCAAAAATTCAGTAATCAAGACAAATATTTCATTTGAGAATTTCAAAAAAATCAGAGTCGATTTTAAAAATCAGCAACTAACAAAATACCAAAATTTTAAATAAAGACAAGATCAGTGTCATGATATTTCCTTTTGTGTCTGTGTCCAATATGGCTTTTTGTCATAGCACTGTTACCTAAAATGTTGCATTAAAATATTGTTTGTTTGTTTGTTTGTTTGATGTGGACCATTTTTAAAGTCTTTATTGAATTTGTTACAATATTGCTTCTATTTTATGTTTTGGTTTTTTGGCCCCGAGGCATGTGGGATCTTAGCTCCCTGACCAGGGATCGAACCTGCACCCCCTGCATTGGAAGGTGAAGTCTTAACCACTGAACCGCCAGGGAAGTCCCTAAAATATTGTTTATGTTGATTACTCAGATTTTTTTATGCCCCCTTAAACTCCACATCTGATGCAGGTGCCTCACTCCACCTCACTGTAGTCCTGGCCCTGGCTTATTTCCAAGCTGAATCATTTCAGTGTTTGATTAATTAAAACAGAACAGTCCATTGTTATCCACTTTCTGCCAGAATCTCCACTTAAACTTTTAAGTTACATTTGTACAAATACTCTATTTTTGATATAAATGTTGGGAAATGTCCACATTTTGAAAACGTCCATATGGATGTCAGGGATTCAGATAAGTCTCAGAAACATCATTTTGAAAGTAACAGTGTCACCTAAAGATTCTATGAGGTAGAAGAAGAAGTAACAAGTTTGTAAATCTAGTGTTTGAGGCTCATTTCCCGTTGTTCTCCACATGAACTGGAAAACTAGGAGTCAACAAAAAAGGAAAAATGCTCAAATAGATCAGAATCAGCCTGGCAAAACAAGGGATCATGGAGGGAGATTTTTGTATAATTAAATGTCAGTTTGCATGTTGAAATATTGCCTGCTGCCTCCCACTCAATCGCCAAGTGAGATGAGAAGGAATAGTCTCTCTGCAAACCCAGAACTGATAGGAGCACTTGTTGGCTTCTCCGTGAAGGATGAGCTGTAGACCGGAAGGATCGGAGCACATCATTTTCCCCAAGGCAATACAGTTTTGCCAGTAAATTCAGCTGGACATTATACTTTCCCCTTTTAAGAAAAATAAATAACAATAGCCAAAATGAAGTTGTACAAACTTTTGAATTTAAAAGAGGAAGGAATTTTAGAGGTCATCTAGTTCATTCTCCTCCCTTTACAGAAGAAGAATTTGATGCCCAGGCAGATGAGTGGTTTCTCAAGGTCACTCAACTATCAAGTGACTGACAGAGCTGTCACTTTCTTCCACCTGATGCTGGGAGCGATTGTTAGGTTGAGAAACGGGGGAATGGTGCAATAGGAAGTGGTGCTGGTCTCCTGTTCCTTGTAGGCAAATGGCTTAGAAGGCTTTAGATCTGATGTCATGGGACTGGGAAGTGGGGAGACATCCTTGTATAAATGCTCAGGACCAGGTGAACACATAAGTTTCTTAATATTCCAAGAAATACTTTCTTTCTTTCTTCCCCATTCTACCAATTATACAAATGCCAAATTTACTGAATCAGAGTCTACAGAGGTAGAGCTTGGACATAGGGATTTTAAAACAAACTCCCTGGGTGTTTTTGACGTTTGATTAAACATAGCGGCATTAGAGATTCATTTCTTTTTGACAGATATATCTTTATCAGCCAATAGCAACTTAGGGAGAATTAATTCAAGGGTAGGCTTGAATGGATATGTAGAATGAAGCATAAGAGTCCTAGAAAAACAGTTTATGAAAAGGCAAAAGAGGAATTCTTCAAAAGCAAATACTGCCTCTTTTCAATTTTGTTCAGTCAGTGTAAGAATGGGAGGAGCTTAGATCCATAATTAGCAACCCTACAAGGAATTTTCTTTCTCTGCTCATAATCAGACTGAGCTTTTGAATGCCCCACTTGGAGCTACTTGAGAATCTTATTTATATGAGGCTGTTGTCATGGCACATAATACTACATTATTCATCATCACGGAGTGGTTTCAAGACAAAAATTGTTTTTTTCTTTTTTCCAACCTCAGATGCAGAGAGTTGAGTTAATCACACTCCTCAGGTCATAGCATGTTAACATTTATTACTGGTTCCTAAGAGGCTCCTTTCTGGTATTTATTTCCTTTTATTCCCATTTCCCCTCTTCCGATCACCAAATAGGCATACATTCTTGTGTGTTTGGCATGAGTCCTTCTAAAACTATTCCACCATACTGTGAATGTGTTTTCTGCCTTAGTATATCTTACATTCCTCAACTGGGTCATTGAGGTGAGAGGAGAGAGAAAGAAGAAAGAGCTTGATAGATGCTTCAGTGCATCTTTCAAAAGACAGACATTTGTGGGGATTATTGGATGGTGCCTTTCAAAATGCTTATGTTCCTTCCTTAATTTTACTTGTTTGTGTAATACCATATGAATTTCACTTGTTGATGTGAACATAGTGCTCCAAGAATTCAAACGAGCAAACCTCATCTAGCCCAGGTACTTGGTTCCTATTCTGCATTGCCCCACATTGCCAGCTACTTACAAATCAAAAATGCCTTGTACTCAGGTATGTATTTGAAAACATGAAATTGTTCTACAGCCCAATGTAGTCACCAGGAAATAAAAGTTTGAGTGGCTGAACAAATTGTATGCCGGCCATTCTTTTCCTAAGTCTTTTCTGAGTGTAAATCAGAGTGATTTTAACAACTTTATAACTTTGAAATTAAGAACCCATCTAAAAATAGTTGGGGGAATGTACTTCATTGACATTTTATAGAGTTAAAATTAGCAGTTACTCTTAGGGACAACAAATAAATTTGGCTTTCACTATTTTTCTAGTTTTATCTTAGACTAGAATTAAGTCAAAGCCACCATTTCTTTCAGGGGGAAAGTGAATATAAAGACTTTAAATGTCATCAAATGTAACATCAGAAGCAGTGGAGATATTTGGCAAAGAAACATTGTAAAAAATCAATTTTAAAAGGGCGAAAGACCATGTAAAAGAAAATCAATATGGAAAGAACAGGTAGTCAGAAGTGGCAATAAATGAAAAGTTCAAGTAAAATCAACTTTCTTGCCGTCAGACTCTTATTCTGCACATCCGTCTTCTGGGTCATCTTTACCTGCCTTCTTATTTCATATCAATTCCAACTAGCAGTGGGGTGATGATGTAATGAACCTGGAGGTTCCTATTCCATTTGAAACCTGGAGAGTTGGTCTTGCCCCCAAGAACATCAGGACACTGATTTTCAACAAGACATTTTCTCCTTTTCACTTCTGAGCAGTTTCTGGTTTTGACTCTCACAATCAAAATCTGACACCCTCAATTGCTCTGATATTTGAGTCTTTGTGGCCTGTTCTTCTCATCATCGTCTTTTACATACCTGACCTTCTTCTCAGTAATTGGGTCATCTTCTGCCTGTAGTATGTTTGGGCTTAATTTTTCCAGCAGGGCTTGCAGGGTCGTTTCCTGGCAACCATATCGCACCCACCAAAGCTGTCAGCTTTGAATCTTGACCTGGTGTTCTAAATTCTTAAGGGAGCCTTGGGATTGCTATTTTCTTCTCATGTTACTCTTAAGTCTGTTATGCTTTCTGTGTGTTTTGACCCAATACAACACAATCCCTTGTCTAAATCTATTTTTGTTCCCTATTAGTGGCAGTAGCTTGTAATAGAGTAACTACAAGGGCAAGATAAGAACCTGCCAAAGGACCAGATAAAATTACTCAGAGTAGGTACTGGCTTCAGTCTCACTGATGTCTCCATAATAACTATTACGTGTGTGTTTGTGTGTGTGTGTGTGTGTGTGTGTGTACCCATACAGCATTGCATTTTCAATTATTCCAGGCGAAGTTTTAAAATATTATAACAGAAGAAAAGAATGAAAATCACATTATTGTCAAAAGTTATACCTTCTGATGTGATAAAACACTCATCAGGTCTGGAATCTTTATAGGAAAGCTTATATTCTCTGTATTTTTGAATACTCACAGTTGTTAAAACTTTGCATCTGCTACACAATTAATACAACTTCTTTGACTTTTGAAAGAACAAATGACAATACCTAAGCTTTGTTCCAGTGAATTAATTATAGCACCATTCCTTATCTGACAGTCATTCAAGGTTTCACAGCAGTTCATCTTTTAGCTTTTAAAACAGTCATTGGGACAAATGTCTAGTATCCAGATTTTGTAGTTGACAAGAGAGAAGTTGACTGGAAAAGTTGGATGGAGGTTTACTGGATGTGTATTCTGCTCCTCCAGAGTCAGAGAGCAGGAGGGAAGCTAGCTAGCTCTGTCCTTGTGCCTCTCGTAAGATTATACGGCAGTGGTCTCCAAAACAGTCAACGAGTTGAAGAGGAGGATGGTTTATCCCCAAGGTCTTTGGGAAGGAATGTTTTACTGGTGTCTAAAAAGAACCTTTCTTGCTTTACCTCCTTCTTTTCCTTGACGTTCAATGTAACCACCTAATAGTGGTCACAGCCATTGACACAACTGTCTCATATGCCCTTAACCACATTAAGAGAGATTGTACTGGTTTTTAGACTTCTATTCTTTCTTCTTTTTGTGTGTGTCATGTTTAAAACCATAACGGCAATTACAAAATTATTTTTAAAAATTAAGAACATCTATAACATAGTCCTGGGAAGGATTTTCCTAAGCTAAAGGCAGTGATCATAAATGAAAAAGTGGATAGATTTGATGACATGAAAAATAAAAACTTAAGTACATTTGAAAACTATCACAGACAAAATGAAAAGGTAAGTTAAGTGGAAAATATTTGCATTATATTAGAGAGAGTTAATATGTTTAATATATAAAAATATCCTTTAATATAAATAAGAGAGATAAACTTCAATTGAAAAAAGAAAAAAGCAAAGGTCATGAATAGGAGATTCATAAATAAAAGCTATAATACATGGTCAGTTTGCATATGAAAAACTGCCCAGTTATGCTAGTAATCACATAAGTGCATTTGAAAACGTGCTGTGCTTGTCAGATGGACTAAGAGTTCTTTAAACAGCTTTCTCAGTTGTTGAGGGTGCAGGGAAATAGACGTTCTCATACGCTGCTGAGGGAAGTCTGAATTGGTATAGCTTATTTAGAGGTCAAATTGTCAATACGTATCAAAAGTGGACCTGTGAACCCTACTTTCCAGAATTTATCGTAAGGGAATAATCATGGATATGCATAAAGACACATATGAAAAAAATCTTTTCCAGGAATGTTTAAAATAGTAAAAAAAAGTGAAAAAACACTGTTCTAGGGGAAATGAAATGGTTTTAGTGTTCCTTGATCGTCTGGAATCTGAAAGTGTTTGGAAGAAATGGCTACAAAGGCCTTAGAGGTACCTAAGATTCCCTGGTCTTTCTCTTTTCCTCATATCAAAGGAATGAGACTCCAGTTTGGCTAAATTACCTCTGTAGGGAGAATATTTTTATGTCATTAGGACTAATGTTAAAGATAAATATTTAATGCATAGAAAGATGTTCATGATACGATATAAATTGTGTATACAGTAATATGGTCACATTTTAAAAAATCTAGAAAAGTATACTCTACATTAAAATTAAAAGCTCTGGTGGTGGGTTTGAGGGTGGGACATTAATTCTCTTTCTTTTTATGTTATTTCTCAAATATTCTATATTGATCACATTACTTTTAAAAACATTCGTTGAAGTAAATATACATCTCAAAACATATTATAAACCGACAGATCAATGAATTTCTGCAAACTGACCACACCTGTGTAACTAGCACCCAGCTGAAGGCATAGAACATTATCAGTCCATTTTGTACTCACTTTAAGTGAGTACCACTACTAGTACCTCCCAAGGTGATGACTACCCTGACTTCTAAAAACATGGGTTAGTTCTACATGGTTTTGTACTTCATATAGGTAGATGAAATCATACAAGTTACAATCTTTTGATCTGGCTTCTTTGGCTCACTCTTATATTGAGATACAT
Source organism: Leucopleurus acutus (assembly GCF_964270905.1). NCBI lineage: Eukaryota > Metazoa > Chordata > Mammalia > Artiodactyla > Delphinidae > Leucopleurus > Leucopleurus acutus. Next base: position 65,533,831 of record NC_139149.1, on the reverse strand, counting down.
CCATATTGTTCCATGTCGTTGTAAATCATTAATTCTTATTGCAGTGTATTATTCCTTTGTAGGAATTAATATATTACAATGTATTTACCCATTTTACTGTTGGTGAGCATTTGTATACTTTCTAAGTTTGGGTCTATTATGAATAGTGCTTCTATGGACATTCTAGTGAATATTGTACATTTGGTGAACATATCTGTGTATTTCTGTTGGATATATACTTACGAGTGGAATTGCTGGGTCTTAGGCTGTGCATATCCCCAGCTTTAGTTGATATTACCAGTTTTCCTAAGTAGTTGTACTAATTTTTTTTTTTTTTTTTTTTTTTTTTTGCGGTATGCGGTCCTCTCACTGTTGTGGCCTCTCCCGTTGCGGAGCACAGGCTCCGGACACGCAGGCTCAGCGGCCATGGCTCATGGGCCCAGCCACTCCGCAGCATGTGGGATCTTCCTGGGGCATGAACCCGTGTCCCCTGCATCGGCAGGTGGACTCTCAACCACTGCGCCACCAGGGAAGCCCCAATTGCACTAATTTATACTTCACCAGCCATGAATAAGTTTTTGTTGCTCCACTTCCTCGTCAAGCACATTGTATTTTCTGTCCTTTTCATCTTAACCATTCTGTTAGAGGTAGTGGTACTACACTGTGGTCTTAATTTGCTTCTAACACTTCTAATGAATAATAAGGTTGAGTTCCTTTTTACATGTTCATTTGCCATTTGGATATTGTCTATTGTGACTTTAAGGTTTTTTGTTAATTTTTCTTTTGGATTCTGTCTGTCTTACTGATTTGAAGAAGTTTTCATATATATTCAGGATACGAGTCATTATTGCATATATGTATTGCAAATATAGCTTTGCACTCTGTGAATTGCCTTCTAAATCTCTTAATCATGTCTTTTGATGAAAACATTTTAAATTTTAATATATTTCAACTTATAATATATTTCACGTTATGGTTAATACATTTTTTGGCTTTGCCAACTCCAAAGTCATGACAATGTTCTTTTATCTTTTCTTTTGAAAGCTTTATTATTTTTTCTGTACCATTTAGATTTGCAATCCTTCTAGAATTGATAAATAGTGTGAGGTGTAGGTATAGAGATACTGTTTTTCCAATATGGATAACAATCAACCCATTCCATTTATTAAAATGACTGTTCTCTCACTACTACCTTATTGTCTATCATCTTTGAAATGAATCAGGTGAATATACATATATATTCACCCTTCTGTTCCATTAGTTATTTTTTTTCTTGGGCCATAACCAGACTGTCTTAATTATTAGAACCTCATAATAGGCTACAATATGTAGTGTTAAGTCCTCCAGCTTTATTGTTCTTCAGAATTGCCTTGGCCATTCTTGGCTCTTTGAACTTTCATATACATTTTAGAATCATGCTCTCAGTTTCCAAAACATAATCTTGCTGGTATTTTGTTAAAATTCCACTGAATCTACAGATTAGTTGGAGAGAATAAACACATTAGTTTTGTGATAAGAAAATGCAAAGTAATTTAAAAAATACGAAAACACTAATAGTTCAAGATTTTTATCAATTTTGTTTTCCAAAAAGAAGGCATATCTTTTAAAGTTTCAATTATAGACGTATTCAAGGCCTGTATACTTTAGATGTATTCTAGCAGATATAAAAGTAACAGTATAATCTAGTCTGCCCATATATAAGTGCTTCAGTGAAATACTAAAATTGCAAGGTCTGTTTCTTCATGTAAAAAATGTGGAGAAAGTACATTTGAACAGAAGTACAGTTGAACAGAAGTACAGTTGAACAACCTAAGATGAATTTTTGCTTTCTTGGGTTTGGCTCATCTTTAAAGGCCTCATGTCATAAGCATAGGGTGACTATATGCTCCATTTTCCCCAGGGAAGTTTCATTTTACATCTATTGACTGGGCATCTTCCTGTCCAACTTAGTGTTTATACGTCTATTGACTGGGCATCTTCCTGTCCAACTTAGCATTTATCCTGGGCAAAAATGTCCTGATTTGGCTGATTCATCATATGGTCAGCCAATATAAGTTTGTTATTTTTCTACAAATGTCATGCCAATACATTGCCTGCCTAAGAAACAGTTTTCTTTGGGAATAAGTTATCCTAAATTAAAATTTCTCAAGTATTTTTAAATGTTACTTTTAGGAAAATTATCCTTACATATACTTGATTTTCCAAATATGTATTATCCACGAAGTTCCCAGGAAAAGTTAGGAAGAATACCCTATTGTGATACTTAGAATAAAAAGCTTTCTCAGTTGGAAGAAAAGGGATTTAAGGAAGTTGCCTACCGCCAAGGATGAAGTCTAAATGAGGTCGTGGCACGTTCAGTTCAGTTCCAGTAGGTGTTGGGAACAAAGGGAAGACTGCTGCAAGGAAGCTGGATGAAGGTGTGTAAGCCAACATACAAGAGGAAGTAGAGGCAGCATGAGGTCATTTAGGGAAATACTTCAAAGTAAAGAATGAGAGCTAGGCTAGGTCTGGAAAATTGGATATAGGGCTGTAGCTTCCTGGATGTGATGGGGGTCAAAGAGCTCCATCCTGCCAGTCCTCTGGGACAACCATGCCTTGAAGATAAAAGGGAATCATCCATGACCTGAGTAGAAGGTTCTGGGGCAGGCAGCCTGGCCTTGCGTGTCTGTTTTGGGGGTTGCAGCCTAACGGGGCCCCAGAAATGCTGGTGCTTGCTCACAGGAATGGAGTAATCAAATGCTCTTTCCATACCTAGTGGTGTCAGGGTAACATGTGTTGATAGCTGTGCAGCAGACCTCCAGACTAGGTCAGAGACTACTTTCAAACAGCTCCAATCTTTAGAGCAGTGGTTCTCAACCCTGGTTGCTGGTTAGAATCACCAGTTCAATCTGAATCAATAAGGATGGGACCCTGGCATCAATATTTTTAAAAACTGCACAGGTACTTCTAAGAAATTTTGAGGTATAATTGACATACAACGTTATATTAGTTTTGGGTGTACAACATAATTATTTGATATTTGTATATATTATGAAATGATTGCCACAATAAGTCTAATTAATATCCGTTGCCATATGTAGTAACAAAATTTTTTTCTTATGATGAGAACTTTTAAGATTTACTCACTTAGCAACTTTAAAATATGCAATATAGTATTATTAACTATAGTTGCCATGCTGTATATTTCATCCCCATGACTTATTTATTTTATAACTGGGAGTTTGTATCTTTTGACCCCCTTCACACATGGGCCCACCCTGCACCCCCTGCCTCTGGTAACAACCAATCTGTTCCTGTATCTATAAGCTTGGTGGTTTTTTTAAAAAAACTTACATATAAGTGAGATCATACAGTATTTGTCTTTCTCTCTCTGACTTCTTTCAATTAGCCTTTAAGGTTCATCCATGTTGTTGCAAATTGCGAGAGTTCATTCTTTTTTATGGGTGAATAATATTCCAGTATGTATACATACCACACTTTTTTTTTTTTTTTAAATTTCATTTATTTATTTTTGGCTGTGCTGGGTCTTTTCTGTGCGTGGGCTCTCTCTAGTTGCGGCGAGCGGGGGCCACTCTTCATCGCGGCGCGCAGACCTCCCACCGTCGCGGCCCCTCTTGTTGCGGAGCACAAGCTCCAGACGCGCAGGCTCAGCAGCCGTGGCTCACGGGCCCAGTCGCTCCGCGGCATGTGGGATCTTCCCAGACCAGGGCTCGAACCCGCGTCCCCTGCATTGGCAGGCAGACCCTCAACCACATACCACACTTTTTTAATCCATTTATCTGTCGATGGACACTTAGGTTGTTTCCATATCTTGGCTATTATAAATAATGCTGCAATGAATATGGGGTACATATATCTTTTCAAGTTAGTGTTTTTGTTTTCTTCAGATAAATAACTAGAAGTGGACTGGCTGGATCATATGGTAGTTCTATTTTTCCATAGTGCACCAATTTACATTCCCACCAACAGTCCACAAGCGTTCCCTTTTCTCCACATCCTTGGCAACACTTATTATTTTTTGTCCTTTTGGTAATAGCCATTCTAACAGGTGTGAGGTGATACCTCATTGTGTTTTTGACTTGCACTTCGCTGATGCTTAATGATGTTGAGCATCTTTCATGTACCTGTTGACTATCTGTATATGTTCTTTAGAAAAATCTCTATTCAGATGCTCTGCCTATTTTTTAATCATATTGTTTGTTTGTTTGTTTGTTTTTTGCTGTTAAGTTGTATGAGTTCTTTATATATTTTGGATATTAGCATGTCATCAGATAAATGATTTGTGAATATTTTCTCCCATTCAGTCAGTTGCCTTTTCATTTTTGTTCATGGTTTCTTTTACTGTGCAGAAGGTTTTTAGTTTGATGTAGTCCCACTTGTTTATTTTTGCTATTGTTGCCTTTGCTTTTGGTGTCAAACTTAAAAGATTATCACTAAGATTTATGTCAAGGAGCTTACTGACTGTTTTTTCTTCCAGGAGTTTTATGGTTTCAGATCTTACATTCAAGTTTTTATTTCATTTTGAGTTAATTTTTGTGCATGATGTAAGATAGTGGTCCAAGTTCATTCTTTTGCATGTGGCCGCCCAGTCCTCTCAGCACCATTTATTGAAGAGACTGTGTTTTCTCGATTGTATATTCTTGCTTCCTTTCTCATAAATTAATGGACTGTATGTGCATGGGTTAATTTCTGGGCTGTCTATTCTATTCCATTGATCTATGTGTATGTCTTTATGACAGTACAATTCTCTTTTGATTACTATAGCTCTGTAGTATAATTTGAAATCAGGCAGTGTGATGTTCCAGCTGTATTCTTCTTCTCAAGATTGCTTTGGCTCTTTGGGATCTTTTGTGGTTCCATACAAATTGTAGAATGGTTTGTTCTATTTCTGTGAAAAATATCATTGGCATTTTGATAGGGATTTCATTGAATCTATAGATTGCTTTGGGTAGTATGGACAATTTTAACAATATTAATTCTTTTAATCCATGAGCATGGAATATCTTTCTAATTATGTGTACCTTCACTATATTGATGAAATTTCTTTCATCAATGTCATACAATTTTCAGAAGACAGGTCTTTCACCTTTTTGGTTAAATTTATCCTTAGGTATTTTATTCCTTTTGATACAATTGTAAATGAGATTGTTTTCTTAATTTCTTTCTGATAGTTTGCTACTAGGGTAGAGAAATGCACAGATTTCTGTATGTTGATTTTGTATCCTGCAACTTTACCAAATTTATTTATTCTAACAATTCTTTTTAGATTCTTTAGGATTTCCTATGTATAGTATCATGTCATCTGCAAATAGATGGTTTTACTTTTTTGTTTCCAATTTGGACTCCTTTTTTATCTTTTTCTTTCCTAATTGCTCTGGCTAGCACTTCCAATACTGTGTTGACTAAAAGTGGTGAAAGTGGGCATCTTTGTTTTGTTCCTGATCTTAGAGGAAAAGCTTTCAGCTTTTCACCATTGAATATGATGTTAGCTGTGAACTTGTCATATATGGCCTTTATTATGTTGTTGTATGTTCCCTCTATGCCTACTTTGTTGAGAGTTTTTATCATAAATGTATGTTCAGTTTTGTCAAATGCTTTTCCTGTGTCTACTGAAATAATTATTCAATATATTATTTTTATCATCCTTCATTTTGTTAATATGGTGTATCACGTTGATTTATTCGCAGATGTGGAACCATACTTACATCTCTGGAATAAATCCCAGTTTTATCATGGTGTATGATCCTTTGAATGTATTGTTGAATTCGGTTTGCTATTAGTTTGTTGAGGATTTCTGCATCTATCGTAATCAGGGATATTGGCCTATAATTTTCATTTTTTATAGTGTCTTTGTCTGGTTTTGGTGTCAGGGTAATGCTGGCCTCATAAGATGAGTTTGGAAGTATTCCCTTCTCTTCTGTTTTCTATCAGAGTTTGAGAAGGATTGATTTTAATTCTTCTTTGAATGAGTGAATTCATTAGTTGAAGCCATATGGCCCTGGACTTTTGTTTGTAGAGAATTTTAAAATTACTGATTTAATCTTTTTAAGAGTAATCAGTCTGTTCAGATTTTCTATTTCTTCATGATTCAGTCTTGTAAGGTTGTATGTTTCTGGGAATTTATCCATTTATTCTAGGTTATCTAGTTTCTTGGCATATAATTGTTTATAGTAGTCTCTTATGATTCTTTGTATTTCTGTGGTATTGGTTGTAACATCTCCTCTTCCTTTTTTGGTTTTGTCCGTGTTCCCTCTCTTTTTTTTCTTGGTGAGTATAGTTAAAGGTTTGTCAATTTTATTTATCTTTTCAAAGAACCACCTCTGGTTTCATTGATCTTTTCTATTGTCTTCTTAGTCTCTTATATTTATTTCTGCTCTTTCCCTGTAGTATTTTTGGGCTTCATTTGTTCTTCTTTTTCTGGTTCCTTGAGGCATGGAGTTAGGTTGTTTATTTGAGATTTTTTCTTGTTTCTTGAGATAGGCATTTATCACTATGAACGTCCATCTTAGAACTACTTTTGCTGCATCCCATTAATTTTGGTCTGTTGTATTTCCATTTTTGTTTATCTCATGGTATTTTTTAAATTTTGCTTTTGATTTCTTCATTATCCTATTGGTTGTTCAGTAGCATGTTGTTTAATCTTCACGTATTTGTGAATTTTCCACTTATCTTCATGTAGTTTATTTCTAGTTTTACAATCTTTTGGTTGGAAAAGATGCTTGATACAATTTCAGTCTTCTCAGATTTGTTAAGTCTTGTTTTGTGGCCTGACTTGTCTATCCTGGTGATTCATGTGCACTTGAGAAGAATGTGTATTCTGTTGCTTTTGGTTGGAATTTTCTGTATATATCTGTTAAATCTACTGATCTACCATGTCATTTAAAGCTTATGTTTTCTTACTGATTTTCTGTCTGGATGATATATCCATTGATGTAAGTGGGGTATTAAAGTCCCTTACTATTATTGTATTGCTGTCTATTTCTTTCTTTTGGTCTGTTAATATTTGCTTTATATATTTAGGTGCTTCTATCCTGGTGCATAAATATTTACAAATGTTGTATCTTCTGTTGGATTGACCGTTTTATCAGTATGAATGACCTTCTTTGTCTCTTATTACAGTCTTTGTCTTAAAGTTTATTTTGTCTGATATAGGTATAGCTACCCCAGATTTCTTGATTTCTATTTGCATGGAATATCTTTCCTTCCATCCCTGCACTTGCAATCTGTGTATATCCTTACATCTGAAGTGAGTCTCTTGTAGGCAGCAGGTAGATGGATCATTTCTTTTTTTTTTTTTTAATCCACTTAGCCACTCTGTCTCTTTGGGTTGGAGCATTTAGTCCACTTACCTTTAAAGTAACTACTGATAGGTATGCACTTACTGCCATTTTGTTAATTGTTTTCTGGTTGTTTTTTAGTCCTCTGTTCCATTTATCGTCTCTTGCTCTCTCCTTTGAGGTTTGGTGACTTTCTTTCTTGGTATGCTAAGATTCCTTTCTCATTATCTTTTGTGTATCTACTGTAGGTTTTTGTTTGGTGGTTACCATGAGGCTTTCATATAACAACTTATATTTTTAAGAGTCTATTTTAAGTTATTAACAAGTTAAGTTTGAATGCATTCTAAAGCCCTACAGTTTTACTCTCCCCACCACATTTTATGTTTTTGTTTTACATTTTACATTTTTTTATCTTGTGTATCCCTTAACTAATTATTGTAGTTATAATTTTTTTTTACTACTTTTGTCTTTTAACCTTCATACTAGCTTTGTAAGTGATTAATTCACTACTTTTACTATATATTAAACATTACTAGTGAGATTTATACTTTCATATGTTTTCTTGCTACTTATTAGCACCCTTTTTTTTTTCAGCTTAAAGAAGTCTTTTTGGCATTTCTTGTAAGGCCGGTTTGGTGGTGATAACTCCTTTTAGCTTTTGCTTGTCTGGAAAATTCTTTATCTCTCCTTTAATTCTGAAAGATAACTTTGCCAGGTAGAATACGCTTGGTTGGAAATTTTTTTCTTTTGACACTTTGAATATATCATGCCACTCCCCTCTGGCCTGTAAGTTTCTGCTGAAAAATCTGCTGGTAATCTTATGGGGGTTCTTTTGTACGTAACAAGTTGTTTTTCTCTTGCTGCTTTTAAGAATCCTTGTCTTTAACTTTTGACATTTTAATTACAATGTATCTTGGTGTATGTTTCTTTGGCTTCATATTATTTGGAATCTCTGGGCTTCCTGAATCTGGATGTCTGTTTCTTCCCCCAGGTAGGGAAGTTTTCAGCCATTATTTCTTCAAATAAGTTTTCTGCCCCTTTCTCTCTCACTAGTCCACTTGATGTTGTCCCATAAGTCCCTTAAGCTGTCTTAACTTTTTTCATTCTCTTTTCTTTTTGCTGCTCTAATTGGGTGGGTCCCTCTGCCCTGTCTTCGAGTTCTCTGATCTTTTCTTCTGCTTTATCTGGTCTGCTATTGAGCCCCTCTAGTGTGTTTTTCAGTTTAGTTATTGTGTTCTTTAGTTCTGTGACTTCCGTTTGGAACTCCCTTATATTTTCTGTTTCTTTGTTGAAGTTCTCAATGTGTTCATTCAATGAGCCTTTTTATGATCATTACTTTGAATTCTTTTTTTTTAACATCTTTATTGGAGTATAATTGCTTTACAATGATGTGTTAGTTTCTGCTTTATAACAAAGTGAATCAGCTATACATATACATATATCCCCGTATCTCCTCCTTCTTGCGTCTCCCTCCCACCCTCCCTTTCCCACCCCTCTAGGTGGTCACAAAGCACTGAGCTGATCTCCCTGTGCTATGTGGCTGCTTCCCACTAGCTATCTATTTTACATTTGGTAGTGTATTACCTGGATGAAGTGAGAGAGTGGCATATATACTTTGAATTCTTGATCAGAAAAATTACTTATCTCTCTTTCATTAGGTTTTTTTTTTTCCTGAGGTTTATCTTGTTCTTCCTTTGGAACATATTCCTCTGTTTCTTTATTTTACTTGACTGTCTGTGTTGGTTCCTATGCATTGGATGAAACAGCCACTTCTCCCAATTTTAAGGGTTGAACTTTCTTGTTCAACCATGTCGTAGGTATTTGTTGTCTCTCAAATTTTGTGATTATCCAAGTGGCCTATTTTATTTTTAATTGCTCATAGTAGTTGAGGATGTGCTAAGACCAGTCAGGGTCCCAAAGGGGAGGATCTCAGTCAGCACCTTGATTCAGGCTGATTGGAAGCCAGATCCTCAGGCAACAGCTTTTAAAGAATGCAAATACAGGCATACCTCATTTTATTGCACTCTGCTTTATTGTGTCTCATAGATACTGAGTTTCATACAAGTTGAAGGTTTGTGGCAACCCTGCATCAAGCAAGACTATTGGCATCATTTTTCCAACAGCATTTGCTCGTTTTGTGTCTCTGTTTCACATTTTGGTAGTTCTCATAGTATTTCAAACTTTTTCATTAGTATTATATTTGTTATGGTGATCTGTGATCAGTGACATTTGATGTTACTATTGTAATATTCGCTTTATTATGGTGGTCTGGAATCAAACCTGTAATATCTCCAAGGTATGCCTGTATATACGGTCCTGTGGTACCACAAGCGTAAGCCCTGATGACCCCAGAGCCAGATGATGTGGAAGTGTCCTCCGGGCAGCAGTTGCAAAAATCAGGTCTCCAGATGAGTGTATAAACTCCTTTCTGGGAGATACTGGTGAACTGTAGCAAGCCAGAGGGAGTGCACAAAGATGGTGTCTCCTGGCCTACATTCCCTGAGACCACCTCTGTAGCCTCTAGATGTGTGCCAAACCTGCTGCCTGTCTCTAAGGCTGAAGTTCCAGGACTAGCAGGTAGGCCTCTTTTATAGAAAGGCTAGTCATGTGTTTCAGTCTGTTGTCAGTTTGGTGCCCTGGGAGCGGTACCCTGCCAAGAACTACCAATAGTCTCTCCAATGGTTATAGTCCAGTGTGACCCAGGGGCACGAGCTTCCCTGACCACCAGAATCAGGTGATCAAGGGATATCCCTTGAGTGGCATTTGTATAAACCCGGGCATCAGATGTAAAAACTGGGGTACCAGATGCATATAAGAGCTCCCTTGAAAGATGCTGGTGCTCTGGAGCACAGCAGAGGGAGAGTGCCAATTTAGTCCCTGCCCTCCAGGGTCTCAGGAAGGGTTTACTTATAGTCATCCCTTAGATGTATGTTTAATTAGAAGACTACCCCTCAGGATGCAGCTATGATGATAAGCTAATAGGCTTCTTTTCAGAGAGTATGAGCTCCTGGATCTATTGCCTCTTGCTGTGCCCTGGGGGTGGTAGCTGTTTAAGAACTCTTTCTCCATTCATTACAGTCCTGGGGGACCCACATGTATAAACCCTGCTGGCCATCAGGGCCAGGCAACGTAAACGAGATCCCTAACAGTAGCCACAATAACCAGGGCACCAGAGAAGGGTACAAACTCCTTTCTGTACAATACCAGTGAGCTGGGGCGAGGTTGAGGGAGATTGCATGCACCAGTCTCTGTTCTCTGAGAGCCCCTTCTTAGGCTTCTATAAGTGTGCCAAACCAGAAGCCTGCTCCTCAGGCCAAAGCTCCTGCAAGTAAATAGGCCTGTTTCTCAGAAAGACTGGGGAGTGTGTTTCTGTCTGCCTTTTGTGCAGTACCCTGGAAGTGGTTGTCTGCCAAGAACTGTCTCTCTGATTGTTAGAGACCCAGAGGACCCAGGAACGCAAGGCCTCCCTTGGCCACCAGAGCCAGGAGATCAAGGGGAGGCCCTTGGGTGGCAGCTGCAAAACTAGGTCACCAGACATAAAATCTTGGTCACCAGATGTGTGTAGAAGCTCTCCCCTGGGAGATACTGGTGCTTAGGAAGGAGAGCTCAAAGATGGTACCCACTGACTGGAACTAGGCCGAGGGGGAATGTGAAGATGGCACTGACTGAAAAAAGGGAAAAAAGAAGGACAAGAAAAAGAAAAGAGAAAAAGAAAAAAAGAAGGAAAAGAGAAAAGGGAAATAAAAAGAAAAAAAAAAGATGGCATTTGCTGGCTTTAGCAAGGCAGAGGAAGCAGGAACATGGTGACCCTCAGCCTCCATCCCCAGGGAATATCCCAGCAGGCCCATTTAATCCATCACCAAGTCCTGTTGATTTTTTTTTTTTTGTCAACGTTTTTGAATCTATCCACTTTTTCACTCTGGGGTCATCATCACCATCCGGGCCCATCAACCGTTTTCTCTTGCTTGGGTAACTATAATAGTTTCTGAATTTGTCCATATTCATGTGGCCACCTCCCTACTCTACACCACATCTTTCATCTACTCTGAAGGCCAAGTAATCTTTTCACAAGTCAAATCTGTTCGTACCAGTCTTCTAGTTTAAAATACTTCTGCACCTTCCCTAGACCAACACCTCAGCTTGGTGTGCAAGGACCTTCGTTACCTGGCCCCAGCTTAGCTCTCCAGCCTTATTTTATGTTTCATTCCACCTTGCTCTTTCTGCTCTAGGTACACTGGGCTGCTTTCAGTTTGTCCCACCTGCCATCTTTCCTCCTGCTTCTGGACCTTTGCACATGCAATCTCCTTTACCTGGAATGTTCTTCCATTTACTCCTATTCATCCTTTAGTTCTTAGTTCAAACATCACCTTCTCTCAGACTGCATGGACCAGGGCAGCCCCATATTAATGATGTTCATAGCACTGTTTCTCTTCTTAGAACACTTGCTACAGTTACACTTGATCCATACCAGAGGTGGAAAAATTGACTTCTTATTAATCAATTTGTAGGTAAATATAATCAGTCTAAGAGCTCAGCTTCTAATATACATTTGAACTCTTAGCAAATGTCTGTTGTCTAACCAAAGTTCTTTGAAAACAGTATGTGCATTTAAAAAGACTAGAAATAAACAACAAAACATGGTTACCTTTGAATGATAGGAACGTGGAGGACTTGCCCCCATCTTTTTCTGCTCCTTGTATTTTCCAAAATTTCTAGAATGATATAAGTTACTTTTAAATGAATGAAAAATGCAATAAATGTAAAACTGTGTCCAGATGGTATATATAGAGATTATGACTAGAAATAAAGCTACAGTGTGTAACGTGGTCTCTTTAGTTTTACCCTATATTTTCTCACGTGGCAAAAGCCAGAAAATACCATTCGTGTTTGTAAGCTTTTTAAGATGACCTGAGAGTTCGTTGAATTGAGGATGTTACTTCCTTGATCAACAGATCTGACTCGTGTGGAGCCGTCTCTTGAATTGCTTGGGTTCCCTTCCATGCCTGGAAGGTGCGTTGGCAGTCATCTCAAGGAGCCAGGACAGCTCCTTCCAGCTTCACACACAGATTCAGCTGTTGAGCTTCTGGAGGGGCTCCAGGTCCTGCTCAGGAATGTGTTCAAGCTTGCACACCTACCCTGGCAATGCCGTGGGAGGAATGGGACTGCAACATCTGCCTTTGCCCAAGTGTTCATGATTTGAAGTTCCCTCTCCTGTGTTCTGCTGCTCTCTCAGGCCAGGCAGAGGGTGAATGGAATCTAGGCTTCCTTATTATAAAGACTGTATAGCCAAGTCAGTAAGCATTTCTCTCTCTAGGGCTCGAGGTGTACCATATATACCTTTCGCTGCATCACCAAAAACCAAGTGTTAAAATCTGTATTTGCCTTAGGCTAAGGCCCAGTACCATCATTCAGAATGACTTTTGAGATATGGAAACAGAAAATTGTATCATATTATGAGTTTAGGTATTATTTAATTATTATCTTCTTGAGGTAGTAATTTATTTATTTATTTATTTGTTTGCTTTTCTGTTCACTTCTTTTTTTTAATCTATTTATTTATTAATATTTTATTTTTGGCTGTGTTGGGTCTTTGTTGCTGTGCATAGGTTTTCTCTAGTTGTGATGAGCGGTGGCTGTTCTTCGTCGTGGTGCACAGGCTTCCCATTGCAGTGGCTTCTCTTGCTGCAGAGCACGGGATGTAGGCATGCAGGCTCAATAGTTGTGGCTTGCGAGCTCTAGAGCGCAGGCTCAGTAGTTGTGGTGCGCGGGCTTAATTGCTCCACAGCACGTGGGATCTTCTCCGACCAGGGCTCGAACCCATGTCTCCTGCATTGGCAGGCGGATTTTTAACCACTGTGTCACCAGGGAAGTCCGAGGTAGTAATTTTAAGGTAACAAAGCTGGCCTTTTGCTTTTGCTTCATCCTCAGAAGATGAGAAAAATTCCCAAGTAGAATTTTTCCCAAAATGGTTCATGCCTTAATGGAATTAAACAAATAAAAACTAAATATAGTGCTTAAAGATTCATTAGTTTGATATCATGAAAGCAACTACACCACATAATTCTACAAAGATTAGAATTATGATATAATCTAATTTCTATCATTATTTGACTTATTATTTATCTGATTATAAACATTTGTACCTCAAAATAAGTATATATTCTCTCTATAGTTACAGAGCTAGTGCTTGATTTAGTTGTCAATCAATTTCTTTATTTAAGTGACTGAAAAAAATTTTAATAATTGTTCTTTATATAAAATTAACAGTTTCATAATTAACATTAATTATTGCAACATTTTATTCTTGCAATAAGAAACCTACATTTTTACTTCTGATAGAATCTCAGTGTACTAGGCATAGAAGGATATTTTCAGTTCTGGTTTCCTCTGAAATGTGAATATGTATATTTGGAATTGATATTCTGACACTAAGAATAAAATACATTCCTTGTTCTCATTATTGACATTGTCATGCTATTTGTATATAATGCTAACTTGGACCACTCAGAAGATCAAGGGTGCCAGAAAAGACAGTGATCTACATAGACATACAATTATTGGGTCTTCTGAAGGCCAAGACCAATTTAACTAGCAGTTTTTGGCTGCGGCTGTACTTCAGTTGAATTAATTATAACAACTATTTCATTTTACCAAAGGTTTATGGAACATCTTCTAAGTGCTAGGCGTATAGTTGGCTTAGGATCTACAGTAATGAATGAGAATAAAATAACCTTGTTTTATTTACCTTTAGGTAGCTCAAATGCCCCAGCCTATTTACCCTTTACATTAGCTAATTCAGAATAGTTCAAATCTCTACTTGATATAAGAATGCCATTATTTTACCAGCTTGCCTTTCTTGTATGCTGTTTTGAATCCCTGAGATATCCCAAGCCAGTTGTTAATGAACATCTTAACCAGCTGCCTGGTTCTAGACCACTGCATCATTCTCTTGCCAGCCACTGACATCCTTAAGTCCCTTGCTGCTGCTCTCCCATGGATGGCTTTAACCCCAGGTGCCATTCCAGACTCTCACACTATTCCTCCCAACAGGAAGATCAACTGTGATGTTTGCATGATTTCACTGATGGCTTCAGGATTTAAAAAAAAAAGGAAAAGGAAATACAGATAGAGAACTTCACAGTTGTTCCTGGATATAGAGGTTCTCGGAGGTCACAGACCAAAGCCCTCCATAGGCATTCTGTATTGTTCAGCCTTCTTTGCCCAGACTCAGGCCTGTCTCTGTTCCAGGGATCAGTTTACCTCCCCACGAAGGGAATGCCCGGAACAAGTCTCTCATACCTGCATACAGATCCCCTGTCCCCCAGACCGAGAGGCAGTCACAGGTTCATGCCTCTTTGTCTACTTCCTGCCCCCATCAATCTTGTGGTAAGACTCACAGTGGAACAATATTTTCCTTTTGTGGTAATCCTACACCCATCCACAGAGGTGTGGTCTTTCCCTAAAATAATTCATGACAAGAACAGTACTTTTCCCAAAGATGAGTTTATTAAACTGAAATGACCCCAAGTATGGGGCTGAAACAGTATAGTGCAGTTTGAGCTTCAGGGATCCCAGACCGTTCTTCTTTCTAAGGTAAGATGTGCTCACATTCTTCCTGTGGCTTTCAGTCTTTACCTCTGAATCAGCTGCCTTTTATTTAAATTATTATAAAAGACAATCGGATAACTGTGCAGTCAGGGCCAGTTTTAGAGAAAGTTGTTAAGTATAAAATTTCCTGACGTGTTGCATCCTGGTCATTTAAAAATCACTCCTTTAGGGACTTCCCGGGTGGTCCAGTGGGTAAGGCTCTGCGTTCCCAATGCAGGGGGCCTGGGTCCGATCTCTGGACAGGGAACTAGATCCCACATGCATGCTGCAAGCAAGATTTCGCATGCTGCAACTAAAAGTCTGCATGCTGCACCTAAAGAGTCCGCATGCTGCAACTAATAAGTCTGCGTGCTGCAACTAAAAGATCCCACATGCCACAACTAAAGATCCTGCATGCCACGAGGATGCTGCATGCCACAACTAAGACCTGGCGCAGCCAAAATAAATAAATATTTTTTAAGAAAATCACTCCTTTAGATAATCATTGACTATCCTATCATGTCTTTTCCCCCAAAACAGCAACTCAAGGGACAACTTTCTTATTCCTTGACCTGTAGCAAAATATCTTATTTTCTCATGGATATTAAATGCGTGGCCATCTAACCTGATAAAATAATACAAAAAGGACATAGGATACTTGGTCTGGTTGTCTGAACTTCTCTTACCTTCAGATAAGCCTGCATGGCTATCATGGAAGAGTGCTGCCCACTTCTCTGTTTAAAATTGGATACCTCTGAAGGTCCTTCTGCCCTATGCAAGTGAAACATGTAATTTGAGATAGTCTGATAAAAACACTTTAAAATAGAAAGTGAGATTTTTCTCTTCTTCCACTTAAACTCACTGTTACCTTCCCCTTAGCCAGAAAATTGACATTATAAATGTTATCATCACCATGCATATTATTAGCCTAGAAATTATATCATCTGAGGTCAAAATTGGATGTTGAGACTCTGATATCTTGCTTCTCTACCACCTCTAGGTCCTTTACCCAAGACCTCTGGGACTAAATATATTCTGGTTGCAAGTGGCTGCTAACAGGAGCTGAACTTACTTTTCTCCTAAGAGGGAGGAAGTGTGGTGAAACCAGCACTAGGACTAATAAATTGGGACTTGAGGGACAGAATGCACACCCCACTCCCAGGCATTGCATTCTCCCTAGAGTGGCCCATGAGCATGGTGTTGGATGTTTGGGGGATCATCTGTGAGAATAACTCTGGGAGAAAGTAAAATAGGGACAAAAGTTATGAAGGGTGCTGGTATTCTGCAGAGGTTACAGCAGAATTCTAGAACAGCCATTCATTTCATTTTAAAGGTTTCTTTCTTACTACTAAATATATATATATTTAAGTAAATCTAAAGCACAATTTATTTCTAGGACAAATGGCAATCAGAAAGGCACAGGTAAGCTGGCTTTATCTTTTTTTTTTAGATGTTGGGGGTAGGAGTCTATTAATTAATTAATTTATTTTTGCTGTGTTGGGTCTTCGTTTCTGCGCGAGGGCTTTCTCTAGTTGTGGCAAGCGGGGGCCGCTCTTCATCGCGGTGCGGGGGCCTCTCACTATCGCGGCCTCTCTCATTGCGGAGCACAGGTTCCAGACACGCAGGCTCAGTAGTTGTGGCTCAAGGGCCTAGTTGCTCCGTGGCATGTGGGATCCTCCCAGACCAGGGCTCGAACCTGTGTCCCCTGCATTAGCAGGCAGATTCTCAACCACTGCACCACCAGGGAAGCCCAATCTTTTATAAGATAATACAAAGAAGTCATTTTTTAGATTTCAAACTTAAAAGGAAGCATTATGATGTATGTCCTGTTTCTGTGAAATGCCATGTGTTAATTAGCAACATGGGCAAGTCCACCTACCTCCAAAGAAGCTAAATTTTCAGATGGAAGTGTCATCATTACTCAGTTAAGTCAAGGATTTTGGTTGCTTGAGTTGAAATATAACAGTTAGATTTCAGTGATTCAGTGAGATGATGCAAGGTCAAAAATTAGTTACTGGTTTTCCTTATGTTTTACAATGGATTAGTTTTATAAACAAGGCTAATATATTAATGACGAGTTTATTTTCCAAATCCTTTATCTCTTTTTTATTATTTAGTTCAGTAATTCTTATCATAAATTTTAATATTTTAAGAGAGTACACAAAGTAATATGTTTGAACATAACTTTTATATGGCACTGATATTTTCTAAAGTTTTATGAGAAAAATGGCTTTGTGACACTGTAGTAATTTGGATTTAGGGACTACAGCCAAAATATTGATATATGTGCAGTTCAAATCACATTTCAATTATAACAGAATTATTTTCTGCAACTCAGCTCTAGGAATTGCTTAAACCTGATTTATGTGTAGTCTGAATAGATTTTAATGAAGAAAATGGCCTTTGTGGAGAGGTGAAAGGAATAAATTCATTCGGAAAATTTTGTGGAATTGAGTTCTTTAAATTGGGGGCATCAGGGTAAAGTATTTATGGAACAAATAGGTTTAACATATCAAGATTAGTACTATTTTAACAATGCTCTGAAGGTGATTGTTTAGCCTATGGTATAGTGCATAATGACACTTTGCAATAGAGTGTGTGGGTGTAAATGAGTTCTTGGCATACCATATACATAGAATCAATATCTTTATGATCATACTCTGTACTATAACTTATTTTCTGAATTTTAAACGTTCAACTGGTGAACTCTCCAGATGTGGATGAGTCTTTAGTTTCTCCTTCCCTTCCATAGAGCTCCAAGCCAACTTGGATCAACAGAACTGCTCAAGCCGGTATCTTTGTTTTCCCCCCAGGCAGAATCCATCACAAGCAAGGATCCTTTCTTTATCGGAACTCTGCATCCCTCACGGCACAGTGCTGTCCGCCTCAGCCAGATCTTTTCCATGCACACCCCTTTTCCCTTAGCTTTTGCCCAGTTGTGCTCTGAATAGTGTTCTCCTTTTTCTTCTGTGAGAGCATCTTTTTCTTTATTCGAGTTGAGAACTGAAAACATTGTAATAATCACACTGAGAAGCATAAAAATGCTAGTAACATTGGTATTAGCTAAAATGAAAAAATTATATATGTTAAAGGGGGACTGAGCAAAATAAAAAGCCAAGGCCATCTTCATTACCCAAGATCCTTCAGGTACTGAAAAGGCTCCTTTAAAATCTTTACTTAGGCTATAATTTATCACTATACCCTTATCTAACTCAATGAAAATCAGCACTTAAAAGTAAACAAAATTTTATCTTAGTCTGTTTTACTCTTTTTCTATTTCAATTACTAGATTACCATATATTGTGTTTCTATTATTTTGTGTTTCAGATGTTCTGCATTTCAGCCTCATCAGAGATTAAATTGATGTTTATGGGCTAATCTGGACAGCTAAAAACAGTTTGTTTCACTACATCTGTAAGAAAATATGTTCAAATTCCCACTGGCTGACTTATAAAGAGGCTTTTGGAATACAACCCAATGTAAGTTGCAGACATAATGTGTTTTCGTCTTTGTTAGTCACCTCCTCCCCAAGTTAGGGCATGTATCTGTTGGCAGGTGTGCAGATGTGTGTGTATTATGTATACTTTGATGTCTACACATACCCTTTTTCATAGTATGGATTCGTAGCATCCTTTATTCCTTCCTTCAATAGATATTTGAATGCCTATTATGTAAAATTTGCAGTTCTAGGCCCAAAGGATACCCAGAAATGAGGTTACTGCCCCCACAGAGCTCACAGTCTATTGGGGAAACAGACATAAATCAAATAATTGTACAAATACATATGACGTGCACATGGTGAGAGGTGTTCTGAAGAGAGGTCACATAGTATGATGTGAGCATGTAAACAGGGATCTGCCTTATCTCCAGGGCCAGATAGGTTTCCAGGAGAGGGTAATGCTCCAGCTAAGATCTCAGGGGTGAGCAGGAGTTTAAAGGGCAAAAGAATTGAGAGGTGATGGGAGGAGGGGCAAGGGTAGAGTGGAAAATGCTCCAGACAGAGGAAACACATGTTCAAAGATCATATTTGCTCAGTTAAGTGCTTTTGATAATTTTTTCCAAGCGTGATCACTGAGTATCTAGGAGATTTTAACTTAAACCATACCATGACATTAATCATAATCATACTAGAAAATAAGAAGGCCTATATTTCATAAGCATTTGTCCTTTTTTTTTAGGTATGAAGTATTCCTTAAGCCCTGACAACTACCCTGAAGATGGAATTATGAATATGGCAACTTTTCTACGGGGCTTTGAAGATAAGGGAGTAAAGAACGACAGACCTGAGGACCAGCTGAGTAAAGAGAAAAAGAAAATTCTGTTCTCCTTCTGTGAGGTGTGCAACATCCAGCTAAACTCTGCAGCCCAGGCCCAAGTCCATTACAATGGCAAATCTCACCGCAAACGAGTCAAGCAGCTGAGTGATGGACAGCCTCCGCCCCCAGCCCAGGGCTCCGGGCCACCACTGGCCAGCCCCAGCACTTATACCAGCACAGGTAGGTGGGAGGGCCTGGGGGCCCATTTCCTGCTGGGAGACATGCTTCTGTTCTAGAAAATGAAGGATTTAGAGCAAGGCTTATCTTTCCCCTTAAAACTACTACCACAATGTATATTCTTTTCCCTACAGGTAAAATCCAAGAGCTGTCTGTTACTTCTTAGGATACATTTTTTTATTGTTTTAATATATATTATACTAGACACAAATATATATAAACATAAAATGTGTATATCAGCCCATTGACATAGTTCTGTATCTCTATAGTTTGTGAACAGTCCTTATTATATTTTGAAATGTGTTTAAAATGGATCAGTGATATCAATTTTTTTCTCCTCTCTGCAGAATTAGGCTTTCTTTGGCTTTCTTGCTCTGCTTTCCGTTGAGTAGCGTACAATTAGGTGGTATATAAAAAGCTCCAGTTTTATTTATAACATCCATGATGCAGGAAAGGAGCATTAATCTTGTGCGCTAGACGTGTTATATTCAGCGTGCCGGTGGTGTTCTAACAATAGGAACAGCCGTTGCCAAAACCAGCAAGGCTTACCTCTGAGCTCCAGCACCACCGCAAGCACTTTCCCTGCCTCATGCCTCTCACCCTTTCCTGTGAGCTGGATAGAGGCAGAAGCTTGGAGATTCATTCTTGCATCTGCCCTGAATTCTAAACAGTCTTGCAAACCCTGTATCTTATCCTTGGGCAATGCTGCCTCCTTCATATTGCTGGCCTTTGGTCTGTTCGTTGTGACACAACTAAAGAAAAATGTGAAATGTACTGTTTTCCATGGTGAAGATTTCTACAAAAAGTAGGCCTCCTCCGCAGGTTTACTTGGGAGGCCAGGAGAAGCCTCCTCCTAAATATGAGGAAAAGCTCCAAATTCCTCTCTAGCAAGTGTTTGCTTTGGTAATGAACCTTCAACTTGAAGTGAGATGACGCGGTGCAGCCCTTTGTTGGAATTTCACTTGGTGCTGTTGCATAGTTTTTGATTTCGTTAAGTTATGCCATTATCCATATTAAGCTCCGGTAAAAATGGCTTGTATGTGTTTGCTGTAAATTAATAATTTTTCTCTTTCAAGCTAAACCTAATTACTTTTTACCCAGTATATAATTTAATTTTATTAAATTATTTTCCTCAGTCAGTACTTACCATGCTGTGAAAGAACTTAAAGGAACTTATAGGGTATGAGATACACACTTATTACAATAGAGAAAGATAACTTTTCTGTTTTGTATTTACTTGTTATGATGATAATTGTTATCATCATATATTCATTTGTTATTCACAAATGCATTAATGTATGTGTATTTACATATTAAAAATATAGTTGGTGTTAGAGTAAAAACTGATGACTATCTTATATCTAAATCAGAGAGCAAATAGCCCTGAGTAAAGGTTTGAATTACATTTGTTAGAATCCAAATATCTATGTTTAAATTGAGGTTAACCTGTGGTTTCTAAAAGAGGTAATGTTAGTAGCTAACATTAACTGAACATTTTCTGTGGGACATATTTTGGTCCTAAGAGCTTTATAGGAATTTTCTCGTTTAATCTTCTCATGAACCCTGAGGTAGGTACTAAGATTATTCCTAATTTACAGATTAGGAACAGAGGCACAGAGATAAAATTTGTACAGCTTCATACAGCATGGAAATGGCAGATCAGAGTTCCAACCATATATAATTAATAGTGAAGCCATAATTCTTCGTCACTACTTTGCTGCTGTTTTCTACCATGCAGTAAACTCAGGTTAAATTCAAACCAATATGCTGTAATATATTTGTGGTCACAAATGGTTTTTATCATGGCAAACTACCTTTCTCTGATGGGTTTTGAAAACAGACATGTAAAGCTCCAATTCATGAATTTCTCCATTTTTCTCCCATACTGATGAAATTAGCTAGCTGATATAAAATACATTTAGCTAAGACATACACAGAATATTATGGATATATTCTATAAATAAAACATAGCTCATCAACTAGTATAACACAATATATTAATATATAGGAAAATGGGTAAGAAAATGAAACAGCTTTTCAAGTTTTATATTAGGCACAAAGGACAGTTTTCATATGCTGATAATATAGTCAGTGATTCATTCTCAGAAGATTTGGGTTTAACATATGATGAAGGCAAGTCACTTAACTTCTGAAACTGGTTAGCATAATCCTCCCATCTGAAAGAAAAAGTAGGTATAACAATGTTCCCTCTTTGAAATAGAAATTGGACATAGATGTATATACAAAGATGATTATGACATGATTTATAATTCCAAAATATTAGCTGTATCCTGAATGTCCAATAGGAGAAAAGTTAAATACGTTATAGTACATTTATAAGATGAATGATAGAAACCATAGTCATTAAAAATTGTATTTCTGAAGAATACCTAATGAAAGGTAAAACTGCCTGTGGGATCATGCTAAGCGAAACAGCAGGAACTAGAGTGGAATATACCTTAGTCCTGTTATGTGTGCATGTGCACATTATCTACTGTTTAGAGTCTCAACTCGATGAGGAGTCAGCCTGACATGGTTTTATTTGTTTCCAGTCACTTTCCTCAGTTTTAATCAATCGAATATCTATTTCCTACTGGGTAGCAGCTCCCTTAAACACCTTCTCAGACCATAACTTTTCACATTTGTATATTCAGAGGGACTCTTTAATTTAGAAGACAGTTCTACTTATAAAAACATCCATTTCATAGACAAATTAAGATTTGGCTAGATGGACTGACATTTAGAGTGGAAGGTGGGGCACAGTCGGCTCTCCCGCCACCCCTCCCTCTGCCTGCCCTTCTGCCCAGGTGGTGGGAAACCATGGAGGGATGGAGGGGTGGAGGTGTCCTTACTTTACAGCCTTGACAAAGTTGTAACGCTATTCTTGGTAGGTAATTACTATTCTGGTTGTCTCTGTGGGTCACAGATGCTCTTATCAGACCTTATGGAAGAAGAGCTCCCCTCACATGGTCCCTTAGACATTGGGAGTCCCTGAGATTTAGCTGCATCTTCCTCTTCTCTCATCTGTGTACCAACTCTTGGGGCTTGAGATCATGTGCAGAATCCATCTGACAACTAACATTTCTCTTGAAAACCTAGAGCCGCTAGGGCCCAGGCAGGTAGAGGTGCAGTAGGTGGAGGTAGGGGGCTTCTCTCCACATTTCTCTTGCCTGCTCAGGTAGCACAGAGGAGGCTGGCAAGTCAACTGACAAAGCAGGTACTTAATCAGGGAACAAAATGCCTATCTCCCTTTTTTGCCCATCACTTGGCTTTAGGGACTTATCCCCCCTTCCCCCAAAAAAGATATATTAGAGTCCTAATCCCCAGTACTTCAGAATGTGACCTTATTTGGAGATAGAGTCTTACAGAGGAACTTAAATTAAAATGAGGCCATTAGGGTTGACTCTAATCCAATATGACTGGTGTCCTTATAAAAAGGGGAAATCTAGACATAGAGACAGATGCACACATAGGGAAGATGATGTGAAAACACAGGGAGAAGATAATTGTCTTCAAGCTGAGGAGAGAGCCCTGGAACTGATCATTCCCTTAGAACCCTCAGAAAGAACCCACTGTACAGTACCTTGATTTTGGACTTCTAGCCTCCAGAACTGTGAGATGATAAATTTTTATTGTTAAGCCACCCAGTTTGTGGTACTTTGTTACAATAGCCCTAGCAGATTAATACAGGGAGAAAAATAGTAGCACATCTCCTCCCTAAAGGAGAAAAGATATGGTAGTAGACATAACCTTCCAAGAACTTCATTTCAGAGGGAACTTCCCCTCCTCTCTGTCAGTCTTATTGTCGTTTGGGGGTTGGCAGGGTAGGAGTGGTGTCCACAGGGTGGTGGTTGAGACTTGAGCCATTTTTCTGAATAAGAAGTGATTGACCCCCAAACATTGGTAGTTCTTTCACTAAATTTAGAATTTAGTGTGTTCCTTATGGAAAAACAGGAAGATTCTTAGAGTTTACCTAAAACTATTTTAGAACACTCTGGGCTACAGAAGGAGGAATCAGAGGGGAAGCAAAGAGAGCTTAACTAGCTTAAATAGGGATCCTTCACACGCAGATGAAGTTTTGTAAGATACAAAGGAATTTATCATTAGCAGTTTACTTTTAAAGATTGGCTAAAGGAAGCTTTTCAAATAGAGAGGAAATGCTAAAAGAATGAAGCATAGAACAAACTATCAGTAAGAGTTCTCCAGAGAAACAGAAGCAATATGCATATATATATATATACACACACACACACACACACACACACACACACACACACACACACACACATACATACATATATGTGTGTGTGTGGTGTATATATACATATATAATAAGAATATTTATTAAAGGAATTGGTTCATATGATCATGGAGACTGACAAGTCCTAAGATCTGCAGTCAGAAAGCTAGAGACCCAGGGGAGCTGATGGTGTAGTTTCAGTCTAAAGACTGGCAGGCTTGAGACCCAGGAAAAGCTGATGTTTCAATTTAAGTTGGAAGGCAGGAAAAAATTGATAGCCCATGTCGAAGGCAGTTAGGCAGGAGGAATTCCCTCTTATTCAGGGGAAGGCCAGTCTTTTGTCCTATTCAGGCCTGCAACTGACTGGATGAGGCCCATCCATATTAGAGAGAGGAATTTGTTTTACTGAGTTTATGGATTCAAATGTGAAATTCAACATAAATCGCAGCAATATCGTTTTGAATCTGTCTCCTAGAGTAATGGAAATAAAAATAAACAAATGGGACCTAATTAAACTTAAATGCTTTTGCACAGCAAAGGAAATAGTAAACAAAATGAAGAGATAACCTACAGAATGGGTTGCAAACAATGGGCTTAATTTCCAAAATATATGAACAGCTCATACAGCTCAATATCAAAAAAACAAACAACCCAATCAAAAAATGGGCAGAAGACCTAAATAGACATTTCTCCAAAGAAGACATACAGACGGCCAACAGACACATGAAAAGATGCTTAACATCTCTAATTATTAGAGAAATGCAAATCAAAACTACAATGAAGGTATTATCTCACACCAGTCAGAATGGCCATCATCAAAAAGTCTATAAATAATAAATGCTGGAGAGGGTGTGGAGAAAAAGGAACCCTCCTACACTGTTGGTGGGGATGTAAATTGGTGCAGCCACTATGGAAAACAGTATGGATGTTCCTTAAAAAAACTAAAAATAGGGCTACCATATGATCCTGCAATCCTCCTCATGGGCATATATCCGGAGAAAACCATAATTTGAAAAGATACATGCACCTCAATATTCATTGCAGCATTGTTTACAATAGCCAAGACATGGAAGCAACCTAAAAGTTTTAGGTATACAGCACAGCGACATATATATATATATATATATATATATATATATATTCAGTTATATACATAACTGAATCACCATGCTGTATACCTGACACTTACATGATACTGTAAATCAACTATACTTCAATAAAAAATTTTTAAAAATTGTGTTCAGTACAGCCTTAATTTGAACGTAATTGATTCTTTAAAAATATTATATAGCCCCAATTTTCTTGTGTTTAAGTTCTCCAACATTTTGAAATACCTTTTCCTTTATTTTTTAGACAAAACAAAGTTTGGAGAACCACTTCCACATTTATTCGTAATTCTAGGTCTTTCTGTAAGTTCCCAAAGAGAATCCATTGGACAGATCTTACTTTAATTCCATGTTCTTTTTGAATTTGGGGAATTTTTTTTTCTCAACTGCTCCCTATGTTCTCTTTTCTCTGCCTAATATTAAGGCAAATGTGGGCTTCTTTAATGACCCCCAAAAGCTTATCAACTTTGTAGATTTGTGGGTAGTGTATTTTACTGAAGGTTTGAAATCGTGATGGAACTGTGTAGATATACCATTATTAAATCATTTTCATAAGAGTATGTAACAGATCAATAAGAATTTATATAGTTATATATGCATACATATATGTGTGTGTATGTTCATTCTAAGGACACTCTTGTAATGAAAATTTCTCATTTGTTAACTTTTCCCAGCACATCTCCTAGGCCCTCCTTATTACCATGACTGTGATTTTCCTGTCATCCTGGTAAACACTGACTGTGCAGTGCTGCAAGGAAGTACATTCTGTCATGTAAGATTGTTCATATAATTCTTGTTCAAAATGTTTCAGTGTTCCTCATTTCTTTCAGAATAAAATCTACACACACACAAATGTGAAATTTATCCAAAAACAAACTCAGAGAAACACCCAGAATAGTGTTTGACCAAATATCTGGGCATCCTATGACCCAGTCAAGTTGATACGTAAAATTAATCCCCACACAATCCTTTTCCTCATAAGTTTTATAAAACATATTTGATGATTGAAATGAAATTTAACCATATGATACTCAAGATAATAATGATTAAAAGTGGAAGTTAAAGGGACCTAAATGGAAGTAAGTTTTCTATACTTCATTTGAAGTAGCTAAATGATGATACCAGTAGATTGCCATAAGTATATATATTGTAATACCCATATCAACCACTCTGAAAACTATAGAAAGCAATACAATCAAAGAGAATATAAATAAATCAAGATGGAGTCCTAAAAAATGTTCAGGTAACCCATGTGATGACAAGAAAAGAGAAACAGAGAAATGAGAACCAGAGGAAACAAATAGAAAATTGGCTCTTTGAAAAAGATAAATGAAATTTACAAGCCTCTAGTAAGACTGACAAAGATGAAAAAGAAAGAAGACACAGATGGAATAGATGATATTACTACAGAATTTGCAGCAATTAAAAATATAATAGGGCTTCCCTGGTGGCGCAGTGGTTGAGAGTCCGCCTGCTGATGCAGGGGACACGGGTTCGTGCCCCGGTCCGGGAAGATCCCACATGCCATGGAGTGGCTGGGCCTGTGAGCCATGGCCGCTGAGCCTGCGCGTCCGGAGCCTGTGCTCTGCAATGGGAGAGGCCACAACAGTGAGAGGCCCGTGTACCGTAAAAAAAAAAAAAAATATATATATATATATATATATATATATGTGTGTGTGTGTGTATATATATATATATATATATATATATATATATATATAAAATAAGTAAATACTATAAAAAAACTTATGGTCAGAAATTTGATAACTTAGAAAAATGAACCAGTTCTTCAGAAACCATAAACTACCAAATGCAACCAAGATAAAGCAATCTATAATGATCATACAAGTTGAATTCATAATTACAAAGCACCCCAAAAGAACTTTCTAGATCTACATGGTTTTACTGGAAAACTGTACCAAGCATTTAAAGAACATCAATTTTACACTATTTCTTTCAGAAAATAGAAGAGGAGGAAACACTTCCCAAATTATTTTATGAGGTCAGTGTTACCCTGATACCAAAAGCAGACAAATAAAAAAAAGAAAACTACAGACTAATATCTCTCATGAACTTAGACTGAAAAATTCTCAACAAAATATCAACAAACTGAATCCACCAATGTGTAAAAATAATTATACACCATGATCAAGTGGGATTTATTCCAGATTTGCAAGACTGGTTCAACATTTGAAAACCAATAAATATAAAATACCATGTCAACAGCTAAAGAAGAAAATCATATGATCATATCAGTTGTTGCCATAAAAGCATTTGAGAAAACCCAATACTCATTTTTGATAAAAACTCTCAGCAAGTTAGAAATGGAGGGGAATTGCCTCAATTTAATAAAGAACATCTACAAAACAGTCTATAGCTAACATCATTTTTAGTGGTGAAAGACTGCTTTTCCCTGAGATCAAGAGCAAGGTAAGTTTGTCCATTCTCACCTCTTTTATTCGACATAGTGCTGGAAATTGTAGGCACCATAATAAGGCAAGAATAAATAAATAAAAGGCATACAGATTGTAAAGGAAGAAATAAAATCGTTCTTTGCAGATGACATGATGGTCCATATATAAATCCCAAAGAATCTATGAAACTTTACAGGATAGAGAACTCACAAAAACCAGTTGCATATCTTTATATATCACTAAAAGTGAACACATGGAAACTTAAACTTAAAAGCACAATACCATATATAATCACCCCTCAAAAATGAAATACTTAGATACATACTGTAAAAAACATGTACAGAATCTGTATGCTGAAAATCACAAAATGTTAAGAAAAGAAATCAAAGAAGACATAAATTAATAGAGAGATATACCATACTCATGAATTGGAAAACTCAACATAGTTAAAATGTCAGTTCTCCGTAAATTGATCTATAGGTTTCATGAGATTCCTTCAAAACCCTAGCAAGATTTATTATATACATAGACAAGCTTAATCTAAAATTGTATAGAAAACCACAGGCCCTACAGCTAAAACAATCTTGACAAAGAAGAAATAAAGTAGGAAAAATCTCTACCCAATATCAAGGCTTACTATGTAGCTGAAGTAATCAAAGCTGTTGGGGTTTTTTTTGTTTTTTTTTTAAATTTTTTTTTTTTTTTTGCGGTACGCGGGCCTCTCACTGTTGTGGCCTCTCCCGTTGCGGAGCACAGGCTCTGGATGCGCAGGCTCAGCGGCCATGGCTCACGGGCCCAGCCGCTCCGTGGCATGTGGGATCCTCCCGGACCGGGGCACGAACCCGTGTCCCCTGCATCAGCAGGCGGACTCTCAACCACTGCGCCACCAGGGAAGCCCAGGGTTTTGTTTGTTGTTTGTTTTTTTTGAGGCGGTATAGACACATAGATCAATGGAAAAAACTACAGAATCCAGAACTGTAGATTCACACAAATATGCTCAATTGACTCTTGACAATTCAAAATCAATTCAGTGAAAGAAAAATAGTCTTTTCATCAAATGGTGCTGGAGCAGTTGCACATCTATAAACAAAACAATAGCAAAAATAAAAACAACCCTCCCCCCCGAAAAAAAACTTTGACCTAAATTTTATACCATATACAAAAATTAACCAAACTGGATCATGTATTTAAATGTAAAACATAAAAATATAAAACTTTTAGGGAAAAAATGGAAGAAAATCTCTGGGACCTAGGGCTAGGCAAAGAGTTCTGACTTGACACCAAAAGCATGATCCATAAAAGGAAAACTGATGAATTAGACTTCATTCAAAATTAAGAACTTTTGCTTTGTAAAATACCATGGGAAAAGAATGAAAATGTAAGCTACAGATGGTAGAAAATATTTACAAACCACATATCAAACAAAGGATCTAGAGTACATAAAGAACTATCAAAACTCAACAGTAAAAAAAAAAAAAAAATCAAACAATCCAATTAGAAAATGGGCAAAAGATAGGAAGAAAAATTTCACTGAAGAGAATGTACAGATGAGAAATAAGTGCATGAAAATATGTTCAGCATCATTAGTCATCAGGGAAATGCAAAATAAAACCACAATGAGGTTTTACAATATACCTGTCAGAATGGCTAAAAGAAGAAATAGTGACAACACTAAACATGACAAGGCTGAAGAGTAAATGGATCACTCGTACATTACTAATGGAAATGTAAAATGGTACAGCCCCTTCTAGAAAACAGTTTAGAGGTTTCTTGTAAGACAAAACATGAAATCACCATTCGACCCAGAAATTGTACTCTTGGGAATGTATTCCAGAGAAATGAAAATATACGTTCTCACAAAAACCTGTATATGAATTTCATAGCAGCATTATTTGTAATAGCCAAAAACTATGAACAACTCTATATTAGTTTTCTGAGGCTGCTATAACAAATTAACACAAACTTGGCAGCCTAAAACAATAGAAATTCATCCTCTTTAAGTTCTGGGGTCTATAAGTCTGAAATTTGCAGGGCCATACTCCCTCCATGGGCAATACATAGGGAGAATCCATTTCTTGTCTCTTGCATCTTCTGCTGGCTGCCCGGGCATCCCTGGACTGGTGGCTGCATCAATTCAATCTCTGCCTCTGTCTTCACATCACTTTCTCTTCTGTGTGTCTGTGTCTTCTTTTCTGTCTGTTTCAAACCTCCCTCTGCTTTTCTCTTATAAGGATACTTGCAGTTAGATTTAGGGACCCCTGGATAATGCAAGATTATCTCTTCATCTCAAAATTCTTAACTCAATCACACCTGTAAAGATCCTTTTTCCAAATAAGGTAACATTCAAAGGTTCCAGGATTTGACCTGCATATTTTTGGGGGGTGAAGTGTTAACATGTGGTACATCCATACCATGGAATAGTACTCCATAATAAAAAGGAATGAACTATTGATACTCGCAACAACTTGGATGAATCTCTACAATTATGCTAAGTGAAAAAAATCAATCCCACAAAGTTACATACTGTGAGTCCCATTTGTACAACATTTTTGACATGACAGAATTTTAGAAATGGAGGAGAGATTAGTGGTTCTTGGGGGTTAAGGCTGGGGACAGGTGTCAGGAGGGAAGTGGGTGTGATTATAAAAGGTCAACATGAGGGATCCTGTGGTGGTGGATTCACGACCCACACAGGTGACAAACATACACATACACACGCACATATACACATGAATACAAGTAAAACTGGGGAAATCTGCATAGGATTGGTAGATTGTATCCAAGTCAACATCCTGGTTGTGATACTATCTTATAATTTTACAAAATGTTACCATCAGTGGAAGATGGACAAAGTGTTCAATGGAACTCCCTGTATTATTTCATACAACTGCATGTGAATCTCTAATTATCTCAATAAAAATTTCAGTTAAAAATTCATAATAAAGGTACCACCTAAAACACCTGTATTCTGGTAGCATTATCAGATGTGATAATGAACACAAATTTGGGGGTTTTGCTTTTTAAAAATTATCAAGTGCCTACAGAGATTAGAAAAATACAATCTCTTAAGTGTCGAGAGAGGACAGATATATAAATAAATGAATGACAATGATATGCTAAGAACAATGATGATCTACATATAAAGTAAATGTGGCACAGAGAAAGGGATGGTCAACTTTATGAAGATCAGAGAAGGCTTCCTAGAGGAGGTGATATTTGCAGTGAATTTTGAAAAATGAGTTTCAAGGTATTCAAGGAAAAGCAACATTCCAGGTAGAGGGGACAGCAATGTAAATGCGTGTTGGGATAAACTATAAATAGTTTATTCTTATTGGGATGAGTATGAGTGGGGGCAAAGGAGGAACATTTGGCAAACTATAAAGAAAGGAGCTGGAAGAGGGAGAAGAGTCATCCTTGTCCCATGGGATCAGAGGCATAGGAAAAACACAGCTGCTCAAACACACATGTAAAAAAAAATCAGCGACAGCTGTGATTCAGAGCACTCCTGAGTTCTCTTTATATCCTACTCTGGTTTTCATCAAACAGAAGCCTCCCCAACAAGACCAGACATCCTAGCTTAGGTACTATTTGCCCAGGTTACCTCCCAATTGCACAGAGATTACTTTCCATAACCCACACACAGCTTCCCAATTCCGGACAAAATGGACCACATTCATTTTCTCTCTAGAGTGGCTAGTGACCCTCATCCTGCCCTCTGCTGTCAAAGGCTGAGACCTATTCTTTATCCTGAGTGCCCATCGCTATAATATTTCTCCACCATCCCTATTCCAATCACCATTCTCATTCTCTGAGATAGATCTGAA
Source organism: Leucopleurus acutus (assembly GCF_964270905.1). Classification (NCBI taxonomy): domain Eukaryota; kingdom Metazoa; phylum Chordata; class Mammalia; order Artiodactyla; family Delphinidae; genus Leucopleurus; species Leucopleurus acutus. The sequence continues at coordinate 65,502,911 of NC_139149.1, read as the reverse complement.
CTTAAGAAATTTAGAGAAATTGGATGCATTAATGACTGATAATTTAAGCCAGTGGTTCTCAAAATTTGGCGTGTATCAGAATCACCTGGAGGGTGGGTTGAAATGCAAAGTGCTGGGCTCTATTTTCATAGTTTCTGATTCAGTAGGCCAGGGGGTGAAGCCTGAGAAGTTGCATTTCTAACAAGTTCCCAGATGATGTGGAAGCTCCTGGTCCAAAAAATCACACTTTGACAACACTAACCGAACGGAGGAGGATTTATACCCAGAAAAGGAGCTTCTTTATTTATTTTAGCATCAAGGGTTTTTTTTTAATTAATTAATTTTATTTATTTATTTTTGGCTGCATTGGGTCTTCGTTGCTGTGCGTGGGCTTTCTCTGGTTGCAGTGAGTGGGGGCTACTCTTCATTGCGGTGTGTGGGCTTCTCATCGTGGTGGCTTCTCTTGTTGTGGAGCATGGGCTCTAGACGCGTGGGCTTCAGTAGTTGCAGCACACAGGCTCAGCAGTTGTGGCTCATGGGCTTAGTTGCTCCGCGGCATGTGGGATCTTCCCGGACCAGGGCTCGAACCCGTGTCCCCTGCATTGGCAGGTGGATTCTTAACCACTGCACCACCAGGGAAGTGTCAGGAGCTTCTTACTTTAAATAAATTTGTAATTGGGAAATGGTCAGGGAAGGGAAAGGTGACCTCATGCTCCTGTCTTCCTCTGGGGCATCCACTGACCCATGGAAAAAGAGGGATGATGTCATGGAAATAGAATGATATAGCCACCCAGCCCCATCAACCAATCCCCACCCCTCCTGAGAGCTTTCTAAGCAACTCTGCACCTCCTGCAGTATCATAAAAACAGTGAAGGTAGACTGAAAGGCTGTGGTTATGTGAGTGAATGTGGCCTTACCTTGTGCCAGGTATGGCGCTGTGGAGGTTATCTCATTTGAAGCCTCTCAACAGATTTGTGAGGAAGGTATTGTTATTATAATGGACAATGTGAATGAGGAATAAAGAGGTTAGGTAGTAGCGGAAAGAGGCAAGGCTAGGATTTGGAACATGGCAGCCTAGTTCTGCAGCCTGATTCCTCACCATGGTGTTATTGCCTCCCATCCATAGACATCAGCTGGGAGGGACAGAATTTGCCTGGTGTGTGCTTATAGGTTACTTCTGCACAGAGAATGTACCTGACGTGCAAGTTGAATCAGAAAACCGGGGCCTTCAGTTCTCTCTGGCTGTAGCATGTTTATGTGGTAAGTCTGGCTTTTACTGTTCAGAGGACTTCCCCACATCTCATTCAGTGATACATGATTCTCCCCCTTCCAATCAGAAGCAGGTAAATCACCAGATAAAGTAATAAACGTTAACTTGACATTTTGTTCTCCTTGTGTCCTTAGGAAAGGTATGTATCTGTCATGGAGAATCAAACTGCCCCAAGGATTATAGGGGGGAGGATTGATTTTATTCTGGGGCTTTAAGGATCCATATTTTCTCAGAATGGCAAGGGGTTCTCTCTTAGGGGGTGACCTGTGATCCTGCCTTTGGCAATGGATGGTACCTGTGAGATCAGGCCAAGAGCATGGAGGTTCTGTTGAATTGTGGCAAGAGAGACACATCTGCACTTGATCTGAGGTGCACCGGAGATAGAGGTTATCATGAGAAGATTGAAATAATGGCTTTAGGTCTCAACACTCAGCAGGTTGTGTATGACTGTCCTCACATTATAGATAAAGACACCAAGAGTAAGAGAGATTTGGAGCCCTTTCCTAAGGCCACACAAAAGAATTCAAAGTCTGAGATCCATCTCTCTATATATATTACCTCTCATAATTTTTTTACAACAGATTCTTCACAAAGTAAAAATGAAAAGAATTCAGGATTTTTTCCTTATTTTCAGTGTTTGATTTTTTTCCATTTGTATACTAAAATGCCCATTTTCTCTCCCACCTTCAATTTATTCCAAATTTCTAATCTCATTTAAAGTTAATCTTTGAAGATTAAACAGGAGTTAATCAAGCAAAGAGAGTGGAGAAAAGTGATTCAAAGGGAGTAAAGGGAATGTTTAAAATCTTAAATTGAGAAAAAGCTTGACATGTCTAAAGAGCTGAGACGTGCCTGAAACTGAGTGAGAGGATTAGAAAGACCAGAGAATTTGTGAAGGTTGGCAGAAGGCTTTAGACTTTTTCTTTTTACATTTTTAAATTTGAATCATGATTCTGTGGGTCAGAGACTGGGGCTGGTGTCAGCTAGGTGGTTCTCATCCGGGACTCACTGGAGGTCAGTCACGCAGCTGCAGGCAGCTGGCACCTCATCTGGGTTGGATGGTCTCAGGTGGCCTCATGCACACAGCATCTAACAGTTGATGCTGGCTGCAGGCTGGGTCATTCTCGCCAGTAGACTCTCCTGCTGGACAAGGTTAGATAGGCTTCAATCACACATGGGTCACAGAGCAGCATGGCTGGACAGCAAGAGCAGAAGCTGCAGCCACTGTGTTCTTTTGGTCAGAGCTGGTCACAAGACCACGACAAATTCAACTGGTAGAAAAATAGACTCTGCCTCTTGGTGTGAGACGTGGCATCTTTCATTTGGCCTTAGGGATTCTGAACTGAATTTGAGTAGATTTTAAGTTGAGGACACTGTGGGGACAGAGGGGAGAAAGTAAGGATGGGTTTTGCAACGGGAAGTGGACGTAATGGTTTGGAGGTGGGAATGGAGGGCAAGATCTGAAAATGGGTTGTCAGCTGGAGCATTTTATACTGTGTAATTTTCTTTGCTGCCATATTCTGTGCTTCTCTTTGATGCCTCCAGGATCTTCAGCTGGTTTTTTCCCCTTCCTTTCTAATGTTCTCTAATTCTCATTCCAATTTTACATTCAAGAAACAGCTTCTAGGGTCAGGGCATTGTGATAGGTATTAAGACTATTAAAAAATGTATGTGGGTTATTAAAATACATAAGCCAGATTTCTTACGCTGCATCCCATATATATTTAAAATGTAAAATTTATCCTCAAAAGCATTTTCTCAGACATTTTTGAACTTTGGAAATTAAGCTTGAAACTGCAACGCTATAGATCTACCACAAGATGGTGCCACAGGTATACTGAAAATAAGATACTCGCCTTATTCCTAATCCCACCACATTTGCTGGAATTTATTAATGAGTATGGAAAGCAAAGAAATACAAAGAGGTGAGAATGTGTGTGGGCAGGAACATGTTCATTTGACAGACTTGTTTTGAGCATCTTCTATGCCTTAGGTAGAATATATAGGGGAGGTATCAGGGTGTTTGTGTGTATGTGTGAGAGAGAGGGAGAGGGAGAGAGAGAGAGAGGAGAGAGGGAGAGAGGGAGAGAGAGAGAGAGGAGAGAGGGAGAGGAGAGAGAGGAGAGAGGGAGAGGGAGAGAGGGAGAGAGAGAGAGAGAGAGGAGAGAGGAAACAGGGAGAGGAGAGAGGGAGGGAGGGAGAGGAGGGAGGGAGAGAGAGAGAGAGAAAGAGAGGAGAGAGAGAGAGAGAGGAGAGAGAGAGGGAGAGGGAGAGGGAGAAGGAGAAAGAGATAGAGAGGAGAGAGGGAGAGGAGAGAGAGAGGGAGAGAGAGAGGGGGGAGAGAGAGAGAGAGAGGAGAGACAGAGGGAGAGGGAGAGGGAGAAGGAGAGAGAGAGAGAGAGAGAGGAGAGAGGGAGAGGGAGAGAGAGAGGGAGAGAGAGAGAGGAAGGGGTAGGGGAGATTTTTCTCCAGTTTTCAGGAATTAAACATACAACTTAAATACCTTAATGTTTCCCCTTGTCTGGAAAAAATTATAGTCCATTTTAAGAGAGATTAAATACAAACACAAAGGGTTAATGATGCAAACTTAAGTTTGTGTGATAGATGCAGAGATAGGGCTAGAATTCATCAATATAATATCTTTTACTTTTGCTGTAGAGACATATGGTTTAAAATACTTTCTTTTGCTTCATTTCTGTTGAGTCAGTGTGCCACTTATAACTTAACCAAGAAATCTTTTGCAAACTATAAGTACCATGGTGAAAGTATAACAAATCATCGATGTATCAGTGAGTATCAGTGAGTTTCTACCAGTAAGTGCACTAGGTAGATAAAGCATTTCAGTGTGGAGGCAGGTGGGTTAGGTTATTTACAATGCACTTATTTCCCTAGACCTCTTATAAGTCCATAAAAATCTTTTCATGGAAGAATTATTATGTAGCTCATTTATTAGATAGAGCCCATGTAACTGCCTATAGTTTTCCAAGAAGACTCAGAGGGGAAAAGGTCTTGTTCAAAATATACCAAATGAGATCATTGAAAATAGAGCATCTGATTTCCTTGGTATAATCCCAGATCCTTTTGAGAGAACACAGGAATTACCTCTTAGAATAATTCAGACCCAATGATGACACAGTAGAAGGAATATATATCTACTTTTCCAACTCTTTGTCTTATCCAGTATTGCTCACTGTAAGTTTCTAAGCATTTTGCAAAATCCTAATTTTATTCTTCCAAACAAGAATAGAGTTAGTGCCCCTTATCTGTACTCCCCAGGTAAATTCAACTGAGATTTATATTGCAGGGCTTATTGAGGTTGAAATTCCTTATGAATGAGAAAGAGTACAGCAATATGGAAATAGGATGAAGCCTCAAGTTATAACTCCAACCCTCCAAAATGCTTTGAGATAGAGCCTAGCCATTATGGATGGTGTCAGAAATCTAGAACTACCCCTAAGGTCACCTGAAAAAGTCCTTATAGAACAGCTCTGTATTCTGTACATGTGGTTTAAAAGCGTTAAAGAAGGGTGTTGATTATATAAGCCCAGAGCTCTAAGGAATTGATATATAAAGGAGTTTGAATGGAACTTTTTCAGAAACAAAGAATTAAAAGGAGTGCCTGGCCCTATTTTAGTGAAGAGCAGGTAGTCTTTTGCTTTAAGAATACTTTGGACTATGAACTTTTACATGTATCGTATTTATTAACAGGCAAATGTTATGTTACATCAAGTCTTGGTTTTTAGCTCTTAAACATTTAAGATTTTAAAATTTAAGATTTAAAAATTTAAAGACAATCATGGTAAGTGTTTGGGTGGCTGAGTGATTTGAATCATCAAAGGCACACTTAAAATATAGGTGTCTTAGAATAGAAGCGTTACCTATTTTAAGCTTATCTAAGGGAGAAAGGCTTTCAGTAGCTGGCTCAACAGAAACTTAACATTATTGAGTTCAGATTCTCACCGTGGGATGAGTGTGTTGTCACTGATTGACCTTTTTTCATACAGGAGTTCTACTTTCATACTCGGCAGCATCCCAGCCATGGAGGTTGCTGGGCATTGTTCCAAGTTAGGCATCCTCGTACAGTGTTACAACTGACCACGGGATGGGTGTTCATCCTTGGCACTTACGGTTTTTCTGGATCTGGTTCTTAGGCAAAGCTGCGAAACATGTTTGCTTTTCTCCTGATCACGTGAGGAGTTTGGAGGAACTGGGTGGTCTGGTTATTGTATTTTTTTAGGGGCTGAGTATGATGGCATTTGCATCACGTTGGCCCACTTCATTTCAAGAGGCTGCCTCTGGTGAGCCTTCCTTGCAACTCAGAGATCTTGGCCTGCAGATTCTGGAAGTTTATCTTTTCTTATGTGGACATGATGTAAAAGGTGTAAAGAGATGTTAATTTTATTCCCGGGGAGTTCCTGACTCTAGATAATCAGTTACTTTTAGAAGTTGCAAGAATTTCATCAAACCACCAGGGCACTATTTTGGTTGCTAAAGAAAAAGTTCACCAGATTATGTTGTACTGTCAAATGAATAAATGCACTTTCCTTCTTCACATGGAACGTGACTTTGTGATCATATGCTATGAACTAACATTAGAGCCACGTGTTCCGTTCTTCTTTGTACAGCGAATAGGAAGACCATTGTTCTCACAAACACCCCTAGGACTCCTCCTCACTGCAAGTCTGGGTCCCAAAAGGCACTCAAGAAATGCTCTTATTTGGGGGGAGCGTACCTACAGTTTTAAAATTTCTTTAATGAAAGTTGTATATATTTAAGGTGTTCAACATGATGATTGGATATACATTTACATAGTGAAATGATTACCCCAGTCAAGCTAATTAATATATCCATCTCCTCATATAATCACTTCTTTTGTGTGTGGTGATTGAAATCTACTTTCTTAGCAAATTTCTGGTACATTTGACCCTCGAACAACATAGGTCTGAACTGCACGAGTCCACTTACACACAGGTTCTTTTCAATAGTAAATACTACAGTACTAGACAATCTGTTGTTGGTTGGGTCTGCGGATACAGAGGAACTGTGGATATGAGGAGCCTCGGATATAGATGAGCTGCAGATAAGGAGGACTGACTATAACTTATATTTGGATTTTCCACTGTGCGGAGGGTCAGCGCCCCAACCCTGGCATTGTTCAAGGGTCAGTTGTATTCAGTACAGTATTATTAACTCTAGTCATCATACTGTATGTTAGATCTCTAGACTTATCCTTCCTACGTAACTGCAACTTTTTAATTTTTGAGAAGATCTCTTAGAAGATGTGAATATTCTGTAGGTCTGAAGTGTTAAGTCCAGTATCAGTACTTTTCTGTGTTAATGCTCTTCAATGTACTTCATATAAAAAAGTATTTATTTGGGAAATATAGGAAAACTCCAGGTAAATACAACATAATAGTCACGTGTCTTAAGAATATATTTTTAAAATGGGTTTTAATGTTATTCAGTTTGAATATTGATGGTAAATCGTCTTACTTTCTTTTTCTATAAGTGATTTTAAAGAACTCATACACCAAATAGTATATAAAAATAAAATATGGACCTTTACTTCAAAAGGTGAAGCTTATTTTTTTTCTTTGTTTCTGACATTCTCACATGTGATGTTTAAAAACCATTGTGGATGTTTTGCTTTGGGATACAATGAGAAGAGGCTGAGATAACCCAATGTTTTATGCCTCATTCTGAAGATACATTTTTCTTTTTTTTTTTTTTTAACATCTTTATTGGGGTATAATTGCTTTACAATGGTGTGTTAGTTTCTGCTTTATAACAAAGTGAATCAGTCATACATAAACATATGTTCCCATATGTTGAAGATACATTTTTCTTTTAAAATATCCTTTTGAAAATTATAAAGTAGGTTGCTAAAAGAAATATTTATGCCAAGTGCCTTTCACATTGCTGGGTATAAAGTAGGTAATAAGTGAGTGGTTGATATTTTCATCATTATGTTTTGTTATGTCTTGACACAATAATTCTGGATGCCTTCTTCTTACCTTCCATTGCCACGCCCTAGTTTTGTCATCTTGCATTATAGCTGCATCTCTGCTGTACTTTATGTCTCAGTTTTAATAGCACCTTCTTGTGGTTTTTCTGCCTATTCTGTTAAAGCAATGCTCATCTCCAGATCTCTTGCCAAGCCAGAGAACACTTGCCAAGGTAAGATATTATTTTCCAATCCATAACCTTACAACAGTTTAGGTAAACATTTCTGCAGGTCTATAGTCTCTTACCTGTAATTTCCAAAATCCAAGAAGCTCTGAAAATCAGAAGGTTTTGTAATTTATATTGATGGCAAAACCTGACCTGAACTGATGTGTGTGAGGTTAATAATAGTCTTTATCCCATCTAGTCTGAATATGCACGTATTTTGCTGCAGAACTGTTAATATGTCTGATTATAGGCTTTTGCCCTAGACTTTACTTGAGGCATTATATAATTCACAGTATACGCAGAGTATTATCTTTCTAAAATCTGAAAGCATGTGAATTCTGAAATGCATCTGGCACTAGGGGTTTTAGATAAGGGATTAAGGACCTATAATCAAATATTATAGTTTCATTTTAAAGTTTTATCTTATTACTAAGAAGCTGCATGTATAATAATAATAAGAGTTTTAGGCACACAATCTCTCACAGACTATTTTCTCAGACAAGAAAAGTAAAGAAAAAGAGAGAAAACATGGAGCAATTTCTGAATGAGTGATACCAATGCCATTTCTCAAAATGTATTCAAATTGTTTCCTAGGAGCTTCCTGAGGCACTAAATGAATGGAATTCAGGCAGCAAAAGTAACCACAAAGGTTTAGTACATTCTCCTATGACGTGGGTGTATGTACATACACACACACACACACACATACACACACACACACACACACACACACGCTTGTGTGCATCTCCACTCATATATGTCTATAACTATCTTCAAGGAAGGGAATCCAACTAGTGTCCTGTAAGGAGTCAGTTCCACACTGAGGGACATCAGGAGAATACCCACAGGAGTGCCATGTTTAATGTTGCTCCAAAATGCTGTGTTATGTAAATGTGTTGTGGCATAGTTCTTATTTTTACACAGATGTTTTAGATTGTAGATACTACTAAATGTATCTACATCTAAGAGCTACTAGTATTACTAAAACTGTACACAGTCATTTATAGAAGATCCTCAAATCAGGAATTGTATTTATTGGATCCTGATTAGCTCTGCCTTTAGAGTCTCAGTGAGAACCTAAAACCTAAAACCTAAAAATAAATATGAGTAGAACCTTAAATATGTGCTTTGTCAATGCTGCCTACTAGGAATTTCTCCCAGTTATTTTTGTGATTTTTTGATAAATGTTTTATGTCCCTGTTGCTTTGCACTTTTCATGCACATGTCGAAGCTCTATATTTTGTGATCTCAAATCATTGCTGCTACTTCCTGGGATTTAGCTACCTTGTGCCTTTTTAAGACATCTCAACTGGCTCATGAATCTTATATTTTAGTATAAAAGAGGAAGGATGGTGAAAGGTAAAGGTATAAATTTGGGGGTGGCTGGGGTAGGGGTGTATGGATTTATTGAGCTGTAGATTTTTTAAAAAATATTAAGCAGTGAAAGACTATGTGGTTAAAAATATTCTCTACCTTGTCCGTCTATTTTCTTGTTACACAAAATAAATACATTTAAATTTTTATTATTTAGGAATTCACCTTAGAGTAAAATTGATAGTATTTTGCCCTGGTGCTAGCATAGCCCTGCACATTTTTCCTATCATTATTATTTTAATTTAGGGACAGGCGCTCACGGGTTAACAGATATTTAACTTGCTCTTTAATGGACATCTGTGTCAAATATATGGAATTTTTTTGTTACAATTGTAATAGCCTCTAGTGATTTCATTTGTCTATAGAAAAGTCCCAGGGACCTATAGCTATTTTGGTTTTTGTAGCTTTTTTGATAGGTCCTTATAACATAGACTACTGATTTCTTCTCTGTATTCTGCTCATTGTTGAAAAGCCAGAGCTATTTTTAACATTTACACAATTTCAATAGACGATTCTTCATTCCACAAGGTTTGGTGCTAAATCTGTGGAGCCTTTCATAATCATATCCTTCTTGTGGTTTGCTTGAATTTGATCACAGTGGCTGATTTCATGCATTGATAATGAAGGCTTAGGTTGCCTGTTTCTCGGCGTAAATCCACCTCAGACTTGTAGGTTGACAGTGCTTCTGGTTTCAGCACGCATGGAGATATAGAATTGAAATTGCTCTGCTTTCTTTACAAATGACTCAGAGTGTGCTTGTCCTTCCCTAAAATGTTGCCAGCGTGTAAAGGATTTTCAATGAGCAGTGCAACAAGCCAGCATCTGGGAAGGTTTGGAGCTGCACTGACATAGCGTGGTACTGTCACACAGATAATCAGGGCTGGAGCCAAGTCTCCGTAGCCCCGTGCATTACACTGGTCACATCCTGGAAGTTTTGTTTATCCAACTTGGTTGCTTTTGAAGCCGGTGAAAGCCCTGCCAGGATGTGGAGTGGACTTCCTAGCAGAGGTGAGCATTTTTATTCTAAAACTTGGACGCCGGGATCTGGGGTGTCAGGAGCAGATTCTTTCGAATGCTGTGTTGAATCCTGTGGAGTTATCAGTTGTGTTTATCATGTTGTACTGACAGATCTGAAGGGGCAACAGTGAAGAGCAAAATCTATGATTCTTTAATTTTGGGGGGAAGTAACTCCTTAAACTGATGTAATAACATTCTTTTCATTCTGTGCTAGCTGTTTGCCGAGGACATCTTACCAGTAGGTGACTTCCTTTGCATTTTAAACATTCAGAACAAGTCAGTGATATTATGTTATTTGCTATCATTACTAAAAGTAGGCAGTTAGCAGTGTTATTATGTGCTTCAGGTATATAAAAAAGGCTGTGAACTAAATGTACTTTGTAGAATCTCTGATGTGAAAAATATATAGCAGGAAACAACTGATATTTATGAGATAAGAAAGTAAGTGAAATAGATTACATATTGGAGTTGATACCTTGTTAAGCTTGACATTATTAATAATTAAAAGTTATGACCTGTCATGCACTGGACAGCCTACAGTAATTGATTTCCAGAGATGGTATCCTAAACGAGAGGAGGATAAAATTAGAAGCATTTCTTCATACGGCATGTTTTAATTAGATGTGACGTTTAAATGTAGTAGATTTTATCATTTAAATGTAAATAAAATACTGACACTCATCTGGGGAGTTAAACGACTAGATCATCACGCCCAGACAGGTCTGATGTGGCTTTATAAGCATAGAGTATTTGAAAGCCAGCCTGATAAGGGCAGACTCAAAGTTAGCTTCCAAGTAGATGGAGTCCTCTTGCTTAGGCTCTTCTAAACTCTAATTCCTACGTGATGAGAAGCTGTTTCTAAAGAAGAAAGGACTGTGAGAGTTATGATGTATTCGATAACAGTATGCTTATTAAGTGCCTGTTTGGTATGTTAGGTCTGCAGAGAAGTCTATTTTTATTTGATTGGAAGCTAGCGTGGCACATGGGGTATGTATATATATGTGTGTGCAGTGTGTGTGTGCGTATGTGTGTATATGTGTTTTCCTGCTAAATTTATTTGAGGCAGCTGTTTTATAGCTTTCAGCTCTAAAGTTATAGATAAGTGTGTATTTGTTTGACAGAAGATTCCAGAACCCCGCTTACTGCCAGTACATGTAAAGCTTGGCTAAGCAGACGCATCAGGAGCAAACCATTTGCGTTCGCCAATCTGTCTCAGCAAGTCCCAGGGCCACTATCTTGCTAGAAGCCACTGTGTGCTTTTGAAAGCATGAAATTAGTTTTATACTAAGCACATGGTTTCTCATTTAGCAGCTCTTTTTATGGTAATGGTCAATTTATGGTTCACTACCATGATTTCGGTGTTCTGTCAAAGCTGATAGCTTCTGCTAAGGTGTCTCTATGAGATAAATTTTTAAAAAGCAGAGGGAGGGGGAGGACCTAATTAGACCCTCAAGAAGAGACTCTTAACTCCAACCCAGTCTACCTTCCTGAATGCACTGTCGTTTCTCTAAAGTTCCTTTATGCTGTTTGATCCAGGACCAACAGATTTAAAGTTGCTAACATTTACCACTGCGGATCTTACTTGACATGTGACATCAAAATAACTGTGTTCCAAAATGTAAAGTATTTGTTCATCTTTTTGCAATGCATTTGTAGAAAACCACTCTATTAGTGCTGACCATATTGTGTCATTCATCATTAGGCTTATCTGCTTGTTTGTTAATGCATCCTAGAGCACGGTGGGAGAGAGTGTAAGGCTTTTATACATTGTATAGTTGATATAAAGCATCCATACTTCATTATACATATATGTGCTATGAGGAAGTTTAGTTAAGGAATAAAATTAAATAGTCTGAAGATACATTAAAACATTTAAAAAATGTCTCCTTTCATACAACTGCCTCATCTTGAAAAGTAAAAGTTCTCAAATGCTAAAATTATAGAAATATTAAAAATAGTTTTTGTTTCCACAGTGATAATAGATGAAATGTATATGCAAATGTGGTGAGAATGTTTTACTTAGCCTTTTCTTTCCATCAGAAAATAACCCTTGTTGAAAGTTTTGCCAGTCATAATGCATTTTGAAGTAGAGGTGATCAAAATTAACTCCCAAGACATTTAATGAAATATTTATTCTTATGTTTATTCTTTGCATGGCGGAAATAAATCTATACATGTAGATTAGGGAGCACGTTGAAATGGTACTATTATACTTTCTCTTTCATATGGCTTTGACAGGGGAACTGAAAACACTTCTGAAATCTTGAATTTCATGATTTTTTTTCTTGTTAATCCTTGGATCGTTGCCTAGGTTAAGCAATTTCGCATGATTAAGGATTCAAGATAAAATGTTGTTTATTGAAATGCAGGGATATATTATGTGCCATTATAATTAGAAGATTTTCTGTTTTTAGATGAAGCATAATTTTAAACAACTTATTTTTCTTCTGTCCCTTTAGGAATGTCATGTCACAAGTCATCATCAGGTGGTTAGGGGTATTTCATTTTAGATTTTGACTTACAAATAAGTATCTCATATTTCTTACTTCCCCAAAGCCCATGAAACAAATTGGGTTTGTGAGTTGAGAATTAGAAGGTTAGAAGGGTATTGAGATGTTTTCTCTTTGAAATTCCTGATGATATAATGTGTTTAGTAAATGAAAACTTTAAAAAAGTTTTAGAACGTCAGAATTCTCTTAGAATAGTGAAGCTTGTCATATTAAATAGATCATGGAAAATTCACTAGAGGAAATGAAGGATAATTTAGCATAGCTGCCTGAAGTCTTAGTAGCAATTTCTCTTTCACAAGAAGTAGGATTTAGAAAGTTTTCATGAGGATGTGAGATTCTCATGAATCTCAGTGATGTACCTGCATCTGTTCACTTTTGTATCAAGAGATAACAATCTGTAGTTTCCTTCAGCAGATTTTAAAAATGATTAGTTATGAAATAGAGCAGATATAGGAAGCCTGCTTTAGTTGAGAAACATGATTACAAAAATCAAAGTACTCTCCAAGTTCATTGAGCTTTCCCATTGCATACATTCAGTAATTAGTTTGGACTATCTATATACTCTGTTGTTTATTTTGAGGTATGTTGCTGTGGTGATGAATACTTTTTAATATAAGTATGTCCCATTAAATATTTGGGACATTCTTGCACTAAAAATTATTCGTTGTTTAGCTGAAATTCAAATTTGAGTTAGTGTCCTGTGTTTAATATGTGAACCCTACCTAGTTTCTATATAAGAAATTGAGTCTCGAATTATTACCTAGAAAATCGGGTCTACCAAAGCTAAAATGGAGGCTTCACTTTTCTGTAAAAGCAGTCGATTTCTACTGTTTGAGTTTATGCCAGGAAACTCCTATGATAAGAATGTTTCCATTTGAGAAACTTAAAATGGTATAAGAAATAGGATTGATAGAGCAGAAATCATGAGTAAGGATATGAGAGCCTCCTCGTAATTACTGAGATAAAATAATAAAGGCAGCACATTAAATAATAGCTGTCAGTAACATTTTAAATAAATCATGAGAATTGTACAATTAATTTCCGATTGTTACCACCCCTTGCCAACTAGAACATTTTCAGGATTTTTCTCCCTCAGTAGGTTTGAGATGCTTATAAATTAATTTTGTTTTGTTGTAGTTAAGATGCATAATGAGAAGTCCCTCCCTCAATGCTGCCTCCCCGCTCCATCTGGATTTTATTCAATATTCATTACCCTTTTGATTTTAGGACTCATATCTTTTGACTGCCATTTCCTAGGTTTCTCAGGGAGGCAGAGTAACTTGCAAACTTGACTTAGAAGGACGCTTGGATTATTCAGTGTAACACAGTGTAACACAGCTGAGTAAAACAGAATGGAGATTACATTTATTGTGGACCTACTATATGCCTCCTAAAGTATCAAAATATTTATAGACAGGTCTTTATTGAATTCTTATTAAAACTTTATAATATATTAACATAATACCCATAATACCCATACAGATGCTAAGCTATTTATCAAAAACCCTGTTCCCAGCCCAGAGTTACTCTATCTTGGCTCTGAATGTCTCTCTTACACAGGAGAATAAAGGCTCATCTTCCTTCATCTCACCTAAGGTTGTCTTGTAAAATTCTCTTCGCTCACTTAGCGAAGCTCCATTAGCTTTCTTCTCTCTTTTCACTTCTTAATACCTCCCTCCCTGCCACCACTGTTTTTGTAAATATCCCCAACAGGAGTGACTAGACATCAGTATATAATCTGATTCTCAAAATGAGAGAAAACATGTAGAACTGAGTCACATATACTGTAACAGAATTTTGTGTTAGGCTGCCTTGCAGATGATTAGTCAGCAGGGTAGAGGTAATGTTTGGAGTAATTTCTTCAAGATACCCTTTTTGTACCCAGTCTAAAATGCCACCTCAGTTCTCTCTGTGTCAGTCACGTGACATGTCAGACCAGGAAACCTATTTTGAGCCCAAACGGATCAGTTGAGTGTGAGAGCAGTTAACCCAAGTTTTGGAAATGGATTAACTCTGCTAGCCCAATAAAGAACTGTTTAGTAAATCATATCTTCTTTCAGTTAAATGGTAACTCCCTTGCCCCCATGATCTAGTTAATTTCTCAATGTCTGTTGTCCTAGGACAAATGACAATTTACTTCCAGTTTTTTCATGTGTATTCATGGTATACCGCTATTTCAATCTGATTATTTTGGATCTCAGAAGATATACTTTTTTGCTTCCCATCATCAATCTGTTTTCTATTTTTGCCTAGTCATAAATGTTACTGTATTATGCATTACTTTTAATTGTTTCAAATAATATTGGTGGCCTATTTCTGGTATCTAAATTGTACTCTTTGGGAAAAGATTCTGATTCCTCCTTACCTTAAATATCACTCTAGTCCCCATATCAGCTCCAATGTCCTCCTACTTATATCAGTCCTATCTGTCTGCGTGGTCTGTTTGTTATGGCAAAATACCGATGTGAATCCATAATCTAACTTTCTTCACTAAATATCTTCAAAAAACATTTTTTTCTTTGAAATTGTTCTCATTTTTAGAAAAGGCACTGGTGGGTGAGTAAAAGTTGCTAGTAGTTTGACAGACTCCAATTCTCTTAATTTCCTAAAGGGTGATATTATTCAATAGCTATATTTTCTTTGCAAATGGCAATTGAGTAATAAATAGATGCCTCCCGCAGGGAATGACTATTCTGTCAGAGTGAGGAGACTTCTGTCTTATTCCATCCAGGGAGTCTGCAACGCCACTGGGGCATTTAGCTGAACATGTTTTTGCTGACATTTCAAAATTGGTGTGTGAATTTCACTTGGAGATCTATGGTAATTCTAGTTCTATTTTTTTTCTCTGATTCATTCTTTGGTAGTGTTGATTTTTTAGAATATGATAGAGGAAATGGCTTTATATCCAGAAACCTTCTGTTTCTTCCAGGAAGTCAAGGTGGTATTTCTTTACTCAAGTTTTTTTTGGGGGGGGAGGGGTGCGGGTACTGGAATGGGGAGCCTGAATTTTGAGCAATTTCAAAATAATCAGGAGGAAGCAAATTTAGAAATGAACCTATAGGGACTAATTTTTCTGGTATTTGTCTACATTTTATGTATTTTTATTATTGTATAATGGGTAATACTGCATTCATAATAAGTTAGTTAACTCTTGCTGAACTGGAGCTTTTAGATTTTGTATACTTTAGGTACACAAAAATTTTTATGTAGATTAAGGGAAACAAGCAGTGGATGTCACTCTGTGTACACAGTAGTTAGAAATCCTATAATGGATTATGAGTCATGCTTTAAGGAGAAAATACGGATGGCTTGGAAATGACTTCTAACACTCGTTTCTTGCTTCAGAACCTTTATATGTATATACTCATTTAATCCGTATAACAACCCTATAAGTAAGTACTATTATACCTGTTTACAAGTAGGGAAACTGAAGTATGGAGAGGTTAGGTAACCTGCCCAAAGTCATGCAGGTAACTCAGCTGAGATTTGAATCCAGGCAGTTGGGCTCCGGAATCCATGCTTTTAACCACTTCCCTAGATTAGCTTTCTGTAGGACATTTAACAAAATCTTTCTTGATATTATTTTGTGAACAAAAGAGAAAACTGTTGACTGAGTGATAGTGTACTTTAGTGGATTTGTAACTGGTTGAATGCCTATACCCAAGCGTACCTGACCAATATTAACCTAAAGTGAAGCTCCAGGACTCTGCAATGACTTGGTGAAAACATTGATGACCTGGTCTTTAAATTTATAGATGATATAAAGCTGAGATAATAAATACATAGGAAAATAATACAATTATAAATCTTGATACCAAGGCCACGTCCTATACCAAATAAATCAGAATCTCTAAATGCAACCCAGAAATCAATATTTTTAAAGCTCGCAAGGTGATTCTAATATGCCGCCCCAGTTAGAACCATTGTTTTAAAAAGATGGACAAATTCCAACATGGTCAATTTCAACTACAGTACATGGAAGAGGGAGTGAGAAAAGATGTAGGAGATGTAAACTCATGTATGGGTCAAAACCATGATATGATTTATCCCCCACAATCTTAAATGGTATCTTAGGTGGGATTAGAAGAACTAGAATATCTGTAACAATGAAGTTTGTTCAACCGTCAGAGCATGGCTGGAGCTGGAGAAATGCAGAGAGCTTAGGTGCTTTCATTTGAGAGTGACCACCATGGCCAAGGTGCACTGAATACTTTATCAAGGAGAAGAGATCATTAGAGGATTTATTATATTAGAACATTTGAATTATAGTTTTTTAATAAAGCTTTCAGGTAAAATTAAGATGAGTGAATGGCTTTCCAGGAAGGAGGATTTTCACTTGAACTTCCCAGTAGAGCTGTCTGAATATGAAGGGATTCCTTTTGGGGACGTAGTGTACATCCTTAATTGGTGGTATTGAAGCAAAAGGCAGAATGTGACTTAGGTGTGTGATAAATGAGGATAAGGATGGCATGGATGGTTAACATAGATGATCTTCCAGCTTCCGACTGTATAATTCAATGAGCGTGTTAAATTAATAAGGTGATATAAGTGACCATTTGTTCCTTACATTAGTTCTGCATCTAGGAGAAGCAGAAGAGCACAGTGATTATAGGAGGAGTTCCTGTGAGGTTCAAAGCCTAGCTCCATCACAACTTAGTTGCATGACCACAGGCAAATTGTTTCACTTTCCAAATCTGTTTCCTCATCTGTAAAACAAGAATAATAATAGACTCCACTCCATAGATTTGTTGTAAAGATTGAGAATAATGTATATAAAGTTCTTTGCATGGCAAGTTGAGGAAAAATGGAGGAATATGATATAATCGGAAGTTATCACAGGAAAAGCTTAAACGTTGCTAGTGATGACTTTATGGTTTGGCATGTGGTAACTACTCAATAAATGTAGCCCATCATTATTTACAAATTATTCTTTCTGCTATTATAGCTGTCTTCTAGTAAAAATTAGGGTCTGAGAGATAAAACCTAAAGCAGGAAAGTATTGGTGGAAGACATGGGGCTGGAGCAGAGGAGACCCAAATGGAATGACACAGCATGGAAGGCTTTGGGTAGGTGGAGGCCACATAAAGAATTGGGTCTGGGAGGGAAAGGAAGGGAGATTGTGAAAGGGGATGGGAGAACTTTACTGCTTATAACTCTTCATCCCTTTCCACCTATTATTTCATTTGATCCTTACCATAACCCTGAGAGGTAGATAGCGAAAGTAGTATTTGCTCATTGTACTGATAATAAATCAGCATCAACAAAAGGGTAAGTGACTTGCTAAAGAGAACAGAACTGAAAGTCAAACTTTGAACTCTTCACTCCACAGCTTCTGTACATCACATCAGCTTCTTCTGCCTAGTTCTGTGCGCAGCCCAGCTTGGATGTTTACATTTTAGCGAGGACTCACCAGTTGACTACAACCAATGCAATGAAGTTTGGAAATTAAGGGAATGTGATCAGTGAGTTGAATTTAGTCCAAGGATAAAGTTTTAAAGCTTTCCTGTTGGTTGGAAGACAGCTTCTAAAGGTTAAAATGATAATTAAAAGCTCAAGTAGTAGCCTTACCAGTCAATGATGTTAACATTATTATCACATTTTATAGGATCTGAATACTTAAAGGGCTTTCTGTGTACTATAATTAACTATCCTTAACACACCTCATACTAAAGGGCGAGCTTCTTTAGCATGGTATAACAATCCAACAGTTAATAGGAATCACCGTATGTTAAACATTTAATGGTTCAGTGAGTTGGGGTAGGAGGAAGGGTAGGAAACTAAAGTTTGTGCTGTGATTTCAGAAGAGCTAAACAGTATCTGCAAAGTGGAGAGAGAAAAGATGTGCTGTGAATTATATTTTAGGCAAAGTTGTAAGTCCCCAAAACAAGTATCAAACAAAACAGAGAGTTTTATAAATTATTCTACATATTCTTTTTTCAATAGATTATAAGCATAGATGAGCCAGTTAAAATAATTTTTCAACTAATCAGAACCTTTAATTATTAGCTGTAATTGCCACAATTATGCTTCTTGCTGACCGAGGTATTCTGTTTACTTTTCTTATCACATTTGAATATGTTTATAAAATGTAAAAATAAATTAAATAAGGTATTGATACATTTCAGGAAAAAGCTCTTTACCTAGAGTTAAGCATTTCTACATCCAAACGGTATGCATATTCTATTATTGTACTTATCACAATGCATATTAATTATCATTTTAATATCTTTCTCCTCTACTAGATTGCCTTGAGGGTAGGAACTGTGTCCTAATTTGCTTAAGTATGTGACTGTCAATGCAACACTTGGCACATAGTAAATAATATACTTTAAACATTGACTAAAGGATAGGACACTTGAATACAGGATCTGTGAATTCTTGTGAAGAACTCTATAAATTACTTGATATTGCTGCTCATAAAAATATTCATTCTTTAATTAAAATTACAGTGAGATACTCTTTTTCTTACCTCTCAGATGGGCAAGGTCAAACTTTATAATATCACAATGAGTTAGCAGGTTATGTGGGCAGGGGAGCGCTCTCACACGTTGGTGGCTGAGGTGTAAATTGGTTCGTGTATTTGCAGGGCAATGGGGCAATAACTACCAAAACTTGAAATATGCATATCTTTTGACCTAGTCTTTCCACTACCCCAGATCTGGTCAACACATATGCTTGCGTATGCATACAAAGATACATAGAGCAATACGTTTTCTTGCATGTATCTATATACAAATGCATGCAGGATTTTATTGTAACATTATTTGTAATAAGAAAATATAAAAAAAGAATACCCAGCAGTAGGTGATAATAATTATGGTTCATCCATGTTGTGTGATGTTGTCTTAGCCTGGGTACCATAGAGACTGGCTAGCTTATAAAGAACAGAGATCTGTTTCTCACCGTTTTAGAGTTGGGAAGTTTGAGAACAGGGTGCCAACAAGGTCGGGTGAGGGCCCTCTTCCAGATCCCAGACTTCTCGTTGTGTCCTCACATGGTGAAAGGGTGAGATCTCTACGGGGTCTCTTTTATAAGAACATGAATCCCATTCACGAGGGCTCTACCCTCATGACCTAAGCACCTCCCAAAGGCCCCACCTTCTAATACCATCACATTGGGCATTAGGATTTCAACATGTGAATTTTGGGAGCACACAAACATTCAAACCTTAGCAGATATTATGCAGTGATTTAAAATAAAGTACATCTACCTACTATATAGCATAGGGAACTATATCTAATTCTCCTGGGATAAAACATAACGGAAAAGAATATAAAAAAAAAAAGAATGTATTGGGACTTCCCTGGTGGTCCAGTGGTAAGGAATCCGCGTTGCAATGCAGGGGACACAGGTTCGATGCCTGGTCGGGGAACTAAGATCCCACATGCTGCAAGGCAACTAAGCTT
Source organism: Leucopleurus acutus (assembly GCF_964270905.1). Lineage (NCBI taxonomy): Eukaryota > Metazoa > Chordata > Mammalia > Artiodactyla > Delphinidae > Leucopleurus > Leucopleurus acutus. The sequence goes on along the minus strand of NC_139149.1, from coordinate 65,483,184 downwards.
GCGCACTTCGACTAGAGAGCCCACTCAACCTGGAGACTGCACACCACAACTATAGAGAGAAAACCCACATGCCACAACTAGAGAGAAGTCTGCGCACCACAATGAAGAGCCTGCGCGCCGCAGTGAAAGATCCTGCATGCCTCAACGAAGATCCCAAGTGCCGCAACTAAGACCCGACGCAGCCAAAAATAAATAAATAAATAATAAATAAATCTTTAAAAAAAAATAATGTGTATAACTGAGTCACTTTGCTATACAGCAGAAATTAGCATAACATTGTAAATCAACTATACTTCAATTTTAAAAAATTAAATAAAATACAGTACATCTATAAGAATTGATATGGAATAATGTACAAATATAAGTAAAACAAACAATATGTTTGTGTAAAAGACATCTGTGTTTGTGTGTTTATATGTGTGTGTACATATATATACATGCAGAGAGTGGGGGGAGAGAGAGGGTGGGGGAGGGAGGGAGGGAGGAAGGAAAGGAGGAGTAGGAGTGGAAGAGGAAAAAGAGAAAAAGACGAGGTAAATGATTTCATAGGGGGACTGAGGACTGAATTCAAAGTAGAATTACTTTTGTATGGTTTGAAGTAGACTTTGATTTAACTATTATACCCTTTTGTACTTTTGAATTTTTAAACATATACATAGTTTACTTTTGAGAATAAGAGATCTATTCATATAAAAGATGAAAGCAGTGGAGGCAAAATGGAAGGAATGTGATGCGATCAAAAGTTATCACAGGGGCTTCCCTGGTGGTGCAGTGCAGCCTGCCGACGCAGGGGACACGGGTTCGTGCCCCGGTCCGGGAAGATCCCACATGCCCCGGAGCGGCTGGGCCCGTGAGCCATGGCCGCTGGGCCTGCGCGTCCGGAGCCTGTGCTCCGCAACGGGAGAGACCACAGCAGTGAGAGGCCCGCGTACCACAAAAAAAAAAAAAAAAAAAAAGTTATCACAGTAAAAGCTTTTAGGGTTGCCAGATGATGACTTCATGCTTTCCAGCCACAGTTAATGGATGGGAAAAGATGTAAAGCAGAAGCCATTTCACCAGGTAACTGGATGATGATCCAGTCTGTTGCCCTTTGTCCTCCTGAGTGTCTGCTCCCTACAAGTTCAAGGTGAAAAGCTGGTGTTTGGTCAAGTCCTGAGCAGGTGTTGCATTGACCCTCTATGACCATTCCCAGTGTCCTGCCTTTGGCTGACTGACGTTGTGTTTTTCCTTCCAGAACTTGCTAGAAATACGCTTCTCAAGTATTCAAGCTCGAACAAACCACCTGAGTGTCCCTCCCATAAGATCCTTCCACTCATCTACCTCCTGAGTGTTCCTAAGTCCCCCAGGGCCTTAGGGGATTTCAGCTTTGTGAAATGAAAACTTCCAAAATACCCCAATGCAAGGCACACTACCGTATTAAAAGGAATGGAAGAGAGACCAAGAACACTTTAAAATAATAGTAAGGCATGCCTGAAATCCACAAACATGACAGTATTCAATGCTGCACTGAGCTCACCCTGTTGTGTGATGGGTTGGTTTTTTAATGTCATACATTTGGTTCTCTGTTTGAGAAACTCATAACTCTGGGTGATCTTACCTTTGGGGTTGAATACAAAGTCATGATAAAATGATGGGCAGTTTATTATGAATTCCCTTGCTTCTAGGGGTTTAATGCTGTATTTGAATATTAATTTAACATTCCCACCTAGCTAATAAGAGTCAGGGTCAGGGTTTGAACGTGTGGCTGCCGGATGCCAAATCAGAAACCCTTAACAGTCCCTTCACAGTCAACTCATTTGTGGTAGCTGTTTAAAGACTCCCCATTACCTGCACAGTAGACCACAAACCCCATTAACGAGTGATTCTTAAAGCTTTAGAAAAACAAACTGAAGAGCTTTTAAAAACACCCCCATGCCAATGATTCTGATTTAATTGATCAGGGCAGAGCCTGGGGATTAGTACTATTTAAAAGCTCCCCAACTGATTCAAAGGTGCAACTGGGAGCCTTGCACACCTGGCCCTCTACAGCTAGTTTGCCTGCTTTGCCAAAACGCTGCTTCCTGACAGCTCTTCACAGCCACCCTACCGTCCAGAGCAGACCACCATTAGGCACTAATATTTACACAAAGAGATAATGCCTACTGAGGAAAGAAACTTATTTGGATTACGATCTCTCTCTCTCTCTCTTTCTCTCTCTCTCTCTCTCTCTCTCTCTCTTATTTTCTCTCGTGAAAATGTTCAGCCTTTTGTAGTTTCAGTATTATCATTCCTATGCTGATTCTTGGACACTTCTTTAAACTTATTAAAAACTGTCTAGTGTGGAAAGTTTGTAAGGCATCTTTCCATGCTCTGTTTCTGCTGTGATTTTTATGAGGAGAAAGATGAATATTTATACAATATTAACATAGGTCAACAGGGATTGTGTCCAGTTAGTTCAGCCAATTAGAGCATGGACCTAGTGAGACTAATACCATAGCTTTCCTGTTGTCTAGTTGGCTACCTCTTTTGTGCAAAACGGGAACAGTATTAGCCAGGTCTGAACATTACAGCTTGAAAGCCAACGTATGCATGTTTTCTTGAAGAAATGGATGTATTTTGGTTTCCTAAATGTGTATTTCTAAAAACTTAATTTATTTTAAATAATGATTTCCATGATGAAGTCTGAGTTACATTTTTACAGTAAAAAGAAAAAATGTTCGAGTAGACTGAGTTATAAATATTGGTGCCCTAGGACATGTTGGTCATTGTGGAAAACCATGGTGTGGCAGGGATTCTTTCAAACTTAATTACACATTTGAATTTATGTTGCTTTTCTTTTATCTTGTTACCATCCTGTTTCTTTCTCTTTGTAGCATAAGATTGTTTCTATTACTTCACACCAAACCTCCTGTCTATAAGTTACTTTCCTAATCATTCATTTATTCATTCAGATGTTTATTCAATAGTATTTATTAAGCATAAATTTTGTTCTAAATTCTCTTATCAGTATAGGAGCTGTACCCAATTGACAAGTGAACTGTGGATTTGTAAGTTAATTAGCAGCTTTGAAGCACTTTTGTATTAGATTCAATATTTTAAATTAGGTCTATGCTTGCAAGTCAGCTAAGCACTGAGGGGGTGGAGGAGGGGGGAGGAGAATGTCAGAAGAGTAATGCACAATTTCCACAGGAAGAAGCAAAATTTAAACTAGTAATAGAAAGTAAAGAAAAGAGACAGGAAAGTAGGGCCGCAAAAGTCAAGGTGTATACTGAAATGTTTCTATTATGGTAAGATCAGTTTTTAACTCCTTTTCCAGCATTAAATCGCATGGAAGAAAGTCCTCTTGGGGACTAGGAGAGTAAAGGAAGAGGCTGTTTAAAGTTCTTTATAGGTGATGGTTATGTGATATATCATCAAAATGGAACCCTTTTAAGAGTTATTAATGATTAAGCCAGGACCCAGGCATAAACTTGGGTTGCCTCATACTGGGATGTGTGGTCACTCTCATTAAGGGTGTGGCCAAACTTAGAATTTTCCCAGTGCACCTGTTAAATAGATGGAACAAGAATCCAGATAGAGTTAGATTTAACAATTTAGAATTAACAATTGAAGCAGTCTTAGCCTTGGAACACTTCACTATTCAATCGCCTGCCTTCCTGATTGCCAATAGTTATGTGACCCTTGGAATATTTGGGAAGTTGGTGAAAACGAGTTTTCATATAAGCACAATGCAACTTGGAAAACAAGAATGAAGTTGGGTAAGGAGCTGTACTAGTTAATAAGATATTTCTTAACTTGAAAATGCAAGGCTTATCCTCTTGGTTTTTATTCAGATTTTGTCCCTATATTCTTGAAAAACGCTGAAAGGTTGACAACTGTTTACATATTTCATTTTTTAAGACCATTTTGCACTCTTAAGAATATTTTCCCATGGAATCTCCAACTAGATTGGGTCCACCTCCAGCTGTCTCAAACTGCCGTTAACCACCAGGAAAGTTCTGTCAATTGTCAGTGATGTCTGCTTGATTAATTCAGTTCTGTGTTGTCTTTTTACCTGTATCTTTCAGCATATCTTAGAAAATTAAATGTTTCCTTTTGGGATTTTCAGCAAACTTGAACTAAAAAGAAAGTTAAATCCCCCCTCCTTTTTTTTGTAGAGAATTTTCTCATTAGTTTTCTTGAATCCAGTTTTGACTCCAGTGTATATATATTATATGAACTAAAATTTTTTTTGAAGTCATGTTTTAACTCCACTATGTTTTTAGAATTTAGCTATTCTCTGATACTTTAAAGTATTAACTACTTGAATATTTTTAGAAGACATTAAGTGTTAGATTTAAGAAAAATTTAAAAACTATTTGTGCTGCCCTTGTTTGAATAATTTTCAATAGTTTTCTAACTTGATCTTTTATCAAGAATTCATAAGTGGGCTTTAAAATTATAAATACATAAAATGACATGCTGGTTTTTGAAGAGTACATCTCAGCTGATTTCTATCACTCATGCATTGTTAGCGTTGATTTTTTTTCCGTCTCAAAGTCTTCCCAACTGAGTTTACAGATGTCATCTTTTGCAGTTTGGTAACCAGTAATGAGGATGTCTGATGACATCATTTTGGGGGGAAGAAAGTGCAACATATTGAGACCAGATAATGGTAGACTTAAAACAAAAGTTATTTTTAAAAATATTTACACATATAATAATGCTATTTTGTGTTGGGCCAAAAAATGATTAAGAAAGATAAATTTTTGGTCTTAAAAAAAAATTCACAAAGGTGGCTCTTTCACACTGACTGCTCCCTTCCATATGAAAGAGGTCATCAGGTGGTGGAAAGAAAACCAGATGAGAGTTGAGTTTTCCAGATTCTCATCTTGATGCTGCCACCATTTGACTATGAGACCTTGAGTAAGACACCTAACCCTCTGTGCTCCAAAGTCCTCCTCTCCAAAATGAGAGATTCAGGCTACATTTTTAGAACCCTTTAACAACTTAAGCTGGAAAAGTCTAGGGATCTTTTTCATGTGACTTCATTTCATAGCTGCTTTTTTACCCTTCACATAGGTTTCTGAAGATTGACTACATTCGTAGTTTAAAAAAAAAGAGAAGAAAATGTGTAATGTGTTTTGAGTTTCTCCAGAATTAGCTGCTCTAAGAACATGAAGGATTAAATGAGAGATTATTAGCGAGGGAACTATGCTTCAAGAGTTTAATCAGGTGCATTTTGTTCAGGCAAATTTCTCACTGATTTTTGTCTGAAAGAGTTAAACATGACAAAAGAGCATTTGCTCTCTGAGAAAAGGGGATGAACTGCCTTTGTTTTAAGATCCACGGCATTTATTGTGATTGTGAAGCCTTTCAGGAATATCTTGAAGTGCCTATATTGTTTGTCATCATCAATATGCAGGCATTTTACTACTAAATATCCTTTTATAGACTTCACAAAAAATGCCCCAGTGATGTGATCAGTCATCCAGTGAAAACCTGCTGCCTCTAAGCTAGACTAAGCATCTGCTCACAAGTAAGATTTCCTCAATGTTCAAAATAAATCTTTTCAGTCACTTTATGGTAGCTCTGATGTGCTCCATATGGCTTAAATACGTAAATTTAGGTGTGACATGATATCTTTCCATGGTGGTTATTCAAAACAATTTTTATTGGGACATGTTCACTGGTTACATTTTTAATCATATAATTCCCAATTTAACCTTGTTTCGCATATACTTCTAAATTTATAAAAATAAAAAGTGTGTGCAGAAAGACTATATGATGATAGTCCACTTAGGTGGATTATAAATATTTTTGGGTGGTGAGTATGGTTAATCCTTAAAAGGCCAGAAGTAATCATTTATAACTGTAGCAATCATATATTTTCAGATATTATTTTCCCAATTATAGAGGACCTTTCCCAAGGGTTTCATTATAAGATGGTTCACTCTGTAGGATCCTAATATTGCTTAGCTAATACAACTCTCCTTGAAAGTTCTGTGGACCAGAAAATAAATCACTTGTATTTTACATTGTTTGGAGTGTTACTTTTTGGAAGGATAAAAGTGATGAATATATAAAGTAGGATAATTCAAGTTAGGATCTATTTTAATAGATTTTGAATTTATAAAAATAAAGTTGTAGAAATTAAAGGATTATGTGATAAATTATTTTTCTTTTGCACTCACCATCTTGCAAGGCCGCTGTGATCTATTTTTAATGTTGAGTATTTGTTCATTTCATTTGAACTGATCACTATAGTCTGGGTGTTCCCTGAAACACAGACATGAAACTCTGTGGCCATCAGAGGATTAATATTTCAAGACAGAATGGCATGCTCATTTAAATCACACATTGTGGGTACTTGGGCTGAAGTGATGTGGGTTCTGGTCCTCATTTTGCATTAATTGGCTCAATGTCCAGTCAGTGTCCGGTTGACTTATTCAGTCTCTCTGTGGTCTTAATTTTTTCATCTTAAAGTAATAAAAATGGTATCTGCTTTACAAAACTTACAGAGATATTATACATATTACATAAGATGATATCTATGAAAGATGTTTGTAAAGCACAAATTAGTATTATTATTAATATTATTTGTTCTTCCTTCTCATCATAATTGCAAGTCACTTACTAAGCGAACAGAAATAGCCCATAATTGTCTGGCTACTTTTGTGTTATTGATGTTGAACTTTGCCATCGTGAAATGATATAGCAAGTCTAGAATAGGAGCAGTAAAGTATGACATAATAAAAGTAACCCACTACCACCAAAATTTATTGAGGTCCTACCATGTGCCAACCTCTATGCTAAGTGCTTTATATATAAAATTACATCTAATGTTTGAAAAAGTGCTGCAATATAAGTACTAACACTCCCATATTCTAGTGAGCCACAGAGCACCAAAGAGTAACTGCCCTTAAATCACACAGCTAGTAAGTGGAAGTGTTGGGAATGTGATTCCAGGCTTGTCTAACTGTATTGTTAAAACAGTGCCTTGAATGGGGAAGGTGGGGATAGAAGGAAACGCAGAAAGGATATGGAGTAGTGTAAGGCATGTTTTAAGAAGATGAAAAGAGGCATGAAGTAGTGTCCTACCTCTGAGAACCCAAATAATGGTAACTAACTTATTAGGGCAATGAATAGACAAAAGGGGCTTCCTTGGTGGCGCAGCGGTTGAGAGTCCGCCTGCCGATGCAGGGGACACGGGTTCGTGCCCCGGTCGGGGAAGATCCCATATGCCCCGGAGCAGCTGGGCCCGTGGGCCATGGCCGCTGAGCCTGCGCGTCTGGAGCCTGTGCTCCGCAACGGGAGAGGCCACAACAGTGAGAGGCCCATGTACAGCAAAAAAAAAAAAAAAAAATAGACAAAAGATTTTAATGGAGGAAAAGACATAGAATACCCTAAGGTGACCTTCAATACTATTTCTTTTTTTAACTGTTATTTCATATTTGTTGTAAAGGAAGTTGAAAAGGTTGCAGTGGAGAGAGGGTTTGAAATGACCACAACCTTATCCACAAGAATATAACAGTGGGAACTACAACTTAATTCAAGGGAGATGAGTAGACATTATGGCTATAAGATTTCATTTTAAGAACACTGTACATCTTTTCCTGTAGGTAGTATGCTGTAGCCTAGATTAGCCTTTCATTTTTCAAACATTTGTACATAGATAATGGCTTATACATGTAGGAGAATCTAGGGTTCTTTGTCTGAAACATCTCATCGAATTGGAACATAGTCATTGCTATCAAATTTTTTTTTTAGCCTTTTCAAACAATGTGCATAGTAATTTCTTGTGAAATTTCTGTGCTCCCAGTTGTCACTTTTGCACCATTTCTTGTCAATTTCACACTGTAGAGCAGTGTGAAACTGACAGAGGTAGAGAAATAGAGAACATTATGACTACATACCAAAAATACATTGTGTAAAAATCCAACACCTTAATTTATAGCATCCAGGAAAAAAAAGGTCTAAAATCATCTTCTTACATATGTATATCTCAAAGGAAAATGGAAAAATATATATACTTACATACATATACATATGTATACATACACACACACATTCACATATGTAGTGGGTAATTTTAAGGTAATTGAATCTTTTGTTATGGACTATATAAAGTATGTTCTAGGGAAATGTAGTTAAAACAGTCTTTCATTTATGACTAACCTTTTCACTGAAAATCGACAACTCTAATTTCACTTGACATTTCTAAATACTTAGGTGTTTAGAAATTAGATTATTTGATTGAACAGTAAGCCCTGAACCTTTAATCACAAAAGCCTTTTTTCTTACTATTACCAAAGTTTTAAAATATGTCTGTGTAGTCGTGATCTGATAGGTAAAATTAAATATTCATTCTATAAATTTAATTAATGTTGCATAGTTTCCTATATACAGTAGTGATATTAATTCATTGTGATGCTCATTTGTTTACATGTATTGTGAAAATTTCCTCAAATTATATGTGTATATGCCTACCAATAATGACATAAATTTAGAATTCATTTTCAAAATATATATTGACCATTAAATAAGCTTATTTTATAGTAAATGTATTAATGGTTTAGATTATGAAAATCTTATGTTAAGAATTTTCTGTAAAAATTATTCATTTATATGCACAAGCACTGTTCTGTGTGTCAAGGATGATAGATACCTTTTCTTCCTCCCAAACTTCCCAGCTACAGTGTAAAGAGGAGTTATTTATTTACTAGAATTTGGCTTAAAGGGTCAAAATAATTATTGGTCTTTAAAAAAGAGCCTCCTCTTCAGTATTTCTATTATGAAAAGCATTACATTAGCCTCATCTGCTAGTCTTAAACTGAAATATGTTTGAATAATGTTCACTAAATGTGATTTCTAACATTATAAACAGTATGCTGAATCAATTTATATGAATGACTTTCTAGTCTATAAACTCTTACAAATTACTTTCTTACATGTTTGTTAACTGTTTGCAAGGCTTATTTCTTAATGGGGCAAATTATAGAGTGATTCTCTGTGGTAGGTATGTCAATGAAATAATCTACATATATAAATATTTTTGAGTGCCAATTCATTTGAACCTTCAAAAAATTTATACAGTACTGTAGAATTTGTTCCTGATAACCACATTATTGTATATCCTTTATTCAGTTTTCTGATAACTTTAAATTGCATTTTTAATTTTCCCTGCGACAAGATTATACTAACGGTATATTACTTTTTACGTGATGTATAAGCAGTGACATTTGTGAGTCCTTGATTTTACTACTTTATTGTTTTGGTCCAAATTGATAACCAAGCAAAGAAACTTAGCTTAATTAATAAATTAAGGGCATAGAGTGTTTATAATTGTAAAATATAAAATATTTTCAAAATATATGTAAAAAAACATAGATGTAGTTTTTTTAAAAAACATCTTTATTGGAGTATAATTGCTTTACAATGTTATGTTAGTTCCTGCTGTATAACAAGTGAATCAGCTATACATATACATATATCCCCATATCTCCTCCCTCTTGTGTCTCTCTCCCACCCTCCCTACCCACCCCTCTAGGTGGTCACAAAGCACCAAGCTGATCTCCCTGTGCTATGTTGGATGAACCTAGAGTCTGTCATAGAGAGTGAAGTAAGATAGATGTAGTTTTGAAAAAATAAACTCCTGTATACCTATCACCTACTTCAAAAACAAAACCCTATCTCAGATGCCCCCTACTTTTTTCTTACTGCCCAGAGGTAATTCTTTTCTGGAATTGTGTGTTAATTATTACCTTGCTTTTCCTTATAGTTTACCACTAAATATGTATATGTCTTCAGAAGATGCTTAGTTTTTATCTGTTGTTACATAATCTTCCACTAACATAGTTTTTGAAGTTCATATTGTTTTGATATGTAACTGTAGTTCATTCAGTTTCAGTGTTGTTTTATATTCTTTTATATTGCATACTTCAATTTGTTTATCCATTCAACTGATGGTACACATTTTGATTATCATCTTTCTCTCTCAGTTTGACTAGAAGCAGTACTGTTTTGAACATTCACGTATATACACATATACAGATTTCTCTAGGTTATATATTATCTTCCGTAGTGTGTGTCCTCTCCAGGACGTAGAATTTAGGTTATAAGAGATTTGCATGTTCAACTTAAAATGGTCATTTTTATCTTTGTTCATGCCGAAGCCCCACAATAGTACCAGATGCATAGTAAATAGTCAACTAATATATATTGAATAAATGAATGAATGCCAAAGTAATTCCCTAAATTGAGGTATCAGTTTACACTCCAACCAAGAGCAGATGAGCATTCTATTGTGTCACATCCTTGACAGCACTTGAGACTGACTTTTTAAAATTGTTGACAATCTGGTGTTTATGAAATGCTATCTCATTGGGGATTTAATTTGCCTATCCCTGATAAGTAATGAGGTTGAACATCTATTCATGTTTATTGGCCATTTCTGTTTCCTCTTCTGTGAAATACCTATTCATATTCAATGACCATTTTTAAGTTATTAATTTAAATAATTATTTGTTGTAGTTATTCATGTGGTATGGATACTGATTCCTTTTCATTTTCTATGTTGCAGATATAGGCTCAGTTTATAGCTTGAGTTTTCACTGGTTTTGTCTCTTGAGAAAATTAATCCTTAACTTTAATATAATTAAATGTTTCTGTTGCCTTTATGATTTGTGCTTTTTATATTGTTTAAGTCTTTCCCTACCCCAAGGTCATATAGATCCTAAACATATTAATCTTCTACAAATGCAGGTTTGGCTTTAAATCTTTCATCTACCTGGAATTGTTTTTATACAGTCAATTTTATGCAGTTTTCCTTCTTCTATATAGATGACCAATTGTTTCAGAGTCCTTAGTGAATATTTTCTTTTCCCCACTGGTTTTCAATATCCATTGTGTTAAAAATCAAGTTTCTATATATGTCCAAGTTAGTTTCTGGACTCTGTATTCTGTATTCTCTCTGTCCTTACCCCCATCCTATACTGTCTTCAAATCTACAGACTTCTAAAACGTCTTTATAGCTGGTTGTACCAGACATCCCTCCTTGTTTTTCTTCTTCAGGAATTATATCTATCTTGGCCATTTGCTCTTCTATACAAATGTTAAGCATAATCTTAATGGGATCTGGGAAGCAATGCCTGGACTGCTGTAAGAACTTCTACTGAAGATGTATTTGATGCTATCGTGTGGACATGCTGTATTTCCTCTGCCATATCTTTCTAAGTAAACCTGGTGGTATTAAAACCTTTTATGTTCTGTAAGTGTGAACATCAGTCTGAACCCAAGCTGGTTATACAGAGTTGACACTGCAATCCACATATTTATCAATAGCTTAGCTCATCACTTCTTCTTAAAGCTCGGATGTCAGTAAGCTAGTATTTCCTTGTACTTCATCTACCATTATGACCTCTGGGGAAGAGGCAATACCACATGCTGCCTTAAGGAGAAGGATGTGATGTATTTATAATGGGTATGTAATGAAAAAGAAAGAGGAAAGGCTGCCTCTTTTATTTGGGTACATTAAGGGCTGGAAGAGATAGGAAAAGTTAGAAGAAGTAAGAGGTTAATGAATATAATGGTTACCTCTCTCTCATCTTGATTGACTCATGGAATGGGAGTGGTAGTGTTAAAATATGTAAGTGGCAAAGCCAAAACAAGGGGCCTTTATCTTTGATTCCCTTTGGAACTTGGGGTCACATCATGGGTGGGGACAGGAAGAGGAGACCCACTGGACTAGGCTGTATATAGGCAATATGTAGAAGCCCAAGAAAGTGGTAGTGGTGGCGTGGTGTGGTTAGAAGTGAGGGTCATGCAGCCAGGAGTACCTGGGAGTTTGTGGTAAGCTGGTTAGTGCGGCGGATTCCTGAAGAATATTAGGTCAGTTAAAAAAAAAAAAACACTGCATTTTTTTTTAACCACATTAAGTTGCAAAGTGTAAGTAAATTTGAACCTTCCTACATCATCTCCTAGTTGTGTTATTGTGTGATTCTATGATTGATTACCTTTAAAATGAAAACAGCAATTTGTAAAGAAACAGTATACCAAAACAGTTATTTAAGAGCTAGACATCCATAATCCTCAGTGGTTATTTTGATGCTTTAGTGTGTAATGAAAGGTAAAAGTACACTTAAAAATAGCTCAAAGTACAGATGTTAGAATTGTTCTATAATGGAAGAAATATGTATTTATCTTTTCATCATAAAGTGAGGAAAACACTTAAGACCTACTATTCAAAACAGGTGAAGCTAAAATTCTCATTATTTTAGAGTTAACATGCTATGGATAAATAAAATTTTAGATAAATGCATTCCACATTAAATAACATTACCCTTTGTGTTAGTAAAGATTGTTCTTTAGAAAAGCGTGGACTTCCTGTCATATTCTACTTAAAATATTGCTATAATAATGAAGTCTCATTAATTCAGCCTTTACAAATTAAGACATGAATGTCACTGGCTCAGCATAGCCTAAACATTAGGCTACCTATCAAGAAACCTATTTGCCAAGTAATTTAATAGCAAAAATAAGTCTTCAGATGACAGTATTAATCTGTGTAATGAAAAGTTGCTTTCAAGGTTGCTTTGATACATTTATGCAAATGTATAATGTATCAAAGTTGCTTTGATACATTTATGCAAATGATAACAACTCATGATAAATTAGACATTTAAAAAATATATTCAGTGAAGTTCCTTTTGGGAACAGTATGTTAACTGGAAGTTCTGAATATTTGTGAAAGTTTATTATTTAATGTAATCAAAGATTTGGTAGTACTGGTTTCACTTGGACATTCCCTTAGTCTGAATTAGTCTTGACCATGGTTTTATGTTAAGTATCTGAGAAAATTTTTTTCATAAACATCATATGTTTCCATACATTAAATGACTAAAATCTCACATTTTGCTTGTTTCTTTTTTGGGTATGTGAACCATTTGAAAATTAATGGGGAAATGTAAGTGACTTGAAGTAAATTAGTAAATGAGCTTTCGTGAAAATACTTAATCAAGTAAAGGACCGTACAGTAACTAATCGATTCTGATTTACCATCTCTTGCTGGATCAGATTTCACAATCAGAGAGGCCTAGTTCAGTTCCGTTGGACTAACAGCTATTGAGCAGCCCCATGATTGGGCACCAAGCTGGGGCCTGGGCCTACGGAGATGAAACAGGTCCTCTTGAGGCACTGACCCACCATCAGAGGGGGAGCCATTAGTCTGAACCTCATGTGGAGTGCTAAGATAATGGTCTATACTAGAGTCCATGACACCACAGATAAAGGACTTAGGTGCGTTTAATTTAACAGAATAGTTAGATTATAAAAGTTTTTATGTTTGATTAGTTTTGTTTCTAAAGCATAATATGAGCCAGAATCAAGTAACTATTGCCTTAGGTTTCATGGAAAGTGACAGCTTGGTTAGGATTGGGCCTCACCCTCTGGATTAAATTTTCCATAGATTATTTTTCCTCTAAGGTTTATCATAATGATTTTAGAGTACATAGCCATTGTTTGCTTTTTCTAATTACAGAAGGAACACATGCTCAGTCTTGAAAAACACAAAATAGTAAATACAAATTTCCTGTAATTCTATTCAGATCTAGCTGTTGTCAACATTCTGATGCATATCATGTGTCTTCTCCAGTATTAGAGCGGGTAGATCTTAGCCCCTTTATCTACATCTGTACTAGAGGACTTACTTTTCTTTTCCTTATTGATTTGCAAGAATTCTTTATATATTACCTTTATTCTGTCAGACGTATTTAAAATATAATCTTGCAGCTTGTCATCCGCATTGTGATTTTATATTTCTGTCATATATTTTTATTTTAATATATGTTTTGATGTTTCAATTTCATATGAGATATAAGAAATTGAATTCCATTTTTTCATTTATGGAATTCTGTATCTGGTGTTACATTTTACCATTCCATGACCACATAAATATTTCCATATATTTTCTTCTAGTCGCTACTTTTTACATTTAAGTCACAGGGCATTTAATTTTACTTTAGCTATGAGTTTGGTTTCTCTTTTTCCCCTTACTTAATCACCTCAGCACCATTGTTCAAGTAATCTTTGGTTTTCTCATTGATCTTAAATGTCTCCTCTATCTTTATATGATCGATTCTATTTGGGGGCCTCCAACCATTTTTCTTTGATCTTTGGTCTGATACTGGTATTACGCATTTAAAAATGATGATATTTTCATGTCACTTTTTGTTGGATTAGATAATACAAATACCCTATAAAAGTGACTTGGAGTTAATAATGTTTGTATTTTAAGTCTACCAGACCTATTTTAGCATAAATTATCCTTTGTTTTGTCTTTTTTAAAATTTATTAGTTTAACACAATTACTAGTTTTTGTGTTTAACTTTTCTCCCTTTCCTGTGTACATGGTATTTTCATATTGATTATGTTGTCAGATCTGAGAAATTCTCAAAATGATGGAGATGTTTATGAATTTATTTGTTATTAAAATTTATATTTTGTATAGTTGCTACATAAAAACTGAAGCAAAACACTCTAATGTAGCAAAGGAAAGGATGTATCACTCAAGTCTGTTTGGGTTGTAAGTGCTAGGGATTCAACTCAGTTAAAATAAGAAGGGAATTTATTGTCTAACAACAGAGAGGAGTTAGGCAGGTGCACAGCTGGCTCAGGAGGCTCAAATACTGTTGTTAGCCTCCATCTCCCAGTAATGCTTTTAAATGCTGGCTTTATTCTCAAACAGGGTCTTTGGCCCACACCCCTTTTCTGTTTAGCATCCTCAGTAGAAAGAAGATTTCTCTCCCTAAACAACCATATATCAATCCTAGGAAATTCTTATTGGCCTTTCTTGGGTTACATGATATTTCCTGGGTTCCATTGGCCTTTCGTGGGTTACATAAAAATCTGAGTAGCCAACCTGGATTAGATCTCCCTCTCTGTGGGGATAGACAGGCATGAATGACATCCCCTGTGACTTGACCTGGAATGGGGAACTTCCCTAAGTGATCTTAAAACACTCCAGTGGGGGTGGAAAAATATATAGAGTCATAGGTAAGGTAGATTTACTATGAACCCAGTGAAACCTCAGCTTCAGAGCCTTTTATGTGCATGGGCCCCTTCCAAAACTCTGGGACAGCCTTTCATTATGGTCACGTGAGCATATATTTTGTGGATATTTTAACCACAGTCAGTTAAGAACACTGTCTCCTTCATCTCTAACTTCCCCTCCATCACATTTTCCCTTATGACATGTGGCACTGGAGTGGCCACAGCATGTTTGGGATGTAGGGAAGGGGAAGTTGAGTTGGGAATACTTCAGTTTCCGTTTAGGGAGATATATTTATGTGGTTCTTAGTCACTTCCTTGCATTATTAATTTAAATAAATTAAATAAATTAGCTATCCTGGTGTAGCAATGACTTCTAGGAATATTCATATTGCATACTGGGCCAAATCACTTGGTGAAGCAATATTACACTATGAATATATCTTATAGCAACAAATTATATGTAAAATAGAAGAGAAAGTTTTAAATGTATAAAGCCAGAAGGTGGTTGGTAGAAAAGTCTTTTAGTCATCTGTAGTGCAGAATTTTAAATGGAGGATTTGGTTCTCACTATATATGTATATATTACACACATATGTATATATTCAATAATGCAGTCTATGTGATTTTAAACGTATTATACAACTTATAAACTATTAATTATAAAAAACTCAATCGTGCTAGCGGAAAGACATATTTTCATCTATAGAAAATACTTTATAATCATTGTCATATGATGTAATCAGTGAATAAATACAGCCCAAAAATGTAGTTTAGAAGTATTGCAAATGTGGGTCAGGTGGTTAATTAATATAAATACATTTCTCTTGGATATTGGTGATGTTGGTAAAATTTGTCATCTTTTCAAAATTTGGTTTTTTTGTTGTAATTTCTTTTCACAGTCTAAATACTTATTTCCATAGTTAATTTTGTATTTGTAATTTTATATTCCTTTTCTTAAAGAGAATCTCCAACTTTGTGCAAGTTTCTGTCTCCATAAAACTTGGATGCCAACCATAGCTATAATACTCCCCCACAGAGGGTGTGATTTGAAATTATGCAGCATTAAAAAACACAACAAATATGATGTCCCATGCTCTTCCCTTTCCTAACTCTCATAATTATTTTTGTAAGATAATGAGAGTTAGGAAATGACTCAGTAAAAGTTGAAGCAGACAACCTTTTCATGTCACGGTAGATAACATAATTCCTTTCAAATTTATGTCAATTATGCCATTTCCCTATCCATTCTCCCTCTCTCTGTCTCTCTTTCTCTCTCTCAACACCCACCCCAACCCCATCCATCTACTCCATCTATTTCTTTATCTTGGCAGAACAAGATAGAAGTGTTGTTCTTAGGCAATGGGTAGTATTTAAAGAAATCTCAAGAAAATTGGTAATTATTCCATCAAAGTTTTAAACTTTGTAAATATTTCTTTAACTCCATTCACTTTCATGGAAGACAAAAATGGAAACTTTCTTGCTTTGAGGAAATAGGTGAAAGGTCACTTGGAAATAATCTTTTCTTATTTTATATGAACATTCCTTCTTTTAGTCTATTTTTTTAATATTAATTTTGAGAGCCTAAAATTTTAAACAGTTTGGACCTATTACTATGGCTGCATAGCAACTTAGTAGCTTAATATACAATAGTCATTTTAGTTCCTAGTCATTTTAGTTCTATCTCAGCGTTTTTATGGGTCAGTAATTTGGGCAAAGCTCAGCTGGGCACTTTGGCCTCATGGAATCTCATGTGGTTGCAGTTAGGCAGTAGCTGGAGCTGGAGCAACTGGATACGGGCTGAGCATCTCTCTGTGTCTGTCAGTGTAGTCTCAGCGCTTCTCTACATGGTCTCTCCACGAGGGCTAGTTGGGCTGCCTCACTGCATGGCAGCCTTAGGGGAATCTCGCCGTTTAGTGGTTTAGGGTGCAAGTATAAGTGGTTTAGTTTCTATCTCAGCTGCATCACCTTTTGTGACCTAGCCTTGGAAAGAAATTCATTGTCACTTCAGCTACATTCTGTTGGTTAAAAGCAAGTCACAAACTCACCCAGAATCAAAAGGAAAGGAATTAGACTGTAGCTTTTGAGGAGGGAATGGGAAGTTCCTAGAAGAACACGTGGAAGAGGAGGTAAAGGCATCTTTGGAATATATGGTTTGCTGTACATTTTTTATGTAAATCAGATACATAATTTGTAGGCAGTATTCTTTTAAAGGTTTTATTTATTTATTTATTTTATAAATTTATTTATGTTATTTATTTATTTTTGGCTGCATTGGGTCTTCGTTGTTGTGCACCGGCTATCTCTAGTTACAGCGAGCAGGGGCTACTCTTGTTGCCATGCGTGGGCTTCTCATTGCGGTGGCTTCTCTTGCTGCGGAGCACGGGCTCTAGGCACATGGGCTTCAGTAGTTGTGGTGCATGGGCTTAGTTGCTCCGCGGTATGTGGGATCTTCCCAGACCAGGGCTCGAACCCGTGTCCCCTGCATTGGCAGGCGGATTCTCAACCACTGCACCACCAGGGAAGCCTGGCAATATTTTGAATATAATCTAATTCCAGGATTTTTAATGCTCCTATTTTCTCAACAAAATATTGAGACTGTCTAGATTACTTTGCAATAGAACTATATTATGACATAAAATAGAAAAAAGATCAAGGATTACATGTAGTTTTATAAGCATGTGAGATTTATTGAAGATATATTTCTTCATAACTGAGATTTTTCAAATGGGAAAATATGACTTACTCAATTATTAAGACCATTATTCAAGCCAAAATGATACTTTCAGAATGCCTATCCTCAAACCTAAACCTTCTCTGTCGGTATGTTGTCACTAGAACATTGACTGGTACAGTTCTTTAGATTAATTCTATAGTGATAAAATAGTGACTGATCCCTCCAAATATAACCCCTGAAAAGCAAGAAGATAAGTGTGCATTCACTGAACTTTTAGCAAAGTCATGTGTCTATTAGGATTGATGGAGTGGGGTGTTAGACAAAATTTCTGCATTGGTTCTTAGGCCTTGCATTTCATCATATAGCCTAGAGCACAAAATTCAACAATATTGAAAAGCAGATAAAAAATGGGCACAAATTACTTAAATGTGCATACCACTCCAACATTTTGAGTAAAGGCAAGACAAAAGCAAAACAATAATAATTAACTTATTATTTACCCATCATAAATTAAAAGGGAATTTTGTATATATCAACATCAATTTTGTATTTTATCATGCAGGACAAAGAGATCTTGTTTCTGTGTTCTAGCTTTTATGATGTGTAACTAATAGACTCTGAACTAAATTGTTTTAGAAATGTATTCCCTAGGTGCAGGGAATACATTAGTGTGCATTCTTAACTCAAGGAACCAGCTATAAATGTGATTTTGGTCCTAATGTGTTCTTAGAAATTCCCTCTGTCTAAAGCCATCTACAGTCCTCACACGAACACTCTTCTAAATCTTATGATTGAGAAGAAATCTATAGGTTTGTGGTTGTTTACTCTGTATGACATCTTAGAATTAAATAATTAGACTAAAGAAGAGTAAACCTGGAAAAGTAGAGCTGGACGTCAGAGGAGGAGTAGGGATTCTGGGATTATCAGTGGTTAGAAGTGACATATGAATTTGGAAATTTTCAACCACAGTGGTGGGACATGGCCAAGCTGATGGAGGGGATCTGTCGATTCACAAGAAGTGCAAGGAGTTGGCGTGAGGTGTTATCACGTCAAAGTGATCCTTATTCTTCTGAGTGAGGTTATTTGTCTCAATGGTTTGCATATGTGTACGTGTTAATTACATCAGCGGTGATAACTGATAACTTGGGTGTGCATGGTTTGGGGCAGTAGGGTAAGTAGGAGCGTTGTAACAGGTGATGGAGATGAGAACTGCCAGCAATTGTTTCTACATTCATAGCTCTGTTTTTTCTAAGTGCAAAAAGCTTTAAGGTTTGTGGGGACCATGAATGTTGTTCTACACTTCAGTAGTCCTAGGGGTAATACTCCTGGCTGTTGCCCTAACCCTTTAATAGCCACAGATTTTGACCCTCACAGCCTTGCCTTGTTGCATACCACAGTGCTTACCCTAAATCTTCTCTACCTAACTTACCTCCTTTGTTAAAGAGGCATTATCGTGTGGTTGAGAATAAAATAGACTGCTGGGTTCAAATCCCAGATCCACCATCTACTTATTGGATATCCTTAAGTCATATAAAGGCCCTTTACCTCAGTTTCCTTATATATAAAATTGGAATACTTTTTATATGTAGCTAGTATGCAAAATGTAAAATAGTGGTTACTTCATGAAGTTGTCAGGGAATTAACTGAGATAATGTTACCCAAGTAACACACATTTGCACATGTGCTTAATAAATGTTAATTATGATCACTGTTATTATTAGTATTGTTACTCAGCCCCTCACTTTCTCCCTGGCCCCTCCACCCCCTCCTTCTTTGCCTTAGACTTCCTAAGTTGAATCTTCAGCAGGTTTGTTTGACTGCCATGGCTCCATGCAGGACAAAGTAAACTGACTTGCCATTTCACTTGACTTTCCATATTTATGTGTCTATCACTCTATTCCTGTTGCTTAAAACCTTTCCTGGCATGACAAATATTTATCAAGGTGTGCTATTTTATGATGCCTGTTTTGGAGGCTAGATTGTCAAGAAAATTAATATGTCCTAACCTTATCTGAGGCAGGTAGGAGGGACTAGAATTTTAAAGGATTCTTATACTGTGAGTGGGCCAAAGTAAAAAATTATGAATCAATTAAGAAACAGAGACACACAGCTCAGCCTTTTAGTAACCCTTAGAGGTCATCTTGTCCCATCTCTCACCCAAGTGGAGGCATTCCTTTTATAATATTAATTTATTCAGTCAGACAGTAATTTTGTGTCAAGCTCTGTGTGTTAGGCCCTGAATTACATGGTAAGTAAAACAAATTTGGACCGTGCCCTCATAGAGCTTACAGTGAAATGGGTAAAAATCAGTATTAATTAGATAATCACATAAATATGTACATTTCACTGTGGAGGAAACAAGGAAAAATAAGAATAAATAACAGGGAGAATAGTTCTAACTGGGGGTCGGAGTTGGGGGGGCAGTTATGGTGATCAGAGAAGAAGTTAGTTGAATTTGAAGATTAAATAGGAGTTAACTGGTTGAAGAAGGAAATGAGCATTTCAAGCAAAGGCAGAGAGTGTGGTGATGCATTTGAAGAACTAAAAGGAGCCCATTGTGTCTGGAGCCAAGAGAAAAAGGGACAGGAATTAGAAATGATGTTGAAGAGGTAGATATAGTTAAGGAACTACTTCCGTTTCTTCCAACCCGGTCATTCTGTTTCCCACTTCTGAAAATGCAATGGATTAGAAGGAGGGCAAGAAGAGTTTATAGGGAGACCATTAGGAATATGATGTTTCTCAAATGTTAATGTTTATATAAAACACCTGGGGGGGTCTTATTAACATGCAACCTCTGACTCATTATGTCTGGGGTGGGGCCTGAGAGTACATTTCGAATAAACTCCCAGTGATGCTGGTGCTTCTTGTTCAGAAATCTCACTTCAAGTAGTGAGGGCCTAGATAAAAAAAAAGAAAAAAAAATATATGTCTAATCACTGTATATATATATATATATATATATATAGCTAATCACTATAAAGACATTGGAGGAGTATCAGGTTGGAGAAAAAGATCGTGAGTTTTGTTTTGGCACTTTGAAGCTAAAGTGCTTTTGAAACTTCCAAGTGGAGAAGTCACTTAGTGGGTCTAGAGCTCAGAGAAGAGGTCTGGACTGGAGATATAAATGTGAGTCATTAGCACATAGATCATAAATTAAACTCTGGGTCAGGATCTCCTAGGGAGAGGATGTAGAGTAAAAAAATAAGGAACCATGGGGGAGAGCCTTGAAAAACATGAACATTCACTAAGTCGTTTGATATGTGTATCTCCTAGCACCATTAGCATATTTTTCATGAAATATTTTAAATGTTTAAAATAATATAGAATAATATAACAACCCCCCCATGTACCTACCACACAGCAACCATGTTGCTTCATATATTCAAGAAATACATTACAGGTGACACCTTTTGTAAGACCTCTCCCTAGAGGCAAACACTATCTTGAATTTGTTGTTTATTATTTTTATGTATATTTTTATCCTTGAGATATGTATGTATCTCCATCTAGTCACGCAACCATAAAAACATATAGTATTGTTTTGCATGTTGTCAAATTTTATAAATGGTATTCGTTATGGATTGAAGATTTTTGTCCCTTCCCCTCCCACCCCAAATTTATGCTAAAGCTCTAACCCATAATGTGATGGCAGTAGAAGGTGGGGCCTTTGGGAAGGTATTTATGTTTAGATGAGATCATGAGGGTGGAGCCCCTATGATGGAATTAGTATCCTTTTAAGAAGACTAAGAGAGATCAGAGTTCTCTCTCAATGCACACGCAAAGAAGAGGTTATGCACACAGCAAGATGACAGCCAATTGCAAGCCAGGAAGAGGACAGTCACCAAGAACTGAATCTGCCAGCACCTTGATCTTGGGCTTCCCAGCCTCCAGAATTGTGAGAAATAAATGTCTGTTGTCTAAGCCTGTCACTCTTTGGTATTATGTATAGTAAGCCTGATCTGTCTGAGACACCAGGAAGTGAGGTGCTGCTGTAACAAATACCAAAAAATGTGGAAACAGCTTTGAAACTGGGTAATGGATAGAGGCTGGAAGAGTTTGCAGATGCATGCTAGGAAAAGCAGAGGTTGCTGTGAAGGGACTGCAAAAGGCGATTCTGGTAAGAGCTCAGAAAGAAAGGAGAGCTGGAGACATCTTCTTAGAAAATACATAAATAACCATGAACAGAATGTTGGTAGAAAAGTCGATGATAAAGTCTGACTTCAGTGAAGTCTCAGATGGAAACCAGGAATATGTTATTGGACAACAGAGAAAAGGTGATACTTGTTATACAGTGGCAAAGAACTTGTCTGAATTGTGTTAGTATTCTAGTATTTTGGGACAGAGAACTTGAAAGTGATGCAATCGGAAATTTAGCTGAGGAGATTTCTAAGAAAAGTGTTGAAGGAGCGGGTTGATTCCCCCTGACTGCTGGGGGAAGAGAGAAATGTATTGAAGAAGAAACTGTTAAGCAAAAAGGAATCAGAACTTAAATATTTGGAAGATTCTCAACTTGTCCATATTGCAAAAAATTAGAAAGTGTGT
Source organism: Leucopleurus acutus (assembly GCF_964270905.1). Lineage (NCBI taxonomy): Eukaryota > Metazoa > Chordata > Mammalia > Artiodactyla > Delphinidae > Leucopleurus > Leucopleurus acutus. The sequence continues at coordinate 65,460,962 of NC_139149.1, read as the reverse complement.
TTGGAATAGAACACCAAGGATGTGGCTGAGTGACCCTTATAATAAGGAGATGAGTGTGGGTGTGAAACGTGGGCCTAATCAGTCATTTCAACAGCAACTCCAGGAATAGAAAATCAATTATAACAGCAAAGACACTGCCAGTTTGAACTAAAAGGGGCAGAGAAAGCAGGATGAGTATAATGAAGGCTGTCAAACTTCTTAGCTCCTATGGGACCAAACCATAGAGCTCTTCGGCTGTGAACATGCACTGCTCTTCAAGACAAGGGGAAAATGGCCCCAAAGGCAATTCAGAGATCATCAGGGCTCCCTCCTCAGTTTCAAAGGGGAAGCCATCACCAAGGTTACAGCAGGCCAGTCAGGGGCCACTCGGCAGAGCCTCCAGGGAGCACAGTCCCCACCAGCCAGAGCCATGGGGAGCCATGGGGGCAGTGTACCTCCCACCACAGTGGGTCCTGAAAGCAGAACTGCTGCCCCAGTAAGTCCGAAAGGCAGAGCATCAAACCAAAGAGGTTTATTCTTGAGCCTTAAGATCTTATGGTATTTACCTTGCTAGGTTTTGGACTTACTTGGGACCCATCACCACTTCTTTCTCCCTCTTGGAATGGGAATGTCTATCGTATGCCTGTCCCATCATTGCATTTCAGAAGCACATTACTTGTCTGGTTTCACAGGTTCACAGCTGGAGTGGAAATTTGCCGTGGGGGTGGATCATCCCTCCAGTCTCACGCATACCTGATTTAGATGATATTTAGATGAGGCTTTAGACTTTAGTGTAGATGCTGGAACTAGTTAAGACTTCTGGTTCTATTGGAGTGGAATGACTGTATTCTGCATGCAAGAAGGACATGTATTTCAGGGGTCCAGGGTTGAATGTTATGGACTGAATGTGTCCCCTCAAAATTCGTATCTTGAAGCCCTTAATTCATGATGTGATAGTATTTGGAGGTGAGGCCTTTGGGAGGCATTAAGACAGTATTATATTTTACTTCTGCAAATTGTTTTTATCAATCAGTATTTTATCTCTGAGGTGTAACCACGTTTGATACCTGTAACAGCAGTTATTATTTGCCGTGTAGTATTTCATATGAGGAGCATATGAACTTTGAAGAAAGAGTAGGAAGTAATAGTCTGAAAGTAGAATTGAGAAGCAAGGAGGATGGGGACCCATTCCCAACCCTGAGAGGATAAGCACCCCTGAGAGTGTTCTGGAATGATGTCTTCAGAAGAAAGCTAAATTTCATCTGGGGCCAAAAGCTGGAAGAAGCCTTTAGGACAAAAATTGAGGGTTAGGAGGGAGATTTTCCCCCCCTTCCCTCCCTTCCCTCCCTTCCTTCCTCCCTCCCTCCCTTCCTTCCTTCCTTCCTTCCTTCCTTCCTTCCTCTTTTAACCATAGAATGGGAATTCTGGAATGAAAAATACATTGATGGAACAATTGTAGAGCGAGGTAAATAAACTCTATAGGTTTAGGTCAGAGAAGAGGGGAATACAGTAGTACGTGGATGAGAGTGAAGGAATGGATAGGTGGCAGGAGGTCTTACCTTTGGAGGGTGAACAAGGTTTAAGTGGCCATAAGGATTTTAAAGGATTGGCATCAGGTGTCATCTGGTAGGCAGAGAGGAATGGGAAGCTTCTCTGAAAATACTGTATTCAGTAATGCCTGGAGTGATGACGCCATGTGGGTATCCCAGCCAGGTGAGCAAGCAGGCCATGGTATTAGTTAATGCCCAGTATTCCAACCAACTGTTACAAATCAACCACAGGCCTTGGTGGATAAGAAATTTCAGGCTTCCTCAGAGTACCTTTGGACCCTGGCATCTACTCATTAGTCAATGACTCTACCAAGCGCACGGCTGCTCAAGCCAGAACCTGGCGGTCACCTGCATTCTACCTTCTGCATTTCTCTCCATTCTAGCCTCACGTTCCCCCTGGATATGCTGCCATCCAGTCTAGTAGGCTCTCTCCTCCAGTCTGGTCCCCCAGAGTTGTTTCCTTTTTCACCCTCCAAAATTTTTTTAAAAAGCTATTTTTTTCTTATGAAAAAGCCATATATGCTCACTGTAACATTAGTTCAGATAACATAGAAGGCAAAATAAAGCATGTAAAATTATCTCAAATCCTACAGCCTAGATATTACTACTATTAACATTTTGCTATCTCTTCACAGACTTTCTCTACGTACTTTTTTTTTTTTAGTTTAGTGAGACCATATAATATGTGTTCTCTTAAAATATATTATTTTCTAACAATATATCATGGAACTCTTTCTATCAATAAATTCCTATCTAAATCATTTTTTAGTGCAGACTTAGTATTCTGTTTTATGGATTTACATGATTTATTATCCAATTCCATATTGTTGGATAGGGTTTCCATTTATTTGTTACTATGTATAACAATATAAGGAACACCCTTACATGAATGGCTTTCATAAAACAAAAATCGGATCATGTCATAATTTTGTGCTCGAAATTCTTGTGTGGCCCTCCAGCCTGTGACCTTCAGGATTAAATCTAAATGCTTAGCATGACAAAAGAGGTCATTTGTAATCTGGTTTAGGCCTGCTTCCCCTCCATCCTGATTTCTCAATACAGCCCTGCCTGGGTGTCCCAAAATGCCTCCATTACAGTGTATTATCAATGTGTATTGACTTGTTCATCTTCCCAGCTGTTCCATAAACTCCTTGAGGCACTGTGTGCTTTATCTTCCGAGAAGAGTTAATGTAGGCACTCAATACTTGTCTGTTTGCCTGAAAGGCTAATGACTAGCACACATGCTTGTGTATTTCCTTTCTTATTTCTCATTCCTTTTCATGGTAAGTATTTTCATGAGTATACTCTTTTCTTGGTCACAGTTTGTATTTTCTATTGATGTTGAATTCATTCATTCGTCCATTCATTCCATTTCACAAAAGCTGATTGAGCACCTACTATATGCCAGTTACCCTTATAGGTGCTGGGAAGTAGTGAACAAAACCTCCTGGGCTTTACATTCTAATGAGGAGATAGACAATACATAAGGTAAATAAGTCACATAAATGCTGTGTTAGAGAGTGATAAGTGCCAATAAGAAAAATAAAGTAGGGAAGGGGTTTTTGAAGTGTGTGTATATTGTGGAGGGTGGGGATGGGTGTTGATATCTTAGTTAGGTGGGAGGGAAAACCTGTCTTAAGAAGGGAGGGAGTTAGTCATGCTGTTTCTAGGGGAAGAGCATTCTATGCTGAGGAAAGATCAAGTGCAAAGGCCCTGAGGCAGAAACATACCAGACATGTTTGAGGAGGAGCAAGGAGGCCAGTGGTTCCTGTCAGGAAGAACTAGAGGGAGAATAGATGAGGTCAGAGTGGGGATAGCAAACCAGATGGCCATGGCATTGTCCAAACTTTGGAATTTTCCCTGAATGAAAAGAGAAGCCATGGCGTGGGGAGAAGGGGGGTGCTCTCATATGATTTGTCTTAACAGAATCTTCCCGGCTACTGTGTTGAAAACAGGCTGAGGGTGAACAGTTAGGTGGCTACTGCAATAATTCAGACAAGAAATTATTGTTTGGACAGGATAGTGGCAGTGAGAGTGACAGTAAATAATCGAATTGTGTATTTCTCCTGAACATGGTTTGCTCATGGCCAAGATATGGGATGTGAGAGAAGGAGCAAAATCACGATAACACCAAGGTTTTCAATCTTTTAAAACATAAAGACAATAAAAATTCTGTTTACCCAGCGAATACTTAATTTTGCCCCATTGGCCTAATTTCAGACTCACACTTAACTCAGCTATATTTAATTGAAATTGTCTCAGAGAGAGTTCTCTCTATGTGAACATTTTTTGTGTTTGTTTACATGGTGTCACTATAAATTAGGGAGACTCGTTTGTGTATGTGTGTCATAGAGGAACCAGTCTCATTATTTAATAAGCATATAACATACAACACCCAAATTCAGTTTTAATATTGGTCATAAAATTCCTTGGACCATGGTGCTCCAGTAATAAAATTTCCCTGAATTTTGCAAGTGCATTTGCTTAGCACCTGGATCACTCTTCAGTAAATGAGTCCAGATGACTCTAAATGAGTTAATAAATAAAGCAAGCCTGCCTTTTACCCGCAGATTTTCTAAGTGCCATGTTAATAGCTATAAATGGAAATAAAGTACTTACAATAAACCAATTATTTTCCATTTTGATTAAATTATTCAAAAGTCACATAGTGTTATAAATCTTAAAATATAGAGTAATATCAATAGATTTGCACTAGCATAAATTTTTAAATAATTTGAATATGATATATTTAAGGATTAATGACAAAAATTATCTTAATACAGGGAGTGTCACTTGTTTTTAATGAAAATGTAAAAAGTCTCTTAAAACAGCAGACTGGTCTCTTTGAGACTGTTAGACACCCTGGAATTTGATCCTTTCTGCTCTCATTTGTGAACAGAGAATTCATCTCTGGGAGGCTGATGATGAAAAACTCCATATTTATTTGGAGCCGTGTCTGTTCCTTTCCACGAGATACTTTTATAGTGATACGTGGAAGAGCAAAAAATGCACCCATTTTCTAGGTGATAGAATGCCTACCTTGTATGTTTCCAGGGTATTCTCCAATTTTGACTTTCAACCTTGAGAAGTCATTTAGGTAGGACCGTGACTACCAACTATACAAGTTAAGCGCCCCTTTTATAAAATTCAGCAGTGAATTGCTTATAAAATGTACACTAAAAAATTAAGATGCCAGTTACTGAATTGAAATGTCCAAGGTGCCCAGCAAAGCCCAGTGCCCTGAGATGGCAGAAATCTCAAGCATGTCTAACAAATGCCAGAGCTTTGAGATAAACACTAATGTACTGCCATTTACCTCTCTAAAATCTTTTTATGAACAGGTAAAACTAGAAAATGAAAATGAGTTCCATGTGGAAAAATGATATTGACATCTAAAATTGATGGTTAAGAACATGATCTGGCATCTCTAGTGACCTTGCGTAAGGTCTGGGTGCTTTGGCTAAGTTTCTTAAGCTCTCTTTTACTTTCTTTGCAAAGTGTATCAAATGGGGATAATAATTGTTGCTACCTGATAAAGTTGCTGTGAGGATTAAATGAACAGTTTAATGTAAAACTCTTAGGACAGTTCCTAGCTTATTATAAACTCTTAAAAAATGTTGGCTGTTATTATTATCTAAGCATATAATGGAATTCTTGAGTTGACATATATTGGTAAATTGCATATTAAGAGACTACATTAGAACGAGGAAAGAAAATAATTCCAGGGGAATCTTTACCCTGGCTATTCTTGTGTACTGTTTTATTTTCATCAGTGAGTGAGTAAAATTCCTGCCAACAGCCAGGTGGGGAGGATTTCTAAACTGCATGTAAGATCTTTAGTGTTTGAGCCATAAGATCTTGTATCAATATTAATAACAATCAAAAGGGAAGAAGTTGGCCAATGTTGAAATCATTTTTAGTTGATTCTGAAAAATGAGGTAAACATGGTGCAGTATCAGATGATGCCAAGAGGAGCATTCACGATCACCATGAAAACTGGGCCACACTGTCTGCTTTCCCAGTCCCACCATCCTTCAAACTGAATTGATTCGGCATCCCACAAAAATTGATTGTCTTACTTTGCTATCATGCTCTGCTATCTACCATTATCATCACTGAGGGTTTCTGGATTTTGTAGGCACAGATATATAATCTGAAATCAAGAGCTCACACTGGAAAAGAGCAGAATTTGCATGGGGGCAGGGGATCCGTGGCACATGGCATATTGATGTGGCAGTTTGAATCTGAGAGTAAAGATGAAAAAGCTAGGGTGAATGAATATAGTAACCTCACGGTTGTCATGTGGGTATACAAATGTAACATACTATTTGATATCCATGTTTCCCATATGTATTCTGAATCTTTTGTTAAAAGCAGGAATTACTAAATCATGTGAGAACTTATTATTCTGTAATGCTTGTAGTATTTCCATTGATATTTTTAAATAATGGCATAGCCTAAATCCAAAATATATGAATCTTCTATTACATCAACAAATGTGTCTGCAATGGCATGTGTCACTAATGCCAGCAATATTCCAACAGAGGACAGTGTTCAGTCATTGTTTCTAAAGCGTGAAACAGAATCTAGAGCTTTTTAATTAAGGGTTTCTGCTTAAGAGTGTGATTCCAACTTACAAATGTGTGTTTTTGAAAAACATGTTATTTAAGATTGTCTCCCCCATGGCGGGGTGGGGGAAATAAGAGTTTACTGGATACTGAGTTTCAGTTTGGGAAGATAAAAAGTTCTGGAGATGGACGGTACTGATGGTTATATAACAGTGTGAATGTACTCAATGCCACTGAACTATACATTTAAAAATGGCTAAAATGGTAACTTTTATGTATTTTTACCACAATTAAAAGTTTTTAGAATTATCTTTTCCAAAACGAAAGGGCTTTCCAGCATATTTATAATGTTACTTGATAACATTATTTTCCTTAAAGTAACTCTAATAAAACAAATACGAATATGCAAGTAAAAATACATTAAGAAAACATCAATTTCAATATGGTAAAACATTTAAATAAACTGGTTTTGAGGTGGAGAAGAAAAATATTAAAGCATTAGCTGGCAGAGATCATAAGGATGATCTCTTGATTTTATTCTTATCTTGATGACCTTGTAGTTTAGTGGAATGGTTTCTAGCTTCACTGAAAAGTTTAGAGATGACTTTTTATTGACTTCAGTCAAAGAAAGAGAAGATTATTCAATAAAGACCATAAACATTAAACTTCTGGTATTTGGAAGTTGTATTAGATTGAATTTCAGGTATTATGTGCAGAATAAAGTGCTTTTATTATGATCACTCCTCTTTTCAACTCTCTATATTTCCAGTTTAATGGCATAATAATGGTATGACTGGGATTTACCAGCCAGAGTTATAAATATGTAACATTCATTTCTAGGTAATATATTACACTATTATTTTATGAAGAAGTAGTTGCCCTTGATCTAAAAATGGATATTTGATTTGAATAAATAATTCTGGAATTTATGTGTTACTCTAAGTTATCCTATCCTCCCAGATGGTGAATTGCTTTTGTGAGATGCCAAAGTTAGATAAATAATAATTACCTTCCAGAATCTTCAGTATATACGATGGTTATTTTAAAACCCAGCTTAAAACCTTTGTGACATAAATACTTTAATTTTTACCATACCTATTGCCTTAGCTGCGATTCATTAAAAAATAGCTGTGTATCCTGATAACTATGTTTCCTTATTGAAATATTGACAGAAAACTCTTCATATATATAAATAGTTATCTAGTTAGCAAGTTCTTTTTAATGATTCCATTTCTTACAGAATTCAGCTGTACAATTCATACACTTACAAATATTGTTTCAACTTACTGAAAAAGGAAAAGAGCGCATAGATTCTTGTGATTAACATCACCTTAAGACCATAGCACTGGTAGGGATCTTACATTGTAAACTCCAGTTGAACTGTAGAAAAGCCAATAGCTTAACTCACAACCATTGTTAGATGGACATAGGTAGTGAGGTGAACATGACTTTCACCCCACAAAACCAGTTGTGCAAAAAAATGGCATACACACTTATTTTTGTAAGCAAAATTAAATCTCATTCCAAGATGGTAGCACGTTTAACCTCAGTTAATTGGGCACTCCCCTACCCCCAGGGTCATTTGACGGTACCAGGTTCTTACACTGACTGGAACAGTGGGGGATGGGAATGCTCCTTTGGTCTTTGGTTCCCACTGGTCCTTGCTGTGGCCTTCTTGTCTGTGTCTGTGCTAAGCTTGACTGTTGTTCTTTTTTTTTTTTTAATTTTATATTGGAGTATAGTTGATTAACAATGTTGTGTTAGTTTCAAGTGTACAGCAAAGTGATTCAGTTATACATATACATGTATCTATTCTTTTTCAAATTCTTTCCCAGTTAGGTTATTACAGAGTATTGATCAGAGTTCCCTGTGCTATACTGTAGGTCCTTGTTGGTTATCTATTTTAAATATAGCAGTGTGTACATGTGAATCCCAAACTCCCTGTCTATCCCTCCCTCCACACCTCCACCCCCCCCCACCGCCAGTAACCATAAGTTCATTCTCTAAGTCTGTGAGTCTGTTTCTGTTTTGTAAATAAGTTCATTTGTATCATTTTTTTTTAGATTGTGCATATAAGCGATATCATATGATATTTGTCTTTCTCTGTCTGACTTACTTCACTTAGTATGATAATCTCCAGGTCCGTCCATGTTGCTGTAAATGGTATTATTTCATTCTTTTTAGTGGCTGAGTAATATTCCATTGTATATATGTACCACATCTTCTTTATCCATTCATCTGTTGATGGACATTTAGGTTACTTCCATGTGTTGGCTATTGTAAATAGTGCTGTAATGAAAATTGGGGAGCACGTATCCTTTCAAACCATGTTTTTCTCCAGACATATGTCCAGGAGTGGAATTGCTAGATCATACAGTAGCTTTATTCTTAGTTTTTTAAGGAACCTCCATACGGTTCTCCATAGTGGCTGTACCAGTTTACATTCCCACCAAGACTGTAGCACGGTTCCCTTTTCTCCACACCCTCTCCAGCATTTATTATTTGTAGACTTTTTGATGATGGCCATTCTGACTGTTGTGAGGTGATATCTCATTGTAGTTCTGATTTGCATTTCTCTAATAATTAGTAACGTTGAGCATCTTTTCATGTGCCTCTTGGGCATCTGTATGTAGATCAGTTGGAACTGGATGTTGTTCTTTGACTATTGCTGTCCACATTTCCTTCTTTGCAGGGCTGGATTAGGACCTGTAGATTGTCCCAGCACTGGGAAAATTATAATTCCTAATAAAAGTCATACTACACTTTCAAAGCCCAGTATGTGGATGTTGAGTTCGATTGGATTTCGGGAATTATATGCACAATTTGTATACTGAGATGAAAACAGCTTCTTTCTATAGTTTTTTAATGCAAAGTTCTTGAAAGTTTCATTGTAGGTGAACTTATTTGGAGGGAGGGCCCTGGCTTTGTGGGTGCCCTAAACACATGCTTAATCTGTTAGATGGTACAGTGCTGCCAATTCAGGCTTACTGAAAAGTAGTTCAGACACAACTGTGCATAAGAATATCCCTAAATGAGTCAATTTTTTTCTTCCTATCTGAAAATTCTTCCTAACCACTTTATTAGGACATATTTTTTGACTTGTGTTTTCAAACAGTGTCAGTGTAAGTGTAAAACTGATCAAACTTTTTCACCAGTCCTTTCCTGGAAAGTGAGTTGGTTAGATGCTCTGGTGAGATTAGAGGTAGGTGACCAACTTCAAAATCATGAAGATTTACTCTTATGTTTTCTTTTAGTAGTTTCTTTTTAAGTTTTGCCCATGTATCTATGAATCATAGTTCCTTGCGCTCTCCGAATATCCCTAGTTGGATGATAAATTGTATTGTCACCCAAGTTAGAGGTGTAGTCAATGAAATAGAGTAAAGCTCCCTGACCTATAAGGATTTCATAACTCTGGTTGTGATCTCAGTAGCATCATTCTCTAACACAGTTAACCAACGCAGATTATCCACATACAAAAGCAAGAATCATATGGCCCTAAGGAAACAGAGCGAAAGCAGTTTTTTAAAAAAAGATAGAATGAGTCAAATGCTAAGAAGATAAACCAAAGCTCACAATTTTCTTCTTTCAGAAGTCTACAACTGCTGTACTTTAAAAACCCAGAAGTCCAATTTCTTTTCCATTCCTAACATGGTTTATTCAATTCCTGCTGTGGAAACAGTGTGGCTATATGCCATCATGCTCAGTAGGGTGTGTCTTAACATTAAAATATCAATTCGTGGACAATTTTGTATTTTCTGTTAAAGAATTTAAATATATATTTTACAAGTGAATTTCATAACTTACTGGAATTGGTGACTAGTATTTGCACAGCCACTTCAGCGATATAAATCCAGGGTTTAAAAAAAAAAAGTGTTATTGCAGCTAAGCTGAGGGCTATTCCACTTTCTCTATGGCCCAGCAACGGCCTTGTCATCTCTTTACCCATTCTAACGATACCACTTTAATTATCCTGATAGTAATGAACTTTAGACTTGATAAGAGATCTGCATGGCTATGAGCTGGTTATCAGGTCAGCTTAGCTATGAGTTCACAATGGTTCATAGTAAACTCTTGTGTAGAATTTAATTATAATAATGCTGAATTTGGACCTTAAGAAATATTTTCTTGTTCATCTCTCTGAACAATTGGATATTCCTTTGAGTTTCAACCCTTGAGTGTAGTACTAAAACAGGTAAACTTCTATATTTGAATGTAAACAAGTCTGTTAATCATTGTTTTGATATTTTTAGCCTTCAAATATCTTTGGGCCACTGATACTCCTTTTTTGATATTGCTCTTATAAGGAAAAATGTAATACATTTTAACTTTCAACTCCACAAACTTGAGTTATTTGAGGATTCAGCATATAGAGGATTCTTTTTCTGCCTTTTGGTATCTTATTACCCAAAGACTAATATTACAGTCAGACAAACACCCGGTTTTTCTACATTTGTTTTGGCTTTGTCCCTTGAAGCTGAAGAAGGTATAACAACCAAATGCCTGTTTACCAAGACAAGCAGTTGCTTTGTTGGTTCTGTCAGTCTTTCTGTACCTTGTGATTATTTCAGAAAAAGTATTTGGGGTGGTGTTACATGTTTATCAGTCCCAAGAATAGCTCTGTGGAGCACAACACAAATGTTAAAAAAAAAAAAAAAATGCCAGTGGAACTCTGGATTGTTTTTATTAGTTATAGCTCTGAGGACTTTGAAGTTGTAAAGTGCTTTTAAATTATTCATTAAGCATCTCTGTATCGGAAATAATTCATTATTGCATTACTCTCTCCATTTTCAAAATGAGTCCATTTATTTGGTCATTTCAGACAGCCAGTAAAGGATGGAAGTTCATAATTCATTTGCTCCTATTGCTCGTGTATTTAGGGAACGGTGTTATAGTTATCAAGACATGGAGGGGTGTTTCTCCCCCCAGCCCTACTACAGTCATTCAGCGTCCTAGCTGATGCTGAAGAGTGACTTGCAAAAGGAGTGTGGGGTGGGCGGGATGAGAATCACTGCAGAGGTGAGCCTCTCTTCTTTATGGCAGTTTGTGTCATCCCGTGGGTGTACCTTGGCAGAAACAAGGTTAGGAACCATTGCTCTTGGGTTAGTCTAATAAATATAGATCAAATTATCCTCTTCACATCTCCTGGGAAAATACGGAAAACTAGCACCTGACTAGAAGTGTTCTAATCCAGTGCTTCTCGAACTTAAAAAGGCAAATTCTGGTTCAATACTCTCAGGCAGAGTCCAAGAGTGTATTTACTAACAAGTTCACAGGAAATGGGATGCTCCTGGTGCAGGGACAACACTGAGTGGCCAGGGCCTCAGTGGTCCAGGCTTGCAGTGGGCCCCTCAGGGGACTGGAGTTGGAAGGTGAAAGAACAGGGCCTGTCATGGGAGAAGGCAAGCAGTTGCTCCTGTGGACAGAAGGCGCAGGGAGGAAGCTGCAGCGAGCACCCAGGGCCAGGCGCTGAAGATGCAACACTGATACAGCAGCAACCCTGGGACAGGCGCTGAAGATGCAGCACTGATACAGCAGCATCCCTGGGACAGGTGCTGAAGATGCAGCACTGATACAGCAGCAACCCTGGGACAGGCGCTGAAGATGCAGCACTGATACAGCAGCAACCCTGGGACAGGCGCTGAAGATGCAGCACTGATACAGCAGCATCCCTGGGACAGGCGCTGAAGATGCAGCACTGATACAGCAGCAACCCTGGGACAGGCGCTGAAGATGCAACACTGATACAGCAGCAACCCTGGGACAAGCGCTGAAGATGCAACACTGATACAGCAGCATCCCTGGGACAGACGCTGAAGATGCAGCACTGATACAGCAGCATCACTGGGACAGGCGCTGAAGATGCAACACTGATACAGCAGCATCCGTGAGACAGGTGCTGAAGATGCAGCACTGATACAGCAGCAACCCTGGGACAGGCGCTGAAGATGCAGCACTGATACAGCAGCAACCCTGGGACAGGTGCTGAAGATGCAGCACTGATACAGCAGCATCCCTGGGACAGGCGCTGAAGATGCAGCACTGATACAGCAGCAACCCTGGGACAGGCGCTGAAGATGCAGCACTGATACAGCAGCAACCCTGGGACAGGCGCTGAAGATGCAACACTGATACAGCAGCATCCCTGGGACAGGCGCTGAAGATGCAACACTGATACAGCAGCATCCCTGGGACAGGCGCTGAAGATGCAGCACTGATACAGCAGCATCCCTGGGACAGGCGCTGAAGATGCAACACTGATACAGCAGCATCCCTGGGACAGGCGCTGAAGATGCAGCACTGATACAGCAGCATCCCTGGGACAGGCGCTGAAGATGCAACACTGATACAGTAGCATCCCTGGAAAACTCTTCAGAGATGAAAGCAGACTTATTTTAATTGAGAGAAGGTCTCTCAGAAGGTTGCTAATGCTTGCCCAGGTGGACAAGAAAGATTATTTACACGGTGGCATGAAAGACAACTTCAGCAAAACTTTTTGGATGGGATGTAGGAGAGAAATTGGTTCATCAAAATGCAGTAATGCATGTGAAAATACTTTGTGAAATGTACAATGGTACTCAAATGTAGGGCATTTGGCATTGATACTTGGTTAAGTCAACCAACATGGAGCTGGGGGTCCGATAAAGATTATTACCAAGGGGTAGTGAGGAAAGAAGAGATTGTTGCAGTCATGTCAGAGAATGGACAGCCAGTTTTAAAGTTGATGAACGGAGGAAAGGGAGTAGATGTATGTGATGACAAGATCGTTTGCTTAGGGAAGAATTGACATCTGGGAGTTGAAAGGGACCTTAAATGTCCCTTGGACCAGCTTCCTCATTTAATATAGGAGCAAACATAGGTCCAAAAACAGAGATGCACAAAAGTCACTCAGCAAGCAGAGCAGTGACCCCTTTGGGGCTGCAAGACTTAGCCTATAAAAAGACAGGATGCCCAGTTAAATTTGAATTTCAGATCAACAAAAATAATTTTTAGTATAAATATGTCCAAGGAGCACAATATTTGTGACACACTTATAATAAAAAAATTTGTTGTTGATCTGATATTCAAATTTAATTGGACATCCTATATTTTATCTGGAAACACTAAATTTGTTGAAAATCCAGTACTTTTTGGTAAACAGAGATATAGGAAAGATGAGGAAAATATACTAGCCTTGTATTTAGAGCATAAGCTCCATCAGGGTGTGCGTTTCTGTGTGTTTTATTTCCTGGAGATTCCCCAGAATCTAGGTCAGTTGAATGAGTGAATAAAGGTATGGGAATGTTCAAGGTATTGTGGCTTGTAGGATGCTTAACATACAAAAGAACAGAACTCAGATTAAGATATTCTCTGTGGCTGATATTTCACTTTTTCAGCAGGGTAGATCTTGGGCAAACTTCTCAAGAATGTTCACTATGGCAAATATGGTACAAAAGAAAGATAAGATTGTGAAAATGAATTTTTGAGTCATATTAGGGTTTGAAAGTTATTTATCACTAGTTTATTAGAATCTTCAAGAGTAATTCTGAGGACTTTGATTAATAACTTAAAGTGCAGCACATAGCACAAACTGATCTGATTTGGAAAATATTTCTGAAAAAATAAATACTTCAGAGCTCATTTTTCACCAAAGGGAAATGTGACAGAGGTATTGATGGCTGGATCCTGGCCACAGTGTCTCTGCCATCAAGGTGGATGCAGGTGGAGCTGAGCAGAGTATCTTCATCTAGATCTAAATCAGGGCTGAGAGAACTGATTGGGTTCACCCAGATATAAGCATCTTTGAAAACAACCACAATCTTGTTAGATTTCTTAAATTGAGACTTGTGGTAGAAAAGGAATTGATGAAAGTATAAGAAAACAAGTACAACAGTCATTGGTTAAGAATTTCCTGTGAGTGAGCATGCATCCAGCAGGATTCATTCCATCTCATAAGAATCCTGTGAAGAAGGTATTATTACCTCCATTTTTCAGATGAGAACATTGAGGCAGAGAAAAATGAAGTATTTAACTTAACACACAGAAAATGGTGAAAAGGGGTTTGAACCTAAGTCTCTCTCTATGGTGCAATAATGTATATCAACTCATTCTAAGAATAACAGAATTCTGCAAAATATAATATTTCCTTATTTTACAAAAAAATCATCATTGAAAATAATTACAAATAGATCCTATTATCATGACTGTAGCTTTATTAACATGAAGTTAATTTTGCAGTTATTATCTTACCTGGGTCTGTAGGTAGTGTCTGGGCAGGGAGCAGGTGGTACTCTTGTCAGGAAATTGAGGAGAGTTTAATGAAGGGAATATTTTCAAACGTACGGACAGGGTTAAGAGAACAAATGGGAGTCCGTGATGGGCCAGGAACTAGCAACAGCTGGGATCAGTTATTGTCCCGGGACCCTGAGGCATCACTGAAGGCAGCAGTTACCAGAAGTAGCTACAGGAAGGGGACAACCGACAGGTAAGGAGCTGCTGTCTTCCAGGAAGGATACAGCCAATTTGTTGCCACTAGAGAGGAGCAAAACCAAACACAGTCTAAGGTAAAAACAGACAAAGCAGCAAACCCCTGCCCTACCTCTCTTCTCGCAGTCCAGTCTCTTGCTGGTGGCCAGCGCTAACTAAACTCCACCAGAAGCCCGAGGACAAGAGGGCCACTGATCTAGTCTACAGTCTTCCAGGACACAGAGCAGGGTGGAGAATGGAGCGTGTTGGCTCTGGAAGGGCAGATGGAAAATATCCATTGCACAGCACTTTACTGCCATGGTTGCATAGCTCAATAATCTTACTTCCCCTTCTCCTGCACTCTGGGTTTCCATATCCCTTCCTTTTCTCTCCCAGTTCTCTCTCCTGCAGTTGCCCCCTCCGTGCACTGCTCTGCACTGGGGCCACTAGTGCTACTTCCTGCACTTAGGTCATTTATCCTGGTGCTATGGGCCCAGTGTCTGTGGAGCACCTGTTTCTTCCCAGCACCATCTCCAGGTGCACTGAGGGACACGTATTCTGAGGCACATCTCACTAACAGCCCCCTCCCTGGTCACCTGATCCCTTGGTTTTCTGATTTTACTTGTGAGGCCTTTCTTCCTTGTCAACCACTGGCAAACGAGTTATCTGCCTCTGGTTGCTCCAGGATGTTAAGAGTTCTAAAGGTATTTCCCTCAAATGGCCACCCTCCTAGGAAATCAAGTAGCCCCTGTCTCCACGCAGCGTCTGATTTCCTCTTGCGTTTCTACCCTTAGGAACAGTGGAAATTTCTCAGTCCCTAGTATTTATTACCCAACAGAAGCCACAACTCACCAGGCACAGCCTCAGAGCACTGGCACTCAAAGGACATAGTCCAACAATGGGAGAGTTTGCTTTTTCTTTCTTTTTAATTAAGACTTTTACTTCCTTTCCTTGAATATTCAGAAGAGGATACATGAAACAAAACAGTATTTCAGGAAATTCTTTTCCCCCTTCATCTCCTTCCCCACCATCCCTCAGCTCCTCAAGTATCTTTCTTCTAAATCTTCCCCAAGCCCCTCCACCAACTCTAACCCATGTATCTTCCCTCTTTCTTTCATTTCTAGACCACAAAAGTCCCAGAGAACTTGCCTGGCAACAGAACCCTGCTCTGAGGCAGAGAAGGGAAAGGAACTGAGCTGGTAGAGGCAGAGCCCTTGTTAGAAGACAGAGGATGAGAGAGACATCAGGCATTCGTGCCTGAATAATTTCTCCTCCACAGCGCTAGGATCATGATGGAGTGAGAATAGCAGCCCTGAAGATGTGTCAAAAGGCTTTTAAACTTTTAACAACTTGATACTAACGGCATATGGATTACAGTCTCACAACCAAAGTCACTTTCCATGTGTAATTTTTGCAATGGCTGCCATCCATGGAGTGCTTGCTCTGTACCAGGCGTTTTACCAGGGACTTTAACATATTTTATCTCTAATGTTCACACCAAATCTGTAAGGGAGTTGATACCAGCCCCGTTTTACAAACGAAGAAGCTGAAATGCAGAGCCATGATTTGAGCTAACAATGACTCTAAAGTATGTGATTTTCCATTAATAATAGCACGAATATAGTAGCTTCCAGCAGTTGGACAGATGCTTTCGTCAGTCCTCGTGCTGTCGTGCGTGCAGCATTTTTGATCTTCACATACACCCAATGATGTACTGGTGTTAACACCACTCTATGGATGAGGACACTGAGGGTCAGAGAGACATGGGCACCTTATTGGCCACACAGCTAGTAGCCATCAGTCATAACTTGAACCCAGGTTCATCGGACTTCAGGTGTGTTCTCTACATCACTGGTCTATATTCTCATGATGCCTGCTTTATAATATTATATACCAGGAACATATACTATATTAATATCGTAGCTTCTTATTTAGCAAATTTCTGGATAATTAGGTGGAGAGAGGGGGTGGTATTTCTAAGAGGCAAGAAAGAATCCACTTGGCAGGACTTCCTGAGATAAGGCTTGAGAAGCATTACAGGGCAGTCAGCGAAGACTGGGATGGAGCAGTGCAGTCCATGCCAGTCATTTTGAAATAGAGAAATTCGGGGTTCATGAGGTGAATCAAGAGAACACAAATAGCGACTGATCCTATGAAACAGGAACCGAGGGACAAATTACAGTATTCACATGTCTTAAGTCAATGTTTACTAGTTAGCCCATTCCTTTAAAGGTAATCCAGTAATAGTCATCTTTCCCTGGGGGAGTCCCAATAGTTTGGATTCTTTCCTTTGTAATTGGTTCCCATTTAGTACAGGACTCAACTCAAGCACTCATGGATATTCTTGATAGCTCTTAATTATGCCAAATTATATTGGAGTGGGAAGTGAGGGAAGTGTACTGTATCTAGTTAAAAATATGACTTGTGCTAGTTTTGTGTTTATTCATCTGAAATTAATAAAATATGGAGATGTTTTGATAAAACTATACAAATTTTGGCTTGACTAGTCAATTGTCTCATGAGAATTGGCAACAACAAAAATAGTTGTGAAGTAATTTTCAGAAGCCCACAGATGAACTGTTCCATAGACTTCAGGTAATTTTTTAAGTTGTGTATTTTCAAACAAAATTTCAGTTTTGTTAGAAGAAAACCATTCAGTTTTTGGCAGATTAAGATCATTTTTAATGTTAAAATATAAATATTTTATTTGTCTGGTGACTTCTGACATGATTTCATGGAGTGGTTTTTTTCTTTTCCGATTTTAGGGGAGGGTAAGTTGAGGGTGCTATGCTTTTAGGATCAAGGAAAGTTGTCCTAAATCATACACTCAAAACATTGTCCTCTCTACCAGCCTATTGTTCACATAGTTTACCTTCTACTTCTCCTACAGCCGAACTTTACAGGTGAAGAAGTTGAGACTCAGAGACACAAGTCTGTAAAAGGGCACTTAATAGGACCCAAATCTTGAGCCTTCCTTTCCCCAAGTCAGTTTCTAATGTAAATCCTGCTCTTTCCAGGGTAATGTTTCTTCAGTGTTATTTTTCTTGAATTTTTATCACATCTGAGGTGCTGTGCCAATACTCAATACAGAGGCCATGCAGTACCCCGGAAGCTCACAGAATGGGGCAATTTTTTTTTTGAAAATTGACCCTAAGACCACACCTTACTGGTGCTGTGGCTTCTGGTGAAAAATTCAGATCCCTGGGTCCCAGTGGGGGCCTATGGAATCTGAATCTCTGAGCCAGAGCCATTGAAGAGAATACCAACGTGAACAGAACTGATGGTAACACAATGAGATGAGGGAACAGTAGTGCCGAATGGGAGGAGAAGGGAATGTCAGGAAGAGGCACTCTCTGCCCCCTCTCTGATTATTAGAAGGCAGCTAGGCACTGCGTCCTGTTGGCCTTTGATGACAAATAAAGTAGCGCATACATACGATGATCCTGCGTGCAGTTCATCCTGGTTATCTACGTTTGGTTTGTAATCTACCAGATCTGTTTCTTGATGCATATAGATTGCTATTCAAAAACGTGTGATGTTTAACATCCAGAAGATGGATGAA
The DNA here is from genome assembly GCF_964270905.1 of Leucopleurus acutus. NCBI lineage: Eukaryota > Metazoa > Chordata > Mammalia > Artiodactyla > Delphinidae > Leucopleurus > Leucopleurus acutus. Next base: position 65,442,861 of record NC_139149.1, on the reverse strand, counting down.
GTTTAAGCTGTATAGGCTAATCGTAGCACTTTAAATTGACTCATTTGTAGGTAGTAAAAGATTGTGCTGTCCATACAGTCAGGATGATTGCAGTTTCTTCTCTCGAATTATATAGTCCATGAATGGGTATTGATTTCCATTTCTCCTTTTGCAAGATTATAATAAGGAGGGCAATGATGCTGATACCAAGAAATTCAATGCAATGAACTTTTTATTATTAGAGATAAAAGTTAATCCTCAATTCCTTTGGCCTTTTAATTGCTAACTGTGGAGTCAGTCAAATGTGGAGGCCGAAGAAGCACCAAGGGGTAATGTAATCGCAACTCTTCAAACAATTGTATCTGTCTGGAGAATGAAGACTGACGATCTGGAAAATAGATCTCACTGTTTCAGTAGTAGAATTATGGGCCTTGCCAGTGGCTATTAAGAGAGATTCTCTGGGAAACTCTTTTCCAAAAGGAAAAAAAGAGATACTTGTTAGATGCAGAAAATTTAATTCAGCCACTTTTCATTAAGCAAGGCCCAACACTCTTGTAATTCCCAAGTTCATAGTTGACAAGAGGCCCCAGAGCAGTAATTATCCATTTTTCAAGTTTCCTGATAGAAAGCTCTTCAATTAGACATAGACAAGGAGGAAATTATGGTAAAAGGAAGGGTATTTTGTCCTTTCTAAAGAGCACTAGGAAAAAAGAAACTATATAACAATGTTAAGAGATAATTATATTAAATGAGTTAAGCACTTTGAATTGCCTTAAAAGATGTTAAATTACTTTCAGTATTACCATTTCACTTACAGTGCTTAAATTTTTAATTCAGAAAATAAACTTGCATTCAGTATTCCTTTATGTTTTCTAAATTCTCAGGGAGGATAGGTTGCCTTGGGCATCCTTGGACATCCCTTGGAAAAATAGGTTATTCTGTGTTTTTTGTTCAAAGTGCCAATGAATGTCTGAAATGTGATTCAGTCTACTTGTCATGCTGTTAGGAAGATTGATTAGTTGTCTCACTTGTCGATTCTTATGTTATTCGACAAGCATTGTTTGCATGGCCGTAATTTTTTTCTACCTTCCTCATTCATATATGAGGCAGATGTAGCTATAAATGATTGACTTAGTATAAGGCTATAGGAAGTCATGGATTCATATAAGTAAGAGGAAATGCCTCCCTCTTTGTTCAGCCACATAATGGTAGCACATGAATATTTTATTTTACCATTTTAAAGTGGAAGAAGCTTAGAAGGTGAGTCCAAGTGACCTCATCCTCTCATTTGTTTATGACATAGTGTTTCTTGTGATTTTCTGCTAAGCAGAGAGTGAAGATGTAACTGTTTACCTCAACAGAGTAAATGGAAGCAGCTCTACAACCATGTTCCACAAACACACTGAACTCTGAGTATGTATCTGTCCAGGGCTTATTTCTAGTCTAAGCACAAAGGTGATACTACAGAGCATACAATTAGAATGGTTAGAAATGGTCACTGGCATTTTGCATAATTTTGATCTGTTAATGGAGACCCCTGCTAGCAGACGGTGAAAGTGAATGGCTTGAAAACCAGATTATATGTGCTTATTATTATGATTATTAGAAGGTTGTAAGGTCCCTCATGAAATGTGAAAAACTTTTCTTTCTAAATTCTGTAACCTTTCTTATTTTAAAATTAAAAATGGGAAATGTCATATGAGAATGGCACTAAAAGATGAAGAAGTTGGGGAATCAGGGAAAATTGGAAACAGATAAAACACTTAGGCTCTAAACATGGTTTGTTCAGGGTGTTCAAGATAAAGTGGCCACATTAAAAAAAAGAAATGAACATTAATATTCTTTAGTGGTAAAGTAATAAATGTGTGTATGTGGTTTTTTTGTAACCCATGTCAAAAACATAGAAATGAAAAGATAAGAAAAAGTAAGCTGGAACAACTGTCTCACCACACTTCTTCTACCCTTCACAGGGAGCCACCATTAGCCACTGAAGCTTCCCATCTTAATTCTGTGTGTGGTTGTGTGGGACATTTTTTTAAAACAAAAATGGGATGCTTTTGTACTTACTATTTGGAAGGTGCTTTTGGTCCCACTTAGTTATTTGTCATTATTTGTTTTACATTTTAAGTCTTTAAAAGACATTCAGAAAGAGAGAATGAGAGAGAAGGCAGCTGAGATTCTGCATTCAGGGCTGCTTCTCCACCAGCCAGTTGCTCTCTACCCCTGTAGGGATGACTTTCCTTCCTGATCAGGGGCCCGTAGACTCAAGTACATGAGCTCTGATCTCAGCTATGAACTTCAGAGACCCAAAGTATTGATTCAACCTCATGGGGCAATGGAGTTAATAATATGGAAAAAAAAATAGGTAATAGGATTGGGGACCTCTACCAAATGTTGTTATATTTTCTTCTTGGGTTGATGAGGAATAAAAACTCAGTGAAATCATCACAAACCTTAAGGGCTAAGAAGGAGATTATAGGCCTGTTCCATAATCCATCTAAATTCCAGTAGATAGGTTTGTTCAGACCCAGAGTTAAACCACAATGAGAAAGCAAAGAGGCTTCAGAATGTGCTAAATGAACAAGGAAACTATTGCTAGGATTTGGAATCAGAGCATAAGGGATCGGAAGCAAGGCATAAAAGAGATCAGTTTCAAAAAAAATAAAAGGATTTTTTTTTTGGAGTTACAACAAGAAAAGTAGGAAATAGAAAGAAACCAGGAGAAGGACACAAAGATCCAACAGGTTAAATCAGGTTAGCACCATACGTGGAAATAGAGGGGGGAAAATCATCAAATAAAGTGGAGCAGACATTCAGAAATTCTGTTCTCAACCTGCTTAAACGGAGTGAAGTTACAAGAGAGGAGAGAGGTTAGGAAAGTGGAACTTATAATAACTAAAATCAGGTCCTGCTAATATAGAAAAATTATGTCAGAAATGTTTCTGCTGTCATTGAAGTATTAAAAGTTCCAGGAGCCTTACCATAATGTATTATTCCTTTCTTCGACCTTGTCACATGTGCATCTGTGTCCTGATAGCGTCACAGGTGAAAGGTGACTGGTTGAGGTTGGGGTTTGAATATTACTGATTTGCCCTGCCAAATAGCACTTCACAACAATTCCTCATTTACAATGTTATTTTTAATGGCTCCAAAGTGTCCCATTTTATTAATATGCCATGGGTAATTTAATATTCTTTTATTATTTGACATTTATACTACAGTACATTTTTCACCATTATGAATTATGCTGCAGCAAATATCCTCGTAGGTAAATCTTTGTGTGTCATTAGTTGTTTTCTTTGAATAATTGCTGTAAATTGAGTTACAGGGCCTTAGGGAATGCCCATTTTAGGCTGTTGATACCATTTGCCAAACTTTCTTCCATAAAGTTTGTATCAATGTACACTACCAGAAAGAATGGAACAGCAACCATTTCCCACATTCAAGGGTGAGACTCCTAACACATCGTCAGTTTTATAAACCTCCCGATTGTGTTTTTTTCTAATAGTGTGTATGATGTCAATTTAGTCATATGAACTCTTTTTCCTGGAACCCATTGTGATCAGTGGTATGCAATTTTAAAATACCTGCTGGAAGTTAGAGCAGTATCCTGTAGTGATCAAAGAATATTTAAGCTATACAGATCATACTCATTGTTCTATTAGCAAAATATTCTAATCTATTTCTCTAACCACCGTCTAAAATATTTCTCTCTTTGTCTTTCATTCTTCTAGTTGTATAACCACTGGATAGGAAACTAATAGTTCTTCCTATCCTTTCGACTAGAAAAATCAAGTAGAGAACTTTAGAACATAAAGTCCCTGAACAGATCAGTAGTATTACTCTAGTTTAGATTTTTTTTAATTAGTTAATTAATTAATTTTTGGCTGTGTTGGGTCTTTGTTGCTGTGCACGGCTTTCTCTAGTTGCGGCGAGCAGGGGCTACTCTTCGTTGCGGTGTGCAGTCTTCTCATCGCGGCGGCTTGTCTTTGTTGAGGAGCATGGGCTCTAGGCACGTGGGTTTCAGTAGCTGTGGCTCGCAGGCTCTAGAGCGAAGGCTCATTAGTTGTGGCGCACGGGCTTAGTTGCTCCGTGACATGTGGGATCTTCTGGGACCAGGGCTCAAACCCATGTCCCCTGCATTGGCAGGTGGATTCTTAACCATTCTGCCACCAGGGAAGTCCCTATAGTTTAGTTTTAAAAGAGTATCCAAAACAGAATCCTACCTGCATTTGAAATTTCTGTATTTAAGAAGGTATGACATATATTTCATATACATTAATTGATGTGGGAAAAATATAAATAAGTGGGAAATGTTATCCTTCTGTTATTGGCCTCATTAAATGCATTTATTTTTTTAAAAAAAAGGGGTTTGGGAGAAAATAGCAATGGCAGTTTTGAAGACTTAAAATGAGTCTAGCGAGAATCAAATAAGAAATACAGTTATTTGAATCATAGATTATTTATTTTAGTTATATATTATTTTAAATGACTACATGTACAGTAGAAAGAACAACAATCTAGTGATCAAGAACTCTCATACTGAACTCTGCCATTTTCTAGACATATGAACTAGCAGAACAAAATTTAACCACTTCTGAGTCCCAGTTTATCCATCAATTAAAAAAGAAACCTTCACTGCTTCTTAGCTCTCACAGGGTTGTGATGATTGTTGAGATGGTGGATGTGAAAATGTGTGCACTGCTATATGCTGGTAACATTTCTTACTGCTTTTAATAATTACAGCGCTGTATCTTCTCTCAGGACCTCAAGACCTTAGGTTTTAATATTTAACACTCTAAAGTTAAAAACAGAATAAGTGAAGGGAAACAAAGAAAGAAAATTGACAGAAGATGAATATTTCAAATAAAAGTATATTGAAGTATAACATAGCTCAGAAGAGTTCACAAAGTATTTACCTTAATGAATTATAACAGTTAATACACTTAAGTAACTACTACCCAGGTCAGGAAATAGAACATTATCAGCACCCAGAAGGCCCCCTTGTGCCCAGTCTTGAACCAATAACCATCACCCTCCTTCCCAAAGATAACTGCCATCTGACTTCTAATAATGTAATTCAGTGATGCCTGTATTTTAATTTTATAAATGGAATCATAAAATATGTATTTCTTTATATCAGGGTCCTTTTGAGTTGTATATGGTTGTAGTTGAGTCATCTTTGTTACTGAATAGTATTTTACATTCCAAATATACAAAATTTATCTATTGAGAAACATTTGAGTTGTTTCCAGTTTGAAGCTATTACAAATAATACTACTATAAAGAAAAAAAGTCTCTATTAGATAGATATATTATCTCCACACATATGTACACATGCATATGTACATACATGCATATATTCATACACATACACATACCCTAGGAGTAGAATTACTCGATCAAAAGGTCTGCATATGTTCAGCAATACAAGGTTTCCTCAAAAGTTTTTCCAAATCAGAAAATTCGTAGTGTGTGAGAATGCTAGTTTTTCCACATCCTCACCAACATTTGGTACTGCTAGACTTTTATACATGTATACTGTGTTAGTCACCATGCTGTATATTAGATTCTGAGAACTTATTCATCTTATTACTGAAGGTTTGTATCCTTTGATACAATATCTTTTGATATCTTTGACCAATATCTCCCCATATTTCCCACTCCCCAGCCCCTGGTAATCACTATTCTATTCTCTGGTTCTATGAGATTGACTTTTTTGGATTCCACATATAAGTGAGATCATGTATTAGTATTTGCATTCTCTGTCTGGCTTTTTTCACTTGGCATAATGTCCTCCAGGTTCTTCCATGTTGTCACAAATGGGAGGATTTCCTTCTTTTTGTTGATGAATGATAGTGTGTGTGTGTGTGTGTGTGTGTGTGTGTGTGTGTGTATGTGTATATACATATATATATATATATATATATATATATATATATATATATATATATATACACCACATTTTCTTTATCCATCCATCCATTGATGGACACTTAAGTTGTTTCCATATCTTTGCTATTGTGAATAATGCTGAAATAAACATGGGAGTACAAATGTCTCTTTGATATACTGATTTTAGGGACTTCCCTTGTGGTCCAGTGGTTAAGGCTCCACACTTCCACTGCAGGGGGCGTGGGTTCGATCCCTCGTCAGGGAACTAAGATCCTGCATCCCGCAGGCCACACGGGGCAGCCAAAAAAAAAATACTGATTTTACTGATTTCATTTCCTTTGGTTATATACCCAGAAGTGGGATTGCTAAATCATATGGTAAGTTTTATTTTTAATTTTTTGAGAAACCACTGTACTGTTTTCCATAATGATTGTACCCGTTTACCTTCCCACCAACAGTGTACAAGGGTTCCCATTTCTCCACATCCTTACCAATACTTATCTCTTATCTTTTTGATAATAGCCATTCTAACAGGTGTTAGGTAATATCTCTTTGTGGTTTCGATTTGCATCTCCCTGATGATTAATGCTACTGAGCTTCTTTTCATGTACCTGTTGGCTATTTGTGTGTTTTCTTTGGAAAAATATCTATTCAGCTCCTTTGCCCATGTTTAAATTAGGTTATTTATTTCTTTGCTATTGAGTTGTATAAGTTCCTTATATATTTTGGATATTAACCTCTTATCAGTTATATTGTTTGCACATATTTTCTCCCTTTCTGTAGGTTACCTTTTCATTTTGTTGATTGTTTCCTTTGCTGTGTAGTAGCTTTTCATTTTGATATAGTCCCACTTATCATTTTTGCTTTTGTTGCCTATGCTTTTGATGTCATCCAGAAAATCATTGTCAAGACCAACATCAAGTAGCTTTTCCCCTATGTATTCTTCCTGGAGTTTTATGGTTTCAAGTCTTATGTTTAAATCTTTAATTCATTTTGAATTGATTTTCGTATATGGTGTAAACGTCCAATTTCATTCTTTTGCATGTGTGTATATTTAGTTTTCCCAATACCATTTATTAAAGAGACTATTCTTTCTCCATTGTGTATTCATGATACCTTTGTCATAGATTATTTGACTATTATATGTGTAGGTTTATTTCTGGGCTTTCTATTCTGTTCCATTGGTCTATGTGTCTCTTTTTATGCTAGTACCATACTGTTTTGATTATAGATAAGTTTTTTTCAAGCTAAGGAACTTTCATCTATTTATAATTTACTAAGTTTTTTGTCAAGTACGGATGTTTTATTTTTTCAAATGCTTTTCAGCACTTACTGAGATGGTTGCATGATTTTTCTCCTTCTGTTTAAGTGGCAATAATTGGATTGATTTTGGAATGCTTAACCAACCTTGCATTCCTAAAATAAACACAACTTCATTATCAAAAGTAAATGGAATAGATCTGAAATTATTCCAAAGTAAAAATCTTATTTTTTAAAAAGGAAAAGAAATGAGAAAGAAAGTGGAGCCATTTCTTATCAGCCAGGGTTAATTGTAGTCAAAATTCACTTTAAAATCATAAGTTTTAACAACTTAGGACAAAATGGAGAGAAATCAGGAATCAGGTTTAGATTGACAGGGTGTCCAAAAGCATAAATAATATATATACATAGTTAAAACTGGCAAGACTCAGAAGTTCAAAATCAGTTCATAAGCCATAATTAAGAAAGCTAGATGCATAAGGGAGTGTAGGAACTAATTTTTGTTTCAAGCAAGTACAAGAAGATACTCCTAATCTGGCAAATTGTTTAAGAAGATTAAGTTCCTTAATCTCTGACAGCACCTATGAGAAAGTCCGTCCTAACTTGAGCCTGGCTCACAGATGTAACTTTCAGTTGGCTTTTTGCTTTTCTTCAGACACAAGTTTCAGATGGTAATCATTTCAGATGGTAATCATTTCAGATGGTATCTGAAACACAAGTTTCAGATACCAACAGTTTTAGATGGTAATCATTATGAGCTTGTAGCAAAATTCTACGTCTTCTTCAATTTAATTTCTTATTAGCAGTTGTTGTCATTATTGTTATTAGTGGTGGTGGTAGTAGTAGTAGTAGCAGTAGTATTTTAGCGAAGAAGAACAGCAGAATGGCTTGAAGATATTCTTATCCTCTAGGTTAATGGAGAGTTATTGTGTCAAGTTGAGCCACTTCCAACCGCCAAAGATTTCCACCCCGTTTTGCTTTCCAAAGTGCTTTCCAAAGTGCTAATCAGAAATGATTAACCAGTAGGAACTTAAATTGATTCTATAATGTGCCATTAATGCCCACAGGTGTGAAAATGCAAAAGTTTTTATTAAATATATTTTGAGGAAAAAAGTTATTAATATGTTGCTTTTAATCATTTGATGAATTGTCCTTTGTCTCTCTCTCTTTTATTGCAGTATAGTTGATTTACAATATTGTGTTAGTTTAAGGTATACAACAAAGGTATTCAACCATATATATATATATTTTTTAGATTATTTTCTATTATAGGTTATTATAAGATAGTGAATATAGTTCCCTGTGCTATTCAGTAAATCCTTGTTGCTTATCTATTTTGTGTATTGTAGTTTGTATCTGTTAATCCCATAGTCCTAATTTATGCATCTTCACCTCTCTTTCCCCTTTGGTAACCGTAATTTTGTTTTCTGTGTCTGTGAGTCTGTTTCTATTTTGTATATAGATTCATTTGTGTTATTTTTTTAGATTCCACATATAAGTGATATCATATAATATTTGTCTTTCTCTGTCTGACTTACTTCACTGAATATAATATTCTCTAGGTCCACCCATTTGTTGCTGCAAGTGGCATTATTTCATTCTTTTTTATGGCTGGATAATATTCCATTGTGTGTGTGTGTGTATGTGTGTGTATGTGTGTGTGTGTGTGTGTGTGTGTGTGTGTGTGTGTGTGTATCACATCTTCTTAAGCCTATCATCTGTTGGTGGGCACGTGGGTTGTTTCCACGTCTTGACTATTGCAAATAGAGCTGCTGTGAGCATTGAGGTATGTGTACCTTTTCAAATTAGAGTTTTCATATTTTCCATATGTATGCCCAGGAATGGAATTGCTGGATCATGTAGTACCTGGTTTTAGGTTTTTAAGGAACTTCCATACTGTTCTCCATAGTGGCTGTACCAGTTTACATTCCCACCAACAGTGTAGGCGAGTTCCTTTTTCTCCACACCCTCTCCGGCATTTACTATTTGTAGACCTTTTGATGATATCCATTCCGACCTGTGTGAGGCAGTACTTCACTGTGGTTTTGATTTGCATTCTCTAATAATTAGCAATGTTGAGCATCTTTTCATGTGCCTGTTGGCCATCTGTATGTCTCCTTTGGAGAAATGTCTAGTTAGGTCTTCTGCCCATTTTTTGATTGGGTTGTTTGTTTTTTTGATACTGAGCTGTCTGAACTGTTTGTATATTTTGGAAATTAAGCCCTTGTTGGTCACATTGTTTGCAAAAATATTCTCCCAGTCTGTAGGTTGTCTTTTTGTTTTGTTGATGGTTTCCTTTGCTGTGCAAAAGCTTACGAGTTTGATTAGGTCCCATTTGTTTATTTTTGCTTTTATTTCTTTTGCCTTGAAAGACTGATCTAAGAAAATTTTACTATGATATATGTCAGAGTCTGTTTTGCCTATGTTCTCTTCTAGTTTTATGGTGTCATGTCTCATATTTAAGTCTTTAAACCATTTTGAGTTTATTTTTATATATGACATGAGAGAGTGTTCTAATTTCATTGATTTACATGTAGCTTTCCAACTTTCCCAACACCACTTGTTAAAGAGATTGTCTTTATTATATATTCTTGCCTTCTTTGTCATAGATTAATTGACTGTAGGTGGGTGGGTTTATTTCTGGGCTCTCTATTCTATTCCATTGATCCATATGTCTGGTTTTTTTCAGCCAATACCACACTATTTTGATTACTATAGCTTTGTATTATGGTCTGAAGTCTGGAAGGGTTATGCCTCCAGCTTTGTTCTTTTTTCTCAGGATTGCTTTGGCAATTCTGGGTCTTTTGTGGCTCTATATAAATTATTTGTTCTAGTTCTGTGAAAAATGTCATGGGTATATGATAGGGATTGCATTAAATCTGTAGATTGCTTTGGGTAGTATGGTCATGTTAACAATATTAATTCTTTCAATCCAAGTGCATGGGATATCTTTCCATTTCTTTGAATCACCTTCAGTTTCCTTTATCAGTGTTTTATAGTTTTCAGTGTATAGGTCTTTCACCTCCTTGGTTAAGTTTACTCCTAGGTATTTTTTTAATGTGATTTTAAATGTTTTTTTTTTTTTACTTTCTCTTTCTGATATTTCATTGTTAGTGTAAGAAATGCAATGGATTTCTATATATTAATCTTGTATCCTGCTAACTTGTTGAATTCATTTATTAGTTCTAATAGTTTTTGTGTGGAGTCTTTAGGGTTTTCTATATATAGTATCATGTCATCTGTAAGTAGTGACAGTTTTACCTCTTCCTTTCCAATTTGGATACCTTTTATTTCTTTTTCTTTTCTGATTGCTTTGGCTAGGACTTCCAATACTATGCTGAATAGAAGTTCAGAGTGGGTATCCTTGTCTTCTTCCTGGATTTAACAGAAAGTCTTTCAGCTTTTCACCATTGAGTATTATATTGGCTGTGGGTTTGTTGTAAGTGGCTTTTATTATGTTGAGGTATGTTCCCTCTATACACACTTTGGCGAGATGAATGGATGTTGAATTTTGTCAAATGACTTTTCTGCATCTCTTGAGATGATCATGTGGTTTTTGTCTTTCCTTTGTTAATGTGTGTATCACAATGATTGATTTTCATATGCTGAACCATACTTGTAGCCCTGGAATGAGTCTAACTTGATCATGGTGTATGATCCTTTTTATGTATTGCTGGATTCAGTGTGCTAAAATTTTGTTGAGAATCTTTGCATCTATATTCATCAAAGATATTGGCCTGTAATTTTCTTTTTTGGTAGTGTCTTTGTCTGATTTTGGTATCAGGGTGATGGTGGCTTCATAGAATGAATTGGGGAGTGTTCCCTCCTCTTCAGTTTTTTGGAACAGGTATAAGTTATTTGTATGTTTGATAGAATTCCCCAGTGAAGCTGTCGGTACTGAACTTTTGTTTGCAGGAAGGTTTTTTTGGCTTTTTTTTTTTTTTTTTTTTACAAATTCTATTTCACTTTTAGTTATCAGTCTGTTCAAATCATCTGTTTCTTCTTGATTCAGTTTTGGCAGCCTGAATGTCTCTAGAAACTTGTCCATTTCTTCTAGGTTGTCCAATTTGTTGGCATGTAACTGTTCATAGTATTCTCTTATGATTTTTTGTATTTCTGAGGTATCAGTTGTTATTTCTTCTCTTTCATTTCTTATTTTGTTTATTTGGGTCCTCCTCTTTATTTCTTGGTGAGTCTTGGCTCAATTTTGTTTATCTTTTCAAAAAAACAGCTCTTGGTTTTATTGATCTTTTCTATTGTTTTTTATCTCTATTTTAATTATTTCCTCTCTGGTCTTTATTTCCTTCCTTCTTCTTTTTCTAATTCTTTTAGGTGGTAGGTTAGATTGTGTGAGATTTTCTTGTTTCTTGTGGAAGGTCTGTATCACTGTGAACTTCCCTCTTAGAACTGATTTTGCTGCATCCCACAGATTTTGAAAGGTTGTGTTTTCATTTTCATTTGTCTCAATGTATTTTATGATTTCTTATTTGATTTCATCATTGACTTATTGGCTTTTTAGTGGCATGTTGTTTAGTCTCCATGTGTTTGTTCTTTTCCCATTTTTCTTTCTGTGGTTGAGTTCTAGTTTCATACCAGTGTGGTAAAAAAAAATGTCCTCTCTCTTTTTGTTCCTCTCTCTCCCTTTCTCCTTTTCTGTCTCTCCCTCCTTTCCTGTTCTTCCTTTAATTCCATTTCTTCCCCCTTCTTTATATTTAACTAGTAGCAGATAGATATGTGGGCATCTATTGAATCTTTCAAAGTATTGAGAATAGAAAGAGATAGAAAGCACAATTTCTAACCTTAAAGAATTTATCCTATAGTCATGGGGGCATAGGGTAAATTAAAATTAGTAACTTTTTATACACAATATTATTAAAGCTCAAGATCAGGTGGAAATGTGTAGACAAGTCCTAGTTTAATACAGAGAGAAATTTCTGTAAGAATGGGCAGTTGGAAGCATTCCTTAAAGACACATACCCTGAACTACATTAAGACAGAGAATACAGCTGGCCAGAAAAGAAAGGTTTTGAAAGCATTGTATTAGTTTGAATTAAAGGCATGTTTAGTGACAGAAAGACAAAATAGTGGTTTAAGAAAAATAGAAATGTATTTCTTGTTCACGTAAACATAGTTTGTAGGTCATCCATGTCTGGTATAGTATTCCATGGTGTCAGGGAACCAGGCTCCTCCTTTCTTTTACTCTAACATCCTCAGCACACAGCTTGCACCTCGATGTCCTGTGTGGCTTCTTGGGCACCAGTCATTATACCTGTATCCCAGGCAGCAGGAAGAGAGAAGCACGGCGGCTTCCTCTCCCATTAATAAAATACCTGGAAATCTCACTTGGCCTGAATTTTGTCACATGGTCACACCTAGCTGCAAGAGAGGCTGGGGAAGGTAGATGTTTTTCCATGTAGCCATGTACCTAGCTAAGATTTGTTTATAGTCATAGGGATGGGAATGTAGCATGAAGAGGGTAGCACAAGTGTGAGGAGAGAGAGTGACTCAAGCAGATACTTTTTGTATCTCATGTGTCTAACACAGGAAAAGAACCTGGCCACGAGAGGAGGGCATTATATGTATTTCTGTTAAAAGAAAAATCTAACATTACTTAGTTTGACTTTAACTGTGAAGCAGCTGATTTCTTTTTTATTCTTGAGTCACGGCCCCTTGACAGAAAAAAAAAATCATCATCCTTGTTGTAGGACATTAATTCTGAACCCTTTCCATGTTTGCTTTTCTAGTAGTATGCATCCGCTTGGGTGATTGTAGAATGCAACAATTGAGAGTACTTTACTAGAAGGAATATAGAACTAAAATTTCAGAAAATGAAGGAATTTTTAAAAATCTCTAACTGCATTTTAGAAGATCCTCTGATATGGAGTGAAAAAGAAAAAGAAATACCTTGAGTTAGTCCATCTGGTTTTTGTTTGTTTGAGTAGAAGAGAGATTAAACAGATAAATTAAGGTACCAAGGCACTATCTTAACCTTTCCCCATTTTCAGTAGTAGGCTTGTCTCAGCCTTTCTCCAGTTCAACTTTTATCCAAGTCACATGATAGGCAATTAGTAGATCTTCTGTTCAAATAAAAATGTTTGTTTGCTTTTCTAATTTACCGTTGTGACACTAGAACTCTGAGAGAAAGCATTTTAACTTTCATAGTAACCAGTAAAAAAGCCTCATAAAGCTTCTCACAAAACTTTGTAAGTAAAGATATATTCCTCATGAATGCCTACATAGTGATATTTGTGTTGCCAATAATTTTATCTAGAATCATTCCTTTAACTCCATTTCCTATTTTGGGGGAGAAGTTTGCAAAGGACATGTTTTTAATAGGCTGTAATCACACAGACAACAGGGGTCTCGGCAAGTAGCTATTAACAGTATAGACAGAAACTTCGAGTGTGATGGTTTTAGACTTCCTGAGCTTCTTGATGCTATTTTAATGCACTAAGAGTATAACCTAAATTTAGATCCTGCTGACTGTTACCAGAGTGAAGGGCATGCCTCTTTTGTAGACAATGCTAGATTTAGGCACTGTGTATTTCTGCCACGCTGGGAATGCAGTTTACAGCTCTCATCCCTTCTAAACATTTTAGTAACTATACATGTGTATTTAATGACTGCTTTGATTTGCACCTGTTTATTTAAATTTTGTTGTCCCTAAAGCAGTTACTGACATTTATTTTGTTTTTCTTGTGGTCATTGCATTTTATTTCGATAAATCTGGCATTGAACTTAAAGTTAATATCTGACATGAAGTCCATGTTGCCTCCTAAGTATTTCTTTAGTCCATGGTGTCTCAGCCTGGGCACTACTGGCATTTTGGGTCAGACAATTCTCTGTTATGGGGGCCTATCCCGTACATCCTAGGATGTTTAGCAGCATCCGTGACCTCTACACATTACATGCTGGTAATACCTCCCTCCACCCCAGTTGTGACATTACAAAACAGCCCCTGTGGAGCAAAATCATCCCCAGTTGAGGACCACTGCTGTTCATCTCCTTCACTGCTGGAAGAATGTCTATTCAGATCCTCTGCCCATTTTCTAATTGGGTTGTTTATTTTTTTGTTGTTGAGTTGTATGAGTTTTCTATATTTTGGATATTAACGCCTTATTGGATATATGATTTGCAAATATGTTCTCCCATTCAGTAGGTTGCCTTTTCCTTCTGATGGTGTTTTCCTTTGCTGTGTTAGTTTGATGTGGTCCCGTTTAATTTTGCTTTTGTTTCCCTTGCCTTTGGAGTCAGATCCACAAAAACATTGCTAAGACCAATGTCAATTATAATTCTATATTTAAAGAGATAAAGAGATGCTTCCTTAAAAAAAAGGAAAGAATTTCCCACTCCTCCCTCCCTTCCTTCTTTCCTCTTTTTCCTTTTCTCTTCTTCCCTCCCTCTGTTCCTCTCTTCCTTTATTTCTTCCTTCATCCTTCCATCTGTCTATATAAGATAATTGATCATTTAAATAAAATTGCACATCTACTCTTAGAAGAAAAAGGGACTTTATAGTCACATAGCTTCCTTCATTATACAAGCAATATTCAATTGACAGGAGACACCAAAGCTATTCTTTTCTTAAACCTTGGATTTTCTTAATGATTATAACAACTAATTAAATGAAATTAAATACAACCAACATTTATTAATCGCCTAGTATGTACCTGAAACTGTGCTATGCAAACACAAATATGTTGAAACACAATGCCTTTAAGACTCTGCCATAAGGAAACAGAGGGAATAGATATCATAGACATATGGGTGGTCTTCAAAACTAATAATTTTAACTTTAATACAAACTTTACTTTCGTAAATAACACTTAGGTGTTTCAGATCTTCCGGAAATAGGCCTTTTATGCACTGAACAGGTTTTTTATATATAGGTAGTCAAGGAGGATTTGTACTGTCATCTGAGGAAGCTACTTATGTATGTGCAAGTTCTGGTGAAGAGTGGTTGGCCCTTGAGGAAGGAGGATGCCAGAAAACAGAAACCCTCCCCCTACTTCATGACATACATGCCTGTATTTGGCCTTCAAATATTTGACTTAGAACATGTTTTCAGGAACTTATTAATAAATGCATATTAAAAATAAATTAAGTATGTGCTTATAAAGGGCTATTGAATTATCCATGATACAGGCTAATCAGAGAAATTTAGGCGAAATAATACTTTAGAGCTGACCTTAAAAAGACATGGCGATAGTTTATCATATCGGGTGGAAGGAAGAGCATGAGAAAAGGCAAGGATGCTTAACAGCTCTTGGTGTGTTCAGGGAACTTTAAGTAGCTAACTTTAAGTAACTATCTCAAATACACATAGTTTACTTACTGGAAGGCACTTTCATAAGACAGTGGTAGCTAACCTTCACTGAGAATTTGCCATGTGCCAGACACTGTTGTAAGTGCTTTATGTAATAACTTAATTCTGTCAATAATCCTTTGAGGCGGGAACTATTATTATCCCCTTTTACAGAAGGTCAGACTTTTTAAGTAACTTTCCTAGGGTCATAGAGTTACAGATGGGTGAGCCAGGACTCAAATCCAGGCATTCCGACCCCAGAGCCCACACTCTTAACCCCTATGTTCTGTTGCTCAAAATGAAGGTTGGATTTACTCTGGAGGAGTAATCAAAAGTTCTCATTCCTGAGAAAGCTGAATAAATTAAGAAAGTTTGTTTTCTCCCCTCGTTCTTGTTCAATTTGTCAAATTAAATATTGCCCATCTCCAAGAAAAATGTGTGATTGAATGGACGTCTTTTCACTGGTGTGTTTGACCACCTTGCAATAGGTGATTATTAAGTTTTCAGGAATTTGGCAAGCCAGTTATTAAATATTGCATTGTTAAAAATTGATTATAGGGACTTACCTGGTGGCGCAGTGGTTAAGAATCCACCTGCCAATGCAGGGGACATGGGTTCTAGCCCTGGTCCTCGGTCTGGGAAGATTCCACATGCCGTGGAGCAACTAAGCCCGTGCACCACAACTACTGAGCCTGATGTCTAGAGCCCACGAGCCACAACTACTGAGCCCGCATGCCACAACTACTGAAACCCACGTGCCTAGAGCCCACATTCTGCAACAAAGAGAAGCCACTGCCATGAGACGCCCGTGCACCGCAGCAAAGAGTAGCCCCCGTTTGCTGCAACTAGAGAAAGCCCACGTGCAGCAACGAAGACCCAACGCAGCCAAAAGTAAATAAATAAATAAATTTATTTTAAAAAAATCATAGAAATGTACATTAAGTGAACTATATTTAAAACAAAGGTAATAAATATTCAAAATTCACTACTTCCTAAGTTTTTAACTACATTTTACTATTATCTGTGCTCTTGAGGGTTTTTATGTCTATGTGCGTATATGAAGGCAAAGCTGTATAACGGTGTGCTACTATTTCTTCCCAGCTCCACATTCAGTAATGCCAATCACATTGATAGCTTGAAATTGGCAATGGTGGTGGTGTTCACACCATGATTTGGTAAACACTACAAATCAAGGCTTCTTCCCCAGAGAGCTGGTTGTTTAACATTTACCACACAAGCCCCTTTCTCCTTTCTTTAAAAACATTTTGCCTTAAGTTGATTCTGAGGAGGGTTCTGTATTACACAGAGAGTTTAAATTGTATAGCAAAGACCTCTGGTGTTGAAATTATATTAGTGTTGCAATACTTAATAAAGGGAGTTTGAAAATGTTCATCAGTTTCTCACTGGCACATTTTATTATTTCAGAAATTTGAGAGTACATCTTAGTTTTAATAACCACAGAAAGAAACACCATCCTTGTGTTTCATGATCTCCAGTGAACTAAGGATTTTTGGCTTAAGAAATTGAAATTTGTCACTCCAGAGTAAAAATTTATTTTCTCCCTCAATTTGCTGAAGGTTGGAGCTACTGTAATGTACAGGAAAAAGTCAGGACACCTGGATTCTGCTCCTGTCTCAACCACTACATAGCTAGGTGACTGGGGCTTAGCGGTCTTGCCTCTCTGAATTTGGAATCACCTAGGCACTTTTTAAAATACACTGATGACAGATCCCACCCAGACCTATTATATCAGAATCTCTAGTGTGGCGCCTAGGTGGTGGTATACTTGGAGATGCTCTTGAGATAGTTTTAATGTACAATTAATTTGAAAACTTGTCAAAATATTTACAGAGAGGGCAAACTGCCTATGATTAAGGGTTCCAGCTGCAGGGCCAGAACTACTTTAAATTCCCACTCTTCAACATCCTACCTGTGTAACCTCAGATATGTTACTTTCTGTCTTCATGCTTTAGTTTCATCATGTATAAAATTAGGCTAGTATTATATTAGTAAATACAGGTAAACATTTAGAAAAGGATCTGGCACTGCAGGGTTGGTTGCTGATATTATTACTACTAAGGACACACTCTTAGTAGTTTTATATGTCATCTCTGTGATTAGTAACATATAACCATTTATATGTACTTGAAAGCTGTATCTTGATGTTATTTCTCCTATACTTTTTGTCTTTTCTACTCTTCTCTAGCTTTTAATCATATCAATATTTCCCCTCCTTTTATTTTGTTCTCCTTTTTTTTTAACATCTTTATTAGAGTATAATTGCTTTACAATGGTGTGTTAGTTTCTGCTTTATAACAAAGTGAATCAGCTATACACATACATATATCCCCATATCTCCTCCCTCTTGCATCTCCCTCCCACCCTCCCTATCCCACCCCACTAGGTGATCACAAAGCACCGAGCTAATCTCCCTGTGCTATGTGGCTGCTTCCTACTAGCTATCTATTTTACATTTGGTAGTGTATATATGTCCAGGCCACTCTCTTACTATGTCCCAGCTTACCCTTCCCCCTCCCCATGTCCTCAAGTCCATTCTCTATGTCTGCATCTTTATTCCTGTCCTGCGCCTAGGTTCTTCAGAACCACTTTTTTTTTTAGATTCCATATATATGTGTTAGCATACGGTATTTGTTTTTCTCTTTCTGCCTTACTTCGCTTTGTATGACAGACTTGAGGTCCAACCACCTCACTACAAATACCTCAATTTCATTTCTTTTTATGGCTGAGTAATATTGCATTGTGTATATGTGCCACATCTTCTTTATCCATTCACCTGTTGATGGACACTTAGGTTGCTTCCATGTCCTGGCTATTGTAAATAGAGCTGCAGTGAACACTGGTACATGACTTTTTTTGAATTATGGTTTCCTCAGGGTATATGCCCAGTAGTGGGATTGCTGGGTCATATGGTAGTTCTATTTTTAGTTTTTTAAGGACCCTCCATACTGTTCTCCTTAGTGGCTATATCAATTTGCATTCCCACCAGCAGTGCAAGAGGGTTCTCTTTTCTCCACACCCTCACCAGCATTTATTGTTTGTAGATTTTTTGATGATGGCCATTCTGACCAGTGTGAGTTGATACCTCATTGTAGTTTTGATTTGCATTTCTCTAATGATTAGTGATGTTGAGCATCCTTTCATGTGTTTGTTGACAATCTGTGTATCTTCTTTGGAGAAATGTCTATTTAGGTTTTCTGCCCATTTTTGGATTGGGTTGTTTGTTTTTTGATATTGAGCTGCATGAGCTGCTTGTAAATTTTGGAAATTAATCCTTTGTCAGTTGCTTCATTTGCAAATATTTTCTCCCATTCTGAGGGTTGTCTTTTCATCTTGTTTATGGTTTCCTTTGCTGTGCAAAAGCTTTTAAGTTTCATTAGGTCTCATTTGTTTATTTTTGTTTTTCTTTCCATTACTCTAGGAGGTGGGTCAAAAAGGATCTTGCTGTGATTTATGTCATAGAGTGTTCTGCCTATGTTTTCCTCTAAGAGTTTCATAGTGTCTGGCCTTACATTTAGGTCTTTAATCCATTTTGAGTTTATTTTTGTGCATGGTGTTAGGGAGTGTTCTAATTTCATTCTTTTACCTGTAGCTGTCCCGTTTTCCCAGCACCACTTATTGAAGAGGCTGTCTTTCTCCATTGTATATTCTTGCCTCCTTTATCAAAGATAAGGTGACCACATGTGCGTGGGCTTATCTCTGGGCTTTCTATCCTGTTCCGTTGATCTATATTTCTGTTTTTGTGCCAGTATCATACTGTCTTGATTATTGTAGCTTTGTAGTATAGTCTGAAGTCTTGGAGCCTGATTCCTCCAGCTCCGTTTTTCTTTCTCAAGATTGCTTTGGCTATTTGGGGTCTTTTGTGTTTCCATACAAATTGTGCAACTTTTTGTTCTAGTTCTGTGAAAAATGCCATTGGTAGTTTGATAGGGATTGCATTGAATGTGTAGATTGCTTTGGGTAGGAGAATCATTTTCACAATATTGATTCTTCCAATCCAAGAACATGATATATCTCTCCATCTGTTTGTATCATCGTTAATTTCTTTCATCAGTGTCTTATAGTTGTCTCCTTAGGTACGTTTATTCCTAGGTATTTTATTCTTTTTGTTGCAGTGGTAAATGGGAGTGTTTCCTTAATTTCTCTTTCAGATTTTTCATCATTAGTGTATAGGAATGCAGGAGATTTCTGTGCATTAATTTTGTACAATATTTCCCCTTTTAACTGTCCAAAAGTTTTCATTTTCCCTGAATTTGGCAAACCCCAAACAAAGTAAAATGCTTCAGATGGCTCAAAGCTATAGCTGAACAATAGCTACTTCATCATTTTAATAAATCTTTTGAATTAAAGTACTTGCATTGGCTGAGAATGATGTTTTCTTTACATTATGAAGAATAATTTTTTTTTCTAGCTTATGAGTTGGGAACTGTAATTTTTGTAGACCTTGTTCCCAACAGGAGCAAAACAAATACAGAAGAAGAAGAAAAGACCTGTGTTTGCTATTGGAACTGTGTGATAAAGATGAACAAGTAGTGAA
The DNA here is from genome assembly GCF_964270905.1 of Leucopleurus acutus. NCBI lineage: Eukaryota > Metazoa > Chordata > Mammalia > Artiodactyla > Delphinidae > Leucopleurus > Leucopleurus acutus. Next base: position 65,422,870 of record NC_139149.1, on the reverse strand, counting down.
AAATACTTGGATTAAATCTTTGAAAGTAAAACAAAGGAAAAAATATGTTTTTCTCATCCATTTAGTTGGAGGAGAATCAATGACTAATTAGATGGGGAATAAAGGAAAAAGTCCTCCTGAATAGGCTACTTTAGGAGCAAAATTCACTTGGAAAAATATCCAGAAAGCAGCACTTTGGTAAAAGTATCAGAACCATGGCAAACCAGAAGACTACTCTTACTGTGGTTTTCTTGGGTGCCTGTTTTCCAATGCCTTTGACAGAGAACAGGAAAGAGGTGAGGTAAGTATTTATTGATATTATGAGCATCATCAAAAACTATTTGGAAATTGAAAATTGGAAAAGCTTAATTCAGTACTATGGTCTTTGATAACCCTCATAAAATTTTATATTTAGAAGGTTGTAGAAATTATTAAATACTACCATGTCATTAAAAATTAGTGATATAGTAACCAGTGCCCCAAATTGACTTATGGTTAGGGTGATCCTTCAGAGATGTAAGAGGAATTGAGTCTGTCATATGTGACTGACTTTTGCTCTTTTCCTTTTGTGGTAAAAACTAAGTGTAGATGCATGAAAGGCTATTTCTCTTGGCCAGGGTTTATTTGTTTGCAGGCGAGACTCAGGGTAACTTAAGAAAGAGGAGATTTGTTGTAGGCTACAACAGTCAATCTCAGGAAATGCAAAGCCAATGATTGGAGCAAGATGGGGCTCGTGGAAACTGGTGTCAACTGGAAACCACTAGGAACCGTCTTTTCCCTCAGAGGAATTCTCTACCTCTCACAGTCTTCTGCCTTTTCAGCCCCGTATGCTTTCTTCTCTCTTTAGTCACCTGTCCTTCTTCCTCATAAACTTAGGCTTGAAGATGACCCCCAGTGAACCTGGTCTTCCCACACTTATGTTACCAGTTGCTCATCTAATCAATTCCTGAAGGATTGATTGTCACGTTTTGAACCACACCACCTAGAATGTTTCTGATGAGTAGGTGCCCCTGAATCAGCTATCTACACCTGGTCCTGGCCCCATCAGCTGTGGCTGGAATAGGATAGAGTCATGTGATACAAAGGGGGTTCACGTTACGCAGAAGAGGCTGGGCCCTGGCAAGCCCTGGAAGCATGCTTTGTATTCTGCCTTAATTACAAAATGGGGTTATCTAAGGTTTTTCCTGCTAAAAGTTGCAGTACATGTGCAGCACATGATTTCTGCAGAATCCTACTGAATATAATCAGAAGTCAGAATTCTTCCTGAGTTACCCTGTAGTTGCAGGCGAATACAAGATCATTTGATATTATATAGATGTTTCTCTAAATCATTCACTTGAATCATAATATGATAACTGCTGACTGTTAATGGAGGTACCTAAGATTAAGTTGAGAAAGAAATAGCAAATCATTATCTCTGAATCTCAGAATTTTTCTCTTTTGGGGGGACTCAGAGATAAAAAATTGAAATATTACCAGTTATATTATGCCATTATATCCCAACTATGTTACATTGATATAATAAAAAACAAAATACAAATCGTATTATGCACGTTGTCCATGGAAAGACACATAACATAAAGATCTGCTGGTTTTGTTTTTAATATGAATAAATCTTTAATACAGGTAAATCTTCAAGAAAACAACCATGATAGATGAATCCAGGTGGAAAAAAAACAAAACACAGGCATTTTTATCAGACATTGGAGCCTCCTCATAAATTGTATAGATTAGCCCTTTTGGCGAGAGAAGTACATGAGCAAATGAAAAGAGCTTTGTGATCAGAATCAGTAAACTTTAGTCTAATGTAAGTTCCCTGAGCAGGGCTCCTGTAGCCTCTGCACTCAGAGCAGTGCCTGGCGCAGAATGGTACTCAATAAAGATTTGGAGAATGAATAAATATTCTTATGATTTTTCCCTTCACCAGCTATATGACAGTAAGCAGGATAATTTGTCCTTCTGGATCTCAGTTTCTTCATTAATAAAATGAGATGGTTTTAGAGTAATTTTCAGTATTGAGAGTCTATGATTATATGACATATATTCAAAAATTCAAAACATTTGTTAAATCTTTTCTTAAAAGTGCATTTTATTTTATTTTTTTCCTGATGAAACTACTTTTATTTTTGGTACTTTTTTTAAAATTGAAGTATAGTTGATTTACAGTGTTGTGTTGATTTCTATTGTACAGCAAAGTGACTCAGTTATACATATGTGTACATTCTTTTTAAAATTCTTTTCCATTATGGTTTATCCCAGGACACTGAATATTGTTTCCTGTGCCATACAGTAGGACCTTGTGGTCCATCCAGTCTATGTGTAACAGTTTGCATCTACTAACCCCAAACTCCCAGTCTACCACCCCCAACTTCATCTCCCTTGGCAACCAGAAGTCTGTTCCCTATGTCTTTGAGTCTGTTTCTGCTTCATAGATAGGTTCATTTGTGTCATAGTTTGGATTCCACATATAAGTGATATGCTGTAGTATTTGTCTTTCTCTTTCTGACTTACTTCACTTAGTATGATAATTTCTAGTTTCATCCATGTTGCTGCAAATGGCATTATTTCATTCTTTTTTATGACTGAGTAGTATTTCATTGTATATATGTACTACATCTTCTTTATCCATTCATCTGTTGATGAACATTTAGGTTGTTCCCATGTGTTGGCTATTGTGAATAGTGCTGCTATGAACATAGGGGTGCATGTATCTTTTTGAATTACAGTTTTGTCCAATTATATGCCCAGGAGTGAGGTTGCTAGATCATATGGTAACTCCGTTTTTAGTTTTCTGAGGAACCTCCATACTGTTTTCCATTTTAAAGCAAGTAGACTCAGTCCCTGGATAAAGCAAAATTTATCTTTTTCTCATTAGTATGGTTTACAGTTTATATATGTAAGTTATCTTGGAAAAGTATATTGCTAATAAAAATTTAACAATGTAGGTCAGATGTGGGGAAGCTCTACCCATATGCCTCTAAAACTATATTTCAGCTGTTTTAGACGTCAATGAACTCACCTTTTATAGAATGTTTTAAATGTTTTTCAGTCTTGTTTTCAAACATCTACTGTAAGCAGCTCTTGAAAGAAAGCAAAACACATTGGTGATACTTATTTATTTGTTTGTTTATTTATTTATATTTTATGTTCATGGAGAGCAAACCTTTAAATCCCTTTGGGTTTCATCTCCTGAAGTTAGACGTACCTAAATATTTTTGCTTGCAGAACATCATCTCACTTCAGAATTTTCCAACTTGTCCAAAGTTTTATGGTCTTGTCTATCTCTTTCCAAATATATGCCGTAGGCACACTAGAAAAAGCACATTCCTCCCAGCTGGCGATCACTCACATGGGATCAACAGTCACAGAACATTTTGCTGCCCTAGGCAAACTCTGCGTCTGAGAGGACAGGCTGCCTCTGCATAAAAATAAGCAAGGTAGAGTGGGTGCCTATTAGGCAGGTAGAGATTTCTTTTTTTAATGAAAAGAAGAAGTTATAACATTTCTGATTTAACCCTGTTGAAAAACTTGGCATATCTCAGGATCCAGCTTAAGAAAATCTACATGCTATTATTTGAACGTCTGCTATCTAATGTGGGAGGGGAGCAGGTGCTCTGTCTGGTAGCATCATTGATGACATGGTAATTCTTTTGATGTGTCCAGTTGTGCAGAGATCTGCTATGTCTGAACCATGTTAACTATATGTCACTATATTGTCATGGAAATCTTCTGATGACATTGATAGAGGATAAATAGTTTAATGAGGGCCATGTTATTTAAGGGCGTATAAATTATTTCTTTCATATAAGTTAAATATTTGGGTAAAAATGGCAATGATACCATAGTGGTTAAAAAGATTTAATGCTTTGGAAGAAATCATGCATGTTAAGCCTATCCGTGGGCTGGATTCCCACCATCACCTCTCTGCAGGCTCTTGATACTCATCTATATGGATGCAGATACTACAGACGAAGAGATTGAATCACTGAGGAGCTCTGGGAATTGATGGCTGAAGCTCCTTATAAATATTGTATTACCATTATCCTCATTCCCTTTTATCCTGTTTATTTCACACCACTTACTATACATTTGCACTGTAACAGTGATCAAGGTAAGCCTCTGGCATGTGTATATTAGTCCCACGCTTGCCCTTACTCCAGTCAAATCAGAAGATCATTAGGGCCCAAAAGAAATTTGAGAACTTAACTAGTTCTCAACATTTACCTACTATGAGTTTTTTTAAGTGAGATTGTCTAGGTTAGCTAGTTCTGCCTCCCTGTTTTTGGAAATCATATAAATTTTCTTTTAAATAGCCAAATACCCCCAATGCAGTTTTTAATATGAGGGTTTTTTTTTTCAGTTTAGTACAAAAAATGTAACAATACAGAAAAGAGTAGACAATAAAGTAAAATTTTCAATAAACCTGCAGTGTTTAACATATTTTCTGGTATTTTCTTCTAAACATGTTTCTGTAGCTATGCACATATACAAACACGTACATCTAGAATATGCTTTTTTATTTACATATGTGACCTCTGTCGTATATCCAGTTCTACATAGTTTCTCCCACTTGTTATATAGTGACGTATGTCACTTAACATATTTTGTAATATTTCATAATATGAACATTTTCCTATGTTACTGAATGTATTTTGTAATATTTCACCCTATCAACACACCCATTCCTCTGCTATTGAGCATTTAGGATGTTTCTATGTGTTTGTGATTACATATAATGTCATGAACATCTTCACTAATACAACAGTTGTAATCATTTCTTCTTATTCTTTATTGCTCTTTTTTGAGTCCATTCTGGATTCTCACACTCAGAACTCATATAACTCCCTAAATGTTCACTCTATTCAAATAAGTACCAGCCTAGTTAGTAGTAATGGTCTTTCAAAGCTCTACAGAGAGCTGTACCTGTAGAAAATTGCAAAGCTGATTAGGCTACAATTTTTCCTCAGTTAAGCATAATCTCACCAGAAATAATAGTAGTTAATACCTTTAGGTGGTCTTAAGTAAAAACTGAGCACTAAATATTAAAAATGAATGCTACTAAAGAATTTTACATGTATTTTAGATACTAAATATAAGAACTCTTGAATTAATACATAAGATGTGCTAAAACTTAATATTCAGCATGATAGAAAATTCTGAAATAATGGTGTAGTTCAAAGTAAAATGATTGCTCTCAGATACTTTCATTCTCCCCTAAAGGAAAGTAAAAATCTCTTCTGAAGAAAAAAAAATCAAAGAGAAACAAAAAGACTATTGCTTTTTTGAAACACTTTTACTTAAAAATGTTTTATAAAAGAAGAAATATTTTACATTCTCTGGACATCATTAGATTAAAAACTTTAGTTCAACCCTGCTGTCTGAATTCACTTGTCCTTGTAGGGAGGGAGCTTGGAGGGAGCACCGAATTGGAAGATTTATGACCTTGGGCAATTTACTTATTCTCTCTTAGTATCTTCATCTGTGCAACGGTTGTTATAAGAATTGAATGTAAAACACCTAAAAGAGTGCCTGACACATAACTGGCTTTAGGTAAATGCTAGTTCCATTTGTTCCCACTCTTAAATGATAATGACTGATTATTTCAGGAGACGGATTTTTAAAACAGTTTCTCTCCTTGAAAGAAATTCATCGACTAAAACTGAACTAGCAGGTGAATTATTGCCATTTTTCCATAAAATTATAAACTTATAGACAATTTGAGATGATTAATAATACACCAAACAGAAATGAAAAGTTAAAACTCTGAAGTTAAGCAATTCTGATGTCCCCAAGGGTTACCCTAATTTCCTTATGTATAGTGAGTTGGTCAAAAATAATTAAAACAATCACTTAAATTTGTACAGCAATTTATTGTTTCAAATATTGTCATAGTCAGTTGGTTTGATCCTCACACAGCCAATTTCACAGAAGCTCATGGAAAGTAAGTGATTGGCCCAAGGCCAAACTAAATTAATTAATACTAAAGATAGAATAAAAGATAACACGTTATTTCTATCTCTCAGTCCTATTAACCATCAAGTAAGGAGAGAAGAGGAAAATCAAAACTTAAAATGATAGATTATCTAAAAGTTAATGGAAGGGAAAACGTCTTATCAAAAACTGTGCTCTTAAATGGTTTTTCATATTAAAAAACAAAAATTGAAAATAAATGAGGCATGTATGCATCTTAAAAACCAGAAAAAGTATATCAAAATTAATCAGAAGGGGGTTTCCCTGGTGGCGCAGTGGTTGAGAGTCCGCCTGCCGATGCAGGGGACACGGGTTCATGCCCCGGTCCGGGAAGATCCCACATGCTGCAGACCAGCTGGGCCTGTGAGACATGGCCGCTGAGCCTGCACGTCTAGAGCCTGTGCTCCGCAACGGGAGAGGCCACAACAGTGAGAGGCCCGCGTACCGCAAAAAAAAAAAAAAAAAAAATTAATCAGAAGAAGTTAGGAAGCAGATGTTAATAAAGACAAAAGCAAGTATTAGTGGAGTAGAAAACACAGAGAGTAAAGCAAGTATGAGAAAAAACAAAACAGCTACTTAAAATCTACTTAAATATACAAATGCAGGACCACCCTGATTAAAGAAACCTTAAAGAAAGAACAAATATAAAACATCTGAGTTGTAACTAACTTTCCAAAAATAGCTACTCCTACTGCTATTGCAACTTCTTAGAGAAAGAGAGTGAGTGGTGGTCAGTCTCCAATACCTTTTATGAAGTTAACATAGACTTAACATCAAGGACCTGGTATCAATGCTGTGTTAGTTTCCTAGGGCTGTTTGAATAAAGTACTACAAACTGGGTGGCTTTAACGACAAAAATTTATCATCTCACAATCCTGGAGGCTAGAATTCTGAATCCAAGGTGTCAGAAGTGTTAGTTCCTTCTGAGAGCTCTGAGGAAAGGATCTGTTTCAGGTCTCTCTCCTTGGCTGGTGGATGGCCATCTTTTCCCTGTGTCTCTACACATTGTCTCCCTCTGTACCTATCCACATCCAAATTTCTATCTTTATAAAGACACCAGTGATAATGGATGAGGGCCCATCCTAATGACCTCATTTTAACTTGATTACCTCTGTAAAGACCTTATCTCCAAATAAGATCACATTCCGAAATACTGGGCATTAGTATCTTCAATATATGAATGGGGAGGGGGAGGAGACACAGTTCAAACCATCACAAGTGCCCTTTTTCTTGGATTAATCAGTCATTTGCTTTTATAAGTTTTTTCCTAATAAAACTTTGAAAGAGGCCACACCATTTTATGAAAGCTTTTAAACATTACATAATTTTAGAGCTAAGATGGACCATAGAAATCTACTCTAACAGTACCTTTATTCTGTTACTCAGGAAACAGACTCAGTGATGTTGGGCAGCTTTCCAGCTGGTCAATTACATCCTGGTTATCTTACCATTTCTTTCAAATCCTTCACACCACTGGAGGGTTATATGGGTACTCCACTATATAACCCCGGGGGTCAGGGGTTGGAGTCTCTGCTGTAGAGATATAGTGCTTCTGTGTCCTTCCTAGTATCACGCCCTCCTGTCAAGCATTACTTGCTTTGGGTCTGGTCAGATGAGCGTGCACCTTTGCCTCTGGCTTTTTCTCTTCTGCTTTCACTAAGGGCCACTGGAATATGTATGCATTTTGGTGTTTTGGTTTTTAAAACTTCCTTTGGGGATAAACTGTCACAGAGGTGTCCATGTATAGCTTTACTCATTTAGGCAGTATGAAAGGTTTATTGTAATTGATTTGGAGTCAAAGGTAGTTTTTTTTTTCAGAAATATATTATTACCACTAACATTTGGGAGTCCTCCAGTGGTGTCATTCTTATTAAATTGCTATTTACTTGGAGGTGAAATGGTCAGTTGTTCTCAAACCAAAGCAGTCTGAGTCAATAGATCTCTGGTAATCCCAAATATATGTATTTTTAGCAGGCATCCTTGTTATTCTTTAGGCTTTCCATACCACACTTGGAACAACAACAACAAAAACCTGCTTTAAATCAACTCGTTGATCATTAATTTTTAAATAGCTGCTAACAGGGGTGACTTTTATTTCCCAATAATACGTTTTATCAAACCTAAGATTTTCTTAATTTTGAGTCACATCATTTCTTCATCACTAAGACAGAAACAAAATACTGTCAATAAACGATGACTCAGAGCCTTAAAGAGAGTCCCTCTGGACCTGTGAATTATTCACACCAACTCATCACTTTGAAATTCCTATTCAGAGGGATTTTGCAATTTCTTCTACCTTCAGTTGCATTACTGGGCCTGTGATAAGCAAAACTTTTACAGGTACCATAGTTACTTACACTTATGCTTACTTTTCTTATATCCTCTAATGGAATAGAATGCTGCTTTCTAAGAAAGTCTGAAATTGCTGTCATTTCTCCAGTAATTAACATCTGCTTCACTAATAACAAATACATGTGTCACACCTGTTTGTATTTCATCTTTGTATGCAATGACTTATTTTTAAAATCAAATCATAGTGGGGTTTTTTTAAAGCATAGATTCAAACAAAAACATTTTTAAATAGCAAACTCAACATATGATATCATTCAAAAATGATATCACTCTACTGAAGAGACAATATGAACAGCTATGACCAAGTCCATGAAGACACTGACACTGACCATTACAGTTGTGAGTGCTGCATTTTGCATAGTTATTATAAGGTGTGATTAATTATAGATACATCCTGATTCAGAGCTGTGAAAATGTGGGGGAAAAGACCTTAGAATCTATGTAATATGGTAATAAACAATTTAAGTGGAAATGTTCTCATGCTAGATGCTAGGATAACATAATGAACTAGAGCAACGGTTTTCAAAGTGTGGTCCCAGGACAGAAGCATCAACATCACCTGGGAATTTGTTCTAATGTAAATTCTCAGGCCCTACCCTAGACAGACTGAATCAGAAACTCTAGGGGTCGGACCCAGCAGTCTGTGGTTGTTTTTTTTTTGCGGTACGCGGGCCTCTCACGGTTGTGGCCTCTCCCGTTGCGGAGCACAGGCTCCGGACGCGCAGGCTCAGCGGCCATGGCTCACGGGCCCAGCCGCTCCGCGGCATGTGGGACCTTCCCGGACCGGGGCACGAACCCGTATCCCCTGCATCGGCAGGCGGACTCTCAACCACCGCGCCACCAGGGAAGCCCCAACAGTCTGTTTTAACAAGCCCTTGGGGGGATTCTGATGTCGCTCAGGTGTGACATCCATTAGGTTAAAGTGAATGGAGAGTCAAGGTCAGGGAGAGAGGCCTCCTTCCACATTTATAGAGAAGTGTTTATTAATATAAACATACACACACACATACCCCTGTACTTATTGAAACTTGGTTTACCCAATATGAAAATTTATACATGTAATCCGTCAGATCACTACATCCAAATATATATATTTAATATACAAAAGGCCTACATTTTACAATGGCCAAAAACCCCCAGACTTTGGTATGTTTTATCATTATCATCCTTGGCCACCTGTCTCCCTTTGTTCTCTTCCTTCCTAGATTTATTTCTCAGGCTTTCTCTCACTTTTCTTATTTTTAACTTTTAACCTACTTTAACCAAAATAAGAGTAGCTAATCATGTAAAAGTTGAATCCCCAGATTATCTTTAATAGGAAAATACAGAAACATGAATGAATACCTGTAAAACTTCACTGCTCAAGTATCTGGACCCTGGGAAGGTATATATAGTTTAATTGGTGTCCACTGTCATTATATGTAAAAGGTAATATCCGCTGCAGGATGATTTAAAAATAGTTGCAAAAATATGTGATGTTTGGATATGACATTTGATTTTCTACTTTAGAAAACATAGTCTCAGAAATCACATTCAACTTACTGGCTTTAGTGCTGGCTGGCACGTTGTGTGTTCTTCCTTTGAGCTCAGACAGATTTTTCTCTTTTTAAATTGTTAATTCATATCCAGTAGAAAAATAGAAATGAGATATTCCTTTGTTAAATGTTCACTGCAATATCCTTATTGCTTGAAAACTGTAAGGTTTGTTCTCTCAGGAGAAACCTATTTCAGAAATAATTATCTCTGTACTGGAGTCAAACAAACAATCCTTTGTGAAACCGAAATCTCATTGGAGGCTCAAGCTCATAACACCAAATAATAAACATATTTGCATTCTCTGATCCTTAATGATGAGTGATATAATTTTAATGTACAGTCTTCCCTAAAAACACATATATTATACAGAGTTTATTTTGCAGAAGAAGTTCTTTTTAGTTTAGAGCTAAATGTTATTTTAAATTCTTAGAGGAAAAAGAAACATTGGGGGGAAAAGCAGGTAGTTAGATTTTTAAAATATGATTTTGTAAGCTTATTTGCATGCGTTTTTACTTTTTTTATTTGTGAATTTAGTAGAAAATGCTACTTGGAATTTTAAAGAAACAGCATGATAAATTCAGAATTCACATCTCCAACTCCAGTGAAGTAACCTACTTTTCCATAATTTTTTTTGGCTCTCTGGGCTGAGAAGGCAGCATCAACTGACAGTCACTGTATTGTTTGTTAGTTTCAACCAAGGTCCACAGTGAGTGAGTGGAGTCAGTCCAGTACTCCAGCAGACTTAGGATAGAAGGAAGAGTCTGTAAAGGCTCATACTCTCTCTGTAATAAAACGTGCGGCAGGTTAACATACTTCTCACCTCTTGATACCTTTGTTCATACAGAGATTACAGACTGGCTGAATTGACTATTGCTAACAAACATGCTTCTAGGTAAGTAACATAACTTCCAAATGGTGGATTTGTTCTAAAGTGATAGGGAATACATCTGGAGGTCTACTTGGCTTTAGCTGTAATTTTCCAGATTTGTATAGATTTCATACAGTGCTGGGCAAATGCCATGATTACTTATTATTATTTGTCCTCCTAGGATTTGGGGTGATGAGGTTTGGCAATTTAGAATAATGTTGAAAATGTGTCTCTAAGTTAAGGAAACTTATGACTAGCATACCTGAATGTTTTTCCTTCCATTAAGATGAGCGCAACATTTTGGGGTTTAATCAGTAGTTGTTATAGACAACAGAGTCTTCGTGAACCGAGTGCTAACATGACTTCTGTTTTTAAAATGTTGGACTTCCATATGTTGTTAAAATGCTATGATCAGTCTTCTAGAAAGGGCCGGTTCTACATGATTATTTTATTAATATTTAAAATATATGGAAATGCCTAGGTTGTCAGCTATAAAATTAGTTTTAAGTAGTAGAACATTGAAAAGGTAAAGTGTTTGTATGCTGCATCTCTTTAGTAATGTTCACTATTATATCTTATACAATGTATTTTTAAATGTAGCATTTGCATGCATTAGTCTTGAGAGAAATCTGACAAAACCTTTCAAAGATCTGATATAGGAAGTTTTCTCAGAGGAGCATAATTAAATAAGAATTTCATTGGAGGCTACATAAACATTTAAAAAATGTTTCATTGATAAAATGCTTTTTTGTTAAGTTAATATTGTGAAACACTGGCTGAACTTTATGGCTTGGGTTATTTACTTGGAAACAAACATCTTCCTCCTAGAATATGTCAGTAAGTATATAATGAGTAGAGGAATTTTCCAGTTAATAAAGGCTAAACAAACATCTGAAATCTCCAGAAAATTAAGTGAAGACGTCTTTTATTGCAGTGGTTATACTTTGACCAGTTGCACACATTACTTCACATGTGAGAACAATTTCAGCCTTTATTTTGGAGCTACTCACAATGTCACTATACAGGGATATTTGATAATCCATTTGGGACACAGTAAGCATAATCATGTTAGTAGTTTAAAAGATAAATTATATTTCTCCTTTGTTGTCAGTGTGTTTAAATTATTTAAATATTAGGTCAGTTTGCACAGAAAAAGCTTAAAATTGATGATGTATTTTTTAGGTCAACTTTTGTTGTAATTTCAAGCCTATTTATTACTCTACTTGGTTACAGTGTACTTTTATGAAAAAAAAATACTGGTCTAGGAATTAGGAGACCCAAGTCTGCGTTCTGGCTCCTCAGTGTTGCCCCTAATCATTGGGTATCCTCCTCCATAAACTGATTTCTTAGAGCTTTACTTTTTTTTTTGTTTTTGCGATTCCACTTCTACCTTCTTAATTTTCACTATCCTGTCATGTTGGAGGCGCTATATACAAGTATAAAATACACTGGAAATTTTAAACAAGGGCCATCCTTTCACATGGGAGCTCCCTTCAGACCATAAGGTCCAATGCCATGAATAGGGAATGAGTGATGTAGACAATTTAGGACAGTAGTCCCAACCTCTGGAAAGTGCACCTATGCTTCTGTGAAGTAGCCGCCATTTTGTTTACCATTTACCAAAGTCTTCATACACAAGTATATGTTTTACAACCCTCAAAGTCAGAAAATTCTGACCAACACCACCTTGAAGACATTTATGTAAAAAAAACAAAGTGGTCCTTCATTTGAAATCATCTACACAGTAGCTTCTCACGTGCAAAATCTTAAAATATGTTATATACCATATTCATTACCTCTCCACTTGTCCAAGAGTCCTCCATTTGATTGGAAATAAAGTTTGCAGATGTGAGTCTTTCTGTCATTTCACTGAGATAATTTCACTGTGGCTAAAGTGGCAAAGCATGAGCTTCAGATGACAGGAGTTTGAATTCCTCTTTCTTTCTTTACTTGGTAAGTGGTTTCAGGGAAAACATCCATCCTTTCTGAATTCATTTCCTCTGTAAATGACAATATAACTTTTTATCTGACAGGATTGCTGTAAGAATTAAATAGGTAATATTTATAAAGTGTCAAGTATAGTACTTTAACCTTTAAGTTGGTGACCAATAAATGGTAGACAATTATTATTGTTGTCTTATTAAATTATCATCTATTGATTTCTATTTAGATTCACCATACTTTCTAGGATTGCTGAAACTGTATAGGTTTTATAAAGCTACTTATTCCAGTGTTCCAGCAAGATGAGTGAATTATTTTCCTGTGTGAATTTAGAGTCAACCAGAACTAACTCTAAATTATAGTTGTGAGCTATAATTACTTCAATGGTTAAGACTATTTTGGCCTCTGGGAGTGAAAAGTTATATTTGACAGTGCATGTGAAAGAAGTATTTGTGAATTCATTTCTGTCTTCTATTCATACCTGTGTTAAAATGAGCCATGGTGTCGAGCAGTTTCTTTGGAACATTACATAAACTTTCTTGTTCCTGGCCACATAGCAACTGGGAATATGCAAACAGGCCTGAAAGGAACCAAACAGAAAATTCTTCTCAGGCAGGAAACCTAATATTTACACATTAATCAGTAAGGTGATGGTCACTAAGGTGGTTTATGACTAAGATTTCTTGTTCATCTCAAATGGAAGTTAGCATCTCTTCTTTTTTTTTTTTTTTTTTTTTTTTTTTGCGGTACGCGGACCTCTCACTGCTGTGGCCTCTCCCGTTGCGGAGCACAGGCTCCAGACGTGCAGGCTCAGCGGCCATGGCTCACGGGCCCAGCCGCTCCGCGGCATGTGGGATCTTCCCGGACCGGGGCACGAACCCGTGTCCCCTGCATCGGCAGGCGGACTCCCAACCACTGTGCCACCAGGGAAGCCCAGCATCTCTTAAAGCACTTCATGTTAGCATGTTCAGCAGGACTAGACTGAAGCTCAGTTGTGACACAGGCTTTCTGGCGCCAGAGGCTCTCTGTCCTCCCGTCCCCCGCTCCGGTAGGGAGGGCCCTCACATTTTACTTTCCCCTATCAAACTGGCTTTCCACTCTTCTTTTCACACGAAGATACAAATGGCTCAACATATTCTATGAAATTTGCATTTTAACTCACTGTAAAACTTTAAGCTAAAAATTTAAAACCCTAACCCCATGCAATGTTAAATAATAGCTAGTGGGTTGGAAGGTTTGGGATAAGCAAAGAGGTACATCCTCTAGATTAAGCATTCTCATTGCCCACCAAGGGGCAAAAATTCATTCTAGGGGCAAAAAAAAAAAAAAAAAAAAAATATCATACTCCTTTTATGCACGGATATACTTATAGTATATAAACAGACATGGTATATCTGTGGTATTAAAATTTCATGGGGCATTGCATTAAAGACACAATTGTAAAGAAGACCCACTAAGCAGGGCAATAATGAAAAAACAAGTTGAGAAGCACTGCTCTAGATGAGGATCTCAAAAGACTCTATAAGCCTATAGAGTGTGAATTTTACTGAATTGTTTCTCTTTTTTTTTTTTTCACATCTATTGGAGTATAATTTCTTTACAATGTTATGTTAGTTTCTGCTGTACAACAAAGTGAATCAGCCATATGTATACCTGTGTCCCCATATCCCCTCCCTCTTGAGCCTCCCTCCCACCCTCCTTATCCCACCCCTCTAGGTGGTCACAAAGCACCGAGCTGATCTCCCTGTGCTATGCAGCAGCTTCCCACTAGCTATTTTGCATTTGGTAGTGTAGATATGTCCATGCTACTTTCGCACTTCGTCCCAGCTTCCCCTTCCCCCGCCCCATGTCCTCAAGTCTGTTTTCTACATCTGCGTCTTTATTCCTGCCCTGCCACTAGGTTCATCAGTACTGTTTTTTTTAGATTCCATATATATGTGTTAGCATATGGTATTTATTTTTCTCTTTCTGACTTACTTCACTCTGTATGACAGACTCTAGGTCCATCCATCTCACCACAAATAACTCAATTTCATTTCTTTTTATGGCTGAGTAACACTCCATTGTCTATGTGTGCCACGTCTTCTTTATGCATTCATCTGTCGATGGACATTTAGGTTGCTTCCATGTCCTGGCTATTGTAAATAGTGCTGCAATCAACATTGTGGTACATGACCTTTTGAATTATGGTTTTCTCGGGGTATATGCCCAGTAGTGGGATTGCTGGGTCATATGGTAGTTCTATTTTTAGTTTTTTAAGCAACCTCCATACTGTTCTCCATAGTGGCTGTATCAATTTACATTCCCACCAACAGGGCAGGAGGGTTCCCTTTTCTCCACACCTTCTCCAGCATTTATTGTTTGTAGATTTTTTGATGATGGCCATTCTGACGGGTGTGAGATGGTAACCTCATTGTGGTTTTGATTTGCATTTCTCTAATGATTAGTGATGTTGAGCTTAATTTATTTTAGTATGAAGTAGCTTACGTCTGGCATAGTACTTATACTTGAAACTGGTATTTATGTTCTAATAAGACAAATATGGTCATTTGTTGTACCTTTTACTCTTTTTAGTTATAAAAGAAAATGAGGAAAAGACTTAAGAACAAAATGTGCTTGGATTTGAATTCCAGCTCCATCTCTTCTTTGTTCTGTGACCCTTGGCAAATCGCTTAACCTCTTTAAGCCTCGGTTTCTTTGTCTTTAGCTAACTTGGGGATCATAATTGTCCACCTTGTGGAATTCCAGTATCATAAGGATTAATCAGATTAATGTACATAAAACACTCTGCACATTGTCTAGTATATGATAAGTGTATGCCAATTAGTAGCTATAATTTTATGTGTTGTGCCTTTTTATGTCAATCACTGTCTTTTAAAATTATTATAGAAAAAGAGATTTAAATTTGGGAGATAGGAGTATTACTGTCCATAAAATATAGCAGTCTCTCTGGGACAAATGTTAATACTATCCATAAAAGAAAGATAAACTTCTGGTTTTCCTTTAAACCAGTGACCACACCTATTGACATAAATCAAAAACAGAATAAAATCTAAATTAAACTTTTTTCTGTTTGACTCAGAGGCAGTCCTTTGCTAAATTAAACGTTAACATCTCTAGATGCTAATATAGTCTATTAAATGTAGAATGATTCACTGTTCTGGGTGTTCTGTTGAAATATGTTTTCTTTAAACACTACGTTGGACTTAGCTGTAAAGTCATTGTTTTATTTCCACTAGTTCCAGTAGAATTCAGTATCATTTGGAATTCATGTCTGTTTTTGATATCATTTTTACCCAGAATGTTATCATTCCCTTTTTCTGTATGGTATTTGCTTTTAGGTGTTCATTAACATGTATGGAATTATAGGACAGAAAATTTAGTTGAAAGGAAATAGAATCAGCAAGTGAGAATCAAACTTGAGAATTCATGTGGAGTTGGGTGAATTTCAGTATTGATACAACTCAGTGGAAGATTTCTGTTTCCTTTAAAGGAGGATCTACGATCCATTCCCTCTCCTTTCTCTCTTCTCTCTCCTCTCCCTCTTCTCTCTCTCTGAAATGATTGTTCTGCTTTTGTGATCTGTTAAAACTCTAACCTGCTGACCTTATTCCCAGGTTATCTTGCTTTCTTTTACTTTGCAAGATTAATACTCACCTCTACAGATGAACATCCGATGGGGAAGGAGGAGGGCTCTCATTGTGTGGATTGTGCTGTGGTAAAATAGGCTATATGTGCAACTCGGAAATGCATCCTACAGCCCTCCTTGCCTTTTCAGATTAACTTCTTTTAAGGTAATTTATCTTGTCAATAATGTTTCCAATTTTCTGTAATAAAAGTCCTCTAATACAGAGCAATCATGTAGCAGTGTTCTCCATTCCAGGGTCCTGCTTTGTAATTTTGGCTATGACAGCAGAAAACAGGAGTTTGAGGGCCAGAGAATGCTATAGGTAGGCATCATGTTTATCTGGCAGAAATAGTCCACTAGCAGTGGAATTCAGAAAGCACTGAGGATGCAATTATCTAAGACTCTTCCTAGCTTTCCAGGGAGCTAGAGAACAGAATTCCACAAGGTAGACAAGTATCACATTTCAAAAGCATATGAGAAATCAAAGAGCCTCATTTAAAATATATTGGCTCAGATTTTGTTTCTATATGCTTTAAAAATCATACTCCCAAGAGGATTTTGGAAGAAGTTTTGACTTTAAAAAGCCATTAGGCTTCAAAGTTGGATTAAGAATACATATGTAACAGCCTGGAAGTTCTGGTGCATAATAGGTATTCTCTAATCCATATATAATAGAATTGTCTTAAGAGTACTTACTGGGCTTCTCTGGTGGCGCAGTGGTTGAGAATCTGCCTGCCAATGCAGGGGACACGGGTTCAAGCCCTGGTCTGGGAAGATCCCACATGCCGCGGAGCAACTAAGCCCCTGCACCACAACTACTGAGCCTGCGCATAAACGAAGACCCAATACAGCCAAAAAATAAAATAAATAAATAAAATTTAAAAAGAGTACTTACTGCCACTCCAGTGGAAGAATCTGAGAGTTTTCAAGATAGGAAGAGACAAATGTTTCAGCAGAAATGGTGAGATTTGTAATATAGCCCCTTTGAGGACTGAGCAGTGAAATTCCCCAAATCTGGAATTCTAACAGTGTCATCCCCAAGGGGTTAGAATAATCTTCACATACTTGGAACCACTGCATCATGAGGAATTAATATGGCTTTTTCATCATCTCTGTTTTAGGTAAGAGAGCCAAAGTGACTTAATCAAGATGTTTCATCCAGGAAAGTTGGAATTAGAACCCAATCCAAGTCTTTTTCCCATTCATTTAATATGCTTCCCTATGCTTACTATCCATTTACTATGTTCTGGGTAGGGTGGGTAAGAGCCCTGCCCCAAGGCTTCAATCCACCCGTGGTGGGAGGTCGTGAAATGCCCCCTACTCCATCCCTTAAGTCACCAAATCCAAGGTGGTCCTCTGTAGTCTGCTTGAAATTTAGGTGAACCAGATCCATGACATTCTCTGTTAAAACTGTCTTTGCCTCCTCTCATTCATGTTCATTTCTCTGTTTCTTTCTATGGAAATATTTCAAAATAACTCGGAGAAGCATCGCCAATTATTTTCCATCCCTTCAGAAAGATTAAAGTGGCCTCGACCGATGTGGGGAAGTCACAGGCCAGTCTGGATTTGTTCACTAGCAGGGCTGTTGTTCAAACGAGAGAACGTGTGCCACTGCTGGTAACATGTTGTCTTTTGAGACTTTTAGGGAACTTTTGTGTGGGAGGAGGAGATAGCGGCAATTTGGTTTGATAATTGACTTGTGCCTAATGTATTTGATCTAAGTCTCACACAAAGGAAGAAGAAGGACCTGACTCTATTCCACAGTGTATCAGTCACGAAGTTCTGATTGAACACTGAAAGCATAATCGACTGGGATTTTCAAAGAGAATTTAACAAAGGACCTGTTTGCAGAGGGGTGGTAAGGTTCAGGGGAGTCCACAGTAGATATCAAGGTTCCTGTTGACCAACTGTAAGTGTCTCCATTCCTGAAGGAGAAGGGGAGGTGATGGAGGTGTCTAAGTTTGGTGGGCTAAATCAGAGACTGCTCAGCGGGAGTGGTTAGCATAGAAAGATGCCACTGCCAGAAAGAAGGCAGGGAAGGAGACTGAAAGAAATACTCAGATGTCTCTCATTTTCCCACACAGAATGGGCAACAAGTAGAGAAAGGGTCTGGGAGCACAGAAGAACCGGCACACATGGTCTCCTGAACTCATTTCAGAACATCTTCCCCGTCTAGTATTTAATTTGAACAATAATTGATGGGAATGTTCCTTTAGTGCATCACATTCCTCTGTGCTTTCTTGAATGTTCTGGACATTGATTGGCTTTTAAATTTTTATTTTAACTTGGGATCCTTAATGCAAATGTTAATAGTTGTGCTGTGCACAGGGTCTAGTGAAGGACTGAGATCTGTTTGCCCCTAAAAGAAATGTTCCCAACTTGTCATGCTTTTGCATTTCTGATCATTCTGTTTTATGGCCTACCGGTATTCGATAGTGTCAGGTGGCATGTACCACAGCAGTCCATGTTCATAGCAGCTGTAGCTACTGTTTCTGAGTTCCATTATTTTCATTCTTCTGTGCATTTAGAAAAGAGATAACCATTACTGTAATCATTCACCCGATACATTTTTATTGAGCATCTATTATGCTCAATAAAGGCCCTGAGGATATTGAGATAAGCAAAGCAGAAAAGACTCCTGCCCTTAAGGAGTTTATGCCTCAATTATTTTTCTAAACTAACTCTTGAGACCGTAGGGACTCTCTTAAGAATCTTTAATCTTCTGATGCTTTTGGGGGTGGGGGGTTGGAGACACACTTTCTGGTGCTTTGCTGAATTCTGAATTGTTAATTTTACCAAATAAATAAGTGAGGTATTTATGGTACCCTATTTAGTGGCATTATTCATTCATTCAAAAAATAATTTCTGAGCATCTACTATATGCTAGTATATTATGTAGCGATTGAGAAATTAAGAAAATATCTTAGTGTTCAGAGTACTGCTCATCTAGTTGGGAAGCAAATATGCAAATAACTACAAATGGAAGGGTGTCAAGGGCTATGGGACTAGCAAATGATTCCACTGTTTTGGATGAGGGTGTCTATGAGAGGTGCCTTAATAACCGTAAAGCCCAGCTTCCCGGCTGCTCAGGCGAGCCGTTTAAAGCCTCACTGTTAGTAACGTGTGCTTTTATTTAATAGGAGTCCCTTAAGCACTCACTTGTAAAAGCAGCATTTCTCAGAATCCATGGGCACAAACTGTTCAACTCTGAAACACACATGAAACAGCTCCAAGCACAGTGTTAACATTGTTTTGGGATAAACCACATGACTCTGAATTAGGAGGCTCAGTAGAAAGTATGGTTTTAGAGACCATTGAACATATATTTATATGAATAGCTATACCTGTACTCTGGAAAAATACTCACTGAAATAAAATGAAACCTCATAATTGTAAAAAGGTTGTCCTAATAATGGTTGGCTTTATTTTTATATTTTACCAGTTCTAACTATGGACTCTCCAGCTATATAGGTCACAACCCTTGTCATGTTTCCAAATCTACACCTTAAAATGCTTGGTCTCGGCCAAGGTTAGCTGATCCTCTAGCATGTTGAAAAGGAATCTCAGAATCCTATTTTTAATCTAACTGAGCCTAAAACTTTTTTCTGGCAGTACAGTTTTGGCATGCCCAGTGAGGCTCTTCTATGTTTCTAAACGATTGAAAGAAGCACTCCTATGAAATGTATTTTTCATTACTTCCTGACTCTCTTTTCCCTGATTTTTTTAAATGTATCCCTGATAAAGTGAAGGGACACTAATATTAACCACTTTCCCTGAGGAGGACAGTCTTCTTTAGGTTCCCCACAATATTCACAGGCGTGGGTCACACCTCATCTCCTACTCTAACACCAGCCCATCCACGTGGTACCCTGCTGATGCTATAGCACGTAGAGACCTTGGATGCCTTCTACAGAGCACCATTCACATCCTCCTCTATCAACTTGTAGATTTAGAGATCTTATTTGGAGTTCTCATAAAAAATAGTCTCAGGGACTGTCTTACTGAAATTTTAGTTTTGTTTTTGTATTTATTTATTTGTGATGAAAGAGGTTGAGTGGTTTATGTGCTGTATAATGTAGTGTGTCCATGAATTTGGGAAGGAGTATAAACTTATTTTTGTACTATATGTTAGCTTCATTTTAAAATATTACACTCGGTGTGCTTTTGTTTAGCCTCTGGACACATTTTTAGGCAAAGCATCTATAAAAGGAAAGCAATATGTCCAATTATTAATCTAAAAAAGTACAACAAATAGCTTATTTTCCCTGTGTTTCTAGGCTTTTCGGACTTTTGTTAGTGTATTTGTTGAGTAGCTTTTTTTTTTTAAGATTAACCATTGCATTGCCTTACATTTAGTTAGAAGCCCTTCACCTAAAAACACATTATTGAACATATTGTTTCAAAATATAACTTACATGGTATTTAAAAATAAGTTTATCCCCACAAATATTGAATCATTATGTTGTACACCTGAAACTAATATAATGTTGTATGTCAATTATATCTCAATAAAATAATAATAATAAATAACTTTATCCCATGTTAGTTACCTAACTTTGCAGACAACCTGTATAATTTGACCCTTTTGCCAAATTTTCCTCACATGGTAAAAAAAAAATCTTGGGATAATATGTGTATTCTGAAGATATTAAAGTCAGAATTATTTAAACAAGTCTGTGTCTTTCTCCTATATTAGGCAGCTAAATCACCATGTGTACTTGTATTTTCATCCTTGAGTAATGTCAGTGGCAAAGGGGAATCAATAAGCATTGTTTCCAAATGTTGGCCATTTTGATGCTGAAGATAGCTATTATGCTGCTATTTTGCCTTAATCAATTCTTACTTGTATCAGGGTATGATTGTATCAATTGTCTAGTGGATTTAATGCCTCTTAACTCTCTAGTAAGACAGGGAAAGGTTTAGCTATCAGTCAGCCAAGTCTTGTGCTGTGACACATCAATTCAAAGAAAATTCATAATGTTATAGAGATAACCATAAAAGACTTTCGTGTCTTGGTTTCTCACCTCCCTACGTTATTGATTTATTTTTCTTCTACTTCTGATAAAGGCAATGAAATACCCACCATATGTGGAATAAATGTGAGTTACTGACAGAACCAAAAGACTGAAAAAGGCACAACGTCACTCTCAAAATGGCAGCTTGTTACAGGATTTCTCTTTCAACAATAAAATCCCATAGCCTGTGCACCAAGCTCAAGCATGAAGGATATCATGTTATCCTTTAATATCTATTACTTGGGCTTTCATTTGTTGTCAAGCATCCCTTATCTTGAATAACGTATGTCACCTGTCATATATGCCTATTCTTTGTGAGTGCCCCTGAATATGCAGACCCAAGCAATGATTCTCTGTAGACCAGTGTCCTAAACATGGGGTTTTGGATTAATGAAATGAAATGTGAATCAGAATTTATCTCCTTTTCTAATACTTCAAACACATTACTTTCTTCCAAAACATATTATATACACATAATCTTTACAAGTAAGATCTCTCACTCTACTTCTTTAGTCTTCTAGAATCTTCATAGAGAGGAACTGTAACAGTAAACACAGGTCTCCTATACCTCAAAAAATGATGAAATCATATGTTAGTGAAATGGCTATGTATATGAGTTACTGCCTCATGCATTTGTTCAACAATATGCTAATTATTGTCTACTGTGTACCAGGCTCTGTGCTATGCCCTGAGTCTCCAGTGGTGATATTTCTTTTTTCTTAGCCTAGCAAAGTGGAAAGAAAGGATACTGGTATTTGGAAATGCAAACAGATATTATGATTCGAATTATGTTTTAAAATTTATTTTGTACTGATTTTATTTTATTAAGCTAAACATTAAATTTTTTTTAAATCAAAGTAAAACAAAACATGGCAAAACTTAAGAATATGGAAAAGTATGAATAAAAGGTAAAATTTTTCTTTCCTCTCCCCCAAACCCCTAATCCTCATTCCTCCAAACAAACTAATGGATTTTGTGCTTTGTTTCAGAGTAAAACAAAGCAAAAAACTAAAAACACACAAACATATATACATTTGTATATGCATATATGTTTGCATGCACACAAATAGTGACATCTGATATATTCTGTACCTTAATATTTTTTGCTTAGTACTATATCTAGAAAGTCTTGTGGTTTTTCCATAGAAGAACTTACATATTTACCTTTCTCTTTTTAAGGACATTTAAAAATTTTTTAAACAAAATCAAATTTACAGAAAATTTGCAATGTAGCACCAAGAACATTTTTTTTTCTGAGTTACCCTATTGCCCTGGAGTATCTTATGATTTATTTTCTATAAACCAGTCAACCTTCTACACTACTACAATATAGTCATCAGAACTGGGAAACTAAAATACATACATTCCTATGTCTCCTCCTCAGATACCATTCAGATTTTGGCAGCTGTCCTAATGATGTGCTTTATAGTTAAGGAATTCATTTCAACATCACTCACTTTATTTAGTTGCCATGTCTATTTAGTCTCCTTTAGTCTGGAATAGTTGCTCTTCATTTTTTTGTTCTTTTAATTTTCATGATCTTGACTCTTTTGATGATGACAGGCCAGTTTGGATTTTCTAATGTTTCTTTTTGATAAACTTCAGGTTATAGATCTTGCACAGGAGTATCATGAAATCAGTGCTATTTTCCTCTCATTGTGTCCTATCAGGTCTCAGATCATTTTAATTTCTCCCATTAGTGATGGTGTTCTTGATAAAGTTGGTGTTTGCCAGGCTTTCCTACCATAGGGTACTTTTACCCTTTCCAACTAATAAGCCTTTTGTGAGGAGGTGCTTTGAAACCATAAAAAGTCCATTTCTCATCAGATTCTCCATGTATTTTTATTTATCCATATGGGTCACGGTTTCCTATTTTATCCAGTGAGTTACAACCCCTTACAATCATTTATTCTGATGTACAAATTATCCCAGATCAGGCAAGAGGTGCTCTTTCAAGCTGACTCCTGTGTCCTTTTGACTCAGCAGACTTGTCATTTTTTTTAACACCTCCTTGCTCCCTGGCACAGTAGGACATTTTGGGCTTATCTTGTGTTTTTCTTACTCTAGTCCTGATTTTAGTCTTTTCTCAAGGAGTTCTGGTCCTTTTTAGTGGAGAATGGTATTTAGAAAGCAAGATCTGGGTGTGAGATGTGCTCATTGCCTTTGGGGATGTTGCTGCTATCCAGCCCTCTCCGTGGACAATGCTAAGGACCGTATATATGTATGTACATAAACACACACACACGTACATTTACATTTATTTCCATATCTCCCTTTCCCTATTTATAACTCACTTCTCCAGTGAGAAATCGGCTCTCATTATTCTTAACATATTTACATATCTGATCAATTCCTCTGTG
Source organism: Leucopleurus acutus (assembly GCF_964270905.1). NCBI lineage: Eukaryota > Metazoa > Chordata > Mammalia > Artiodactyla > Delphinidae > Leucopleurus > Leucopleurus acutus. The sequence continues at coordinate 65,399,221 of NC_139149.1, read as the reverse complement.
TGTAATACCATTGCTGCTACCATACAGATGCCTTCCTCACCCCACCTGGGCTCTGACACACCACAAGGGGCTGCCAGCCAACCCACCCCTACTCTTCCTCCCCATGTGAAAGTTTTCCTCACCCCACCCATTCCCCAAGACCCTATTGCAGGCTGGGGTTCATGCACCAGTGTAGACACCATCGTCACCCCACTCAGGGTACAACACTTGGTGCTGGGCTGCTCCCACATGGGGACACCTTCATTACCTTACTGGGGCTCTGACTCCCCATGCTGGATAATCCTCTGTCACAGATGCCTTGCTCACCTGTTCCATTCTGACACCCTATTCTGAGTTGGCGAAGTTCCCCCAATCCCACTCTGATGCAGACTCCTTGCTCTGCCTCTTCTAATAACATTAGAAAAAATTATTCAAGAAATAATAAAAGGCAGAGCAAATTTTAAAATATCATTATCTGCCAATATTTAAGCTCAACTAACTGTAGAGGAAGAATAAAAGAACGTGATTCCCTAAATGTTTTAGTTAATATTATAGACTATCTCACCACTCTTTTCTGAGTCTATCCTTGCCCCTTCCCATCATGTCTGTGATTACTAATGCTCTTATTCCATATTTTGGCTATATAATGTAAGTAGTCCTCACTCAGTGTACCTGGATATCCTCTTCTGGTTGCCTCAATCCCTGGATCTCCTCAGTCACATGTTTTTTTTTGTCTCTGATATAGCTGATATTGAAGGAAACCTCACTTCAGTACCACAGGCACTAAAGCAGATTTTAGCCCTCTTTGATCACCTCTTACTGATTTATTTATTTATTTACTTTTTGTTGTTCTTGTTGAGTTTTATGTGTTGTTTGTATATTTTGGAAGTTAAGCCCTTGTCAGTCGCATCATTTGCAAACATTTTCTCCTATTCTATATTTTGTCTCTTCAGATTTTGGGTTTTTTTTTAAATTTTATTTTATTTATTTTTTTTATACAACAGGTTCTTATTAGTCATCCATTTTATACAATCAGTGTATACATGTCAATCCCAATCGCTCAATTCATCACACCACCACCACCACCACAACCCCCCCCGCCACTTTCCCCCCTTGGTGTCCATACGTTTTTTCTCTACATCTGTGTCTCAATTTCTGCCCTGCAAACCACTTCATCTGTACCATTTTTCTAGGTTCTACATATATGCGTTAATATATGATATTTGTTTTTCTCTATCTGACTTACTTCATTCTGTATGACAGTCTCTAGATCCATCCACGTCTCTACAAGTGACCATATTTTGTGCATTTTATGGCTTAGTAATATTCCATTGCATATATATACCACATCTGCTTTATCCATTCATCTGTCGATGGGCATTTAGGTTGCTTCCAAGACCTGGCTATTGTCAATAGTGCTGCAGTGAATATTGGGATGTGTGTGTCTTTTTGAATTATGGTTTTCTCTGGGTATATGCCCAGTAGTGGGATTGCTACATCGTATGGTAGTTCTATTTTTGGTTTTTTAAGGAATCTCCATACAGTTCTCCATAGTGGCTGTATCAATTTACATTCCCACCAACAGTGCAAGAGGGTTCCCCTTTCTCCACACCCTCTCCAGCATTTGTTGTTTGTAGATTTTCTGATGATACCCATTCTAACTGGCGTGAGGTGATACCTCATTGTAGTTTTGATTTACATTTCTCTAATAATTAGTGATGTTGAACAACTTTTCATGTGCTTCTTGGCCATCTGTATGTCTTATTTGGAGAAATGTCTATTTAGGTCTTCTGCCCATTTTTGGATTGGGTTGTTTGTTTTTTTAATATTGAGCTGTTTGTATATTTTGGAGATTAATCCTTTGTCCATTGATTCGTTTGCAAATATTTTCTCCCATTCTAAGGGTTGTCTTTTCATCTTGTTTATGGTTTCCTTTGCTGTGCAAAAGCCTTGGAGGTTCATTAGGTCCCATTTGCTTACTTTTGTTTTTATTTCCATTACTCTAGGAGGTGGATCAAAAAAGATCTTGCTGTGATTTATGTCAAAGAGTATTCTTCCTATGTTTTCCTCTAAGAGTTTTATAGTGTCCCGTCTTATATTTAGGTCTCTAATCCATTTTGAGTTTATTTTTGTGTATGGTGTTAAGGAGTGTTCTAATTTCATTCTTTTACATGTAGCTGTCCAGTTTCCCCAGCACCACTTATTGAAGAGACTGTCTTTTCTCCGTTATATATCCTTGCCTCCTTTGTCATAGATTAGTTGACCATACGTGTGTAGGTTTATCTCTGGGCTTTCTATCTTGTCCCATTGATCTATATTTCTGTTTTTGTGCCAGTACCATATTGTCTTGATTACTGTAGCTTTGTAGTATAATCTGAAGTCAGGGAGTCTGTTTCCTCCAGCTCTGCTTTTTTCCCTCAGGACTGCTTTGGCTATTTGGGGACTTTTCTGTCTCCATACAAATTTTAAAATTTTTTTGTTCTAGTTCTGTAAAAAATGCCATTGGTAATTTGATAGGGATTGCACTGAATCTGTAGATTGCTTTGGGTAGTATAGTCATTTTCACAGTATTGATTCTTCCAATCCAAGAACATGGTATATCTTTCCATCTGTTGGTATCATCTTTAATTTCTTTCATCAGTGTCTTATAGTTTTCTGCATACATGTCTTTGGTCTCCCTAGGTAGGTTTATTCCTAGGTATTTTATTCTTTTTCTTGCAATGGTAAATGGTAGTGTTTCCTTAATTTCTCTTTCAGATTTTTCATCATTAGTATATAAGAATGCAAGAGATTTCTGTGCATTAATTTTGTATCCTTCAACGTTACCAGATTCATTGATTAGCTCTAGTAGTTTTCTGGTGGTATCTTTAGAATTCTCTATGTAGAGTATCGTGTTATCTGCAAACAGTGACAGTTCTACTTCTTCTTTTCCAATTTGTATTCCTTTTATTTCTTTTTCTTCTCTGATTGCCGTGGCTAAGACTTGCAAAACTATGTTGAATAATAGTGGTAAGGGTGGACATCCTTGTCTTGTTCCTGATCTTAGAGGAAATGCTTTCAGTTATTCACCATTGAGAAGGATGTTTGCTGTGGGTTTGTCATATATGGCCTTTATTATGTTGAGGTAGGTTCCCTCTATGCCCACTTTCTGAAGAGTTTTTACCATAAGTCGGTGTTGAATTTTGTCAAAAGCTTTTTCTGGGGCTTCCCTGGTGGCGCAGTGGTTGAGTGTCCGCCTGCTGATGCAGGGGACACAGGTTCATGCCCCGGTCTGGGAGGATCCCACATGCCGCGGAGCAGCTGGGCCCGTGAGTCATGGCCACTGAGCCTGCGCATCCGGAGCCTCTGCTTCACAGCGGGAGAGGCCACAATGATGAGAGGCCCATGTACCGCAAAAAAAAAAAAAAAGCTTTTTCTGCATCTATTGAGATGATCATATGGTTTTTCTTCTTCAATTTGTTAATATGATGTATCGCATTGATTGATATATTGAAGAATCCTTGCACCCCTGGGATAAATCCCACTTGATCATGGTGTATGATCCTTTCCATGTGTTGTTGGATTCTGTTTGCTAGTATTTTGTTGAGGATTTTTGCATCTTTAGTCATCAGTGATATTGGTCTGTAATTTTCTTTTTTTGGACTATCTTTTTCTGGTTTTGATATCAGGGTGATGGTGGCCTCATAGAATGAGTTTGGGAGTGTTCCTTCCTCTGCAATTTTTTGGAAGAGTTTGAGAAGGATGGGAGTTAGCTCTTCTCTAAGTGTTAGATAGAATTCACCTGTGAAGCCATCGGGTCCCGGACTTTTGTTTGTTGGAAGATTTTTAATCACAGTTTCAATTTCATTACTTGTGATTGGTCTGTCTGTTCATATTTTCTATTTCTTCCTGGTTGAGTCTTGGAAGGTTATACCTTTCTAAGAATTTGTCCATTTCTTCCAGGTTGTCCATTTCATTGGCATAGAGTTGCTAGTAGTAGTCTTTTAGGGTGCTTTGTATTTCTGCGATGTCTGTTGTAACTTCTTTTTCGTTTCTAATTTTATTGATTTGAGTCCTCTCCCTCTTTTTCTTGATGAGTCTGGCTAATGGTTTATTAATTTTGTTTATCTTCTCAAAGAACCAACTTTTAGTTTTATTGATCTTTGCTATTGTTTTCTTTGTTGCTATTTCATTTATTTCTGCTCTGATCTTTATGATATCTTTCCTTCTGCTAACTTTCGGTTTTGTTTGTTCTTCTTTCTCTAGCTTCTTTAGGTGTAAGGTTAGATTGTTTATTTGAGATTTTTCTTGTTTCTTGAGGTAGGCTTGTATAGTTATAAACTTCCCTCTTAGAACTGCTTTTGCTGCATCCCATAGGTTTTGGATCATCATGTTTTCATTGTCATTTGTCTCTAGATTTTTTTTTATTTCCTCTTTGATTTCTTCAGTGGTCTCTTGGTTATTTAGTAACGTATTGTTTAGCCTCCATGTGTCTGTGTTTTTTACATTTTTTTCCCTATAATTGATTTCTAATTTCACAGCATTGTGGTCAGAAAAGATGCTTGATATGATTTCAATTTTCCTACACTTACTGAGGCTTGTTTTGTGACCCAGGATGTGATCTATCCTGGGGAATGTTCCATTCGCACTTGACAAGAAAGTGTAATCCGCTGTTTTTGGATGGAATGTCCTATAAATATCAATTAAATCTATCTGGTCTATTGTGTCATTTAAAGCTTGTGTTTCCTTAGTAATTTTTTGTTTGGATGATTTGTCGATTGGTGTAAGTGAGGTGTTAAAGTCCCCCACTATTATTGTGTTACTCTTGATTTATAGCTGTTAGCAGTTGCCTTATTTATTTAGGTGCTCTTATGTCGGGTGCATATATATTTATAATTGTTATATCTTCTTCTTGGATTGATCCCTTGATCATTATGTAGTGTCCATCCTTGTCTCTTGTAACATTCTTTATTTTTTATTTTTATTTGCAGTACGTGGGCCTCTCACTGTTGTGGCCTCTCCCGTTGCGGAGCACAGGCTCCGGACGTGCAGGCCCAGTGGCCATGGCTCACGGGCCTAGCTGCTCCGCGGCATGTGGGATCTTCCTGGACCGGGGCACGAACCCATGTCCCCTGCATCGGCAGGCGGACTCTCAACCACTGCGCCACCAGGGAAGCCCAACATTCTTTATTTTAAAGTCTATTTTATCTGTTATGAGGATTGCTACTCCAGCTTTCTTTTGATTTCCATTGGCATGGAATATCTTTTTCCATCCCCACACTTTCAGTCTGTATGTGTCCCTAGGTCTGAAGTGGGTCTCTTTTAGACAGCATATATATGGTTCGTGTTTTTGTATCCATTCAGCAAGCCTGTGTCTTTTGGTTGGAGCATTTAATCCATTCCCTTTTAAGTTAGTTATCGATATGTATGTTCCTATGACCATTTTCTTACTTGTTTTGGGTTTGTTTCTGTTGGCCCTTTTCTTCTCTCGTGTGTCCCACTTAGAGAAGTTCCCTTAGCATTTGTTGTAGAGCTGGTTTGGTGGTGCTGAATTCTCTTAGCTTTTGCTTGTCTGTAAAGTTTTTGATTTCTCCATCAAATCTGAATGAGATCCTTGCCGGGTAGAGTAATCTTGGTTGTAGTTTCTTCCCTTTCATCACTTTAAGTATATCATGCCACTCCTTTCTGGCTTGTAGAGTTTCTGCTGAGAAATCAGCTTTTAACCTTATGGGAGTTCCCTTGTATGTTATTTGTCATTTTTCCCTTGCTGATTTCAATAATTTTTCTTTGTCTTTAAATTTTGCCAATTTGATTGCTATGTGTCTCAGCTTGTTTCTCCTTGGGTTTATCCTGTATGGAACTCTCTGCACTTCCTGAACTTGGGTGGCTATTTCCTTTCCATGTTAGGGAAGTTTTTGACTATAATCTCTTCAAATATTTTCCCTGGTCCTTTCTCTCTTCTCCTTCTGGGACCCCTATAATGCAAATGTTGTTGCATTTAATGTTGTCCCAGAGGTCTCTTAGGCTGTCTTCATTTCTTTTCATTCTTCTTTCTTTATTCTGTTCTGCAGCAGTGAATTCCACCATTCTGTCTTCCAGGTCACTTATCCATTCTTTTGCATCAGTCATTCTGCTATTGATTCCTTCTAGTGTATTTTTCACTTCTGTTATTGTATTGTTCATCTCTGTTTGTTTGTTCTTTAATTCTTCTAGGTCTTTGTTAAACATTTCTTGCATCTTCTCAATCTTTGCCTCCATTCTTTTTCCGAGGTCCTGGATCATCTTCACTATCATTATTCTGAATTTGTTTTCTGGAAGGTTGCCTATCTCCACTTTATTTAGTTGTTTCTCTGGAGTTTTATCTTGTTCTTTCATCTGGTACATAGCCCTCTGCCTTTTCATCTTGTCTTTCTTTCTGTGAATGCAGTATTTGTTCCACAGGCTGCAGGATTGTAGTTCTTCTCGACCTTTTGCTGATTTTGAGCTCTGTGATTTCCTGGGCCAAATTTAAGATTTAGCAACATGCTATGCAGGCCTGGGGCCAGGGGTTCCTTTAGACAGCTCTCAGAACCTCCCGGCTAGGAGCTTCAGGATTAATGGATCTTTAGGGCTCAGGGAACTTGAGGGGTCTAGGCTAGTATAGGAACAGATTCAGCCACATTAGGGTTTCTTAGGCTCCTTTGTTCTAACTAGAGAACCTAGTCACTTTTCTCTGGTGAATGTTCCAGACTGTAGAAGTTGACAGCTGTTTAGTGTTCTGTTCGCATGTAGAAGAAAGTGTGATATAGGAAGTTGGTAATTCTGGACCCTAAGGTGAGTTTGGGTCAGCCTGACATGGAGGGCAAGTAGTCTATTATTGTCTAAAAGTCAAAGCTGTGACATCTGACACTGAAGAAGAAAAACAAAACAAAACAAAACAAAATAAAACACAAAAACAAAGAAACACCCAGCAACAGCAACAACAAATAAACAAAAACAAGCTTGTGTGAAATTTTAATCCCTAAAAGTTTTCTCCTAGATTACAGCTTTGCTTGTCTCTATGATTATATGTTAAAATAATATGTTAAATAGTATTTTTTTTTTTTTTTGCATTATGCGGGCCTCTCACTGTTGTGGCCTCTCCCGTTGCGGAGCATAGGCTCCAGACACGCAGGCTCAGCGGCCATGGCTCACGGGCCCAGCGGCTCCACAGCATGTGGGATCTTCCCAGACCGGGGCAGGAACCCGTGTCCCCTGCATCGGCAGGCGGACTCTCAACCACTGCGCCACCAGGGAAGCCCTGGTGTTTAAAGCTTAAATGTCCCCTGGGCCCCTAACCAGGGTCACTCTACCATCCGTTTTTATTGATAAGCTCCCAGCAGTGCTTGTCAATAGCTGATCTTCTGAGTGCTTATCAACAACAGCAGACGCTAATGACGATATTCTGACACAGCTTCCTCAAAGTAAATGACGTCACCCTTAGAACAAAACAACTTAATTCTTAGATTGAAAAAAACAAGTGGATTTGAAATCACAGCAAACCAGTACACAACAGATGGTGCCTATGAAACCCTTAGCATTTTGCCTGATACATAGACCTCAGTCAATATCAGTTGTTACTATTATTAAGTACATCAAAATACATAAAAGACAGTGAGATGTGTTAATGTTTCCGCAGATTGTAAGAGGATCATTTGGTAGTATGGCTTACTGGTATCACCAGTTCGAGAATTAGGACTAAAAACTGTTTAGGAGCCAGCCCTTAAAAGTTTAGAATTTCTCAGTTTTCCCATAGAAAGATTGGGTGTCACAATACATGTCTCCTGGAAGTAACAGAAGTTATTCCAGCTGCCATGCTGAGCCACATTAAAATTGGAGGGTTCTTCCATTTATTTTGTAGATTTAATAAAGTGGTAATCTGGAATGCAACCATAGCGTTGTTATGTTTTTCACAAACTTCTCAACCATTAAAATTATGACATCTCATTCTCTGACAGGAGTTATACAGAAAGATGACACTGTTTCAGATGAAACCACCCTCTTGCCAATAAGTAATGATGAGGAGTTAAAGTATATTTTTTACATTTTTAAAAGTTTATAACAAACTTTAAAAAATTCTGTGGTCTCTGTATGATGTAACAGCGTATACAGAAGTGGGACTTTAAGTCAGGAAGTTTAGATAGTGAGGTTCTAAATTACCATTTCAAACACACTATGGTAGGAAAGATGCCAAAAGGGATGAGTTTTAGGAAAATAAGACAGGAGATGTAGATGATGATGGAGTCCATGAGTAATGAGTGGATTTGTTTGATCAGATGATGGGCTTGGACTTTTTCATGGTTTATTTTAGTCTAATGTTCCAGTCCTATCACCCATAATACAGGAAATGATAGGAATACGAAGTCGCCAAAATTATCTTTGGATAATTTGACATCTTGATTTGAATTTTCATTCTGAAAGTAAATCTTCCACCAGGAATTGTTTGGACTAGAAATCTCTCTTAAAATAAGTTTTAAAAGATTTGAGACTTATAGGAAATAAGATAAAAGTCAGCTTTCCTGGTAGATCCCTTTTTGGTAAATATGGGGCCTTGATAACTTAGATGCAGAGCTTCCTCCCCACCGAGGCTGCATGTATGCGTTTTGTGGTCTGACAATGAGCTATGTGATCTTGAAATGATACAACCTAACTGGTAGGATTATTCTGAGGTATAAAGGAGAGAACTGGGTATAAATCTTGGCCCAAGGCCTGCAGATAGCAATCACTCAATAAAAGTTAACAGCTATCATTACCTTCATCAAGTGTTGGCAGCACTAACAAATAGAGCTTCACAACATCTCGGACAGTGGTGAAAGAATGGCTTATATCTACTTTCCTACACAGATGGTCCCTGACTTAAAACGCTTCAATTTATAATTTTTCAACTTTATGATGGTGCAAAACCAATAGGCATTCAGTAGAAACTGTGCGCTGGATTTTGATCTTTTCCCAGGCTAGCGATATGTGGTACAATATTCTCTTGTGATGCTGGGCATCAGCAAGCCCCAGCTCCCAGTCAGTCACACAATCCCGAGGGTAAACCACCAATACACCTAAAACCATTCTATACCCATAGGACCATTCTGTTCTTCACTTTCAGTACAATATTCAACAAATTACATGAGATATTCGATTCTTTTATAATATAGCTTTGTGTTAGATGATTTTACCCAACTGTAAGCTAATGTAAATGTTCTGACCACGTTTCAGGTAGGCTAGGCCAGGCTATGATATTTGGTAGGTGAGGTGTGTTGAATGCATTTTCAACATACGGTATTTTCAACTTAGGAAGGGTTTATTGGGACATAACCTCTTCGTAAGTCAAGGAAGATCTATAATTAGAAGGAGAACTGGAAGCAAACTCTAGGACTTTGGCTTCCATATTATTTTCACAGGACTAACATTTCCCAAATGTGACTGAGCGTGAGTATCCTCAGGGGAAATATGTGGGGGTTTGTTTTATTTACAAATGTAGAATCTTTTCAAAGAATCAAATTAAGTACACAAGCTGAGAGTGGTACTAAGAATTTTGAATTTTATATATATAAAGCTAACATTTATTGAGTGTCTTCTGTGAGCTAACATTGCTTGTGCTATGAGATTTTTTTCTTTTCTTTTATCTCGTGAGTGTTGCACTTTTTATTTTTTAATTTTTTTAACTTTTATTTACAATTTAAAAAATTTAATTTGATTTACAATGTTGTGTTAAGTTCTGCCATATAGCAAAGTGACTCAGTTATACATATATATTCTTTTTCATACTCTTTTCCATTATGGTTTATCACAGGATACTGAATATAGTTCCCTGTGCTATATAGTAGGACCCTGTTGTTTATCCATCCTATGTACTATACTAGTTTGCATCTGCTAATCTCAAACTCCCAATCCTTCCTTCCCCACACCCCCCCACTCCCGGCAACCACAGGTCTGTTCTCTATGTCTGTGAGTCTGTTTCTGTTTAGTAGATAGATTCATTTGTGTCATATTTTAGATTCCACATATCAATGATATCATATGGTATTTGTCTTTCTCTTTCTGACTTACTTCGCTTACTATGATAATCTCTAGGTCCATCCATGTTGCTACAAATGGCATTATTTCATTCTCTTTTATGGCTGAGTAATATTCCTTTGTATATATACCACTTCTTCTTTAACCATTCATCTCTCAATGGACATTGAGGTGGCTTCCATGTCTGGGCTATTGTAAATAGTACTGCTATGAACATATGGGTACATGTATCTTTTTGAATTATAGTTTTATCTGGGTATATTCCCAGGAGTGGGATTGCTGTATCATATGGCAACTCTATTTTTAGTTTTTTGGGGAACCTCTGTACTGTTTTCCATAATGGTTGCATCTATTTACATTCACACCAACAGTGTAAGAGGGTTCCCTTTTCTCCACACCCTCTCTAACATTTATTATTTGTAGACTTTTTAATTATGGCATTTTGACCAGTGTGAGGTGGTATCTCGTTGTAGTTTTGATTTTCATTTCTCTAATAACTAACAATGATGAGCATCTTTTCATGTGCCTATTTGGCCATCTGTATGTCTTCTTTGGAGAGGTGTCTATTTCCGTCTTCTGCCCATTTTTCAAATGCATTGTTTGTTTTTTTGTTATTGAGTTGTATGAGCTGTTTGTGTATTTTTGAAATTAAGCCCTTGTCAATCACATCATTTGCAAATATTTCCTCCCAGTCTATAGGTTGTCTTTTCATTTTGTTTATGATTTCCTTTGCTGTATAGAAGCTTGTACGTTTGATTAGGTCCCATTTATTTTTGCTTTTTTTTTTCTATTGCCTTGGGAGACTGACCTAAGAAAACATTGGTATGATTTATGTCAGAGAATGTTTTCCCTACGTTCTTTTCTAGGAGTTTTATGATGTCGTGTCGTGTCTTTTATTTCTTAATTAACATACAATAAAATGGACCTTTATTGTTCTAGGAGTTTTAACACATATATAGATTCATGTAACTACCACCACAATCATGATTCAAACAGTTCCATTACCCTAAAATTTTTTTTTCTACTGCACCCTTGTAGTCAAACCCTCTCTCTATCCCTAATCCCTGGCAACCAGTGAGCTGTTCTCCATCACTGTAATTTCCCCTTTTCTAGAGTGTTTTAAAGGGAATTATACAGTATCTAACCTTTTGAAACTGGCCCCTTTCACTCAGAATAAAGTCTTTGAAATTTATTCTTATAGTTGCATACATCAGTAGTTCAATCGTTTGTTCCTTTTTACTGCTGAGTAGAATTCCATTCCATTTAATACTATGTCAGAATTTGACAAGCGGTCGTTTTTTAAATGTTAGTAGCACCATGGTATGTGAAATCATATCAGTGAGGTTTTCATGCTATGTGATAAGAAATGTATTGATCTGTCTGTAATTTCAGTGGGTCTTTTAACTATGAATGATTCGGTAACATCCTGCATTGGTCATTTGAAGAATATTTGTTTCCTGAGATGTGTAGATCGTCCAAATGTAGATACATTTCCTTGTACAATACAAAAAAATCACATTTGTTACTATCATTATCGATCTCATCAGAAAAGTCTTTAAATATTAGAAAGCTGTCAAGCTCATGTTAGTAAGTACTAGTTTTCCAAAAATCTTAATTTTTTTACTTGAAACCTTGAATTTTATAATGGGCAAAAAAACATTCTGTCAATTTTCCTTGAAGGGATATATTCACTTCATTTGTTATTAAGAAAATGTCTGCCAGAGGGCCAAGTCTAAATAACCATAGTTTGTCTGCCAGTCACTCTTTCAAATAAAAATGGTGTTCCATGAAAAAAGTGGCTAGTTCAGCTCGCAACTCAATCACCGAGGGGCTTCGTTATATGCAAGCATGCTTTATGTGTACTTCCCATTTTGTCACACAGACTCTTCAAAAGATGTTTACTGAAGGGTTGAAATTTAAACAAATTAACCAATTTTTACTGCTTTATCAAGGACATTCTTAAGACAATTTTTTTTTCTTTTTTTTTTTAAACTGTGAGTGTATGGTGGTGAAGATAAGAACTAGTAGTAGGGTTTGGTGCCACTGCCTTTACTCATTAGCAAATTTACACACTATTCCTTTTGTACCATCTGTACAAATGTCAACAAAGTGAAAAAGACAGGATAAAAAGAGAAGTCTTAGTGTTATTATGAAAATAGTTCTGACCTCACAGACCTCTCAAATGTATCCTGGGACCCATACCATCTATAGACCACACTTGGAGAATTGCCAGTTAAATTATACTTCATATTGGTTCAAAGAAGAATAACTAAGGTCATTATGGAATACAGGTCCTATGAGGAAAAAAGAAGAGGGATAGGGTTGTGTAGGCACAAGAAGACATGGGTGAAGGGGAAGAACCTTATTAACTTTTAGAAGGGAGGGTAATGGGTCTCATACCCTAGAGATCTTCAAAAGAGAATCCTATTTACTGTCCTAAAACATTTCACATATCTGAAGGTAGAAGACCAGATCAAATGACTTTTTGCCGTTCCTCCAAGTTAAATATTATGATTTTGTGGTCCCAAAGAATGTGTAGCTTATAATATCGCTAAGTATACTTGTCTTTGTTTTAAACAATTTTTTTCAGACTGAAGTTTTTCATACCTCTGAAAACTCAATTTCATTCTAAATCAGTCTTCAGGTTTATTATGGTTTCTTAGAGAGCCCCTTGCAAGATGCTGTTCTTAATAACTTGCAGGTTAGAATTCAATCAGATTCTTTGGGACGGTCAGTGGTGCTCAGGGAGCCGAATGTTGCTCACACACATGCCCGAGGTGAGTGGGGGCAGATAGTCATTGACAGTTCTGCCTTCTTCTCACCGATGTTAAGAGCATCTCAGGCCAGGAGGGCCTCTGAGCACTGTCCATTCTACATGTGGCTTCTGGGATGAAAGGGCTTGGCCTTCATTTGGCTCACCAACTACAAGGGTTAGACAGGCTTTGCTCTGGTTGGCAAGATTTCTCTACAGGGACAAGCAGGCTGTAAATTGATTCTTTGACCCCTCTCCACCTTTGAATCTGGGGACTATATGATAAAGTTAAAAGTATCAGAAATAAATTCTGAATATTTAGAGACCATAGAAGTTCAACTTTGCTATGTGCATGTGTAACAGAATGCATTTAGGGGAGAACATCTAAATTATATTTTATACTTAAAAAATAGTAGTTTCCAAGAGTCCATTTCTGCTTTGAGAAAAGCCCTATGATTTGTCCCTTGATGTGATAAGCCAAGGAGCAGTTGCAAACAAAAGTTACCTTTCATTAAGAGAATAAAAACTTCTGGACATCATTAAGGCCTCAGAAATTAAACTGTAAATGTGCCTTGGTACATATAAAGTGATGTAGAGAAGTGTGTACTCTTACAGTTGTCTTGTCTCTGGAAAAATATAACTAACTGCATAGAGAAGATTGAAAAAGAGGCAATTAAGGTGAGTGAGGTGACATGGAAGTGGCAATAGCTAGACTGATTTAAAACATTATTATCATTTCTTCAGGTTGGAAAATCAAAGGAATATGATTAAAGACTGTAAAATTTTATAGCGTGTGGATAGGACCTAACACACTTGTTGCTCAAATTCCTGAAAATTACCACAAAGGGAAACCTTTGGAGTTCTAAAAAGGCAAATAAAATATAAATTAAAAAGAATCACTTTTTTCATGCAGTAGTCACTTTATAGAAATCATTGCTACAGTAGGTGGCACAGACCTCTAAAAAAAAAAAAGCTTCAAAAAGGATTTAGGAAAATTTATGTTTAATAGAGTTATAATAAAAGTTAAGGGAAAATATATCTTCTGAGGGATAAAATGCATTCATAACTTTTGAACTAGAAATTAGAGAAAGTCAAACCCATGGATCAAATAATCCGTGGGTTTGACCTAAGGTGGCGGCTATTGTACCACTGTATTCACAAAGAAAAAACTAAAAATTTAAATTCTAATCAAGCTATTATTAAAATGTTATTTAAATTTTTTCTTCGTTTTATGTTTTCTCTGTTTACCAATTATAACACCAGACAGGATCTCCCGAGTTCACTTGGCCCATTCCACTGTTGACTGAAAGCTGTTTCAGAGAAACGTTGTCTACCTTTCCATCATCTCCTTAGCAATAGATTCTCACTACTTAGCAATTTGCTGGTCGTTCTTTTCAAATTGAACCTAAATCTCCCCCATTGTAATTACCCCCAACTTTTTATTCTGATCAATTTCAAACCATATCCAACTGTGAAAATAGCACAAGGGACACCCATATACCCCATCACCTAACTTTACTAAATACTAGTTTTTCCACACTTGCATTAACTTTCTTACACTCTAAAGTATATAGAATATTGACTTATGTTTCACATATTTGTGTTCATAGATTTATACATTATTAATATGCATATAAATACATATATACTCCTGCTGAACCACTTGAGAATTATTACAGACATCAGGATACTTTACCCCTAAATGTTTCAGCATGGGTGTTCTGAGAACCAGAATATTCTCTGCAAAATCCCTGTGAGTGCTAATAGAGCAGTATTAATAGAGTACCATTATGTAACATTCAGTCTATTCACATTTCCCCAGTTGTCCCACTAATATAATTTATAGTCGTTTTCTTTTTTTTCAATCTAGGATCCAATCCAGGATTGTACATTGTACTAGTTGTCATATCTCCTTAGTCTCCTTTAACCTAAACAGGTCTCCAGCTTTTTTTGATGGTGTTGCTGTTCTACGTATTGTCAATGTTATGGAAAAGTCCAGTCTAGTTGTTCTGCAGAATGTCCTTCATTTTGGATTTGTTTGATTTTTGCTTCATGATTAGATTCAGATTAAGAGTTTTGTCAGGATATCTTCCTAGGTAATTCTGTGTCCTTCACAGTGTCCTCAGGAGAGCTAGGATCTCAGTGTGCTCTATTACTGGTCATGTTAAGGTAAAGGTAGTGGCTGCATGATTTTTCCATTGTAAAGCAACTTTTTCCCCTTTTTAATTCAAATACAGTCTGCACAGTGATACTTTGAGATTGCGTGAATAGTTCATTGCCTATTTTTTAACCTAGTGGTTATAGTAACCATTGATGATTGTTACCTGAATTGTTTATTAATATGTGGTTGTAAAATTCTGCTCTTCTATTTCTATCATGACTTTTACATTTATAAGCTGATTTGCTTTGTTTTTTCTTCTCCTCCTTCTCCCCTTAAAAAAATTATAAGATCACTATGTACTTACAGCACACTTTTTCAATTCAATATTATCATAATCTATTCTTATTATTATTCCTTTGATACTCAAATTGTACCAAGTTTGACCAGTGGGAGTCCTTCAGAGTTGGCTTCTGTTTCTTTTTGATGTATCCTCATCAGTTTGAATCCGTTTTCCATGGCACATCCAGACACTTCAGGCTTGTACTTTCCTGTTCCAAGAGTCTTAGCTCCTTTTAGAACTGACCTAGTTCTAAATCCTAGATCTGGACACTAGGTTTGCTCATCACTACGTGAGGGTCCTTGCTTCTAGGCCCTTTCAGTGGATGCTAGAATGTATACCCACACCCACACCCACGTGCACACACACACACACACATCCCTATATGTATATGGTACTGCTGTAGCTGTATAGTATAATACTGCTATGCTGCTACCATCAATTTCATTCCAACGTCATAGGGTCCTTCCTCTCCTTCCCCCGTTGCATATTTCTATTTCTCTTCTCCCAAGTGAGAATCCTCACACCCCACAATATCAGTGTATTTACTTATTTCTTCAGTTCTACAATGCACACAAAATAGTTTTAGATCTACTACATCAATACCTCTACCAACAACAAATTTACTGTGTCAGGTTCAAAATTTCCTACAGCCCTTTTTGTCCTCAGAATATATGTCTCTCAATATAGTCAGAATATTTTTTAAAATATTTTATGTGGATTAGTTCTATTTTTTCTTCTCTTATCAACTTGATAAAAGTTTAGGTTTACTTGTTCTTTTTTAATACAATCGATTTAAGAATTTATTTTCCAATGTTGTTGAGTTAGTGTATTTTTGAGTATGCAAAAACTGCTGTTTTAAACACTAAATACAAATGTTACATTACTAACTATATGCAAAATCCAGTGTTGTCATCATATGTAAGAACAGTTTAGAAACTAAAAGAGGGGAGGCATTAATAGTTTTCTTTCTTATAATAATAAAGATTTAAATTTTTATTACTTCTACAAGTTTAGGATCAAGAGAAGTTTTTTTCAAGCATAGGAAACTGCAGGGTAGTATACAGCAAGAGTTAACAAATTGTCTCCATAATTAGATTGTCTGGGTACAAATCCTGGTCCCCACCACACACATACTGGTTACAACTAGGTAGAGTTTATTATTCTTTCACTGTCTTGTCCACCTCTTGTGTAAAATCGAGATACTGCAAAGTTCAATATAAGGCACTTGGCTCAGTGCCTGATGAATAGTGCAAAAATAAATATTACCTGTGATTTTGCAGGTGCTGGTGGTGATGCTGGTGTTAAATTTGAAACAGTGTATTCTGGATATCCAGAGTTCCTAATACTAAATTTAAAGGCTTATTTTCTTGGTAACTGGGTTTTTTGTGACTTTTGTTATTTTTGTTTTTTATTTTTTTTCTCTCAGTACTTTTGATACACAAGGAAAAGTTATGACTTAGCTAGAAGTTCTGGCATAGGGAATGACCTTGTCCTTCTTTTGAAGTATCTAAAAAATAAAAATAAAAATTCCTCCTGCAAAACCTCAGTTAGTTGCTGCTGCTGGTGCTGGGGCAGAATGTCTGTTGGGATGCCGAGCATTACTGCCACTATAATCATCAAGGCATCTGCCAGAGATCTCAGGGCTGAAAACTAGGTAGGAAAGTCTATTATGTCTAATAATAGCTCTGGAAATTTTTCTGAAATGCTTGCCGGCAACTCCCAGGCTTGAGAGGTGCAGCATACTGTAACTAAAGCAAGTGCATTGCTTCTACTCTTGCTAGTACATGTGCTGTAGTATTAACCAAAATAATAGCTAGAAATCATTTGCTATGACTTCTTTATGTTTTACTTGTAGTACTCTTGGGTTACTGTCAAGAGTAGCTAGATATATTTCAACAGATGTCCTGTATTTTTAATCCACATACAGCTTCTTATATACTATAGATTCATATAAACTATTGATTCCACCAGTGAAGAGTTTGGATAAGAGAAAAATTATAAATATTCATTTTCTCATCTAATTTTGTATTTGTAATTTCATATTCATTTTCTAAAAGAGAGGACCCCCCCCGCAATTGTTTAGACTTCAGGTGTTACAAAATCTGCATCTGTCCAATCCTCTACTACTAATATATAGTGTACTCACATGTAATCTTATAATCACTCATTCATATGCTTAACTCATTAGTCAGTCAATAATGAGTTAAATTATGATAAAGATTACATCATATACATTTAACCTAGTATTACAACTTTTGCTTTAAAAAATGAAATATTAGATTCTGGCTGCCAGTTTTTTTGTACTTCATCTGTATCCTATGAGTGTTCAGAGTATTCTGATTGAGAATCTCTCCTGAATGAGACAGAATCAGTTTATATGGTGGTCGGAACCATTTCCCACAACAAGAAATCAGGCTCCTCAACAAAATGTCTGTTTCTAGGACTGGGGAAGGAAATGTACAGGAGCCTGGAATATACCGGATAGCAAGGAAGCTATCAAAAAGTTACTGGGATCATATAAAAAAAAAAGATTAAGGAACCAATCTGAATGAATTTCAAAAACGTGACTGAAATTTATTATAACACATAAAATAAATTAAAATCCATGAGTGCATAATGATAGGACAAAGTAAATTCCAACAACCTTCTTGGGGAAGTTTATAGCAATACAGTCCTACCTCAAGAAACAAGAAGAATCTCAAATAAACAACGTAACCTTACACCTAAAGCAATTAGAGAAAGAAGAACAAAAAACCCCCAAGTTAGCAGAAAGAAATCATAAATATCAGATTAGAAATAAATGAAAAAGAAATGAAGGAAACAATAGCAAAGATCAATACAACTAAAACAATAGCAAAGATCAATACAAGTAAAAGCTGGTTCTTTGAGAAAATAAACAAAATTGATAAACCGTTAGCCAGACTCATCAAGAAAAAAAGCGAGAAGACTCACATCAACAGAATTGGAAATGAAAAAGGAGAAGTAACAACTGACACTGCAGAAATACAAAGGATCATGAGAGATTACTACAAGCAACTCTATGCCAATAAAATGGACAACCTGGAAGAAATGGACAAATTCTTAGAAGAGCACAACCTTCCGAGACTGAACCAGGAAGAAATAGAAAATATAAACAGACCAATCACAAGCACTGAAATTGAAAATGTGATTAAAAATCTTCCAACAAACAAAAGTGCAGGACCAGATGGCTTCACAGGTGAATTGTATCATTTAGAGAAAAGCTAACACCTAGCCTTCTCAAACTCTTCCAAAATATAGCAGAGGGAGGAACACTCTTAAACTCATTCTACAAGGCCACCATCACCCTGATACCAAAAGCAGACAAAGATGTCACAAAAAAAGAAAACTACAGGCCAATATCACTGATGAATGTAGATGCAA
Source organism: Leucopleurus acutus (assembly GCF_964270905.1). Taxonomy (NCBI): domain Eukaryota; kingdom Metazoa; phylum Chordata; class Mammalia; order Artiodactyla; family Delphinidae; genus Leucopleurus; species Leucopleurus acutus. The sequence goes on along the minus strand of NC_139149.1, from coordinate 65,380,639 downwards.
AAATCCTCCACAGAATACTAGCAAACAGAATCCAACAGCACATTAAAAAGATCATACACCATGATCAAGTGGGGTTTATCCCAGGAATACAAGGATTCTTCAATACACACCAATCAATGTGATACACCATATTAACAAACTAAAGGATAAAAACCATATGATCATCTCATTAGATTCAGAAAAAGCTTTCAACAAAATTCAACACCCATTTATGATAAAAACTCTCCAGAAAGTAGGAATAGAGGGAACTTACCTCAACATAATAAAGGCCATATATGACAAAGCCACAGCCAACATCGTTCTCAGTGGTGAAAAACTGAAACCATTTCCTCTAAAATCAGGAACAAGACAAGGATGCCCACTCTCACCACTATTATTCAACATAATTTTGGAAGTTTTAGCCACAGCAATCAGAGAAGAAAAAGAAATAAAAGGAATCCAAATAAGAAAAGAAGAAGTAAGGCTGTCACTGTTGGCAGATGACATGATACTATACATAGAGAATCCTGAAGTCTCTACCAGGAAGCTACTAGAGCTAATCAATGAATTTGGTAAAGTAGCAGGATACAAAATTAATGCACAGGAATCTGTTGCATTCCTATACACTAATGATGAAAAATCTGAAAGAGAAATTAAGGACACACTCCACTAACTACTGCAACAAAAAGAATAAAACACCTAGGAATAACCCTACCTAAAGAGACAAAAGACCTTTATGCAGAAAACTATAAGACACTGATGAAAGAAATTAAAGATGATACCAACAGATGGAGAGATATACCATGTTCTTGGATTGGAAGAATCAACATTGTGAAAATGACTATACTACCCAAAGCAATCTACAGGTTCAGTGCAATACCTATCAAACTACCAATGGCATTTTTCCCAGAACTAGAACAAATAATTGCATAGTTTGTATGGAAACACAAAAGACCCCAAACAGCCAAAGCAATCTTGAGAAAGAAAAACAGAGCTGGAGGAATCAGACTCCCTGACTTCAGACTATACTACAAAGCTACAGTAATCAAAACAGTATGGTACTGACACAAAAACAGAAATATAGATCAATGGAACAGGATAGAAAGCCCAGAGATAAACCCATGAGCATTTGGTCACCTTATTTTTGATAAAGGAGTCAAGAAACGACAGCCTCTTCAATAAGTGGTGCTGGGAAAACTGGACAGCTACATGTAAAAGAATGAAATTAGATCACTTCCTAATACCAGACACAAAAATAAACTCAAAATGGATTAAAGACCTAAATGTAAGGCCAGACACTATCAAAATCTTAGAGAAAAACATAGGCAGAACACTCTATGACATAAATCACAGCAAGATTATTTTTGACCCACCTCCTAGAGTAATGGAAAGAAAAACAAAAATAAGCAAATGGGACCTAATGAAACTTAAAAGCTTTTGCACGGCAAAGGAAACCATAAACAAGATGAAAAAACAACCCTCAGAATGGGAAAAAATATTTGCAAATTAATCGACTGACAAAGGATTAATCTCCAATATTTCCATGCAACTTATGCAGCTCAATATCAAAATAACAAACACCCAATCCAGAAATGGGCAGAAGACCTAAATAGACATTTCTCCAAAGAAGATATACAGATTGAGAACAAACACATGAAAGGTTGCTCAACATCACTAATCATTAGAGAAATGCCAATCAAAACTACAATGAGGTATCACCTCACGCTGGTCAGAATGGCCATCATCAAAAAAATCTACAAACAATAAATGCTGGAGAGAGTGTTGATAAAAGGGAGCCCTCTTGCACTGTTGGTGGGAATGTAAATTGATACAGCCACTATGGAGAACAGTATGGAGGTTCCTTAAAAAACTAAAAATAGAACTACCATATGAACCAGCAATCCCACTACTAGGCATATACCCTGAGAACCATAATTCTAAAAGAGTCTTATCACAACATTCATTGCAGCACTATTTACAATAGCCAGGACACGGAAGCAACCTAAATGTCCATTGATAGATGAATGGATAAAGAAGATGTGGCACATATATACAATGGAGTATTACTCAGCCATAAAAAGAAATGAAGTTGAGGTTTTTGTAGTGAGGTGGATGGACCTAGAGTCTGTCATACAGAGTGAATTAAGTCAGAAAGAGAAAAACAAATACCGTATGCTAACATATATATATATGGAATCTAAAAAAAAAAAATGGTCCTGGTGAAACTAGGGACAGGACTGGAATAAAGATGCAGACGTAGAGAATGGACTTGAGGACACGGGGAGAGGGGAGGGTTAGGTGGGACGAAGTGAGAGAGTAGCATTGATATATATATATATATATTACCAGATGTAAAAATAGATAGCTAGTGGGAAGCAGCTGCATCCCATGGGGAGATCAACTCGGTGCTTTGTGACCACCTAGGGGGTGGGATAGGGAGGGTGAGAGGGAGATGCAAGAGGGAGGGGATATGGGGATATATGTATACATATAGCTAATTCACTTTGTTATACAGCAGAAACTATCACAACATTGTAAAGCAATTATACGCCAATAAAGTTGTTAAAAAAAACCCTGAAACCTTCTTGACCACTTTCTGAGGGTATGGGGGCATAAACTCATTCTTAAAATTGATTGATAAAGGGGAAGAAACAAATATTTATCCTGTTTTTCCTGACAAACTGTAATTCAGACTAACCAAATAGTTGATAAGAAAAAAGTCTGCTTTATAGATGAATTTCAGCCAATAAATGCAGAACGAATGAAAGAACTAAGCCATCACTGTTTTGCAACCCCTAATGAAATAATGAATCTAGGGAATGATCATCAACGCTGCCCAAACCATTTGGTGAAGGGTTGATAGGTCTTTATAAGAGATGGATTAGGCTGGGAACACCAAAACCCACTGATTACAAAAATAGACACAGTATATATTATGTACCTTCTAATGTGATGTAGTAGAAAGTACACAGTCCCAGCCATGAAATATACTTGCCAAAAAGTAGAAAATGAATCCATCCAAGCCTGTAAGTCTAACTATCAATTTTTAAGAAATACAGAAGAAAGAGGAACACGTTATATGAAACCATGGAATCAGTCATCAAAATCCAAAATGTAAGATATTCTACAGCACAGATGACTCAGTTTCTATTACAAATAAACAGCAAAAAAAGAGTAAAACTATAAAAATTAAATTATTTAACATATTAAGATAAATTACTATTTAAGAGACATTTCATCCAAATGTAATATGTGAACTTTGGTTCTTCATTTGAACAAAACAACTTGGTAAAAGACAGCTTTGAGGCAGTTGGAGAAACTTGACTGTGCACAGAGTATTAGATGATATTAAGAAATTACTGACAGTTTAATGGTGTTATTAAAATGAGCTTATTTCTCAGAGATACAAACTGATGTATTTATAAATTATATAATATCTGAGATTTTTAAAAAAATAATCTAGCTAGGGAGAAAAAAGTGGGAAGTATAAATGATACAGGGTTGGTATATGTTGATTGTTGTTAAATGTGGATATGGATATTTGGGGTTTATTATATTTTTAAACCACTTTCTCTGAAGTTTTTTCTTAATGGTAGGTAAATGTACACAGGAAATAAATGTGGGAAGTACACTGGAGGATATTATACCTATACTCCTATTGTTTTGGAAAATGAAAAAAATGACCAGTAGAAACATCCCATTGTGACATTTGTGAAATATTAAATACAAATGTCAGAGGTAGTGGTATGCTAGTAAATGACTCTCTGAAGAAGAAAGCCCTGATCTGTAGTGCTTGCCAGTTTGCACAATGTAAATAGGCCCACAATGGCTAATTTCAAGCTATTGGTATGACATCACTGAATGTGGACTTGGGAGGAGATGAGTTGTTTGTATGGCCAGCTGCATGCAGCCCACTACTCGGGGAGATGGACAGAAAAGCATTAGTTTCTGGAGTCAGACTCTTGGTCAGATCCTAACTCTAACACGCACTCTCCGTGATTATCTTACCTACTTTTTCTGAACCTTAGTTTCCCCTCTGTAAATGGAGATGATAATTTCTACCTCATTCAGATGTAATGATCTAATGAGACCACACAGGTAATGGACCTGGTATGGTTCCAGTTACACAGTGAGTGATCTTTCATGCTAATATCCTTTCTTCTCTTCCAGTTAAAACAGAACAGAGGACTCTTGATTTGGGGTAGTTTCAGAGTTTCCAAAGAAAGGGATGAAGCTGGTCATCTTTTCAAAGGGCTTCCTGCCCAGAATTTCTATAATTAATTAAAATTGCAGATATCAGGCACAGTGTCACAAACCTGCCAGAAGTTCACCAAGCTCTAATTTGGTTGAATATTAATAGGTAGGCTGGCAAGTTAATGTGACATGATCATGACTAGAATCTGTTATAGGTAGAGGCTCTGTCCAGTGTGAGCTGGCACTGCAAATACACAGTAAGAATTAAGTATTATCTTAGAGTTGACATGGTAAAAATCCTATAAATTATTTAGTCTTCTCCTAGGGAATGTTAACATACCCTGAGATGTTTTGGCATGAATAAGCATAGGGTTATGTTGGCAAACTGGAAATGTTTCCATTCAGAATTTTGATGATTGTTTGAGTTATTAATAACAGTAGCATTTTACTTTCCAAATTCTTTATTTAAGTTGGGTGATAACCATGGTCTAAGTTAAAGAGGAATTTTTCCACTGTTTCCTGAAAATTTTATTCTTTCTGTGTAGAAACCTAAGATTGAGGTCAACACTGATGAGTCAGTAATGATGCAATTTTCAGAATTAGTGAATTATGTGCATATATGAAAATCTTAAGTTCATTATAATCAAGGCTAGAGAGAAGCTGAATTATAAGTCAAGCCCATATTTAGAATGTGGAGACACTGATACTAAAGGCATTTGAAATGTGATTTGTGTGTGTGGGGTGATGGGTTTCTAATGGGAATACAATTTGGGGCTGTATTTTCCCCTCTTTTCTCTCTTTGGAAGAGTTGCATGAATCATAACTTTACATATTTTGGATTTCTGAGCAAATACTTACGAGATAAGCAGTATACTGTATCGTCCATCTGAAGTTGACCCAATCTCCTTTGATCTTTAAAAGAACAGTTTTCATTCAGTAAATTAAAACATTTACCCCTTGGAAATTTGAACTGCCTTTTTCTTTAAAACAATGCTATTTATACTAAATTTACTTTAATGGGTCATAATAGGAATGCTTCAAGAATTAAAATGGAACAAAACAGAGAAGAAAATAGAGTGTGTCAAATATGGAAAGGATCAATAGTGTTTTGTGAAACTTAGGATTCTGTCGTGTGTGTATGTGTGTGTACATTCTAAGTCGTGAAGTAAAATTTATCTTTCAGTGAGTCACGGTAAAAAAGAAAAAAAATTTTAATGTTTTAAAATGTGCGATAAAAAACTTCCTGAAAACAAAATAACTCTTCCTTTTGTGGTACATATCAAAATATATCTAGATTAACAGAACCTCTTGAAATGTTGTTGTTGCTTTAAACAAAACCACCCTGGATTTAGGGGAGTCCTAGGGGAGTTGTGAGTTTCACAGTTTTGCCTGGGCCTCATTGGGACAGCAGAGATCAATAAAGAGAGGGGAGTTGCACTCTTGGGGAGCTGCACCTTCTGTCTGCTTTCATTTCTTTCTGTCTTAAGCAGGAAGGATACTACTACTTGGCCTGTCCATGTATACACATGCATATATATATATATATATGTGTAGCTATATAATTTATTATAGTAGAGTACATTTATTATATTGTAGTCTTATGTACATTTATTACATTATAGTCTTATGTACCAGCCCTATTAGCTCAATTAGATTTCAAGCCTTTTGAGGTCAGGAGCTGTGCCTTAAGCTCTCTTATCTTCTTGCCCAGCATGTGCTTTGCACACACAGTAGTAAGCACTTACTAAGTAATTACTATTAATAGTGGTAATTGCTAAAGTTCACCCCAACATAGTATTTGGCTATATTTATTCATATGTTTCTACATTTATTCATATTATACCTTCCACAAAGAGTTTACTGTAGTTTATGGCATAAATAAGAAAATAATGGCTGAATTATACCTAAAAAAACCATAATATATATACAAACATACACATTTGTAAATATATATTCCTACACACATACACACACACTCTTATATATCATAAATAAAAGTAAAGTCAGAGGAAAAAATATAAATAATCAGGCTCTGAATTCCTTCATATTTCTCTATTTGAGCCTCATTCTTGTGTCTGAACTTCCCAGTCAGCCAAGTAAAAAGGAATGTATGTCACTTACATAATTTTTATTATTAAAAAAAAAAAGAGACACCTGCAGGGGAAGCAAAGGTTTCTTTGTATACACAAAAACATGACTAAAAGTCATTTCTCCTTTGTATACACAAGAACATGACTAAAAGTCATTTCTCACATGAAGTTTCATATAGGAGACAGTGTCTGGGCTAGAAAATATCCATACCACCACTCCTGAAGAAACTGTGGTAATAGATTTTATTTCTGTCACTTCTGCTCCACCAAAAAGACTAAAAGTTTTGTGATAAAACCAAAAAAAATTTAAATATGTAAAAAGACAGAAAAGTGTAATCCAATAAGATAAACTTTTGTCTAATCTAATGTTCTAAAGATATCATTTAGAATATTTAGAAGAAATTGTTTAAACAGTCCTCCCCAAGTATCACCTATCTCAACCAGATTTTTAACTAAACTGGATGGTAGAGAGGGTACGATCACATTTCCTGGCAAGGACTGAGCCAATAGGCACTTAGGGCTGTTGGTTGAAAAAAATGTGTCTGTTTTAGAGAAAGTTACGATTAGGGGATCAAATCAATATTCTTTGACAGAAATTGGCAACTTTACCCAGGTTCCTGTCTGATAAGCCAGCCACCCGACCTCTACACAAAGATGGGCTATTCTGTGACAATGCTTTGAAGGCTGGAATCCACAGCATCATTCCAGAGCAGTTTCAAAATATATGGGAATAATTTTTCCTGTACTTTGTTTGTTTTTTCTCTATGTCACTAATCACCAGCTTTCATTCAATCTAGTAGTAATATTATTGTTTTGCTAGGCTTTGTGTATATCATGGAGTCCTATTAGTTTCCATACAAAAATGGATAAAAAATTTGGTAGTGAACTTGAAAGACAGAGGACCTGGTGTTTGAGGCACCAGATAGGATCATTAGAATGTTCAGGTATTTATGGATCATCTGCTTCAGGCGGGGGTGGAAGAATCACTTCTACAACTTGAAAGTTCATAGTAAACAGTATCCCAAGTAGAGATGGGCCACAAACATGGGGGTAACAAAGGAGGGTCCAGGCACCTCTGGGAGGAATCACAGGAAATCTGTGATTAAACACAGGCTATGGGATAGAGGGTGTTGGACTGAGGCTTCAAAGTAAGTTGGGCAGGAGAAGAATGGCAAATATGGATAAAGGAAGGTGTATAGGAATGATCAGGTAAATTTTACTCCTAATTTACTTGGAGGGAAAGTAGGCTCTTAAAAGTGAGAGGTGGGGAGAGTAAGGAAGAAATGATGAAACAGAAGTTCTCTGGGCTGGTTCTAGTGAACTAAGGAGAGGTCATTTTCAGGAAAGCATGGAAACAACTACCAGGTTGCCATTTTATTTTTTAAATATGGTTGCATATGAATCATTTAGAAGGAAAGAAAAGTTGTCTAATGTGGGGGGTGTTTAACAGACAACTGTTTTGAGAAATAAATTTTTTGACTGTAATTTGTTTTATAATAATCGGGGGGGGGGTGGTAGTTGCTAGTCACGAAACTGGCTGTTTACAGCAGAAAAGAAACTTGTTGAAAAGACATTATGGAGCTCACAGACTTGCCACAAAGCCCGCAGAACCAGGTTCAGAACAATTGGAAGAAGCTAGAAACAGAGCCTAGTTTCATGCCATGGAATGCACATGGTCTTAGCCTCAAGGAAGGCTGAGAAAACAAAAATCTGGCCTTTGGGGCTGTTAGCCCATTTGGGCTGGGGTGACTTATAAACAACAGACATTTCTTTCTCATAACTCTGGAAGCTGGAAGTCTGAGATCAAGGTGCAAGCATGATAAGACTCTGGTGAGAGCCCTCTTTTGGGTTGCAGACTACCAATTTCTCCTTGTATCCTCACCTGGCAGAGAGCAGAGAGAGGAAGAAAGCTCTCCTGTGACCCTTATAAAAGCTCTAATCCCATTCAGGAGGACAGTACTGACATGGTCTCATCTAATCCTAATTACTTCCCAAAGGCCTCACCTACTAATACCATTGCATTAAGCGGTAGGGTTTCAACATATGAGTTTTGAAGGGACATAAACATTCAATCCATACATAACAGGCGCTTATAGGGAGGACCAGACTTTGCCTCCAGCCAAGACTAGTGAGGTGTGAATTCCTCAAAGAGGCATAAGGTTTAGATTCTGGGCACTCCTTTCCCTCCAGAAAAGACAATTGTACTATGTCTTTTAAACCTTCATATATTCTTGAGTCCTTGAATGGTTTTAAAGCTGAATTCTTCAGGTCACCCTAGAAAAGGCAATCCAGGGAGTCTTAATTTTCTGTTCCAATTTACATGCTGAGATTCAGACCTGCCCAGAGCCACTGCCAGTTTGAAGATCTAGTTAAGCCTCATGCCTCACAATTTCTTAGCGTCGAGTGCCAACGTTTTAAATTTTGACATCGAATTCATTCTGTTGTTGGTGCCTCTATTTTAAATGGAATAGTTGAAAATAAATCTAGATGTTTGGGGTTTTACCATGCATACGCCGTCTGCGGGCTCCCAGGAAAGCCTCGGTAGTGATGCTACTGCACAAACTGGCCCTTGCAGGCGCCAGCTCTGTAGGCAGATTGCACTTCACTGAGCACTCTGCCAGCCACCCAGTCCTTTCTACAGCTGCTGCTCTTCCAGAGTGTGGACCAGTCTTCTTTCTGTCTCTTTTTATTTGACAATGCTAGTTACAGAGAATCATGCCAGGCCACACTGTGGCAGTTGTACAAGTGAGGACATGGAAAGATTATCTGACTAGTGATTAAAAATTCGTATTCTTATATATGTAGTTTAAAATGATACAAGGTTCTGAAAATGCAGAATAAGAACATAAATAACTCCTGTAAGTTCTAAAATGTGGGGTTGGGACCAAAATAACTTCTGTAATCCTTCCTGGGAGCATGCCCTCCCAAGTCATGCTAGCCTAAATTTAGAAAGTAAGGCTTATATTTGACTTTGGTACCTCTCTGAGTTATTCCAGGAAGGTTTTTTTAAGGGATGTTTCAGCATCATAAATGCCACAAAGTATGTGCTGCAAAAAGCTGGATTTCATTTGCATATCCTGAAGATAAATCCAAGAAACGCCATGGGCTTATTTTTTAAACCAGCCCAAGCTAGGCTGAAAGATGTCAGGGTGGTGATACATCCGATGGTGATAACCCTGAATAAGTTCCAGGATGGGCTGTTTTATTACATTTTTATTAATAGTTGCATGTCTTGAGATCTGATTCATTCCTATTCATGGGTCTTTGAGCTTTTACTTATTTGCATAAGTGCTCAGAACCCTGCTATTTTTTTTCCATTTTATTTCAGCATATTTTGTGTTAAGAGAAAACAAGCATATAGATTTTTGATAAGCAAATGTTGGCTCAACTGATGAGCTGTAGCTTGTAGCTAGAAAGTTACAGCTTCGTATAACCTGGAGAAGTGGATTCCCTGGCAGTCCAGTGGTTAGGGCTCCATGCTCTCACTGCAAAGGCCCGGGTTCAATCCCTGGTTGGGGAACTAAGATCCCACAAGACACGCGGCGCAGCCAAAAAAAAAAGTGAAGAAGCTAAAACTCCTGATAATTCAGTGGCTTCAGTCTTTTTTTTTTTTTTTTTTTTTGGCTCTGCTGGGTCTTCATTGCTACGTGTGGGCTTTCTCTACTTGCAGGGAGCGGGGGCTACTCTTCGTTGTGGTGTGCGGGCTTCTCATTGCGGTGACTTCTCTTGTTGCGGAGCACGGGCTCTAGGTGAAAGTGCTTCAGTAGTTGTGGCATGCGGGCTCTAGAGTGCAGTCTCAGTAGTTGTGGTGCACGGGCTTAGTTGCTCCACGACACGTGGGATCTTCCTGGACCAGGGATTGAACTGTGACCCCTTCATTGGCAGGCGGATTCTTAACCACTGCCCCACCAGGGAAGCCTGGCTTCAGTCTTTCTCATGCATAATTTTATAGTTTCTGTAAGATACAGAGAAACTAAACACACATCATTTTGTCAAATTGAGAGTAACATTTATCAAGAAACAAGTCTTTCTTACATTTTCATCTGTGGCCTAAAAGAAGACGGTAGGTTTTCATTTTGTTTCTGAAGTGATTCTTGGATTTTCAGGTTGCACTGCGAAGTGAGATGGAAGGTATGAATTGGAGGTGATCCAAAACACAACCCCAAAAAGGAAACCAAGAAGCAAAACTCCATGTGGAGCCCTGTTCCTTGGCTGCCCTTTCCCCTACACCAGCTGTAACTTCCTTTCCTCTTCATTGGAAGGAAGTAAAGGAAGGAAGGGAAAGAGAAAGGGAACTGGCAGTCGTGTAATGGCACCAGCTGGCACTGGCTTGGGAGAGCCGGTTGTGTGCATCTCTTCCTAAACTTACATTAAGTAACATGCTGATAGCTTAAAATCAGCCATGGTGGGCATATTTGCACCATAAAAATTGGCAGTGCTACAAGTCAGGGCTCCCTCTCCCCCAGGAGTAGGTTGTTAATGTTTACTAGCATTCCACTGGTGACCTGCTGCTGAGGGGAACTTTGTTAATCACAACCTTATCATTATTATTACTTCCTGATTCTGACTTGTCAGTGTAGGTGACATTGCTAACAACCTTGACTATAGTCTGTCTTATCCAGACCTTTGTGTACTAGAGATATGTAGAATTGGAATAAAGTGTTCTATTTAAAAGTTATTCAGGATGCATTTGTTTCCTGTGTAATTCTACCTTGTTGAATTTCTCAATGCATTGTTAGTTATCTTTTCACACCCACTCCTCTTTTTTTTTTACTCCATTTTCTATTATCCTGTCTTGATTATTTAGTCTTCTAAGCATAGACTGACATTTTATGAAATATTCAGATGTACACTGCCTAGTTAGTATGATACAAGCCATCAAAGAGTATTATAGACTCAATTCAGCAAACACTGATTGAATATCTTCTTCGCCTGAGACATCATGCCAAAGAAAATAAGGCACAGTACCTAGTCGCAAGCAATGTAAAATCTAGGGAGAAAATCAGACATGTACACAGCTGAGACTAATGTAGAGCATAATGTGAAAGATGCTATTAGAAAAAGTAAAGAAAAATGCAAGCTAGACCACAAAGACTAGAGATTATTTCTGACTGCAGAAATTAGAGAAGGCTTCATAGAGACAGAGACATTTTTAACCAAGTCTTAAAGAACTGGTATGCATTTTAAAGCCCAACTCTATTTATAGTTTTTATGAATAGATGACTATAATGTTCATGCTAAAATAATTTGTGGGTTAATTCATATTGTTTACTGATCTGCCAAAATTAGCTTATTGTCATGGGAGTCAGGAAAACTTAATAAAAATAAGATTTTAATGGCATAAATGTATGGAATTTTTACTAGATTTAGCAGATGACAATGCAGAAGATGCATTCTGGTCATCTGTGGTCCTGCATAGGTTATACTCAGAACACTGTTTATAGAACATCTTTAATAAAAGCTCCCAGTTACTGAGGAGTAATTATGTCAGGGACTTTTACATGTACAATAACATCAAAGACAAAAACCAGAAAAGTAAGGAAATTGATTTTATTCAGGCTATTGCAGTAGGGAGAGTACCCCAGATCAGAGTATGTCTCTGCAGAGTGGTTTTGCCTTAGTCTTTATAGGAAGGAATAGACAAATTAGAGATGGGGGGATTTACGATTGGGGTTTGCAACCAGGGAAAGTCTCAGTCAGATGAATGGAAGATGTTTTTCTCTGTGTCTAGCTAGATTCAAGGGGAAAGCAATTCTAATCTTGGCTAATCATTCATGAAACACAGAACAGGAAATTGACTAGTCAATATCGAAACCTCACAGTTACTCTGAAATACACTATTATCAGCATTTAAAAAATTCTTTTTAAAAAATCAGAAGCTGACATTCAGAGAGGTTGAATGTTGCCAAAGCCACATATCTGGTAAAGAACTAGAATTTCATTCCATATCTTTCTGTCTCTGACTCCCTTTTTATTATGCTACAACACTCACATTGTACTGAATGAATGCTTTAATAGTAATTTTTAAGGTTAATGGAACTCTCATTTGTTGTCTATATGTATGTTTTCATGCATACTACCTAGTTTGGAGAGAATAGCCTTCAAAGAACCAGGTGTGAATGTTTAGAATTGATAGAAATCTGTTCAAACTGGTTCATATTAAGAGTGTGCCTCCTTCCCCATAAATAAATCTATGTTTCAAGTGAATGAGTAGAGAAAAATTTGGGGTTGTATCCTAGTGGCTTCATATTTAGCGACTGTTCTTGCTGTAAATCAGTGAGTTTTATCATTGTTGTTTTTTCACCTCTGCTCTGTGGGGCTATAACAGTTTTAAGGAGGTGCTTTGAGATCCTCACAGAGGTCCTTGGCTGGATTGAAGGTCAGAACAGAAATCAGGCAAAGATTGGTAACCCAGCTTCTTCCAGAGCTTTTGGGTTATATATGTTGAACATCAAGGTAAAGGTCACTAAAAAGGTAGCTAAAATGTGAAATCTACTGACCTAATAGAATAAATTATTTCTATAAAACAAATGCTAAATATATTTTGCTCCTGGAAGCCTGTGAGTCCCTGAGTTTATTGGCCGTTGCCAGCTTCCCAGGACCCTTGCTGTGCTTGTGATATTCACATCAATGCAGTGTTAAGATGCACCTGAAACGTTCACAGCACAGCAGGGGAATCTAACCTGGCTGGCCTGAATCATTTGGCATTTATTTCACACTCAGATTATTGTAGTAATTATGAGTGTGATGTGATCATTTGTGGTTGAGTTTTGTCCTGGGGCCCAGCCATCCAGTTCTTTTTTTTTTTTTTTTTAATTATGTTTTACTTTTATAATATTGTGGTAGTAAACAGACCAGGTGCTGTTTCATAGTAGCTACATAATATATTCTCTGAACAATGAAGCAAAAATTAAGCACAAAACCAAAGCCACTACCCTTCTGGCTGTCCTGCCTTCCTGAGCATGGTAATTCTGACTGTTCTAAGAGGAAGGGAAGAATGAGCAGGTTACACTTAGGATCTGGCGGCCGATGAAGCCAAGATATTTAGGGGTACTTTGTCATTGCTGGCAGTGGGAGTGTGGACTTTGTGACTTAGAGGTAAGAAAGCCAAGTCTGGTGCTTTCCTGCTTCCCCCCGTCTCCCATCCAGCATAACCTGCCTGTCCCCTACCCCATGTATCATTTGTGGAAAAGCTAAGGCAATGAAAGGAGATACTGTCATTAGTTTTGATTCCCTGTAATCTCCTAGTTTTAGAAGAGTGCCCTGGTCAGAGGAAGATAGCAAAATAAAAAATAAAGAGACAAATTGGCCAGAAGTTACTAGAAAATAATATAAAATGAATATAGGAACTATGAACTGTATTTACCCACTGGAAAGCAAAACAAGTGAATTATTTGTGTGACTCAAAGTTTCTAAAGAAAGGTATTTTGGAGGCATTGAATCTTAGGAAACTGTTGTAAAAGAAGTTGTGGATGTGGATAGACAGGAAAATGGAGTGACATTCAGGTCAGGGGAAGCTGACAAAAGCTAAGGTAGGAATGAACCACAGATACTGACTATAGAAAGGTATGTTGAGATGATAAATAAGTCAGACAGAGAAAGACAAATATCATATGATATCGCTTATATGTGGAATCTAAAAAAATAGTAAAATGAACTTATTTACAAAATAGAAACAGACTTAGAGAACGAACTTATGAACTTAAGGTTACTGAGGGGAAGGGTCGGGGGGGATAGATTGGGAGTTTGGGATTGACATGTACACACTGCTATATTTAAAATAGATAACCAACAAGGACCTACTGTAAAAATAAATAAATAAAAATAAAAGTTTTAACAAAAAATAAAAAGAGATGATAAATAAGCAGGCAAAAGTAAAGAGGTTGGCATCAGTAGAGCTAAATTTTACGTTTTGCTGTTAAAATTATAATCATTGGTAAACTGGTATCAGTCTTCCTAAGGCAAAGGTTAGAAATGTTTATGATTCTTCTTTATAAGGTTCTTTGGAATTTGGAGTGATCACCTTCTCAGGCTGGAATAGTCAAATCTGAGTAATATTCAGTAAGCAGGAGGAAGAAAAGAGAGAAACAGAAAAGTGTTACTGGAGGGCTCCTAGCATAACTAATACTAACTTTTCTCCCCTTTTAGGGGGAGCAATTTCTCAAGATTCTTATGAATAGATTCTTTAGGGCTTCCCTGGTGGCGCAGTGGTTAAGAATCCACCTGCCAATGCAGGGGACATGGGTTCAAGCCCTGGTCCGGGAAGATCCCACATGCTGTGGAGCAACTAAGCCCATGCTCCACAACTACTGAGCCTGCACTCTAGAGCCTATGAGCCACAACTACTGAGCCTGCATGCCACAACTAGTGAAGCCCACGCACCTAGAGCCTGTGCTCTGCAACAAGAGAAGCCATCGCAGTGAGAAGCCCGCGCACCACAGCGAAGAGTAGTCCCCGCTCATTGCAACTAGAGAAAGCCCACACACAGCAACGAAGACCCAACGCAGCCAAAAAAATAAATAAATAAAATAAATATTTTTAAAAAGTATTCTTTAAAAGAATAGTTCTAAAGTGAGGTTTTCTGAACTAGAGCATCAGCATCGTCTGGGAAATTGTTATAAATGGCAATTTTCAGGCCCCAGACTAAGCCAACTGAATCAGAAACTGAGACAGAACCCAGCAGCCAGTGTTTTAATAAGTCCCTGTCTTAGTCCCTTCAGGCCACTATAACAAAAATACAATAAGCTGGGTGGCTTTCAAACAACAGAAACTTATTTCTCACAATTCTGGAGACTGAGAAGTCCAAGATCACTATAGATTCAGTGTCTGGTGAGGGCCCACTTCCTCACAGACTGTACCCGCACAAGGCAGAGGGGACTAGGGAGTTTGCGGGGGAGGGGTCTCTCTTATAAGGGCACTGATGCCAATCATGAGGGCTCTGCCCTCATGACCTAAGCATCTCCCAAAGGCCCCACCTCCTAACACCATCACCTTAGGGGCTAGGATTTAAAAATAGGAATTTGGGGGCAGAGAGGACACAGCATATAACATATAGCAGCGCTACTGCCTTAAAGTATTTGTTTTCAATATGAAAAATCTCCAGAAAGTAGAAGGTTGGTAACTTTCTCTCCTAAACTCCTTTTCTCAATTATTTACAATTCTCTGATTAAACCTAGGAGGAAAAGTCCCAATTAGGTGCTAAGCCTTTTACACATACAAATCTCTGTCTGAAAAAGAGAGGTGTGGCTGGGCTGTGGCTCTACAAAACAGCAGCTGCAGGAGCGCCCAGCTGGGCTGCATCAGGACCACATCAGTCCCTGCCCTGGATGTACAAACTCAGGGATAATTTAAAAAAAAAAAAAAATCAATTCTTAATCTGAGACTTAGAAGTGTTCTATTTGACAGAGCCTCAGAAACTCAAATCATTATGTCCAGAATGAAAAAAAAATAGCTAGTGATGCTGAACTTTAGATCTAATAGAATTTAGTAAACATTTATTAAATACACAGAGCTAACTGGCAGTTACAACCTTTAGGGATCAAATAAGTATGGTAAAGGTAACAGACACCAAGCCGAAAGGGAAAAGTAGACATATGAAGGTGTGTGGCCCTGGATGGGAGAAAAGCTAAGATATGGCTTTTTGTCACGAGGAGGGAAAATGAGAGATGCGAGTCATGGCAATGAACAAGAGTCAGATGAGAGGAGTGGGAGTCCAGGGTGAGGCAGAAGAGTTACTACCCATGAAGAGGGACATCTTCCACCCAGAGTCATGGTCAGTTTTTTTTCATTTAAGCATTATAATAGAAATGGATTGATTCATTAACATATGACTCAGAGAAAATAGAGCTAAGAATAGCCATAAAACATACATATCCTTGCAGTACTAATAGCTAACAGTTTGAGTTTTCATTATGTGTCAAGCACTGTAGTAAGTACAGTAAGTAACCCTACATACGAACCTTCAAGTTGTGAACTTTCAAAAATGCAAATGTGAGTGCACATGTCGAATCACATAAGTTAGTTCACATGTCTGGCGTACATTGTCACATGCTTGCATCCTCTACAAGTGGTTGTGCTTTTGTGTACTTTACTGTACAGTACTGTATAGAGTACAGTAGTAGAGTATCTTTATTTCAAGCCCAGGATGTCTGGAAGCAAGCGTAAAAGCAGTGGTGATGTAGCTGGTACTACTGTACTTTTCAAGGTTCTGTACTGTAAGATTAAAAATGTTTTCTTTATTTTTTCTGTTTGTTTTTTATGTATTATTTGTGTGAAAAGTATTATAAACCTATTACAGTACAGTACTACATAGCCAATTGTGTTAGTTGGGTACCTAGGCTAACTTTGTTGGACTTATGAACAAATTGGACTTACGAACGTGTTCTTGGAACAGAACTCATTCGTATGTAGGGGACTTACTGTATTCTCATTTGATTTTCACAACAATCCCAGGAAAGAGATACTGTTATTACTATCTCAGCACAAGAGATGAGGAAACTGAGGCTTTTAGGAGGAAAGTTGCACAGCTAATAAGTAAGCCTCTAGGATTTGAACCCAGGCAGTCCTACTTCAGAAACTGAGCTCTTCACTACTCTGATATCTGTAATATAAGGAAAATACATAAATCCCTCAAGTTCTCAGGTCTTCAAGATGACTCAAAGCTATTCTGTGTTCTTCCATCCTTTTAAAATGCTTGCATTGTAATTTTCTGATTATAAAAGTAATAAGTAATTATTGCATCCAACTCAAAAAATTCAAAAATTATTTGGAAATAAAGATCATTTTTGGTCCCATCACCCAGAAATAACTAATGTTAGCATAAGCGACACTTTATTCTTACAGTTATCGTACTTGGTGCCTCAGAACTGTCTGGAGGGCCCTTTAAGAGGCAATGAGCCCCCACTCAGACACTCTGATTCAGTAGCTCGGGGTAGGGTCAAGCCTTATGTATTTTCAATAAATCCCTCTCCCATGGTACTGTATATAGTTTAAGCCCAGTTCTAAAAACACTATACTATACCTTTGATTTTCAAATATCCCTAAGTAGAACATCTTATATACAGTTTATCTCTGAATCCTTACATACTTTAATATTTCTCATCAAAGCTATCTTTTAGAGACAGGAAGACAGCTAGTAGAGAAATGGTTCTCAGACTTTAGCATGCATCGTCATCACCTGAAGTACTTGTTAAAACACAGACTACAGTGTCTGATTTAATGGGCCTGGGATGCGGCTTCTATTAAGTGAGGGCTCTCCAAAAAACGGAACCAATAGGATATATATAGATCTATATGAGGAGATTTATTATAGGAATTGGCTCACATGGTATTGGAGGCTGAGAAGTCCCATGATCTGCCGTCTGCAAGCTGGAGACCCAGGAAAGCTCGTGGTATAATTCAGTCCTAGTCTGTAGACCTGAGAACCAGGAGCTCCAGTGTCCGAGGGCAGGAGAAGATGAATGTCCCAGCTCAGGAAGAGAGAGAGAATTCACCCTCCTCCCTCCATCTTTTGTTCTATGTGGGCTCTCAACAGATTGGACGATGCCTGCCCACATTTGAGACAGCAGATTTTCTTTACTCAGTCTACTGATTCAAATGCTAATCTCTTCCAGAAACACCCTCACAGATACATCTCGAAATAATGTTTTGCCAGCTAACGGGGCTGGTAAGACATTACAGGGCCCCCAAATTTTCATTTCTAACAAGTTCAAGACTGATGTAGATGCCACTGGTACAGGACCCCAGTTTGAGAACCACTGTAAGAGAGAGTACTTCCAAACGAGAATTCCTGGTAAAAAGTCTTGTGGTCTTTGGAAATTCCTTAAAAATCAAGGGCAAGTGTCTAACCTTGCCCATTTAGAAACAAATTCAGTGACACATAGTAGCGTGGTTAGTATCACCCCTTCATCAGGTCTTCCATATATGAAAACTCTATTCAGCTGTGTCTGTGTCTCTATGACGACAGTAAAAGTGTAACAAGGAAAGAACAGCTTCTGAGTTTGTCGGCTAAAAATTCTTAAATGTCCAAATGATTGTTGGTAGCAACAGAAGGGACAGTCAGACAAGGTCAGTTGCATCCAATAATAGGCATAACACCTATCACAGAAGTCTAATGTGTGATATTTCTTGAGTAGGACAAATACCAGAGGAGGATGTTGATGCTACTGGCAGTTTTTATGAATTATACATGATGCACTATTTTAAAATTCAGTGGAAAACTGCCATTTACCCTCTATAATAAAAGGCATTATATGAAAAGTGAAGCGCTGGGTGAGAAAACATGAGAAGCTACCAATATAATGTATCTTAAGCATACTTCTCTTTGCACTCTAGCACCTGACAGAAGACAGCTAGGCTTTTAAAAAAGGAAGGTTGGCCTCTGGGAACCTAATAGAAGCTTTCCTGAACTATATACCTCAGGACTGTCCATCCATGCTTCCAAATCACCAACCAATTTCTGAAATGTAACTCTTAGGTTTAATTGACTTTTGGCTTTAACCCCTTGACGCTGGGGAAGTATAAATGTACAGCTGTGTTTGGCATTCAACGTTGTCTTAGTCCATTTGGGCTGCTAAAACAGAATACCATAGACCCGGGGGATTTTAAGAACAGAAATTTATTTCTCACAGTTCTGGAAGCCAGGAAGTTCAAGATCAAGGTGCTGGCAGATTTGGTGTCTGGTACGAGCCCATCTCCTAAGTGGCTGTCTTTTTGCTATAACTTCACATGGTGGAAGGGGCAAGGGATCTCTCTGGGGTTCCTTTGATAAGGGTACTAAGGAGGGCTTCACCCTCATGACCTAATTACTTCCCAAAGGCCCCACCTCCTCATACCATTACCTTGGGGGTTAGGATATCAACATATGCATTCTGGGGGACATAAAAATTCAACCACTGGAACATTCATTTGTTAGTCACCAGAAATACAGAAAACCCACTGCCAGACAATGTAACCCACCTGAAAATTTTGCATGTTAAAATTAGAAATTTTTACCATGACTGGTAAAAATTACCAAAGTCACCTGGGAGAATTCATTCATTACTCAGTCAGTAGATACCTATTGAACACTTCCTATATATTCCAGGCATTGTTTAGATTCAGGGGATAGAACAGTGAAAAAAAAAAGAGAGCAAGAGAAAGAGAGAGAGAGAGACAGACAGACAGAGAGACAGAGAGACAAAGCCTTGACCCTGAAGGAGCATCCATTGTAGTTGTGGTGAGTTTTGTCTTACTCTTTGCCTTCTAGAACCTTGATATGTAAAGGACCAACAGTGTGGGTGTCACTTGGGAAGCAGTGAGAAATGCAGCATCACAGTCTACACCCCAGATCTCCTAACACAGAATCTGTATTTTATGTCACAAGATCCCCAAGTGATTTGTTTCCACATTAAAATTTGAGAATCACTGCTCTAGAAAACAGAGCCTGAGGCAAGGATTAAAATTCTGATTTTATTTGAGAGTACAAGCCCAGGGAAGTACAAATAAGGGGAAAGGGAAGACAGGCAAGGGCAGCTGCAAAGTAATGAGATTCTGTGCTGGCTGCTACGTTAAAATGAATTTGGAAGGGGCACAGCAGCCCAGTCAGCAGGTAGGTTGACTCAGCAAGTGGAATTTCTTCTCCAGAAAGATTCACACCAGGATCCCTCCTGACCTTTGCTTTGTGCTGATTGAGGTTCACTCCACTGAGAGGTGCCACCCCTGTACTTCTGGGTTACAGTGTCCAAGCCTGAAAGTGGAGGGGTGGGTACAGACCAAGAAAGAGAAAAAGAAGGGAGCAGTTAAGGTTTAATAAGAAGATAGGAAGTTTGTGTCTCAATACAATGTATACAGAAAATTCCATCCAGATAAATTAGTAGAAGAGAATAGAAATGACATTTATTTGTCAGCCAGCAGAAACACAGAAATTTGAATATTAGGATTTTGAATGTTAAATTTTGTCATCATGGGTAGCAGTTACTGAAGTCTTTTTTAACGTTTACTAGTCACTCTCTGACACCCTGTTTTATGACCTTCTATTGCTTTGCCAGCACTCGGGATTTCTACATACCTATTATTTTACTAGTTCCTTCCCACCCCTAGATTTTTAACCATCCCTAGATTTCTTCCCCATATTTATTGATACCTCTGGTGCATTTATCAATACCTTCTGAGTCTCAAATATTCAGTTTCAACCCTACGCACCCCGCCTACTGGCCCACACTATACACATGTTTGCTTTGATGTCATCGTGCCCGTATCCTCATCTTTGTACAAGCCAGAAACCAGATCCAGATAGACCAAATAATCTGGGTCAGTAAATTTAGAGTAGGTATCAAAGGAGAAGACACATATCCCAGAGTGAGACAGACCCAAGACCCAGCAGATACCACTGCACATACTCTGCCAGGTGTGTGCCCTCCATGAGTGCTTCCACTATGAGAAACTCTCATTCAGGTCATCCAGATTCTACTCTGTCTAGAATCTATGAAAACTATGAAAATGAGACCAATACCTAAATGCCATAAATAGTTATCCCCAAGCAATGGAAATATAGATTTTCATTTTTATCAGTTCCTGTACTTTTCAAAATTTCTCTGATAAAGCTGTATTGCTGTTATAATGAGAAATAAACTCTTCAATTATTTGTATAAAATAATCTATTTTGTCAAGGAAACTGTTTTAAGAACAGATTAATGAAAAACCAGAATGACATGGCAGCCATTAAATTTTAAATTATTTGCATATTTTATAGACACTCAGTAAATCTCCTTCAACTCCAGTCTAGAGTTTGAAACACTCTAGATTCCACAGCTCTAAAAACCTTAAGGAGGAAGTCTTTTTCTCACAGCAAAAGAGAAGAAATAGATGAAGAATCAGAAAGCAGAAATTGTGCTGTCTGAAGGCAATACTGTACAGCCAAATGTCTAATGAGGCATTTCTTCAATGTCTGTGACTCTCATGTACTGGTGAAACTACTACCCAGCCCTACAGTAAGGAGAAGAGCCATAAAAAATGTCAGTGGGTGACGGTGGTCAACACTAAAGTCCAGACACCTTTTAAGGAGGTGTCACAGTGTCACAGGATACTCTTAACCGTTTTTATTTTTCTCTGAACAAGGAGAGTCCTTTTCAAATTCTACTTCAGATTCTAGCCTCAACTTATAGGCTCCACAAGTAGCAGAAATATGTTTTCCACTAGTTGAACATTTGATCAATTTTGACCAGCACACCAGAGGTAATTTTGTATAAATGTTAATAGACACGGTTAGTTTATTCCTGTGAATTTGTTGACTCCCAGCTACTACTTATACTTCTTATGCTGTTACAAAAAACCAATCATCTCTACTCAGATTTACAAAATAATGGATCCTTATTTTCCAAAGAGAGTTTGCAAATCAGTTCAGAATTCATTGGTACTAAAAAGCCTCCTAACCCAGATATTAATGTTCTCTTCAGAAGATTTCATAGACCTTGGGATAAAATTCCTGTGGAGAAGAACGAAGTGTTGGCTTTCTGGCTGTGTTTGCTGCCCTTATTTAGTTGAACACTGGAGGCTTCAGGGCTCTAATACCATTGATGTTTACTAGGTATAACCAGTTCATTCACTTGAGGATACTATTCTTCAGTACATGAATTTGTAATGGCCATTTGGACTCCCTGTAATAATTAAGCTTATTTAATAATGTGTGAAAATAAATTCAGCTTAAGGGATGAGGAGTAAGATTCCTGACGTCACATTGAACCAAATCACTCAGAAAGTATTCATATAGGTACCTGCCAGTGCACACGTTTTATAAGCATTGGGACCAGTTGTCACCCTGTTGGTTAAACAGTGGAGTGTGATATTCACTTTGGTAATCCAACATGAATGACTGCTTTTAGGTCTCACCTTCATGACTGACTACCCATGAATACACTTTAAATCTAAGACCATCTCTTGGTCTCTTCCATTTGGGAAAAAAAAAAAAAACTACTTGTTAACAATTGGTAATTCTAATGAAATTTTCAGTTGTTTCATGTTTAAAAAATAACTCTTCAGTTGGTAGATAACTTGGGTTGATTTATAAACCAAAGCATATGACAGATGAAATAGCACAAGAAGCAGTATGTCTTGATGTCCTATTTTAATGAGAAAGTAGACATCACAGAATAAAGAATTATAAAGTATTTCTAGTCAGCCTAAGAGTGATATGTGGTGGAATTAAAAGATTTATATATTTTTAAAAACCTATTACTAACATGTCAAAATAGATTGCATTTAAAAAATTTTACCGTATGCTTTAAACATGCTTCTATCAGGCACTTGAAATGGGGAAAGGGGCTTTGTTATATTAAAGATATAATGTTTCAACAGATATGGAGTTGGAAACAAAATGTGAGTACTTCTTAAAATAGGCAATGTAGAAAACAAATCACCTCATAATTATGTACCTTGTATGAGAAGAAAATACTATTCCCTTGTGCTACTGAATGTAAACGGTTTGGATTCAGTTAAAAGGTGTGTGTAGGCTCAGTGACATTTTACAATTTTAAATGTAATAGTACTCTGTGGAAATACAATTTGAGACATTCCCTCCAGAAACCACAAGGGTATCTTGTGACAAGGATAGTATTTATAAGCAGGCAAGAAAAGTTTCCTCAAAAACAATCTTACTATTTTACTTCGCAACAAATTAAAATATGTGTAGAATAAACCCTATAATATAGTTATGAATTTTTACAACATACAAAAATATTTACTTTGGAAAAACTTCTCCAAATACTAAGACCTGCTGGTTTATTATTTGCATTTGAATTTATATGATGAACAGAATTCAAAAACAATTACCAACATAAATACTTTTTAATTGTAGGAATAGTTGCTGGAAGTTGTGGGTTCCAGCTAGTTATTTCTTGTCAATTAATTCAGAAGGTCTAGATAATAGGGCAGGTGTTTTACTGGGACAGAATTATTTTTATTATTTCTATTCAGTTCCACCCTTTCTTTAGATTGCTTCTTTTTTTTTTTTTTTTTTTGCGGTATGTGGGCCTCTCACTGTTGTGGCCTCTCTCTCCTGTTGCGGAGCACAGGCTCCGGACGCGCAGGCTCACCGGCCATGGCTCACGGGCCCAGCCGCTCCGCGGCATGTGGGATCTTCCCAGACCGGGGCACGAACCCATGTCCCCTGCATCGGCAGGCGGACTTTCAACCACTGCGCCACCAGGGAAGCCCTAGATTGCTTCTTTTTCCTAGTCATAATTAGCCATTTCTTAGAAATCCATTTTTTTTAATTTACTTTTTTTTTAATAATCTGCCCTAGACTTTTAGGATTTTTGTTTTTGGCCTTTTGGCAGTTTTTCTATTTGGCTTCTACACTTATTTGAGACCAGAGCCTCTGGGAGCTCACTTTGCCATCTCCCTCAGTGCCAGTCCTTAGAGAAGGCTTTCAATAAAAGAGTTCTGAGTGGACTCAGCTTTAAAACACATTACCACAGAGGCATTTTCTGAAGAAAGACTCTCATTTAACTTCTGATAAATATTGGTGTGTTTTGTAGAATTGTTTTACTCCCTCATAAATAGAGAGTTATGTAGTTCAGGTGGGAAGGGAGTAAGGCTGAAGTACCGGACTAAGAAGAGCTGAACTCCAGTGGCAGCTCCATCAGTGACTAGCCCTGTGAGCTTTTCCAAGTAAGCAGCCACTGTCATCCTGCCTTTACTTGGCCTGCCTCATAGAACTGTTGCTACAATTGCATGTGATAATGTATAAGATAGCACTTTGAGTACTCAAAAGCACCATAAAAATGGGCAGTATGATTATACTATGTCTTTGCCATGACAAGCTGAATGTTATAAAGTAATATTGTCGGTCTAAGGTCCTTGGCCATTGCATTGTTGTTGGGATGGAAAAAAATTTCTTTAGAAAAATTGAGACCCTAAAAAAAAATAAAAATTAATAAATAAATAAAAGATCCAAGTTTTACCAATGCTTATACTTTGACCTAGACCGCAACACACCCAAACTATTTTGGGGGGGCTGCCTTGGAAGATTGTACTAACACCAGCTAATACATACTGAGTGTGTGCACTCTGTTAAGCCCTGGGTTGACAGCTGAAGGCACATTGTCTCATTTAATCTTCAATACTGTCCTGTAAAAGTGAACACTATTACTGAACTCAATTTGTTGGTGAGGAAATTGTGGCTTAGATAGACTAATGTGTCTAAGGCTATAAAGATCAAAAGGGGTAGAGCCAGACCTGAATCCACATTTGTCTTACTCCAGAAACAATGCTCATTTGCTCTTTTCTGGCCTGGCAATACTATTAGCGAAAGCCTAATCAATTTTCTAGCAATCCAAATCCATGAGGAAGAAAATTAAATAGTAAGAATCACATTATTTAATCTCAAATTGATTTGAAGAGACCTGTGGAATCACATGGATCTTTAGCGGTAGTTAAGGAAAATTTTAGCATCTTTGCAAATAAAGAGTTTTAAAAATAATAATCGATAGTGAAATCTAAATATCAAAATACACTTCTTTAATGAGTTATGCCTTAAGACATGCCTGTTGGAAATGCATGAATTTTCCAAATATGTAATTTATGTTATAATGTCAGGATTTTGTTCTCTAATGCAACATTTGAATTATGATAACTTCCATTAAAAAATAATAATACTCCAGTTGAAAAATCATTCTGGTTTCCCAGACTCTCATTTATTGGCAATATGTATGAGATTTTCTCTTGAAAAATTGCAGGGTAGTTATCATTATAGAGAAGGCAAAAAAATTTAATTTACAACTAGGAAGGCTAAAAGAGAAACAAACTCTGAAAAGTGCAGTTCCAATTTGGTAGTCTTAGGTGATTTGCTAAGTAGAATGTTTATAATTACTGTAACACTTTAAAAGAAGAAAAGAAAGCTTGCATGTTTTATTTTGGTTAATGAGACTGTGAACCCATAATTGTTCAGTGTCTTAAAAGCAAGCACATAAAAATGGTCTGATCCTAATTGCTCATTTTATTAGTGGACATTTTCAAGTATTGCATAAATATCTTCTCAGGGTGTTTCCTAATGAAGTCCTAGACAGTTTATAAAATAAAATAACTACTTCTAAAGTGAGTCTTAGCAATATGTCAGTGGTCAATAATCCTGTAGATCCTGATATACAAAACTATTGTTATATCCCTTCTTTGTTTTAGAACCTAAAGAGACATTTAGTTTTATTTGATGCTATAGACATTATGTACATCTCCTATCAGTGTGATGAGAATTGTAGGTTAGTCACTAAGTGGTAAAAATGGAATCATTTTGATCCTGGTCTGAATTCTCTCTCTTGCTGACTCTTTGGATCTTGTCATAGTGAAAGGTACAGCAGTTCATAGCTTTTAAAAAGCAAATTGTCCTAATGGCATATTTGGGAGGAAAGATGTTTAAAAACTTTTCCTTTTGATCATGACATTTTAGTATAACAGTATCGCTAGCTCTGTTGGTTCTAAAGGACCTTGAAGCAATTGACCCCAAGAAATATTTGTAATAGATGTATTGCAATTAATACAAAATTTCAAGTAACTCAGAAATATGCACATCTGTCATAACTGTGTCCTAAATCCAAGTGGTAAATGTGAGTTTGAAAGCAGAGGATTCTTCAGATCACTTAGACACAAGGCAAAATGAGATTTTTATGTCAGGTTCTATTTTTTACTTAATGCCAGAGCTATTTAAAAAAACGAGAATCAGCAATATAAAATTGTTATCATACTTAGAAACTTTATGTACATGTTATGTCAGAAAATTATTTATTCCATACCTATTATTTAGTTTCATAAAGGCATAAAAATGACAATCCTAGATTATAACCAAGAATTTTATACGTGAAATGTATATTTTATTATTGCTTTGGGGTAGTTTCAGAATTTACTTATGAACTTCAAAATCTCTTATTCTTGCTTTACCCAGCCTAAAACCTAACTCTTCCTTCCTCAGCATAAAGCTATCAAATGAGCTGGCAGCATCCCCGAATCTAAACGCGGTTTCTAGATGTTGCCAAAGAATTATACCCAGAATCTCTAATGCTTTCACAGGATTGTAAGACTGCAGTTTCATCTTGTATATTCAAAGAAAATGGTGCTGACTGGGATACCCAAGTGGGTTATATGCCTTCATTCATCCAAGAATGAAATGGTCTATGTGTTTATGTTACTTTCACCTTGTTGGATTTTTTCCCTTCTATCCACATATATTCATAAAACTTTTGAGAAACTTAGCTGCACCTCACCATTTCCTTCTCCAGTGGGAATTTATATGCTATTATTATGTAGGGAATGTGAAAGTTGGAAACATTTTCCCTAAATGGAATGTGGGTCTTTCTATGAGAGTGATGTAATTCTGGGAACTTTTGTTGGGCATTCTCCACATGCTGGTCTCAGTGATGGAGGAAGAAAAAATACAAGATTGGTTCTTGCCTTCAAGTATCTCACAGTGTCGTAGTCAAGATTGCTGTGCAAACAAGCTTCATCTTATAAAACGAGAAATGTAAGATAGTCACTTTAGTTTTGTTAAGCAATTTTAATGACTATGCCCCTCTGTAGAAGCAACATAAAGGATTACGTTGCTTATCCTTTCAATTTAAAGGCGTATACCTGTGCAAAGATTTGAGAGGTAAAATGTTTGATCTAAAAGATATAGAAATGGATACATAATAATTTCCCCAGACTTCCATATTCAGATAAATATTTTTCTCATTCGGAAAGTACCGAGGAAGTTATGCAATACTCCTTTGATTAGAATATTTTAAGATTTCCTCTGGTTGACTTGCCCTCAGAAGTAATTTACTATGTTGTTAAACCTGTCAGTATCAAATTTACATTTGTAGTTTTTCAGTCAAAATGTTAAACTCACGGGCTTCCCTGGTGGCGCAGTGGTTGAGAGTCCGCCTACCGATGCAGGGGACACGGGTTTGTGCCCCAGTCCGGGAAGATCCCACATGCCACGGAGTGGCTAGGCCCGTGAGCCATGGCCTCTGAGCCTGCGCGTTCGGAGCCTGTGCTCCACAACGGGAGAGGCCACAATGGTGAGAGGCCAGCGTACCGCAAAAAAAAAAAAAAAAGGTTAAACTCACTTCTTTAATTTCATATTATTCAAAGGTAATGCCACATTGTTTTCAAGAGGTGTCTTTGGTTCCCAATATATGGAGTTAGTTTCTTTCTTGAGACCATTATTAGAATTCAGATTGGATTTGTTATTCCATAACCCTTATGTTTGCTGGCATTCACTAGTGATGATGGTTGAGGCAGGCACTAAGGCAGACCACTAAATCTGGCCTAGGCTGGAAGATTGGCACAAATGAAGACTCAGAGTCCATTTAGAGTTGTTTTCACTTACGGTTACTAATGAACGAACAAACAGCACAACAAATGTGAGATCGAGATACAGGTCAGTGGACACATTTTCTGATGCCTCCCTTCCTTGGGAGGCATATTCAAAGAGGTCAGTGCAGTCAACGCACCATGAGGAATCTGCCTACACAGAGCAGCCCAGAACTGGCGACCTTGTCTCACAGCCCATTAAGCTAGGAGAAGGGTGTCCATCTGTCACAATAGAAGGAATTTCTATTCTAAGGAATTACCATTATTTACTCTATTTTTACTGAATCATCAAATGGCTACCATCATTCTTCAGAATGATATTTAAATTTCCAAAGAGACTGCTTTGCTCTCCCATGTCTAT
Source organism: Leucopleurus acutus (assembly GCF_964270905.1). Lineage (NCBI taxonomy): Eukaryota > Metazoa > Chordata > Mammalia > Artiodactyla > Delphinidae > Leucopleurus > Leucopleurus acutus. Next base: position 65,352,694 of record NC_139149.1, on the reverse strand, counting down.
TTTACAGAATCCCTTGGTTGATCTAATCACTACTGGGATAGTTGTTTGCATTTTAATAAATGAGCTGATTTTGTCATCCAAAGTATTTATTGGGTACCCACTTTGGGAAAAACACTATACTGATAAGTAATGCCATAATATTTAAATAATGTAGAATCTCCTTTAACAGAGATATTTTAACAGAAAAAAAAGTTTAGGGAGAAAATAGTTCCATACAAAACTATGCAAAGTATTCCTATTCTTTAATTATTTGGGGAAAATATTAGGTAAAGAAGTTTCAAAAGAATCTGAGTTTTGCCCATGCTTTTAGCTGACTGAGCGTTTCTGGCAGTTAGTTGAAATCAAACATTTGCCTGTTCTATCTTTGATATGACAGCATGCAATATAAGCTTATCAGGAATTCTCACTTTGTTGCTATTAATTTTTTTTTTTGCATCTTTGGTTTTTTTTAATTTATTTATTTTATTTATTTTTATTTTTGGCAGTGTTGGGTCTTCGTTGCTGCATGCGGGCTTTCTCTACTTGTGGTGAGCAGGGCCTACTCTTCGTTGTGGTGCGCAGGCTTCTCACTGTAGTGGCTTCTCCTGTTGTGGAGCATGGGCTCTAGGCGTGTGGGCTTCAGTAGTTGTGGCACACGGGCTTGGTTGCTCTGCGGCATGTGGGATCTTCCTGGGCCAGGGATCGAACCCGTGTCCCCTGCATTGGCAGGAGGATTCTTAACCACTGCGCCATCAGGGAAGCCTGATATTAATTTTTATTACTTTAAATACCTTGCATCCACATGAACTTGGCACTAAGATGTATAAAGGAGTGAATACCTTAAGTTTTTTCAAATCAGAAAATCTGAATTTAGTCTCAGCTTTGAAACTCAGACAGCATAGTGTTGAGCAAGTCCCTTAGCCTTCCTAGGACTCAGTTTCTAAATCCATAAAGTGGGTATTTTTTAACCACAAACAAGTTTACCAGTAATTAGATCACTCAAGAGATTCTATGGAAGATAGACATATAACAGCAAGGCAGTTGGCTGGAAAAATCAAATACCATCTGTTACTCAAAATGTTTTAAATACTCATTCATTCCTATGGAGGTGTTCTATTACCTGTTAAAACACACACACATGCGGTGCTTGCTAATACAATTATTAAAACATTCTTTTACTCATTTATTTTCTACCTTTTGTCAAATAATGTGCTTTCCCATAATCAGGATTAAACAGTGATTCCTCATATATTTCAGAATTCTTCACAACTGTATTCTCAGGAATCACTTCCTTCTTTACACTCTAAATATCAAAAGCATTTAACATAAAAATCTGTTGCTTATAGCAATATGTCCTACTAATTTATTAAAAGAATGAGTACCAAAACACATGTATTTTTTTTCAAAATAAAGGTTGTGAACCATAAGAATTAGTAAACTCTTTTTAGAAGAATAAGCACTAATTCTAAGATGAATTTTTCAAAGTACCAAACAAATAGATATTAGAAGATATCAGTTGTTATGCAGACAAAACCTTAATTATATCAAATTTATTATGGCATTTTTTACAATTTGATGATATTTTTAGAATCCAAATTCAAAACTATGGTAATGTGCAATATCATGTGCACATTCCCACACACCCCCGTTTTTTATTTTTAATAAACACATACTAGAATATTTCAGGTTGTATACATTGTAAATGAACTTTATCTTTGACATATTTAAATATATCAAAAGATTTTTTTCATCAAAGATTGGCTCTAACACATTTTGGACACTTAAAAGCAAAGTACATTAGAACCATGCCATGATGGGGAGAATATAGAACAAGGAAAATTCTTTGGTGAGCTCCGTAATATAACAACTATTAGCATCTCTCATGAAAAACTCAGTGAATACTGCACCCAAGGTGGTATCACTCACCACAATGGAGCAAGTGCAGACTACAGAACACATGAACTAGAGCCCCAGAATCTGCCACGGCAGAGGAGGCAGTTGAATAGTCTCAGGCATATCAAGAAAACAGGGTCACTTTAATGGATTTTAGGTTTGGCTGTACTCTTTAAGATATCTTCTTGAAAGCATCTCAAGATTTACTGATATCATTTTGAGTTCTCAAAATTTTGAATTTATAGAATATCTTCTATCCTAAAGAATCTAATACAGGGGCACTTTACTAACCACATACTAGTTTGCAACAGGGTATACTGCAGTTACCATGGCAACTATATTATATATCTTTCTTTTCACTAACTTGGAATTTTTTTTTTAAGATTCTCTCTTTGGACTGACATTTTCAATGCTTGAGCTCTCGTGAAGATGATTTTTACCTCTTCACACTGTGAAAAGTTGAATTAATCTTTCCAAAGAGTTTTGTACATGTTGAATTTTTGTATCAGGATACTTCAGTTTAGAATTTGCAGTTCAAATCAAGAAAAAAAAAAAAAGTCTTATGAAGCAATAATGTTATGTAGTTTTTCCCCTAACTATAAGACATGAACATAACATATACTTCATATTTTTCTCATGAAAAATTTCAATGTTCCCAAGCCACATTAAAATGCAAAATAGGGGCTTCCCTGGTGGTGCAGTGGTTGAGAGTCTGCCTGCCGATGCAGGGGACACAGGTTGGTGTCCCGGTCTGCAAAGATCCCACATGCCGCAGAGCGGCTGGGCCTGGGAGCCATGGCCGCTGAGCCTGCGCGTCCGGAGCCTGTGCTCTGCAATGGGAGAGGCCACAACAGTGAGAGGCCCGCGTACCGCAAAAAAAAAAAAAAAAAAAAAAAGCAAAATAAAATGGTATTAGGATTTAGTTTTTATCAATAGTACCCGTGAATTATCGGCATAAAAATATCTATACATTAGTTGTGTGATAAGCTGAGATGGAGTGACCACAGGAAAAGTAATGGAGGAAACATGAAAGGCTAATAGAAGCTTAATTTCAAGAGTGTAGTGCTGACTTTTGCGAGATAACTGTGAAGGATACCAATCAACTTTGCATTTTCGGTCATCAACATCATATTAAGCCATGTCAATATCCAACATAGGTGCTAATGTAAACATTTTATCTATAAAATACAAACATAGCAATATATACTTTATAGATATTGGCTACTACTGAACTGTGTTAGTGATGCTGCATCTTTTTTTGTGGTACACGGGCCTCTCACTGCTGTGGCCTCTCCCATTGCAGAGCACAGGCTCCGGACACGCAGGCTCAGCGGCCATGGCTCACGGGCCCAGCCGCTCCGCGGCATGTGGGATCTTCCCAGACCGGGGCACGAACCCCTGTCCCCTGCATTGGCAGGTGGACTCTCAACCACTGTGCCATCAGGGAAGCCCTGCATCTTTTAAGATGAGATGATGCACTAAACCCACCATAAAATATAAATACCAGATGTGGTTAACAATACAAGAATCAAGAAAAGAATCAAGAACAAGAACCAAGGGAAATAGTATGTTTCTGAAGAGATAGATTAGATACCTGGAAGTGGGGTATTGCCATAATAAGTAATTGAAAATGTAGAAGTGGCTTTGGAATCAGGAAGTGGTTGGAGGCTGGAAGAATTTTTAGGAGCATGATAGAAAAGTCTTAGATTGCCTTGAACAGACCCTTAGTAGAAATATGGACATTAAAGATGCTGCTAGTGGGGGTACAGTAGGAAGTGAGGAATATATTATTGAGAACTAGAAGAACTGAGATCTCTGTTACATAATGGTAAAGCTAAACGGAATTGTGTCCTTCAGTTATGTAAAAAACAGAACTTGTAAAAGATGTGCTGGGATATCTTACTAAGGAGAATTCCAAGCAAAATGTTGAAGATGTGGCCTGTTTCTTGCTGCTTAGAGTAAAATGCAAGAAGAGAGATGTAAATTGAAAGAAGAACTGTTAAACAAAAAGGAACCAGGGCATGATAACTTGGGAAATTCTCTGCCTATTCAGATGAGAAGAGATGCTAAAATTAAGAGATTGTCTTTGAAAGTGTGGCATATTAAAGAAAAAAAAAAAAGCCAAGAGTATGGCTGTACAAATCTTTGCCATCACTTTAAAAGACTGAAAGATCAGAGTGTTCGGTCGTAAGAGATTAAGGTTATGCCTCATAGATCTTCTCAACTAAATTAGAGGTCTTGTAGGAATCTATGTGGCCCTCAGCCATCTCAACAAGAACCAAAGGTAGAGAAGGGATTATCTCAAAAAAATTTGTGGATGTAGCTTCTTTCTAATGGGGAGCATTGCTGTGCCATCCACAAGAAACCCACAAAGTTCTAAGGACCATAATATCAGCAGAGACACTAACAACTTGGATGGAAAGAAACAAGAAAGTACAAAATGAAAGGAGGCTATTGGACTCCAAAATTCTACTTACAGGAAGCAGGCTAATAAAACGACTCAGCTGCAGACATATGTTACTGTTCATGAAAAAGGGAGGATGACTCAGAGGGCAGAACCAATAATCCACAGGCCAGAGCTGAGAGCCTCTTGATAAGAGTCCACATCTTGATTTCGGCCTTGTCAGATCCTAAGCAGCGAATCCAGTCAAGCGCACTCAAGCTTCTTATGTATGGAACGATGAGATCACAAATGGGTGTTGTTCTAAGCGAGTAAGTTTGTTGATAATTTGCTAGGTAGCAATAAAACCTAATACAGATTTTAATAACTAGATTCTCTAAAGAATTTAGTTCATGCAGTTCAAAAGAGAGAACAAAGTAGTTCCTAGAGATTTTTATATATGCTCCTAAACTGTTCGCAAAAGATTTGCTCTGAAAACATTTTTTTAAATGCTATATTATCTATATGGTTTCTATGGAAATGTAGTTTTTAAGCTTTCCAGGAAGGAATAAAGAAGGCTGATGCAGCTGTTAAACAACCCACAGTGTCCCCCACAGGGGCCTAACTATTTAAATAAAAAGGCCTAGGAAAGCCATTTTACTTAAAAAAGCCAAATTCTTTGTTACGCAAGTAGTAAGAAAAGATCAGGTACTTACAGGATGATTTTTCCTTTGAATCGTCCTAATTACAGATTTCAAAAAATTTTTAAATAATAGTTTTCACTTTTTATGATATAAGTTCTCTGTTCAGTGATTAATGTTAAATTAAATGAAGATGAAAGCCAGGTTATTATTTTTCATTGACATTTATCTTATGCTTACATAAAATTTGTTTTATCATATTATCATAGATCCGCAGCCTGTGAGTCATTTCTAACTTATAGTAAGAAGTCACCTGTATCACCTGAGACAGCGGCTTTGTATCACAGTTTGTGTAAGATATTGCTGTCCTGAGATGAGAGTGCTACTTAACAAGCATTTTTTGGCATTGCATCTCCTCTTTAAATGAACTAGCTTCAAAAATACTAATGTCAAAAATAACATCAGCTTACAATGGGCTTGCAGCAATGATGGTAGTTTTAGTAACTGAATCAACCCTAGGCCGAGTGCCATTAGCTGGCTCAGGTCATATGTTAGGGTATTATTTTCTGTGACTTACACTTAGAACACTGGGGCTTAGATGTAGGCAGTCACAAAGAAGACTATGAACAATCTCTTCCCTGCTGTAACACACGCAAAAAGGTTGGTATTATAAAGTGTATGTTGATGAGTTGACAATGACTAAATGAGCATAGCTGCCGTTTGAGAGCACTGGATCCTTTACATTAGCTTTGAGCATTGTTCATTAATGAAAACTGATGGAATTAACCACCTCTTATTCTAATACTTATTTAGATTTATTTGTGTTACTGCCAAATTAAGTTGAAATGAGAACTGCTTAATAACAATAATAAATTAATCTAAACAAAATACTAACCTATACTAGTAGGCTAAGGGCTCAAAGGAAAATAAGAAGCAAGTAACTCAGGCAGCAAAGTGACTTTTTTTTTTTTTGACCTTTGCTCTCTTCTAGTAAACAGTCTTATTTTCTTAGGTCTTTTTGTCCTTTTTTGCCAGCTTTTCCTTTTCAAAGTTAAAAGAAGTATGCCTGGTTGTCTTACTTCCACCCCTCCCTTTCCCATCATCACTTATGTGACCTGGAAGTGGAAATTGTAATTTGGAGAAGGTGACTACTACATGTGTGATCTTTAACTTAATGACAGCAGAAAGATTATGAAGGAAGATGGCTATAACTAAGGTGATCATTTATTCCAGTTTGCTTGGGACAGATCCAGTCTCTGCCTATTAATAGCCTCTCCTTTTCAAAACTCTCCATTCTCAAAACTCTCCTGGTTTGAATGGTAAATTACGTAGTCACCCTAGTGTAACTAAGCTGGGCTAAAGAATGGTATAGAAAAATGTATGAACTTAAAAAGTGATGGTAGTTGAAATTTTGGGAGAACCAGGTTATGTTAGTGTCATATTAATAACAGCAAGGATGAATTGCCTTTCCTGACACTGGGGTCTCTGTGTACTCTACAGAACTTTATCGTTTAGAAGTGTTTTCAAATATTTAAGCAATTATTCTTGTTTATATGCAAGAAAATTGAACTACCCAGGTTCTTGTAGAATAAATGAGGGGATATTTTTCCATTCAATAATTTAAAAAATATTCCTAATAAAAATTCTTATTGAAATTATATTTTAGAAATATAAATGGAGTTTTAATAAAATGAATTCATGATGGATTTGTAAAAAAATTTTCAAGGACATTATTGTTGCTGATAATTTTAGGTAAAGAAAAAGTGTTTAAATGGAAAATATTTAAAATGCTCAGCAAACAGGATAAAATTAATAGAGTGGTGTCTTTTTCAGATAATTTAATATTCTTTTTCATATACAACTTCTGAAGGCTATTTTTTGTTATGCTTCAGTGTTTAATATAGTTTAAAGAAAATGTTTCTTGCCCCAGACCAGGTTTTCATTCCCATTGATAGCAAGTAATTCATTTTTATCATAATTTAAAGCAATATTAATATTTTGGAGAAATTTAATTGAATCCCAGACAAGTTATTTCCTTTGTCTCCCCTTCTAACGGTAACTATTTATGGTGGGTTGAATAAATAAAGCTCACTGCAAAGGCTTGGTTTTAGAATCCCCAAGTAGGTTGTAATCGACAGTACTCCCACTTGAAGATTCACAGTGTTTACTTATAATATACTTAATATAAGGTTTTAGGGAGTTTTCAGAAGGCATTAGAGCCTGCTACCAATAAAAAAGAAGACACGGAGGAGTAAAATATCTGGTGATTAGAGCTGCCAAAAAACCTTCCATAAGCAGTTTAGACAAACACCTTTCAATTAGAGCCAACATACTTTCAGATTAATATTTTGTTACCTTGTTAACATAATGCAACAACCCCATCTGGACCATGAAATGATAAGACATAATTCCAAAGAGTTTTATGGTATATTTTTATGTAAAAAAAATTATCCAGCAATCTTATAGGGTACTTTTGTTCAGTATTCATTTTCCCAGTTACTAAAGAGTAGCCCTTTGACAGGATGAAATTTGCTGTGGAATTCTGCTCTTGTTAGCATAACAGGGAGTTAATCACAATGTCATACTTTCATTCTCAGATTTTTAATGATGTAGACTTACTGCCAACGTAAAGCATTCTATAAAAATGTGGAACTCGTGTAATGGTCGTTTTGATTGAATTGTGTGTTTTAGCCATCCAGCTTACCGAAACTATTAAATTACAGTGGCCAGTGCTATACTTATGAGTTAATAAAATGACAGTTATTTAAGAAAACAGTTCTTTTTTTTTCCCAAGGAGACATTATGTTTGCCTGTGTGAACAACTAGAGGAACAGGATGTAGAGATCTGCATGTTTTCCAGGAGATAATGAAAAAGGGAGGAAGAGCAGAGAAAGAGAGAGAGAGAGAGATCTGCCAGTCTCAGATTTGTCTCATTTTTAAGGGCATTCATAACTGTTTATTCCTCATAAATGGGATATACACAGGTTTCAGCGATTTAATTTTTGAAAAGATATTGTCCCTGCCCAATTTGTCATCTCAAAACATCGCAGTACTGCTAACACCACTACATTTTCTCATTATGGACCATGAGACAGGCTCTGGGCCTTGTTTTCCATTGAGGATAAAGAAAATAAGCTGAGATTTAGAGTCCCTGGAGCAGAAGGGACCTTGGGGTCCAACTGACCTTATGGAATGGACCTGGAGGGAAACCTCAGGTTCAGCCTAACAGCTCTGACACTTGGTAAATCACTGAAAGGCTCTGCCTGTGCCTCAATTTATCTATAGAGGACAACCCATACATTCCATCATGTCCAATTTATGAGGACAAGAGAGAGAATCTGTGTGAACCCCAAGGGGAACATATTCTTAGTGTTAAGTAGGCAGAGCGAGAGATAAGTCAAAGCAGAAGGAGAAGGGCCAGTTGCTTTACTCTCCACCCTAAAGCCCTAGCAGGTGCTGAGATCACCGTTGGGTAGAACAGTCTTGAGGTGCTTCTAAGAAATTAGCCCTGCTTAGAAGGGATTAAGTTAAAGCTTCACTAGGGGAGCAACTTTCTAGGGATGATTACTATACAGAGTCTTTTAGGAAGGTTTATAGGAAAAGTTTTAGCCAGGCCAATCCTCTGCATCCCACTCCGTTCCGACTGTCTCTTTGGGAGTCATATCCCCCTAAGCCCTTTAATTGCTGTCTATTTTCCCAGTCAACAAAGAATATGTTCTACTCAAAGTAAAACATCTAATAAAAATGTTCACATTTTGCCTTAATCCAAGAACCCTGGGGAAGAAATTTCATTTCGGAACCACACTATACAGATAATATAGAAAGATAATATAGATAGGACTGAATGAGGATTTTTAATTGTGTGGAACAAATAGGAAATATACAGTGGAAAGAATAAAAAATACTAGCATAAAAAATTTCATATAAAAAAAATTTCATATGATTACAAAAATAGTTTCTAAGAACTTGAATGTATATGATATGTGTGTGTGTATATAGGTATATACATACACATAAGTAAATATATACTTTATATTGAAAAGTATATATACTTTATATAAAATATATAAATATATACTTTATATATAATATTTTAATATAAAGTATATATTTATATTTTGTTTCTTCTGGGGAATGAGCCACTTTGGGACTGAGATATTTTATCTTTGCTTTTTGGTTTTTTTAAATTTTATTTAATTTATTTTTTTTATACACAGGTCCTTATTAGTCATCAATTTTATACACATCAGTGTATACATGTCAATCCCAATCGCCCAATTCATCACACCACCACCACCACCCCCCGCCGCCGCTTTACCCCCTTGGTGTCCATATATTTGTTCTCTACATCTGTGTCTCAATTTCTGCCCTGCAAACCGCTTCATCTGTACCATTTTTCTAGGTTCCACATATATGCATTAATATACGATATTTGCTTTTCTCTTCCTGACTTACTTCACTTTGAGTGACAGTCTCTAGATCCATCCACGTCTCAACAAATGACCCAATTACGTTCCTTTTTATGGTTGAGTAATATTCCATTGTATATATATACCACATCTTCTTTATCCATTCGTCTGTCGATGGGCATTTAGGTTGCTTCCATGACCTGGCTATTGTAAACGGTGCTGCAATGAACATTGGGGTGAATGTGTCTTTTTGAATTATGGTTTTCTCTGGGTATATGCCCAGTAGAGGGATTGCTGGATCATATGGTAACTCTATTTTTAGTTTTTTAAGAAACCTCCATACTGTTCTCCATAGTGGCTGTATCAATTTACATTCCCACCAACACTACAAGAGGGTTCCCCTTTCTCCACACCCTCTCCAGCATTTGTTTTTTGTAGATATTCTGATGATGCCCATTCTAACTGGTGTGAGGTGATACCTCATTGTAGTTTTGATTGGCATTTCTCTAATAATTAGTGATGTTGAGCAACTTTTCATGTGCTTCTTGGCCATCTGTATGTCTTCTTTGGAGAAATGTCTATTTAGATCTTCTGTCCATTTTTGGATTGGGTTGTTTGTTTTCTAAATATTGAGCTGCATGAGCTGTTTATATATTTTGGAGATTAATCCTTTGTCTGTTGATTCATTTGCAAATATTTTCTCCCTCAATATTTCATTCTGAGGGTTGTCTTTTCATCTTGTTTATGGTTTCCTTTGCTGTGCAAAAGCTTTCAAGTTTCATTAGGTCCCATTTGTTTAGTTTTGTTTTTATTTCCATTACTCTAGGAGGTGGATCAAAAAAGATCCTGCTGTGATTTATGTCAAAGAGTGTTCTTCCTATGTATTCCTCTAACAGTTTTATAGTGTCTGATCTTACACTTAGGTCTCTCATCCATTTTGAGTTTATTTTTGTGTATGGTGTTAGGGAGTGTCCTAATTTCATTCTTTTACATGTACCTGTCCAGTTTTCCCAGCACCACTTATTGAAGAGACTGTCTTTTCTCCATTCTATATCCTTGCCTCCTTTGTCATAGATTAGTTGACCATAGGAGCATGGGTTTATCTCTGGGCTTTCTATCTTGTTCCATTGATCTATGTTTCTGTTTTTGTGCCAGTACCATAGTCTCTTGATTACTGTAGCTTTGTAGTATAGTCTGAAGTCAGGGAGCCTGATTCCTCCAGCTCCGTTCTTTTCCCTCGAGACCGCTTTGGCTATTCAGGGGCTTTTGTGTCTCCATACAAATTTTAAGACTTTTAGTTCTAGTTCTGTAAAAAATGCCATTGGTAATTTATAGGGATTGCATTGAATCTGTAGATTGCTTTGGGTAGTAGAGTCATTTTCACAATGTTGATCCTTCCAATCCAAGAACATGGTATATCTTTCCATCTGTTGATATCATCTTTAATTTCTTTCATCAGTGTCTTATAGTTTCTGCATATAGGTCTTTTGTCTCCTTAGGTAGGTTTTTTCCTAGGTATTTTATTCTTTTTGTTGCATTGGTAAATGGGAGTGTTTCCTTAATTTCTCTTTCAGATTTTTCATCATTAGTGTATAGGAATGAAAGAGATTTCTGTGCATTAATTTCATATCCTGCAACTTTACCAAATTCATTGATTAGCTCTAGTAGTTTTCTGGTGGCATCTTTAGGATTCTCAATGTATAGTATCATGTTATCTGCAAACAGTGACAGTTTTACTTCTTCTTTTCCAATTTGCATTCCTGTTATTTCTTTTTCTTCTCTGATTGCCATGGCTAGGACTTCCAAAACTATGTTGAATAATAGTGGTGAGAGTGGACATCCTTGTATTGTTCCTGATCTTAGAGGAAATGGTTTCAGTGTTTCACCATTGGGAATGATGTTTGCTGTGGGTTTGTTGTATATGGCCTTTATTATTTTGAGGTAGTTTCCCTCAATGCCCACTTTCTGGAGCGTTTTTATCAAAAATCAGTGTTGAATTTTGTCAAAAGTTTTTTCTGCATCTGTTGAGATTATCAGATGGTTTTTATTCTTCAGTTTGATAATATGGTTTATCACATTGATATATTTGCATATATTGAAGAATCCTTGCATCCCTGGGATAAATCCCACTTGATCATGGTGTATAATCCTTTTCATGTGTTGTCGGATTCTGTTTGCTAGTATTTTTTGAGGATTTTTACATCTATATTCATCAGTGATATTGGTCTGTAATTTTCTTTTTTTGTAGTATCTTTGTCTGGTTTTGGTATCAGGGTGATGGTGGCCTCATAGAATGAGTTTGGGAGTGTTCCTTCCTCTGCAATATTTTGGAAGAGTTTGAAAAGGAAGGGGGTTAGCTCTTCTCTAAATGTTTGATAGAATTCACCTGTGAAGCCATCTGGTCTTAGACTTTTGTTTGTTGGAAGATTTTTAATCACAGTTTCAATTTCATTACTTGTGATTGGTCTGTTCATATTTTCTGTTTCCTCCTGGTTCAGTCTTGGAAGGTTATACCTTTCTAAGAATTTGACCGTTTCTTCCAGGTTGTCCATTTTATTGGCATAGAATTGCTAGTAGTAGTCTCTTAGGATGCTTTGTGTTTCTGTGGTGTCTGTTGTAACTTCTCCTTTTTCATTTCTAATTTTATTGATTTGAGTCCTCTCCCTCTTCTTCTTGATGAGTCTGGCTAATGGTTTATCAATTTTGTTTATCTTCTCAAAGAACCAGCTTTTAGTTTTATTGATCTTTGCTTTTGTTTTCTTTGTTTCTATTTCATTTATTTCTGCTCTGATCTTTATGATTTCTTTCCTTCTGCTAAATTTGGGTTATGTTTGTTCTTCTTTCTCTAGTTTCTTTAGGTGTAAGGTTAGATTGTTTATTTGAGATTTTTCTTGTTTCTTGAGGTAAGCTTGTATAGCTATAAACTTCCCTCTTAGAACTGCTTTTGCTGCATCTCATAGGTTTTGGACTGTCGTGTTTTCATTGTCATTTGTCTGCAGGTATTTTCTGATTTCCTCTTTGATTTCTTCAGTGATCTATTGGTTATTTCATAACGTATTGTTTCGCCTCCATGTGTTTGTGTTTTTAATGTTTTTTTTCCGTGTAATTCATTTCTAATCTCATAATGTTGTGGTCAGAAAAGATGCTTGATATGATTTCAATTTTCTTAAATTTACTGTGGCTTGATTTTTGACCCAAGATGTGATCTATCCTGGAGAATGTTCCGTGTGCACTTGAGAAGTGTAATCTGCTGTTTTTGGATGGAGTGTCCTATAAATATCAATTAGATCTACCTGGTCTATTGTGTCATTTAAAGCTTCTGTTTCCTTATTTATTTTCATTTTGGATGATCTGTCCATTGGTGTAAGTGAGATGTTAAAGTCCCCCACTATTATTGTGTTACTGTCGATTTCCTCTTTTCTAGCTGTTAGCAGTAGTCTTATGTATTGAGGTTCTCCTATGTTGGGTGCATCTATATTTATAATTGTTATATCTTCTTCTTTGATTGATCCCTTGATCATTATGTAGTGTCCTTCCTTTTCTCTTATAACATTCTTTATTTTAAAGTCTATTTTATCTGATATGAGGATTGCTACTCCAGCTTTCTTTTGATTTCCATTGGCATGGAATATCTTTTTCCATCCCCTCAGTTTCAGTCTGTATGTGTCCCTAGGTCTGAAGTGGGTCTCTTGTAGACAGCATATAGATGGGTCTTGTTTTTGTATCCATTCAGCAAGCGTGTTTCTTTTGGTTGGAGCATTTAATCCATTCATGTTTAAGGTAATTATCGATATGTATGTTCCTATTACCATTTTCTTAATTGTTTTGGGTTTGTTTTTGTAGATCCTTTTCTTCTCTTGTGTTTCCCACTTAGAGAAGTTCCTTTAGCATTTGTTGTAGAGGTGGTTTGGTGGTGCTGAATTCTCTTAGCTCTTGCTTGTCTGTAAAACTTTTGATTTCTCCATCAAATCTGAATGAGATCTTTGCTGGGTAGAGTAATCTTGGTTGTAGGTTCTTCCCTTTCATCACTTTAAGTATATCATGCCACTCCCTTCTCGCCTGTAGAGTTTCTGCTGAGAAATCAGCTGTTAAACTTATGGGAGTTCTCGTGTTTGTTATTTGTCATTTTTCCTTTGCTGCTTTCAATAATTTTTCTTTGTCTTTAAGTTTTGCCAGTTTGATTACTATATGTCTCAGTGTGTTTCTCCTTAGTTTTATCCTGTATGGGATGCTCTGCACTTCCTGGACTTGGGTGGCTATTTCCTTTCCCATGTTAGGGAAGTTTTCAACTATAATCTCTTCAAATATTTTCTTGGGTCCTTTCTCTCTTTCTTCTCCTTCTGGGATTCCTATAATGCAAATGTTGTTGCGTTTAATGTTGTCCCAGAGGTCTCTTAGGCTGTCTTCATCTCTTTTCATTCTTGTTTCTTTATTCTGTTCTGAAGCAATGAATTCCACCATTCTCTCTTCCAGATCACTTATCTGTTCTTTTGTGTCAGTTATTCTGCTATTGATTCCTTCCAGTGTATTTTTCCTTTCAGTTATTGTATTGTTCATCACTGTTCTTTAATTCTTCTAGATCTTTGTTAAACATTTCTTTCATCTTCTTGATCTTTGCCTCCATTGTTTTTCCAAGGTCCTGGGTGATCTTCACTACCATTATTCTGAATTCTTTCTCTGGAAGTTTGCCTATCTCCACTTCATTTAGTTATTTTTCTTTGGTTTTATCTTGTTCTTTCATCTGGTACATAGCCCTCTGCCTTTTCATCTTGTCTGTCTTTCTGTGAATGTGGTTTTTGTTCCACAGGCTGCAGGATTGTCTTATCTTTGTAATAAATGACTGTATAATTAGAAACTCTCCGAAGTCTCATTAAACCTTAACTTTCTAGGATTGTGGTTACCATCAGTCATCATAAGTAAGTGTGTCAGGTAGAATATTTATCTAAAAGAAAAGCTGAAATCATCAAATAATATTTATGTAGTAGTAAACGTAAAATTCTTTGAAGGAGACAGAAAGAGAATTTTAAAAAGAGAAATAAGGCTACTATTTATTGAGCACTACCACATTCTGGATGGAAAAATATTGTAATAATAATAGCAACAGCAATAACAGTCACTGGTAAAATGGGTGCAGGTAAAAGTCTCAGATGTCAGGCTTTGGGCTTGACGCCCGTGTACACATTGTCTCATATCTTACCGTGAAACAAATCCTAACATAATCCCCATCTTACAAGTGAGAGATCTGTGACACAGAGAGATTCACTCACTTGCCAAGGTCTACTGAGGTTGTGAAGCATGAGTTCAAACCCAGCTGTCTGTCCCCAGGGTCTGTTCTCTCTCTCACTCAATTCTGACAACCCTGGAAGATGGGCATCATCCACTGATGTAGATATTAGTTTCCCCAGTACAGGGGGAGTTTAGGTGACTTCTCTAGGGTTACACACAGATTCTACAGCAAGGATGTTAACCCAGCCCTTTTTAAACACATGCTTGGGGCTTCCCTGGTGGCGCAGTAATTAAGAATCCTCCTGCCAATGCAGGGGACACAGGTTCAAGCCCTGGTCCAGGAAGATCCCACATGCTGCGGAGTAACTAAGCCCGTGTGCCACAACTAATGAGCCTGCACTCTAGAGCCCGTGTTGCTCGCCTAGAGCCTGTGCTCTGCAACAAGAGAAGCCATCACAATGAGAAGCCTGCACACCACAACCAAGAACAGCCCCTGCTCACCGCACCTAGAGGAAGCCCACGCACAGCAAAGAAGACCCAGTGCAGCCAAAAAACAAATAAATAAAATCTAAAAAAAATTAAATAAACACGTGCTTTCCACTATACTGTGCTAAATTTACCTCCTTTAGAGTTTTTTTACTTGTGATGAGAGATTAATGAATGCTGAATTGGATATCTGACTATAATTAGATGTGCCTCACAAAAGAAAAATCAGCAGATCAACACTAGGTTTCACACTAGCTATAAATATTCACATCACAGTAACATCCTTTTTTTCAAATTGACCTGTTACATAGTTTTCCATAGGAATCAGTTCCTGTCACTGAAATGGGACAGTTTCACAATTCTAAATGTGCTTGCATTCCAGTGACTAAACTGATGGTGTCTCGGTGACATTTTTCTTTTTATTCACAGATTTAGTAAGGTAAAGTGAGCCTTGGTTAATTATTTCTAAATTCTGGGACCCTATAGAAAACACTCTCAATGTAACCATTCAGTTTCAGTGGAAATACACAAATAGGAAACAGACATGTAATCTGGGCTTTGACTAGGGTGGAAGAGAACTGCTATTTCTCTGGGGCTTTCTGGTGTGCAGGAAATTGCTATGGATTAAGGAAATGCCAATATAGCTTCCCAGTTAGCCCACTTCAGAAATGTATATATGCTCTCCCTTTCCTTAATCTTCTTTTGTTCTCTTCCTTACTCCTCTCTTTTCCCTGTGGAATGTGTGTATTTGGGCAGCTTTACCTGGTTTGGATTTGATGGGAGAATGGACCAGAAGCTGGATCTCTCAGTGCTGGGCCCTCTGCTGATACAAGCAGAAATTGAGCCAGTTAGACCAGAATTAAGCCCCCTATTCACTTCAGGTATGCCATTTAGCAGCTAGAGAGTAATGATGGTTTTTATTCCTCCTGGCATTAAGTCTGAGAGGCAAACTAATAAGTAACAAGAAAATTCAAAATTAAAGCTGACATGTCTTCCTTAATTCTCCCTAAGGTGCTTGAGTATGATTATTATTTAATGCTTCTTTGTCCCTTAAATATAGGGGGTACCAGTCAACATATGAAATTGTTTCAGATAATAGAAATTTTCCTGAAAACTAAGACCATAATACGAAAAAGTACCAGAGTGGCTGAAAGTGTGGCGTTCTAAAAGCCTAAGGTGCAGACTAATGCAGAGGTTTCTGTGCAGTGCTGGGCAGGGTTTTTCAAGAGTTTCTGTCATTTTGTGACGTTTTCCTTCCTCATATAGCCCTCAAGCTCAACCCTATTGTATCATCACATTTTGCTTTTCAGATTCACCACCATCGATGGTGGGTCAGGAATATCGTCCATGTACACAAAGCACAGTGCACTATAATATTTGAAGATGGAAAAGAAAAGATTCTTCAGTCACTAGGCAAGCCGACCTCAGGGCTGGGAAGCAAATTATGCCAGCCCAGGATGTCTGCTTAGAGAATCACTGTGGTGTGGCAGGTGATGAATGAGTGGTTTTCATGGCCTCAGGCTTCCCAAGAGAGAGAGGCTAAATTGGAAGATGATTTAAGCAATCATGGTGGGTAAGTCTGACAGAACTCAAATACCACCCCTTATCTCTCTGCTTGCATGAGGAGTGATGGCAGGACTGGGTCTTGACTTGTGGGATGTTCAATATAGAGATGAGAAAAATCATCTTCCTTATTCATTCTTCCTCTTTGAAATGAAAATCTGCTCAAGCAGAACAAAATTTCTTTATATCAGGAGTGTTGCTGATCCAGAGAAAAGGGCCTGCAAAGTGTTCACCTTTCCAGTGGCGGTTAGAAGCTGGCATTGGCAACATGGCACCCAGCTTTTGACTTCACCCGAGTATGTCAAGTCTTTTCATATTCAAGCCCCATCAACTACCGCAGAGATATGAAAGACCACTTTATCTTTTGAAAGAACCTAAACATAGGGCAAGTTTGTTTTACTCCATAGATTTTGAAATGGAATTTATTATTAGAAGAAACTAGAAGTTGAATATTCATTAGTACCCTTGATCCTCTTTTGAGCAGAAGACTTGAAAGAAGCCTGGGTTTGGAAGAATTTTTTTAATCTTCTCTTTTCCTGTGCTTTTGGGGCCAATGTTAAGTTCTGTCATCTTTAGGGCATGTTCATTTTAACTGTCTTTTACTTATAAGCTTTAGCTCTTTCAGGAAATTGTTTTTTGATTATGTTACCTAAACGGCAGAAATTGGCTTCCATCTCACATCATCTCTGCATTATGAAAATGCAGCTTGTTGTGCAGAGTTTTAAGGGACTCTTTAGGGCCATTACATATTAATGTTATATACTAAGAACTACTAAAGCATTCCAAATAAAATATATTAACCAGTTAAATGTTCTGTTTTATTTGTGATCATGAGTGAAAAGGACAAGCTAGTTATCTTCGTGGTCATTTAGAAAAAAATTGTTATAATCTAACACAAACTTAGTCTCCTCATATAAGGCAATGTAATCATATAATTCCAAGGAAGCCTAGAATTTATTACTCTCTCTTTTTGATACTCATCTTTAAATGGTGAAAACAAACAAAAACAATTTCAACCTACTGTTGATTATTTAAGTATGAAGTACTTATAGTAAATTCTTAATCTAAGACTTTTTTTCTTCTGTCAGCAAGAAGAATGGGTTAACACTTAACTTGTTTTCAGCTGGTATGTACTTAGGGATTCTGAACACTTGGAAAATATAATGCTAACTGGTCAAGCAGGTAGAAGGGGCAGAGAGTAGGAAAGAAGGTGAGACAAAAATACATCATTTTAAAATTATTTGTCCCACTTTTGTCTCTCAACCTGAAAGGAGTACTATTTTCTCATCAAATATTCACTCAAATATTTCATATTAAAACTTTGTTCAACCAAGTTAACAACCTATAAATTTGGGCCCTGGGTGCTTTCTTTTCAAACAGATGAGGTGGAGTCCCAGTGTAATACTGAGAGCCCTAGTTTAAAGTCTGGCAACATCTAGAATGTCTGTTCCCCGCTCAGCCAATCGTTTTAGATCAGGGTAAGTCATATAACTTTTCTGGGCCTATCTCCTCATTGACAGTAATAGACCTTGGACTAGATTCATTCAACAGATATTTACTGAGCTTTGAATATGTGCCATGAATAATGCTTCACTTAAGCATTAAAAAAGTAAAAAGCAGCCTCATCTTCAAGGAACTGAGAGTTAATAGGAGAGACACCTGTAAAAACTAATGTGTGTAATAAAGTGGGGTTTTTTTTAACTGAAGTATAGTTGATTTACAATGTTGTATTAGTTTCTGTTGTACAGCAAAGTGATTCAGTTATATATATATATATTTTTTCATATTCTTTTCCATTATGGTTTATTATTGAATACAGTTCCCTGTGCTACACAGTAGGACCTTGTTGTTTATCTATTTTATACATAGATAAATACAGTTTTTATATAGTTTGTATATAAACATAGTTTATGCATAGTTTGTGTCTGCTAATCCCAAACACCTGACTTATCCCTCCCCCACCCCCTTCCCCCTTTGGTAACCATAAGTTTTTTTTCTATGTCTATGAGTCTGTTACAGTTTTGTAAATAAGTTCATATTGTGCCATATTTTAGATTCCACATATAAGTGATATCGTATTGTATTTGTCTTTCTCTTTATGACTTACTTCATTTAGTATGGTAACCTCTAGGTTCATCCATGTTGCTGCAAATGTCCTTATTTCTTTTTTATGACTGAGCAGTATTCCATTGTGTATATATACCACATCTTTATCCATTCATCTGTCAATGGTTATTTAGGTGGCTTCTATGTCTTGGCTCTTGTAAATAGTGTTGCTATGAACATTGGGGTGCATGTATCTTTTCAAGTTATGGTGTTCTCTGAGTGGATGCCCAGGAGTGGGATTGCCAGACCATATGGGAACTCTATTATTTTTCATTTTTTAAGGAACCTCTATACTGTTTTCCATAGTGGATGCAGCAATTTACATTCCCACCAACAGGGTAGGAGGGTTCCCTTTTCTCCACACCCTCTCCAGCATTTGTTATTTGTAGACTTTTAATGATGGCCATTCTGACTGGTGTGAGGTGGTACGTCATTATAGTTTTGATTTGTATTTCTCTAATAATTAATGATGTTGAGCATCTTTTCATGTGCCTATTGGCCATCTATATGTCTTCTTTGGAGAAATGTCTATTTAGATCGTCTGCCCATTTTTTGACTGGGTTTTTTTTGTTGTTGTTATTGAATTGTATGGGCTGTTTGTATATTTTGGAAATTAAGCCCTTGTCAGTCACATTATTTGCAAATTTTTCTCCCAGTCTGTAGATTGTCTTTTTGTTTTGTTGACGGTTTCCTTTTCTGTGCAAAAGCTTCTAAGTTTGATTAGGTCCCATTTTTAAAATTTTGCTCTATTTCTCTTGCCTTGGGAGACTGACCTAAGAAAACGCTGGTACGATTTATGTCAGAGAATGTTTTGCCTATGTTCTCTTCTAGGAGTTTTATGGTGTCATGTCTTATATTTAAGTCTTTAAGCCATTTTGAGTTTATTTTTTTGTATGGTGTGAGGGAGTGTTCTAACTTCATGGATTTACATGCAGCTGTCCAGCTTTCCCACCACGACTTGCTGAAGAGACTGTCTTTTCCGCATTATATATTCTTGCCTCCTTTGTCAAAGATTAATTGACCGTAGGTGGGTGGGTTTATTTCTGGGCTCTCTATTCTGTTCCATTGATCCATATGTCTGTTTTTGTGCCAATACCACACTGTTTTGATTACTGTAGCTTTGTAGTATGTCTGAAGTCTGGGAGGGTTATGCCTCCTGCTTTGTTCTTTTTTCTCAGGATTGCTTTGGCAATTCTGGGTGTTTTATGGTTCCATATAAACATTAGGATTATTTGTTCTAGTTCTGTGAAAAATGTCAGGGCTAATTTTATAGGGAGCACATTAAATATGTAGATTGCTTTGGGTAGTACAGCCATTTTAACAATATTAATTCTTCCAATCCAACAGCATGGGATATCTTTCCATTTCTTTGAATCATCTTAAATTTCCTTTATCAATGTTTTACAGTTCTCAGCATATAAGTATTTCACCTCCTTGGTCAGATTTATTTCTAATTGTTTTTTATGTGATTTTTAAAAGATTGTTTTTTTACTTGCCCTTTCTGATATTTCATTGTTATTGTAAAGAAATGCAACAGATTTCTGTATGTTAATCTTGTATCCTGCTAACTTGCTGAATTCATTTATCAATTCTAGTAGTTTTTGTGTGGAGTCTTTAGGGTTTTCTATATATAGTATCATGTCATCAGTATATGATGACAATTTTACCTCTTCCCTTCCAATTTGGATACCTTTTATTTCTTTTTCTTTTCTGATTGCTGTGGCTAGGACTTCCAATACTATGTTAAATAGAAGTAGTGAGAGTGAGCATTCTTGTCTTGTTCCAGATTTTAGGGAGAAGGCTCTCAGCTTTTCATTATTGAGTAGTATTTTGGCTGTGGGTTTGTCATAAATAGCTTTTGTTATGTTGCAGTATGTTCCCTCTATACCCACTTTGGTAAGTTTTTATCATGAATGGATGTTGAATTTTATCAAATACTTATTCTGCATCTTGTAGTAAAGTGGTTTTGATACTATTACAGATATTTACATAAGGTATAAATTTTTTGTGTTGGGGCAGAGCACCAAAGAGGAGTAGTTAGTCCTATCTGGGTTTAGGTGAAGGAAGAGAGATTGACAGAGACTTTACAGAGAAGATGCTTGAACTGAATTTGAGTATTATTCTCTAGATGAACAAGGGATAGAAGGTGTAAGAGCACAGGCCTGTAGGACTAAGTCAGCATAATGCCTCAGGACCTAATAAAGGTCCTGTATGGCTGGAATATAAGTATGAAATGAAATATGCAAGTGATGGCTGGAACAGATGGAAAAGGCTTCCCATGACACACAATTCTGGATTTTTGTGAGAAGCCATGACACAGTTCCAAGTAGAGTTTGCCAACGTTCATATATGTGTTCTAGGAAGACCACTCTATCAAAGTATGGCAAAGACTTGGAGAGAGCAAAGATTAGAAGCCAGAAATCAAGTTAGGAGGTTATTACAGAGGCACAGGGGAGAGGTAATGAAGGTGAGAGTAGTGGCTATGGAGTGGAAGGGAGATAACTGTAAGACATGAGGAAAGTGATTTGTCTAAAGTCACTGAATGGATGAGGGGTGAAGAAAGAAGAGGAAAGTCTCTATCATACCTTTCAGCTTCCACCTCCCATGAGTCAATTATTCAAGACTCAATGGAAGATTTTCATAAACACACTTAAATAAATATATTTTTAGAGCTTGATAAAATGTCTTATTGTTTTGAAATTCTTGCTTTTAAACTATTAGAATCATTGTGTTTTTGAAGGGAACTGAATAATGTTAGTGCCAAATGAGTCAGGTATAAAAACTTGATTCTTTATTCAGAAGACATACCATTGACAAGTAAATGGGTACTGTTAAGTCACCCTGAATCATGTGGCATATTGTGAGGAGCCAAAACAGTCCAGTTGTGCTTACATTCAGAAATTCTATGAGATAGCTTAATATAAATACCCAGGAGACTCAGAGAGCCAGAAGCAAGAACAGAGCCTGTAAGTGGCATCCACAGCTAACCCGAAGTCAGAACTCATGCTTAAAATTCCTATTACCCATCCCCACCCGCCTCCAAGTTGATTTTCTTTTTTTCGACTCTGGGTGTGTTTGTCACTTACCATACCATGCAAATTTCTTGAGAGTGTTTCTCGTTGATCCCATCCCATTCACTCCATCTCCCTATAAGAACACTCCAATAACTTGGCTCTCACAAAGGCCACCATGTCTTCCCGATTGCCAACTCCAGTGGAGTGTCTCACTCCTTATCCTACTTGATCTTTATGTCATGTTTATGAAATTCTCTCATTTGCCCTATGTGACATCACGATCACCCTTGTTTTCATTCACGTCTGTCCATTTTGCCACTGTCAGGTCTGTGGGCTCCTCCTTCCTGGAACTCTACATTCTCCCTGGGTCATTTCATCTACACATATGGCTTCTCTATATAGATAGTGTCTATTCTTTGGCCTCAGTCATGTCCTTATGTTCCAGAAACAGAAATCTAACTTTCTTTTGAACATCTTCACTTGGTTTGTTGTCCCTCGGGCAGCTCAAATTTAACTCATCCAAAACTGAACTCCTTCTTCCCCAGTTGTTTGCCTTTTGTGATTACAATCTCTCATCCTGTCATGACTAGACCCCTGCATTCTTCTGCATGCATATGTACCTTTTCATACTTTCTTCTCATGCATACCTCCCCACTCTAAGCAAGCTAAACCACTTTTATTCTCCCAGATATACTGTACTCTTTATAAACTCTGAGTCTTTGCACATGCTTAGGAGGCCTTCTTGATACACATAAAAACAGATACACACATACAATCCTTTACTTTATCTGGCTGAATTTTAGTGAATGTTCAAGCCTCTGTGAAAAAGTTACTTCCTCCAGAAAACTTTTCTGACCCCAGGGCTCCATTGTTAAATACCCATCTCTTGTAGTTTTATGGTGGCTTATACTCTATTATAGCAGTTGTCATTTGGGGTGGGAGGGAGTAAGAAGTAAGAGGGTAATTTTTGTCCCTTGGGGGCATTTGACAATGTCTAGAGATACTTGGTGGTAACAAAGTGTTGGAGTGCTACCAGCAGCCCGTGTGTAGAAGCCAGGAGGCTGCTAAATATCCTGCGATGTACAGCTCCCACAGCAAAGAATCATTCAGTACAAAATGTCGTTAGTGCTGAGGCTGAGAAACCCTATTCTGTTGTAATTGTGTACTATTTATTTTTCTGTTTCTGTCACTAAACTATAAGCTTTTGGAGAATAGAAACTGTGTCTTATTCGACATTGTATATACAGGAACTAATAGGTATATGCAGGAAGTAACAGGTTGCTTGGCATATAGTAGATGCTCAGTTAATATGAGTGCATAAGTGGGTGGACAGATTGATGGATGGTTTGAATGGGCTCCCATTCGAGCCCAGAGAGAAAACCTACATATGTGGACTGAAAAACTACATACATAATCGGTTCTGAGGTTATACTTCTAAAGTGGCCTTGATGCCACTTCTACTGTTTGAAGTCTGATCATGGAGAGCAGTAGGAGGGCTCAAACTATGGATTCATGTTTCCATTTCATTGCATATTTAAATATACATGATTTTACTTATTTAAATGTTTTCCTGTATTACGTGTTCAGTGAGATATAATAATGAATATGTGCCCATTGCTAGTAACTGACATGGTTCTAGGTACCTACTATAAGCAAGACATTTTAGCATGTTGTGCTGGGAAAATAGGGTTTGGTTTAAACTCTGGCTTAGTTTCAATATTGAGCTGTGTAAACCTAAGAATTATATTAATGACACTAATCATTAATTTTCTCCCCTATAAGCATAGTGTTGTTTTGATGATTACATGGACTAAAATAAAGTACTTGTTATAGAAAATACTTCTGCCTCTTCTCTAAACTACCTATATTAGTTAGGAATTGCACTTGACTCAGAAACAGAGTTCTGAAAATAATTGTTTATGGAGATAGTTTATTATTCTCCCACACAATAGAAGTCTGGAGGTCTGCAATCCAGGATTTGTATTATGCCCCCAGAACTTCACTGAGGAAACCAGCCTCTTCTAGCTCAACACTTTGCCAGTCCTAAATATGGCCCTGGTACTCAAAACGCCTACTGGAGCTCCAATCACCACTTCTGTTCGCCAGGCAGCAGACTGGAGGGCAGGTTGAAGAAGGTCATGCCCTCTTTCTTTTTTTTTTTTTAATGCGGTACGCAGGCCTCTCACTGTTGTGGCCTCTCCCGTTGCGGAGCACAGGCTCCGGATGTGCAGGCTCAGCAGCCATGGCTCCCGGGCCCAGCCGCTCCGCGGCATGTGGGATCTTCCCGGACCGGGGCACGCACCCGTGTCCCCTGCATCGGCAGGCAGACTCTCAACCACTGCACCACCAGGGAAGCCCCATGCCCTCTTTCTTTTAAGGAGCCTTCCAAAACACATTTCTGCTACAGTGTGTTCATGTGTAAATTCCTTAAGACCTAGCATCTTAGAATTTAAAGGACAGAAATGTAACATTTAAAGAATTCATTTTATCGTTTTATACCTAACATTATTTTACCACCTCCAAATGTGTGTGTGTGTGTATCCGTATATGTATGTATTCCCAGATAAGTTTACTATTTTTTGATGCAGACTTATGGAAATGGAGCTCATCACTTCTGACATTCAAAAATTATTTAATTTTAAAAATCACATTACTTACTAAGAAGAAGGTGGAAACAATGGCATCCCAGTAGCATTGAGCACACCCAATGTCCAGATCTGGATTTCTAAATACCATTATCTAATAAACAGACCTAGGCATCCTTGGAGATCAGTGTTAACATCACCAGTAATAAGTCATCACTATCATCTATTCCTTGGTATGAAGTGATGAAAAGGGCACTTTACCTCTGTGGTATTCTTTCAAAAAACTGGTAACTTCAGTCCAACCATGAGAAAAACATTTAAATAAACCCAAATTGAGGGATATTTACAAAATACCAGTACCCCTCAAACTTTTCAAGGTCAAGATAAAAAAAGAACAACTGAGAAACTGTCAGGGACTAGAAGAGACTAAGGAAGCTTGATGAGTAAGTATAATGTGGTATTCTGGGATTGTATCCTGGACAGGGAAAGGACATTAGTACAATATGAATAAAGTCTGGACTTTTGTTAATAGAAATGTACCAATATTGATTTCTCAATTTTGACAAATGTACCATGATAATATAAGATGTTCACATTAGAGGAAACTGGGTGAGGAGTATGTGAGAACTCTCTGTATTATCTTTGTAATTTTCTGTAAACTCAAATGTATTCCAGAACAGAAAGTTTTTTTAAAAATGAAAATTACTGACACACATTGAAAGCCTGTTACATTTACTTGTGTAGGACATTATCTACAGTATATGCATTTGAGTATATTTTCCAAGCATGCAGGGACTTTGTCTAGTTTGTTCTTTTGCTGTCTCCCCAGTATCTAAAGAACTACCTGACATAGAGTAGGCACTCAATAAATATTTGTTAAGTGTTGAATGAATGCACATATGTTGCCTTCTGAGAACAAATTTATGTGATAACCTAAGGATAGCACTATGGAAGAAAGCCCACACCAAAAATCCCTCTGATTGGGCTTCCCTGGTGGCGCAGTGGTTGAGAGTCTGCCTGCCGATGCGGGGGACACGGGTTTGTGCCCCGGTCTGGGAAGATCCCACATGCTGCGGAGTGGCTGGGCCCGTGAGCCATGGCCGCTGAGCCTGCGCGTCCAGAGCCTGTGCTCCGCAACGGGAGAGGCCACAACAGTGAGAGGCCCGCATACAGCAAAAAAAAAAAAAAAAAAAAAAAAATCCCTCTGATCTGTTTCTGAGTCATTGTGATTTTCCAATGTATTATTTTGTAAATTATTAAGGCATTCTGATTAGCCATCCATTGCACAGTCCAGGAGAATCAGCATACTTTTTCTCCATAATTTTCCTAATGGAACATTTTTTATAAAGGGGGATAGGTCCTGGAGGAGTTGGTAACTGACTGTCAGGTACTTTATTAGAAAAATAGGGGTTTGTGGCACTGATTCTAATTCAAGGAAACTGAAGCAATTTTATAATCCTGTGAGATTAACAGATCAGGTATTAGAAAGTGGCACGGTAGTAATTTTCTATAAATTAGTAATTTTCTCTCTATTAGTATAAAAAAAGTTCTAATGGGAAAGGCACTTGATTAAAACCCTAGCCTCACCGCTTACTACCTATGTGATTATAAGGAAGTTTTTTAGTCTCTCTAAGCCTCAAGCTCTAGTAACACTGGAATAGTGATGCCTCACAAGGTATATGTATAGCCCTCTACTAATGAAAATACAGGATAGATTACTATAACAGATGCTCAAGAATAGAGTGACTCTCACAAGCTAGACAGTTGTTTCTATCTCACCTAACAACCCAGGAATAGTATAACAGCTTTGTGGAAGCTCAAGCTACTCCATCTTGTTGCTTAGCCACCTCTGGTCTGCATTTCTTTTTTTCCCCCCACATGTTCAACTCACGCTCACTTCCACATTCCAGGTCGCAGGAAAGAGAAAATCTAAAGGAAACACATCTTTCCTTCTAAGGGCATGACCCAGAAGTTATCACTTCCACTTATATCTTATTGGCCAGAACCTAGTCATGTGACCCCAGATAGCTGCAATGGAGGCTGGGCAATGTTTTCTTTAGCTGGGAAGCAATTTGGCCAAACTAATACCTCTGGTATTGTGGAGATTGGCACGAAAACTAGCAGAGCCTGCCATAAGCACCCGGAATAGTGCCTTACACCCTGAGGCAAATGCTCCCCAAATGGTATTCTCTTCAAATCATCTCAGAGAGGATTAGTGTAAAAGGAGAAGGTAGGTGACAACATTTTATCAACTATGACTTTTGCATCAGTCAGAACTTAGCATAGACCTTCCTGGGAAGCTATGTTTGCATTTGAGAACTTGCTTATCTTCTTATAAATTACGACACAACTCCCAAGAAATAAGATTTATATTCATCCTAAGGAAAATACACTGCAGAATTAATATTTCAAAGTGTACTTGTCTTTATATGTAATGGCTTCAGCTAGCTTTCCTTCTAGCTCAGGAAACTCCGGTAGATTAATTTAAGAACTGTGCTCTGGTGGAAAAAGGAAGATACGAAGTGAATTATGTTACTTTTTTTTTTTCAATTTGCATGGTGCTTTCTGCTTTTTTTTTTTTTTTTTTTTGCGGTACGTGGGCCTCTCACTGCTGTGGCCTCTACCTTTGTGGAGCACAGACTCCGGACGCGCAGGCTCAGCGGCCATGGTTCACAGGCCCAGCTGCTCAGCGGCATGTGGGATCTTCCCGGACCGGGGCACGAACCCGTGTCCGCCACATCAGCAGGCGGACTCTCAACCACTGCGCCACCAGGGAAGCCCTATGTTACTTATTTTTAATGTAGAAATTCTTTTGTTTGCTCAGTTGTAATTTTGTTAATAAGAATTTTTCTACTATCTATTCTTTGCGTGGATTCAGTTTTAAACTTTCTGCCATAATTTATACTTACAGTTGTGGGACTGCATCTTTAGGACCTTTTTTCCTTTCTTCTATTGGTTTGATTTGATTGCTTTCCTGAGGATATTTACTTTAACCTGCTGAACTTGGACAGTTTTGTTCAGTTTTGTTTATACAGAGCCCCATTCATGCTAAGCTTGCCTAGGACATTCTTACATTCATGGACCCCAACTGTAGGTTGTCAGCACCTCATGTGATCTATCAGACCACACTGCTATCCTGCTGGTAGCTGGACAGGACTCAGCTGGCCCTGCTCTTTAGGTGACGTTGGCAGTATGAAGGATGACCATGATACTGATCATAGTAGTCAACTTGGGCTGCCATAACAAAATGCCATTGACCCGGCCAGTTAAACAACAGACCTTTATCTCTCACAGTTCTGGAGACTAGGAAGTCCAAGATCAAGGTTCCCACAGATGAAGTTTCTGGTGAGAACTCTCTTCCTGGCTTGTGAGTAGTTGCCTTCTCTCTGTGTCCTTACAAAGAGATAGTGCTCTGGTGTTTACACCTTCTTATAAGGGCATCAGCCCTACTGGATTATGGCCCTACCCTTAGGACCTCATTTAACTATCACCTCCTCACAGGCCCTATCTCCAACTACAGTCACATCGGGGATTAAGGCTTAAACATATGAATTTTGGGAGAATACGAATATCAGTTCATAATACTACTCTCCCTTTTATTTATCATGGCACCCACAAAGGGTGAATTTTTTTCTAATACTTTCCCTGTGCCATCCTGGGTAATCTACCTAAAATTTCCTAGAGTAGAAGAAAAGATTGTTGTAGAAGCTTCCTAAAGTCTCTCTCTCTAATGAGATATCTGGTTTAATGTTTTTTGGCCGCACAAAATGCTTTTGGAGTTATCAAACATTAAGATATTGCAATGCAATAAAATGATATTTATAAAGCACTCTACAAAGAACAGTTTTCTTGCTTACATTAGTTCTTGAATCTTCATGGTAACTCCATGAGAATTGTTGGAATGTTTTCTTGGCTCTATTTTATATATTAGAAAATTGAAGTTTGGAGAAGTTCGGTGATTTCCCTAAGGTCTCAGAGCTAATAATTGATTGACACTGAGACTTTATTCCAGGCCTTCTCATTTCTGGTCCACAGTAGACCAAATATGAGCTTGAATTTGGCTCTAGAGTCACTAAGGTTTGGATTCAATCCAAGTTTTGTCACTTATTAACAGTAAGTTGGCAAGTTACTTAACTCACTAAAATTCCTCAGTCTTCTCTGTGACATGGAAATAATAGAGCCCACCTCATAGGGTTCTAATGAAAATTAAATTATATAATGCATAGAAATCACTTAGCATAGCACCTGCTGCATAGAAAATTGTTCAGAATTGTTGGTTATTATTTTTAACAACATATTAAATCCTACTGCATTGAATTTAACTCTGAAATCAAATTTATACATTTTACTAGACTTTAGGATAAAATATTATGCAAACTATGTAGGCTATTGACTGATCTCAAAACACTCTACAAGTTTATAGGTGTTTAAATTCATAGCATGGATTTTATTGAGATGTGAGCATCTGAATTGTCACCTCAACATCTGTCTGTGTATGCTTATTCTTGACTGGTCAAGCAATAGATTAAAACAGTTAACAATTAGCAGGTATTTTAAACTCTACCAGTTATACTTTAAGCTAGCCAGTGGGATATTTTTAGTTATCTCGCTTTGGTTTGAGGTCATTTAGTGCTCATTAATAAAGGAAACTGAGTTTGGAATTCTCGTTTTTCATTTCACACCAGTAACAGTTAACATATGCTAATAATTGTGATCAAAGAAACATTAAAGAAGAAAAGATTTAGCTGCTTGAAATTTGCTAGACAGAAAAGTCAAATTATTTGTGACTTTTCTCCATGTTATCCAGGATTTAATCTATTGAAATATATATTTTTCCTATCAATCTGATTCTGTAAGCCCAAGATTAGAGGTCATTGTCACATAGATTTAGGTCAATGACTGAAAGGTACTCTCCTAATCTGCGCAGATTTTTCAAGTAATTTAATGTGTACGTCAGGGTAAATTAATAACACATACTTTAATTTGTTTTGCACATCAGTCCTGATTCTCATATGGAATAGGTAATTAGAGAATTTCATACATTTCTATATTTAATATGTGTGCATGTTTGTGGATGTACAAGTAAGGGAATGTTCTTATTCAGATAATTAGTTAAAGTTTCGTGCAGGAGGTCAAATAAGCTTTCCTCGGGTAAAAGAAACTACACCAAACCAGGAGTTAACACAGTTGGAGCAAAGTCTATTGCAATGTAAATGTCATTACCTCTGATCTGTGATCAGCTGAACAAACAGTGAAGGGCCAGTGTGACTTTCAGGCTTCAGGAACAGAATAAATGACTTTGAAATGTAAAAGAACTGCCTCCCATTAGTAGCATAGGTTAGTCAATTCTGAATCATCTTGACTGAGAATTAATGATACTGATGACTTGAGCTGATCCTAAACGGTTCTCAGTATCTGGTCAGGAACTATGAATACATGGATGAGTAAGGTGGATGATGGCATAAAATTATTTTCTTTCTATGCCTCATAGATGGTCTCAGAGTGACTGTACACACATGGTCAGACAGCCACACACTCTCTGATGGTTTTGATTTGAAAAGGCAAGATAAATAAACCTATGATATCAGTTTGTTTTTGTGTATAATTGTTTTAAGATACAGTTTAATCTGTGATATGTATTCAAAAAGGACAGTTACACATTACCTTGTATATAACACACTCATTGCCCTTGTAATATATGCTCATTGTGTTTTCCTTACTAACTTCTTGAGAGCAGAGACCATGTCTTACTCAGGATGAACACAGGGCCTGGTTCATAGTAGATGCTTAAGAAATATTTGAATGAATGTATAAATGGATTTGAGCTTGTGAATGGAAGTTTATGGTCCTTAAATGTGCAACATACATAAATAAAAACATGATATGAAGAATATATCAGTGTGTGTATGGATGTGCACACATGCACACACGTATATACCATATTCAGAGTATTGTCACTAGTTAAGTAATTAATGTCTAGGGTGTCTAGACACATAACAACATGTAATTAAATAATGAGTAATTGCCGAAGCAGCAAAAATATTTTAAACTTATTAGTTTCTTAATGTGAAAAAATGGACATATGTCAGTTTAAAAACATTATGAGAATTGAATATATCATCCCAAGAAAACTTACAGAAATTCAAGCCCACTGACATTTATTCATGGCCACCAGTTTTGGGGGACTTTTTGAACAAAGACAGACTTAGTTCAAACCACAAAGCAATTATTTTATTTATTTTTTCCCTTACTGTGGACAGAACTACTATTCATTTTAGTAATTTATGAAAAATACTGAAACCTAATTCTCCAAAATTTGTTAAAAATCAATTATAGTTGTTATATGAAGTTATACAACTTATAAGGTTTTAAGAAACCCTTAAATTAACCTGATTTCCCCCCCAAGATTAGTAATTATAAAAGAGTACAGGTCTAGTTGCCACATTTCCTACTAGAAATATACTGGCATAGCATGGACAGAGTTTCTATTTAAAGTAGATACCAGCTCTGTGTAATTCAAGAATTACAGTCATGGGTCTTACAGATGGAAAGGAGCTATAGTCACATCTACCTTTTGGCATGTTGTTAGAGAAACTGTATGTTCCACTGTGAACCTATGTATCTTATATATAATCAACTTTAGATTATCTGCTCGAATTAGAACTAGAAGCGGCTGAAAATGGAAAAAATTATTCTCATATCTCATCTGAGATAGCTTTGGCTTACTCCCCACTGATCTTGGCCTTAAAAAACAAGATCCCTTCAATCCAACTGGGCCTGGATAGCCTGCTAATTGCCTCATGGAGTGTTCTGAAGTCCTCAAAGAAAGTCTTCGTTTTTACTCTAGTAGCCCAGTGGTATAGGCCTTTTTCTCCGTGTCATATTTGCCCATTTACAGGTAATGATTAGTTTCTACTGCCTCAATATATTTTCACATCCAGCTTGCTTTCTTATGTCCTGTGTGAAGAATGCTTGAAGTAATCTACTAAGAGATTTTCCTCAATTCCTCTTTCTCTAGCAAAAGGACCAGTCTTTATTACCACACACTTAATTATTAATACCTTGATCAGGAAGGCAAACATACTAGGGTATCAGAGATTACTGGCACTAGTCCAGTGTAGATTACTGGATCCAATCAGTTGGGTTTAATCTATATTTGTTGAAATGCCTGAGTTTTTTAAGCCCATCGTGGATATGGGATTATAGCCGGGATCCAAACATCTCCTGCCTCCTGCCCTCTTTTCCAAATTATAACTGTAATATTAACATTTCTTTGACACCAGTTTTCTCTGAAATCATTATAAAATACATAAATCATTATGTTTGAGTTTGGCAATTGTTAAATAAACATTTGTGTAGAACTAGTTGTACCTAAAATGATTGGGGATAGAGCTATTTACAACACAATGTGGTAGGTATGGTGATGTGGAATGTAGGTGTTATAGGAACACAGTGGAAGGATACTTCATCCAGCCTTTGTTGTCCGAAGAGAGATTCCCTCTCTTAAAAAATGGGTAGAAATAGGCAAATTAAAGGGGAGGAACAGAGCAAAGGGTCAGTAGGAGAAAATCACAGAGGTGAGAAATAGTATGATATATACAGGGGATGAGACAAGGATAGTACAAACATGAATCTCAGATGATAGACGTCTCATTGTGGGGGACCATTTAAGCCATAATAGTGTAAATCACATGATGAAGGCAAAGGTCCATGGGCATGGAGACCCTGTTAGTATTGTTCATGCCATGGTCCCAAAACTGTGCATTGATCTGACACACAGGTCCTGGCCCTCAACAAATATTTGTTAAATAGATAAATGTAAAAAGGATTTTAAGCAGAAGAGTAATGTGTTTCAATTTGCTTTCTTTTTTTTTTTTTAATATATTGATCCTTTTTTAATTTTTTTTTTTTTTTTTTTTTTTTGGTACACGGGCCTCTTACTGTTGTGGCGTCTCTCGTTGCGGAGCACAGGCTCCGGACGCGCAGGCTCAGCGGCCATGGCTCACGGGCCCAGCCGCTCCGCGGCATGTGGGATAATCCCGGACTGGGGCACGAACCCGTGTTCCCTGCATCAGCAGGCGGACTGTCAACCACTGCGCCACCAGGGAAGCCCTCTCTTCCTCTTCTATACAGGTCTTTTATTATCTCAGGATATTCCTTTGGGATGAGTAACTTCATCCTCTCCCATTTCAGAGTAATATCTCTCAGCCCCAATAAGTTTGGTTCTAGAGATGGTTATGGGGCATCCAGCTGGCAATAGCCAGCAGGTATCTGGATATACAGAACTGAGACTTTAGGTGGAGGCCAGGCTCTGAGTAGCAGCTGTTGGCAGAGACAGTGTCCTGAGTGGCAGGGATGGCCCAGGGAGGGGGTGTAGACGGCCACCAGCAAAAAACCAATGGTGGAGCCCAAACATCCACACCCACAGAACCAGAAGAGGAAGAGCAGGCACCAGAGACAGAGCAACTTGATCAGAGAGGCCAGAGGAGGGCAGGAGAGACGTATCTCAGAAGGCAGGGCTGTAGAGAGGTTTAAGAAGGAAGGAAGGAGAGAGCAAGTGAAGCAAAGAGCTCCTTGGGCAAAACCCCTTTCTCTCCTATCAACCTGCCTCCCACTCAGTCCTCCATCCTTACCCAACTCTTTGGAACCCTAAGAGAAGACGATAGTTCATTGTATCTGTGCATATAAATGTTAATGATTTATGCCACGTGAAGATGTCATTTCTTCTGTGTGCAAGCATGGCTTTAGATTAGCTCCTTTTAGCATCGCTTCCATCTGGTTTGTTTATAGGTTTTGTGGCTTCTAATGGTCTTTTCCTATAAGTAGCAATAATTAATGTGACTATAATGCAAGTGTTTGGGTGGTTTGCATTTTCATGGTTACCCAGCAGATTTTACCGTTGTTTGCTCGGGGCTATTTTTCAGTCCTCTCTGCTCCTTGTGCAGGATGAAACAGATAAATACCTTGCTCAGAGCTAAACAGAAATAGTTTAGATTCTGCTTCCATGGACTTTCTGCTTTGTTGTTTGCACTAAGAGAACTGTAACAATTTTGAGAAGGATAAACAGAAAAGTTCCTTTTATTGTACCGTGTTCTGAACAAGGACAGTGCTGTGTGTCCAATTTGTATCAGTTTTAGTCTGTATTTTATCCACAAAAAGGTGCCGGTCTGTTTTTCCCTGAATAGATTGTGGTGTAGCTATGTTCCCCACACTGTAAATTGAGGTTTATGTGTAGGATTCAAATCCCTTAATCTAGGCAGGAGTAGTACTGCTATTAAAGTACCCTCATTTTGTTCACTTGTATTTGCCCATTTATCCTGGGGAAAGACTTTGTTATCAATCTTTAAGATCATTACAGTAAAGAAGTGATTTAAAAAATCATTCCTTTTGGTTCATAAGGATACAGGTCTGTGTAAAAGGTAAGTAAGATGGATCTAATAATAATGCTATACTTTTTATCATATGAATGTCAAACTTCATTATAAACCTTATTTTCTGTGGCATTTTGGTGAGTTTGTTTTGATTCTATTTCTTTTATGTTCGAAGAAACTGAAACATAAAAAAATTAAAATTTTTATCCAAAGCCATATAGGCATTAGGTCTGAATAACCTTGGCATTGCTGACACAACAACTTGAGATTTTCCTCCAAGCTTGTTTAAAATATTGATGGAGCCCTTGAAAGCTTTCTCATTCGTTTTTCTTTTTTTCCTTACATAGTATTGATTTCTATTTTTTTAACTTCAAACATTCACGCAACACAATTGTTAAAAAGTTCAAAACTAACTTTCTTAAATTTGGCTTTTAACCTAAATTTTAGAATTTTAAAAAAGACCTAACTATACTGCATATGATATGGCTAATGAATAATGAAGACTAATATTCATCAATATTGAGCAAACTGATATAATTTACTTTTAGAAAGTTTGTTTTCAAGAACTGAACCCATCCTTTAGGGGCTTTTGTTTGTTTGTTTTTGTTCTTATTTTTTCCTGGTAGCCACTACCTTCACAAAGGATTGTTGGCATATCAGTTGATGTTTAGCCTTACAAAATAAAAAATAAAAATTGTATTTTTTTTTCTAAAACTTAGTGCTATTACTTAAAATTTTCCTTTTCGTATTGATAGCCCATGTAAAGATCTTCGAGATTGAGAAAAGACTATAACTTAGATATATTGATAAGGATTAATTTCTGATATAGATATGCTATAAATTGCATGTGTAAAGTCTGAGAAGGTATATTAGGGAAGTATATGAATTAGCCATTCTCTAACTTTCTTTGTCTTTGAAGGATAAACACTTACTGAGTTGACATCACTGCTTGAGAGCAAAACGTTGAAATATTGACTAAATCTAAATCGTTGCTGTAATAGTTAAGACAACCCCAAATCAAATATAATTCTGGAAATTCAGACACATTGTCATTTACTGAATTGTTCTGGTAACTTTTATGATGGCCGTGTACTTTAAACAAATGAGTATCTCAGATGAATTATAAATGAGAGCCTCATTCAAGAATTCCCTTCTTCATGGCTGTCATTTGTCCACCCTTCCTCCTGGTGGTCGAAAAGAAGTGGGGCAGAGTGGGAGGCGGAGGCCACCACAGCCTAGCACTTAGACCCTGGGCACGCAGTCTCAGTGTGTGGTATTGAAAGATAAAAAACAAGAGCCCTGACTCTGAGGGATGCTGAGGTCAAAGCTCAGACAGCAAATTTCCCTTTGGGTTCACCCATCCCTCTGTGTTCCTTCCCTGTGATTGATCCCTCCATCTACCCATTGCTTTAATCCTTTGGGTGTCAGCCCCATATCAAATCACTTACCATGTCCTATTGATTCTGCCTCTTTCATCTGTCCTTTCTCACTACAGCCTAACCCTCAGTTCATGCCAGAATCGTCTCTCCCCTGGATTACTATAAAGCCACCTACTTGGACGTCTTAGCTCCACCCACCTCTGCCCCTCCTCCCCTTCCCCAGCAGCATCTCTTGAACATACACATAATCCATTCTCCAGCCACTGATGTTCCTTACACGTGAGTCTCCTCATGCCATGCCCTTTTTAGAATCTGCCTTTGACTCTCCACCACCTTTAGGTCAGATCTGAACGCATTAACACGATCCATGAGACCTGCATCAGTCTGGTCTCAGTTTACCTTTCCAGAAACATTTCTCATCCCAGAGACATATTTTAGTCAATACTGAAATACTTTCAGTTCAAGGTACCGTGCTTGCCCTGGCTCCAGGCCTGGTCTTTTGTGCAATTCTCTTTACTTAAAACAAATGTGGAACCAGCTCTTCCTCTTCTCCTTCCTCATTCCCTTTTGCCTAGGTAAATCTTATTCTTCAGATTTTCAGTTTAGACCTTCCTTTTTTCAGGAAGCCTTACTGGACACCTATGAAAAACTTATGTTCCCTCAGCATTCTCAGTATTACTCCCATGGTCACACTTATCACTCTGTGTTTTAAACGCCTGTGTATTCAAGTGGACCCTTCACACAGCAGGATCTGTGTGGGGGCAGGGACTGAGGGTTTCTTGTTTACGGTTATATCCATAGCACCTAGCACAGTGTGTGGCTTATAGTCAGCCATTATTAAATACCAGATGATGTTCAGATAGGTGGATTTCATCCCAGATCACCAGTAAAGATAGATCAGGGAAAATAGGAAGGAAAGCAGGTATGGAGTCATACCAAGGGGATAGAAGGACCAGGAAAGCTGAGAGAGCAGCACCGAAGAGGAGAAAATCAGGCAAGCTTGCCCTGTCCTACCATTTGTGAGGCCTCAGACAATAATACAAATTGAGGCCCACATATATCTAACTGTTATAAAGTTAAAAATCAAGCCACTAAACTGCTAAATGAAGTATATTTTATCCTCTTACCTTTACAAATATATATTCATGAAAGCCTGAGAAGACCAGGTATTATTTTAGAATTCCCAGACATGTCAAAGTTCTGTGCCAGAAGAAAGATGCACACAGTGACTCTGGAGTGTCGACACCACAGTCCCCATGGCCAGGCTCCATCTACGTTTCCTGAAAACGGCCATCCAGAGGCCGCTCCTGGGGCCCACACAGGTGTTGTCTACATCGGAAGTGGCTCCAGGGCCATTAGAGTGTGGACATATGGAATCCCAGGTGCCCAGAATGTGGCCTAGAAGGGGCAGTGGAAGAGCATAGACTCCATGTGGGCTGATCTCCTTGCCCTGCAGACTAGGGAGAAGCATGGCCAGAGAGGGTTGTGTCTGAGGCTGACATTGCAAGCAGGAGATGACCTGGATTTATTCTAGTGCATATACTCCTAGTGTCTTATCTGTGAGGGTGTAGCATGGGCAAGGACTGTCTAATATTGTATTTTTAAAGCCCCATTCAAATATATAAACATACCTTAAAGGTTGTAGATACAAGACCATGTGACTCTCTGTTCTGTTTATACAAGACCATGTGACTCTCTGTTCTGTTGTATTCTGGGAAGCAGTTTAGTACCTAAGAGCATAGTGTTTCAAGCTGAAACAGGGTTCTGAGTTGTGAGTTGGTTTGAATCCTGAGTTGTCCATTTACTGGCTGTGGAGCCCTGGGCAGAATGCTTCATCTGCTGAGTAGAGGTAATAAAATCTTCCCCTAGGATTGTAGTGCAAGTACATGAGGTTAAAAGTCTTTAAAGGCTTAGATCAAGTAAATGCTCAATAGATCACAGTGCTGTCATCATCATCATAATCACTGTCATTTTTACAGCTGTTATTCCTTACTGTCTGTAACTATTGAGATGACCTTGGGCAAGTCATGTAACCTCTCAGAACCTCAATTTCTTCATTCATAAAATAAGGTCTTTGGAGCAGAGGATAACTAAATTTCTGTCCAGTTAAGATCAGGGACTTTTTGGAGTTCCTTCTTTTTCAGTTTACATTAAACTGGAAGTTGACCCCCAGGCTACATTGTAAATTGTTAACAGAAGTTATCTACTATGCATATAATATCACTATATATTCTATTTCAAGCAAACCTGATATTGAAAATGTGAATCTTTTGTAAAAACTGAAAAACTCTGGATTAAATGTACAGTTTATGAAGCAAGTACTTGTGATTCATTGTAGAGTTCCTTTATTCACTGACTCTTCTAGTACATTAAAAATTAAATTTGATTTACAAAAGACATTCATTTTGCCTGCAACTTTTCAGGGACATATGCAGAGATTTTAAATCTCTTTGAATCACAGAATCCTTTGAGAATTGATTAAATCTGATTCCATTCTCCCAAAAAAGGAGCATGGTTGCAAATATTTGCATATAATTTTTGGAGGGCGGGGTGGTCCATGGATCCTAAGTTAAGAATCCCTGGCATAAAGCCAAAACAAGAACAAAGCCAGTGAAAATGGAATATGCCAAGGACATTGGAGGCATTTTTGAAATTGGACCTTGAAACACCTGGCCCTTTCCAGGATGAGAGAAACAGACAACTAACATTTATTGAAGGCATCCTCCATGGCAGACACTGTGCTAAGCATTTTATATGTGTTATGTTGTTCTTTCCTTTCCAAATCTAAACAAGACAGGTATTATTTCTGATGAGAAAACTGAGGTTCAGATAATAAGCAATTCTCCGAAGTCACATCGCTAAGTAAATAGCAGAAACAAAATTTGAACTGGGGACTGACTCTAAAGCTACTACTAGGCCACTACGCCTTCCAAGCTCCCAAATCTCGTGAAAGAAAAGATCACAAAAATGCAGATTTCTCTTCCTTAGTGAACTTCTTACAAGGGAACTCCCTAAGCCAGCTTCATGTTGATAGCCAATTCTTCCCTCTCCTGTGCTCTGTGCTGGCTCATTGGAGCTGGGCTGACTTGCAGGGGTGCTGTTGAGAAGGGGTAGGGTCCGCGGAGAGCTGAGGGATGCGGCATTCTCTTGGTTGGCCCTGACTCAAAAGTTCTGATCCCCTACGTGCCCCAGTAAAGGTTTCAGCTGACATCTGTGTGAAAGAGTTGTCAGCTGAGGAGCAGAGAAGCGGCCTGTCAGACTCAGAATGTCCCACTTGCCAAGTCTCACATGAGAAAAGTGAAGACAGGCCCCATTTGGAAAAGAAGAGCTGCTCTCCAAGAGATTTATTACATAAGGGTCATGTTGCAAAACATATGCTGTGCTCAGTAGACTCAACTCCTCCTTGATTCATTCACATTTCACAAGATAGCTAATTAATCTCTTTAAAACAGAGGGAATGGGTGGCAGAATAAATGAAAGGCCTTATATGAAGGACAAAACAATCTGAGTCTTATTGGAATCCTGTCTTGGTCCTGTAAGCTAATATTGAACATTCTTCATAAACAGCCTGATCCAGTACTGTGCAGAAACCACTGAGGTTTGCACACTTACAGACTTTATATATCAAGGTGAGGTCTGTATCCTCATGTTCTAACCTGTCAAATTAGAGCATTCTTGGTAAGTTGGAAATAGCACTCACAGATCCATTTTTGGTTTCAAGTCATTTTAAGATGTGCTATCTTATCACCTCAGACTTCACAATGTGTCCTAGAAAATCATGCTGTTTTCGCAGTGATATTAGAGGCACAGTGAGACGTGGTATTTGATTTAGATTTTCCTTATAATTTCCCACATGATATAGAACTGCTTCATGAAATCACTTGCTGCTAAGCATTTCAGACCTTTATTTGGCAGTAATGAGAAAAAACAACTACACTTGAAAATGTTCGGGAGTGAAGCATGCATATTTACAAGTAGCTGACATCTGATATGCAGTTTTTCTTATGTGCTATGTATGGTGCAAGAGATTTTCCTCTACTGTAAAGGAGGTACCTTCTTCTTATATCAGTGAGGCAGCATAGCATAGTGGTTTAAGTGTCAACTCTAGAGCCAGAATATGTGGGTTTGAGTCCCAGCTGTGCTACTTACCTGCTTTGTGACCTTGAGCAACACACTTAAACTTTGTACGTCTTGTTTTCTCATCTGGAAAATACAGATAATAGTAAGTTCCTCCCTTACTGAGTTAATCTGAAGATCGGGTGAATTAATATATGCATAATGTGCTTAAAACAGTGTTGCATATAATGTGTTATCTGTGTTAGCCATTGTTATACAAATGTGTAAATATGACCAATACATTGTACTTTAAGTGTTAGAGGGTTCAAAAAATAAGTTAGCTTCTCCTTAGTTTAGGATAAGGCTTTACGCCAAGTTTATTCTTATCTCTGTCTTGAGAAAGCGCTAACTAGGACGGCTACCATTCTTCTCTCTTATAGCAAGTGCGCATAGCAATCAGTGGGTCCCCCGGTATCTGTGGACTGAGGATCCTTGGGTACCAATAAATGGAAACATTCACCAAATATTTGGTAGATT
This sequence comes from Leucopleurus acutus, assembly GCF_964270905.1. Classification (NCBI taxonomy): domain Eukaryota; kingdom Metazoa; phylum Chordata; class Mammalia; order Artiodactyla; family Delphinidae; genus Leucopleurus; species Leucopleurus acutus. The sequence continues at coordinate 65,313,069 of NC_139149.1, read as the reverse complement.
GAATAAACGCCATGTCTCACACATACCCAATGTATTCTTGCCAAATGCATGTCAGCCCTACTGTAGAATGAAATACAGGCAGACCTCGTTTTATTACACTTGGCTTTATTGTGCTTCACAGATATTGCGTTTTTCACAAATTGAAGGTTTGTGTCGATGCCGTTTTTCCAACAGCATTTGCTTACTTCGTGTCTCTGTGTCACATTTTGGTACTTCTCGCAGTATTTCAAACTTTTTCACTATTATTATATTTGTTATGATGATCTGTGATCAGTGATCTTTGATGTTACCACTGTGACTCATTGAAAGGCCCAGGTGATGGTTAGCATTGTTTTGGAATAAAGTATTTTTAACTAAGGTATATACATTTTTTTAGACATAACTCTATTGCACACTTAATAGACTACAGTATTGTACAAACATAACTTTTATTTGCACTGGGAAACCAAAAAGTTCGCTTTATTGAGATATTTGCTTTATTGTGGTAGTCTGGAACTGAACCTGCAATATCTCTGACGTATGCCTGTCCCTTTATTTTAAATGTTACTGACTTCATAATAGTATTGCATATAATACTATGCATATACACTCAATGAATACTAAGGAAAAAGTGTGGTAATAATATGTGAGGAGTCCTTCAAACCATTTGGTGCTTTAAAAGTGTCTTCATATTGAATACTTGAAAAGGCTGGAGAAATGTAGTCATTCATTCATTTAAGATATGTATTGAATGCCTGCCACAGGCCTGACACTGTTCTAGAAGCTGGGAATAGAGCACCTAGAATATAGTTGTTGTTCTCATGGAGATTATATTCTAGTGAGAGACAATGAACCAGTACACAAATAAGATGAGATAATTTTAGAGACATAAGTGGCTGGAGTGAGTAAAACAGAACAATGTAATAGAAGGAAGACCTTGCTGAAGTCCTCAATGGTGTCTCTACTTCGCTGAGACACAACTGAATTGGGGGAAGAGAGTTCCACACTGAAAGAACAGCAAAGGCAAAAGCCTTGAGATAAGTATGAATTTGACATGTTTGGGAAAGGGAACAGAAGCTTAGATCTTGGGGGGGCAGTAAGAAGAGGTGATATAAGTTGAGGTTTTGGAAGTAAGCAGGGGCTTAATCGTGTAGTAACTGTAGGCCATGGTAAGGTGTTTGATTTTATTAAGACTGCAGCAGGAAACGACTGTGTGCTAGAGTAACATGATAAGATTTGTATTTTTAAATATTTTGCTTGGCTGTCGTGTGGAGAACCAAGTATGGGGTGCCTAAGTTGTCTCAGAAAGATCTGTTAAGAGCCATTTGCTGTAGTCTCAATAGATATTGATGGCCTGGAGTAGAGTGGGGCAGTGACATACAGAGAAGCAGGAAGATTTGCAATGTATGCTGAAGGTAGAAACCACAGGACTTGTTAATTGGATGTAGATGGTGATTGAAAGGAGGAACCATGGAATCACATGCAGTCAGCTCTCCATATCCCCGGGTTCCCCATCTGCGGACTCAACCAACCACTGCTCAAAAATATTCTAAAAACAAAATTCCTGAAAGTTCCCAAAAGCAAAACTTGAATTTGTTGTGAGCTGCCAACTATTTACATAGAATTTACATTGTATTAGGTATTATAGGTAATCTAGAGTTGATTTGAAGTTTACGGGAGGCGGTGCATAGGTTATATGAGAGTACTACACCATTTTATAAAGGGGATTTGAACACCCATGGGTTTTGGTATCAACGCAGGGGTTCTGGAACCAATCCCTGACAGATACCAAGGGACAACTGTATTTTCAGGTCTTACTAATGTCCTGTCTTCACAATGAAACTGTCTCCAGCCATTCTGTTTGTCTCTCCTTTTGGTACCAGTTGTTTTTTGAGCTCATAATCAGCTCCAGGTGCTTAGGACACATTAGTGAACAAAACAAAGATCCCTGCCCTTGTGGAAGTTATATTCTCTTCTGTACTACTTCTCCATCAGTGCCTGTAATTCACACTAAATTTGATGTGTCTTTGCATTAGTCTCTAATTATTTCAGATACATTATTTTTGTTCTCCAAATAGATGGTCAGCTTCTTAAGGACCAGGGACCACAGTAATGTCTAGCTTAGTGCTGGCGGTTGCAAAAAGGAATAGTGAAAATGTGTCTTTTTCATAGATAACTTCTTGTATATAGGCTTGCCTACTTTAAATAAGTAAATTTGTGAAAATCTAAAATTGCAATTCAGATAATTGGAAAGCCAATCACTTTTCCATTAGAAAGGGATTATTTACTCACTCAAGAGTTAATTTAAAATAAAGGATTCCCCTAATGAATGTAATTAAAAGTTTGTTAACAGGTCATTATGTATTTGTCAGGGGATACAGTAAAGGAACTGAAGCTAGAGTATCAGGAGCCACAATCAATTTTAAATTATGCAAAATGAAGACAAAGAAGCTGAAATTTAGAGTTCTAAGTAAAAAAGAAAATAAGTTCTGATTTCTAAAAATTCAAACATACAGACAGCTTTCCAGAGAACTTCCATTTTCTAAATTTACAGTTCATAATTGACAATTATAAATTATTTCTTTAACCAGATCACATTCATGCTGGCAATGAAAGGTAATCATTTGAATACACAAGAAAATTGGCTTTTGGTTATAGCTTTCTAAGTGTGTCTTAAAATATAAAGAAGAAAACAAAATTCATGGTTTTCTGTTTTACAAGGAAGACTGAGCATCTTCATAAACATTCACAGGATATTGACTCCTTTTCAAGACTCATAATAATGTTGGCATTGAAGTGCTATTGCTAGTGTAATGTTCTGTCTAACACATCTGTGGGTTAGTTAAGCTTCTGAGGACTAACCCAGGAATCCAGTGACCATTTATAACCTTGCTTCTAGGAAAAATGCTTCTGAATTCTAGAATACTAACTTTAAACCCAAGGTTAGGAACACACCCCAATTATTAGGAATCCTCTTAAGCTTGTTTCTGTAATTCTCATAATCCATTTACTCTTTGAAGACCATCATAATTATCAATGGCAAAGAAAACCTTTAATCAGGTGGTATACAGCAGCACAGTTCTTATAATGAGAATGCATTGATAGATGTTCCCTTTACCTCATTCATTCATTCAACACATTTATTGAGTGCTTCTCTGGGCAAGGAACTAGGCAAACAGCAATAAATCAATTCTGGTCTCTAACCCAGAAGAGCTTACAGCTCCTTGGGGAAGAAGACACATATACAACAGAATGTCTTAAGTACAATTAGGGAGGTATAAATGAAATGTATTGCAGATTCAGAGGAGAGCAAGATGCTTTCTTCTGATGGAAGTGGGAAGACTTCCTGGAAGAGATAGCATTTAAAATGCCACTTGAAAATGGAGAGAATTTGAAAGGGGACAGTCAAAGAAGGGCATCCTGGGAAACATGACAGTGTAAACAAAGTGATAGAATTAAGAAAGTCTGTATGTACAAGAACAGGTCAGTGCTTCATGCAGTGAACATTTCTGGAGCAATTACTAGGTGTAAGGTACTGCCTAAGGAGCCAGGGGCAGAAAAAAAACTAAGACTTGGTTTTTTCCCTTGAAGAATAATTCAGTTTAACATATCTTAGAAAGTATGAGTAAGGAAATGGTTTTCAGTTAAGTTTGAGGATGGTGATGAATGCTGAACTGAGGTGTTGGAATTGTATTCCGTGAAAGGCTTTGGTGATGATAATAATAATGCTTATTATTCACTAAGTCCTTCTATGTTCTTTGCACTTTAAGAATTTACATGGATTAGTTCCTTCTGGTCTCCTCATGAGATATGAGTACTGTTTTATTCCTACTTGTCAGCTGAGAAAACTGGGGCTTAGCAAGTCAATTAATTCCTTTAATGTTGCCCAGCTGGTAAGTAGCAGAGTAGGGATTTGAACAGGTGTATTGGATTTCAGAACCCATAACTCACTGAGGGGAGCCATGGAAGACATTTAAATAGAAAAATGATTGATTTGAGCTATGCTTCTTAAGAATTCAGTTGACTATGGTGGGAATACAATGGTTAAAGGATTATGCTAGTGAACAGCTAATGAGAACCTAAATGGAGGTAATGGGTAATGGGTATAAAAAGGGGAAGGAGGTGAGAGAGGTCATAAAGATAACTAGCTTGATTCAGGATCAGGGAAGAGGGAAAAGTCAAATACAGCTTCAGGTTTTAGAGTCTGTGGTGCCTGGAAGACTCATGGTGCCAGGCAGTGAAATAAAGACCACCAAAGGAGGAACATCTCTTGGGGAGGTAGCAGGGGGCTGGAATGACTAGTTTAACTTTGTACAAGTTGAAGTTGAGGTGCCAATGGGATACAGGTGTGAAGGGTCCAGCAGGTGGTTGGAAATAACAAAAGTTGAGCTTAGAAAAGAGGTGTTTCAGATATGGGATCATATTTTACCAATGGTACAGGGGTCAAGGAAGACTGATAAAGGACTTCAAAGTCATACTTTTATTAGGCTGGAAAAATCAGAAGCCAAATCATAGGATTTGTGAAGTGAAGGGATAGTAAAAAAGAAAAAAAAAAGTGAAAAAGGAAGTGTAGGCTGCTCTAAAAGGAATTAAAAGTTAAGGGAAAAGAGAGTAATTGGTAGACTAAGATGCTAATAGGAATGAGGAAAGTCTTCTTTGTTTTCCTTAAGAATGGAATGACTAAAGATGGTGACTGATGGACTAAGACCTTGGAATTGGTGGGGCTGCATTAACTCAAGGGCACATGTGATAGGTTAGCCGGGTGAGGGATGCCTGGTGCCTCCTTCAGATTCATCCAGACTCTTCCAGTCCTTTAGATCACCACTCAAATGCCACCCCTCTGCTAATAAGCCTTTGTCTCTCCCATAGTTTTTCCCATAGAGGCTTAAATGCTCCTTATCCCTTTCTCCTATTGCTCTTAGTACATACATATATGGACCAGTGGTTCTCAAACATCAGAGTGCTTCAGATCACCTGGAGGGCTGGTTAAAACACAGATTGCTGGGTCCCACCCCCAGAGTTTGTGATTCTGTAGGTCTGGGATGGAGTCTGGGAATTTGCTTTGCTAACAAGTTCTTGGGTGACGCAGATGCTGCTGGTCTGGGGGCCACACTTTGTGTACAACTGAACTAAACTAAGGACCTATGAGAGGCACAGATCAAGGATTTGGGAGCTTTACGATGAACTAGTGTGCCAGACCTGGAAATGTTCTAGAAAAATACTCCAGGAATCAGGCATGATTTAAGTGCAAGCAGAAAAGAATGGAATATTTTGCCTAGCTCTGTGAAAGAAGAATACCTCAAAGGAAGCATCAACATAATCCCTACTGAGCAAAGAGTTTTCTTTGGAGAGGTCTATTGTAGGTATAGATTTTTAAAAATAAAATAAAAAATAAAGTGAAAACCACGGCAGTGTCTATAAGTTTATTTTAATCATGAAGAACTAAGTATTACATGAGCAAGAAGTGCACAATTATTATTTGGGGGAAAATAAGTATAGAGCTCCCATACTGTGTTCCATTTAGAGTCCTATGTTGTTATTATTCATAACAACTGAGGCCTAGAGATATGTGCCATTTCTAAGAGCTGGTTTTATAATTACCATTTTGATTGCCACATCTAATTATTCCCTTAGGTTTACCTGTCCCTGATAGTTACTGTGCAAATCTGACTTAAGTAGATATACCAAATCTCTGAATTTGGGTGGGTGTAATTTGTTCTGTACATCATCACTGAGGTGTTGGCCATGGTTGACAAATATGCTAAAAGTTGCACAACCAAAGTGCAAAATCCTTCTCAACATTTGCAAACATCAGTCATTTTAAGTTTCACTCAGTCAAATGCCCACGAAGCTAATGCAACAGTATCAGTGACAATCAGCTTAGAAGAAGCAAAACAACCATTTGGTCATAGCCACACTGTGTAACCTGGATATATCAGAAGCCTTATTCTGATCATATGGTCAGAGGCCACTAGATGGAGAGTGAAATTAGTTAGGTATAGGAATAAGTGTATTATTTTAGTTCCAAGCCTACATAACTGCTAATTTCACCATGGTAATTCTCCCATATAACTGAAATTAGATTTGTGAGTTGAAATGCATAAACATCCCTATTAATGTTATCAACATCTAATTATCTGCTTCAGTCTTTTTGAATTACATGTTGTGAATCTTTATTTAAAACCTAAAACTCCCCAGAAAAGAAATTCTCTAGGTCTAATGGTATGCAAATAAATTACTTGGGACTAGCAGAATATAAATAAAGTTCACATTTTGAGAACATATTCCTTTTTTAAATAAAAACAAATTTCAAAATAAAGATTTAGTTGCCCACCTAGAAAAGAAAAAAACAATCCCCTTAAGTCTGAGTGATACTAAAAATTCCAAACTGTTATAATACGTACATATTCTGAGAGAATTAAATTGCTTTGTTGGAAAGTAGAGGTGGGTGTCAGATTATTTGATTCTACTTTTACCGTGGCAAAGTGGTAGTTACTGAGTAGCTGGGAAATACTCAGAAAAATTACATGAAAGAAAGTAACTTGTCAGTCTTTTAGGATATATTTGGTTCAGTGTCGTCAGAAGGTAGTCTGCCCTCTCCCTGGAATCAAGTTGCAAACGCTATCCTCAGTAGTAATTAGAGCTAAGCGGCAATTACAGAACGTATGATTTGTTCAGACGCACTGCCTGTCGGCTGTTTCCTAGCACCACATTTCACAGGAGCACCAGGTTGAAATGATGGAATTATTTATCTCTCAATGTACTGCCTCGTACAGTGTTCGAATGCAGAAGTGAACCGTGGATTGTAATCTTAAAAACCAAGGTAAGCATTGCTAGCCGATCAGCTTTTACACCTCAGGGAACTCTTTCATGAAGTATATGACAAAAATTTAAAACAGTTAAAGTCAATTTTAGAAAAGGGAAAAAGTACCTGAGTTAGAGCAAATAGAATTTTGCTAATTTCGTGACTCCCCTGCCCAAGGTCATCTTGGTTTTTCTAACTTGTTTTTATTTAAATTGTAGTACTGGGTCACTTTGCTAAGTATAATGAAGATGTGACAGACTTCCCACATTTCCTTTGTCTTTATGAACTACAGTTCCTTTTTCTTTTGATATTTGTCTCACATTTTTGCTAGGTAAAAATAAGATTTAGGTTTAATCCAAGTATGTTAGAACGCTCTCTCTTTTCTATTCTCTTCAGGAAGTATATTTAAGCGGATGATTGTACATGCTCAAGAATTCACATTCAGACTGACAGAACAGTGGCTGGTAGCCTGTAATAAAATTGAGTGACATGGGTGATTTATACTCTTGTCACATGATTTTTATGATAGGCACATTTCAAGCTTTTAATGTTCCATCTAGTTCAAATCAAAACTCAATGGCTTCATGTTTATTTAGACCTTTGGGCATAGAAATCTCTCTGGAAACCAGGTAAGTGTAGCTCCTCAAGAGGGAGTATTGTCTGTCATGAGCATATATGTATTTTGTATGTATACAATAGATATTTGTGAAATTATTTTTATTTTAATATTATCACTTCAGTTCTCCCCACCTAAAAAAATCCTTTTTCTTTCAATTTTGCCATTTTTAAACGTGAATAAATATTACTGTTAGAAACTTAGAAACTCTTGGCAGTAGGAAGATGTTTTTATCTCATTGTCCCCAGTGAGATTTCAGGTGGTTTGGAAAATACTGAAAAAGTATCAGCTTCTTTTATTCTACCTCATTTGTGGATTAGGGGTGTAAACACTCAGGGTTCAGTAGACTCTTGCAGAAAATGAGTAAATTAAGGGCCAGTGTGCATTAATTTTTCCAAGGTCCTAGAGACCCTGTATTGTGGGACCTCTTAGCAGACGCTGTTGCTCAGTGTCGTTATCCTTATTAGGCTAGTACCTGATTTTGGAAGAAATTTTTTTCTAGCCCTGGGTCCATAATTGGCTTCATTTTGTATATATGCTTTGTCATGGAATTATTTATCCCTGAGCATCGTTTTTTCATCAGCAAAACGTGGGATGATCGTAAGCCATGTAACAGTTTTGAAGTCTACTTAATATACGTAAAATCACCTTGTGCTTTGGATGAAAAGTTATAGAATTTGTATAACCCGGGACACTGATGATGAATTTCCGTAAAAAGATACCATTAAATTCTATGGTGGATTTAAGTTCTTAACTTGCCCCATTCTGTCATGCGGGTGGCAGGCACTATCACGTAAGCACGTGTGAAACAGTGCTCAGTTGTTGCAACTGACCTGACGGCTTGAGACATAACTGGAGATACGGCCTTAATTTAATTGTTTTATCTTGTTATGGGGACAAACTCATCCTGATATTAGCAAAGTCTTGCTATTAATCTTCTGATTTATAGAAGCAAATATTGAAAATGAAATTAATACAATATAGCTGCAAAAAAGGCAAATGACAAATTTTAAGAGTGCTTTCTAGTTCCCCAGCAGTATTTAGTGGTGAGAGACAGAGACAAAGAGATGAGAGAGACAGACAGGCACATACACATACAGAGACAGAGACAGAAAATGCCAGAGACATCAGAGAGCTAAGAGAGATGAGAGAGGCAGAAAAGAGAAACAGGTGGGATGCGGGAGACTAGGGACACAGAGCGGGATAAGAGAGAGAGAGAGGAAGTGGGTGTTAGAGAAAAGAGACACAAGTCAATCAGAGTTTGAAAATAGAGACTGTGCAATTTGAGAACTTTGGATTCTTTTTGCATTTTCTTTAACTGAAATTTCAACACACTTTGTCATATTAAATGTGTTGAGCACCAAGTCCACTTTTATGAATGTTTGCTTTCCATTTGTTTCCTTTAAAACAAAGGGAGTGTAAAAGGCTGTTTGAAGTTCAGAAGAGGCCAAGAGTGAAAACAAATGTTCTTCTAAAAGAAAATATTTCCATTCCTTTGTTGCCTTAGAAAGCAAATCATTGAAAAGGAAAATGATGAGTGCTGTGATTAAATTCTCTGCTTTCCATGCGGCTCCTTATTAAAAAATCATTATGTCTTTGACTTTTGGTGTTCACAGGGGGAATGAGAAGGAGTCATTTGGGAAGCCAAAAAGAAATTCCAAAGAATAAAAACATTATAAAGGTGCAAGAATAAACATGATACACAGGGACAGGCACAATCATTTATGATGAATCACTTCCAATGCAGAAAATCCTTGGGCATTCACCAGAGGGCCTCATCTGATGCTGTTTTGCATATCACTAGTGCCCCAGAAGCTGCCTGCATGACTGAAGCAAGTAGCATCCATTTCTAGGATGTCAGGACAGTGGCAGAGTTCCAAGAAACCAGGCCAGGGATTGGCCATTCTGTTTAATACCCACTAAAGACCCTTTGTAGTGCAAGCATCCCTGGGTCACAAGACTCTCCGTGTTTCTCAGGATAAGGGCGTCTCCCAGTTGCCCAGCTCCTTTGTTTGAAGGACTTAGATACCCTGCTTAATTAGGTTGTTCCTACTGATACAGTTTTTGCTCTGGTCTACTTCATTCCATACAGATTTCTGCCAAACAATTGAAGATGAAAAAGAAGAAAATCATTTTAGGAGTGAGATGTTAGGAAATTCCAAATAAGGCATTGGTGCCAATTCTAGTCCACTTGGCAAAATTCAGCCCAACTTACACCACTCTTCCTTTCCTCTCCAAATCCGCCTCATCCTTTTCCCCATTCTAACCCCACTGTCTCCCCATTACCCACAATTTCTGCTCACCCTATCCCTCGCATGGCCAGATTTGTCACCCCATACCAGGTTTCCACAGGGATGGAATGGTGGCTTTCATGCTGCTTGCACAGCAGCCCTGGCTGCCAGGTGGGAGCCATCTCTACTGCTCCTGGATAAAAATGGCTTCTTGGCTGATAGAGGACCAAGAGTGGCCTCATCTATGACAGTCACTATGTAATCATTATAATACTCCACTAGGATTTTTTCTGAATTCTCTGTGGTGCACTATAATTATGGTGGTCATGAGATATGCATGCAAAAAGGGAAGAGGATTTTAACACAGTTTTTACTCTTCTCTTTATTCCCATTTTGTGTTTTCTAGGAGCCTATTGCTTTTTTTTTAAAATTTTTTTAACATGGGCAACAGCTTTTGAATAGCTTTGAAATGTCTGGTTAATATTTAAGCTAAGGAAACCTCTTTTCTCTACCAAGGTGGGAGTAGAGAACACTGGCAGAGCAAATATTAACTTTGTTTCTTTAAATTGGGGGAGTTTCTGGGAGAAAAATATCTTTTTAAAAGGACCGTTAAGTAAACCAGTATTCTTCTTTTCTTTCCCCATCTTTGGTTCTTAAATGTAAACAGCCTAGACACTGAACGCAAAACTGAAATTCTCTGAAACTAGGGGGCAAAACGTTTGGTGTCCCGGAGCTAGAATTTATAGCAGCAGCTGGGTGTGCTGACCTCCTGAGTTGTTGTATGCAGCCCCTTCCTGTGAGCTGTCCCCGTAAGGCCCTGCTTCTTTCATCTGTTCCAGTAGAAGGTCAGTTGCCATTGCTTGGAAAAATGTGTCTTTTCAGATAGCATTTTTGTTACACTTCTGATAGAACTTTAGTATAAAAGCCACCAACAGAAATGTGTGTACCTCCTCCTGTGAAGCTATTTGAATTAGTTATATTGATCCAAACAGTATGGTTAAAAGCATGGTTTGAATGAACTTTGCTTCTCTCTTTTTTTCCCCATTGGGAATACTAAAATAATTATTTAAAATTAGGTGTTGTAATCAATCTGCTGCTGCTTTTTAAAAGGGAAAGAATGTTGGCTCTTGGCCACATTAGATTTTCTCTTTCATTTAATTTCTTCCAGTATTCATATTAATAAAACCATTAAAATTAAAATCTCATTTAAAAATGAGTACTTCTAAATTTCAGTCTATATACAAAAAGAAAACAGACTAAATACTAATCTACTTAAATTTTTAAAGAAGATAAAGACTTCAATATATGATTCTTGTACATCTTTGATTGTACAGACAAGTATTTGAAATAGTGTCTCTAGGCAATGAGCTCTAAATTTGATTCCTACCATCAGTCAGGTACCATGCTAGATTAAGTTCTCCTAATCCCATTTTTCTCATATAAGATGAAGGGTGGATTCCTAAATTATGTTTACTGCTACAATTTTATGAACTATAGTTCCTCTAGAAATATTCAGCAGTTTGAGAAACATAGTTCTCTTTCCTAGGAAAGTCTGTAGTTTTAGGAAGGTTTCTAAAATAAGTCATACTGCCATTATGTCCCTAGCATGCTGTAAAGGGAGAGCAAAGAGTTCCTCTGAAACCGAAAGAGGCGTCAGATTTCAAGAAAGCATCTTGACGCCATAGACAGAAGTCACTGGGCAAATGTAGCTCAAGACCATCTCCCTACGTCTTTTTGCCAGAAAATTCCGTCAGGCTCCTGACCTCCCAATCCAGTCTCGACCTCAGACAATTTTAGTAAAGCCCTGTCTGGAGATAATTTTGGCTTCTCTAAAGACTTAGTAATTTAGGAACTAAGCACATGACATTCCCTTTTGATAAGTTAGGTGTATTAAAAACTATTTCAAAAAACTTGACAAAGCACTTGTCAGAACTCTATTTTCTCTTCTTTGACTTTCCTTCTTTTCACGAGCATGCTTAATAATATTGGGTTACAAGTGAAGAAAACTGTAACAGAGAGAAACTTATTTAAATTCAGCTTAAAGAAGACAATTGGTTCTTAAGACATTTTTGTGAACCAATTATCTTCTTTACTTAAATTCTGAAATTCTCAGATTTTTCAATGCTGCTTTAAAAAAGGATTGCAGCTAAGGAAGTATGTCACATGTTTAATCAAACTGTATTTTGTACTCTATAGTAAATAAATCTTACCCATTTTTTCAAAATTTAAATATAAGAAACAGTGCATGGACAAAATATTCAGATATAAATATTCAGATATAAATGAACCACCACTGGGTTCTATGTATTCTATTGCTATACATCCAAAAAGTCATTCATTGCATCTTAGTGAAAGATTCATCAATTTGTGTAAAAGCTGGCATATTACCACTAACCCAAAGGACATTGTGGCTTAAATCATGATGTGGCTTCACTGCTGTTTTTGATGCAGCACTTCATTATTGCTTATAAACTTCAGGGTGGTACTCAGAAGAAGTTATTTTTAAAGTCAACATTCTGCCAGAATGCTGCTGCTGTTGGAGCATTTTGGAGGGAACCCTGAACTGCCCCAAGGGAGATTCAGGCACAAAGCTGCCAATTGTTAAGGCTTTACAGATTCAGAGTTCTAGATATACTTTTTTCTCTTTGGCATCCCTGGATTCTCTGTCAGTCTCCTCTAGCCACTTATGAAGTGCAGCAAGGAAATATCAGCATTAAAGGGAACTTTTATTTTCTCACAAATCATTTTGAGCAAAATCAAGCTGGCAGTAGAAAAAAGAACTTAAGAAAACATACTTATCTTAAAATTACGCAAACTTGAGAGTATTTCAAGATGTTCTTCTTGTTGAGGAATTTTGCCTCTATGTGTCAAAGTAGTTTACTAAAGTTAATAACATTGAATATATCACTTTTAAAAATTTTCTATTGAAATGTAACATACAGAAAAGTGCACATAAATGTACAGTTGAATGAATGTATACACACATACACACCTGTGAAACTAGCACTAAGATCTAATAAAAGAACATTTCCAATATCCTAGAAGTCCCTTTCATGCTCCCTTCCAGTCACTGCACCCTAACCTCATCCTACCCTTCCTACAAAAATTGCCATAATCCTAACTAACGGCATAGATTAGTTTTGCCTGATTGTGTACTTTAAATAAATGGTATCGTACAGCATGTTGATGTATGTTACTTTATTTTAGTTATTTTTCTCGACATTACAAGGTTTATTCGTTGTTTCACGTCACCATATACCATTTTATCTTATTGCTGTATTCCATATTGTGTGAATGTCAGGTTGTGTGAAGATACCAGAATTGTTCTTTCTATTGTTGATTAGTTAATTGGCCAGTTTTCAATTTAGGGCTATTATATATAGTATTGCTATGAACTTTCTCATACAGATCATTTCTGTTAGCTATATACTTGGAAGTAGAATTGCTGAGTCATAGAGTAAGTGTATATTCAGTTTTAGTAGACATTGCTAAATCGTTTTTCAACGTAGTTATAACAATTTACCTTCAGATAAGAGCTCTGGTTGCTCCATATCCTTGTCAGCACTTGGTAATCTCTTTCTTCATTGTAACCATCCTTGTGGGTATGTAGCAATATCTCATAGGTTAATGCATATCCCTAATGACTAATGAAGTTAGGTGCTTTTTCATATGTTTACAGGCCATTTTAATATCTACTTTTGTGAAGTGTCCATTCAAGTCTTTTGCCCAATTTTCCTACTGCGTTGTCTTTGTCTTACTGATCTGTAGGAGTTCTTTATTCTAGATTCAAGTCCTTTGTCAAAATACATATATTGTGAATATCATCTCATACTCTCTGGATGGCCTTTTCATTCCCTTGATCATGTCTTAATCCTTACATTCGTATTCTTAATAGAGTATATTTGTCATTTTTTTCATTTATGATTAGCACTGTCTGTTTCCTATTTAAGAAACCTTTGCTTACTCCAAGGTCACAAAGATGTTCTGCTTTTCTCCTTACTGTTTACCTTCTGATCCAGAAACACTAAGAACTCCTGAGTGCCTGAACAAGTTTTAAATTTTAATACATTCCATATTTCTGTGCTTTTTGCTTATGCAGTTCCCTTCACCATTCTCCCATACCCACCTCTCAAAATACTAACCATTCCTCAGGCTTGTCTTAAGAGATAGTTCACCTATGGAAATATTTATGAACCCAGCTCCTAACCAGATCTAATTTCTTTCTCTCTTGAACTTCCTTAAAATTTTGTTGATAATATATGACGACTGACATATCCTGCCTTTTATAAGTATTAATGGATTTAACTATTTATGCTCTCCAGGGATATGGCATAGTGTCACAGGGGTAGGAATAGTTCATAACTACAGTAACGGAAACTTAATGAACACTTGCTAGGTGCCAGGCACAGGGTTAAGTACTTTGTATAGAAAAATCTCAGTTAGTTCTCCTACCAGTCCTATAATGCAGGTCCTCGTATTTTCCCCAATTTATAGAAAAGAAAATAGAGGTATATAGAAGTAAAATCACTTGTCTAAGGTCATACGACAAGAAAGTGGTGGACCTGAAAGTCATCTGCTTTCTCCTGAATTGGTGCTTTTAATGTGTATAAGACAGCAGCCTGAAGGACATGCCATAGTATCATGGTTATCCCAGACCTCTATGAAAATAAAAAGGATTGATTCATTCTCAAATTGAGGGTAGAAATTATATCTGCCTAGACATTCACAGTACCCATTACTAAATTAAAAGCTCCAAGAGGTTTTGCAGAAAAAAACCATTTCAAACTTCCGTGAAACCAACATTTTCTATATGTATTTGATGATAGAATCTTTTTCACGTAACAACTTTATAAATAGCCTACTTTTTGGAATGATTGCATGGGCTTTAGAGTCAAACAAACAGGAGTTTGGACCCAGACCCTACCATATATTGTGACCTTAATCTCTCCAAGCCTTACCTTTCTCAACTGTAAAATGGGAATAATAATACAAACCTCATAGAATTGTGTTATAATTTAATAAAATAAGGGATACACATCACTTAGCACAGTACCTGGCATACAGTAGAATCTCACTAAATGGTAGTTTTTATTTTCTTATCTTCTCTTAGTAAGTAAAATAAATTCTGTCTGACTCAGTTTATACTCCCTGTAACTGTCAGCACTGTGCCTTGAACAGTTGGTCCCCCATAAGTGTTTACTGAATTAAATAATACTATTATTTAGGGAAGGTTATTTTTAGATAAATATATTCTTATAGAGCATTAAAAAAATCTTATATATTTTAGTTATCTCAGCGTCAATACTACATTAAGCTCAAATGAAAGTTTTAACGAATTCCCAGTTGCAAAGGAGATCCAACATTTTATATCTCTTAGTTTGATGGTAAAATGTTTCTATCTACAGCTAGAGAATGTGTGTATGTAACTGAGGTATTTTCAGATATTCAATTTGGTTATCATGGCATAGTAGTAAAAAGAAGAATTAAGTAGTCAGGTTGCCTGGGTTTGAATCCTGACTCCTCCTCGTACAAACTGTATGAAATTGGGCTTAATCTCTTGGTGCCTCAGTTTGTCATCTATAAAATGGGGCTAGTAATAGTACCTTGTTCATTGGGTTATTATAAGTATATTTGTATATGTACTTGTACATATACTCATTCAATATACAGAAATGATTATATACTTAATATATAATATTAACATATAAATGACATATGATAAAAATGATATAATTTTATATCTATAAATGAGTATATATGGAAATGTTATATACTTATATGTGTGTATGCATATGTAATGTGCTTAGGGTAGTGCCTGGTATATGCACTATAAAAATGTTATCTCTGTTATTATGTTGTGTGGCCTTTTCAGAAGCACAACCCTTTATCAGTCACATAAACTATTCACCTTTCTCCCACACTTCGCTTCTTGTTTTTCTCACACGGCAGACGGATAAAAATGGAAATAGTGAGGGAAGGGGTGGAGGAGATGCTGGTTGGTGACTGTCTGGTAAGAGGGAAAGTTACTCCGTATAAGGCACAACAAAGCTGGAAAAGCAATAAAAAGAGAGATCTGAGTTTAGTGGAAAATCTGAAATGCCACTCATTTTAATTTCTTTAAAGAGATCTTTGGGAGTTCTGTAATCGACATTGTCTCTGCCTAATAGATTTTTATAGTATGTGAAATTTTTTATTTCAGTACTCACTAAAGCAAACATACATAATAATGGCATTGGAAGAAACTCCTGCCGCAGGATATATTGTAGACTGTATGCACATTTGATCTCATTCTGAAAATGCTTCTCCATGCAGATTTTCTGTGACTTTGGCATACTCTCCTTTCTAAGAATGAGATGTTTTGTTTGTTTGTGTTTTGGTACCTAAAGAAAGCCTCAAAGTTATAACCTAAGTAGACCTTCAAAGGTCTATTCCTTAGGGTCAAGACTACGGCAATCATTTCAAGTGTCACCTGGTCCTCAATGGAGGTTTTATTGTGCTGGATTATGACATAATCCACTGACATAGTAAGGCACCTATTATGTTACAGAGGCAGTTGGCTGAAATAATAGTTTTCTTTATGACCATAGTGGTGAGTTGCCCTTCACATATTGTTGGTTTCATAGCTGTAGATGAATACAACTTGGATTTTACCATCAAAATGAAATTTATGGGAGAAGGTTAGTTGCATGCTTATGGGAGAATATACGGATGTGTGGAATTTCCATAATGAGAGTGGTGACTGTTAGATCTTTGGGGTATGCATGTTTGTACATGTGTGTTTAATTTTAGTACAGGCAGTTTCATAAATATATATACATTAACTGATGTAAAAAGCCTTATTTTCAAATAAGGTGGAGAACTATTATGACTCAATTTATTATGACACATACAAGATTATATCCTATGCTTTGAAACAGAAATACATATAGGAAGTATTTTACATAATATTGCCAAATCCTTGGTACAAAAGACAGAGGGTTGGCTCTTTTCCACGAGAACAGCAATGTCATGGGAACATTTTACCACCTTTGTGTTGAAATACCTACTCACTATATTTTCAATCTTCTTCTCCTCAGTGAGTCCTTGAGTTTTAGAGAGATTAAGCATTTTCTTTCAGGGTGCAACGCATTTTGGCCCAATTTCTGCTTGTATCTCCCACTGAATTTTGGGCATCCCGAGGTGAGGAGAAATATTCCCCAGCAGCAACAGCAGGAACAAAATCTGGAAAAGGTGACAGAGGGCTCAAAGCCCAAACTAACCTGTGGAAAAAGTGCAGTTTATTCCCACTCATTTTCCACTTGCAAAAACGTCCTTTGAAGCAATCAGTTTTGGTGAAGTGATATTAAAAAGCAGGTATTAAAAGTGAAAACAGCAAGGTTGAGGTGAGGGAATTGATGAAAGCATAGTTTATATATATATATATATTTTAACATCTTTACTGGAGTATAATTGCTTTACAATGGTGTGTTAGTTTCTGCTTTATAACAAAGTGAATCAGCTATATGTATACATAGATCCCCATATCTCCTCCCTCTTGCGTCTCCCTCCCACCCTCCCTATCCCACCCCTCTAGGTGGTCACAAAGCACCGAGCTGATCTCCCTGTGCTATGCGGCTGCTTCCCACTACCTGTCTGTTTTACATTTGGTAGTGTATATATGTCCATGCCACTCTCTCACTTCGTCCCAGCTTACCCTTCCCCCTCCCCATGTCCTCAAGTCCATTCTCTATGTCTGTGTCTTTATTCTTGTCCTGCTCTTAGGTTCTTCATAACCTTTTTTTTCCCATATATATGTGTTAGTGTACGGTATTTGTTTTTCTCTTTCTGACTTACTTCATCTGTATGACAGACTCTAGGTCCATCCACCTCACTACAAATAACTCAATTTCGTTTCTTTTGATGGCTGAGTAATATTCCATTGTATATATGTGCCACATCTGCTTTATCCATTCATCTGTTGATGGACACTTAGGTTGTTTCCATGTCATGGCTATTGTAAATAGAGCTGCAATGAACATTTTGGTACATGACTCTTTTTGAATTATGGTTTTCTCAGGGTATATGCCCAGTAGTGGGATTGCTGGGTCGTATGGTAGTTCTATTTTTAGTCTTTTAAGGAACCTCCATAGGTTTTGGGTCGTCGTGTTTTCATTGTCATTTGTTTCTACATATTTTTGATTTCCTCTTTGATTTCTCCAGTGATCTCTTGGTTATTAAATAGTGTATTGTTTAGCTTCCATGTGTTTGTATTTTTCACAGATTTTTTTCCTGTAATTGATATCTAGTGTCATAGTATTGTGGTCAGAAAAGGTACTTGATAAGATTTCAATTTTCTTAAATTGACCAAGGCTTGATTTGTGACCCAAGATATGATCTATCCTGCAGAATGTTCCATGAGCACTTGAGAAGAAAGTGTATTCTGTTGTTTATGGATGGAATATTCTATAAATATCAATTAAGTCCATCTTGTTTAATGTATCATTTAAAGCTTGTGTTTCCTTATTTTCCTTTTGGATGATCTGTCCATTGGTGAAAGTGGGGTGTTAAAGTCCCCTACTATGATTGTGTTACTGTCGATTTCCCCTTTTATGGCTGTTAGCATTTGCCTTATGTTTTGAGGTGCTCCTATGTTGGGTGCATAAATATTTACAATTGTTATATCTTCCTCTTGGATTGATCCCTTGATCATTATGTAGTGTCTTTCTTTGTCTCTTGTAATAGTCTTTATTTTAAAGTCTATTTTGTCTGGTACGAGAATTGCTATTCCAGCTTTCTTTTGATTTCCATTTGCATGGAATATCTTTTTCCATCCCCTCACTTTCAGTCTGTATGTGTCCCTAGGTCTGAAGTGGGTCTCTTGTAGACAACATATATATGGGTTTTGTTTTTGTATCCACTCACCCAGTCTATGTCTTTCGGTTGGAGCATTTAATCCATTTACATTTAAGGTAATTATCAATATGTATGTTTGTATGACCATTTTCTTAATTGTTTTGTGTTTGTTATTGTAGGTCTTTTCCTTCTCTTGTGTTTCCTGCCTGCTAAAGAGAAGGAAGAGAAGTTTCTTTAGCATTTGTTGTAGAGCTGGTTTGGTGGTGCTGAATTCTCTTAGCTTTTGCTTGTCTGTAAGGGTTTTAATTTCTCTGTTGAATCTGAATGAGATCCTTGCTGGGTGGAGTAATCTTGGTTGTAGGTTTTTCTCTTTCATCACTCTCAGTATGTCCTGCCACTCCCTTCTGGCTTGCAGAGTTTCTGCTGAAAGATCAGCTGTTAACCTTATGGGGATTCCCTTCTATGTTCTTTGTTGTTTTTCCCTTGCTGCTTTCAATATTTTTTCTTTGTATTTAATTTTTGATAGTTTGGTTAATATGTGTCTTGGCATGTTTCTCCTTGGATTTATCCTGTGTGGGACTCTCTGCGCTTCCTAGACTTGATTAACTATTTCCTTTCCCATATTAAGGAAGTTTTCAACTATAACTCTTCAAACATTTTCTCAGTCCCTTTCTTTTTCTTTTCTTCTTCTGGGACCCCTCATAATTTGAATGTTGGTGTGTTTAATATTGTCCCAGAGGTCTCTGAGACTGTCCCCAATTCTTTTCATTCTTTTTTCTTTATTCTGCTCTGCAGTAGTTATTTCCACTATTTTATCTTCCAGGTCACTTATCTGTCCTTCTGCCTCAGTTATTCTGCTATTGATTCCTTCTAGAGAGTTTTTAATTTCATTTATTGTGTTGTTCATCATTGTTTGTTTGCTCTTCCATTCTTCTAGGTCCTTGTTAAACGTTTCTTGTATTTTCTCCATTCTATTTCCAAGATTTTGGATCATCTTGACTATCATTACTCTGAATTCTTTTTCAGGTAGACCGCCTATTTCCTCTTCATTTGTTTTGTCTGGTGGGTTTTTACCTTGCTCCTTCATCTACTGTGTGTTTCTGTCTTCTCATTTTGCTTAACTTACTGTGTTTGGGGTCTCCTTTTCACAGGCTGCAGGTTTGTAGTTTCCATTGATTTTGGTGTCTGCCCCCAGTGGGTGAGGTTGGTTCAGTGGGTTGTGTAGGCTTCCTGGTGGAGGGGACTGGTGCCTGTGTTCTGGTGGGTGAGGCTGGATCTTGTCTTTCTGGTGGGCAGGACCACATCCAGTGGTGTGTTTTGGAGTGTCTGTGACCTTATTATGATTTTAGGCAGCCTCTCTGCTAATGGGTGCGGTTGCGTTCCTATCTTGCTAGTTGTTTGGCATTGGGTGTCCAGCACTGTGGCTTGCTGGTCGTTGAGTGGAGCTGGGTCTTAGCGTTGAGATGGAGATCTCTGGGAGACCTTTTGCTGTTTGATATTACATGGAGCCGGGAGGTCTCTGGTGAACCAATGTCCTGAACTTGGCTCTCCCACCTCAGAGGCACAGGCCTGACACCTGGCGGGAGCACCAAGACCCTGTCAGCCACACGGCTTAGAAGAAAAGGGAGAAAAAAAGCAAGTAGGCAAGAAAAACTACATAAATAAATAAAATAAAGTTATTAAAATAAAAAATAATTATTAAAAATTAAAAAGTAATTAAAAAGATGAAAAAAAATAGAAGAGAGCAACCAAACCAAAAAACAAATCCACCAATGATAACAAGCACTAAAAACTATTTTAAAAAAAAAAGGACAGACAGAACCCTAGGACAAATGGTAAAAGCAAAGCTATACAGACAAAATCACACAAGGAAGCATACACGTACACTGTCACAAAAAGAGAAAAAGGAAAATATATATTGTTGCTCCCAACGTCCACTGCCTCAATTTGGGGATGATTGGTTGTCTATTCAGGTATTCCACAGATGCAGGGTACATCAAGTTGATTGTGGGGATTTAATCTGCTGCTCCTGAGGCTGCTGGGAGAAATTTCCCTTTCTCTTCTTTGTTCACACAGCTCCTGGGGTTCAGCTTTGGATTTGGACCCATCTCTGTGTGTAGGTCACCTGAGGGCGTCTGTTCCTGCCCAGACAGGACTGGGTTAAAGGAGCTGCTGCTTCAGGGGCTCCGGCTCACTCAGGCCAGGGGAAGGGAGGGGTACGGATGCGGGGCGAGCCTGCGGCAGCAGAGGCCAGCATGACGTTGCACCAGCCTGAGGTGTGCCGTGCGTTCTCCCGGGGAAATTGTCCCTGAATCCTGGGACCCTGCACAGGCTTCCAGGAGGGGAGGTGTGGAGAGTGGCCTGTGCTCGCACACAGGCTTCTTGGTGGCGGCAGCAGCAGCCTTAGCGTCCCACGCCTGTCTTTGGGGTCTGCGCTGATAGCTGCAGCTCATGCCCGCCTCTGGAGCTCGTTTAGGCGGTGCTCTGAATCCCCTCTCCTCACGCACCCTGAAACAATGATCTCTTGCCTCTTCAGCAGTTCAGACTTTTTCCCAAACTCCCTCCCATCTAGCTGTGGCGCAATAGCCCCCTTCAGGCTGTGTTCACACAGCCAACGCCTGTCCTCTTCCTGGGATCTGACCTCCGAAGCCCAAGCCTCAGCTCCCAGCCCCAACCCGCCCCAGCGGGTGAGCAGACAAGCTTCTCAGGCTGGTGAGTGCTGGTCGGCTCCGATCCTCTGTGCGGGAATCTCTCCGCTTTGCCCTCTGCACCCCTGTTGCCGCGCTCTCCTCCGCGGCTCCAAAGCTTCCCACCCCCACCCCCCATCTGCACCAGTGAAGGGGCTTCCTAGTGTGTGGAAACCTTTCCTCCTTCTTGGCTCCCTCCCACTGGTGCAGGTTCCTTCCTTATTCTTTTGTCTCTGTTTTTTCTTTTTTCTTTTGCCCTGCCCAGGTACGTTTGGAGTTTCTTGCCTTTTGGGAGGTCTGAAGTCTTCTGCCAGTGTTCAGTAGGTGTTCTGTAGGAGTTGTTCCACATGTAGATGTATTTCTGTTGTATTTGTGGGAAGGAAGGTGATCTCCAGGTCTTATTCTTCCGCCATCTTGAAGGTCTCCCCCCATAATTTATATTTATTCAGAGGATCTACCAGTACTTTAAAACAATCTGTGTTTTACATGGCAAATTGTCTGTCATTAAAATGCTAATGAGATGGTAAACAGCTGCTAATGAAGGGTGGCAGCTAAGTAGTTTTCGAGCCCTGTCTTTATGAGCCTAGAGATTTGATTGGGTAAGGGGGATCATTGTACATTCTGACCTTTGTCGATGGAGCAATCTGTTTGTCAAGCTCCATGTTGCATTCTATTTGATTTGAGTTTGTTAGTACAAAGTGACTCTTGCAGGCTCTCCAGGGCCATGTGTTACAATGTCATCAGAGCCACCATTGTGGGCTTAGAGAAAGAATTGTCCTTCCCTTTGGGAGACCTACAATGGCAAAATAATTATATATTTGTTCATCAGAAGTGGTAAAAGACAAAATTCAACTGAGTAAAATTTAAAGATCTGATCGGTTTTATTGAACGATTCATGAATCAAGCAGCATCCCCTCCAGTGAGCAGGGCTACAGAAAAGGAAGATTCTTAAAGGCAAGACAAGAAAGTCATAAACAAAAAGGATTATTTCAGGCTTAGGTAACCTATCTATGTGGGACAGAAGGAGTCTGTGTGGCAGATTACTTCCTCTTCCTTTGGGGGATGGAGAGGGCTAACATGACCAGTTGCCTCATTGGTGCTGACCAGAAGATTCCACATTAACTGGCTAGGATTACATTCCTGAGTAGGATTACATTCCTAGGTTCTAACTGCAATTAGGTTAGGTACTCGCACAAGTGACCCCGTTTTAGGCCTTTTGTTTCTTTTTTAACAGGCAGCTTTAAGTATACTGTATGCTTTTAGACTTTAGACTTTTGACAATTATAATTGTAAATAGTAAAAGGCCATTGGTCTAATATAAGAAATACCTGTTTTTCAATTTAGCTAAGATTTTTTTTTCTTTTTTTGGCTGCGTTGGGTGTTTGTTGCTGCACACAGACTTTCTCTAGTTGCAGTGAGTGGGGACTACTCTTTGTTGCGGTGAGCAGGCTTCTCATTGCGGTGGCTTCCCTTGTTGCAGAGCACGGGCTCTAGGTACACGGGCTTTAGTAGCTGTGGCACGCAGGCTCAGTAGTTGTGGCTCACGGGCTCTAGAGTGCAGGCTCAGTAGTTGTGGCGCACGGGCTTAGCTGCTGCACAGCATGTGGGATCTTCCCGGACCAGGGATAAAACCCGTGTCCCCTGCAGTGGCAGGCAGGTTCTTAACCACTGCGCCACCAGGGAAGTCCCTTAGCTAAGATTTTGAAGCAAAGCTTTTAAGATAAATAATTTAGTAAATGCCTCTGTAACATTTGACATATTGATAAAATATATCATCTTGGACCTGCAAGCTCTGAAGTTAGCAATGCTAGAAGGAGAATGTGTAATTAAATGCAGGGTGGTTATGTGAATGCCAGGCTGAGATCAGAGTATTTACTTTGGCATCAGAAAAAGACACAAAAAAATTCTGTTTGACCTATACTTTTGGCTGATTCTCTTTGGCTGAGTCCTACTCTATATTCCCTAATGGACAGGCTGACCTAAAGACTTGCCATTACAGATAAATGCTTCAGATGCCCTTCTCTTTTTTCAGTTTTTAGGATCAAAGTAAATGAGGTATGACAGTCCATTAAACACTACTGCGAGTAATGTTCTGGAATGATTTGAAATATTATGCAGAGTTTATTAAGGAAATTCATTACCAAAAAATATACCATTGAAATAGAAATTTTAACTGTTCTGGGACACCGTGAAAGAAGACTGGTGGAAATTTTAATAGTCAGAGCATTTTCCCATACTGTTCATTTCTCCTTGAAGCCAGCAGGGGATTTTAGGCATATAATTATTTGTGGTCCTATGTAGGTATGTCAGGAGAAATTGGAACCTTCATACCCTGCTGGTGGTAATGTAAAATGGTTTAGCCATTTTGGAAAACAATTTGGAAGTTCTCAAAAGGTTAAACCATATGACTACCATATGACCCAACAATCCCCAATTCCACTCTTAGGTATATATGCAAGAGAACTAAAAACCTGTTGCCACACAAAAACTTAGAAACGAATGTTCATAGCAGCATTATTCATAATGGCCAAAAAGTGGAAACAACCCAAATGCCAATCAACTGATGAATAAATAAGCCAAAAATTGTACATCTACAATGGAATATTATTCAGCTTTAAAAAGAAATGAAATTCTGATACATGCTACAACACGGAGGCGCCTTAAAAACATGCCAAGTAAAAGAAAACAGTCACAAAAAAACTCGTATTGTATGATTTCATTTAAATGAAATCTCCAGAATAGACATATCTGTAGAGACAGAAAGACTAGTGGTTACCAAGAGCTGGAGGTGTTGGGAAGAATTGGGGGTGTCTGCCAGTGGGTATGGAGTTTCTTTTATTGCCTGTGGTCCTGGTTGCACAACTCTGAACATGCTGAAAATCATTGAATTGTACACTTCAAGTAAGTGAATTTTATCTCAATATGCCTGTTGTATTTTGTTTAGAAAGGGCATATCAGAGCCTGTCTCCTGGAGAGCCACCTGCAGCAGCGATTACTTATCTGCAGTATGTAGAGCTTATAGGCTAGAGGAAAATGCATGTTACCCTGGACAGGAGTGTTTTAAATCTCCTACAGACAGGTTACACCAGATATGTAAAGACAGCTAATAAATTATTAAAAGGATAGTTGCTAAAATAATACAAGGCTCATTAGAAATAAAAGTTGAAGTCAAGAATTTGGTTCCAAATCCTCCCTGTCCCCCAAAACCCTGCCTCTACCCTGATTAAAATCACCCCTTTTAGATTCTCTTACTCTCCAGTGTCCAGACTAAGGGCAACTTTCTGTTTGTTTGGGTTTTTGGGGGGGGGGTTTGTTATTTTTGGGGGGGGGTAGGAGTTTATTAACTTATTTATTTTTGCTGTGTCAGGTCTTCGCTTCTGTGCGAGGGCTTTCTCTAGTTGTGGTAAGCGGGGGCCACTCTTCATCGCAGGGCGCAGGCCTCTCACTGTCGCGGCGTCTCTTGTTGCGGAGCACAGGCTCCAGACGTGCAGGCTCAGTAGTTGTGGCTCACGGGCCTAGTTGTTCTGCGGCATGTGGGATCCTCCCAGACCAGGGCTCGAACCCGTGTCCCCTGCACTAGCTGGCAGATTCTCAACCACTGCGCCACCAGGGAAGCCCCCTGTTTGTTTTTTTAAGAGAACAAATTGTTTGAGTGATAAGTTTCCTGGGATTGGACAGTAACTATAAGAGTCCAAGGTTTCTTCCCCTGGTAAAAACCCTATAATTATCTCTGATTTGCATAAAATGCGCCGACTAGCCATTCAATAATTGTGAATAGTAAAGTGCATCCGGCTTCAAGAGGCTCCTCCCCTCCTCTCTCCTACATTTTTGGTGAACAAGAGGATGATATTCTGCCTCATCTGCCAGCAGGATCTGTGTACTGTGTATCTCAGCAGAGTCTGAGCAGCCTTTGACCTTTGCCATAGGGACACATTCTGTTTCACTGTCTTAGACATTGAGCAAGAAGACCCTTTTAAGTGTATTTTCTCCTCCTGTGCCATTTGCTGACTCCCAGCATAACTCTCTCGCTTGCAGGTTGCAGCTCAGCAGTCTTGTTTTTGCACTGTAAGTTGGGGAGGGAGATGGATGTGAGCAAGAGATTGAATTCATTTTTGTTTTGTTCTTGGCAGGCAGTACATGCCACTCTACTACCCTTCCTGCTCTTGTGCGCACACCTACCCTGATGATGCAGCCTTCACTGGATATCAAACCATTTATGTCTTTTCCAGTAGACAGTAATTCTGCTGCTGTTGGGCTGTTTCCAAATTTTAACACAGTGAGTAAATGCATTTTTATTTTATTTGTCTCCTCCTCAATCTCTTTCTTTCATTACAATTGTGAATAGGCAATAGATATAGCTTGTTTCCAAAGTGTGTAGTTTTAGACCATATATTGGTTATACATTATGAAAGGTAATGCTTCACCCATGAGAGCTAGTCCAAACAATAACCAGCATATTTATTTTATAAATATTTCCACAGGCGACTTTTCACCTGTTACTTTGTGCAATTTTGATAGACTTTTCAATGGCTTGAGAACCTGTATCTTTTCTGGGATGCTGTTCACATGCTCAAGAACACAATTTAGAGGTATCAAGCCACACTGATTTTTCCCTACTAGTAGAAAGAAAAAGAAAGTGTATGTTTCATCTTCCTGGGTACATTTTTATTTGGGAGATTTTTTAGATAAAGAATCTTACACAAACAGAATTCTTATTTGGAGGCTATTATAGATTATGTGAATCCGATTCTATTAGTAAAAGGAAAAAATTCATTTTAGGTCGACATGTTACTTGTCTGCATGATACTTTGACATTCCCTTTAAACTACATGATAAATATTAGTGAATTACCTATAATTACCAGTGTTCTTCATTCAGGTCAGCTGACCTTCTTCTGTTTGAATGAAAGACAACTTTGTAGGTATGCCAAGTGGAACATGACATCTTTCAACAATAGAATTCAGCCTAAAATCAGTCCATAGCTAGATTCTAAGCTTATAGTAAAAGAAAAGGTTAACCAGTTCAGATGATTGCATAAATTATGTCTGTTCAGTCAATAAATACAGTCAGTTGGGGTATGATGGTCTACATGAATGATACAGCATTATAGAAGCTACCATAATCAAGAAAAAGAATTGCATTACCAGACAGTGAACATCTGAAGTACTGCCAAATATTTCCTTCTGCAAACGTATCTTCTGTATGAAGTGAAAACATCAAGAGGATTTTTCCTCAAGGGATGTAAATAAAATGTGCTGACATGCCTTCTGTTGTGGCTTAGGCATTGTAAGGTAATTAGAGCGTAGGGGAAGAGCCAACTTTTTAAAGAGCACTGGCCTCGACTTAGCAAGTAAACGGTTGAATATTTTCGTCCTCTTGGGCTTTTTCAGACACAAGTCACACAGGTTTTTTTTAAAAGGCCTGAAAAGATGAGCAGCATTTCTAGTGCAGTGGAGCAACTCAGTAAGATAAGTCACGCCTGTCCTGGTCACATTAATCCATCAGTAGTGACCATGCCAAAGCAACACATCGTGCCATTTTAGAGAACTTGAAATCAAGCATGCTTATCCTGTCCTCTATCTAAACATGGGTGATACATTCCAGACATAATTGAATTAAGCTGTACTTCTGAAAACATTTACTAGGTCTTTGTATTTTGATTAATGTACATTTGGAAGACAGCATGTATAGCCACTGCAGAAGTCCAGTCACTGTCAGGAAGCAGTACTGATGACGTAGGTAAGCATAAATGTCTCCTACTGTGGTTCGCCTCTCTGTATTTTGTTTTTAACATGAGTAATACTTATTTCAAAAATTCAAATAAAATATTAGCATTCAAAGCAAAATGTCAAAGTCACCATTCCCGGCCCCTGCAGACACACTTATCCCTTCTCTAGAGGAGAGTGCCCTCAGCAGCTGGTATGCATCCTTCCAGCCCCTTCTAGATGTATGTTATGTACATATCTAATAGGAAACCTATCACTGTTGTCTTTTTACAACTGTGATCATCTGATTAGCGCTATTCTCTAAGTCACTTTTAGAGAATTTCTAAATGTCTTATATATACTTCTTTGTTCTTAAGGGCTGTAAAACAGAAATGAAAAGAATATTTTTATAAGTTCTTTTTAAAAAGATAGTCTCATAATGGCTTTTTAATGTTGTGTAGGACTTACAGATGTATTAACTTGCCTTTTTTGTTTGTTTATTCTGTATAGCAATTAACCTTATGATGTATTTGAGAAAATCCAAGGAATAATTCTAAGAGATGTTCATTGTTTTTTCTTCTTAAAGGCAAATAAACTTGTAATTTTCAAATGAAAAAAAATTTTTTTTGTGAAAGTGAAGAATATAGCAATGAACTGCATGATATAGTCATTTTATTCTCTCTATATTATATCCAAGGCATTTATTGGATACAGAGTCCTTCTGGTAATGTATTAAAAATTAAGTCATTACAAGTGGGACCGTCTATCATCTTGCAAGAAAATGAATTTATGGGATCATGGGATTACCCATGATTTTTCACTGATTTGCAGTTTCAATTACTCTAATCCTTTTCCTATGGACTTTTCCATTCCAGTGTCTAACTCACCCCACAGATTTCCTAGGGCAATTTCATAAAAGTCACTGTCTACATTTTCCTAGGAAAATAGTTTTACATTACAACTAATTAATTACTACTAGATTATTGTATTCTGTGATGTTTTACATTCTTCAAAGGACTCACACCTTAGAACATTTTAATCGACCATGGTTATTTTTCCTATTGTCTACATGAGGAAAAAGTGTTAGTAAAGGAAGAACTGAGTCTCGTATTAGAATCTTCTAACTTCAAAACTGATGTTCCAGCTCTTCTGTGTCCTTGGCTTTTTTGGTCCGTGTCACCTCCCACCTCATTCAGTGTGAATAAAGCTCAATCAGAAATCTTTTGTGCTCTTTTCTGGCAGCATGGTAGATAATTTTCAGCAGAATCATTAAGTAGAAAGAGGAAAGGATTTTTTGAATGTAGAATGTATTTTAAAAACAGTTATAGTTTCTTGTTAGCAAATTTTAAAAGTATATTCTACTCAGTAGTCTGTGTGCTCTTTGAAAACCAACATGAATGCTACCATAATCACTTCATTTTTAATCAAGGGTAATATTAGTAAATATAAGACATATATTTAACTCATAACCATTATCAGAAGAATGAACACTGTACTCTTGAGACCATAGCTGAAAGCTTTGGAAGTTCCAAGTCTTGCTATTTTCTTTGGATTTAAAATATATATATAAAGTAATGGTTTCTTCCTATTTTTATAGCAGAGTATGATAATGTTACATGAGAAACATAGCAAGAATGAAATGGGATTCTGTCATATTCCAAAGCAAATAGGTGCCTGTTCTATACTAAATTGTATGCAGTGAAGAGATACACTTCACAGTATTCTTTTAGTGGCTATCTTGCCTTTTACTCCATAAGACAAAATCTCTCGCAGTGTTTATAGGTGAGAATAAGCAAAAAATTTGAGACACTGTTCAAGCAGAGTTCTGAGGAGACACTAGGGAAAATGGGGTTTGGATCACTGATATTTTATGATGGGCTGTGTGTCAAGGATGCATGGCTGGAGAATGAGGATGTTAACCCTGCAAATTTAAAGATCTTGACCTTTATATCTAAAGTTTAATAGGCTTCTCTGCCTGGCAACTCACTGATGCTTACTTCTACCAGGCCACTCCACCTTCATTTATTTGTCCTTCAGGGCCCAACCTAGAGATCACCTCCTTCACAGGAAACTTTCTGTGACTCTTGCAGTCTGACTTAAGTGCCCATCCTCTGTATTTCCAGAGTACCTCCCGATTACATCATATTCTCCCTGATTATCCATCTATCTTCACTGGAATGTCAGATCCTTGAGAACAAGGGCTCTATCTTGTTTATCTTTGTATGCTTGGTGTCTGGCATAGGTGCTCAATAAAACCCTTTTGAAGGAAGGAAGGGAGAAAAGAACAGAGAAAGGGCTCTAGTTCCTTGGTTTTCAATGTTCATGGTCCCCCATCCAGCAAAGGGAATTCCGGCTTTTTTTTTTTTTTTTTTTTTTGGTGGTACGTGGGCCTCCCACCACTGCGGCTTCTCCCGCCATGGAGCACAGGCTCCGGACGTGCAGGCCCAGCGGCCATGGCCCACGGGCCCAGCCACTCCGCGGCATGTGGGATCTTCCCAGACCGGGGCACGAACCCACGTCCCCTGCATCGGCAGGCAGACTCCCAACCACTGCGCCACCAGGGAAGCCCGAATTCTGGCATTTCTGAGCCTTATGTGCAAGGTGATAAGAGCAGGTGTTTACTTTTAATTTCCTGAGAATTGTCATCCTTTTTTAGTCTAAAGGCAATAATTAGTTATAAACTTTTCTCCAGCTATAGTTCTGGCTTTCTCTATGTGGATGGTACGGACACTCTGCAAGTATCAACTGCATTCTTTATCCTAGGCCCTAATCTTAGGAGCATTTAGTTTAAAATCAAAGTTATTAATTACTGAATGTTATTGAAAACATAAATGGACTAAACAGTACTGGGTTTGGGGAAGGAGATAAACAAAATAAATAAAACAAAAATACCCCAGTGCCCAAGAAACTTGTAAGAAATAGAATAAATAGGCTAGAAAAGGCAAGATAATAAAAACCAAGAAATATAGGCAAAGTGAAAATAGTTACTGAACTTTATACTGTTCAAGAAAGGCCAGAAAGAATGAATTTTTTGTATCTCAATAGAGCTGTTTTCATTATTTTGTTATTCACGTTACTTCAGTTTGCCAACTGCTCCATGGTCATCCTTTAATTTTTGTACATGATGTTTGGTAGCTGCCAAAATGTACATAATTGTTTCTCCCTATTAGAATTAGAATCTTCCATTTCCTTTACTGTGGATTCCATTTTTATCTTCATTTTACCTGGATAATACTTGGTGTTTAATACTTGGTGTTTAATACCTGTCTAATACTTGGTTCTCCTTAATAAGAGACTTCTTCAAAATTCAAATGAATTGCATACTTAACAC
This sequence comes from Leucopleurus acutus, assembly GCF_964270905.1. Classification (NCBI taxonomy): domain Eukaryota; kingdom Metazoa; phylum Chordata; class Mammalia; order Artiodactyla; family Delphinidae; genus Leucopleurus; species Leucopleurus acutus. Next base: position 65,282,883 of record NC_139149.1, on the reverse strand, counting down.
GATGGATTGTGTCAACTTAATATGATAAAATAGGTCCATTTAGAAGGCATACTCACACACATGGTGTTATGGACTGAATGTTCCTTCCTCCCCAAATTCATATATTGAAGCCCTAACACGTGAGTGATAATATTTAGAAATGGGGCCTTTGAGAGGTAATTAGGGTTAGATGAGGTCTTGCAGGTGGTGCCCTTGTAATGTGATTAGTGCCCTTATAAGGAGAGACCCCAGAGAGCTTTTCCTTTATCTACCATGTGAGGACATAGTGAGAAGAAAGTCATCCGCAAGCCAGAAAGAGAGCTCTCACCATAACCTGACTATGCCGGCACCCCTGATCTTGGACTTCCAGCCTCCACAACTGTGATATATTTATTTCTGTTGTTTAAGCCACCAAGTCCCTGGTATTTTGTTATGGCAGGTCAAGCAGACTAAGACACGTATGCAACCTATATTTTGTATGTGATGATTAGAAGATCAAGTTTCTTTTTAACAGCCACATGTTAGATACCTGGACAGATATATTTGTGTGACTCTCCAGAGCTGTAGCTATAATCAAGAGCCACTCAAGACCACAGTCTCCTGTCAGTTTCTCTGCTGCTTGGCAGTAGTTTCCATGCCTATTTATTTCAAATGTCTTTGTGAGTCCTGCCATGTTTTTGCAACTGCTCCAGGAAAGCACAAGCACAGTGGAGGTCTCTGACACTTTATTGCAAGAGAGGCTCAGTGATCTTTTATTGTGAAAAATAATCTGATTTTTATTACCTACCTTAAAATTATTTTTTTCCTGACACATGAACAAATATGTGGAGCAGAATAAAGATCATTTCTAAAGTATAAAGTCCCAAGTTGCTATATGATTCTTTGAATCATCCATGACAAGCTGTGGAATGAGACATGTGTTTACCATTTATTTTATCATTCTAGACTCTTTGAGATTCTGGGTTATTCATAGTTTGGTGATATCAATGACTATATAAAATTTTTCTTTCTTGTAGTAGAAATAATAATATATTTATCAAGGAGGTCCAAAATAAAGAAATAGGGAATCAAAATCACATTCACTTTGCTGTTAATTCATGCCATGTTTCTCATGAGATGTTACTATAAGGAAACTTGAAGTAAGCTAGAACATTCAATGTTTCACCTGCTTTTAATATATTTATTAATTTAATGAAGTCCTTATTTAAACATTTAAATACCTATTTTTCTTTTGTTTAAATTTTTCTTTAATTTTATTTAAATAAAATACCTTACCTCTGCTAATACAATCCGAAGTGAATTTTTGCCATTTGAGTCTTCTTTTTTACTCTAGTAATGCTTTCCTGTCATAAAATGTTATATGTCCCATATTTCCTAGGACAGTAGTATGTCCAGTACGTGAAATGACACATTTGTCCCAATCGAATAAAAAAGAGAATATGGTCGACTTTTATTTTCATGATATGCTTAAAATATATCAATGGGTCATATTCTTTCATATGTTCTAAAGAAATATGCCAAGTTGAAACTTTCCACAGTTACTCAAATTTACTGAAAGAGGGGAGGATGACAGCCTATTATTGGATTTAGATAAGTCAACAGCAACACTCTCCAGATCATTAGAAAAAACAGTGGTTATAGGAACTCTTTGAAATGTGCTACAAAACTGTGGAAGATTTTTGTACAGATATTTAAGCAGAGATTACTGTCTGGAAATTTTTACGTCACTATTGAACATAGCAGAGAGAAAAAGTATGTAAACATGAACACTGGAAGGAAAACAAACTATGTAGTGATCTTCAGTATTATTGTCTTCCTCTACTCTTCAAACCACAAATATGTCCTTTTTAAGCTTAATTCACGTCCCCTGCCTTATTCAAAAAATCTCAAGATTTATCTACTAAAGACTGTGTTCAAATATCCCTTTACGCACTCTTGAAACCCCTTTAGAATATGTAGATATTATTGATATGGTATTTACATATACACAAGTATGCTTATATAATATGTGGTCATATGTGTTCTCTGTCCTTAATGAAATTATTTGTTCAGGTTATCTAGGAAAAGGAATGCATTCACAACCACTTACTGAAGGTCTGCATGTGCCGATCATTGTGCTAAGGAGGAGTTATAGTGAATAAAGGCAGAAGCTGCTCACTGTCTGACAGAAATTACTTCTTCCTCTTGTATAATTCACCATAAGATAACAGAGGATTCTGCTTATAATAAATAGTCAATTCAGTTGATAAAAGCTGCCAAGAAACATCAGATTAAGACTTTGATGGACCTTTAAGGGGTAAGGGAACAAACACAAGGTTTCAGGAGCCTGTGAAAAGAGGCACCCATAGTCCCACCATGCTGTGTCCTCTTGCGTGTCCCTTTCATCGTCCTAGTCTTAACCTCACATGGCTCTGGGACCTCACCTTCAGTGCTAGAGTTTCAAGGATTATGTGTACTTGGAGGCCACATCAGATATTCTGGCAAAGCAGGTCTTCAGTCTTGGCGCTGTCCCAGGTCAGCATTTTTTAAGAGTAGCGTCAGCTTGGAAAAAGTGTGTGTCGGCCCTCTTCTTTAAAAATGTATCTTATTCTTAACAAATCTCCAGTTAATTAAAAGAAGAAGAAACCAAAAACAACCTTGTTCTTAGCTTCTCTCAGTGACCAAGGCTCTTTATACCTGTGGTAAAGTAGGAGAGCTTAATAAATATAAAATGGGACAAAATATTATTGTACAAAACATTCCCTCCAGCCCAGAAAAGGTATTTCTAAATTGGTTGCTCTATAAACATTAATTGATAGTAGTGTTCCCTGAGAAACCTTTACCAAAGCTTGGGAACCCATCCAATAGCACAGACCTTTTTTTTTTTACTCCCTCTAGATTCTTGTATTCAGAATTAGGTCTCAAATCTCTTTTAGGGAGAGAAAAACACGTTTTGGAATATTCCAGTTCCTTTATTTTTATAATTGCCATTGAGGGTGCTAGAGATGAATTGGAGTGCTATTTAGCAATCTGTGAAGTTTCAACATCTTTGTGGAGCTCAGTAGGGTTCTTGGAAAAATACTTTTTTTCACAGATTTAGCTGTCAATTTAGGTTTTCTTACCTTCCTTTTTATGTTCTGATGCTTGAAATAATATGAAAGAACATAATTTATATGAATAATACCTTATTTTCATGGAATTCTAGTATCAGAGGGCTTCAGCATATTTTAAAGACATTCTACAATTCTTTCAACACATCCACATATGAAATAGGCTACGTGTGTCATTGTCGTACCCTTTTTGCAGATCAGAAGGTTGTAGAATATAATCCAGTCTTCTCATCTCTTCCAATAGACAGCTCTGCCACTGAAAAGGAAAAACAAGCTACGTATCAGACAAGCAAGAGCTGGTCTCCACCCTACTGTATCCTGAATGTAAATGTGTGTATTTCTCACAGGTTATTCGTGTGGGGCATATTTTCTTAAGTATCCAATAAGAAATAAGTTGTGGCTCCTAATATCAGGCTTTGCACTATATTCTATTTAGAAGATAGATTTGTCAGTCTCGTACTTGTTTTCTCTTATTATGAACAGTTTCTAGAGCCAAGTGAAGATCTGAGAGGTGTAGTAAGAAATATATGTGATCCCTTTCACAGGCTTATGGTTTACAAATAATTAGAAATGCACAGAAAGTCTCCAACAATTAAAACAACAATTAGTCTGGGTCTCTGTGTAAAATGGTTCATTGTCATGATAATCAAAGCCACAAAATTTCCATTTCCCAAAATAACCTGAAGCTGTTGGATGCTAAAATGATTACCGATAGCCACTATCACATGGTATATACTTAAGTTTCAACTTTTGAAGTACTTACCTTCTAAAGGGTGTGGTGGCATTCACTCATTCAGTCAGTCACTCATTCTTCGGTTATACACAACTTCCTCCCAAAAAGCCACTTGGAGCGTTCCCTCTGATCTGAGAAATAAGGCTGCTTGACTTGTTCCAAAGTAAGCCTCTTAACAGTCCTATCTGGCCTGCACTCTGCTTCATGCCACCCTCAGAAGCAGGAACCTGAGTGGAAGGGAGAAGAGGGAAGAGCCATCTACTTCATTACATGGGGAAGAGCACTTGACAAGAGTCAGAAGACTACAGTTGGACTCGTTTTCTTTGGTCTTGAGAAAAATCACTTAGCTCCACTTTCCTCATTTTAAAACTAGGGTGATACCTTCCTAGTCTATATTACTACGTCATGAAAATTTGAGTTTATTATGTTTATGGAGAATTAAGGATATGACTGAATATTTAGAAAATTTCTAGAATTTATTATCTGTGAAAAAAACAATATAACATATCACCATCCTATTTTTAATAATTTAAAATACCCATGGATTTCAAATGAGATAATGTTTGTTATGTTATGTTTATGAAACGATTCCTAAACAGAAAAGCTCTATTCTTATAAATAATATTAATATTTTTATTAATATTTCTATCTCTTTGATCTCATCTTCCTAACCAATTACCTTAAGTACAAGTTATGTTTATCACTGGGGCTGGCATTGTGCATTAGAGCAATCCTAATCAAGGTAGATGCCAGGGTTATGGCTAAGACCTCATTCTTGAGTTTAAGAAATTTACAGTCAGTTTAAAGAAGTCATGTCTGGTGCTGAGCAGGTGCTCAATTTGTGTTACCTTGAATGAGATAATAGTAGTGCATACCTAAAGATCAGACTCACCTGACTTCCTGAAAACAATGCAGAGGGATAATGAATCTTGAGCAGGGTTGGGGAGGGGGTATATTGAATGGAGGTTGGGAATAACCACAACTGGTTTGCTTGGATTCCTTTTTTCTCCGTTTTCTTTCAATAATATTTAGACTTTGAAGGCTATGTATAAAGGTATTTTGAACCCGAAAGCTGTGTACCAATGACACATTGTCATTGACACCTAAGACGCAAAGATGTGTTCTGCTATATTTTCAAAACACCGTTGACTTCCAAACATAGAACCTTTATTCTCATGTTATTTGTTAATCAAACTGACATTAGTTAAAATGGCAATTTAAAAAAATATTTTAAACTCAAAGTAGTCAACATATTCATTTATCCTTCATGTACTGATAGGGAAATCTATTCTAAAAATTCTTTGGACTTTTGAGAGTTACAGATCTCTCTTCACCCTACCTCCTTCTTTTTTTCTGAACTTAAATTGCCAATCATACAAGAAAAAAACCACTTAACCTGTGCAGTAACACCTAACTGTAAATTTGGTGTGACATCTAACTGTAGATTCAATGCTTCCTGAAAAAAGATTAGTAGTTTTATAGTCTATCCCCAAATATTATATAGACCTTAACGATATGTACATATGTATGAAAACTATTTTTTATTAGAATACAAACATCAGCCTAAGTAAAACTTTAAAAATATACAAGCCAAGATATTCATAATTCCATAGCTATTAGGAACAGCAGAGAAATAATCAATCTTTAGACTTCTGTGGGGGGAAAAAAGGTTTAAAACAGATACATTTTAAATTAGTTCCTTCATAAAAGAACTTTCTAAGAAAGAGCCTGTGGCACGTAGCTCATCAATCCTTGTGCAATCAGACCTTCCATTGTCTTCTGAGGGAGAGCTGCCACCTCACAGGCCTGGCCCCTTTAATGGGTGAGTAGCTTCTGAAGAAGCATTATGACACCCAGATGTGGAGTTCTTTGAAGCTGCACTTCTGGGGAACCATCATTTTTGTTACAGAGCAAGAGTAATATCAGAATTTCCTGGGAATCGGTCATCAAAGGAAATTATCAGCAATTCATAGACTATCCTTTTTGCATTTGCTTCAGCCTCGAGGGTAATCACAAAAGATTATAGTCTCCATTTCAGCTTTCATATCACTGAAATATTCTTCTCTGCCGAGAACATGATTGATTTCCAAAGGTCAGCTTTTAACCCCAGCTTCAGGAGGCCACTCGGACTTCAGTGGTTTGATAACTGCCAACGATTGTTATTGTCATATTGTTCTGTTGTGAGGCAGAAATTTGGTGACTTCTGACTAATTATCCTTTAAATAAAGTGACATATCAACTTCTCATGCTGTTAGATATAAGTATTTGTCCCATTTTAGTAAGTGTTAGACGTTGGGGGAGAGAGAAGGGTGAATAAAAATTTTCAAATGAGTGTTGGGAAGACTTTGAAACCAGCATCCTGAGATTGAATTTTAGAATGGAAAACAGAATAATTCAGAAATGTTTTTGAAAGTCTTCAAAGGGAGTCGGTAGATAATAAATACAAATGATTTTTGCTTCATGAGACTTCATGAACATTACTAGGGATTTTGTGTTTTGTGACAACTTGCTACGTGATTCATGTAGGTTTTTCTCCATTGTTTGATTAGGAAATATTAAGGCCATATCCATAGCCAAAATATAAGCAAACTGGGCACATTTTTAACTTGATGATTTCATTTGCTATATTCACTTTTCTCATACATATATATTGCTTTACTCAGAACATACAGGGACAGAAAGGGCTTTGTGTATATTTGAAATGAGTTTGGTAGATAAAACAGTTTTACCCAGAAGTGACTAGATTTCCTTACAAATTCAAAAGAGAGGAAAGCAGTTCAGTTTAAACTATTTTTGGTTTGAACCATAGCCTCCTTGCAATCACGTAAAAATAATTATAAATCAAATGAATAAATGTTAAATGTCAAGCTGTACCATTAACAGAGCCTTATTCAATAAAGTAGTTATCACCCCAGAGAGCAGAGGAAGGCACTTTATTAAAGCTCTTTATTTTATTTTACAAGTATGGTATATTTTGTATAATAAAAATGCAGAGTTGAACCAAAAATGTTTTTTTTTGTTGGGGGTGGGTATGCGGGCCTCTCACTGTTGTGGCCTCTCCCATTGCGGAGCACAGGCTCCGGACGCACAGGCTCAGCGGCCATGGCTCACGGGCCCAGCCGCTCCGCGGCATGTGGGATCCTCCCGAACCGGGGCACGAACCTGCGTCCCCTGCATCGGCAGGTGGACTCTCAACCACTGTGCCACCAGGGAAGCCCCAAAAATATTTTTTTGCTGAGAAGAGTTGATATGTATACACATATACATCCATACAAAAAGGCAATAGTAAGGTGAATATATAACATAAAATGGTTTTGATATCACCTGTCCGCAAAACCACTCAGGGACCACTTTCCTAATTAAAGTCCTAAAATGTTAAGTGTGACAGGTAAGCCTGCAAGAAAAAGGAGGACCAGTAGAATCAACGTTGGGAGAGCAGTGATATCCTTGAATGGGGATATCCTTGATGGAGATGAAATGCAAGATGCCCAGTTAAAGTTGAATTTCAAATGAACAACAAATCAGTTTTATTACAAGAATACATATTATTACAAGAATATCCTATGTAATATTTGATACATTTATGTTGAAAAAAAAGATTTTTATTTGCCAATCTGGCAACCATAACAGGAGATCTGGGTTCTGGTCTTAGCTGAAGAGGCTCAAGCAGGTTATTAAAATTCTCCATATCTTTTCTCACTTTCACGTGAGGAAGTTGGACTAAAATCAGGCTGGTGAGACTGGGACCTGACCTACGTGCTTTAACCAGACCTGTTTTCAGCATTTTATTATATTGAATTTCCAGTTAGGATTCTGTTTGGGGGTAGAGTGGTGGGGGGAAGGTTCTAAAACTCAAAACAAATAAAAAACAGTTTGAAAATGTAGACGATCTCTGACATTGTACCGCTGTGTCATGAGAGTGTGGCATGGGAGAGTCCACAATGCTTTAGTATTGGAGCATTCCAGATTTGCCGCCTTGCATTGAGCCTTTTAGTCCTCACCTGTCAGGTTTCTTCTGAGTGCAAGACTAAGGAATGTGTTGTCCTCTGGGGAAAAAACACTTCGTTTCCATTTTGCTTTACAGCATGAAGAATATATCCAAACAGGTCCAGATTTCCAATTTTGCAATTCATCCTGCCTAGTGGGGTTTTCTTTTCATCTTAAGCCTTTTTAATTTGTGTCACGGACCTGTTTTGCCTCAGCATCAGGATATATCTGATTAGTTACTGAACAGCCTTTCAAACTTAGCTTTGACAGAATGGTTTTGAAAGGATGTCAGTTAATGCATTTGGCTGTTCAGCAGGTGTATTGATTTTTAAATCAAGAAAGCTCATTACTTCTCTAGTCTCTTAGAAAGCCCTTGTGACATTTTTTTTTAGCCCATTTCCCAGAAAATAGGAAAATTTATCACTACTTAGACTTGGAGACTTAGCACCAATAATTTTTAAAAACTACATTCATAAGCATCAGCAAGTAGTCTTTGGTTATTTGTATGCCTTTTTTTCCTCCTAAAGAACAAAAAGTTCTAGTTTTATTTTATTTATTTATTTTTTTGCGGTACGCGAGCCTCTCACTGCTGTGGTCTCTCCCGTTGCGCAGCACAGGCTCCGGATGCGCAGGCTCAGCGGCCATGGCCCACGGGGCCCAGCCGCTCCGCGGCATATGGGATCTTCCCGGACCGGGGAACAAACCCGCGTCCCCTGCCTTGGCAGGCGGACTCTCAGCCACTGCGCCACCACGGAAGCCCAAGTTCTAGTTTTTTAAAAAGGTATTTCTCAAACTTATCTCTGGCTCTGAATTTTGTTATGGAAATTCAATCCTGGAACCAAGTTTGGGGGTTGTTTTCAAGCCACTGTTTTAAAAAGAAAAACAGGAAAGGCCAAGAAGTAGGTGACTGTGTTCTATATAAGACACTAGCCTATCCTTCCAAACCTCAGGATGTGTGTCTTCTTTCAATGTCCTGTAGAAGAATCAGTTCTCATAACCTATCCTCAAATGAATCTCTATCTTGTTTAGTATTTTGCACATCTATTGAAAACCTATACTTCAGTCCATATTCCTGAAATGGTTTATTTCTTGTTTTATTTCACCCTGAGGAAACAAAATACTAAATAAAACATAGGTAACACCTGACTCATTTATTTTAGATTCTCTTGGTGAATCCAGTTCCTGTTCTCATCACTCTAAATAGTGTTTTTCTTTGGATGAGAAAGTTTATTGTCACCTATGTACGCCTTGGGCTCTTTGTATTTTTGAAATATGAATATGCCTCTTTGAGAAATATAAAGTATAAATACTTTGAAGGTAGTAACTTTTCCACAGAAAAAAAAATTAATAGTATTTGTCATCATTTCATTTCTTCTTCTATGCTATTAAAATTCAGAATAGAGCTAAATTCTTATTAATTCTCTTCCAGGTAGTTTTTCATCTTTCTTAAAAATTTTGTAACTTTTCTCATATTCTCTCAAAAGTGCATCTAATAATTTTATAGAAACTTTTTGTTACCTTGCGTTTGACAGTTGTTACTGATCTTTCAAATCTGTATGCATGCATTGGCCAAAAATTAGTTATAGGAACATCGAATAGTAAACATAAAATGAAAATCCTTTCAAGAACTTTCTTTGTGTCCTGATGGAAAAACACCTCTCTTTCCTCATGGTTCCCAGTCATATCTAAGCATTTCTTGTTCAAGAATGAAAACAAAGAAAAAAAAGGACTGGATTTCCTTAGGAGATATAGTTTAGCTCATACCTTAATGCCTTTTCCCTACATTGAAATGAGCACCTGAATTGGAATTGAGCATAGGCTGGGCTCCCTTAATACATCATATTAACCAATTAGACCTTCCAAAATACATTTTTAACCTGAATATGGTTACATATGCTACTGAATTTCAATTCTTAAGTTTACTCATCTAATGTTTCAATAGGAATATCAACACCCAAAATGTTGCTGGGTATGTGTGTGTCCGTGTAATACGGTATGAGCAAACCTTCAATTAAGTCTCATACCCATGGCAGACGTAAGCTGAAAGTCTTATTTGTTAAACTGAACTTTTTGAAATGCTCTTTGATGTGGCTTCTTAAATTACCCAGCGGCATAACTACAGCTTTGCTACATCACTCTTGATCCCTGGGAGCATGGAAAATCACCAGGCATGTAAAGCCAGCCAGGAAAATGGAACATTTTACATTTGCACTGACCATATGATTACATACAAGGATCGACTGTCAGAGTTAGACGTTCGGCTTCAGTAAGGTGTGCGGGTCTAATCTTAGGGCATCTCCCGTTAACAAAATAACTACTGTCTGAAAAAGAACTTAAAATTTATTCCTTCTACTTAGAACAATTTAAAAATTATCCATCAAAGTGTTAAGCTGGTTTTCCACTAAAGGGGGGGGGGGGATGGTGAAACCACCCCCTGCTTTCCTTTCAGCTTTTTTGCTTGTACCATTTGGTAACTCTTTAAAGTTCTAAAAGTGTTAAAAGTAAAAAACATTATTTTCATATGATATCTCCACAAAAAACTGCTAGAGCTTAGCCAAAATATGTACTTATTTAAAAAACAGAGAAGTAACTCATGGGTATTTTGGTTATTCACTAAAAACTACCAGGCCAACCACATTGTACCAGAAACCCACCAGGAGGGTCTCCAGGTAAGACGCATCTAGCGCTAAGCACTCATCCTTAGAGAACTTCCAAAAACAGATCACTTTAGTTTCCCTTTCTCTTTAAGGACATGATGATAGTGGTGGCTGTGAGTGGTGTCCCAGTTGTTGTCTTGGGACGTGGTAGTTGAAGAAAATCCTCTGTGGAGATCTCATAGATGGCTTTGAAAGCCGAAGGGCATGCCCTTTACAGTTTTTACCAGTGATATGATTCCGAATTCTGTATCAACTATCTAAATCATGGGAAAATGTCCTTATCTTTACATACTTAGTATGGTTTTACATGTGAAAGTATCAGAATCAAAGTTGTATCAAGACAACGAAAATGTTTTTAGGAATTGTCCATGGTAAAATTGTGTTTCTTTCCCATTCTCCTGTTTTATTTTTTTCATAGTACTTAAAACACTCTGAAAATACCTTATTTATAACTTTAGATATACAGGTTTCCCCCACTATCCCAAAATGGAGAATTCCTATGACATTTTTCCTAAGTAGAAATGTTGTGAAGTGAAGAAGCAATTAGTTTAGGATACATCTTGCTAATGGATGCACAAAATAAATCCAGATAAAGAATAGATGCTCACACACACAGTTCAAAGCTATGGCGGCTTGATCCTGAGATGCTCAGTGTAGTTTCCGGGGAAGGAGCTTGGTGGTGCCACTGTCACTGCTTGAGATGCGCACTGCCTCTATAAAGGTTTGCACAAAAGAAATGCTGAACGCTATTTTCATTTTTCAACTTTTTTCATAAAAGCAAAAATTCTCTTGGGATTTCTTTCAGTTAGTGAAAACAGGTGCTAATGTAGGTCTTTCATAAAACCAAGTGGCGTAAAGCAGACTTTCAAAAAGCAGGGGATACTTATATAGGTCTCCCCAACTAGAATGTTGTATTTTTGAAGGCTTGTTCTCTACTGTATGTCCAGCTCCTAAAACAGCGCATGATAGCCATTTAATAAACTATTGTTAAATGAATCAATTTTCAATAAAATACAGTGTTTGTGCAAATTGAAAATTATACATTTATAAAAGTGTGACATGTTGGAAAGGAGCAAAACTTCCCAAGGACAGAACTGTCTAAGTTGATATGAAATAATCTCTAAAAAGGTTGCACTTTTTATTATCAGAGTGCTCTAGAAAGAAGACATTACTTTATGGCAGAAACACACATCTCTAACATTCTGTATATGTTTCTTTTTTATTCTTCTAGAAATGAAACCAAGGTGGAATTTCTCCCAAAAAACTACTGGAAAATGCAGTTTAGTTTCCTTTCAAAATAGATCTTCAAAATAGATCCCAGGGTGTTTTTTCCTTATTCTAGTCATTCTTTTTGTCAGTGGACTATATAACGCTTATTTGATGAATCCCAGAGCTTTTCAAAGAAGGCCTGGCAATATGGAATTTGAGTGAAAGGTATCAAACTTTCTAAATTCATTTTAAAGGAAAAAAAGAAAGGAAAGAAAGAAGAAAATGAAATTCTAATCTATGCTCTACTCTGTTTGGTTGCTTCAAATCTCTGGGCAGACTGCACTTATATTTTCTACAGGGATTTTTTGTTTGTTTTGCGGTACGCGGGCCTCTCCCTGCTGTGGCCTCTCCCGTTGTGGAGCACAGGCTCCGGACGCGCAGGCTCAGCGGCCATGGCTCACGGGCCCAGCCGGACCGGGGCATGAACCCGTGTCCCCTGCATTGGCAGGTGGACTCTCAACCACTGCACCACCAGGGAAGCCCTCTACAGGGATTTTTGACCAGTACGAGGGAGGCTCTGGAAAGGGATCCCGGGATCCCACTTAGTTTCTGCAGCAATCAGATCCTTCTAATTGTGAACCAGCCTCAAAATATGTAAAGGTCTACAACATTTTGATAAAATAGTAGTAGTAATAATATAATAATAGCTTTATTGGATCTGAGACTTAGATCAACGTGACCTATTATTTTCTTAAGTGCATGTTATTTTAGCCTTTATTCCATTTCTGGTTAACTTTCTGGTGGCGTAATGGTATCCCTGCGGTACGGGGCACAGCTGATTTTGTTTCCAAGTCACAGCCAATGTGTGGTTTTAGCAAAGAGCTAAATATGGCACTTGATTGAATCAACAGTCTGTGGAGAACGTGGCATGTCATTTGTCTTCCTTTCAGTGACAGTTATAGCATTCTGGTGGACCCCTGTCAGGATGCTCTGGGTAGGAAAAGCAGTGGCAGGATGGCAAATCTCAACTTTTACATATTCCAGATGCAAAAAGGCAGGTCTCACAGTAGCATGCAGCTCCAGTGTAACGTTTCATGTGGTTTATTTTTATTGAGACTTCTGATTTGAAATCCAAAACAGTACAGAGTTGTGTGGTTGAACTAACATTGCCAACAATATGCAGTTGTTTGTATTTCCTGTTCTTTGAGAAAAGGAATTTGTCTTGCAACCGTTGTGTCTGCTTTGTTTCTATTTAAGTTTTCAAGGATTTGAAACAAGTAAAACAGTAATAATAAAGGTATGTGGTCAGAGCATTTAAATATAAAAGGCAAAACCTTTTTTGAAGTAACTTCAGAGAAATATTGCTCTTCAGTGACATAAGCTATCACTTTTAAGTGTCACTTCATGAATATGTGAAGTTCTAATGAGACCCTATTGTCTCACTCTTTTCCATAAGTCCAACAATGAAAAAGGAAGGGATGAAAAAATAGTCATTCTTTTTGTACTACTGTAATTTTGCAATATTGCAGTTTAAAAAACTGATGCTTTACCAAACTTCCAGAAAGCCCTAAGTCACAAGGATTTAGTAGCTGAGATCTGCTTTGCAGAAATCAAGGACAGGTGCAAATGATGACCATCACCTGCTACGTGTAATCTCTAAGTGTTCGGGGAACTTTCTTTTTTTTCTGTGTGATAGCCCAACAGTTACAACAGGGAAAGAGGACAGGGCAGCCCCCATTTTTATTTATGGCTTTCCTGAAGTAACCCAAGAAGAAACTGGCTTATCTTAAGAAGGGCATAAATCGGTCAGAAAGAGAAAAACTGAGACTCACTTCTCCAGGAAACTTTTACTTAAACACCAAGTAGGGGCTTCCCTGGCGGCGCAGTGGTTGAGAATCCGCCTGCCAATGCAGGGGCACGGGTTCAATCCCTGGCCCAGGAAGATCCCACATGCTGCGGAGCAACTAAGCCCGTGCACCACAACTACTGAGCCTGCGCTCTAGAGCCCGTGTGCCACAACTACTGAGCCCACGTGCCACAACTACTGAAGCCCATGTGCCTAGAGCCTGTGCTTCGCAACAAGAGAAGCCACCGCAGTGAGAAGCCTGCGCACTGCAATGAAGAGTAGCCCCCGCTTGCTGCAACTAGAGAAAGCCCAGGTGCAGCAACGAAGACCCAACGCAGCCAAAAATAAATAAATTAAAAAAAAATAGAAATAGAAAAAAATACATTAAAAAAAATAAGCCACCAATAGGCCTTATGTGTAGCTTGACTAGACAGCTGCCCTCCAGGCTGCAGAAATTCTAGGAACACTCCTCCTTTCTTCTCATTTCTCACACTCTACAGCAGTGCCACACATGATACCCAGCATCCCTGCTTGGTGGTCAGTTAGCAGGGAAGAGTTGGGGGAGAGACTCTCGCCTGAGTTTGACTCCTGGCTTCAGACCTACGAACTTGAGGGTGAGAAGTTATTAAACCTCTCAAAGCCTCAGATTCCTCATTTGTAAAAGGAGGATAAAAATGGTATCTGCCTCATGTGATGGTGGAGAGCACACTAGATAATCCCTTAGTATAGTTCCTGGCACGTGGTGAGAGCTCTAAATCTAAGCTGCTCTTATTAAGATGTTTATTATTATTATTACACAGCTAGAGAAAGGAATTAAAAGGCAGATACCCCAGGAGGATAACACATTGATGTCACTATTAAAGGGAGGATCCTGGATGCTTGAATTGTGAGAAAATCAGAAAAGGGGGGGAAAGTCTAAAGGAGGGGTGGGGCAAGAGGGGACAGACCTTTATGTGCTTTCTCGTGCCTCAGTGTTTTGCTTAATCGCCATCCTTTTTCACTTTTTAACTTTTACAATCATGTCCTTTCTTGTGTTTGACTCCTCCTACCCCATCTAATCTGGGACAATGTCTGAAACATATTAGGCCTCCAGAAATGTTTGTTGCATGATCGATCTTTAACTTTTTAAAGTCAAAAACCTGGTTTCGGGCTTCCCTGGTGGCGCAGTGGTTGAGAGTCCGCCTGCCGATGTAGGGGACGCGGGTTCGTGCCCTGGTCCGGGAGGATCCCGCGTGCCGCGGAGCGGCTGGGCCCGTGAGTCATGGCCGCTGAGCCTGCGCGTCCGGAGCCTGTGCTCCGCAGCGAGAGAGGCGACAACAGTGAGAGGCCCGCGTACCGCCAAAAAAAAAAAAAAAAAAAAAAAACCTGGTTTCTACTTCTGTTTAGTAGAAAAGCTAGTATTGCCTACTATATTGTATAAGTGGTGACCAAATGCTTTTTAGAACGTTGGTTAAAGCAGATAGCTAAGCTTAAGATGAAATGTCCTCATCTTTAAGAATATTATGGATACCCAGCCACATATAAGAAAGACGTGTATCATTCTTGAGCAGTCTTTTTTGCTTTTTAATTGAGTGGTGCTTGGTTTATTCCCACACCCAGCCCCACTGGATGGGTAGTGAAGTCATTGTAAGACTCTTACAAGAATACAATTCGAACTTCATCCCCTTGAAAATTATTGAGAAAGGTTTGTAATTTTATTTTCTTTGCCTAAAATGCCATCTAGGAAAGTTATCTCAAATATAAATGTCATCTAGTACTATCATTTGATCATGTAGTCCCTACCTTAGATTCCCTGCCCGCCCATAGTCGTCATCCTGACTTTAGTGAAGTGCTGCACTGTGTTTCTTTTCCCTGTGGCTAGGTTTTATTTGCAACTGCATGTGTTTTTATATGATTGCTTACTCTGTGTGGATATAAATTACTTTTTGGAATACTCAGTGAAAGTAGATCTTTTAAAAAAAACTCACACAGATTTGTAGTTCCATAAACTTGGTGAATACATCAAGATATCTGTTTGTTCTTATTTTGATATTGAAAATATAATAGATGGTGTGATAAGGCCACCTTCATTAATTCCTTTTATAAGTACTGTAATAGAATAGTTAATTTGTCCATACGTAGCCTGCAATCATCTCCTCAATTCCTGGTAAAAGCCACAACCCCATCTTTCATTTTTATTACCTACCAGTTAATTGCACTAATAGGTTTTGTTTTTTCATTTCTACATGACTTTCATTAGCAAAAGTGGAAAGTGTTAACTCTTGCTGCTTTTTAGTTAGTAAGCATTTCAGGCTTTTTAATCAGAGATGAGCAAAGAAAATGGATTTTTAAAAATTTTGTGTGACTGTGCTTGCTAGCCTCAAAATTCCAGATGACTACTTCTGACTTTTACTTTTTTAGAAAAGAAGAGGCTTATTTGGGACCAATAAATTCTGCCAGGTAAGGAATATTGGTAGCTAGAGCTATGTGGTAGGGTTTTTTTTCCTTAAAGAAAAGCTTTTTTTAGCATTGTTTACCAGTGAAACAATCTTCTCAATCCACAGACAGCTTTCTTGTGCAGTGTGAACTAGTATAACCTAATCTGAGTATTTAACAAGGCAATTGTTTATTTAAAAGTGATATAAACATTTTAATAAAGATGTGTAAAAACACTTCAAATATCTTTATTAAAATCAGAGTTTGTTGTATAATTGTAGTACCTCCAATAATTTTGCTGAGTACTCTACATATGAAATCATTATGGTATAGATATATAGTTTTGACTATACTAAATTGAATCACATGTATTTATCACATTTTAGGGTTTATGAGAATGTTTTTATTCATCTTGATTGTTTTATTCATCCTGAAAATTGGTGATTGAATAAAAGACTTGCCATTGATTTAGTTATACATATCTCATTATGATTAGAGAAAACTGATTTTGCATTAGTGGAGGAAAAAATTTAAGTTAATATAAATTAACATCATATTTATTATTTTTATCTAATTTTTAGAGTATTGTAGGAATGCTACAAGAAAAAATTCAGGATTTTACTACTTTATACTTTTAAAAAAGAGAAAGATCTGAAAGCCTTTTCTATGTTATTGCTAATTATGGACCCCACTGAAATGACCCAGGTATTTGTAGTTACTGCATCAGATGGCATATACTCAAAACATCAGCTGGGCAGTGTCTGTTTCAAGATATCAGATGAATTGGCCAATGGAACGTTCTTTCTTATACCATTTAAAGTCTTCTTTCAACTAAATCATGTCCTCCCAAGTGACATTTGAATAAGAAGTATAATTATATAACTCTATGATAAACAGAGAAAGATAAACAAGATTTAGAAAAAAGTAGACCTGTTCTTGAAATACCTATAACAAAATAGAGAATCAAGTGGAAAATAGAAAAATTTGTTCCAAGTGAGAAAGATGGAAGATAAAATTTTCATATGCTTAGTGGTAAGTCATTCAAAGGATGTAAAGGCAGCGGGAGTTAATGACAGGTGACAAGGAAGGGGGTAAAAGGACTGTGTTTTATGAGGACAAGTAGGATTATATGTGTAAAGTAGAGAAGTCGATTCTAGTTAAGAGTTTCTTGAAGGAACCTCCTTAGTTTGCTTTTCATGGAGCAGATGGCTGGGAACTTGCCTGCCTTAGTATTGGGGGTACTCAGCCACAACTCACCTTTCAGGAAGAGAATGCTCAGCCTTGGGAAACATAAACAGTATTTTCAGGCTGGTAGGGTACAAATGTGAGATTTGAGTAGACAAATTTGTATCAGGGGTTACTTGAAAAATTATGTAGGCAGCTAACAATTTCAAAAATGTAAAGAGAATGTTTATATCCAAGGGTTGTGTTGGAGCTCTCAACAGATATCTTTGTTTACTAAAAATTTGGAGCTAAATTTTTGTGGATGTATTTTTGTCTATGTTTTCATATTGCAGTATGGGAATAACTAGGATAGTGCATTTATTTTAGATGATGAAAGTTTTAATTTTTAATGGTAACTTTCAATATACTTTTGAAATGAGTAATAGGAAAGGATATACATTAAAACTATGTTTTCATGCATTATTGCTGCTGTTTTTTAAAAGTCTATTTTAATTTGCTTTAAAGAAAAAATATTAAGTGAATAATAACATATACAATAGTATATAGATACAGCAAAAATAATAAAAGTGGCATGCAGAAAATATGATTAGGGAATAGGCATATACTTTTATCTTATATAGCTCACACATCACTAGATGTATTTTTTTAGAGCCTGAGAACAGAAAATATCTCAATAAAATGCTCTTATTTTTTTAACTTTGCAAAACAGTGTAGTTTTTCCATCCTGCCAATATAGTTAGGCTGTTTTATTTTTAAGCCTGTCCAAACTGATTTGCCATCTCTAGTAGATCAGAAAGTACAGGTTCACCTTTTGCAAATGGATGAGACTTTAAGTGTATGCACTTGTTAGTAAGAAAGTGAACTAAGGTTTTATTTTCTGATCTTTTGAGATTTTCTTTGCCCATAGAGGGTTTTTTTTTAATTCTCATTTAATACAATCAATTACAACCTTGAGCAAAACAAATCCCCAGATTTTCTAGTAATAATATTTTACATTTAGTGGTTAAATTTTAAAAAAAATTTTTCTTAGAGTATAGTTGCTTTACAATGTTGGGTTAGTTTCTGCTGTACAGCAAAGTGAATCAGCCATATGTATACATATATCCCCTCTTTTTTGGATTTCCTTCCTATGTAAGTCACCACAGAACACTGAATAGAGTTCCCTGTGCTATACAGTAGGTTCTCATTAGTTATGTATTTTATACATAGTAGTGTATATATGTCAATCCCAAAGTCGTTAAACATAATACTCTTAACAGTTTTTTCTTTTTCACTTCTTAAGTTATCATACATAAAATTGACTTTTTGGGAATGCGCATAGTTCTTTGAATTTCAACACATGTATAAGTTTGTGTAACCACCACTACAGTCAAGATATAAAATAGTTCTATCACTCCAGAAAACTCCCCTCTTTGACTTTTTTAAGCGTTCCAAACCACATAACTTTACTTTATAGTGGGAATACACTGTCCTGTCATCTCACTTAAACTTGTAGCAAAAAAAAAAAGGCTACTTTACTGTTCAATAATTCTGTAATCCACCCTCTTTTCTAATGTATTTAAGTTCTTCTAACTGCTGATTTTGCACTTTGTTGATTCATACGCCTCATCAGGGATAGTATTCATTTCCCCTCTCTACCAAATATCATCAACTAATCCAGTCCTAAATTCTAACCTCTGGAGATTTCCTAAACAATGGTGTCAATGGATCTGTCCTTGTTCATGTTACATCTGTTTATAAGTTATGCTTTGTTCGTCATTGTTTTTTGAACTGCCAGTTGTCTGACATTAATGCTGGAGATTATTATCTGGAGTACACAAGAGAATCACTGCTGTGTCTCTCTTTTTATAGGCTCCGCAGATAGTGTTCTTTCATTTTCCAAATACTTTCATGGCTTTGTGGCATACTTTTTCTATGGTATCACTGTATATTTCTCTGACTGTTTATGGTAAACGCAAACCAAAGAGAGAAAGTCACAGGTTATAAGTCAAAACTTTACTTGATCAATATTTAAGCAGGGTTGCATATTAACCAATCTGTTATAGGCATTTGAGTGACATGCATTTCCAGTAGAATGAATATCTAGAGTACATGAACAATAATAAATTATTTTTAAATAAAGGTCAACATTTTCTGTGCTGTGATAAAGCCTGTCATTTATGACTTTGCCGCAAATAAAAAACTAAGAAACTTAAATACATCTGTAACAGTCGTCATTGAAAGCATTTCAGACCATCTTAAGTATTATTACCTCACATAGGGAAAACATTTACAAGTTAATTTTAACCCTGATCTTTAGATCTTAAGTTTTCTTGTTCTATGATTCTTTTAAGGTTTTTCAAGGTTTCTTATGTAGATATAAGATTTCTTGAAATGTTGTGATTCTCCTGTGATTTTTTTGTGTTACGATTTCAAACCAATTTTTTTGTTTCTATTTTTAATTCCTGGAAATAAGTACATTACTATCGAATGAGAGTCTTTATTATCCTTGTTTGGGAACTAAAAGTTAAAACGTTAAGAAATAATACAGTTACTTTTACTTGCGCACACTATTATCTATCCTTTGAAGTTATAAATTGACTATTTTATCATTTGCTCTTTAGATGGATCCTGTGCAAAAAGCAGTCATTAACCACACATTTGGAGTGTCCATTCCCCCAAAGAAGAAACAAGTTATTTCTTGTAATGTCTGTCAGCTTCGCTTTAACTCGGATGTGAGTATCACCTTTTCATTGCGCTCTGTAGTCTGTCAAGCTCTAAGTCTGATTGTTCTGAATATGTACATCTCTTCATATTTACATACTCTCTAGCAGCCCCTCCAATTGATGGCCCACTTATTTCAGTGTGCTAGATTTTCAAGGGATTTGGATTCAACATTAGAAACTTGAACAACAGAGTGGCTAATGTCAAAAATCAAGGATTTCTCTATGTAATCAGTCTCACCTATACCATTTTACACTTAATCCCACCAGTTATATTTACTTTTCAAAAATACTTGAATAGCAGAAAATATTTTTAAAAGTTTAAAATGCAATGAAAATATGAAAAAAGTGCAATGAACGTTGAAGAAAACCATTGTTATTACTCTTGATAACAAGTGTCACGTTATATGTGTGTGTGCCAAATCATATTAAGTACCTGAGAGAATAATTTATTATACAATTTATATTTTCCCAGACTATGGAAATACAGGGAAAGCTTTGTAAATTATTTTATCTGGCAAGCATAACCATCCTGTTAAGAAAAATGATAACAAGAAAAGGGTATAAATCAATATTTTACGAAAGTCGATTTTAAAATGTAGAATAAAATAACATAAAACCAAAATAAATAATATTAGAATATTTATAATACCCAATGACCAAGTAAAGCCAATGAGCAATGCAAATCTGAATCTGGCGGCTGCATATTGTATGTGATATTTCCCAAGTTACTTCACAGTAGAAATCATTTTGCCAAGAGTATATTATACGATTCATGAGTTTTGGAAATACTAAAATAATAAATATCTTTGTTTGAATATCCATTAAATGATATTTTGATAATTCTACACAGGAAACATAATGAAAATTATAGTCATTGGAAAAGAGGAGATATACTTTTCATGATTTATAAAAGTATATTTAATGCAATTTCAACCAAAAATCCAATGACTTTTTTTGGCACCTGATAAAATCTTTCTCAAATTCCTTATTCAAGAATTAAAATGTTCCTAAATAAATTGAGAAATATGTAGTACCAATTCATTCAAAGTCTCATTATTGTTAAGATGTCATTTCTCCCCAGATTGATCTATAGACCCAGCACAACCCAGATAAAAATCCTAGAAGGCTTTTTTGTGGAAAATGCCAAGCTATTTCTTAAATATACATAGAAAAGAAAAGCCCTATAATAGCCAAAATGTTTTTTAGGAAAGAACAAAGTTTGAGAACTTATGCTTCTTGATTTTAATATTTACTATAAAACCTATAGTAATCAAGAGTGCAATACTGGTGAAAGAACAGTAGACATATTAATCAATAGAATAGAATAGACCTGCACCTATACGGTCAGTTGATCTTCAATAAACTTGCAAAGACGGTTCAATGGAGAAAGGCTAATCTTTGCAACAAATAGTGCAATTGGATATCCACTTGTAAATTTAAAAAAGAACCTTGACTGGTACTTCACACAAAATATAAAAATTATTTCAAATAGATCATATATATATAAAACCATAAACTTAAAACTATAAAACTTCTAGAAGAAAACATAGGAGAAAATTTATGTGACCTTGAGTTAGGCAAAGGTTTCTTAAGAAACAAAAATATGAATTATAAAAATGCTTATATATTAGACTTCATCAAAATTAAAAACTACTCTTCAAATGACACTATCACACTGTTAAGAAATTGAAAAGAAAAGCTACAGACTGGGAGAAAATATTTGTAAAACACATGCCTTGTATGCAGAATATTTAAATAACTTACAACTCAATAATAAATAATAAATGGGCAAAAGATTTGAATAAGCACTTTACCAGAGAAGAAATATGAATGACAGATAAATATGTAAAACAATGCTCAACATCATTAGCCATTAAGGAAACGCAAACCACAATCAGACACTACTATACCTATTAAAATGATGAAAATTAAATAAATTGATATTACCAAGTGGCAAGGATGAGGAGCAACTGGAATTCTCATTCATTGTTGTTGGAAATACAAAATGGTGCAGGTCCTTTAGAAAACAGTTTGGTAGCTATTTATAAGAAATTTTATAATGTTATAGATACGTTTCCCATACAACCCAGAAATCCCACTTCTAGGTATTTATCCAAGAGAAATGAAAACATATGTTCATATGCATGTGTCTTTTATAGTAGCTTTATTCATAATTGCCCCAAACTGAAATTGATCCTAATGTCTATCAACTGATGAATGGATAAACAAACTGTGGTATAGCCATACAATGGAATACTACTCAGCAATAAAAGAAATGATGTACCAGTACATCCCACAACATGGATGAATCTCAAAGGCAGTATGCTAAATGAAATAAGTTGGACACAAAGACTATACACTGTATGGTTACACTTATAAAACTTTTGCCAAACACAATACTGTGGGGACAGAAATCAGACCCGTAATTAGCAGGGTCTGAGGGTGGGGTTGGGTCATTGATCACCAAGGGGCATGAGGGAACTTTTTTGGGTGATGTAAATATTTGAAATCTTCATTGTTGTGGTAGTTACGCAACTGTTTTTGTTTTTCAAAACTCATAGAACTCAATACCTAAAACGGAATTTTACTGTATGTAAAGTATACCTCAGTAAACCTGACTAGAAAAAAATGCAGTGTGATAGGAATCGTGAAATATTTTGTAAATTGAAGACTAATTAATCATAGAGACATACCTACTAGATATATTAAACTATAATATTACTACTAGATTTAAGGTGTAATAATTAAAGGAATTTTTTAAGAAAAAACAGAATAATAAATACTGAAATAGATCCAAGTATATTTAAAAATTTTGCCCACTTATTATCCAAATTTATACAGTCACACAGGGAAATTAACGTCTCTGTAACTTTACAAATATAAAATGAAAATGCTCGCTGCTTAACTGGCCACTTACAAAATGAATATCCACCAGAGGACATGCTCCATATTTGGTTCTAGCATTCCTACTGCAGCAATACCTGATGCTGAAAACATCTCATAATACAATGCAAAGAGATCGCAAAGTAAAATGGCAAAAATCTTGCAAAAGATGCAGACTTTCATGAAGTCTATGAATGTCATGTGAGAGAACAGCTTAATACAAAGCCACTGACAAATAAGCATCTGCCTGTTAGAGTTAAAGAAGAGAAAAGTAACGAGGTTTATGATAGACAGGCTCTGCAAAGCAAAATGTTTTGACCATCAAGTGAATAATAAGGACTTTGAGGCAATTATGAATCCCTTGAATTAAAAAAACATATATTGGGGCTTCCCTGGTGGCACAGTGGTTGAAAGTCCGCCTGCCGATGGCAGGGGACACGGGTTCGTGCCCCGGTCCGGGAAGATCCCACATGCCGTGGAGCGGCTGGGCCCGTGAGCCATGGCCGCTGAGCCTGCGCGTCCGGAGCCTGTGCTCCCCAACAGGAGAGGCCGCAGCAGTGAGAGGCCCGCGTCCCGAAAAAAAATAAAAAAACATACATTTACGTGGTCCAAAAAGCAAATTAATTTTAAAAGGTACATTGAAAAATCTTGTTCCATCCTATTCCCCATCCTCCCACCCTCCATGCCTTTCCCTGTCTATCTTGTAACCACTTTAATGTTTCTTGCCTATCTTTCCTGGGTTTGTTTATGCAGATTGAGATTGAATATGTACTCAATCTCCTCCCTTTTCTACATACAAGGTAGCATACTATTCACACTTTTTTTTGCCCTGCACTGTTTTTACATAACAATATATCCTAGAGAATTTTCCCTATCAGAACATAGCAAGCTCCCTCACTGTTTTTTTATAGATGTGGTAGGCAAAGATGTTCACATCCTAATCTCTGGACTCTTTTACTATATTACCTTGTATGGCAAAGGGGAATTAAGGTAGTAAATGGAATTAAGGGCACTAATCAGCTGACCTTAAAATAGATTATCTGGGATTTTCCCGCAGGCCCAAAGGCCCTTAAAAATAGAAGAGGGAGGCAAAAGAGGAAGTTAGAGTGATATGATATAAGAACAACTAGACTGGTCATTGTTGGTTTGAAGGTGTCAGAAGGGGCCACATGGCAAGGAATGTGGAAAGCTTCTAGAAGTTGAAAAATCAAGGAAATTGATTTTCCCCTAGAGCCTCCAAAATAGAATGCAGTCCTGCTGACACCTTGGTTTCAGCCCAATGAAACCCATGTTGGGCTTCCGAATTCCAGAACTGTAAGATAATAACTGTGTGTTGTTTTAAGCCACTGAGTTTACGGTAATTTGCTAGTACAGCAATAGAAAACTGATACAGTAGTCTATGTGTAGATGTCCCATAGTTTACTTAACTAGTCCCTTATTGGTGGACACTTAGGTTGTTTCTTATCTTTGGAGTTAACATAGATTCTCATAGCCAATAGATACAGATATAGGACATAAATTTGAGCCTCTTGACCCTAAATCCGCAACTCTCCAATGATACTATGTTGCCTTACAACCTTACTCATTTTCTTAGCATTTATTGTGCTCCTATTTTATGCCAAGCCCTATACATACTAGACTCCAGAGTCTAGCAGCAACTTTTACTAGTAAACAGTGTGAATGAAAGCACGCAAGGATTAACCTTATTAGGTCCTCTCAGAACGTATTCCAGGTCTTCTGTTCTGTATTTCATTACTCCATACATAGAAAGTCTGCACAGTGTAAAACACTGGATTAAGAGTCCTTGAATGTGATTTAAATCCTAATTTTGAACTTTGATAAACCACTTCACTACTGTGGGCCTCAGTTTCCTCTTCTGTAATGTAACCTAAAATGGACTACATGATCTTTGGGAGGACCATACCAGCTCTATGACTGAAAATCATTTCCATGGTATTTCTTTAGAAGGACAGGATATAAACACTTCCATCTTACAGGTGGAATAAGTAAGACTCAGAAAGAATGACTACGAGTTTTATTTTTTATTTTTGTCAGTCTTCTGGAGAGAGGTGTGCCAGTCTTCTTTCTACACCCCAGAATTGCTCTAGGGGCAGATTCACCTTTGAATTGAGCTTTATTCGATGTCACTAATTTTCTTTGTGTTTACTAACAGGGGCATGGACAGATGTACACACATGAGCACGTGACCACTGGCTTCCTTGTCACCACTCAAAAGCTATGTTGATAATGGAGAAAGAAATTAAATTTCTGAGTCATGCTTAGACTCTGGGCAGTAAAGCCACAAAGTCTGGATGGCAGATCCACAAGTGTGAAATGTACATGTTCTCAGTGTTTAGTAATGGTGCTGTAATCTGCATAACTGAGCTCTGAAACTGAGCATTCTTTATTTGGGGGAGAGTTTATTATTTTATAATTACCCTATTTTACGTTTTAATGTAAGAATTAAGAAGATGCTCATCCTTATTTTCTTTAATAACATTTCTAAATCAGCCTGAGACTGAATTGGCTTCACTCTTCAGTGTAGAAAATATGTTTATTGAAAAATCTGGGAGGCAGATTTGCTCAGTAAACAGACTACATTCTGACATTCTCCATTACCCATATAAACTGTACCAGGGCAGACTTCATGCACTAAAATTCAATGTGACCTAGTTTAAGTGTCCAGTAGCCCCCTTTGTCCAGCTTTTATCATCTCAGTAGAACTCCACTGTGGGAAAGCAAAAGGCTACAGCTTTATTTACACGATACAGCGTTATGCAAATGAGCAAGCATTAATCACAAACATTTCCCAAGTGAATCTTTGCAAATTGACGCCATTAACTTTGCCAGGGGCCAAGCATTGCAGTCCAGGAATAATGTGTCTTTCCAACTGAGCCCCAGACATTTGCACAAATGTGTGCAGCACCCGTGTCCCTAGTTTCTTCTTGGCAACCTTTTTTTTTCTAACCTGGTTTAAGCTGAGCACTGAATGAAATTATCCTGGGCCTGAATGCTCCCTTCTTCTCCAGTGAACGAGTGCACTGCAACTCTAGTATGGCTATAAATTGTTAAGCTTAAATCCGAATCTTTCCCTTTAGCTGGGAAATAATATGTTTCTAGAGTTAAGCCTTGCCAGAGAAATAGGTCTTCTATACTGTTTCATAGTTAGTTTTAAAGAAGACTCTCAAGATTATTGGACTTCCGGTTTTCATACGAAAAGACTAGAAACTAGAACTTTTAACACAAGCTTTTAAAATATTTTTGAGGCTGATGTTTCTCTTTTTGGCTAGGTTGAAAGTTGGCAGATCCCAAATAATTTCTAATTTTTGTATTAATCTCAATTTCTTAGAGAACAGTGGCAGAAGGATAAAGGAAACTGATCCTTAAACAGATTTTTACACAAAATCAGGGCAAGTTAGTACTCTTAAATGTTTAAAAATAGAGATGATCTTCTTTTATTGTTGCTATCTCAGAACAGAGTTAATCATAAATACCTTTAACTTATGACTGGATCCTTTATGCGTCATGGGCAAATCGAAATGAGAACATAATGATCTTTTTAATGAAGTTTTATATACTCTAATTCAGGAACTGACCCTGAAATTTTGATACTCAGCATTAATAACACAATTGATTCAGCATGAGATGCAGGGTCCCTAATCGCTGACCCCTAATTTGGAGCTAACTCATTTGATTTTTTGAATTTACACTATTACTTTTTGAATAGCATTATAAATCAAATCATTTATAGTTCAATTTTTTTTTTAATTTTACTTTGTGGTTCCTCTAAGTTTTTAATTTTGTTGTGTTGTTTTTGTGTTTCTTTTGGGTTTTGGTCATCCAATATCTCTATCTCTCATTTTAGACCACTGTTCTTTTTGCTGTGTTCTATTGCCTCATGTCTCAAGACATAAGGAGATGACCTCATGCCATTTCATTGATTAACGTAAGACTTATTAAGTACAAATGGACAGGAAATTAAGGATTTGCTTAGAAGTTAAATGACAGGGCGACCAGTTATTTGTGTGAACATTTCTGTAGGTGACCTGACTCTCCTATTCTTTCCTGTAAATCTCTCTGAGATTTCAGAAAGTGCAGTCACGCAACAATCACCCTCAATTCCCATATGACTGCAATTAGTGTGTAACTGATACATCCGCAATGCTACTTCCTTCTGCATTTGGCATCTTTGTCATCTTAGCAGTTTTCATTTGGAAAAGGTTATTTCATATGCTCTCCTGGACCTTTCTGCCCATATCTCTTTTTGTGTAGTTTTAATCTTATGCCCACTTCCTGATTTCCTTAGCAGTTTACATAATACAGCACAAATTCTCTGTCTTGCATAAACAAACTGTCTCTACCCGCCATCTGCCACTTAAGAGGCGTTAGTGTTGTTTCTGCTAGAGCCCTGGCATTCTCTGTCATCCAGCAGGGATCTCAGCAGTCATGAGGTTAGGGAGAAAGCCACAAGTTTGGGTCCCACATAAATGCCCTTTCCGTGGGCTCTGGGCTGACCCTCCGTATCCTTTGGCCCCCAGGCCTAACTGCACCTCTCCTCCAGCTGCCATGAGGCAGCAAGTCCCTACAGCAGCTGCGGTTCCTTCCCTGGAAGGTCAAAGCGGCGGGGAAGTAGGAACGCCTTAGACGCCTTCTTGGAAGATCTGTCTTGCAGCAAAAGCGGAAGAGGCACTCAGCTGCAAGGTACCTGCTTGCGTTTTCTGAAGGATCAAGCTTTTTGCTTATCACCCCATCACACTCTTCTAGGGGACTCTGCATTTTGCTATTGGCTGCCTAGCGCTGGTTTTAACTCTAGAAATTCTGTTCACCAGTTATCAGTGTTTTTCTTTCCCTATCAAAACGTGTTCTCTTCTACTAAGCCATCATGTTCTTCCTTCCTGTGTTCTCTATCTTCTCTTCCCTTCTCCCTCTCCTCTAGCTCTTCTGTTTTCCCCCTCTTCCTCTTTCTCGGGCACAAAAGTACAACAAATACACTATTTTTCCTTTCTCTCATGGACATAGTGTCTTTATTAAACTTTTTTAGGTTAATAACTGGATTCATTGCTTTGAATTCTGAGGCACTTTTCCCTTGAAAAGCCCCTAGAAGGTAATTTTTTTAAAAAAGTATATTGAACATAGTATTTGAAACTCTAACCAACATAATGTTTACAAAAATTTATACTTTATTTCCTGAATTTTCAGACATCACCTCTGATAACTGACATGTCAAGAAAAACCTTGAACAGTCATCTTCTAATATTTGGCCTTCCTTACATCACCACTCTCAGATGTGTCCAACAAATATCTACACATGTGAGGTCTACAGATCAACTTAACTCTTCCCTCCTCTCACATATACATATACAATCACTGCCTGCTACCCATGCACACCTACTGTATTTCTCTTGAAACCCTTGAGGTAGATAGCAGCTCCTTTAGTCTATTAATTTATACTATATTTATATTTATATAGTTGTATATAAATTGTGTACACACAGTTACATATAAGTATATATGTGTAATTTGTTGGGATTTTTTTTTTTTAAGAATTGATGCTGATAAAATGTGAGACGCAGAGTTTTAAGAATACTGGTACCTAGCCTGCTAAGTTTCACCTATGCTAATATTGGCCTCTCATTCAGAAATGAAATAAGCCATGGAAATTGGTCCTCACTAAAAAGTGAGTTTATGATGAAGGGATTTGGAGAAAGTTATACTCAAACTGAATTCTGCAGCTGATCATTAAATAAAGAAATACCACTGCGATAATACTCTCATTGCTGGGTTGGGAAGTGAAAGCTAGCTGTAAAGTTTACATCTGCTGCTAAGCAGTACAAATTATTAGATAAATGAATAATTTTGTGAGTTTGAAAAACCAACTGATTCTGTTAAGAAAAAAGGTACTGATGATACAAAGAATCGATAGCATTAAATGGAAATCTAGAAAATGATAGTCTGCTTTTGTCAAACATTTTACATTTTTCCCATAAACAAGACTATTTCTATTGATTATTAGGTATGGAGGGTAGTGAAGCAGATAGCAGGTAATTAAAAGCATAAATCTCAGGAGCTTGGGAAGGTAATTCTCTGCTTTGCAGGCAGAGCTGACAAAATGATGAACATTTTCTGCTTCAACATGACAGAAATATAGTGTGGTTACAGGGGAAAGGAACATACCGAGCTAAAAGTTGGCTTCAATAGCTGCTGTTTAAGAAAGCTCTTTAAAAAATTTAGTCTGCCTTTTTGAAGCATATAGTAGTTCCTTATTAAATTTTTTAAAAATTGCCTTAAATTAGCACTATAACATTACCAGAATGTCACAGTCTTTCTCAGAACTACCTTATTTTAAGTGGGTATTTGACAATTTAGGACTAAGTTTAAATTCATCACTGAAAGAAAGTGAAGATTAGGATAAAAGTGAAGTTTTTAAAAAGTGAGCATTATTACTTATAAAGACTCTTCAGATCCTATATTTAACTAACGGGGAAGTTATGCAACACATAATTCAATCATTTGGGGCTTTTCTTAAAACACATAGATGCCTCACATGACATATTACTTTAGCTATTTATATGTGTTTAATAATATTCAAAGTTAGAATGACCCGCCTAATGTGATGTGAAGAACAGTAAATGTGAATGCAAAACCCACCATCAGAATATGTTCTCAACAGAAAACCATTAAGCATCTATTGATCAGTACTGCAAGCTTTGGTATATTTCCATTAAATATTGGTTTGCTGATCAAATATTAGTAACACCTTTTTAAAAATATTATGGGTGGTCTTTTTTTCCTGTGTTAGTAACTCTTTTAGACAAAATTAAAAGATTCCTGAAAGGATTTTCAGGTCATTTTGTTGTGATTTTTGTCATCTTCCCACTTTGGGGTTGGGGAGGACTGTTGAAGTCTTGTGTATTTTTCCTTTTTGTTTGGTATGGATTTCTCTAGTTAAGACTGGGTGTGGAATCCTTAGCAATAAGATCATGTTTCACTCAATTCTTGTGGTTTGGATTCTTCAGCTAAAAATTTATTCAACATACAATTAGGAATCAGGTAAAATTTCTAGGCTGGACACCTGTAGGTTTCCTGAATGATTAGTTCCTGGTTTAAAGTTTGTATTCAGGCTTTATTTAGTACATGTTTGGTTTCCCATAACTTGTCTTTTATTTTGTATGCTTGAGTGGGTAATTGGCTATAATTTCACAACTTTTACAACAAGAAAAAAAGTATTACTTATGTAAGACAAAAACAAAACAAAAAAGCGGGATGCAACAAGAAGTAATCGTGCCTACTCCATTGCTTTCAAGCAAGAGGCTGATTTAATACAGTTAGAACATCTTGCAGAAGAGATAACTTTTAACTACTTTCATCTCTCAAGCAGCTTTTTGAATAAAGTGACAGCATTTGCCCCGGAGGAAAGAGAACTTTAGATACGGTCGGTCAGCATAAAGATCAATTTTGGGTTTTTTTTGGGGGGGCGGGAGGGCCTGACTGGCCAAAAGGCACTTTATGAGGGGTGGCTTGTCATGGGGGAGAGGACAGCATATGAAGAAGTACTGCTTTAGCTAATTTCTAAGATTTCAAGCTGGGAAACTTTATTGGAAAAATAGTGTTGCTGATCAATGTGAATTCTTCAAGGGGAGTAAAGAAGCTGTCAACTTAGCCAGGGACAGGAAAAGAGTGTCAAAATAGTTCCTGCCTAGAAAGGAAGATTCAGGAAATATAAGACAGGTTCCTTACCCTCATAGACGTGATTATCTAGCTAGGGGAAAAAAACTAATACACTTAGAAACATTGCTCAACTGTGTGATGTGAAGAACAGTATTACTGTTATTACTTATATTAAACTGCCCTGCTGTAGGGTAATATAAATTTAGGAAAGCAGACAGCACATGGGCTAGGATTATCATGAGCAGAAAGCTAGCATTTGACGGATGACTGTTCTTCTGCCAGGCTCTATATTAGATACTCTCCACATATATTATCTCTGTATTTGTACAGAGGTTCAAGAAAGAAGTAAAACTGTGAAAGGCTTGAGAGATGGTCAGCATTTGATGGCGAGAGAATTAAAGAATTATTAAGTGCTAGAGCTGAAACAAACAGAGCTTCTTGAGGATGTGGTCTATGGATAGGCTGTGGGGGGTCCATGAACTGCGTAAAATTATGCAAAATTTTGTCTGTCTGCATACCTGAAACCAGGATCACTTAGGAGGATGGTTGAGATGACTGAAACTTCCATTCCCTCAGGGTGAAATGTTCCACAGCTTCCTTTGGTAACATGTTCCAGGATTTAGTCATTTTTAGTATTTCATCTTACCTAAATCTTTATTTAAAAAAAAAAAAAGAAAGAAAAAAGAAACCTTGTTCTTTTCCCCCCTCACTTTAATTCTGTCTTCTAGGGCACATGGAAAACAAACGTTGTATTCACTACTCAGGAAACAGATCTGGTGAACAGGAGCTCCCAAGAATGCTTCACTCTGTTTAGTTTCTGACTTTTGGGGGCTGAGAATATGATTCAACTTTTATTAATTTGTATTTCCTTCAGATAGAAGTGTATTTCAGCTCTTATCAGTGGCATACCGAACATTTCTGACACCAAGAGCAGATCATTTTTAACATTCCCTCTATAGGACAAAGTCATTTTCAGAAATAATTATGAAATTACATGAATAATAAGAAAAGCCAAGAAAGAAATTCAGAGACTTTATTAAAGTTTTAATATATTACTATACCCCTAATATTACAGTACAAAAAAGGAAAGGATTGATCCTTTTTAATTACATTAATGTGTTTGTAAATGAGAAAAAATGTAAACCTACATATTATTCTATCACAGTAATGAATAATAACATTACAGTAACAAATAAGTAAATTTTAATAAAATCAAAATTATATAAAAGATACAATTTATATACCTACAAAATTGTACCACTGATATTTTCTTCTTCACTCCTTAGTTTTAAAGCACAGAATAACGTAAAAAGAAGCATAAATTTCAATTTCAAAGCTATTAACCAAAGTCAGTAAAATCCATCGTGTATAAGCTAAAATTTATATTTATCAAACAAGAATAATACACCTCACAGTTGGCACTGTCTCACTCTTAAAGTTTAAACACAAATAAAAATTCTAATCAGTCATCTAAAATGAGAGAATTGAAGTATTTCAAGTTCTGTTTTGTCTTTACAGTCGCTGTGCTATCATTCTTTATTTCAAATCAACTACTGAAATGCTAGAATATGAGGGGCACAGAGTTTGCAAACTGATTGCATCTGAAATGAACTTAAACGATTCTTAACCATTAGGAACTTACTTTCAAAATGAGTAGTTGTAGCAGAGTCATTGTGAATTGGGAGTTTGATGATATAGCAAGTTCTCTATATTAACTTCCATGTAGGTAATTAAAAGATAAGTAAAAAGATATGCTAATTTCAAGTTTACATATATATTATTAAAATTCACTGTAATCACAACAATTGTTTAAAACTTAGACCAACAAATTTTTTTTCAGGGAGGAGTATTTTATTTCTAACCTTAGAATTGCCAACCTGTAATGATAATAAAAAGCAGCCCTATTTTTAGTCAGTTTTATTACTGTTTTTAAATTATCTACACGTAGTGCAGCCCCTTGTTTCCTGTACTGAAGTGGACATCTCCTCCCTCCCCTTCAGTATACCACAGATGTTTGTTACTCCATTAATAGGAATTCCAGTGCTACTTTAAATACATGTTACATTTAGTATGGAGATATGTTATGCTGACTTAAACTTGTAATCACCAAATAGTTTCCTTTTTATCTTTAATAATGCCCACTGAATGTTCTCTGAAATGTAGCTTTCATTATCTCTGACCTGTGAGCTTGAGGTGACCTAGTTTTTGCTCTGGAAAGAAATAACATTCTATATCATTTGAGAGATACCTATGGAGTCCTTTTATGTGATGATTTATTTGTTCATGTCATGAATTTTGGGCTTTTTCTTATATCATTTGAGAGGAATGGGAAAGAAAAGACTCATTAAAGGGGTACTTAGGTTATTATAGTTTTGTAATTTAAATTGTGTAAGCCAACAAAATGCCCTATATGCACTTTTAAACTAAAAATACCAACAATCTCTTTTTAAGATTTAATTTACACAGATGGTTATAAAAGGCGATATTCATTAACATCTGTAAATGTTGAGGAAATGATGGATGCCTATATTTGTAAAATGCCAGAATAGAATTACTAAATGTGCAGATGTAGATTAAAAAATACAAAATTTGAATATCTGAAAGGCATTCTCTTCAGGCTAGTTTTCTAAAGATCTAGACATTGAATAATTGTCTTTTGCATAAGTTTCCATTTTTATAAATGCAGTAAATTCTTATTAATTTGGATGACATTAATTAGGGATTTGTGATAATTCAGGTATGGGCTGAATTGTACTTTTGTTTGGTCCAAATTCTTTCTTCAAAGATAATGCAAATGAGTGTTGCAAAGGAGGTTGAAGCATAGAGATTTAGAATACCAACAGAACCAATTTTTTCAAGCTTACGTAAGCACTTTAAGAGCAATGATTAAAATACAAGTGATAATATAATTTAAAATAATTCTTATATATTTTAACACATCACCTAAGAATCTCTGGTAACGAACAGCATTTCTTCAAAAATGTTCAACTTTTTCAACTTTTTTTTACCATTTCATTATGCCCTGTACCCAAATTAGTCCATATTGTTGAGGTTTTTCTGAAATTATAGTCATTTAGTAATATCTAATACCATTCTCTTTTTTTAAAGCAAATGATTTTCTGTGACTTGGTTAGCATTTTCCCAGTAAATCTTTTGAGTCAAGTTTTTTAACTTACATGGTATCTAGGTTTTATATTTCAGGCCAAAGAAGCATTGTTTTGAGGGATGACTTATCCAATTTAGTTATCTGCACTGATCAAATTGACTGAATGATCCATAAATCACTGATTTTGTGTTCTGACCTGGGGCTATCTTGATAGACAGGTGAGTGACCCACTGTATATAAGAATTGTTTTTCCAATAGCTGAGCAATTGGTCTGTTAGGAATCTGCTCATTCCACAGAGATGGATCAAGCAGCCAGACCCCCCAAATCATACCAACTGGTGACCCCTGCTTTAGTCCACTGCTTCTCATCATAGGCAGAAGTCAGTCAGGAATTTGCAGGAAGTAGGAGGTACTTATTTGATTATGGTCACTCTTGATACCAAAATCTTCACTCTCTTGGTCTCTTACCATCCTCAAAATACAGGTTTCTAACCAGTATGCACATCTCTAGTCCAGTTCTTGTTACTCGCTCCATTGTTAGCTAGCCTTCAGCCACAATGGCTTTCTTTTATTTTGATAAAGCTGCCAAGCTACTTCTCCCCCCTCCCTTTCGGTCTAGTCTCTACTCCTCCTGCAGGTCTCCCGTTTTATGTCTCTTCCTCACAGGAGCTTGTCCAGACTCCCTAGTGTAAACTAGCCCCACTCCCAAGAAAAAATTTTATAACACCCAATAATTTTCCTCCATGAAATGTATCACAGTTTGTAAAGATAACTTATTTATATAACTATTTAATATATGTTTCTAATACACATACACGCACGCACACACATGCACAATTGTTGGCTCAAGGACTGAATATGCTTTGTGCATTACTGTCCCCCCAGTGCCTAGCACACTTATTTATTGATTGAATACATGGTCCTAAAGAGGATTTTTTTTAACTTTAATTTATGCAACCCAAGGATTGGTTGCGAATCACTGAATCCATTCTCTACAATGAAAACTATAACTTACATGACTTTACAGGTCACCTCCCCAGACCTTTTTTCACTTCCAGATCATTCTGTCTAAGGAAATGAAGACTATCTTTTACCAGAGGGGATAAGGGAGAGAGTCTATTCTGTTTTGGATCTTCCATGGTGAAGGCTGTTTGGACCCTGGGCTTGGGACTTGCTTCGATGGTGCAGTAATTAAGAGCCTAATCTTTTAATCTTGGGTTGGAATCCAGGGTCTTCCATTTCTGGCAGTGTGGTATTAGACAGTTACTTAACTTTTCAGAGTCTCTGTAGACTTGGACTAATAATAATACCTGCCTCATATGCTTTTATGAGGATTAAATGCGATACTGTCTGTAATGTACTTAGTGCAGTGCCTGGTACACAGCAAACAATAAATGGTAACTATTTGTCACCATTTTTGTTATTGAATTCAGAGTAGTTTTTGTAACCTGACGTTGCGTTTGCAGTCTTTCTGGTTGCTGTGTTCTCGCTATTTTTCTGCATTCATCATAATTTTCCTTGGAGTATAGCTATACATAGGCCCCTTATTTCCACAGACATGGCCACCATTATGCTTTCTCTGCAACATTATCAAATATTCTTCCAGGACACAAAGACCTCATATTATTTTCCGGTTATTTTATGAGGTTGTTTTGATATTACAAAAAAAAGTATTTTAGCATTTAAGATGTTGTTATAGTTCAGTAAGAAGTATAGTTGTGTGTATGTATTTTTAATTATTTTTCCTTTGGAGTTTTCACTTCCCTTGACCTCTGTTTTATTACTCTGTATATCCAGCTTTTCTGATGGCCTCTTTTCTGTATCCTCTGCTGATTTCTCTTCCTCATCTTACCTGTTGAATATAGCTGTTTCTCAAGATTCTTTCCTCAAAATGGGTTTTCTCCTCTCTATTCTTAATTCATCAAGAATCTCATCCATCCCCAGGCTTTCATCTATCATCCCATAATGTGGTTACAAAATAGATGTCTCCAGCCCCAGCCTCTTTTCTCAGCCATCACTTGTGTTTTCAATTGTTTGTTGAACCTCTCCACTGTGTATCTCATGAGCAGCCTAAATAAATAACCAAACTGAATTCTCATTTTCCTCTGCAAAATTTCCTCACCCCACCACAACTGCATTTTGGTTAATCATTTTACCATTTTCCCTGTTATTTGGGCCTGAAACTTCTAGAGGGAACTCCAATTATTTCTTCTTCCTCTACCCTTATTTTAATTCTATTGTCAAGTAATAAAAAATCTTTTTCCATTCATTTATTCATCCATGTAATCAGTATTTATCAAATGTCAAGATGTTTCAGGCAGTGTACTAAGGTACTAAGTACCTTACAGGTACAAGCCTTAACGAATATTATTGTCTAGTCGGGGGAAGACAAACATTAATCATGTTATTATAAAATTTAATAATTTTTAAATTGTGAGAAGTGCTATAAAGAAAAGAATCCAAAAAGTTAGGAGGTGGCCTAGTCTGGGGGATCATGGAAGGCTTCTTAAGGAAGTAATGTTTGAGCTGTGTTCTGAAGGATGAATAGGAATTAACTAGGAAAAGAGAAAAGAGATAGTATTATATTTTAGGCATGTGCAAAAGGCTAGCACTGTACTTATACTCCAGCCACACTTTCTTTCAGTTTCTCCAAGAAAAAACAAAGAGACTGCTACCAAATGAAACTAGGGATAGGTAGGGAGTAGGACATATAGGTCTTGAATATGATGATTTTAGATTTTAAACCAAGAGCAATGAAAAGATGTCAAGGATTTTAAGCAGAGGAATGATATGTTCAGGTTTGCATTTTTTAAATATCACTTTGGCCGCCACGTGGAGAACAGATTGTAACTGAGCAGGAGGGGCCTTTGGGTGATCGCTAAAGAGCCTGTTGCAGCAGTCCAGGTGAAAGATGATGGCAGTCTGGACCAAGATGGTTGTGGTTGAGATATAAAGAATTGTCTTGATTAGAGAAATATCTAGGAGGTAAAATCTGTAGGACTTAGTGATTGAATGTGAGGGTGGAGGTAGCATGTGACAATGAGAATGATCCCTAGATTTAGCTCTTACAATAGAGGTAGAGTGGTGCTATTAGCAGAAAGGGAATGCTAGAAGGAAGACTAGGTAATTTTGGCAGCAAGGCAGAGACAAATGATACAAGGAGTTTGGTTTTGAACTTATGTTTAAGGTTCTTTGAGATATCCAAGTGGATATTATGAGTCTGGAGCTCAGGGGAGAGATCTGGACGAGAGAGGTAGAAACCAGGAAATTATCAGTATAGAGGTGGCTGGGAAAGTTGTGTGGGTGAAACTGAACAGAGAGTAGACAGGAAAGTTTGGAGTGAGAAGACAAGAAGGCTTAAAACTGCGCCTTGGAATATGTCAACAATTCAGTGACAGGGCAGGGGAAGATGAGGCTGCACGTGGCTCGGAAATGTAGGTGGGGGAACATCAACCTTGGAAAGAGCCTCTGGAAAAGTGCCTTCCGGAAGAAGCGAGAGATCAGCAGGGTCACGTACCCCTGATTGGTCAAGCAAGACGAGAAATAAAAGATGTTCTTGGTTTTAGGACTTAAGGCATTGGTGTCTTAGTGATGTCTGTTTCAGTGGATTGAGGTGGACCATATTAGAGAAGAGAAATTGGAGATGTGCATACAATCAATTGACCATATTAGTCTGTGAAAGGAAGCTGAAAGGGTGAAAAGCTAGGGTTGAATGTAGCTTGAGGGATGGTTTCTTTTGGATTGGGGAGATCAGGGCTTGTTTAAACATCAATGATAAGGATTTGATTTGGAAAGGGGGAGTTGAGTATCAATGTTAAAAAAGAGAAAGAGTAATAGACCCTGGGAAAGGCAAAAAGGAACAGAATATCTAGATAGAGACTTGATTAATAGGAGGAATAGCTCCTTTTCTATGAAAGTTCTGGCTTTTGGTTTATAGAGCCCCCTGAAATTTGAAATCTGTGTGTTTAAGAACCCCATTACTCTTTGACTTGCTATGGTTAAGAACCTTCTAGTAGTCTACTGTCTTTTTTTTTTCCTTTTTGTAGGTCTTAGCTGGATCAGAGTGTGCTAGAACAAAAGCCCTCAATGGCTTCTCATTACCTACCTAATTAAGTATGGCATTGTTAACTGTCTTCCCACTATCTAGTATTTAAGGCCTAAATAATAAGACACTTGTCTTTCTAATCTTTTCTTCCATTCCTACTCCACACACACCCACATTTCACTCAAACTGGATTATTCACATTTCCCTAAACAAAAACTGGTTTTGCCAAATACTTCCTTCTTATAGTCCTCTCCTTATTGAGAGTGTATATCTCGTCTTTGAAATCCTTTGCATTATTGAAGGCCCATCTCTTTCTTTTCTCAAATTTTCATACAATCTTATTAAGCCCAAGGCAGGGGTGTGTGTACATTTTGTTGCCTGATTCCTAGAAATATGTTTAGGAAAACATATAACTATAATATATCCATAATGACAAATCAGGGCATGGAAACTAATTAGGATATTTTTAAATGTCTGCTTTAATTCAATTAAAGCACTTTAAAAATCATTTTTCGTTGTAAAAAAGAAGAAAAATAATCATTTGAATCATCTAATGTCTATTTTTGCATCAAGGGTGACAGCACAACTTTGAAAAACAACCTATATATCCATCAATAACATATGGTTGAAATAAATTACAGTTCATTCATATAATAGAATATACACACCCATTTTAAAATTAGAAAACTTTCTAATTACTCGTTTTAAAAAATCTCTAAGATCTGTTGCTGAATAGAAAAAGCAAAATACAAAAACAACATATGTGGTATGTAGGCATTTGTCTAAAAATGGAAGAAGGGGGGAAATACACACATACATATATATTTGCTTGATAGGTATGTAAATCATCTCTGGCAGGATACACAAAAAGTGACGAGAACTAGTTGCGAAGTCTGAGATGTAGACTTTTCACTATGTACGCTCTTTTGTTTTATACTTTTCAACTGTGTGATTATATTACCTGGATAAAAAATAAATATAATTTAAATTTAAAAGAAACAAAAGTAATAGCTAATTGGACAGAAATGAAATTCTGTAGAAATCATTGTTGATTCAAGTTCAAAAATTGCAGATATTCCAAATATTATAACTATTGGTTATACTAGAGTAGAAAATCATCTTTTAAAGCCTTTCTGATCCTTCAGTGGGATTTTATTTTGAACTCTTTTCAGCTCTTGCCTGGATGACTGTAACAGCCTCCTTTCCCACTTTGCCTCATTGACAACTGTCCCACCATACACACACAGCTTGTTCTCCACACAGTAACCAGAGCCATCATTTTATAAACAAAAGTCAAACAAGGTTACTTCTCTGTTCAGAACACTGCTGGGATTTCCCATCTTCTCAGAATAAAAGTCAAAATCCTTAGAATAGCCATTTGCAGTTCCCTGGACCTTAAAGGCTCTTCTCCCAGGTATTTACCTGGTTAACTCCCTCACTTAATTCAGGTCTCAGTGCAAATGCCTCCTCAACAGAAACTTTCCTTAATACCTAACATGACACCCAGCCCATCATTGTCTATCCTCCTTACTTTTCCTTATTTTTTTATAGCACCACCTAACATATTCATAAATGTATCGCTTAACACTTAACTACCGTAAAATATATATAAATTTGTATTTTATTGTTTGTGTCCCCATACTAGAATGTATGACCTGCATCCCACAACACTTGGAATGATGCCTGGATCGTAATAGGTATTCAATAAATATTTGTTGAATGGAAGAATGAATGGACTCCCAGCATTAAATTCCTATTTTTAGAAGATTTTACTTACTCTATCCTATATATATAATTCAAAAACATTTTATTGAGTCTATACCGTATAATAGGTGCTTCAGAAGACTCAAAGATGAGTAAGACAGAGTTCACATTGATCTTTTCATATATGAACAACCTTTGTTGTGACTCTAATTGGTGAGTAGAACTTTTAGCACAATACTACTTGGAATCAGAAACTGAAAGGCCACTTAGCATTCACTGATAATATTGAAATATTTTGGTATTTATGGGTGAATCAAAATTATGGGCATTTTCATATTAGTTTTTCCTCCAGACCAATTTTTTATATGTGAGGAAGGTTGACCAGACTAATCTGCAATGGAAACTTCTAGTTTAATCTGGTACTTTAATGTAAAGATAGCCTTAACTTGACTCAGGTTAGCTAAGTGACTACTGAAGAGGTACAGTTTTATTATTTTCTCTTACTTATATTTGTATGTTTTGAAAGGGTATGGTATTAATCTTCACATTTACATATTTCACTTAATTTTGAATTATAAAATATCTGCTGGGTTTTAAAAAATTGGTTTAGTGCTTTAGGGTAGGAGTTTTACAAAAATCTGTTTTGTAAAAGAGATTTTCAAATGAGTAATGCTAAATAAATAATATATTAAACATATATAAAACATTACTAAAGCCATTCTTCAACTCTTTCAAAGTTACTTTGCCACTCTTGTCTACAGTAAGGATATTATATATCAAATATAAGG
This sequence comes from Leucopleurus acutus, assembly GCF_964270905.1. Taxonomy (NCBI): domain Eukaryota; kingdom Metazoa; phylum Chordata; class Mammalia; order Artiodactyla; family Delphinidae; genus Leucopleurus; species Leucopleurus acutus. The sequence goes on along the minus strand of NC_139149.1, from coordinate 65,242,884 downwards.
AGACACAATGCAAATTCTAATTTTAGATTTATTTTGTATCATTTATGTAAATTTCTTTAATATGGATATGGAAGTAAATGTAATACCTTCTAGACTGATTAAAAATTAATGTGTAGAAGCCTGGGAGCCTAATTTAAGAGACCATCAGAAGACTTGAATTAGTTAGCTGTAGAGTCACAGCGTTAATGCAGAGACTTGAATTATATTGCATTACTTATCACTGAGTAACAAAAAATCGCTCTTAGTAAGCACACTATGCCAATCCACTTCCCCACTGAAAGATAGCAGCACTCTCAAACACTTTAGGAACTTGGTATGTAACTGTGAAATCACTATAAACTCTTCTTTATATTTCAAGGTAGTGGAGAATTATTAACTAAAATGTCCCAGTTTAATTTGAAATTAATTTGAGAGAGGTGGATAATTTTGAGTACTTTTGGGAAAATCATAAAATAAGTGACTCAAGAATATTAAGTAATTATTAACAAAGCCTTAATGTTTTATAATGTATTATAAAAATAAAAGATGATATCCATGTGTTTCATAAAAGTTCTTAAGATTTAGAAGTTCTAACACATTAGGTCCCATATGCATAATTCTTTGAGAAAATTAGATATTTTCATAACTTATAAATGTTCCCATTATTACATATTCAAGATTATGTTAGTGTACAGAACACTAATGTTCCCATTTGAGGGTAATAACTTAGAGAATATGGTTTATCAGTACATTCTGGGTGAAGTTCATGATTTGCTCCCCTTACAGTCTGGAAGAGAGGGCATATTTTGCCAGGGTTCATTTAATTCATCTTGCCTCAGTTAAACTCTAGTGCACCTACTAGGTGTTTGCACACACCTTATCATTAAATTGACTCAGATATTGACCCCCAGCCCAGAAGACAAAGTAAATATACCTTTCAAAAGCTGTAATGTGGGCTTCCCTGGTGGCGCAGTGGTTGAGAGTCCGCTTGCCGATGCAGCGGACACGGGTTCGTGCCCCGGTCTGGGAAAATCCCACATGCCGCGGAGCGGCTGCGCCTGTGAGCCATGGCCGCTGAGCCTGCGCGTCCGGAGCCTGTGCTCCGCAACGGGAGAGGCCACAACAGTAAGAGGCCCGCGTACCGCCAAAAAAAAAAAAAAAGAGAAGCCGTAATGTAAATGCAATAAAGAAGTAAGCAGTCTTATATTCTTGGGGTAAGCATCTCAAGATACTTTTTTGCTGAATTCTTAACTAAATTGTGATGATGTTGAAGAAATTATGACATTAAATCTCATTTTATTATCCATTATCTACATTGAAAAAAATTCACATAAACCTACTTCCATTAGGTTGATGGGGGAAAAATCTTTTTCAAAATACGGTCTCTATAATTTACAGTATTCATGAATAGAATTAAAAAATTAATTTTCTGGGATGAACTTTACCTTGACACATATATATGACACATATATATGATTATTTTAAAAGGAGATAATTTTTAATTATGGCCTAATTTGAAAAAAAAAAGGAGGTAACAGGAGGAGAGAATTCAACATATGAAAGGATTTGGGGTTCACATGACAGTTGATATAGTCAAGCTCAAATAACTGTCTCTTTTATTTCCCATTCTACTCAGCCATAAACTGGGAATATAGGGTTTTTCCAGAGGCAGAACCTTAGATTGCTGGGAATAATCTAAAATTTAATAATCCACACTCAAATCATTGAAATATAAAACTCACTGAGAAAATGAGGCAAAATTTTATTCACTTGGAACTTTACAAGAAACAATTTTATTTAAAATATTAAAACTTTTTTTAACATCTTTATTGGAGTATAATTGCTTTACAATGGTGTGTTAGTTTCTCCTTTATAACAAGGTGAATCAATTATACATATACGTATATCCCCATATCTCTTCCCTCTTGCGTCTCCCTCCCTCCCACCCTCCCTATCCTACCCCTCTAGGTGGTCACCAAGCTAAAGCATTTTTTTTTAAAGCCAACTTTTGCTCTCTTCCAGGTGATTTTTAAACTCAAACTGTCATATTTTTTTTATTCATCATGTAAATTCTGTTATAGCTGTTAGGTCCATTTATAGCTTCGCCATGTTTCAACGTGTAAAGTAATTCCAATCAATCATGCACCAGAAGCATGAGCATCAAGACTCTTAGCTGACTAATAAGCTTCATTTGAAAAACTACCTTGAGGCCCATCAAAAATAGTAGCATTTTAAGAAATGACTTAATTTGCCTACATGGAAAATTTTTGATATCATGAACACATATGTGTGTTAACGCTCATGTATTCACATAGGGGCATTTTAAAGCAGCAACAACCCAAGCACTCTACTTCTGTTTCATGATATTTGATAGAATCGGAATTGGGCCCAAAGAGAATCAGAGTCTAGAGTATACTTATTTTCTTCCTGGAGTCACCACTTTTCTCTTTAGTAATATAGAAAGATTTGGAGTTGATGGGTTTTATACATACATATTCCAAAGCCAGTAAATATGAAATGCCATGGCCAGAACTGTGGCCTTGAAGGAATCCAGAAGACACCATTCACATTAGACCATATATGAGTGGTGCTCCCCACGCACACAGTTGTACAGTGTGGCAACCCTGGACAGGCCATAGCAACCTGGAGTGTTTCACTTAGCTGTAAATTATAAATTAGCAAAGACATTGTGTCTTTTTGAACTGAAAATCTCCTAACGGTTATAATTTTGTCTGGACTTTGTTTTCAACAGATCCCAGTAGATGAGGATTGAACGAAGTGATATCAAAGCCAGTAGTATGTCATTACTGATATTGCAGGCCTTAACAATGCAAATATCAGCAGAAAGACTTATCTTTGGATTAAGTAAGCCTTTCTCTTGGGTGCATCTTATGTTTATGTTGTAGCTTTGTCTCTGAGAGTGTGTGATCTTATCACTGCGACAAACATATGCAAAAAGCATTTTAAGAGTTGAATGTAGCCTTATGTTAAAGCAAAGATTCAAGTAATTATTTAGCTATTAGTCATCTCTAGTTTGTTTCTAGTATGTTTGACTATGGTATTTTAAGTGCCATGCTTTTATCTCAAATGATTAAATCTTCCATATAAATAATTCAGTTGTCCTTTGACCGTAGGATTATAGTTTGGAGCAGAGGATAAAATCTGTGATGTAAAAGCAACATCTTTCTTATAACTATCTATAGAAAAGATGCCTACAAGTAGAACATTTGTAGAACACTATGATAGTGTTCTGTTTTACATGGGACAATAATGTTTGAGGTAGCATGATGCAGCAGGCTTTCCCTATTGTTCCTTTTATATGCCTGTGTTCTAGTGATACTGAAAAGCAGATGTGCCCAGGAAACACTGCATAATTCATAGGATTTCACTGCCTTGGCACATGCGGGTCCCTCTACCTGAAATGCCTCCCCCTGCACACTGACCCTTCAGCACCCTGCCCCCGAAGCAGGGCTCAGCTCTGATGTTCCTTTCCCATGAAGCTTCCAGGGTCCCCCTGCAATCTGCAGAAATTTACCTCTCCCCTGACTCCCATACTTCTTTGTACCAGTTTACCTTCCACTTTATAGTTTTACTCTCTGCTATGGGTTATAGTTATTTGCATGTCCGTCTTTTCTTCCAACTACCATTCTTCTGAATAGGGGTCTTTGTTTTTAATCTTTCACAATGTCTAGCACATGGCAGGTGCTAAATAATTCTTTGTGAAATAAATAATCAGGTTTCCCCCTTGTTAGTTTAGCCTGTTTTATGGTAGTTCATTTGACATCTGTTTTATTTGGCATTTTAGTATATAGAGTATATACTTTTTATCTGAAAAGTAACTGACCTCTGCTCTTTCCTATCTAACAGTGCTTAACACGTTGAAATCTAACGTCTCAAAAAACCAGATGCCAATAGTTTTAATGATACACTCTCTGTAATTAAGGGAACAGTTCCAATTACTTTTTAAGATGCAAAAAGATTGGGTCCATTGGTAAATAAATACTGAGAACTTTCTCCAGTGACATTACTCTATCCCAGCCACTTGCCAGTTTGGGGTTGGACTGTTCTTTCTATACAAAGTAAACACAGTTTAACATCTTGTTTCAAGATCCTATCCACCTCTCTGAAGTCCAAAATAGAAATAAGGTAAAAAACAGAAATGGGAGCTCAGTGAATTATAGAATTGCTCATTATTGCATTTTTATTTGTAAAGCAATACACTATCTCATTATTTATCTTTTTTATTTGGACCAGTAGGGTCCTGAAAGATGTAGAGGATTTTGGAAAGTGAGGGGCTTTAGTAACAAAGATGGAATGAATGGAAGAGAAAATTCCAAAATGTCATTTCCTGTCAAAGCTATTCCTCTACCAGTGGGTGGTCAGGTAGCTACTGGAGTGACCTCTGAAAGGAAAACTTAGATACCAATGAATTCCCGTGTGGAGGTCAGTATGGTGGTTTGGGCAGCTCTCTAATTCTGGCAATTCTTGGCAAGGGGTTTCTTTGATCACTGCCAGTTTGGGGTGTATAGCAGCGCTTTGGGGAGGAAATCAGAAAGCAGACCATTAGTGCTAGACAAATAGGTGTCTGCTGACTAGTCACAGAGGTGTAAAATATTATAAGTCTGTGTGGTTAACCAAGTCTCTCAGAAGTCATACGAGAACCATCGTCGATTGGGCTTGATCGTGTTGCCTCGTTCCCTGGTTTTCTGGCTCTTGTCCTTGTTTCTTTCATTCCTCAATTAAGGAGATTCCCAGATAAGGAAGGCAGGTTAATCATGTTACTATTTTAACAGTGTCTCTGTTTCACTTGAAGATCTGCCCAGGATTTAGAAGCTGTTGACACCTCAGATACAGTACTGAGGACAGCATAGTGCCACTACCAAGAATACCACAGGGTAACTGGAAAGATGCCAAGTGTGAATGAGTGGTGTCTGCCACTGTCTTAATTCCAGATCTTTCCCAAACAGTAGTCAGTAGAGGCTAAGAAGCCTTGTTTTGCTTTTCTCCATGCCTCAGAGCTCAGAAGGAAAGTGAATCATGGCTCTGGAGAGCTCTTTCCAGCTTGGCATCCAGTGAGTGTCACTCAGCTGGCTCTTTATCCCAAGTGCTAATTGATACTGTTAACTTTCTGCAGTGATGCCAAGAAATAGTAATGAGGAAGTGACACTCTGCTCATCTTGTGCCAGGAGGTTTTATTTAGAGAACTATACGTTTATTTAGCCAAAGCGCTCTAAAGTAACATCTCACTGTTTAGTATACTTGGAAAGATGAATTATTAGGTCAACTGATATCTTGTAGAAATTGTTACATACCTAAGAAGTGGGCCTTTCTTAGCTTCTCAACAGAAGGATCAAGCCTAATGTACTCTACCGGTATATTTCCTATGAATTAAGAAGGTATTCCCTACTCATAGAAACTTCTGTTAAAATATAGTCCTTCACTGAGTCATGAAAAGCAGTGTGCTTTCTTTGTGTGTAATTTTTGTGTAATGGTTTACTTCTAATAAAATTATATTGTTTACTTAGGGTGAGTATGTATATGTCTAACGTGCGGGTACATAGTTAAATAGGAGTATACACGTAAGTGTTTCAGATCCCCATAATGGCTTCTCCACCTACGTGTGTGGCCTTGGATGAGCTGTTTAGCTTCTCGTGCCCAGTTTTCTATCTGTACCTGCCTCACAGGGCACTGTGAAGCTTACATGAGAGAAACATGTATTACATTTCGAGCTGTTCTTGTCAGAGGCTCAGTAATATCAGCCATTATTATTATTTCTTCATGTTATCAATTTTTAAATTTTTATTTGTATATTTTCTTAATTTATATCTACCCAACTATATTTGCTGGATTTAACCATTCTCAGAGGGTGATAAGACTCAAAATAATGTTACACTTTTCTCCTCTCTTGGGATTGGGTTTGTGTTTCAACTTGACAGAGAACAGCATGAGAAGTCCTTGAGCAAACGAACCAAGAGCCATGATAAGTCAATGGTGGTCTAAAACAATATTACGAAAAGATATTCAGGAAGTTAGGGACTGTGTACAGTCAATAAAAGTCTGTTGACCTTGGGTGATTGGGGTTATGTGCTAGGAAAATCACATGTCTTTAATTTTGTCCATTGCCACTCCTACCTACCTACCTACCTACATGCACACACACATACATACCACCTGTATTCTACTTGTTGAGGAAAATGGATGAAAATATCAGTATAATCATCTTCAAACAAATACAAGTGTATATATGGAAAACTGATGTAAGAAGAAAAGTTATTATTATTTTAGAAATCCTCTAACAGAAACTCATTTTATATGACAGGTTTATCATCCTCTTCACCTTTATAACTACGCTAATATACCATATAATATATTTTAGTTTGTTTATATTTTCAGGGTCTATTAAAAATGAAATTGAAGCAAGTATACTTAGATTCTTTTGTTAATATGTTCATTATACTAGTTACCAAAAAGATAAAATCCTTATTCTTTAGGCAGAGGGGAATTTTCCAAATGTCAGCTTATTGACTAAATGTTTTCTTGTTTTGCTGTAATTTGTTTTTGTCTTTTGAAAATTTTTAATATTCACTTGCCTAGATCGCTTTTCTTTCTTTTGATCTAGTAATGAAGTCACAGTTTCACCTATGCTTTTTGTATAAGTGAATGTAATACTAACTGCTTTGACTTCAGAATCACATCAGAGATCAGAAACAAGCATTGTCCCTACCTCGTTTGTGCCTAATATCGTGTATTCTTAGAACTGGAATCATCAAAATGACACATGAAGCGCGTGTAGATGACTCCAAAATGTAGTGCCATTTCCACTCACTAGCAGGTTGCTTTGTCACATCACTTGCTCTCAGAGCAGAGCCTAGAGGAACGTAGGTGCAGGGAAGACAGATTTGTAGCTGAAGGGAAACTAAACGGAGTGGCTGTGGAAGGACACGCCCGGGTAGGACGCTCAAAGCGACTTGCTGCCAGCCAAACGTTTGACAAGTAACCCCAATGGGCAGTGGTGGGAGGGCACTAATGACAAAGTTCACCTTCGCCCCAATTTTGTCCTGACCCTGTTGTCCACTCGTATAATGTCTGGTTTTGAAAGACACAGATCCCCTATGTTGTATAGAAGGTTTCAATATGCAAAAAACTCTTAGATACCGGTCTACTATTCATTAAATGCCAAAGACATAGTTGAGTGCTGAGCTGTAAATGTCTGTGGTGCCTATGATTGAATGTATTTTTTTCCTGCATGATCATCCATTGTGCTGTTTGTAAGTAGCAAAAAAATGAGCCTGATTTGTTCTCCTTTGTAGAGCCAGGCCGAGGCCCACTACAAAGGAAGTAAACATGCCAAGAAGGTCAAAGCACTAGAGGCAACGAAAAATAAACCCAAAATGGTTTCTTCCAAGGACAGCGCAAAGGCTAATCCCAGCTGCTCCATCACTCCAATCACAGGCAACAACTCTGACAAATCAGGTCAATGACACTTTTTGTTCTTTACATTCTTTGTGTTCCTCCTGGTCCTCTGGCCTCACCCCATCCTCCTCCCCTCCGCTTGTTGCATGTTACTCTCCATGATTTGTTTTTATAATATTAATACGTTCCCTTCACAGGAAGGGTTATGTGTTTGCACGGAATCTAAGCATTTGATAGGTTACCATTCCATGTTGTTAAATATATACATTTAAGTGTATATGTGTGTGTGTAAATATATATATAAGTATATATGCACGAAAATAAGTGGAGGCTTCTTGGTCACATTGTGTTTAGACAAAAATCAAGAAATGGATCTAAAATACTGAGTTTATTATTCATTTTACATTTGGTTTTTGCTGTGGACTTTTTCAGTGAAGGAATCCTTAAATTTGTTTATTAACAGACATTTTCATATTTTCTTACGCCAGTAACAGGGAGTAGAAGGGCAAAAAGGTAAAGTTTTCTGAGACAGCGGCATTATTAAGTGAATCTGGAAATGTGTTCAATAGTAAGAGATTTTGATTCTTCAAGATATTCATAGAGTTCTCCTCAGAGTTACAAACGAACTCAAAGATTTTAAAGGAACTTTTCACGGTTATGAACTGACTAACAGAAGAACTTTATAAATTGGAAATGGGCTACTAGTGGAAGTGCCTCTTAAGCAGAGTATTTCATAGTTCCTGTGAATCAGCAGGTTTTCTGAGTAGGTTCAAACTGAATGATTAAGAGAGAAGAGAAAAAATTTATTTTTCCAGCAGGTATGCCATGAAATTGGGTGTTTAATAGGCTTTCACACATTCACATCCGCCCATCAGGACCCAAGATGGGTAAGTCACCTTGTTGCAGTGACTAACTGAGGAACAGTGCCTAGTAAGGGAAACTAAGAGAATAGATCCCTTTTTCTTATGTTTGATTCTCTCCTTAGGGACCTTTCTGTTGTTGGAAACACAAAGACACACACTTCTTGTCTTATTCTCTTCTGCTTTCCAAGTCATTGTAGACTTAAGAGACTTAAGAACGCTTTCCTGTGGTTGCCCAGGGCCTTCGGAGAAGCACAAATCCATTTGTAAGAGGAAGATTCAGAAAAGCCTGGTTAGACAAAGAGAGACTATGTAAGAAGTGACCACTATTGATGAGGTCCCACAGATGCTGGTTCCCAAGGCTCTGCAGCCTAGAGTGAGTGAGCTGACCCAAATTTGGTGATAAAGGCTTTTGTTCTTTGTGCGATAGAATCACTAAATCATGTTATCTGATGAGCAGATAATACATACTGAATTATTACATTGCACTTTTCCCCTTCTAAAGAACAAAGCCTTTTTACGTATATTAGCAAATTAATCTTTAACCCAGATCTATCAGATATTAGGGTCAAATGTTATCTCCAGTTTATAAAGTAGCAAACCAAGGCGAGGTCCACATTGCAGCCGTTATTTGCTCAAGGTTACCCAGTGTTTGGAAGAACAGGAGCCATCACCTCCTGACTTCCTGCCTAGTTTCATTTTCTGCAGGATATTGTTGCCTCTATGAAATAATACTCTGTCAGGTTTTATTACCTGAATTATGCTCTTTACCGACAGAAGTACTTATAAGCAAAATGATAAAACAGTGGAGGTTAGTGTCACTCCATTTTTTCAGCTTATTTTGTGTCTCGAGCTAATAGCACAGTGGGAAGGTACTGTAAGCATTCCTGCCTTGCTATTGCATGTGCTCAATGCTCCCATTAAGTTATATTATAATATATATGACTATTATTTGCAGATTGGGTTTGCTCTAGGCATAGTAGATGAAATTAAAATTAATGAGGGAAAAAAGTGTTAAAAATGGAAATAGAAAAGGCTCAATGAGAGAAAAATCAATGAACGAACAGAAGATAATTAAAGGGAGAAGGAAAGGTGTAGAAGAAGAGGAAAGGAAGAGAAAAAAAGTCAACAATTAGCGAGTAGACCCAAGAAAAGAGCAGTATAGAAATAGAAAATCCAAATAAAGGGGCTGGATCAGAATCACAGCATACCTTAAATCTACAAGATGCCCAATGAGCATGTTAAAATAAAGTTCAATGACTCAAGACTTTTATTCTGACTCTCAAATGCTAGTGAATGCTCAAGTGAAAGAGACTTTACAAACAATTGTATTTGGCTAGCGGGCAATAGAAACACACCAGGGTCAAGTACAGCAGTGGTATAAACAAGGAAAGAGAACTGAGATCTAGAAGAACCCTAGGAGATGAGAGTGGGGAGAGAGGAAAACAAATCTCAACCGCAGAGTCTCTTTCCCAGTAGCTATGTGATGGTCTTTAATCCAGCGTCCTCTGCTTCCTCTGACACTTCCCTATCCACCCCGCAAAGTACCTATGGTCTAACAGTATTGACCTCAGTCACCATGTCCCTGTCCATACTTGGACTAGAAGTAATGCAAACTACCTGTAGTGTGGTTACCTCATTTTTCCATGTTTCCTTACTCAAATCTGTATAAATTATTTGGCAATACATTGGTTAGGTCATTCAAATTACTTTTTTGTTTCTCCATATTTTAAATATTAATACTAATGAAATATTTAGTTTGTCCTATTATATCTATAAAAGCAATACCAAAGCTGTTGAAAGATGGCACTATTTAAAAACAAAGTGGGTCGTATTTGCTAAATAGATACATGTTTTTTTGTCACTTTCAACTGAACGTCAGCATTTAAGCAAGAATTCACATGTGTTTTTTTCTTTCTTCTTTTTTTTTTTCACACGTGTTTTGTAGAATTTTCAAGTTAGAAAATTAGAAGTTTTGCCCAGATGGGAAATCTGGTCTAAACAATATAATACATAACCAGTTGTTAACCACCTATTTCTAAATCCTTAAAAAGCTCCCACAGCTTTGTCAGAGTCATAAAATTTTTTGGTAACTTGTTTTGATTTCCTTTAAAACCCCATTTTAGAAGTTAGGAGACACAAAGACCAGTCCTTCATAAACAGTCTAGGTGGGATGTAGAGGGAAGCGGGAGGGAAGAGGAAGAACTGTGGTACTTAATTAACTGAAGTGTTTTATTTCAGACAACACTGCCTCTAAGGAGTCAGCCAAAAATTAGAGTAATAGTCACAGTGAAAAGTCATGGTTGATTGACAGTTCTTAAGAGCCTGAAATTCCCTAGCACTGGTCTTTTTCTTCTGAATGAAGTATTCTATCAAGTGGGCTTAAGCAATATCTATGTGATTCTGAGATAGTTGAGTGAAAAGTAAATGTTAGTAACTTGATGTCTCAGCTACCAGATTTCAAAATCCAGGCATTCACAACATCCATACGATTGACTAATTCCATTTCCATTCTCATTCTTTAGCATCAGTAACTCAGCAAGAGTATTGTTCAATGAGGGCAAATCCTGAGGAACTGGAAATAGCCAGATGTTAAGGGAGGGGGCTTCTGGGAGTGCAGCATCCTGGGATGCACTGAACATCAGTCAAGGAAGAGTGTGATTTCAGAGTATCTGACAAGGAGTGTGCGAGCCACAGATGACCTCGCTTTGCTCCTTGAGAGCACAGATTATTTATTCTAAGAAGTGGCCTAGCAATCTTCCAAGAGCTATTGATAGAAAAGCCTTTTTACCTCCTACTTTAGCAACTGGGACAACCACTTTTTTATGATGCATTTGGAGACATAATTTAGATCATGTTGTAACTGGATCTGTGCAATACAAAGAAATTTGCTATAATGGAGCTATCAGATATAAAAAGTTAAGGGTATAATGGAAAGCTTTCCTTTGTTTTCCTCTCAAGTCAGTAAACAAAATGAGTTTAAACTACGGTAACAGGAATTTCATTTATTATAAGAAGTTCTGACCACATGATTGAAAAAAAATTAAATATGTTTTATTTCAGGCAGGATAGCTGTCCTATTCACTTTTTAGAAGTTGGAGTAGAATTAAACGTAAAATCCAAAGAAATAGCTTTCTGGTCTCCTAGGATCTATCCCAGCTTTTAATGATGCATCAGTGGGAGTTCAAAACTTGGTAGAAAGGAGGAAAAAGGTGCTTTGGGAGAAATGGGATCAAGACACAGCAAGCATTAGGCAGCTTCAGGAAGATAGCTAGAACATATTGGCCAGACACTGTACCCAAATTTCTCCCTAGAGTTCAAGTGTCATAATGCCATATGACACAACACTTCCCTGTGATAATATGCCCCATACATCAAGTTGAATGCTCTTTGTGACAGCACTTAACCACTCATAAGAAGCTCAAAACAAAACAAACAAACAAAAAAACACAGAGCCTTTGGAAGACCTTATTTCTTGAAAATAATAAAATATTTTGATAATCAACCTAACGGTAAAAAATATTGTGATAGTCGACCTAATCATCCATGTGTCTAGACTTTAGCCTAAGATTTTTTTTAATTAATTAGATATCAAGATGGGGAAAATACATTTGTAGCTCAAAGTATATAAAGCCATTTAGAGCTAAACAGCTTTTAATCAGTTGCTGTCTAAAAAGACGAAAGCAGATGGAATGATTCAAAATGCTATAGATATATTTATAAATGCAATTAAGAGCAAAGATGATGGAACCAGCATGTTCTGCTTAAAATATAACAATAGGAACACCTTGAATTTGTTCAGTTGATAAAATCCAGTCACATAAATGTTTTCGTATGACCCCCTCAACAACCCTGTGACTGGTAAGGCTGATATTAGTATCCCTCTTTCACATATGCACACAACAAACTCTATATCCATTTATTCATTTAACAAATATGTATTATCTATACTAAGTAGTATAGTACATCTGTAACATTTGCCATTTCAAGCGTGCAACAATGAACAGAAAGACATGTTCTTGCCTTCAAGAGGTTCCAAAAGAAAAATAATATATAATCGCCACCTTCAAGCTGCTCCCAAAAATGTGGTAACAGTGAAGAACCTGGGTCTTAGAAAGATTAAATGGCTTGTGTGAGGCTTTAAATGGCTTGCACACTCATACCCCAGTAGAGTCAGAGCAGGAACTCAGGACTTCTTGTTCCATGAATATTCCACTGTTCCCCTTACTTCTAAGCTTCTCTGACTCAGAAGAGTAAATTCAAGTACAGTATCCCAATGGGAAAAGTCAGAAACCACTAACCCACTTTTTTAAAGAATTAATGAGTAGGACTATGTATTACTTTTAAATTGTTTTCTGACTGTTGATATTTTTCAGTAGGAGCTATAGCAGTGACAGGGTCATTGAGGCTTTGTTTTATTGATAATCCTTAGTTTCTGTGCAGTGTGTTGTCTGCATCATTTAACTGTAAGAGAACAAAGCTTTAGACAGATCATTTCAAGGCCAAGTTTGAATGAAAACACTCATTTCAGGTAAATGACAAGTGTTCTTAAAGCTCCAGCTTGATAGCTGTAGACTTTATGTGACTAGAGCCAAACACACTCACTGAGCTGGAGGTCAGCAGTGAGCAAGGGCATCACCAGTATAGCAGAGCCTTGAACTGCCTCCTAAAGGGTCCAGTAGACTAGCCTGAATGCTGTCCGCATTTTCGGTAGCATTTTGAATCATCCCATCTAAAAGATTTTCACTGGGCACAGGGACATTGTTTTGTTTATCCCACACCCATGACTATACCATGGAGCCAGAGATGACAGTATCAGAAAAGACTTAAGAAGGAAGGAAAGAAGTGAGGATACCTCAAAACTCATTTTAGTTTTCAGCATAATGTGCTTTTGCATGGCGGCAGTTCCTCAGGTGTGAACCCAGAGCAGTATCAACTAGTACATCAGTATGATTTGCCTGGAAAGGCTGCAGTTCAACTTTTTATGGTCATCCTGTTACGTTATGAAAGTACATTTTTCAATTTTGTCAAAGAGGCTTTCTGCCAAAGATACAAATGGAGACCCTCGCCTTGTCATGTTTATGGGTTTCCCTGTGTGTTTCACAGTTTTTATGTGTTGTTACAAATGGGGCCAAGTTTCCCAAATGACAACTTCTCATTTCCACCGACTGCTGCAGGACTCCTTTGATTAGCCAGCAAGGTCTTTGTAAATGCCTCTTTCCCCCATTTCTGTCTCTAGCAACAGGACCTTGTGCTGTTGAGTAGAAGAAAATGATAGTTTTCTGCTTTGGCAGCATCTGTCATTTATAGACCAGCGCCACCATAAATTTGGCATACATCTATCCAAATACAGGAGGCCAAGACTTCGTATCCCTCATAAAAATAATAGATTAACTATATTATGACAAACATCTCAGGTCTGAAATTCCGAGATACAATCATGTAGAACGTAAATCGAGCTCCATCTGTCTAAAGAGAACAGACCATTATACTAAGGCTCATATTTCCATGAAATATACATATATCATTAAGACTTTCAAAGTCAATTTAAAAAATGAAACTGCCTCCAGCTTTGTCCATGCACCTTGAATCTGACAGCACCATCCTGCCAGGCAAGGCTGAAGATTCTTAGGTAGTTGAGTGTTTGTCATCCTCTGGAAAGTAACTTCTGAAACTTTTGAGCATTTTATAGTGCTTTGAAGTAATACTGAGCATTCATTGTCAGGTTCTTCACTTCTGAAAGCTATTTCCTGGTGTTGCTCGAAGAAAGTGAACCATAAGTTGAGACTGACTTGTGATTGTCTCCTCAGTAAATCTATTAACTTATGATTTACAAGGGATATGTTATAAACCATTCTAAAAAGCAAAACCTTGGATATCTCCTTTAAAGGCTTATATCGCTGTTGAAAACTTTTCTCATCTTCAAACATATTTCACTGGTATTCATCTCTTTTGATTACGTTTATTTACAGCCTTTCTGCATCAGATAGATATTGGAATATAAAAGGACTTCGTATGTACACTGAATAATTTTATAAATGTACAACCATAACTGCCCTTGAGATTTTAACAAAGGTTATTGCTTACATTTTTATAACGTTCAACTTATTTGCTTCAGGAAGAATTCTCTTACATTGATATAATTTTTATGAAATGAGTAGATAAAGAAATAGAACTACTCAGTAGATATTTGTAGGTTCTTTGTGCAGAGCATTGGCACTCGGCACTTTTGGGGATTCTGGGCCCAATTTTGATGATGCTTATAGCCTAATGCCACACAAATTTAACTCTATAATATAAAGCTTAAAGTGTTTTTCATAGAAACATTTCTAAAGTATTTTCCTCTTCCCTGACGGCTTTCTCTGAGAATCAGGTTCACTGTCATGGACACCAGGCATATCATTATGCAGTAACGGTTTGGTGCTCTCATTTCTATAGACCAGCATAACCCAATAAAACATTCTGTGGTGAAGAAAATGGTCTATAATCTCGGTTGTCCAACATGAGTGCCCTGAGCCACACGTAGCTATTCAGCACTTGAATTGTGGTTTATGCTCCTGAGGAATTGAATATTTAATTTTATTTAATTTAAGTAGCTCGCATGGCTACCATATTGGACAGCAGATCTATAGACAGTGGTACTCTTTGCTCTTTTGACTAGCTATGATTCTAGAGAAGGCATTAAATTCTCTGAGCCTCTCTTTTCCTATTTGTAAAGTGGGAATGCCCTCCCTACAAAACAGCAGTGTTGCATGAATCAAATGAAATGATTGTGAAAGAGCTTTGCAAAGTGTAAAGCATAATTAAAGCAACTATTATTGATATTCTTACAGTTTGCCTGTTTGTTTTTGGTCCTCCTGTGGGGTTTTATTTCAGCTGTCCCTTCTTGCTGATTTCAGTGAGAGGTGACAACTGCCCCTTGTGGTAGTCAGCTATCGTCATCTTTCATTATGCCGTACCTAATATAGTATATTCTAGAAAACCAGATCCAAGCTTATTAGACTTACATGCAAAAAATAACTTTAACAGCAGTACTACTAATAATTAACGTGTATCATTATGTGCTTGATACCACTGTGCTAATCATTTTATATAGACTATCTTATTTAATTATAACAATCCTTTGATGGATACTAGAAGGTGAGACCTAGAGAGGGGAAATAATGGCTCAGAGTCCTTCAGATGAAAAGTAGTTTCAAGGTCTCTCCCAGGCGGTCCCTCGAATTCACTACCATGATATGCTGCCTTTAGATGAAGGTTCATGGGCTTTACTGCACATGCTTTTTGAAAACTGTTTGAGATTCTTTTTCACTAGATGACGCTTCCAGAAGTCTGACATCTCAGAAAGGTGTGTTATTTCTTTCTCCATCCTATTTTACAACTTTTATTTTTTTAAAAAATCAAGTTTTGAGTGGCTTTGGATAAAGACGTATTAACTAAGGTAGGAGTTTTGAGAGCACTTACCTACTTTGCATGTATAGCATAGTAGAAAGAGCATGAGCTTGATTCACTCCACCTCTCACTGACCATATAACCTTGACCAAGTAACGTTTGCTGACCTTCTATTTCCCCATCTATAAAATGGGAGAGCTGATATCTACCTCCCAGGGTTGTTGTCAGGAATGATGAACTAATAAATGTTCCTGGCTCACTGCCTATCACGTAATAGACACTCAATAAATAGTAGCCATAAAAAGCCACCATTTATTCAAAGAAATTTCCAGACTCTTTCCTTTTGAATCTATGATCATTTCATGCCATGCAACAGTTACATGCCATTTTATTTATGGCATTTTAAATGAGAACCCTTTTGGAAAACAACATCATAGAATAAATCAAGAACCATAAAAATGTTCATTCCATTAGACCAATTAATTCCTCTTCCTGTAGTTTACATCAAGGAAATAATTCTAAATACAGAGCAAGAAAAATAAAATGATATGAAAATAAAATGATATACATGAAAAATAAAATGATATACAACACTATTTGTGTTAGTGAAAACTGTAAACAAGATGATCAATACTAGGGAAATTATTTAACTAAAGTACTTATACCCAATAGAATATTGTGCAGCTTTAAAGTAAATAAAAGTAACAACATGAAACAAGAGTGTAATACATTAAATCAAAAGGTTACAAAATATATTAAATCAAAAGTTACAAAATGGTTTGTTGGTACATGTATTTGTACATATTTATTGAGCCCTCTCTGGATAGGGGCTTGATAGCCCCCTCATGCTAGGCACTGGGTATATGATAGTGAACCAGGCAGACTTGGGCTTTGCCCTCATGAGAGCATATTGTCTGGAAGGGTAATACTGAACAAATGATGACAAGGTTGATGAAAAGAAGGGGACGCTGACCTAGTCTGGGAATGAAGGGAAGACTTAAGCAGGGGATTTAAGCTCTCTCTACCTAGTGGGAAAGAAGATGTTAGCCAGGCAAACAAAGGCTCTGGTTTAGGGGTGGAGGGGAAGAGAATTCTCATCAGAAGGACCAGTACCCCATAACTTGAGATGTGAAAGACTGCCCTGTTTAAACACCTGAACCAATGAAAGGACACTTGGGGACAAGAAAAGGAATTTAGAATGTTGGTAAGGAAGTGGTTGAAATGATGGCTAGGGACAGAAATGAAGGCAGAATGAAGTGATGGGTATAAACACAGAGATTCTTAACATCTTTTCGTGCCACGTATTCCTGTGGCTGACTAGTGAAGCCTATTCTCTGAATGGTGTTTTTACATCTGTAAAATGAAATTTATAGTTTTACAAAGAATTCCAACCAGTTCTCAATCTTTGTTATGATATGGTAATATAGCAATAATGCATTTAATAAGATCTAACAGGTCTAATATCTGCCATAATTTTGAAGTGTTGACAAACATAAACAGTATTTTAACCTTTCTATAACAACTGTAATATCTGATGAAAATATCTGACTTCTGTGGGTGACAAAGTTAAATGTACTACCAAGACTGCTGTAGTTTGTTGCCTTCATTTATAATTGAAGGGATATGATGCATTTCGATAAGAGATAAATGAAAATATTTATATTTTTTATCATCCAAGTTCATGGATCCTGTGAACTCATGGACCCCTTGGAAGTCCACAGACCCCAGGTTAAAAACTCCTGTTTAGTATGAGAGGATAATGGGTTTTTTTTTTTTCCTCTCTGTTCTCCATAGACTATGTTACTTGTATAATAGCTTCTTCTAATGACTTGATGAGGTTTATATACCTTGGGGCACAGGTAGGATGGGAAAGAAACTCGTAGCCATTTGTTTTGTATTATAGTTGGGAGGCTCACAGTCTGCAATACAATGTCATATCTCTTTCTCGTTCAATTTTCTCATGGTCACAGTCATAAGTCCCCACGTTGCAGTATCCCTAAGGGACCTCGTATGATGAGACAACCCAGGCAAACCCCTTTGGAGGCCCAGGCCTCTTGAATTAATCTCACTTTTTAAAGGAGACTTTCTGTGGTCAACAGACTTTCTCCTGCAACCTATAGGTCTTAAATATAAAGCTGGCTTTGACAACTTTGCAGTAAAGCAGCATGTTGAATTTAAGTACAAATGCTAGATTCAAAATGTAAAAGTATGATTGCCTTTTAGCAATATATTTTTAAAGGGTTAGTAGTTTTCTTACACCCGAGCAGTCCAGCGGCTGAATGCCTGCATAGTGTCATTAGGGCAGGCAGTACCCAGTTAGGTCCATAAAGAGTAAAAGCCCATCTCTCTATCTCCCTGGAAGCAGCCTGAGGCAATAAACTTGTTGGCTGACAGTAATTTTTAAATATTTTCTCTATTAGATAAAGATATATTTTTTTAGATGAGAGACTCAGTTTCCTCAGTACCTCTCAGGCTGACCTTTCCATTGACAGTGTGAGCATCACCCTGCCTGGAGCATCAAAGCTAAACCCTTAAGTCTGCATCTAGAGAGGAAGAAGGTGGGAGGAGCAGAATTCACATGTTTCCCTTGTACCTTGTGAATGTTTCCTCTGTGAAGGGCCATTAGTTTAGAAGAAAAAGAACCTGCTCCTCATTCCACCTAGAAAATTAGTTTTTAATCTTATTCCTGGCTTTTGAATTGCTACTGGACCTACTCCCTGAGGGATTTGATTTGAGTGACATGAGTTACTTATTCTATTTTCCATAATAAAGCTGCCTCAGAAATAACGGTTTCTCATCTCTTGGTGACAAATCAGAAAAGGGGCAATTTTTCAACCTGAAGAAGTTGAAATATGATTTCTCTATTGTATAAGTCAAATGGCTGGAAAACTATACAAAATAGGAGAAAGCTGTTCGTTAGATTCAAGCTCTAGCAAACAAGCCCTCTTTTGTGCTTGCTTAGAAGTGACAAGTTCACTAATGTCAGTGCCAGCTCACTGATACAGAGTGTAGGCTGCCAGTTTCCAACATGGAGATATTTGGAGATGCCACTGTTTTATCTGAGTGTGAGACTGGCAGCTTGTGCTCTCCAACAAAGTGACACAAGGGACAGTGGGGCAGTTGTCATGTGGTACTCAGACAGGGAGGGCAATGACTGTCATTTCACTGGGCTACAAAAATCACTGCAGGGTGTAGGCCAATGGCGAGAATCTGATTGACTTAGGCTTTCATATGGAAAGGGCAGGGATACCCTAGGTCAGGATTGAGACTGGCAGAAAATTATAGAACAGGACCTGTTTTGAACTTACGAAAATTAGTCACCTGACTTTCATGGGTCCTAAGTTACTTAAAATAAATAAGCTTTTTTTGTTTTTTTCACGTAAGGGCATACAGATTCTGATTCAGTAGAGTCACTTTCATTTAGAGATAATTTCCCCTGCTTCCAGGAGTAGTCTGAAGGCCAAGATATGAAAATTAGACATCAACATAGTTAATTAGGAATTAGCAAGCTTCATGGTGATAAACCATGCTTGCAGAGACAGGGTTTCTGGAATTTGGCTAGAGGCATGGTAATATGGCATTGGATGGGAAGGGCCCACCAGCATCAAACTGGCCCAATGTATAATATTTTAGTGCTCTGAGAATTTCAAAAAGTAGCTTTAATTTCCATGTCGTTCCTTGACTTCTTGATGTTTCTGGGATTGTCATGCAAGTCCTTTGCTTTGTTTTCCACACCTGCAAAATGGCATAAGCCATATAGAGAATTTTTTCCATTTCCAAAGTGGTCCAGCAATTCACCCTCAAGTGGGGCATTGAGATCAAACATTTTCCAACAAGAAGTCCTGTGACTATCAAAGCAAGTGAGCTAAATAACAGGTGTTGTGAGATAAGTCAGACAATATTATACTATGTGGGTAACCCTTGGGGACACTTGGAATTACATCAAATCTAAATGAGGCATCTAGTTGGAGGAAGCCTAAATGGGTGACTAAAGGACTTCCAGTGTACTGGGTCAGTCTCAGGCCACCTGCTAAAGGTTATGTGCCTTGGGGATTTGGGTTGGTCACGAGTGGTATCATCACTAAGGTCCAAAGCCTGCATAATGACACCTTCAGTGATGGACATCTGTTATCTAAAGAGTGGGGAAAATTAAATAATACTACAAGACATAGTACTTGGAATTTCTTGAAGAACATTATTGCATAACTATATCGATTGTGTAATTGTTGATAACTTAGATGAATATAGTACATGTAATTTGTTACTGACTGCTTACAACATTGGTCAGGTGGGTTGTTGGGCTACAAACCTCTGATGAGTTTCCAAACATAAAACCCATGAGAAACATTGTCAGAGACCAGGACATCAGTTAAGTTGCAAAGAAGACTGGCTATACTTTTGTGACATTTGTGTTTTCACATATACTTTAGATTTTCTGGCAAAGGTACATGCTTAATATTTATATGTAAGTTTGTATAGGATTCTTAGTAAAGGAGATAATGAAATCCATAGATTTGTTCATTTTATCAAACCTCAAAATAGTGGACCTGGCAAAAAGGAATGTGTTTGTTGTTATGCCTCTGTCCTAGTACACTTCAAGGAGATGTCATTCTTAAGAGAATTGTTTCAACCTCAAAAGACATTAAATATTGATTGCTTGCATATATATATATATATATATATATATATATATATGTATATATATATATAATCTTTGGAAACAATAATACAAGTATTTTACATAATCAACAGATGAAATGTATTTATCTATCTGTTCTATCTATATTCATTTTACTAGTTATGATTCAGCTATTAACAGTGAATTTTTCTAGTATTTTTACTTGTGAGGCTAGAAAGCACATCAATGAATTGAACATTCCTTATTTCAACAAATTTATTGCCCACCTATGGTTTTCTGTATACTGGGCCCCAAATCGAATTAAGATATTTTTCTAGGATGCAAGAATATCTCTATCCTGGTAATAAATTACCAGTATAAAATGTGTGAAAGTGTGAAAAAATTATAGTTAATGTAAGATCAAAATATAATTATATGAAAAGGATTATTGAGAACATAGAGCAGGGAAGGAGGGGGAAAGAGTTGGAGAGTAGACTAGAAGTAACAAGACCTATAAAGAAGTTTTATGATGATCCAGGGAGAATAAATGAGGGCCCAAAGTGAGGCAGTGGGCACATGGTAGATGCTGAATAAATGTCTGCTGGATGAAGATGTGAATAAGACTGGTAGAAGAGGTATTTAGAAGATAGTATCAATTTAGAAGATAGTATCAATAAACTTTGGTCATTCATTAATGACCAAAGGAGGGAAGAATAAAAGAGGGAAGAATTCAAGAGTCTTTGCTGACAATTCTAATACACAACTGTAATGTCATCAATTGATATGGGGACTGCTTGGACGGGTGCTGCTGGAGCAGCTCATCCATTCAGTATCAGGCATGTTGAGTTTGAAATACCCAGGAAATATCTAGAAACAGATGTCCCACAGACTGTTAGGGAAAAGGGGGTCTTGAGTCTGTGAGTAAGGTAGAGATTTCACCTGTCGATTTCGGAATCTATGTCAATGTAGTAGAGGAAGTCATTGGAGTGAATTAGATCACATAATGCTCAAGAAGAGGACAAGAAGTGACCTTGAGGAATGCCAACACTTAGGGGCAGACAGAAGAATAGGAGCTGTTGAACAGATCCTGGAATGAGCTGTTCTTGAGGCTGAAGGAGAACCAGGGAAGGGCAGAGTTGTGGACATCAAGTGGGGAGAGCATTTCAGGAAGGAACTTGTGCCCAGTGCAAGAGAAGACTGAAGGGAGACCCCTGGCTTTTGCAGGAGGGTAAGGATGGACAGGAAGAGAGGAAGTGGAAAGGGCCACCTCACAGGACCACTTCAAATTCAGCTCCAAAGAGAAGGCAAATGTAAAGTTCCAGGAGTGAACCAAGTTAGGGAATGACTTTGGAACATGGAAGTTTTAGCATTTTGTAAACAGAAAGGACCCTGTAGAAACAAAGTAGTTAGAGCTATAGGAAAGATAGACAAGATTTAAAAGAAGGAGAGTCCAGGTGGAAGTAGATACCTTTTCCTCAGAGATGCAAACAAAATAGGTACAGAGGGAAGAAACTGTAACATCAGTGGTAAACTCATCGAGCTTCCCCATTTCTCTCAGAAATAGGAGACCAGACATTTGCTCATGAGAGATTTGCAGTATTAATAGCGGACTTAAGAAAAAGGGTAAAGCTTCCATGGGGAAGCTGCCTTTGTATATTTCCCTTATACTATCACTGTTTTCCCACTTGTCTGATTTATTGACCTGTTCTCCAGGTATATAACTTTTTCACTGTATATGTTTCTAATTAAGCAAATCTAATCTGTAAGTTTACAGAATTTAAAAATAAGTGTGTGTGGTTATTGCATTACCAAAATGCTTTCAAAAACATCTTTTAAATGGTGCATTCAAATTATTACTAAATTTTCCAAGATCTTTTTGCACATCACCTTCCAAGAAAACATCTAATAAATAAAGGGAGGCAAAATAATCTGAACATTATCTGCAATATAGTTCTTTTCTTCCTACTCACTTAACAGGTGCAGTCCTGTTAGACTACAAATGAATCCTCCTTTCTTTGTGCATCCACTGATATAGTGGTGATGCTCTAGCGTCTGTACATCTCTAATTACATTTTGCTTTGAAAAGAACTCCAAGGTACGAAACTGGCTTATTCATCTTGCAGCTCACGTGCTGCTGCTTTATTTTCCCCCTGCAAATCCATTGCCTATCTTAGTAGAATTCTACCTTAAACGTTAAAATATCTGTCATCAGTTAGTGGTTTCTATCACTTGTACTGTGTCAAAGTGTAGATAAGGAGGAGACAAGTGAGGCAAAGGCTTAAGAAGTCTTCTGCAGCACACGAGTTGACATACACACAGGTTTGCAGTGTTTCTTTGTCTGGTGCAGAGCCCCATGGGCTTTTCAGCTTCATTCCTTGCAAGACCACACTAAGAAAGTAGGTCCTCTGGGGACTTCCCTGGTGTTCCAGTGGTTAAGAATCTGCCTTCCAATGCAGGAGACGTGGGTTCAATCCCTAGTCAGGGAACTAAGATCCCACGTGCTGCTGGGCAACTAAGTCTGTGCGCTCTAGAGCCCACGTGCCACAACTACAGAGCCCACATGCCACAACTAGAGGGAAGCCCACACACCTCAACGGAAAGATCCCGGGTGCAGCAACCGAAGACTCTAAAAAAATAATAATAATGGTAGATTTAAAAAAAAAGGTAGGTAGGTCCTCTGACTGACACCCATTAATTTCTCATTACTGAGAAAGTAGGAAGATAAAGCAGAAGAGAATGATTTCAGAATTCCATATCAAAGTGAACTAACTTGCTTTAATGAGCGTTGAGCAGTAATCTGGGCATTGCTTTGTTTTTTGAAATAATAATGAGATGCTAGACAAGGTGCTTGCAAAAAAAGGAAAGAATATGACCAGCAGTCCTTTCACAGCATGTCTCTGTTGCCTAATCCTTTTAGTACAATACTAAGTATAAAAAGGAAAATTATTGTAAAAACTGACAAGCAGTATCCTTCAGTGACCTCAGAAAGCACAAAATATGATTCTCTTGAAATTGTAGCCTTGGTTTCCTGAGCACTTTTCTCAAGTTTTGGAACTCCTTTGATATTCTGGAACGCTTATCTTGGAAAGACATTGGTAGGTGTCAGTGAACAAGGCTCATAGTTTTTCGAAAACTCTCTGACAAATGGTAGATGACTACACAATAGAAAACCTGTTGCATTTTCACTGAAAGCAAAATACACATATTAAAACTCTATTCAAAATTTATGTCTTTTAAAACCATAATGATAAAAATAATATACAAATGAATGAATAATATTGCTCCTAAAAAATTAAAAATTATAATCATTGCTTTAGGGCCCTGGTGTGTGAGCTCAGATTGTCCAGTTGTGGTGATTTACTTGTAAAGACTGGTACACATTTTTTTTTCAGTCAAAAGACATGGATTTAGATATCCACAGCCCCTGAGTATGGAACAGAACCCATGACCTTGATCTCATTAGCATTAACTGTGAGTCACTGGAGCTTAGGCCCCCAAACTATTATCTTTCGTTGTGTCATCCACCTGAAGCCGTTGCCTCATCTTCTTGGTTCTTAGAGCCCAAGGAGAAAATGGTAGTATTTTGCATATTTTCATATGAAGGCACCAATCACTTAAGTCACTTGCTTGAGGTTTATTAGTCAGGAATGGAATTACGCATAGCCAAGTTTTCCTGGCTGAGAGACCAGGAAGTTTGGTTACCATCCTAAATACCATTATCTCTAATCTCAGTGAATGATACCACCACCATTCACCAAGTGTCCATGGCAAAACCTTGGTAGTAATCCTTGATTCCTCTCTTTCTCTGACACCCCACATCTAATCAGTCGGTAAGTCTGGTTGTTTCTACCCACAGATATATCCTGAGTGTACTGCTCAGTTTTCTACTACCACCCTGGTCCAAGCCACCATCGGCTCCCTGTGGACAGCTACATTAGGCTCCAAACTCATCTCCATGTGCTTATTCTTGCAAAAGCTCTTCTCCACATAGCAGTCAAAATGATCTTATGAAAACATGACTCAGATCACCTCTCTCTCCTGCTCAGAAATCACAGATTACATCCAAATTTCTCTCATGCTTCACCAGACCGTATGTGATCTCGGCCCTGGTCAGCTCCTTCACCGCACAGCCTGCATTCACCCTCTTCCCACTCACCTTGATCTAGCTTGTTTCATTTCAAGGTTTTTGTACTTGCTATGCTTTCTTCCTGGAATGCTCTTCTTCCCAGAATTCTGTTATTTCATTCAAGTGTCTGTCAAATATTAACTCTTCAGACAGGCTTGAACTGACTCTATTACCATGCCATGCTTTATTTTTCTTCTTAGCACACTTAATACTATGAGACTATATATATATATATATACACACATATATATACACACACACATATATATGCATATATATGTATGTATTACACACATATATATCATATATATGTATATATGATATATATATTATACACATATATTTTATATATAATTTTATATGATTATATATAATATGTAAAATATAAACATGTTTTATACATGCTTATATATTTTTAACATATATTTTATAAATGTATATATAACAAAAGCATATGTGTATATGTGTAAATATACGTATATACTTTTCTGCCTTTCCCATTAGATAATTAATTTCATTGAGTCAAAGATTTGGTATATATTATACACATATATCTTCACCTCTAACTTCAGAGCCTAGAATAGTGTATATCACATCACAGGTATGTAATAATTATTAAATTTGTTGCAGAGATAGATGGCTATTTCCTTATGATATATTCTTGATGGGACTTACTTGGTGAAATGGTATGAACTTCACATATGTCTCAGAATGGTTATGCTGCTTTACACTCCCGTCAAGCAGGTGCTATATCTTATCTTCCCCTCGCTTATAATTTTTAAATCTTTGCCATTTCTCAGTGGCAGAAAATGATACCTATTAGTAGTTGTAATTTGTACAGCTTGGTAAGTCAAGACATGTGTTATCAAAAGCAAAAGGAAATTTTTACTTCACATAGAGAATCAGAGACCTTCTTTGTTGGGACATTAGCCAAGAAGTGAGAACTCAAAGAAGAAAAAACACCTAAGCCAATTTTTGCTTGAAATGCCTTCTTTAAAAGCTATTGTCTTTTGCTTTCCTAGGTTACATGCAAAGTTGCAACCTTAAAGAAACTGTATTAAAACATTTATTTGTCGGGTTCTCAGCAAGTTTTGCCTATAATGTGCTATGCTTTGTATGGCATCATTTAACAAAGATATACAAAGGTAATACCATCCACTCAGCTTTATTCCACAGTGTCAGGCCTTCAAGAAAGTGTCACTGAGATTGAGCATTCTTAGTCTCTACTCCCTCAAAACAGAAGAGCAATAAGAAGCACTGGCTCAGGATTCAGAAGACTGTATTTGAATCCATGCTCTACCATTTAGTAATTCAATGACCTGTGGGAAGTAACTTAATCTGTCCAAGCCTTGGTTGTTTTTCTTTTTGAACAATTGTAGTTACAATACATTTTGAGAGAGAAAAGCATACCACTATCTGGGAGATGATTTGTAACACATGTATCTGACAAAGGACTCTTGTTTGGACTATATAAAGAATTCCTATAAATCAATAAGAAAAAAGCTGAGAATCTGCTTTTTAAAAAATGGGCGAAAAATTTGACCAAGTACTTCACAAAAGACGATATACAATTAGCCTATAAAAATATGCAAAGGTGTTCCATATCATTAGTCATTAGGGAAATACAAAATAAAACCAAAATAAGGTACCACCACAACTCCACCAGAACTGCTAAAATCAAAAGGACTGAAAACACTGATACTATTTGTTAGAGCAAATGTGGAACAATTGGTATTCTCACACATTGCTGGTAGAAATATAAATCAGTACTACCATTTTAGAAAACTCTTCAGAATCTACTAAAGATATATATATCTATATAGACATAGATAATATAAATGAGTATCTATGTCTACCAAAAACATGTATAAGAATATTTATAGTAGCATTACTCAAAATAGCCAAAAACTGAAACCTTTCAAATGCTCATCAATAGTAAAGTAGATAAATAAATTGTGGCATAGTCATACAATGTATACTATCCAGCCATTAGGAAAAAATACAAACTTCTATGTGCAACAATATGGATGAATCTCATAGACATAATGTTGTTTGAAAGAAGCCAGGCATAAAATAATATATACTGGGTGATTCCATTTATATGAAGTTCAAAAATAGGCAAAACTGATCTAAACTGATAGCTATAAGAATGGTGGTTATCTTTGAGAAGAGGGGGAGTATCAACTGATTGGGGGTTCAATGGAGTCTTCTCGGGTGGTAGAAACATTCTATATCTTTAAATCTTATATATCAGTATCTTATATCTTCTTTATATCTATGTTTACACAAATGTATACATATGTATAAATTCATTAAAATGTATGTACCTTACAGTATATAAGTTATACCTCAATAAAAAAGAAACAGGGCTTCCCTGGTGGCGCAGTGGTTGAGAGTCTGCCTGCCGATGCAGGGGACACGGGTTCGTGCCCCGATCTGGGAAGATCCCACATGCCGCGGAGCGGCTGGGCCCGTGAGCCATGGCCGCTGGGCCTGCGTGTCCGGAGCCTGTGCTCCACAACGGGAGAGGCCACAACAGTGAGAGCCCGTGTACCACAAAAATAAATAAATAAAAAGGTACAGATAGTAAAATGTCTACCTCATTACAGTGTATGAAAAATAAGTGAGATAATGAATATAAGTTCTTACCATACTGCTTGGTCTATAGTGAGTATTCAATTAGTGTTAGCTATTAATTTGTGATTATTATTGCTGCTTTTACTATCACTCGAAGATATAACTGCCTGGAGCAGCTATTTGGCGTTTTTTTTGTTGTTCTACATAAAAGCAAACTTCTTTTTTTTTTTTTTTTTTTGCGGTTTGCGGCCCTCTCACTGTTGTGGCCTCTCCCGTTGCGGAGCACAGGCTCTGGACGCGTAGGCCCAGCGGCCATGGCTCACGGGCCCAGCCGCTCCGCGGCATGTGGGATCCTCCCGGACCGGGGCACGAACCCGTGTCGCCTGTTTCGGCAGGCAGACTCTCAACCACTGCGCCACCACGGAAGCCCAAAAGCAAACTTCTTGAAATAAGGATCGAGCCCCTGAATTCAGCTTCTAAGAACCATGCTCCAACCAACTTAACAGTATTAGTTGTGTATACAGACGTAGAAAACAAACTAATGGTTCCCAAAGGGGAAAAGGGGGGATAAACTAGGAGTTTGAGATTAACATATACACACTACTATATGTAAAATAGATAACCAATGAGGACCTACTGTCCAGCACAAGGAACTATACTCAATATTTTGTAATAACCTATAAGGGAAAAGAATCTGAAAAGGAATAGATATATATGTATGTATAACTGAATCACTTTGCTGGACACCTGAAACTAACACAGCATTGTAAATCAACTATACTTGAATAGAATACACACACACACACGTATATATATTAGTTGTGTATAAAAGGAAGCTTGTTATTATCTTAAAGTTTACTTATCTAGAGTAAAAATTTTAACTTCCAAAAATGCATTTAGTTCAAGGGTTTTGTTCCCTTTTAGAATTAAGAATTTTTTTAAAAATTACTTTGAAACATAAATCATCATTAATCTTATGAAAAGGTATTCAAATCTGTTTAGTATAAAAATAAATGTAAATCAAACTGGCAGTGAGATATTGTATTACATCTGTCAGATTGGCAAAAACAATGGACGTTTAGGCTGGTAAAGGTACAGGGAAGCCAGCAATCTCTTACAAAGCTCTAAGAGTATTAACTTGTATAACCATCTGGAGGGCAATTTGGCAGTGTGCATCACAAGCTCAAAAATGTACATGCTTTCTGATCCAGCAATTTCTCCTCAAAGTTTAGGTCCTGAGGAAACTATCAGACAAGTATACAGAGATGTCTGTACACAATGTTGTTTATATAAATGGTTTATTGAATATATGTGAATTCCGCAGAGTACAAACATGATTGCCTATATACTCTGTTGAATCTTCCTTTCTCATTCCTCAAAGACACTGTCAGATATCAGAAAGTCCAGTCTTATTTGAAACTTTAGGCTCTTATCTAGTTGCACACTCCCTTCCTCCTGGCTCAGGTTGGACCACGGGAAGAGGCATAACCTGCCCTTTCTTTCTTCCCCATCATATCATATCTGATTCTTGCCCTTTCCAATTTTTAGGGATAGGAGAAGTAATTGGGAGGGGGGAGGGCAAATGTTGTTGTACGTAAGAACAATCATTGATGGTTTCTGCATGATAGGTGTCCAGATGCTTCTCAAGGACCATGTGTAAGGTCTTCATATGGTTCTTCCAATCCTTCCTCAGTCCCCACCACTCCTCAGGCTCTTGCTGCCAGGGTCCTGGTCATCAGCCTTCTTGTGTCTGTACCAATAACATGGTTCAAGCCTGGCCACCTTTCAAGATGTCCTGTTGACCCAAAGAAAACCCATTCGGCCATGCCAAACTGAGGTTGCAGGTTCTTTGAGTTCTAACCATTCCCAGCCCCATCTCTCTCCAACCTTCCTTTCCTCTACCTCACCTAGTATGAGGGGCAGATCACCAAGGCCTGAAGTTGTCTGACGGGGGAATGAAATGGAGGCAATAGAAGTCCCACTCAGTATCTTTTTAACATTAGTAAAAGTGCAAACCAGAAATAACCCAAACATCAAAAGATTTGTTGAATAAATTATAGTACATCCATATAAGTAAATATCATTTTGTTTTATAAATCATGATCCAGTTCTATCTACATTTATTGACATGGAAAGATATTCTTGATTTATTGCTAAGCAACAAATATTAGTTACAGAATATTATGTTTCTGTCTATTCATATATACTGTTGTTTAGAAAATAGTGTGGAGTAATAGATATCAAAACATAATCATTCCAGGTCAAGGATTGGCAAACTACTACCTGCAGGCTAAATCTAGCCTGCTGCCTATTTTTTGTAAAAAGAGTTTATTGAATCACATGTGCAAGTGGCTGCTTTCCTGCTGTAATACCAAAGTTCAGTACAAAGTTGAAACAGAGACAGTATGGCATACAAAGCCCACTATATTTACCATCTGGTGCTTTGCAGAAAAAGTTTGTTGACTTTTATTTTAGATGATAGAATCATGGGTGATTTTAATTTTTTTAAATGTTTGTCTGACTTTATTTTCTATATCAAGCATAAATTTATTGTATAAAATATGTATCTGTTAGTAAACTGTTGAAACCTGATTAGAAAAGACTTCTTATATTGATAACATTAAATCAAGAGTAAACTTCATAAATGAAATCAAAATTTGATTATAGCTTCCAAAGTTCTACTTCAAAATAAGA
The DNA here is from genome assembly GCF_964270905.1 of Leucopleurus acutus. NCBI lineage: Eukaryota > Metazoa > Chordata > Mammalia > Artiodactyla > Delphinidae > Leucopleurus > Leucopleurus acutus. The sequence continues at coordinate 65,213,225 of NC_139149.1, read as the reverse complement.
TCTCTGATGTGGTTAGAATATTATTTTAATTGTTTTTAAAGTTAAGACCTATCAATGGACATGACTCTTTTATTTACCAACAGGATTAGTTTCTGAAAACTGCTTTCAGACTCCTGGCATGTTCTTTTCATCTTCTGTGTTAGCGTATTAGTGCTCTGAGGCTGTATTTGAGTGAAATAGAGCTAATAAGCTGGGTTTATTTGAGTAAAATTTTTGGAGTAAAAAATAAGAGTGACACATAAATATTGAAAATGGACTTCCTTCACCTGGTTTATCAACTAGATATGAAAACAGTTCCAAAAAGAGAGATTTTCAAAATGTTTAGCGCTTTGGAAAATAAGTGAGTCAGAGTGGGACCTCCCAAGAAAGCTACTTTGAAGAACTAAATTCACTTGGATGAATAAATTATGGATATTTGTTACAAAGGGCAATTCTGATGTAGCTTAGCAAATTTTGCTTCAAAATCCTGTCGGATGAAACCTTAGAAAAGGTGTTTGAGTAATCAGGAAATAATTAAGACTCTCAGAAGACCTGCTAATTTTCATTAGGTGAGGGAATACTTGAAAATGGAATTCATATTAACCAGAAGTTCCAGGTGACATGCATCTTTATTAAAAGAAACAGAAGTAAACAGTACATTAATTAAATTTTCAAATACACACAATAAGAAGGCTTTAAAAATGCCAGTAAGGGAAGAGAAATAATATAATGGACTTTGATAAAAATATCAAACAATTAAAATGAGAAATAATAAAATTAGGCTTTGATGCTTATAAGTTTACAGATCCAGAAAGAATGCCACAATTTAAATAAATTATTGCATCAGAGACTTTCCTGATTTTAGGATCAGTCTTATTGACTATCTAGTATCAATCCAGTAGCAGAATTACCTGCATATGATGGAGCCATTTACACATTTCCAAAGTCAAAATGCGTTCCCAATATTCTCAAAGATTAAGACTCTGACCTATCCAGGGCATAAAAACCAAAACATAATTTATCTAAATGTTAAATCATGTAAATCTTAATCACTCCACACCTCTTAATATTTTTTAAAAGGAAACCGGCTACCCTTAGTATCTACTTTAACAGTTTTAAAATATTCTCTGCCTTCTGACTCAGTACATCTTTATAATAGTATCTCCCATTAAACCTGTTGCCATCTTCTATCCTCACCTACCAGGTATTCACCAGCAAACCCCAAGCTTTCTAACACCTAAGCCTTTCCTCACGTGTCCACTTCTAGCTATTCACTTCCTACTCCTTTTCACCCTATTCTATACTTATCTAAATCTGATCTTCAAAACCCATCTTCATAACCTAGACAGAATGCTACTTCCTTTATGAAAAATGTCTTTCTTCCTAACCAAAAGTAATTACTTCCAATTCTATGCCCTCATGCCTCTTGCCAGTTTCTGTAATAAATCAGAGATCTCTGAATGACTATCCATTTCCTCTGCTAAACTATTACTTTCTTAAAGTCTACACATACTTTATTAATTATCCTCTTTGGTGTCTAGCACATTGTCAGCAATTAGCATATTATTAATATGCATTTGTTAATGAGTGAATGACCTCTTTTGAAAAGGAGATGTAAAAAGGAAATCTGTGTATTTTTTCTTAAAGAAATAGGGATATAGAGAAAAAGATACAATTCTGTCCATCTTCTCAATGTAACCTGAATCAGATGATTGTTGAATAGTGTAGGTATTTTCATTTAAGGCAAATATGCTTTAAAACTAAACTATAATAGTAAAACAAAGCAACAACTTTTTCACATCTCCAGGTGACTAATGTATGCCTTTTATAATGTTAATGCCATATGAAGTCCTCTCTTTGTGCAGGGAGATTAATACATTACATGGTGAATATTTAGAGAAAATATCATGCTCACTTATGCTACTTACTAATCTGTGGGACATTATTTAATATTGATGAGCCTCAGTTTCCACATTTTTAAGGTAAGAATAATCGTTGTCAGCCTTATCTTTTTCACAAGTTTTTTGAAACTTTTTCACAAGTCATAAGTTGTAAGAGATAAAAAGATAATGTAAGTGATAGCACTTTGTAAATTATAAAATTCTATATAAGAGTATAAGAGAGAGAGATCAACATAAGGACATTAAAATAGTGATATGAGTAAAAGACTGAGTGAGTAAATATCTAAAACATGTCATATTCTTCAGATCGAATTTATATAAAATATGAAATGCTTGAAGCCAGGAAGGATTTTGCTATGCAATAACTTAAGATTCCATCACAAAAAACTGAGCAATTCCATAGGGGCAAATCTTAAGATTACTGAATGATTTTGCTGCTTTGTGATTTCTATAAAATTGCAGATTCAGTCTGAGGGATCCTTATAGATAGGAGAGTACCAGGCCTCAAATAATCTTCAATCTAATTTACTTACTACTACCATTTAGGAAGAATGATTTTACTTCTTTCTCTCATACTATTGAGGTCAGTTTAGTAAAAGTCTGAGATCTTTTCCATCATACTTTGTGGCATCCTGAAGTTTTAAAAAACTTGCTGAAAAGGAATATAGATTGTGAAAACCAAGGATTAAAAGGGATCTGAATATTCCTTCATTCCAAACACCACCCAGACCTGGAATTCATCTATAGCATCCCTGCTATGTCCAGTCTTGACATGGATGGATCCAGCTTGGAAAAAGGCATGGAAATCAACTGCTGATCCCTGAAATCAATTAAGTAAAAATATGATCTCCCCTCACTTTTGATGTGTGTGAAAGCATTGGTTTGCCCCACATAGAGAAGAGACACACAGAACCTCACTGCTGTTTCCCTCGTCATTCCTTCCCTCTTGGTCATCCAGGTCCATGGTTCCAAATTAGCTAGGGCAATTAACAAACAAATTTTCAGTTTTAATTCCCTTTCTCTCTTTTTTTTTTCTTCTTTTAATTAATTAATTTATTATTTTTGGCTGCATTGGGTCTTCATTACTGCACGTGGGCTTTCTCTAGTTGTGGCGAGCGGGGGCTACTCTTTGGTGTGGTGCGCGGGCTTCTCATTGCGGTGGCTTCTCTTGTCGCAGAGCATGGGCTCTAGGCGCGCCGGATAGTTGTGGTACGTGGGCTCGGTAGTTGTGGCTCATGGGCTCTAGAACGCAGGCTCAGTAGCTGTGGCACACGGGCTTAGTTGCTCTGCGGCATGTGGGATCTTCCCAGACCAGTGAGTGAACCTGTGTACCCTGCATTGGCAGGCAGATTCTTCACCACTTTGCCACCAGGGAAGTACCCCTTTCTGTCTTTTTTTTTTTTTTTTTTTGCGGTACGAGGGTCTCTCACTGTTGTGGCCTCTCCTGTTGCAGAGCACAGGCTCCAGACGCGCAGGCTCAGCGGCCATGGCTCACGGGCCCAGCCGCTCCGCGGCATGTGGGATCTTCCCGGACCGGGGCACGAACCCGTGTCCCCTGCATCGGCAGGCGGACTCTCAACCACCGTGCCACCAGGGAAGCTCCCCCTTTCTGTCTTAATGAGAGTTTATCAGCATACCTACAGACATTTTCTAAGAGCAAGGCTCTACTAGGATTAAACTTGTGATGGATTTTGCAGTTGCCCTAGAAGTTCCAGCTTCTTTCCCAAAGGAGCCACTGAACAGAGCCTGTCTTGACTAGCAGGTGAACCGTGAAGTGTTAGATTCTGTTAAAGTCACCGTGACCCCTCTTAGAGCCTGCACATGGGCCTCAAGGATTATAAACATTTAGTAGCTACATGATCAAAATGCCAAGATGTCTGTAAATGATTTGGCTAATCCTCATATTGTGCTTGTGGTTAATGTCATTATTTAAAACTTACGATTCAGACTGGCAGTAATTAATAAGTATAATGAATGGAATCTTTAAATCTTGTATTTTGGATAAATCATATTGCCATTCAAAGAGCAGCAAAAACTTAACTAATCATAACCAAAATTAACCATGTTTCTTCCCTCGCCTCTGCCCTACACCTGAAGGTTAAAATTTAACCTGGTGTAAAAATTGAATTTTAACTTTATGTTCATGTCATAATTAAAATATGAGTAGTCAAATGAAACCTACCATTACATGTCTTATTTCATGTTACCATCATATCATTTAATCAGATTGGAAGGTAGCTGGTTTCCCTATCTATTAAAGGAACATAATTTACAACTCAGGGATATCAGACAGGAAGTTACCTGCTGCAAGTGGGAGAACAAAGTCATTTTTCGTGAGTCATCATGATCTTGGGGTGACCTGATACAGAAACCGATGCCATGGCGTTCTTTTTCAATCAAGCTCAATGAACTAAAATCTGCGCTGGAAAAAAATGCTACACATAGAAAACAAACTCATGGTTACCAAAGGGGAAAGGGGGGTCAGGGAGAGATATATTAGGAGGTTGGGATTAACATATACACACTACTACATATAAAATAGATAACCAACAAGGACCTACTGTAGAGCACAGGGAACTCTACTCAATATTCAGTAATAACCTATATGGGAAAAGAATCTGAAAAAGAATGGATACATGTATATGTATAACTGAATCACTTTGCTATACACCTGAAACTAACACAACACTGTATTGATAAATCAACTATACTCCAATATAAAATAAAAATTAAAAAAACACTACACCTAGAAATCAGATTTCTGTTTTTAATTCCTTTACGTCAATTTGTCTGTGTCTGTATGGTATATGAGGCCTTAACATTCTCTCTCTGTGTCTCTCTTAGAAGATAAAGGGAAGTTGAAAGTCAGCAGTTCCAGTCAGGCATCCAGCTCTGAAGGTGGCTCATTTCTCCTCAAACCTGGTACAACACCCCTGCCACCCGGAGCAGCCACTTCTCCCTCCAAGAGCACAAATGGAGCTCCTGGTACTGTTTCTGAATCAGAAGAAGAAAAAGCCAAAAAATTACTTTATTGTTCACTATGCAAAGTGGCTGTGAACTCCCTGTCACAGCTAGAGGCACACAACACAGGTTAGCATCTATCGTTTAAGTTTAAATAATGTTTATAACAAGATTCACCTTTTCTCATCAGAATACCTTATCTTTTGTTGTTCAAACATTAGGTTTCTTCAGTCTTCTCTACTTTTTTGATTCAAAGGAGTGATTTTAAGAAATGTACGATATAACAACTTTAGAAACAGCAAGGCAAAAGTAGGTTGGGGATAAAACTTGCTCTGTTCTTTATTTTCTCAAAAGCATCTAGTACTTCCCAAAACTCATTATGATGAAGTGACAGAAATGAAGACAAATATCTATGCACAATGTTCACTGCAACACACTTCTAAGAGAAAAAAATGGAAACAACCTCATATTTCCTCAGTAGGGAAATGTTGAGCGAATTATAGTCCCAATATGATAGAATATATTACTCAGCCATTAAAGTGTAATTATAAGAAAACATGTATATGATTTGATATGTGAAATTTTCGGGATATTTAATTAGCGTGATCCCAATTTTGAAAATACACTTTTCAGTATACCAAAAAAAGAAGCTGAAAAGAAATACACTAAAAGGATAACAGTGGTTATCTCTGGGTGGTGAAAACAGAGGTAATGTTTGTTTTCTTATGCTTCTCTATATTTTCTTTATTATATACTCATGGTTTCCCATTTTTTTACAGTGAAAATGTGCTAAATCTATAATCAGCATTAAAACCATCATTAAAAAAGTCTTGGGAAGTTCAGCCTGAAGATAAACTTTTCAAGAGCTTCATATAGTTCGTAAATAGCTATTTAATATGTGTTTCTTTCTGTCTTAGGATCTAAACACAAGACCATGGTTGAAGCTCGTAATGGGGCTGGTCCAATTAAGTCCTATCCTAGACCTGGATCAAGATTAAAGATGCAGAATGGCAGTAAGGGGTCAGGACTACAGAACAAGACATTTCATTGTGAAATCTGTGATGTTCACGTTAATTCAGAAATTCAGCTCAAACAGGTAATGTATCCTGAACTAGTAGTCAGTGTCGCTTGGGGTCACCCTTTGACTATGTATCTCCTAATCTATATAATGGTTCTCACTTTGCTCACAGTTAAATTTCCTAACTTTATAGGATGCCTGTGGTATACAACATACAGGTGCTATGTGGAAGAAAAAGTACCAAATATCTGTGCACCTACTATTACTATATGTCAGACTCTAGGCTTGGTGTTAGAGACCAATGAGCACAGCAGTCACCTGGAGCTTACAGCTGAGCAGGAACTTCTAAGATAGTAAATGTTCAGCCTGTCTTCCAAGGACCCAAAATCTGCTTAGGGAGACAGATTCATCAGTCACGGTGATAATACCAGGCAAAGTCAGAGGAGTGCTATAGAGAAAGGAAAGGGAGAGAGGTGTTACAATAGAGTGGGGAGCAAGTCTTAACTTAGAGGGTGTGGGGATCTTACCCACACCACCATGGAACCATGGACCTAGAACTGGGAATGGAGGAACCAACTACCTCTGTCTAGGAAATATATTTTACATGGCATAAAACTCACATGTGGATTCAGCTAATGCATCAAACTTCTTTCAGCACATTTCTAGCAGAAGGCATAAGGATCGAGTTGCAGGGAAACCACTGAAGCCGAAGTACAGCCCTTACAATAAACTCCAGCGGAGCCCAAGCATTTTAGCAGTAAGTTCACTTCGCCTACTTGTCGATTTTGTGGGGCAGCCTTGCCGGCTGGGGCAGGCACTGTGGATAAGGAGGGCCTAGGGTCTAACTGGTCCTGAAAGGTTTTGAACTTAAATAGCCCTCATAGAGAGAAGCTTTAGAATGAACTTAGTCCCTGCTGGAGGACACCTTGAAGAAAGTTTCCTTAGAAAAAAAGAAACTGAACCTCTTTAAGGGCTAATACCTTACTCTTCACCAGGACCTTTTCAAGAGATTCCCTTCTTCAGCATATACAGAAAAGTAAAGGCTCAGGAACAAGGGCAATGATGCCTGAGGAATCTTGGAACATGTTAAACCTGGGGAAAGGGATTGCTTTCCAAACACAAAATCCATCTATTTAATATCCTCCTCCTTTCTGGGGTGTTCCCCCCACCTCTTTCTCTCTTTCTCCAATAAGTACAGTGGCTGTGTGTATTCCTCTCTCTTTCCCTGTCTAGTAGGCATGTTGATAGTCAGCCTGTCTTACCTGCTCTCAAAATGTGCTATTTTCAGTTTCTTGGTAAAAACATTAAGGGCCTCCACCAATAGATGCCATATAAATACCCAGATGGATGGATTTCCTCGTCTCCCTGGGACTCAGCCCAGCGTGGTGTTCTGCTGAGGTTGAAAGCTGGGATTGGCCAGCTGAAGGCGATACTGACATTACCTCCAGTTTTTCCAAAGCTCAGTCGATGCTGCATGCAGGCATTTTACGCATTAAGCAAATCCAGCTTGCAAAACTCCTCCTGATTGCAAAAGAAAGGGATTAAGGATTGATTTCTTACTCCACAGGAAGATTCCACCTTGGGATTCCTTTTAAATTGAGAAAGTTTCTAGCCCATTTACAATCATTGCCAATGACAAATTTGAGTTAGCTGCAGTTTTTCAGGTAATACTTTTTAAGTGGCCAGAGAGGTGTAAACTGACTTTGTTTTCATGACTGTTCATGGGTCCCCAAGGTCCCAAACTCCAGTTACCTAACCCAATGCGGCTTTTTTAAGAGGTGAAGTAAAGGGTAATGCATATTCTCCAAAAAGCCTCTTTGTGTTTTAAAACAAGTCATTAGTTTGAATTGAGCTCCATAATCTAAGCAGGAAACCTGGGTGTGTTTGTTTTTTCCTTGTGAGCAGCAGCATAAAATACTTCCAGTATCTATTCAGAGAGGCTTTCCTCTGTCCTAGTGCCCAGGGGCAAGGACCACCAGAAAAGAGTTGAAATGGAAACAAATCAAAGAAAAGGTATGCCAGGAACCTTTGAAACCAGCGTGAAAATAATCATGTCTTGACTTCTGAGAGTTAAGATTTTTACATTTTGACTTCTGAATGTCGCTCTTTTACTTATGAAAATATCTGTGCTGCTGTTATTCAAAACAATCTCCCCACCCCACTCCTGGTTTTCTCCCTCTATTAGGCAAAACTTGCATTCCAGAAGGATATGATGAAGCCTTTGGCCCCGGCCTTCCTGTCCTCGCCCCTGGCAGCGGCGGCGGCAGTGTCCTCCGCGCTGTCACTGCCACCCCGGCCGTCGGCCTCGCTCTTCCAGGCTCCAGCCATCCCTCCTGCTCTGCTGAGGCCCGGCCACGGCCCCATCCGCGCCACTCCCGCCTCCATCCTCTTCGCCCCGTACTAATGTCTGCAAGCCCCCAGACGGTTGAGGCCAGTAGGAAAGTAGAGCAGGAAAGCCAAAAGGATTCAGCTGTTTGAGCATTTGGTGTTGCAGTGACCCACCCAACTGCAAAATGCAGGGTACCACCTGAGCCCCAACTCCAAAGAGTAAGTCGCTAGATTCGAGAGTGCTTTTTGGGGCCGCTCCTATAATTTCAGAATCTGAGCAAGCAGAAGCTTTATCTCCCTAGTCCCTCCCCCTGCCCTACCCCATACAATTTGTGTATCTGAGATATTTAGTTTCTTGCAAATGTATTGGTCAGAATATATATATATATATATATATATATATATATATATATATATATATATATATACACACATATATATCATTTTCTGACTATTTTTCTGTGGGTGTGATCTGGCTTAGAAACAATATGGAATATCTTCCTGACAGACTTGAAAACTAGGGTCTTCCTCACACGTCTGTAAATAATCCTGGAATCCAACTGGGCACATTCTAGTGTGGAACAAAAATAGATGAACACAAGTGCTTACTTGTGGATACCATCTTACCAACGGATCACAGCGTTTTCTTTTTGGTGTACTATTGTTGACAGGGATTGTGTACTGTTTTAGACCCAAGTACTGTTGTATCCTGTGTAGTACTAGATCTGTATCTCTTGTCTGAATTAAACATTTTTAGTTGCTGTGTAAATGTTAGGAAGCAAAGTAGCTTTGAATTTTCTCTTTAGGAGAGCAAAAGATAATGTATTTTCTTTATTTTACATTTTATTTGGTGATATTTAAACGAAATAGAAAGCCATATAACATAGCTCTAATTACTACCTGTCTGCTATTTTTGTTTAACTTATTTTGTAGCTTCCTCACCAGTTTGAGTTGCTAAGCAAATGTATACAAACAGAAAAAGAGCTTCCTAAATTGCACATTTTTGCACCTCTTGTGCGTTCAGCAAGAAGACAATGAATCCATGTATTTCTACATCATTATCTTCTTCATTTTTAACGTGTTTTCATTTGTAATGATGCTACATAATTTTGTGGCTCCCTAATGCAATAATGTACAGAAGATAAAAAAAATTTATAATTGAACAATCTGTCTTTCTGTTCACTGAATCTGTTGCAGGTCATGCTCCCATGCCCCCGTTTCTAAGCTGATATCAACAGGACTGGAATGTTTGTCATATCAGGGGCAAGAGGTATAAGACAGCAAAATAGAGTGAACTCTTTTAGAGCATCTATATCTGCAGTCTGTAAATGGTAAAATGTCTGTGTATTTTTTTAAATGTACCTTTTCAATAAAAGTACAAAAAATAAAAATCTGTTTGTGTTTTCAAAGTTATTTTCTCTTGAGACACCTCCAATTTGAAATCATCTGAAGGCTTTTCAGTAGGTGCAAAGATTGCTTCTTACATATTTAGCATTTTCAGTTCTTATTTGCAGCATATTTATTTGTCATGTTTATTCATTACTGTTCACAGCATCTGCATGAAGCAAGACTTTACTGCTGTTTTCTCTGAATCTCTAAGAAGTTGAACCAAAGTTGTGAGTGTGGCCCAAAATCACAGTAGCGGTCTACCAAAAATTGTGACACAATTTTTAAACACTCTGTGAGTCTTCTAAATTCCTAACTCATGTTTTATTTGTGTCCAATGCAATAATGATCTCCTTTTAGAGGATTTGATTCCACTGCTCCTCTCTGACCTTCTCTAATCAGCCAACCCTTCTTTTCTTCCACTTCATTCTGTTTTTAAGTGTAAAGAGCAATATGTCACTGTTTTTTCTGGTTTTCTGCTTCATGGACTACTCTAATACATAGTGGCTTAAAATAAAACCATTTTATTATGTGACAATTTCAGGGGTCAGGAATTCCAGCAAGGCTTGGCTGGGCTGTTCTGTTCCCCAAGTCCTCGTTAGGAGATCCCTGGATCATATTCATCTGGTGGGTGGGCTGGTGTGGAAGCCAAAATAGCTTTGCTCATATGTCTGCCTGGATGGAGGGGCTGGGAGGCTGGATCCTACTGGAACAGTCTATCAGAGGGCCTTTGGGTGGTCTCCCTAGCTAAGTGGTCTCAGGTAGTTACATAGAAACTCAGGGTGCCCAGCGAGAGCATTTGAAGAGGTTCTGGGTGGAAGTGAAAAGGCTTCCTATAAAACTGTCTCGAAACTCCCAGCATGTCACGTATGCTGCATTCTATTGATAAAGCAAGTCACCAAGACCAGTCCAGATTCAAACGGAAGTTGATTAATCACTTTTCAATGTGAACAAGAGCAAAGAATGTATGGCCATCTTTAATGTACTGCTCTGTTATAGAATTTTAAGGGGAGTGTTAATAGCTTTGTAGCCATTATAGATTCCCCTTCTTTTTTAGGTTAAGAAGAATTGGGGTGGGAGTAGGACCTAAATTCTCATTTCTAAAAAATTAAGGCCAGTGGATGGCTGCACAGCTGTGATACATGGGAACAGACTTCCTCTATCAAAGAGTTAATCCGACTGTTTGAAAACTGTTGACCTCAATATTCTAAGCTTATAATTAGTTTTAGAGTCTATTAAGCTTCCAGTTTGACATTCAGAATTTGAGGGGTTTTTTAAATATGACTCTTTTGAACTCTGACCACTTGTTACATTAAACCTTGGTTGGACCTTCAGACATACTCCGAAGGAACTGTGTTTTAGTTTAACTCTTTGGAGAAGCTTTTTTTTTATAGACACCATTGACAATTATATTTTATTTCTCTTGTATCATTTTATATCTCATTAAATCTTTCTACAATCCTCAAAAAATTTAAAATATCAACATATAAATAGACCTAGGAATTTACTGATTATTATAGAGTTTAAGTTTTTAAAAATCACCTCAGGGAGGAAGTACAAAAGAATAACAATTAATTAAAATGCATGCCTCCAAAAGAAGCCATCAATAGCTTCAAGCAATGATTTATAAAACACTCTCAAACAGCTATATCTTATCCACCCTGATTCTGAGGTGGCAGAGTGGGTCTGAGGGGATGTATATATATTTGAACTAATACCCCTTCCTATGCCATTTGTAGTGGGAAATGACTAACATTCTACCCCTGCCGCCCCCCGCTCCAACTTATTCAGAAAGTTAAAACATGTGCTGCTTACTCTGAAATAGTCCAGCTCTGGTCTCTGTAGAATCTGAAAACTGGTCTCACATAGGATTGCCAGATAAAATATAAAACACCTAGTTAAATTTTGATTTCAGATAAATAATAAATTTTAGTACAATATTTTCATAATTTTTATTATGATATTGCATATAGATTAATATGTTCCATAAATAAGTATGCTATATCTAGGACATATGGATACCAAAACAATATTTGTTGTCTATCTGAAATTCAAATTTAAGTGGACAGCTTGTATTTTTCTTTGCTAAATCTGGCAACCTTGTCCCAGGAGCATTCCTGTTCTTCTCAAGTACCATAATTCTTCAGGAGAGAAGTGACCTCCTGGGTATTAAAAGCTAAATAATGAGTTTTTTAAAGGCACACGTGAAATGCACTCACAAATAGGCAGAGGAAGGAACTTTCAATCAGTAAATGTCAATGATATATTGACATTGGATAGGACCAGGACCCGAGAATATGCAGCTGCAGATGCCTCTAACTTTTACCTGTTTAACAAGATTAAAGGATTGTGAAAGCAAAAAAAAACCACCAAATTTTTCATTTGTATTATGCACCAAATATATCACCCTTGATTTGTTTCTTATCTGCCCTAAGGGAATTCTTATTTTCTGGAGCAGAAATCGTTGTGGTTGTGTAGAATTTTTCTCCCAGAAAATGCTTTAAGGAAAATTACACTACAGTTAATGTAGCTAAGAAAGAGAACCAAAGGATTCTCATTGGAAAACAAAAAAAAAGGAGAAAGAGCTGAAAGAACATCAGATGAAAATCCTACTGTGCTAAGTCTCCTTTTGGAAGTCTAAAGAGATTCACTGAAAAGAATGAATTTGGGGATGTTTTGAGGAATGGGTGCGCCCAATGCCTGGGGTGCCATCGGAGAGAGGGATCAGAGCAAGACGGGGGAGACGACCAGGAACTCTTTTTTTTTCTTTTTTTTTTTTTTGCGGTACGCGGGCCTCTCACTGCTGTGGCCTCTCCCGCCGCGGAGCACAGGCTCCAAACGCGCAGGCTCAGCGGCCATGGCTCACGGGCCCAGCCGCTCCGCGGCATGTGGGATCTTCCCGGAAGCGGGGCACGAACCCGCGTCCCCTGCATTGGAAGGCGGACTCTCAACCACTGCGCCACCAGGAAAGCCCCCAGGAACTCTTTCTTTGTTTGTTTGTTTGTTTTTGCGGTATGTGGGCCTCTCACCGTTGTGGCCTCTCCCGTTGCGGAGCGCAGGCTCAGCGGCCATGGCTCACGGGCCCAGCCGCTCCGCGGCATGTGGGATCCTCCCGGACCGGGACATCAACCCGTGTCCCCTGCATCGGTAGGCGGACTCTCAACCACTGCGCCACCAGGGAAGACCCCAGGAACTCTTGGATAGATAAAGATTAAGTCAGCATCAAGACATACACCCTCGGTAAGCACAAGCATCTACAGGTAACAGGCGGAAGGATTTCATTTCACCTCTCTAGGTCTGCTGTGTGGATTCTGGTCTCTCTTTGTAGTTTTCCTTCCATCAGGTCTCTGTTTTGTTAATATGATGGCCCTCAATTAATATCAGAGGTGGCATGGCCTCTCCGAGAAAATACCAGTTTCTGGTACCTTGGTAGGTTGAGGAGAAGCTGTGTATTGAAAGAAAAAAGTCCACAGGGGATGCTCAGCTTTCCCTCCTTCCTTCCTCCAAGTAATTAGTTCCACGGGAGAATTCAAAAGGGACATGGTGCAGGTTCTCAGCAGCAATGGAGAGTGACTGTCAGGAACTGCCCTGATTTCTTTGGCTAAAATTTCTAAAGCCAGAATGACAATATAATGTGTCCTTCTAGTCCTCACTAAGTGCTCAAACTGTATCAGACCTCAGGTTGTGAGATCAATCCCTTCTGTGGATGCAATGAAAATAACTTTATGTCACATTATTCATTTTAAAGAAGTCACTTATCTACAGATGCTTGGACAGGCTTGTCATTAAGCACCTGTTTTTCATTTTTTATTACAGTGGAAATGTAAAGTTAGGATAGAGGTGAATTAAAAAGAATAATACATGTTCTGCACTCAAAAGACCTGAATTGAAACTCTGGTCATTTCATACGCTCATTAGTTCTGTGATTTTATGTCAGAAAATGATCTTACGTAATTTTCCCAGCACCTCAGTATTTCACATATATAAAACAGATATAATGGTACCCAACTCACAGGGTGGTTCTGAGAAGCAAATAAAACTAAACACATAAAAATGTTTCTGTAAATTACAGTTTGCTACACAAATTTTCATAGTAAGTGGATAAGTGAAATTAATTTTTCTCATTTTAAATTTCTAAATTTTAAGTAAGATTTCTCAAATTAGCCAACTTTGAGTCTTTAGTGTTAACCTAGACTCAGAGAAAAATACATCTGTAACGGAGAAGAAATTGCAAATTCATTCATTGTAAGCCGATGTTTCTATTCAAAAGGGTATAATGCAAATAGAAATACTACTATGATAATAGAAGTAAATGCAAAATGTTTGCATATCACAGAGTTTGAATTTTATAAATCTTGTATTCCATATAACAAAAACAGAATTTCAAGTTGTATAAAATGAAAAACTTCTTTATGTTGTAAAAAAATTACTACCATTATAAAAAATAAACTTCTTTCTGATTTTAAAAAATTAAAAGATAATATAAAGAGAATTTAAACATACAAGACAAACTAAGAAAAATACTTACAATCCATGTGACATACAGTTTCATCATATCTTTATTATACAGAGAAATCATAAAATGGGGTGAAGGAACTCTTTCAGAGAAGAAAAACAATCTAATAGCAAACAGGCAAAAAGGCTATCCAGAAAAGACAAAATATACACCAATGCTTGATAAATGTGAAAAGATGTTTGTCATCACTAAAGTAATACAAACGAAATCAACATTTTCTGATCTAGCATAAAAATTCTCTAAACTTTATATCTGTGAGAGTGGGGAAATAGACACATTCATACACTGTTGGTAGTAATAAAAATTGCTTTGACTTTTCTGGAATTGTATATATCATTATATCAATTATCCATAACCTTTGGCCCAGGAATTTTACATCCAAGACTTTATCCAAAGACGTTAACCATGTAAATTTAAAAAGATTTGTTTTTTAGTGTCCACAGTATTTGTTAATTGTTTATTTATCAAGAGAAACTATTCCTTAGTCCAGATATTCATAGTTCATAGTTTCATAGTTCAGGAACACAGGTAAGTGACAAAGTTCAATGGAACTCAACCCAAAGAAATTCTTTACATTCCAAAATCACTTTGCACTCTGAAAGATACCAGCCTTCCTCATCTCCTCAAAATATCTGCCTCAATAATTTCACTCAGATAAAAAAACAATGGGATAATGACAGTTTAAAGCTGGTTCAGTCACAATTTTACAAGCTTATTTATCAAAGGTGAAAAGAGAAGACTATTAAAAACAGCTAAAAAGAAAGCGTGTCATAGTGCTTAATGTTTCTGTAACTTTTGGTTAAGGCTTACATCTAAATCTGATGCAGAATTTTTTTTTTGACATCTTTATTGGAGTATAATTGCTTTACAATGTTGTGTTAGTTTCTGATGTATAACAAAGTGAATCAGCTATACATATACATATATCCCCATATCCCCTCCCTCCCACCTTCCCTATCCCATCCCTCTAGATGATCGCAAAGCACAGAGCTGATCTCCCTGTGCTATGCAGCTGCTTCCCAATAGCTATCTATTTTACATTTGGTAGTGCATATATGTCAATGTTACTCTCTCACTTCGTCCCAGCTTCCCCTTCCCCCTCCCCATGTCCTCAAGTCCATTCTCTACGTCTGTGTCTTTATTCCTGTCCTGCCCCTAGGTTCATCAGAACCATTTTTTTTTTTAGATTCCATATATATGTGTTAGCATATGGTATTTGTTTTTCTCTTTCTGACTTACTTCACTCTGTATGACAGACTCTAGGTCCATAAACCTCACTGCAAATAACTCAATTTTGTTTCTTTTTATGGCTGAGTAATATTCCATTGTATATATGTGCCACATCTTCTTTATCTATTCATCTGTCAGTGGACACTTAGGTTGCTTCCATGACCTGGCTATTGTAAATAGTGCTGCAATGAACATTGTGGTACATGACTCTTTTTGAATTATGGTTTTCTCAGGGAATATGCCCAGTAGTGGGATTGCTGGGTCGTATGGTAGTTCTATTTTTAGTTTTTTAAGGACCCTCCATACTGTTCTCCATAGTGGCTGTATCAATTTACATTCCCTCCAACAGTGCAAGAGGGTTCCCTTTTCTCCACACCCTCTCCAGCATTTATTGTTTGTAGACTTTTTGATGATGGTCATTCTGACCGGTGGGAGGTGATACCTCATTGTGGTTTTGATTTGATGCAGAATTCTTAATGGCACTGAAATTCTTTCCTCAGCCACATGGTATATATACAGTGGTGCTGTGAGTCTGGAAGTATGTTTCAAAATAGTGAAAAAAATGTTCATTCATAGGGATGAGTAAATTATGGAATTTGCACAGTAGGAAACAGCAAAACCATTAAAAACTGATGATGTAATTCTGTAATTGTGTAATTATGAAAAAATGTCCATGATATGTGTCCTAGTGGGGGAAATAAAAGGTTACAGAACATACATGTTGAGTATGATCACATTTGTATTAAAGTTTAAAACTGTATCTGTATGTTTGTAAATATACATGGAGAAATGTCTGATAAAAGTGGTAATCCAGACTGATATAAGTTACCCCAGAGTTGTAAATTTTCATATGGCTTTACATTTTATTCTTAATTTTTGGTATAGTTTGAATTTTTTACAAGGAACACATGTTGCTGTTTCAGAATCATGTTAATATAATCAGTTGTCCTGTTATAACCAAAACAGATGACTTCCACCACTATATAATGACAGAGATGCAATTTTAAAAGACTCCAAGAAATTATAATTGGAAAATAAATGCATAATAAATGTCAATTAAAAGTAATTAATTATAGAAATAAAAAGCAAGGAGAGAGTTTTACTTCAGATTTTTTTTCTGCCTTGAGAAAAACTATTTTCCTGACATGTTGAGAAATTGTAATAAGATTACTTTGAAAAAGGAAACACCCAATTATTTAAAGAATGTAAATACCATCTTGAGATCTATGATTCTCCATGCCTCTCACATGGATTCTTCCCACCTATCTCCTATGTTCTGGGTTCTTCTATTGTTCAACCAATTGTGTGTCTTTTATTACTAAACACCAATTCTATGGCAATTGCATAACTAGTGCCTAGATTCATGACTCCATTGTTTTTAGTAGAAATTTTGCCTATTTATTCTAGTAATGACATTATTATAAGATCAAAACGGGGACTTCTCTGGTGGTACAGTGGTTAAAACTCTGTGCTCCCAATGCAGGGAGCCCCAGTTTGATCCCTGGTCAGGGAACTAGATCCCACATGCATGCCACAACTAAGGAGCCTACCTGCCGCAACTAAGACCTAGCGCAACCAAATAAATAGATAAATAAATTTTTTTTTAAAAAAAGATCAACATGCATCTGCCTTTCACTGTTGACTGGAAGTGCATTTTTATTATAAAATACATAATTTGGTCAATAGGCCACCAACTGAAAGAAAAGACAGCCTCCTTTTTCCTTCTCTGAGATGGCGACCATCTTAGGCATATCGTCTGATGTTTCATTCCCTGCACTTTAGGCAGTGGGGAAGAATCAAATGCATAAAGAGCATAGACTATGTAAGAACTAAGAATGAAGAGCTAGTAATTTCCTTGAAGAGCAGCTGACAGCATTTAACCTACAAAGCCCAGAAGTTTCAAATGATAAAAGGATAATACAAAACACAAACTCTCCTTCCCATCAAGGACTGAAATCCCATGCAGACACTTCCCCTAAGAGAATTCATTATTTGGATGCCAAAACCTTTTCACTTTCCACTACATATAAACTCATGACATGTATGGGACTAAATATTAAAATCGAAGCTTGCATGATAAATAGGAAAACCATGAAGTGAAGAAACACTTTGCACTTTGATTTCTGGCTTTCTAAGATAAAGATCAGTAGACTCTTACTTGTAGCTCCTGGTGATAGGAGGCTCTCTTGAGATGCATTGTCATTACAGATAGCTGGTGGTCAAGTTCACACCTTCTTTAAAACAAAAGGCTGGCCTTAATTCTCACTCACAACTCACAACATGGCTGAGTGCATTTTAAATCAATATACTGAGCAGTTACGCACTGAAATTGGCTTGGAAACAGAACACCAAGCAAGAGTGGAAAAGCAGCACTGTCTCAAGCCAGAAAGCAGGGCTTTTGAAATCGGGTGGTTGCTTTGCTTTGTCTCTAGGCAAAAAACTTGAACTGACTGCTGTCTTCACTGAGGTGCAAAGTACAATCTGGATCACGGATTCTCAAAGGGTCATATGTAGAAGAATCACCTGGAAAGTTTGTTAAAATGCAGATTCCTGGGTGCCACACCCCCTCCCACTAGAGGTTATTATTCAGGAGGGTAGGAGAGGAGCCCAGAAATCCGCATCCTAACAGGTTCCCCCACCCCACTCCCACCCTGCCCTGGTGTAAAACAGAGAAGATCAACAGACCAGTTCATAACACTGACGAAAGCATTATTGGCCTCAGGATACCTGTTAGACTCCTGAGTCTAGGCAGTGCTACATATCAAGTCCAGATTAAAGCAATAAACATTTCCAAAGATTATACTGGGTAGACTACATTTGAGATTAAGACTCCAAGGAGGTTCATCTTCAAACAATCATATTTCTAGGAAACAAAGATTTTAAATGCCCTAGGAAACAATTCACTTGTTTTTCTCCTTGCAAACAAAATCCTACCTGTAACCTTTACTTCAAAGCAAAACAAAACAGAAATCATTTGTAATATGGAAGAGGACCTAGTGATTCAAGACAAATAAAGGGGGTGGGATGAACTGGGAGACTGGCATTGACATATATACACTAATATGTATAAAATAGATAACTAATGAGAACCTGCTGTATAGCGCAGGGAACCCTACTTAGTGTTCTGTGGTGACTTAAATGGGAAGGAAATCCAAAAAAGAGGGGATATATGTATACATATAGCTGATTCACTTCACTGTACAGTAGAAACTAACACAACATTGTAAAACAACTATACCCTAATAAAATTTTTTTTAAAAAAAAGGTAAATAGAAGAACAAAGTTACCTCTGATTTAAGAGAAATAAGAGAAAATAGGTTTTAGGTGTTTATGGAAGATTGCTCCTAGTTCTTAGGTAGCAATTCTAGAAAAGTAAGAGGATATTTTAAGGTGGCTTTCAAAGCAAGATCTCTAAAATTTATCCATTATTGCTGTGGACTAGGAAAAGCATGGCTATAAGCAAACGTAGGAGAATACTCTAGAATACATCTCAAGGAAGCTCTCTATCCCTTGATTCTAATTTCTAATAAACCTACTATATTACTAAAATTTGGCTACAATAATACTTGATTTATAAATCAGGGAATAAGTTGTCCAAATAAGTTTATTTTTCACATACACAAATCTTAGTCCCTTCAGAACCACATTTTCTTGGTTTTATTTAAACTTTTGGATGGAACCTTTTCTAAAAGTTGTTATCTATTGTCCTGCCTCCTTAAGCATTATATACTGTCTATAATATTTTCTTGATGATTCAAGTTCATCATTAAAACCATCATTTGTGACACATGTAGACGATGTCATATAGTTATGCAAAGAAAAATAGACAAAAATCAGAATTCCCAAATTCCAATCCCCAGAGCCTACCCTTACTGACACATTATCTTAAGCAAGTTTGAGACTCAGTATCCTCATCTATAAAATGGGGATGATACTACTTGTCCTGCATATATCAAAATATTTTGTGAAGATCCAATAAAAACAATAATAATAAATGCTCAGTAAATTTTTAGCTATGATATTATTGGCATGACAAGCACTGCACACACCTGAGAAACAGATGAGGAACTGAAGTTCCAGAGATGAAGTAACTCACATATTTATCCCAGACAGCCTCCTGCCAGCTCCCACGTTCTCCATGACTGCTCACTAATGTCAGAGCATTAGACTCCTCATCTAAATCCTAGGAACAATTTGTAGAAACTCAGGGCTCGTGAACTACTTCCAGAAGTTCCTGCTGAGATATGACACCTGAGGAATAAAAATGGGAAAGAGCTTTCAGTTTAGTCCCCTTTAGCAGCCACTTATTGTTGATGTCAGACTCTGGAAAGAGAATGATAAGAATTGTTAAGAATGGATAAGAATGGTTCCTGCCTTCATGTTCCTTAAAATGCTGGGAAGTAAGGGAGTAGTAGAGGAAAGAAGTAGCTGTGAAGACAACACATGTGAACACTATTCTAGTACATAATAAGAGCAAGTGGAAGACAACGAACCCAATGGGTTAGGTGGCACATGTGCCGAGTGAGTAGACGTCAAGGAAAACTTCCTGGAGGACAGGATAGCTAAAATGGCAAGAAGAGAAAGCATTCCAAAGAGAAGGAATGGCATGAGCAAAGGCAAAGAATTATGAAATACAGTGTGAAGGGAATAGTGAGGGAGTTATGGAACCTGAAAATGAGATACAGGAGGGATAAGAGTAGGCTGGGAGATAGTCGCGGATCAGTCATGAAGAACCTCGTGTAGAAGTCCAAGTGAAATCTTGTAGCTTGTGGGATCATTAGAGAATTTTAACTGGGAGTAATATCAGATTTGCATTTAGGGAGATCTTTGTGGCAGAAATATAAAGTAGGGGTTGGAGAAGTTTATGTGGACAGAGAGACAGTTATGCGGCCACAAGAATGACCTGAACTAGGGCCTCAGTAATAAAAAACTATAAAATACTCTGGACAGCAAAAAATGCAATGTGAAAACTAAGCAGCAGCTGCATGATGCTACGGTATTTAAGCAACTCAAGAGCGAAAATAATGGGGCTGGGACCAAGGTAGAGACTCACTCGTACTCAATGAAAGTGTTCACCTTTGTAATCCCCATGCATCCAGCATGGTACCTTGCACTAGTGAATCCCAATAAATGAATGAATGATGGGCACCAAGTCAGGGATGCTCGATATGTAAACTATTTGCCCTCATCCTAAATAGTCCCAAACTATCATATTCTCTCTGAATTCCATTGTTTACTTTTTTGATGTGTCATTTTCCTTAGTCACTCCTCTAAGTTTCCGTAAATGAAGAACCAGAGAAGCAAGACTGTTAGAACTCTGTGTAAAATAAGAAGAGAGCTCCCAGAGCAGCCTGAGGGATGGTCCCAGGAGGAAAGTGTGTTAGAATCATTTTTAGTTTTTTGACATAATTTTAGCTGCTCAATTGCAGCATTTTTTTTTTCCTTTTTTTCCTTTCAGGTGTTCCATAGTTTATAAGTTGAGATTGTCAAAAAACGACTTCTGGACATATATTATGAATCACTATTGCATGATAAGAATAAATAATCATCTTCATTCTACAAACCACAATGTGCCAGACACTGGTGCTGAGACTCCCACCTGGCCCTAAAGGAGCTTATTAAGACCTTCAAAGAAAGTAAAGTTTCAGGTAGTAGGTTCCTTTTCACATGTGTCTGTCTGTTTAACCTGGATTGATTTACTCTGTTTCTGGTAATACTGAGATGAGTTTATTCCAGAGGCCTTCAGTCTGGCTGAGGATCACCCGAGGAGCTTTCAAAAAATAGCACAGCCATGGCCTCAACATCACATCAACTGAAGCAGAATCTTTGGTGGTAAGCCTCGGGCATTGCTAGGAAAACAAACAAACTCTCTAAAGTGATCTGAATGAGAAGCCAGGTTTGAGATACATTAATTATTTAGAGCTGAAAAGGGACCACACCTAGGAAGGTGAGAGGAGTTTGGTGCCCCTTGTCACTATTGAGGGCAAATATATCTCCCAAGCCTGAGGAACAACAAACAAAAAAAAACCCCCAGCTTTCTAGGTATGTGAGTGATGGGGGAGGGAAGAATATTTGGTTAAATGATGTATTTTTCTTTCTCAGTCAAATCATTGTCTAACCCACTTAGGTGTAGACCCTATATAGAGCATTTGAGCTGTCGTCTGGCACGACATTCATGGAGATCTGGGGAGAAGAATGGTATCATTTATTACTAAACTTCTGATGGAAAAGAATAAACTCTGGAAGTAAATCTCCTAAAATTACTTATCTAAATTGGAAATTCCTGAAGTGACACAGTAATCTGTTAGACCACTGATGCTAAAGCAAATAGTATTAATTTTTTAATTGCCCACGAGGTACACAAATTCCCGTATGGTTGGCTCCAAAAAATCACTGTAGGAAATTGTCATGTATTAAACTCAGGTCAGGATGGTTTTCAGATCGAATAGCTATATTTGGATGCGATAGACACATTGGCTATACCTTGATGATGATGAGGGTGGGGAAAGATGATCCCACCTACTTAATAAATAATAAGAATAAATGATAGCTAGAGACATGAGTGCTCTAAGAAGTCATGGATGCTTCTGAACCATGGCATATGTTGAACAGTCTCAGGAAGGTGATAAATGATCTTTAACTGCTTTGAACGTGAATTTTGCCGGCCTCTGTGTGCTAATGTCATCTAATTACTCTGAGATCTCATGTCATTATGATCAGAATCTATAAAGTGAGCCAGAGGGGGATCCTCACACAGAGTCAGATGCTCTTTGTCGCAGCTGGAGACAACAGCAGAAGCAGAATCGTATTTCATGTGACAGAAAAGAAGGGGGAGCTCCCTAATTTCTATTTCCTCCTTTTGAGTTTTGCCCCATTTTGCTAGCCAAGTGCAAATGCTGTGGCAAAGGCTTTCTTATTTAGGGCTGCCACTGATGAATACTAGCTCATCCTCCAACCATGAATATCTCAGAGAAAAATAGGGTGACTCCCTTTTCTGCATCTGTTACAACACTTACTAGAGCCAAGCTGGAAAACATGCATTACAGGCAGAAAAGCAATCACGTTCACCAAGGACTCCAAGCCTTGACTCTCCCATTACGTAGCTCTTCCTATATTAGTCATTGAAGAGAGAAACCAACAGGTGATGGAAGGCCTCCTGCCCATGTTTTCACTCCCTCACACCTGGAAGCTAAGCCCTGCCATCTGTGAGTGTGGAGGATATGAGCTGGGTTTGCACAATAAAGCTGGTGGATGTGACTAGCTGGGGTGTCCCAGGGCAGGTGGAGCTGCACCTGTGGGATTGACTTCCTGAGGCCTGAAGCAATGGCCCACAGGCCTCCCCACTCAACGTTTGATTCTCACGGCCTGCTCGCCCACTCTCAGCATCTCAGAAAGTAAGTAAAATACTGCTTGTTACAAGCAAACAGAGTAGAGCCAAGCTCTTAGGCAATGCTGGAACTAGACAGAAGGGCGAGTCAGAACCCTTGGAGGCAGGAGCAATCTGGCATTTAGGAAGATCAGAAGTCAAATTTGAGGAGCAAGCGCTGCTTCAGCTGCCAGGGCTCTGAGGCCAGGAAGCCTGCCTTGTCCACACAGCCTCCTCTTCTGGACAGTTCTGTCAAGAAAGGGAACAGTTTGGAGTGATTGCAAACGTGCTTGGCTCCATTCACAACAGCAGTGGGAAAACTTGATCCACCATGTGCCCAATGCAGTGCATTTTTTTAAAAATTAATTATTTTTTTGTCTGCGTGGGGACTTCGCTGCTGCGCACGGGCTTTCTCTAGTTGCAGCGAGCGGGGGCTACTCTTCGTTGTGGTGCGCAGGCTTCTCACTGCGGTGGCTTCTCTTGTTGCGGAGCACGGTCTCTAGGCGGGCGGGCTTCAGTAGTTGGGGCTCACAGGCTCTGGAGCGCAGGCTCAGCAGTTGTGGCGCACGGGCTTAGTTGCTCCGCGGCATGTGGGATCTCCCCGGACCAGGGCTCGAAGCTGTATCCCCTGCATTGGCAGACAGATTCTTAACCACTGTGCCACCAGGGAAGCCCTGCACTGCAGTTTTTAATTTCCTTCTCTGGGGAGCAGATGGGAACCATTACAACAAAAGGATCCAAAAGAAGAAAAAAGCTCACAGGTTTGCTGCTCCTACAAGGAAAAGGGGAGCAGTTTCCTACTATCCCCAAAGACACTTAGAAGGAAATGGAATATTCTAGGAAAAGATATACAGGCTATTTGTTAATTAACTGAACCACTTTGGAGCAAAAAGAAAAAAAAATACGAAAAGGATGGAATTAAGTATGAATCAACACAAATTAAAGAAGTATGAGGCTCCCTTGGAGATAAAGCCTCCTCCCAAATGTCCTGCTGGCCCCTGGCCCCCTCCCACCCCACGACCATGCTTAACCTGGGGGTACCCTCTCCCAGGTGAGGACCATTATGTAGCTTTAAACCAGTGCCCACAATCCCACTGGAGCTCAGTTTCAGGAGGCTCATGGTAGGTGTGCCTCTGAACGCCAGGACCTCCACATCTCACTAGTAGTCTTTGAACTGTGTCTCGCTCAGCAGCTTACTCAATTTAGTAAATTCCCCCTGACTTGATTGCAGGAATCATGAAGATGAAATGTTGCCATTTTATTTGGTTATTTTACCTGTTCCCAGGCAATGCAGATAGGCAGTAAAATTAATTAAATCAATACTCTCAGTTACCACTCCTACAATTTCCCCAGAATAAGTTGTCACTTTCTCTAAGAGGATTTTTTTCCCCAAGGCTGTTTTAAAATGGCAATACAACCTCTACTACAAATGCAGGAGGACTGGCAATAAAATGTGCAAACTTACCTTTTCTATATTTAATTAAACTCATGTACCAAGGAGGTCTTTTGGAGCCATAGTCTTCAACTGAGTTTAGGCATGTTTGGAGAGTTTTGCAGGGGGTGAGGGTGAGAAAAGTCTATTTGCAGAGCAGAGCAAACAGACTTCTCTCACTGCCGCCTGCCCCAAGTGGAGGGGGCCTAAAGAGTACCCTGGGAAAGAGGACAGAGCAATGGGGTGAGGAGTTTAACCTCATAACAAAGCTTGGAGGGGGGAGATTTTTTTTTTTTTTTGCGGTACGCGGGCCTCTCACTGTTGTGGCCTCTCCTGTTGCGGAGCACAGGCTCCGGACGCGCAGGCTCAGTGGCCATGGCTCACAGGCCCAGCCGCTCCACGGTATGTGGGATCCTCCCGGGCCGGGGCACGAACCCGCGTGTCCTGCATCGGCAGGCGGACTCTCAACCACTGCGCCACCAGGGAAGCCCCGGGAGATAGTTCTTAATCTTTCAGCTTGGGGACCCCTTTAAGGATCTGCTGAAAGAACTTGACCCTCTCCATAGAAAAATTTACATTCTCACCTACAACACTCAATTTCTTACACAATCACAGAGGCCTTCTCAGACTCCTGGAAACCTATCTATGATTTTGTGGACTCAGGGAAGCATTTTCCTTGAAGTTCCTGATTCTCGAGAATTGACTGAGAACAGCACAGCACCCGCTACCTGATGCCCTGGATGCAGGCCTACTCCTGGGCAGAGAGGAGGCTACGGTCCTCAATGCTGTAACACGCTGGCCACAGAGTGACCCTGCTTTGACATCCTGTTTCTCTGTTTCATTTCAGGGGTAGAGAGTTTTTCACCCACTCCACCCCAGGCACTTGAGGGACAGCCACCAGCACTGGACTCTGTGCCCAGCAGAGCACAGATGCCATGGAAGTGCCACACATGTGGAAACTCCATAGGAGAGCCCCCCAAAGTGTTATCAGCCCCGCTCAAGCCCAGCCCCAACAGGGGTCCTCCTGCCAGTGTCACTTGCGCCAATAGAACGAAGAGACCCAAGTTTGGTTCAGAAGCAAAGGAAAGCTTTATTCTTTAAGCAAAGAATGGAAAGGTGTGAGCTGACAGGCTGTGGGCGGGGCTGCTTTATAGGGATCTGGGCAGCAGGCCAGGGAGGGGACGGAATTCTCGCTGGGCGGGCGCAGCTGCGCAATTCACGGCTCCAGATCGTAGTGCGTGGTGCGTGCGTGGTGCGTGCGTGGTGCGTGCGTGGTGCGTGCGTGGTGCGTGCGTGGTGCGTGCGTGGTGCGTGCGTGGTGCGTGCGTGCGTCTCTGCAAGGGGCCGGCCGCCACCATCTTGAATTGAGGTGTCTTGGGCGTCTTTTTCGCCCTGGGAACTTCTTTCTGAAGTGCAAGGGGCAAGCGCTCTGCACGCAGCACTCCGTGAGCAAGTGAAACTGGACTAAGCGCAGAGGAAGAAAAAGGTTAGACTATTTTGTTACCCATATTCTGTATTTCCCGGGAATTGTTAATGGGCTTTGCTGGTGACACATCCCTTTTCTGTCTTGTCCTGCTCCTTATTCTTGAGAGGCACTGAGGGGCACAGGTCCGTCTTCTGTAACTACTCCCTGCTGATTTGGGGCATCATCATAACCCAGGGTAGAGGAGGAGAACGTCTCCCCAGCTGCCTTTAAATGTGTTTGATTGTCACCAGCGCTCAGCCTTAACTGTTCGCATCCCTGAGCAACCACCATTTGGAGCTTTATAGATTCTAACCTTTTGGAGACAGTTTGGCATGCATGGCCCAAATATTAGCAAGAGAATAATGGTCATTAAGGGGCTGAGGAAGAGTAGAAACCAAGAGACGCTAGGGACGTCCTGCTTTGCCCCACTCCAAATTTGTTCGGCCAGATTAGGCTGCCTGGTTTCTGCTGGACAAGTTGCGGTTTTTCAGTAGTCTGTCTGCACTTTCTTCAATTAAGCCGCTTGCATTAACGTAAAAATAGGACTTCGTACTGGCCAGTGTATAGGCCCCTACCTGGTCAGCTAATCTAGAGCAATTTTGTTTTCTAGGACAATCCTGACCAGTGAGTCAATAGACTTTTGTAATAGCTTGAAGTCAAGGCCCGTCCCATTGGCCACTGTCTCCACGGTGGCTGTTATCTTCTTTATGGTGACAGTGTTATATACGGTTTCCCTGGCCAAGGTCACTAGCACCCCTGTGAGTACAGTGATTCCTGAAATTAGTAGTCCTGCCGCTCTCTTGAAACATCATGGCTTCTCCTTTTTGTTCATGGTCTGATTGTAAACATTTTTTTTTTTTTTTGCGGTATGCCGGCCTCTCACTGCCGTGGCCTCTCCGGTTGCGGAGCACAGGCTCCGGACGCGCAGGCTCAGCGGCCATGGCTCACGGGCCCAGCCGTTCCACGGCATGTGGGATCTTCCCGGACCGGGGCACGAACCCGTGTCCCCTGCATCGGCAGGTGGACTCTCAACCACCGCGCCACCAGGGAAGCCCCTGATTGTAAACTTTAATCAGCCTCGGGTCTGGCCCTACTGTTCCAATGGTGATATAGCCTCTTATCTTGGTGTTTTCCAAGCACTGGGATGCCCAGCCTCTTGTTGAGTTTGGGCGCTTACCTAAGAACATGAACCCTTCTTATAAACACACCAGTCCTGTGCCATTACCTTGAGTTCTTTTTTAAAAATTAATTAATTAATTGTTTGTTTGTTTGTTTTTGGCTGCGTTGAGTCTTCGTTGCTGTGCACGGGCTTTCTCTAGTTGTGGCGAGCAGGGGCTACTATTTGTTGCGTTGCGCAGGCTTCTCCATGCTGTGGCTTCTCTTGTTGCAGAGCACGGGCTCTAGGCATGGGGGCTTCAGTAGTGGCGCATGGGCTCTAGAGCACAGGCTCAGTAGTTGTGGCTCACGGGCTTAGTTGCTCCGCGGCATGTGGGGTCTTACCAGACCAGGGCTCGGACTCGTGTCCCCTGCGTTGGCAGGCGGATTCTTATCCACTGTGCCACCAGGGAAGTCCTTACCTTGAGTTCTTGAAGGGCTGGTACTGTGGTGCTCTATCCACACTGGTATATCTAAGGTCTTACTGGGGCGTCCAAGTATCCTTCTCAGCTGTGTTTTTCTCTTTCGGGCTGCGTAATTTACATATTTTGGGGGCTGTTTGTATTCTCTATCATAAGTGTCACAACTGGCACCATCAGCCTGTCTACAGTTTGGAACTCGGATATGGTTCCCATTGCAGGTTGCAAGTTGTAATGTCTGGTTTGTAAGGGTGATATTGCCCACCAGGTAGGATTGACACCAGTATATGCGAATTGTTCCTAAAAATGAAGGTGTCTAGGTCTTTTGCTTATAGGGAAAAGTGTGCCCTGATGTTGAGGCTCACTGCTGTGGTTGGGTTTATATTGGGATTGTCCACTGGGAGGAGGGTGTTATTTAGTACTTCCTTCTCAGTTTTCAGGGTTCCTCTTAAATACATCTGATGGTCCTTTCCTGTTTCAGGTTGGGAGTGATAGATCCAACAATCAGTGAAGTTCCATACTTCCTAAATATCCCTGGTCACGCTTTTGTTGTTTTTCCACTTGGGGAATGGGTCTACCATACGTAAGTTCATACACACTTAACTTTAACTTATCTCTTGGAGCTAACTGCATGCAGAGCAGGGCAACTGGGAGTAACTCAATCCAGTTTTCTTGAGTCTCCTAGCATAGCTTGGCTAAGGTTCATTTTAAGGTCTGATCAGATCTCTCTACTTTCCCTGATGATTGGGGTCTCCAGGCTGGGTGTGAGGTCCATTTTATGCCCAGGGCACTTGTTATCCTTTTTGTCACTTATGACACAATGCTGGGCCATTATCACTTTGTAGGAATCTTGGGAGCCCAAACCTGGATATTATCTCTTTTAAGAATGCATTAGCCACTTTGGCTGCGGTTTCAGTTCTAGTGGGGAGCACTTCTACTCACCTTGAAAGCACGTTCACTAGCAACAGCTTTCTACCTGAAGCTGCCTGATGCTCTCGGCATGAGAGCTATATATCTCTCTGGTTTGAGTGGGCCTTATCTGGGGGCCTCAGGGGGCCTGGTTTTGGGGTTACTCACTGTGTAGATGGGGACTGTCTCAACTATCTGACTGATTTTTCTTTTCATGCCAGGAGTTACCATGACCTCAACTAACCAATTATACAGGGCTTCACTCCATTAGTGAATTCCTTGTTGAACTTTCCTGATGTCTTGACAAGCCGCAGTTTGGGGAAAGAAGCATGGCCCTTGTTCACTAACTAGCCACACATGGCCTCCTAGATCTCTA
This sequence comes from Leucopleurus acutus, assembly GCF_964270905.1. Taxonomy (NCBI): domain Eukaryota; kingdom Metazoa; phylum Chordata; class Mammalia; order Artiodactyla; family Delphinidae; genus Leucopleurus; species Leucopleurus acutus. Next base: position 65,184,784 of record NC_139149.1, on the reverse strand, counting down.
CTGAAGCCCCACTTTGGGACTTTGTCTGATTCTTCCTTTGTGTAGATTGAGGAGTAATTGGATGGATCTGGCCTTCGAGGTATGAGGGTAGTTGACAAGTTACTGACTGGTTCTAGGGCTGCCCTTTTGGCAGCTGTATCTGCCTTGTTGTTTCCCCTTATTAACTCTGTATCCCCCTTTTGTTGATCCCTACAATTAGTCCCTGCCACCTTTTTTGGAAGCTGCGCTGCTTCTAAGAACTTAAGTATGCTCAAGCTACGTTTCACCTGTTTATTCTCACAGGTGAGAGCATATCTCTTTCCATTCAAATAGCCCTGTGTAATGTAGAATGGCATACCAGGAGTCTGTGTAAACATTTAAGATCTTCCCAGTCCCAAGCTCTAAGGCTTGGGTGAGGACCATCAGCTTGGCCTTTTGAGCAGAAGTCCCTGGCATTAGGCTTCATGCCTCTATGACCTGGATCTTGGAGGTGGCTGCCTATGCTGCCAGCCTTTCTCCCTCTCGTAAACCTGCTCCCATCTGTGAACCATTCCTCTTCAGCGTTCAGGAGAGGCTCACTTCCTAGTTGGGGCAACTGGAATAGATCATGTCTGTTGTTTCTATACAGTCATGCTCCTGGGATCCCGTTTCTATGCGTAGCAGGGTGACAGGATTTATTGTGTGTCAGGTTTCTATGGTAACCACTGGCTTGTCTAAAATCATAGCCCAAACTTGAATCGACCTTATGGGGAATAGCCATTCTGTTATATTAGAACTTACTAAAGCCTGAACCTGGTGTGAGGTCCATATAGTGACTGGCTGACCAAACATTAACTTTTCAGCCTCCTTTAGCAGGGTTGTAATAGCTGCTACTTACCATAGGCAAGGAGGCCATCCCTTAGCAGTTTGTTTTTTAAATAAGTTTATTTATTTATTTTTTATTTATTTATTTTTGGCTGTGTTGGGTCTTTGTCGCTTTGCACAGGCTTTTCTCTGGTTGCGGCGAGCAGGGGCTACTCTTTGTTGCGGTGCGTGGGCTACTCATTGTGGTGGCTTCTCTTGTGTGGAGCACGGGCTCTAGGCGTGCGGGCTCAGTAGTTGTGGCTCACAGGCTCTAGAGCCCAGGCTCAGTAGTTATGGCGCATGGGCTTAGTTGCTCTGCGGCATGTGGGAGCTTCCTGGACCAGAGATCAAACCTGTGTCCCCTGCATTGGCAGGCAGGTTCTTAACCACTGCACCACCAAGGGAAGTCCCGCGGTCCCAGTTTTTGAGCTCATATTCCAAGGGTGATTTCCCTGTCTCTCATGAATGTAAAGGTCAAAGGGTTTGGCTAAATCTTGCGGGGGGGGGGGGGGCAGTGCGCAAAACAGGGGCCTGAAGTAATTGCTTTTTTAATTCTTAAAAGGCCCTTTTGCATTCTGAATTCCATTCAAAAGGATAATCATCCTTCCAACTTTTCATATAGAGGCCTAGCTATTAGACCCTAGCCAGGGATCCAGATGTGGCAAAACCTGGTCATCACCAGGAAACCCCTAAACTGTCTTCTGGTTTTAGGAGGAGTGAGGCTGCAAATGGCTTCTTCCCTTTTCTGGGGTAGGCTTCTCTGACCTTCTATGAGAATGAAGCCTAGGTAGGTCACTCTAGCTTGTGGTATTTGAGCCTTTTCCTTCGACACCTTATATCCTTTATGGGCTAGATGGTTCAGAGGGGTTACGGTATTTTTGTCAGAGCCCTCCTCAGTAGGGCTGGCAATCAGAATGTCTTCTACATGCTAGAGGGGGGGTTCCCTCTTCTAGATGTAGATCTTTTAGGTCTTTAGCTAAATTTTCCCCAAAGGTGGTGGGGAATCTTTGAACGCTTAGGAGGACTGTCCAGCAGCATTGTTTTTGTTGTGTGTTTGGGTCTTGCCACTCGAAAGCAAAGTTTCTTGCAACTCTGGGACTATTGGAATACAGAAGAAGGCATCTTTTAAATCTAATACAGAATACCAGGTCCTGGTGGATGGTAGAGTGGCCAGCAGGGTATAGGGATTAGGAACTACTAGATGTATATCTTAAGTGGCCTCACTGACTGCCCTGAGGTCCTGGACCATCCAGTATTCCCCAGTGGGTTTCTTTACAGAGAGGAAGGGGGTATTACAGGCTGATTGGCATGATCTAAGACGACTCTGGTCAGTTAGGCCTTGTGTAATAGGGGCAGTGCCCAACAAGGCCTCTTGGTGGAGAGGGTATTGTTTTCTGTTGGGTCATGTATGTGCAGGTTTTAGGTGGACTGTCACGGGACTGGCTCCTACAGCTTATCCCACCTGTCCCTGGGATTTACTCTGGGAAGTTCAGCTTGCTCTGTCCGGAGAGGTTTGTCCTCAGCCATTAACATTATTATTTTGTGCCCCCTGTTAGGGGAATGCCAGTCTTCAGTTTGTCTCCCATTAGGTAGCTAGTACCTCAGAATTGCCTTCCCTTCCAATGACTCAGGGTGGCTAGTAGTACAGAGTTGGAAGCATTCCGTGAGGTGCTCTAGGAATCCCAAGGGTTCTCTTGGCTTCTGATTGATCTTCTTTATCTTCAGGATGCACCCTAATGGGCGCTCCTTCAGTGTGGTGGATGTTTGGTTCCCCATGCTGTAGATGTCCTGTTTTGAATTTATCTCCAACTACCAAGGAGGTGGTTAGGGTGATTTTTTGGCATGCAAACGCCACAGGATTTGAGTGGGCTAAGAATGCAAGGATTCCCACAGGGTACTAACCAGCTCACTGGGGCAGTTGATGCTTTGTGCTAACAGTGGGAGGAGAGCCTGCGGGACCTTGGCCAATAAAGAATACCCAAGGTTCACCTCATAAACACAAGAGGGAAGGAGCTTGAAGGATTGCCAGAGTGGAAGAATCTGAAGAGAGATCAGAAGAAAAGTCGAGCAATAGGGTGTTTCCTGTTCTTGCCAGTAGCCCACAGGGCTTCCCGATAGCAGGGTTTCCTGGTCTTGCAAGTGGCTCACGGGGCTTCCCAGCTCACTTCAGAGAAAATAGTGCTAACTGGAAGAGAGATCAAGTCACTGGTTGCATACCTACCTTGGGACCCTTTCCCACCAGGTATCCCCAGTGTCCTTTCCTGAACTTGGATTGAGTGTCCTTGTTCCATTTTGTCAGTCGGTCCTCATTACCTGGGCCTTTTCGTGATCTCACCCATAGGCTCACGCAGCTGGCCGCTTTCCTTTTCTAAGCCAAAAATGCCTGTGGAGAATGCTACCATTGACCCGTGGAGGTTGGCAAGGAAGGCAAAATCTGCTATTGCCTTGTACGGGGGTCAAGCGTACAGCACTACTGGTGAGACAGTGGACAAGACTGCCATGGTTTCTTCCCACCCACAAGTCCACACCTCCCCAGGTCACCCACTGTGGGATGGCCAGCCAGAGGCAACGGGCTAGCACGCATGAGTCTCAGTCTGTGATCCTCAGTGATGCCACAGTATGATCCCCTCAAGGGGGCACAGTCCATATTACTCTGGAGGTTATGCTGTGTGCTCACTACACTCAGATATTGGGTTGTTGAGCAGAGTTACTGCTGTTACACACTGTCAGAGTGTACTCAAAATCAGAGGCAATCATTCCCAAGCAAACCTACCAAACCTTCTGCTGTCCTCCCATTGGAGCCATAGTGAGTCCGGAGCCTGGGGGGTGGGTGCAGGCAGAAGGGCCACGGTCAATCCCTTCCTGGTTGCCAGAAATGTGTTACTGACTCTCCCGAGTCTGTCCCCAACAAGGGTCCTTCTGCCTGGTGTTACTCACATCAATAAAATGAGACTGAGTTTGGTTCACAAACAAAGGAAAGTTGTATTCTTTGATCTAAGAATGGAGAGGTGTGAACTTGTACTCTAGAGTACACGTTCTCCCTGACAGGCCATTGCCAGGCCTGCTTTATAGGGTTCTTGTCAGTGGGGAGTGGGAGAAGTTCTGGCAGATCAGGTGCAGCTGTGCTGCTCACAGCACTCCAGATCGAAGTGCCAGGTGCAGCATTTTTGTATCCAGTATGCCACTGCCATCTTGACGTGTCATATGCAGCACTTCTGCGCACGGTCCACCAAGCTGAAGTGTCAGGCACAGCCATTCCCACTAAGAACTCTGGTCTGGCCTCTGCACACGGAACCCCGTGAGCAAGTGAAACTAGACTAAACATAAAGGAAAAAAAAAGTTAGACTTTATTTTATTACCCAGATTCTATTTTTATTCCCTGAAAATAGTTAATGGGATTTACTGGTGACAAAAGCCTTGGGAGCTGGGACTCAAGCAAACAAGGGCACTGGTACCATGCCAGTAAAAAGTGGGTATAAACACTTCAGTGGTCTCATTTGTTCCCACAGGCTGGTGAGGCCTGGGGACATTCAAGTTATACCTAATAATTATCTTTTTTAAAGTATTATTTGGGATTTGTTACTAGAAAATGTGAGCCTAAGATACAGGGGCATTTCTGGAATAAAGAAGGGAGGCTTTCAAAACCCCAGTTTATTGAACTAATTTATTTTTAGCACTTCTGTATTTAATATTGTCACAATGATTAAAATAAATACTGAAGGCAGTCTTTGAACTAGACAGCTTTGAACACAACCCTCAGGAAGGTGTGTGGTGGGGTAGATGGATGTTTCCAACTTGAGAGTTCTATGAGGGGCTGGGCATGTCGGTGAGTAAGTCGGGGTGGAGGCTGGCGGGGAGGCAGTGATTTAACATGCAGGTGTTCATTCAAGCCCACAGTGTCAGGAAGCCATAGGCACTTGCTGAATTTTAAGACTAAGATTAGGCCTGCTCCCCAAAGAACCTCAGTAATTGAGAGATTATTGTATTTTGGCTACTCTTTTCATTTATCTAACTCCCTACTCCAGTTTACCAGCATTTTTTTCTTTCAGTGCACTGAACCATCTTATGATGGCATTGGCAAAAAAGAGAATTGCAACACAATTGTTATTAGAATCTATGCTCTCAATGTAATGGGGGGAGGGTGGTGCAGGGTGCCTAAAATAGAGCAAATTTAGATTCTGCTTGAGTTCACCTGTGAACTTGAGCAGGTCAGTTAACCAGTCCTGTTCCCTTAGATGAAAGATGAGGGGTTCTAATAGATTATCTCAAGTGTACCTTCTAACCATAATCATGACTATAATACCTTGATTTTGTATGAATCTTTGATAGTCCCAAATCACTTTCTCTCATTTAATCTAGCCTACTCCTTAAGAACACAGGTTCCGGAATCAGACTGCTTGCCTGGGTTCAACTTCTGGTTGTACCTCCTATCAACTGTGTGACCTAGGGCAAATATTAACCTCTCTGTGCCTCGGTTTCCTCATTTGTAAAATGGAAATAATAATTCCTCATATGATTGCTATGAGAATTAAATTAGTTGTCACATATAATAAGCTTAGAACCATATTTGTTTGGTATAGCATAACTGCTCAGTGAATATAAATGTTAATTATTTATATTTATTTTTTAATTTAATCCATATCTGGGTCAGTGCCTCCTTTTAATTTTTCATTTGATTTCTTTCCTTTAATATTTTATTATCCATCTTTTGGGGGCTCTATTTTATCACTCATGGAATTATTTAATAGGGTTAATAAATTTGAGTTTGTAATGGCTAGCTTAATTGCATCCTTTAGCTGATGGCTGGGAGATAGTTTGAAGTTTGAAGTTGATACTCGTGATATCATTTGTAACTGTTCTTTTGTCCCATTTGTACCACTCAAATGCCTATAATATCTTAAGTAGTTTATTTTCCTCATAAATAGAATCCAGCGAGTAGGTCAGCCTATACATGGAACAGAGCCACTCCTGCATGGAGGTGAAATGGCTGAGCACCTATAAAGTGACATTTAAGAGGCACTGAGAGTCCTACCTGCAAATAACTCTAACCACGTATAACTTCCAACCATCTCATCCTCCTGCCAGTGTCAGTGTTTGCTTCTCCATAGTCTGAAATAACTACTGTGACTGTTTTGGTGACCAAAGTATAAGTCACTGCTTTGGAGCCATAGGGAAGAAACTGCTTCTAGAAGGTACAGATATCACACACACACTGTAATTTTACTTTTCAAGGCATTTTAATGTGAATGTTCTCACGTGTACCTCCCAATACACTTGAAGAACCCGGTAATATTATCACGATGTTACAAATGAGGAAACAGAGAGAAAAGCTAAAAGAATTGGCCATCACTTTGCTGAGCAGCCAGTAAATGCTCAGCATGGTCTCCAGAGGGGCTTAAAATAGAAAAACTAAATTTAAAAGAGTTAACAATTTAGCTTTGCTTCCTTTGCTCCGTTGGAAGTTAGGAATTGCGTTTAGAATTTCAAGATGTCTTGGATTAGTCACCTTAAAAAGTGGAGAGAACCAACTATGGAGGACAGGAAACCAAAGCCAGGTGAGTTTCCAAGGGGAGGTCAAATGGTGGAGGGTATCAATACATGATTCTGATGACCAATATAGTCCACAGTGAAGGTCCTTGGTAAACCCAGAGCTATGCCAAAAGATGGGTGAGGGAAGATGGACCCTGACTGCAGGGTCAGATCCCCAACAGTGCACTCAAAATAAGCAAAGCCAACAGTGGACAGTGTGTCCTGAGACCTGTAAGGAACGGCACCAAGGAATGGAGGAGAGCTTAAACCAGCTTTATTAGGGAGCGCTCCCGGGCGAGGTTCACTGGTCCGAGAGAAAGGGGCCAGAGAAGTCGCGCCCGGGTGAGGATTTGGGCAGAATTTATAGGGGAAGAAGGGAAAGGGGTGTGGTGAATCCGGGAGGGCTCAGGTTATTCCTTATTTGGTGGTCTTTTCGGGTATCGTGGGGGACCATTAGTCCTGCCCCTCGAAAGGCGGGAAGGCTGGGACGGGTGGAAAGTCCCCAGCTCAGTTCTTGGAACTGGGTGGTCCGGAAAGTCTCCAGGTCAGTTTCAACCTGTGAGTCTGATTGCGTTCCCCTGCCTCGGGCCAGTTGGCCTTACAAGACCTGCCCATGAGGTTATAAAGGCAAGGTTCTAGGTGCTGATTTGCACAGAAACTGGAACTTCTGCCCCATTCTGACTACAGGATCAGATGACGGCTTGGCTTATTGATCATCGGAAAAACTTCCCTGATATTGCCTGATTGTGCTGATTGATTTTCTGTGTCAACTTGGCCGGGCCATAGTGGCCAGATATTTGGTCAAACATTCTGCATGTTTCTGTGAATGTGTTTTTTGGATGACACTAACATTTAAATCAGTGGACTTTGTTAAAGTAGATTACTCTCCATAATGTAGGTCGACCTCATCCAATCAGTCGAAGGCCTTAGAACAGAGTCTGACCTCCCTCAGCAAGAAGGAATTCTGCCAAAAGATTGCCTTTAGACTAGGACTGCAGCTCTCCCCTGGGTCTCCAGCCTGCCAGCCTACCTTAAGGATTTTGGACTTACCGAAGACTGAAAGCCTCCACAGTCATGTAAGCCCATTTCCTTAAAACCAATCTCTCTATATATTTTCTAAAATTTTTATTTATGTATATTTATGTTCACACACATCCTGTTGGTTCTGTTTCTCTGTAGAACACTAATACACAGCTTTATATGTTTCAGAGTAAAATGACCACTTTCTCTGGAACCACTAAGCTTTAATATGTTTAAAGACACAAGACCTTCTACTATGTTGAGAGGCAATGCCATACAATGAGTAAGCACATGGGCTCTGGCTGGTTTGAATCCTGGCTCCATCATTTCCTGTAAATTGACAGCAATAACTTAACCTCTCTGGTCCTCAGTTGTTCTATCTGATAATAATAGCTTCTATCTCATAGAGTTCTTAAGGGTGTAAATGAGCTAATATGCATAAGACATTTAATACAGAGTCGAGAACTTAATAAACTCCCAATAATGTTAGCTATTATGTTTCTTTCTCTCCATATCTGGGGAATTCATATTAAGTCAGGAATGAACAGGCCGAAGATTCAGAATCTGAAGAATTCCCTGTTAAGCTGCTGTACCAACATATTGTGTGATTTCCATGAGGCCTCCATTTCTCTGCTATAAAATGAAGTAAAACAGATGGGTTGTGAGTTAATGAGTATATAAAACACTCTGAAGTCCTTACATAAAAGGTGCCCCTGAGCATTATTATCACATGGCAGGCAATTGAGTGTTGTTATAGGGCAGGTTTTATATTTTTAATACATTTTTAAATGTTTTTTTGGTCACCGTGGGGTGAGGTAAACAACGTGGTGTTAGAACAGAAACTCATAAACAGTGGTATTGTCACCTCTTGGCTTGCACTGCCTTGTTACATGCAATCAACTGCCCAAAGAGTTTGAAAGACAAAAGTCCTAATTTTTCTGGGGTTTATATTTTTTCGGAATCTGGCTCTTATAAACAAGGCCATGCCAAGTCTACTTCTGTGACTTGGATAAGCTCAAGCATTACTGAGTAAATCATAGAATATCCAGCTATTCACTTTTTAATAAGCATCAAGCCAGAATCAGCATCTTTTCTCAACTGAGCTCTTTAGAGTATTTCAAAATTCCATAATACTTTCAAGGATGCCAAATCTAGTCTGTGAATTGCAAAGATGCAGTTTCCTTTCAGTCATTAAAGGAAATATAATAAAAATAACCATAATTATGCCCAATATATAATAGACATTTCCAGAGGTATCATAGTTTAGAACTGGACCTGGATTTTATTATAGTTCTGTTTCTGGCACTTATTAGGTATGTGACCTTGGCAAATTACTAACCTGTTTTTTTTGTTTTTTAAAATAAGTAATTATACATAACTTGTAAGCTACTATGTGAAAAGAATCTAACCTAATGCCCAGCACGTATTAAATATTTCCTCTCCTCTGGTCCTGTGGTGAAAGATCCTGTAACCTTGGTGTGACCTAAGAGCCCTCAGTTTTTCAGGTCATTCTCTTGAGGGTTAAACTGAGTTCACATTATAAAAGAGAGTTATAATTTTGATTACTGCCCCCACGCCTTCTAGCAGAATTAACAGGAATCCCTGAAACTGTTTTTTAACTCAAATTCCCCAGCTAGGAATTTTATGCAGTTATGAGAATCAATGGGACCAAAAACAGGACTCAGATAGTCTACTATTCCTAAACCTGCTACCAAGGACTGCAGGCCAGACCTGGGCCAAGCAAATTCACAGCTTCTGGCGCCCCCTGGAGGCTGCCAGCAGCATACCTCTTTTTGCAAGGAACTCCAGTCTCTAAAGGGCTATAAGGGAAATTCAGAGACTCACTCTTCCATGTGTTAGAGATATATATATCTCAAGTTTTCATCATGAGACATCAACATCTAATTTGATTTTCTCATACAGAGGCATTATCTTTCTTTCTATGCTCATTAACTTTCTATGTCTTGAGATGTCTGACTCCTTTAGAAGAGTGATGATAAATATTAGAAAGAAGGTCATAAAAACCACTACCAGGGAAATGCAAATCAAAATCACAAGATACCACTTCATATTTTTTAGGATGGCTATTATAAAAAAAACAGAGAATAACACGTGTTGGTAAGGATGTGGAGAAGTTGGAACCCTAAGGCATTGGTAAGGATATGGAGAAATTGGAACCCTACGGAATGTAAAATGGTGCAGCCACTATGGAAAATAGTTTAGTTGTTCTTCAAAAAATTTAAAATAGCATTGTCATGTGTTTCATCAATTACACTTCTGGGTATATACCCAAAAGAACTGAAAGCAGGGACTTAAATATTTTTATACCTGTGTTTATATAGCAGCATTATTCACAATATCCAAAAGGTGGAAACAACTTAAGTGCCCATCAGTGAGTAAATGAATAAGCAAAATGTGGTATATAAATACAATGGAATATTATTCAGCCTTAAAAATAAAGAAAATTCTGACATATGCTACAACATGGAGGAACCTTGAAGACATGCTAAGTGAAATAAATTGGTCACAAAAGGACAAATACTGTATGATTCCACCCCATAAAGTACTTAGAGTAGTAAAATTCAGAGACAGAAATTGGAATGGTGGTTGAGAGGGTCTAGGAGAGGGAAAATTGGGAATTATTGTATAAAGGGTGCAGAGTTTCAGTTCTGCAAGATGAAAAAAGTTCTGGACATGGATGGTGTTGATGTTTGCACAATAATGTGAATGTGCTTAATGCCACCAAACTGTACACTTAAAATGGTAAATTTTCTGTTATATATGTCTTTAAAAAATTAATTTGTTTAAAATAATTTCTTTAAAAATTAACCTATCAAGAAGAATTATATGTCTTTAATGAAAAAGTATACAGAGTACTTTTTAACAAAGTAGTAGACTTTAACCTCTAGGAGAAATGAATATTCTGTCCTTTGTTTGGGCGAGTGTGTGGGCATATACAGAGTATGACAATATAGATTGTCTTTCTATTTTTCTCTGTTTCATTTTTAACAAAAGGACCAGACCTGTCCTTTAGCCTAACTGTAAGTGGGCAATGGTCATCTTTAGCAGCTCCCTTCACACCCTAAAATTTTCTCTGCCTCTTTTTTTCCATTCAAACAACCTCTCTGGAAAGACATAAAACCCACTCATACTAGGGTAAAATAACTCATCACAGCTTAAAGTAAGTGACACTCTCCCTGGTAATGGAGGAGTAGATTTCAGCTAGCCTAAAAGCCCTTAGCTAAAGGAATAGCATACTTACATTGAAATTTGAGATTCCAGCCAGAGGATGAGAAAGAGTACCAGGGGTTTAATTTCATAAGGCACTTGACATCACACCATGTCACTATTCAGTTATGGCTGGTCAAGCTCTGAGTCATGGAAAATGTATTTTAATGTTATACCAATTGTATACCCCTAGTAATTTGAGATTAGGAACAATGTGATTTACATGATTTTCCAAATTAGACCACATTAGTTCACTCACCGATTATATGCCAACTATGTGCCCAAAACCATACTAGGCTGTGGGCATTCAAAAATGGTGAGACATATAACTTGTCCAAAAAGAAGAGGAGAGTTAGTCAAACAGAAGATTGTGAATAACTCTATATATGAAGGACCCCTTTTCCCCTCTGCCCGGGGTGGCTTGGGTGAGCCTCACAGCGTTTTTGTGCATGCTTTTATTATAATATTTATTGACTCATATTTAAACTTCATGTGCTCATGTCTGTCTTTTCCACTATACTGTGGATATGAAATTCATCAAAATATAATGTGTTAGATTTGCACGTTAGAATGATCCTTCATGTTTTCTGGAAAGTATCATTGTCTCATCTGTTTTTGTGGAACAAATGACCTTAAAATTTAATGGCTTAAAGCAAGAATTTGTTATTTTTCACGATCCTGTGAGTCAAGAATTTGGCATGGCTCAGCTGGTTTGTTCTGCTTCACATGATGTCAGTTTAGGGTTACTAATGTACCTGCATTTAGCTGGGAGTTGGGCTGGGGTTGGAATGTCCAAAGAGGCCCTCTCATCTGCCAGGGCTTCTCTCACTGTGGTCACTAGTCATTCATTAGTCTAGCCTAGATTTCCTTGTTACATGGTGGCTGGGCTCCAAGAAAAAAAGAAAGCAAAAGTTGCCAGAACTCTTAAGACCTTGGCTCAGAAGTACCATAATATTATTCCTACCACATCCTACTGGTAAGACTCAAGGGGAGGGAAAATAGACTCAGCTTCTTGAGGTAAGGAGCAGCATGAGCATACAAGAATGGGAGGAATTGTTGTCTGCTATATTTGGAGGTTATGTACCACAGTAACATTTTTTTAAACCCTCTTAATTACCATAAACACCTAGAAATACTGTTTAAATCAAGATCTGCGCTCTCAACAAAGCATTGAAAACCCTAGAGGCCAAAAATAACGAAGGAACTGAAAACTAGCGTTAATGATTCTGTGGCTGCCATAGGGGAAGGGGAATAATCAGTCCCAGCAACATGGAGCTTGCATCTAATGGCAACATGAACATAGGAGGTGATGTTTGGGTTCTATCAAGGTAGGGAGTTGCAAGTGAGATCCCACATAAAGCTGTGATTCTTGAAGGGCTTCACCCTCAGGATAAACTGGAAAACACCAATCCAGGAAGATGACCACACAGGTTTATTGTCTCTTCCTAGGCTCTCCAAGGAATGAAATCTCTCCCAAGGGAATTTTTAACTTCAGGCCAGCCCTAATATAAGTTTGGGGTTAACTACATATTCTCTGTAATGTTCAGGTACCCAGGACAAGGAACTTAAAAAAAAAAAGTGGTCTCTACTCAATAACATCCTGGGGAATCTAGCATTAAAAATTACAAAACCTCTGTAAAAGGAAAAGCAATGAACCAAGTTATATAGAATTCCTATAGTTAAGGTTTTGTGATCAAGATCCAAATTTGTAAACGGGAACAACTGACTCTGAGTGAGACTCAGCAGACAAAACAAATGTAAGGATAGGTTGGGACTGAAAAATAAACACACTTTAAAATGGTAGATTTTAGAATAGAAAAAGTCAGGGGAAAAGGAGCCAAAACAAGAGAAAACTCAAAGGATTAGTTAAATAACAAATTAGACACAGTTGAATAAAAAACTAGTTAACTAGAAGATAGACTTCAGGACATTTTCTGGAATGCAATATAGAAGTATAAGGAGTTGGAAAATGTGAAAGAACATTTATACTTGTGGAATAGAATGAAAAATTTCAACATACAGCAGGAGTTCCAAAGGAAAGCTATGGAGAATGGGAAAGAAGCAATATTTGAAGAGCTAAGGACAGAATTTGCAAAACTGATCAAAGGCTTGTCTTCAGATTGAAAAAGCCCAGCAAGTTCTAAATAAGATAAAATATATATAAAACCCCAATTGAGGGCTTCCCTGGTGGCGCAGTGGTTGAGAGTCCGCCTGCCGATGCAGGGGACGCGGATTCGTGCCCCAGTCCGGGAAGGTCCCACATGCCGCGGAGCGGCTAGGCCCGTGAGCGATGGCCGCTGGGTCTGCGCGTCCGGAGCCTGTGCTCCGCAACGGGAGAGGCCACAACAGTGAGAGGCCCGCGTACCGCAAAAAAAAAAAAACAAAAAAACCCCACAAAAAACCCAATTGATTATAATTCTCAGAATGGCTAAAATTGGAAAGTCTGACAATATCAAATATTGACAAGGATGTGGAGTAACTCAAAATCTCAAACAAAATGAAAAGACAAAGACAGAAAATATTTGTCATGCATATACCCAACAAAAGAAAATTTACAAATTTCTACAAATCAATATGTAAAAACAAACAATGCAACCAAAAATATGGGTAAATAATATGAACTGGCAGTTCAGAGAAAATGACACTTGAGTGATCAAGAAGCATAAAAGGCACTTCCCTGGTGGCGCAGTGGTTAAGAATCCGCCTGCCAATGCAGGGGACACGGGTTCGAGCCATGGTCCAGGAAGATCTCACATGCTGCAGAGCAACTAAGCCCGTGTGCCACTACTGAGCCTGCGCTCTAGAGCCCACGAGCCACAACTACTGAGCCCTCATGCCACAACTACTGAAGCCTGCGCACCTAGAGCCTGTGCTCTGCAACAAGAGAAACCACCGCAATGAGAAGCCTGTACACCACCACGAAGAGTAGCCCCGGCTCACAGCAGCTGGAGAAAGCCCGCATACAGCAATGAAGACCCAACACAGCCAAAAATAAATAAATAAATAGAATTTTCAAAAAAAAAAAACAAAAAAGATGGTATATATTTCTTAATAATCAGGGAAAATTATTAAAATGACAAAAATATAAACTTTGACAGAAAGAAATGTAAATACTGACAGTTCTGTGTATAAGCAAAGCTGTTGAACGAAGGAGTGAAAACTGCTAGAGAAAAATGTGTATCAGTGCAATCACTTTGGAGAGCAATTTGGCAACATGTAAAGTGAAACATTTAATTCCATTTTTAGGACTATACTTTAGAAAAAGTCTTAAATTTACACAAGAAAATATGGGTCATATTATATCATTAGTAATAGTGAACAATGAAAATAACCTCAATATGACCATGAAGTCTGGATAACCAAATTTTGTACATTCAAATAATGAAATACTAACTGACAAAAATTGAAATAAATTACTGAAAGGGAAGGTTTGACATGATTAAATTCCAAAAATACAATGTTCAGTGAAATATGAACGTTGCAGAATAATATGTACAGTATGATACCATTTATGTGAAATTAAAAAAATTCATAATACTATATATGTGTTAAAGATAAAATCCATTTATAGTAGACATATGAAAACCAAAACAGGAAGGATAAGTACTAAATGTAGTGATCATTGGGGGGGAAAGCGAGGGGAATGGGACAGAAGAAAGTATACAAGTGATTACCACAATATTTGTAATATTTTATTTCTTTTTAAAAAATAGTGAGCAAATTTGGCAAATTAAGATTTAGCAAAGCTTGATGGATATGAGGTTTTACTATAAACTGCTTTAGAATTCTTCGGTGCTTGAAATATAGCATAAATCTTGTATTTTTCAAGATAAAAAAATTCTTCTGGCAATCTGGGGGATATTTGGGAAGGGATGGGTCTGCAGGCAGGGAGAGAGCTAAGGAAGAACTGAATTATGCTAGGGCATTGAGGATGGAGAGCACGTCCTGGATGCAAGATATGGTTAAAAGCTGGTTTCAGTATACTTAATGACCAAGTGAATGTGAGTGATGTAAAGACAGAGGGGAGACTGGGATTGTGTAGCTGTTACCAAAATGGGAATTTCTGAAGAAGGAGCAGGAGAACATTTGGGGAATAATGCAGTAAATTCAGAGTTGGATGTTTTGAGCTTGGGGTGCCAATGAAGCATTCCAACAGAGAGTCACATACGTGGTTAGAATTATGGGTTTAAAATTCAAAGGAAAAGACCCTGGGCTTGAGATATAGAATTAGGAGTCATCATAAAAGTGATAGTTGAGGCCATGGAAGTTCCAAGTCTTTGGTGAGACTTGTATGATATTCCTGTAAAGTTCAGTGTTTTCTCATTGACAGGCAGTTCCTGATATGTGGAGGACCATTAGTTGTGCACAGGTATGTGTTAAAACATGATATTTTGGGTCATGTACAAGACCTCTTCTTTGTCTCAGACCTTTTTCTGATCTAGGAGAAGCAAGACATCCCTAAGGAAGCATCCCCCAAATTCCAGACAGAATCTGCTCTGTTGGCTCTCTACATCTGTGCTCACCCTAAGTAGACCAATGCCAAGAGACAGGTCTGAAAGCAGCTTAACTTTTAGTAGCCAATATACATAGTAACAGCCAGGCTGGAATCTGGGACAACATCAAGGCCTGGATCTGTAGCTTCCAGGGCCAAATGCATAGGCATGCAATAAGTGTAGTTACACAAAGCCCCACTCTCAGAAGTGCCCTGCACTTGGTAAAAAGATCTGCTGTTGCCACCTTGAATTCTTAATAATTTTATCTTTGAACTTTTGCTTTGCAAGTGAAGTTCAAAGAGACAGTGGAGCAGAGGAGATAAACACGAGCATGTACACAGTACCTTGCCAACCATTTCCATATAGTATTAGTAATTGTTATGCAGCTTCCACAACAGATTAAACATGTACTGGCTTTGGGTCTCACTAAACTCCCATGCATCGTGAGTCCACAAGAATTCTGTGCTTATTTTATGCTCACACATTTAAGACTGAGTAAGTGGGGACCCTGACAGCCCCAAGAGGTCATGCTTTTCATTTGAACCAGAACTTACATCAAAGAAAGAAAGAAAGTAATGGTATTCTAGGAAACACAAATATCCAAAAAACCCTATTACATTCTTTCTTATTCATGCTACTTAGCTAAAAGTTATGACATAAAAGAAGAAGGAAGGCTAAGAAAACCCAGAGTCCTTTTTCCTTTTAGTTCTTCCTTACTAGTTAGTGAGCCAGATAGTGAGTGTTGGTAGAATGTGTGGGTAACAAGAAATGAATAAAAGTTTGTAATTTCAATTGTTTGAGAAAGAATGAAATACATGTGTAAGTATGAACTGTAAAATACCGATGATTCCACATGAGTTAAATACTTATTAAAATTGGCACTGCACAATATAACAATGAATGGTAAAATTCATGCTAAAAAATCAAAATTTTTATTTTTCTTGGAGTGATGATTATCCCTATTATGTCATATAAGTAATAAAATGGTTTTAAAAAGGAAAGCTTTTATGTTAGTACTTTTTTTTTAAAATAAATTTATTTGTTTTTATTTTTGGCTGCGTTGGGTCTTCGTTGCTGTGCGCGGGCTTCTCTCTAGTTGTGGTGAGCAGGGGCTACTCTTCGTTGCGGTGTGCAGGCTTCTCATTGCGGTGGCTTCTCTTGTTGCAGAGCACGGGCTCCAGGCGTGCGGACTTCAGTAGTTGTGGCACGTGGGCTCTAGAGTGCAGGCTCAGTAGTTGTGGCGCACAGGCTTAGTTACTCCGTGGCGTGTAGGATCTTCCTGGACCAGGACTCGAACCCATGTCCCCTGCATTGGCAGGCGGATTCTCAACCACTGCACCACCAGGGAAGCCCATGTTAGTACTTTTTAACAGCACTTTTTTCCCTCTTTTTGAACAAGGGGCCTACATTTTCATGTTGCACTAAGCCTTTTTTCCTTGTTTATTTACCAGCCCAGAGCTTTTTATCCTTCCACAAGCACCAAGTTTCAACTTGTTACTGAGGAACTGAAAAAGGTAGAGGAAAAAACAACCAAGAGAGATGAGTAAGCATTAGAACACAAAATTAATGTTGAAATGCTAAAGTAATTGACATGTTTTAAAGAATGAGTATGTTAAATGCCTTCAAATTTACATTTTAGGATTCTAGCAAGGATATGAACAGACCCTTTGATCTCATACCCACAACACAGTTGAAAAAGAAACAAAATACTTGTGGTGCTTCTGTTTCTGTACATTGGGGTGCTACATCCCACCCCATCTACCGGTGTGTCCTGCATCATACCTAGTGTAGGGATTAACAGAGACCAGCCTAAGATCTAGTGAATTAAATACTCTGTGTCCCAGTTAAGTTGTGGTTCTTTTCAGAAAGGGAAGTTCAGTGTACCTGTTTGTGCTCCTCTCCTTTTTCTTTAAGTTTCTTGAATTCTTTCGGGATTCTTCTCAGGTACACCCACCCTACTCACAAACTTTGGAGGTGGGAGGAAGGGAACTTCCCAGGAAGCAGTCATGAGGCTCCAATCCTGGGGCCCTACAAGCCCTGTCTAGAAAGTGATTTGGTTGTTTGCTTATAGTTGTAGGTCATGTTTCTTTTCACAACTGAGACAAACTTGGGACTGTTTCCCACCTCCAAAGTTTTGGGCAGCCTAAGAGTGATTAATGAATCTGTTCCAACCATACAAGGGTTTGAAAGATGCCCAGTAATGAGTGGTAAGGAAATTTATGATCCCACTGTGACCCATCTTGACCCACTGTCAGCCTGATGAAGGCTGAAGCTGTTTCCTGGGAGCCCCATGTCAAGTGGAGGAGAGGAAAATCAGTCTTACTTGTGCTCCAAAGTGCCACTGTTGCTTGGATCCCAACTCCACTTTTCCTTGCAGGCATTCAGAAACTTCAGGGCTCCAAGCATCACACTATTGCCCCCTGGTGGATGATATGATGTAATAGTTTCTCCTTTCTGAACACCTAGGTGGAATATTTCTCCAAGTTTGGGTACTCATTTGATATATGAATCCCAGTAAATGACCACCCTAACATATGCTCTCTCTAGAGCAGTGAAGTATTTTGCCATAGACTGGGCAGTTTAGACTCTCATTTAGCTGTATTTCTCAATCATCAGCATTTTCCACCATTATATTATTTATTGATATTTCTATTACCCATAGAAAGTCCAATTCTCTAGTCCCTGGCATGCTACTTGCAAAAAATTCTGAGCAGCAATTACTCAGTAAAACAGCAGCCACTAAGCATCTAGGGGATCCAGTCCCCAGTAGTGAGGCTGGCCAGAAACTTCAAATTATAAGAGAAGTTCAGTCACTGACCTCCTTTTCCCTGATAGGAATGACTCCCATTTCTTAAGAACTAGGTGAGTGTGGTGTTTGGGTAATAAAAAATGAATGTCCAAGCATTATGACTAAAGCCCACCCCCTACCCCACTAGAATACAACCAGATACTAGAAAATTCATGTAAAAAAATTGTACTCCCTTATCTGATAAAGGTGATCTACCAAAAACTACTGCAATGTCGTTCTTAATGGAGAAATTTTAGAAATTTTCCATTGAAAAATCAGTATTGAGAAAAAGATAACTACTATAACCACTTGTATTCAACATGGTTCTTGCACATTGGGATACCCCATCCTAGCCCACCTATATTTTTTTTAATCCCAGTCAGCAAGTAAAGGGAAAAATGTAAATTAAAAGATAAGAACTGGAAAAGAAGAAACCAAATTCTGTTTATTCACAGATGATATTAAAATACAAAGAGTTCTTAAATTATTCAGATTAATAAGAATATAGCAAAATGACTGGATATAAAATCAATCGTATTTCTTTTTTAAAAAATAAATTTATTTATTATTTATTTTTGGCTGCGTTGGGTCTTCGTTGTGCACAGACTTTCTCTAGTTGTGGCAAGCGGGGGCTACTCTTTGTTGCAGTGCGTGGGCTTCTCATTTCGGTGGTTTCTCTTGTTGTGGAGCACGGGCTCTAGGTGCGCGGGCTTCAGTAGTTGTGGTTCGCAGGCTCTAGAGCGCAGGCTCAGTAGCTGTGGTGCACGGGCTTAGTTGCTCCACAGCATGTGGGATCTTCCCAGACCAGGGCTCGAACCCGTGTCCTGTGCACTGGCAGGTGGATTCTTACTACTGTGCCACCAGGGAAGTCCAGTTGTATTTCTGTATGCCACCAAAATCCAAAATTTTAGAAAGCATGCGTTATGAGAAGAGATTAATTTTTGTAGCAATTAGTCTTTTTTAAAAAATATCTTTATTGGAGTATAATTGCTTTACAATGGTGTGTTAGTTTCTGCTTTATAACAAAGTGAATCAGCTATACATATATTCCATATCTCCTCCCTCTTGCGTCTCCCTCCCACCCTCCCTATCCCCCCTCTTTAGGTGGTCACGAAGCACCAAGCTGATCTCCCGGTGCTATGTGGCTGCTTCCCACTAGCTATCTGTTTTACATTTGGTAGTGTATATATGTCGATGCCACTCTCTCACTTCGTCCCAGCTTACCCTTACCCGTCCCCGTATCCTCAAGTCCATTCTCTAGGTCTGCGTCTTTATTCCTGTCCTGCCCCTAGGTTTTTCAGAACCTTCTTTTTTTTTTTTTTTTAGATTCCTTATATATATGTTAGCATACGGTAATTGTTTTTCTCTTTCTGGCTTACTTCACTCTGTATGACAGACTTAGTCTTTTTAAACATATTAGACCTTTAAGCAATTAGTACTTAAAACATAAAGTACCTAGGAATTAATCTAATAAAATATGTTTAAAACTTTTATGGAGAAAATTATAAAACCTTATTGCAAATCATTAAAGAACATCTAAATAAATAAAGAGGATACTTTAGTGGATAGGAAAGCTCAAATCCTAAAGTCCCAACTGTATCTAATTAATGTATAGATTCCATGCATTACAATCAGATTTCCCTAAGGATTTTTCTAGAAAGTTTTCAAGTGTAAAAATTCCTATGGAAAGGCCAAAGCCAAAACTTACCCAGGTGTTCCAAGGAAGGTAGATGAGGAGAGAGGGAGCCGGTAGAAGACTTGTCTTTTCAAGATTTATTATAAAGCCAAAGAATGATTGGCAAATTGGCAATGTAACAGAGAAGAGCCCAGAAACAGACTTCTAACATGTATTTGGAAATGATGTGACAAAGTTAGTATTGCAGATGACTAGGGAAAGAATTAACCATTCTATAAATGGTACCAGGATATAGACTTTAAAATAAAAGAAATTTTATCTCTACCTCAGAGTACACACAAAAAATCCATTAAAATAAATTAAAGACTTGAATGTGAAAGGTAATTAAAATAGACATGGTAAAATTTTATTTTTGGTTTGGGATTTGGTACTGATTTTAATCCAAAGGGAAGCCTAAGTCCAAAATCTTGGATAAGAGCTTTTAAAATGTAGTACAGATAAATCAAGGAGCCCAAGGAAAAGCAACCAAGATGCAATGTTTCCTTCAAATAAATAGTCAGTAAATAAAAAGTAATTCAACATACTAAATCTTCATTAAATCTGTGAAAATTATACCAAAGTGGACTGGCATTCTTAGATACATACAGTCTTAGGCATCTTATAACTTGAGAAAATGTTCCTTTTATCATTAAAGAGTAAACTTCTTTTGTTGATCTTAAGTATTCTCACCACACACACACACAAAATGGAAACTATATGAGGTGATAAATCTGTTAATTAACTTGTTTATGGTAATCATTTCACAATGTATATGTATATTAAATCATCACGTTATAAACCTTTATTGTACAACCAAATAGATAAAATTATTTTAAAAAAACTAATAACCCTCTTCCCCCCCCCCAAATTTTTATCTTAAAGTCTGCTTAGTGTGTTAATTGATATTTATTTGATGTATCTTTTTCCATCTGCTTACTTTTAACTTCCATGTTTTATTTTGCCTTAGACATATCTCTTATAAGAGCATACACTTTAAAACTAAATAAGGAACTCTAGCTTCTTAAACATATGTTATACAGTTACTACATTAACAGATACATTTGAACTTATTTCTACTATCTTATTTTTTCTGTTAATCATGTTTTCTTTGCTGCTGCTTCTTTCTTTCAAAATCTCTGTCTTTCTTCCAAACAGTACAAGGACTTTGGAATACTGTCGCACTGACAACTGCCCCTCCATTTTGTTGTTATTTTAGTCTGAATTATTCTTTTTATTATTGATTTCCAGTTGAAGATCCTTTAGACTTACCACTGTATTTGCTAACCATTGCTTCTTTATTCCACTCCTTCTTTTGGAGTTTAATTTCTTTCTTCTTGAAATATATTTTCTATCTATGTATTTATTTCTCTTGAATGATAGTTTAGCTGAGTATAGAATTCTAGGCTGACAGAAAGTTCTCCTCAGAACTTTGAAAATATTGTTTCATCTTCTACCATCTGTGCTGATCAGAACCTGCTGTCTGTCAAATTTTCATCTCTTTATAATCTGTGTTTTCTCTCAGCTTAATTTTCTGTTTACATTCTATAGTTTTACAATGTGTTTGAGTGACTTTGTTCTGTTTAACTCACAATGTGGGTATCTTTAATCTTGAGAATTCATGGTTTTTATCACTTCAGGAAAATTTTTAATATTCAATATATGTTGTACTTTTAAAATTCTCTTCTCTATTTACCTTACTTTCCATTTAATATTTTTCTCCCTCTGTGCTGTATTTGAACAATTTCCTTGTTCTTCATCTCCAAATTGCTATTATCTCTTCACTTGTGTCTAATCTGCTATTTTATTCTGTGTTTTGAGTTTTCCATTTGTATAGCTACACTTTTAATTTCTAGATGTCCTAATTAGTTCTTTTTAAAAATTTTGATCTCTTTTCTTTTTCATGGTATCCTTGTTCATGATAGTTCCAATTCCTTTTCTTTTAATCTTTTTACACAATTTGAATAATCCTATTTTAATTTTTTTAGATTGTTCTATTATCTGCAGTTCTCAGGATACTAGTTATCTTGTCTGTTGCATTTGTTGATGTTCACTCATTTTTTTGTGATGTGTATTTCTTATTGTGAGCTAATTTCCAGAGGAATTATTGTTATTATTATTATTTTGGAGTTTCTTTTGTCATGAAAGTGTCTTACAGAATAGTTTTGTACTTGTTCCTCCTGAAATCCAACAGGTTTCAAAGATCCTAAATATGATTTTATGGTATTTCTCAGCTTGTGAGTTCCTGAACCATGAAGTATTACAAATTTATATCCCATGTCTGGGTGTGGTGCAAGCTTAGAATTATAATTTCTCATGTATGCCTTTTCTTTTCTACTTGAGGTCCTAGAAAAATAGAAACATCTTCACTATTTCCCCTCAGTCAGTGGGCAGAGTTTGATCCCCTTTTAACAAATGGGGCAGTTCATCCAAGGTCCAAGCTTTATCCAGTAGTCTCAGTTACATTTTCTCTATGTTCTCAGGACTGAAGCCACTTCTATTCCAACAGAGTATTAGAATCCCAGCTGACAGCTCCAGTTTGACTTCAACCTTTGCTCACTGCTGCAACTTTGATTTTTTTATCTTCATGCCTGGCACTTAAAGATTTCCTTTTCTTTACTTTGAGCTTGATTATATATTCACAAAATTTTAAAAATACCTTTTATCTAACATTTTTATGAATTATGTTATGGGGACCTATGTTAATTTACTCCACAAAGCTGGTAAAAGTTTCATCAAGGAATTCTTTTTTTTTTTTTTTTTTTTTACATTTTAATTCTCATTCAGTCTTATAGGTGCTGCTTACCTTTAATTTTCCTTACAAAATAAGTAATGCATACATAAAGGAACAAAGACTAATACGACAAACACAACTGTACCCACTACCCATCTTAGGAAAAAAGTACTAATAGAATTGAAGCTACCTGTGTACTCATCACTGATGAAATACCCTTCCCTCCCTCCCAGAAGTAACCCCTTTCATGAATTTGGTGTTGATTGTTCCCATGAATCTCTTTGTTCTTTTACTACATACTTAAATATCCCTAATGACATGGTTGTGCATATTTTAAACTTAATATGTGTGTTTGTATGTATAATATTAAGTGGCTTTCTTTTGCTCAGTACTATGTTTTCAGATTTTGTCATGTTAATATATATAGCTCTGTTTTACTAATTTTAACTGGTGTGTAGTGTTCCGTTTTGTGACCATTTCACAACTTATTTATCCACTCTTATATTGATGGACATTTATATTTTCACTTTTTTGCTGCTATTGACAATGTTGCTCTAAACATTTCTCTGTGTATGTGTACAAGAGTTTCTGTAGGAGTAGCTATGCTAAGCTGTAGAGCATTTGCATTTTTAGCATTATTAAACATTGACAAATTTATTTGAAGTTGTTATATAAAATTTACAGGTAGTGCCTTCTTTATGCACACAGTAAACAGATTCTCTCTCCCCTTTGCTTCCCTCTCAGTAGCTTCCACATGGATTACAGACTTTCACCAAATAATCTCTCCTACTCTCAAGTCCCAACCCCAAAATCTCCACACAGTCTTGTCACCATCCTCCAAGTCTTCTACTCCCACAAGCTGAAAACCTCTAAGATAAGAGGGGTACTTGGTTGGTTCTACCACTTCGCATTTTCCCTTGACTCAATGGACGAAAATGTCCCAACCACCTAATAAATGTAGGGTTTTTTTTTCTCCTTTTAAGCTCTTTTTATTAAAGGGAATTCTCTTGTGAATAAAATTCTTCAAATTTTTAGATAAGTGACTTCCCAAGTTAAATTGATACATTATGTGTCCTCTTTGGTCTTGTTTTACCTGTTCATTTCAGCATGTATTCTAGAGGAAATATCCATTCCTTGGTTTTGTACATGAAAAAACTTAGTCTGATCCAAAGATTCTGGGCTTCAGAGCTGACCTTCAGAAAATATATACACTATGTGTGTATGTGCATTATAGTAGGTGGAAAGTCTGTTATGTCTATCAGAGTCTCAAAGGAGTCCATGACTCTATAATAATGTATAACCAACTTTTTACTTATTGAATGAATGTCAGGTGCATATAGATTAAGTCAGCCCCAGAGGAGCCTGATGGGCAGGAGTGTTTCCTTACTACCTCTCCTTCACAGTAGACAGCCCCCTTGCACAGTCTGGGTCTATTTCTTCAAGGAAACAACTATAGAACATAAACAAAAAATTATCTTTCTAATCTATAATTTTTAAATGTAAATTATAAATCAATAACCAGTTCTGACTTTGTATTTCCTAGTTAAAGCCACAGATACATAAAATATCTAATAAATAGACTGTTCTGTATATTTCTTCTAGTCAACGGAAATGATAGTAAATGGTGAAACATTAACTCCTTTAAATGTAATATCCTAGAGATTCTTTTTAAAATAATTTAATATATATCTCTGTGGAACTTCAAGAAATTATTCAATATTAAAAAAACAGAATTTTTAAAATTTCAGCTGATTGCTGATTGAAGTATATGCCTTCTTAATTTACTATAGAGAATGCATTTATGAAGGTCCAGCTAATATATTCATGGAACATGAGGCATGTAGCCACCCAAATTCATGGCTAAATCTCTCAATTGATAGAGTAAATTGCTGACACAGAAACATTGTATTGGCCAAGCACTGTGGCTTGTTTAAGTTTGCTCATTTATTTTATAAATCCGTTGTAAAGCCATTAGAAGAGTGTTATTACTCAAATTATGAGGCTGAGTCAGAGCGGCCTTTTAACTCTATAAATTAATTAGAACTCTTTCCAGAGCACTGAAAATATTCACCCCTTTCTTTCAAAGAATATATTTCCCTTCTCTATTACAAATAAATTGTGATTTAGTTCACAGTTCCCCAGTTGGCCATCATTCATAGGTATGCCCCTTGGATAGACCAGCAAATATAATTATAAATTTCCTTACTGTCCATTTCTGGGTAGATGACAGAAGCATTTTATAAAAGAAATTAACCTTAATCAAACCTGTCTGTATTCAAAATATGGCCTAAACACATATCCAGGAAATGATGACCTATCTTTATTCTCTACCCAAAATTCGTTTTGCTTCCTTTATAACTTCAGCATGAGAGTTGCATCAACCCAGCATTTCTGCTTTCTCCTTTTTTTTTCCTTTGCTTTGTTCTTTCTACTACTTTATCATCACTTTCTTTTTTGTTGTTGTTGTTGAATTTTTATTTTATATTGGAATATAGTTGATTTACAATGTTGTATTATTTTCAAGTGTACAGCAAGGTGCTTAAGTTATACATATACATCCATCCATTCTTTTTCAGATTCTTTTCCATATAGGTTATTACAGAGTATTAAATAGAGTTCTCTGTGCTATACAGTAGGTCTTCATTGATTATCTGTTTTATATATAGTAGTGTGTCTATGTTAATCCCAAACTCCCAATTTATCCATCTCCCCCACCTTTCCCTTTTGGTAACCATAAGTTTGTATTTGAAGTCTGTGAGTCTGTTTCTGTTTCGTAAATAAGTACATTTGTATCATTTTTTTAGATTCCACATATAAGTGATATCATATGATATTCATCTTTCTCTGTCTGACTTCACTTAGTATGACAATCTGTAGATCCATCCATGTTGCTGCAAACAGCATTATGTCAATTTTTCATGGCTGAGTAATATTCCATTGTATATATGTACCACATCTTCTTTATCCATTCCTCTGTCAGTGGACATTTAGGTTGCTTCAATGTCTTGGCTATTGTAAATAGTGCTGCAATGAACATTGGGGTGCGTGTATCTTTTAGAATTATGCTTTTCTCCAGATATATTCCCAGGAGTGGGATTGCTGGGTCATATGGTAGTTCTATTTTTAGTTTTTTAAGGAACCTCCATAATGTTCTCCATCGTGGTTGTACCAATTTATTATACATTCCCACCACCAGTGTAGGAGGATTCCTTTTTCTCCACACTCTCACCAGCATTTATTGTTTGTTGACTTTTTTGTTTGTTTGTTGACTTTTTGATGGTGGTCATTCTGGCCAGTGTGAGGCAATATATCACTGTAGTTTTGATTTGCATTTCTCTAATAATTAGTGATGTTGAGCATCTTTTCATGTGCTTTCTGGTCATTTGTATGTCTTCTTTGGAGAAATGTCTATGTAGATCTTCTGCCCATTTTTTGATTGGGTTGTTTGATAAAACCTGCCAGAAGATAATGCCCACATTTTTAGAATCTTTTAATCAGATTTTGTAATGCTTCACTCTTAAATAGGAATATACATTAATGGATTACCAGACAGTTAAGACATCTCTAAAGTAAAAAAAAAAAAAAATTAAAATAAAACATTTTTTAAAATTGTATAAAGAAAACAGTATGCAGAAAACAAAAAGAAAAAAGAAAAGAAAAGAAAACCTGTAATTAGAATCCTCAAAAAATAAGAAAACAATGTATGCAGAAAACAAGAAAGAATCAGGGCTTCCCTGGTGGCGCAGTGGTTGAGAGTCCGCCTGCCGATGCAGGGGACGCAGGTTTGTGCCCCGGTCTGGGAGGATCCCGCGTGCCGCGGAGCGGCTGGGCCCGTGAGCCATGGCTGCTGGGCCTGTGCTTCCGGAGCCTGTGCTCCGCAACGGGAGAGGCCACAGCGGTAGGAGGCCCGTGTACTGCAAAAATAAATAAATAAATAAATAAAAAAGAATAGAAGAAACAGCTAAAAAAGTCAAAAGATTGTATTTGAGTAGCAAGAAATGAATGTTGGTCAGGGTCTTATTTTTCATTTTAAGCTTAATGATACTTTTTGATATTTCAACCAACTGCATGTATTATTGATCTTTGACTTCCTAAGTAAATATATATATATATACATATATGTATATATATGTATATATATATATTTTTTTTCCTGCGGTACGCGGGCCTCTCACTCTTGTGGCCTCTCCCGTTGCAGAGCACAGGCTCCAAATGCGCAGGCTCAGTGGCCATGGCTCACAGGCCCAGCCACCCCACGGCATGTGGGATCTTCCCGGACCGGGGTACGAACCCGTGTCCACTGTATCGTCAGGCAGACTCTCAACCACTGTGCCACCAGGGAAGCCCTAAGTAAATATTTTTAAAGTAACAAGATTTTAAAACGAAATGATAGGAACTTCCCTGGTGGTCCAGTGGTTAAGACTCCATGCTCCCAATGCAGGGGGCCCGGGTTCCATTCCTGGTCAGGGAAATAGATCCTGCATGCTGCAACTAAGAGCCAGCATGCCGCAACCATAAGATCCCGCATGCCTCAACTAAAAGATCCCGCATGCCACAACTAAAGATCTCAAATGCTGCAACTAAGACCCGGCACAGCCCAATAAATAAATAAATATATATATTAAAAAAAAATAACGAAATGATACCCAAGTCTTTTGATACCTATCTCACTCACCTGAGCTTCATTTGTTTACTAGAGCTCTGAAGACAAGCCACGTTGACAGACTCTTTTGGTTTATGCCTACACAGGCAAAATTCTAAACATTTAAAGACAAAATGCTTTTGTTGATTCCATCGGTGTAATCTATTTAAGTATATATAGCTGATGTCTCACTTAATTTCACCTGGTCCTTTTCTATGACAGGATTGTAATGTGTTTCTATGACAGGATTTTAATGTAAGATTTGTACATCTGCTGGCTCTGTTAGCAAAGCACTTGGCACCCCACAGTTAAGAGGCCCCTGAGAATTTGTTAGCTCCTTGAAGTCTTGTGGATTTTTAGACACACAAATCCTAAGTTTAATAAATTGTCAAAGTAATCTCCTATAGACCAGGAATTTAGGTCAGAAAATACTCCAAATCCCTCAGACAGAAAAAGCTGTAAATCCTAGGTTTCTTTGGAGGGTCTGAAGAGAGGTGATGTGTTTAAATCTGAGAATTACATGGCAAAATTAGATTAGGTTGGTAAATTCCTGCCATGAGGCTACCCTCCTGGGGAGAGCAAGTCCATACATGTTATATTATATCTCTAGGAAAACACAAAATTTCTATTTCCTTTTCCACTTCCCTGGCCCCTTTCACCACCCGATCCGCAGAAGCCTCTGCAGAAATACCCATTTGCCTTGGGTAGAATAACCAGACCAAAAAGGATTTGTCCAAAAATGTTATGAGAGCAAAACTTTTTATTATTTTACCTTCAACTCTTCGGCTCTTTCTAACTATGCCAACCCAACTGCTCTCAGGAGGGGTCCATAGTTTAGAAGTGTAAACCCCTGCTTAACTAGGGTTAGGTATGGGGGTATTACTTTCCTCATTGATAAAACATTCCACCCTTCCCTGTACCCAGCCCCTCTGCCCAAGGTCAGAAACAGGGACCTTCTTACAAAAACAGAGAAGAAAAAGACACACTTTATCTAGTAAGTAGGTTACTCCCATTAAATCTTCAGCACAACCCAGTTATTAAACAGATAAGCCAGAATATTTCTAGGGAGTAATCTGGCATTACTTAGGGAGTCTGCCAGATTCTGCCTGCCTATGCCCCAGCCTAGACATTCTCAGGGCAGTAAACTGGGTAGTCATAGGCTGGACCTCTTTTGTTTTCTGTCTCAGGGATCACTGACTTTCAATGCCTGATGTTCAACATCTTGAAAACTGAAAATTGTTTTTTATATATTGTTTTTCTTTCATTTCTTCTTCTTTTTTTTTTTTTTTTTGGTTTTTTCAAACAGGATAAATCTGGCTGGAAGCAGAATTCCTTCTTTTTGTTTAGGCTTAAGTATCTTGTAGGAAATCTCATCAAAGTGAGATTAAAGAGCATGCAAAAGTGAATCTGTAGACTGCTTTGGGTAGTATAGTCATTTTCATTTTCAAAATATTGATTCTTCCAATTCAAGAACTTGGTATATCTCTCCATCTGTTTATGTCATCTTTTATTTCTTTCATCAGTATCTTATAGCTTTCTGAGTACAGGTCTTTTGCCTCCTTAGGTAGGTTTATTCCTAGGTATTTTATTCTTTTTGATGCGTTGGTAAATGGGATTGTTTCATTGATTTCTCTGTCTGATATTTCATTGTTAGTGTAAAGGAATGCAAAAGATTTCTGTGTATTAATTTTGAAAAAAAAAAGTGCATGGGACTAAGACTGGTAGAATTCTGGTGTAACCTACCTGTTCCATGTGGAAAAAAAATATGCATGCACCCTGTGTTTATTTAAAAAAAATCACACTGAGGCTATTTTATCAGGTTATATAATACATAATGTAATCTGGGTCTGCATAACAGACAAGGCCTGTGTGACTTTAAGCTAGTTACTCATTTATTCATTCAACAACCAATAATTGATTCAATAAGTATTTATTGATCACCTACTATATGCTGGGCACTACTCAGTTCACTGGGAATAAGGCAAAAAACCAGGCAGTCAGAGTCTTTGTGTTCATGTAGTTGACATAATAATGAGGAGACACGTAGAAAATAAGCACATAGGGAAACAAATAAATAAGATCACTTCAAATAGTTTTAAGTGCCATGAAGAAAATTAAACAGCACAATGACTTAGAAAACGACTGGTTGTGGGGAAGAGAGGAAGTTCTACTTTCCCCAGCTCCTCAGGGAAGTCCTCTCTAAATCGTTGGCATTTGAGGGCTTCCCTGGTGGAGCAGTGGTTGAGAGTCCGCCTGCCGATGCAGGGGACACGGGTTCGTGCCCCGGTCCGGGAAGATCCCACATGCTGCGGAGCGGCTGGGCCCGTGAGCCATGGCCGCTGAGCCTGCGTGTCCGGAGCCTGTGCTCTGCTACGGGAGAGGTCACAACAGTGAGAGGCCCGCTTATCGCAAAAAAAAAAAAAAAAAGAGTTGGCATTTGAGTTTAGACTTGAAAAAGCAAAGAAGAAACCATTTGACAGTGTTGAATGGGATGGAGAGTGGGGAGACATTCCAAACAAAGAGAAGAGCAAATGCAGAAACCCCAAGAAGGAATAGAGTCTTGTGCATTTATGGGGTATAGAAAAGGCCATGGTGGTTGGAGACTGAGGGAAAGAGGAAGAGTGGTGTGAGATTAGGTCTAAGAGCTAGCAGGGAGGCCTTTTTGGCCATGGCTAGGCACTTGAAATTTACTGTCATTCCAGTGGGAAGCCAGTAGAGATTTGGTATAATCAGATTTATCCTTTAAAAAGTTAACTCTGGCTGCTGTGTGGGGCAGGCAGGATCCAAGTGAGATATGATGGAAGATTAGACCACAATTATTTCACTGGAATTGATGAGAAGTGATCCTGTTTGGAATGTATTTTGCAGATAGAGCTTACAATACTTGATAAAGGATAGGTTGTGAGGTGTGAAAGAAAACAATGAATCAGAGACGTTTGTAGCCTGAGATGCTGGCAGTGTGGATGTAGCATTTTCTGAGGGGAAAATCTGGTGGATGAGTGGCCTTTTAGAGGTTGTCCAATGCCTGAGGGAATATGTCAGTTTAGCAGTTGGATACACAAGTTTGGAGTTGATGAGAGAGGCCCCAGTTAGAGACAGAGATTTAGGATAACCAGCAAATTTTGAGATCACCTAGTGAAAAACTATAGAAAAAGAAGAGAACTGAGGACAAGGCCTAAGTCATTCAACTTTTTGAAATCAAGTGGAGAAGAAGCCAGGCCAGCAAAAGACATTCAGAAATAGCAACAATTGAGATGGAAGAAAAACTCTAAGAACAGAGTATTTCCAGAAAGAAGTGGTGTTCATCTGTGGTAAGAGCTGCCGAGAGGTCCAATACTATGAAATCAGAGAACGAACCATTGAACTTGGCAAGATGGAAATTGTTTGTGATCTTGATGTGAGCTACTTAATGGAGTGATAAAGAATCAAATCCAAGAAGATAGAATGGAATGGTAAGAAAGCAGAAACAGTAAGTGTAGGAATCCTATGCTTGCTATGGCTTCTATATCCCTATACTTGAGGATACAGACATATGTACATTTTGTGTTTTAAATAAATCGTGTCCACAAGAGAGTCAGAGTCAGCTTATGTGAACCATTCCCATGACACCTTGTACAACCTCTTTAGTATGTATTAAACTTGAAAAGGGTCTCATTTAGAATTCAGATATATAGGGTTGAGAAACTGAATGGAATCCTGTTGCTCT
The DNA here is from genome assembly GCF_964270905.1 of Leucopleurus acutus. Classification (NCBI taxonomy): domain Eukaryota; kingdom Metazoa; phylum Chordata; class Mammalia; order Artiodactyla; family Delphinidae; genus Leucopleurus; species Leucopleurus acutus. Next base: position 65,154,150 of record NC_139149.1, on the reverse strand, counting down.
TCTGAATGCCCTTTATTCAAAGTGTTGGAGTGTTTTTTCCAAAGTAATTTATTTCATTATTATTTTGTGTTTTATTCAATACTTGATACATTTAAAAGGTATGTGTAATTGTATTACTTACATAAGTTATGAAGGGTAATAAATTATGAAGGAAATAAACACTCAAGCCCTCCACCCAATTTAAGAACTATATAATTATTAATAGTTTTGCATCTAACTGTGAGGCCCTCCCCTGTCATTATCCTCACTCCCCCCTCCCTAAAGATGATTACTATCACAAAGTTAATTTTCCCCTTGATTAAAAAAATAGTTTTGTATCATAATATATGTGTATATCCCTAAACAATATATTATTTAATCATTAGTCAGTCTCTGTGGGATATGTAAGTGTTATAAGCCTTTTTCCTTTGTAAAATAGAAACTTAGGTGACTGTATGATTTACCCAAGGCCAAGAAAACCAGTTGAAACCAGGGCCAGATGTAGTTACTCCTTCTTGATTCAGAACATAAGTCATGTTAATACTCAAAAGAGCTAATACTGGAACAAAAGTTCACAGTGGAAGAGTTACTCTTTCCAGCTTAGTCCAAACACAGCCTCAGAATCCTCTTACTAACAAATACATCAAGCAGTCACTACAAATTTCTTGGAGTTTTTAAAGAAACTATATTTGATCAGAAAGTTCTGTTGGTTCAAACAAACTATATTTGATCAGAAAGTTCTGTTGGTTGGAATACAATTATTAAGCCCATTCCTAAGAGTAAGATTTCTATCTCATTTTAATGTTGAAAATTATTTTTAATAATCTAAACAATTTGATGTTAGTAAACTTGTATGGCAGGATACTCAGGAGTGATGTCTTTCTCTAATTTGAACATCAGTAACAACATTTCACCTATGAGAGTTTATTTGCCAGGAATATTTTGCTAATGAAAGCACTACTTCTATATTTTGTTGTAACAGAATTATAGACTTTCAGTATTAAAGGTACAAATGTATTATCCCTGCTGTGATAGTATCTTCTTTTCATAGATGAGGTTACCTGACCTCAATTAGTAGACTTCACCAAACACAAGATTCTTTGACCAATCTGTTCTTAGTTCAAGGGATTTAGGCATTAATTCAGTAGCTCAGCTGACACATTCACCTTGAAATAAATCTTCTCTATTTTGTGTATTAGATATGGCATTGGGTTTCTGCATCATTCCTGAAATGAAGCTCCTGTTTTATACCCCAGCTCTAATATGTGCATCCTTATCTTGCAAAGGGACTCATCCCTTTCTTCTGATAATAGAACCCCACTTTCCTATGGATAACCCATTTCATATGGTTCAGGAGAGCACATGACTAGTCCTGGCCAATGAAAAAAACTCTTGCCCCAGGACAGAGTGATTGGATCAGAAATGATCATGTGGCCCAAACCTGGCTAATCCATCCCAGCGTGAAGGCTTTTCCATAAGTGCTATCAGAAAAGACATCTTTCTTTGAGGGGTTTTAAACTCACAAAATATATGTTGTGAAGTAGTTAACAACCACAATGTAAGTCTTCTAGTGCTGACAGCAATCCTGCCTGCCTTTGAGAGTCATTTGAGAGAAAATCTCCAAGAACTAGAAATACAGAACATTCATAATATCATTGAAATGCCCTATCTTATCATGCCTAAAATTACTTCTGTTCTATGGACTTTTCGCTAAATAAGCTAAAAGGATTTTTTTCCTTAACTAGTTTGAGTAGAATTTCTTTTACTTTCAACTGAAAAAGCCATGGCTAATACATAAATTTGTACGTGAAAATGGGATATGGCAGGCAATAGGCCTTAAACTGAGGAGTTGACTGAGTCCAGGTAGAATGATATGTGGTCATGAAACAGTTGATTAAACTTATGTGTGTTTTGTTTAGGGACACAAATCATGTGCTTACCCAGCCTGTAGCTTCAGGGAACTGTGTAAAAAAGATGCTTGGGGACTTCTGCTTCTGGCCAAGATGAAATACCATAGATTAGAATTGTCCTCTTGCCTCCAACAACTAAGAAATAGGAACAACTACAAAAAAAGAAACAATAGTTTTCATACATTGGACAGCAGGCACCACAGGACAGTGATTCCAAAAGAGAAAAAAAAAAAAAAAAAACGGAGTAAATTCTAAGATTGTTGTGGCTTACTGCCTAGAGAAGGTTTCCAGGATACAGTGTAAAGAGGAAGAAGCCAGGCAGAACCCAGCATTCTCCTGAGTTGGAAACACAAAACTGGGGGCTCACAGAGGCCAAGGAAGCTAGAATTTTGGCAGAGCATCAGAGATAGAGAGAACTGCAGTTAAAGAGAGCTCCCCACTGATACCAAATCTTCACCTGAGTCCTGATCATTGTATATCTATGAGGAAGCCACCTAATGCCCTGGGAAGAGCCACCTGAAGGGAGCAAGTAGACTCAGCCATTGGACCTTGCACCAGGCATGTTGGTGTCTCCTCCAGTCAGAGGAGACAAATGGCATAATGCACGGGGCATCAGGTGAAGTACTCAGCAGGGCACTGATCCACTAGTGGGCAAAATTAGCCCTAGACTAAAGGCTAAGCTGTTTCCACATAACACAGTTTAAAAACAAGTCTCAGAAGATGAAACTGTTACAAAGTTTATCTATTAAAAATTGATCTATGTCCCAGAATAAAGTTCAAGAATATTTTTAAGTACATGAATATTCAGCAGCCAACAAAGTAAAATTTTCAGTGTCTGTCATACAATCAAAAATCACCTGCATTCAGAGAAGCAGGAATAGGATCCTTAATAAATAGAAAATCATTAAATCAATCACAATGGAACCAGAAATGATACAAATGATAGAATTACTAAGCATAAACATGAAAATAACTATCACAACTATATTCCATTTGTTCACTAGTGTGGAGAAAACGTAAGTGTGTTAAGGAAAGACACAAAAGTTATTAAAATGATCCAAATTGATCTTTTAGACATAAACAATACAGTGTCAGAGATTAAAAATACCTGAAAGAAACTGCAACCTGAAGAGAAGTGACAAATAATACCTTTGTATGGAATCAAGTTCCACCATTATCCACATTAGCTCCATTTCCTCATAAGAGTGCCCATTAATAGTATCCACTATATTGGGTGTTTTAAGGATTAAATGAGCTAACAAGTGCAACTCAGAACAACCCTTGGGACATAAAAATAACTAATTAATATTAGCTACTAATAATAGTGTAGGGGAGCAAAATTTGCCACATTGAAATGTATCTCTCTGGCATGAGGATTAATTTAGACTGATTATTTTTAAAAAATGGAAGACGCAGGACGTTTTTCTTGTTACCTCCCCCTTAACTGACTAAAAGAATTTAGATAAAGAGCCTCTTCCAGGCATAGAGCTATCATCAGAGAGAGCTACGAAAGATATGGACTAGATGTGGTTGGGAGAAAAACTTGACAAGGCTCATTCTGTGTCCCATTGTCTCTGTATGGCATAGACAACATTTGTTTACCAAACATTTACTTTTCCATCTCCATGTGAATTACCTTCCTCACTGCTGAAGTCTCAAACCACTATCCCAACATTTTTTGTCTTTAGCTGAAGATGGTCTTTAAGGTGAGGGCTTTGGTCATGTTGGCAATTTTCTCAGTTTTCCTGGGTCTCTCCCATATCTACATATTATTAAACTTTTGTTTGTTTTTTTCCTGTTAATCTGTCTCATGTCAGTTTAATTCTTCATCCATCTGGAAGAACCTAGAAAGGTACAGGAAAATTTCTTCCTCCCTGACAACAGTAATATATCTTATTTATATATTTCACCCAGTTGCTCTGCTGTGTTCCAACTCTTTCTTGAATTCTCAGCTACTGTCTGCCTGCTTAGACCAACCAATTACCTGTCATAATTCTCACCAACACTTCCAGTTTAACTGAACTTCCTTTTGTCATCTGCAGCTTGATATGATAACAATGCTTATCCTTCCCAAGGACCAGTCTAGTTTCTGCTTTTTTTCCTACTTGGTTTAGTCTGTCCTGCTGTTTATCACATCCGCTGTTCTCTTTCTGACAACAGGGAACCTTGAAAGTCATCCAGTCCAATCACTAAACTTCCCACTGTGATCGGTATTATGAAGAGTTTATTTTTCTACATTTAGGAGTTTATTTCAGGCAAGCTATAATATACACAAATCAGTTTTGCAAAGTTTTTTTTACTAACATAACAAGTTTGAGCAAATCCTGAAACATAAACTGTTATATTTTAGTTTATGTTCTTTAATATTCATAATATATATCAATAATATATAAAATAATAGTGTTTTATATAATAAATATTGTATGGCATAGAGTATCCAACTTCTACCTTGGATTTATAAATGCAATTTCTGCTAATGAAAAATAATGAGCTAATTACATTAATAACAGCTATAATTTTTGAGCTGAAGATTTATGTGCCAGGGAAGGTTTTTATATGCTATCTCATTTCATTTTCACTACAACTCTACAGGTTATTTACTATTAATATCCCTATTTTATAGATGAGAAAATTAAGATTGAGAAAGGTTAGGTGACATGAAAATCACATATTCAGGAAGTTGGTGATCCTGGATTCCAATCCATATCTTTCTGATGCAGAAACCTGAATTTTTAACCACTCTGCTATATGGGACAAAAATGAGGTAAGTGCCTCAAATAGAACTAGCACTTTTTATTCCACTTGGAAAAATATGTTACTAAAGCACAAAATAGGAAGATCCGTAAGATTAAGGTTGAGAGGGCTCTGGAAATCTACAGATAGAAAGAAATCCTAGAAAGAGAGGACAACTATACTATACCTTGAATCATCTATGAAGTCAAAACAGGTATGAGAGCTAACTGTAGTTAGAAATCAATTTTCTTTCTAGTTTTTCATAGCTTCTCTTTCCCCACACTTTAAAGTGTCCTAATCTGCTTTCCTACTGTGACTTCTTTCCAGTAATGTATGGTTGGGATAACAGCATCCTCACACCTAGTGGGCTATGTAGCTGTGCATGCTGGGAATGGTAAGGATCGTGAGGGACTGTGGAAGTAGAATACAAGCCATCGTCACTTCAAAACAAAGACATAAGCTCTGCTGATGGTGGGAACTGACCAAAGGCAATAACATCAAAACCACAGGAGCACCTTCACATGTAAAAGCAAGCTCAGTCAGTAGCAGACTGGCAGAGTACTTTGATGAGAAATAATATGTTCTGTTAAAGCAGCTTCTTCTATTAAAATGTGTGCCTTCAATCATAAAATACACATTCATTCATTTATCCTATAAACATGTACTCAGTATCTAGACAGGCACTATACTTTGTACAGGGGATGCCTAGATAGATAGATAGATAGATAGATAGATAGATAGATAGATAGATAGATAGATAAAAGTCCCAGATCTCTAAGCTCTTCATAGTCTAGTAGAAAGATCAAATATGTAAATGCTTTGCTGCCCAACAGCAAAACACTACCAGGAATATACCTGCATTTAAACAAAATTGGGTGTATTATTTACTGCAGCAAGGGACACCTCAATCTCACATCATATGTAGCAAAGGGGAGCCTCAGAGGGTGTTGGGGAGACTTGTTATAGGATATTGGCCATGTTAATAATTTGGGGGAAGGTTCAAGGAAGCAGAGGTTTGCTCTGGATTAGGTGCCACCAGAAAGTGGAAGCAGTTCTATGGGTGGATATCTTAATGCTCTTTAGGAGGAGAGAGTAATGGAATGCGGTTAAACGTATAGCTGGTTAAGAAGCAGCAGCAACTCACATTAGCTGGGAAAGAGGGAGATGTGGCCATTTTTGTGGTTAGCACAGTATTGTTTTTGTCTGTGCTCAGATGTGTTTATGGAAGATTCTTGTTTTTGTTTCAACGCATTCAGTGGATTAGCCACAAAATAACCTCAAATTATTTTGGTATTCTCTGAAAAGGTTATGTTCAGCAGGAAAACACCATGGCCTAGCTGGGAGACAGGGCTGCTTTTTTCTTTCTCATTACTGAGTTACACTGTGCCTTGATAAGTGCTAAATTATAAGAATATACAGATGTTGTGGTAGTTTGAGAAACTGTAGATTTCTGCTTACAAATAGATGTTCTTGAGAAAGGAGTTTCGTGTGTGTGAACAGTGTCTTGAAGGATGCACTGGAATTTACTGGGTGAAGGAGAGGTCAGAAGTCATTTCCAAGCAGAAGCAAAGTGTGCAAGCAGATGTGGGCACACACAGCATGATGGGGAGCTTTGAGTAGTACAGTATGCTAGAATGAATTCGAGAACTGAGTTGGTGAAATTGAGGCTGTAAGTTGGTAGCAGTCAAGTAATGAAGGAACTTAGATTTCATGCAGCTGGTACTACGCATCCATCAAAAATTATTTGAATCAGAGAATAACATAATCAGAACTGAGTTTCAGAAGGGAGATTTTGGCAGCCATATGGAAGACAAACTAGTCTGAGGAGAGAAAAATGACAGAGACCAATTAGAAAATCAGTTTAGGCAAGAGATGATGAGTATGTAAACTGAATCAGTAGCAGTGGGAATACAGGACATAAAGGACACAAGAGGCATTTCCAGTATAGAATTGACCAGACTCAGACTGTATCCTCCACTAAAATATGGAAGATGCATAAGGGGAGGAATCAGGTACAATTGCCCACCACTATACCTAACAGTAGTACAAAGTCTGGCATGTGGTAGTTGCTCAATGAATGTTTGTTGAATTAATAAACAGATTGTGAGAAATGGGTTAGGGAAGAAGATTTCAATGAAGGAGAAGCAGTAGATATTTCTAGGTCATGGTACTGGGTAAATGGTGATTTAATAAACTGAGCTAAAGAAGCATATTTGTGGAGGAAGAAATTAGTTTGATTTTGGACAAACACACAAAGCAAAATAGATACTGTTGGCTTTATAAAAATTCTTCAAGGAGTAGTTTTGAAATGAAAATAACTTGAAATATGTTGATTTACCAAATAAGAACACAGAATCTTAAAAGTATTACCTTATGTTAAAAGAGGTTAATAAGTTCCTACCATGCTGAAAACTATCTTGCAATGCATAAGAGTTCCAGACTTATTTATTATATTCGTCACTAAAGAGACAGAGCTAAAAAGTAAAGTTATGGAAAATATAATTGGCATATGAATGAAAATTTTTCTTTACATTTTTTTCGCTTTATTAAGGTATAATTGACATACAATAAATTGCACGCATTTAAAACCTACAATTTAATGTGTTTTGACATATTTACACATCTCTAAAATTGTTACCATAAACAAGATGAGTATATCTATCATCTCATAAAGTTTCTTTGCACTCCTTTGAAATGCCTCCCTCCCTCCTTTCACCACTCCATCTCCCCAAACCCAGTCCCCAGGCAACCGCTGATCTACTTTCTCTATATATAGCTTAGTATGCAGTTTTTAGAATTTTATGTAAATGAAATCCTACGGTATGTCATCTTTTGTGCCTGACTTCTTTCACTTAGCATAATTATTTTGACATTCACCCATGTTGTTGCATGTATCAAAACTTCATTTATTTTTATTGCTGAGCAGTGTTTCATTGTATGATATACATACAAGTTCTTTATGGATTCTCCTGTTGATGGACACTTAGGTTGTGTGATGATTTTAAAATACATCCACAAATTCTTTGATACTGCTCCCTTCAAGAGGTGGAGCCTAATTTCACTCTTTGCCATGTGGACTGGACTTAGTGACTCATTTCTAATGAATAGAATAAAGCAGAAGTGAAGGCCTGCAACTTTCGAAACTAGGTTATATAAGGATTTTGGACTTTCTCCTTACTCTCTCTTGGATCACCTACTCTGGGGGAAGCCAGCTGCCATGCTGTGAGGAAACTCGAGCAGCCCTATGGACCCATGTAATGAGAAACTGCAGTCTCCTGTCAACAGCAATAAGTGAGCCATGTTGGAAGCAAATCCAGTTTCAGGCCAGACTTCAGATGACTGTAACCCCTTGACAGCTTGACTGCAACCTCATGGGTGACCCAGAAACAGAACCACCCAGTTAAGCTGCTCCCAAATTCCTGATCCACAGAAACTGTGAGACAATAAATGTTTGTTGTTTGAAGTAACTAAATTTTAGGGTACTGTGTTACACAGCAATAGGAAACTAATACAGGTTATCTCAGGCTTGGGGCTATGCAAGTAAAGCTGCTATGAACATTTGTATAGAAGTATTTGTGTGTGTGTGTGTGTGTGTGTGTGTGTGTGTGTGTGTGTATATATATATATGTTTTCATTTCTTTTGGTTTACTATATATTTTGGCACAGTTTTTATTTTGCCTTATATTGTTTTCCATTCAAGTGTCAAGTTGACACACCAAGGTTATAAACTCCAGGTATTAATATTCCACACATTGCTCAGCCCATGCTAATTGCCTAGTAAATGATCAATATTTTGAACTGAGATAGATTGAGAACAATAATAACTACTCAAATGACTTTCAGGAAGCACCTGAGAAGGGAAGGGAGAAGGTGATTCAGTGTTGTTGATGGACATACTGACTGACCTCCCTTATTTCCACCTTTTGAAAAATGAATTGATTTGCTTTAGATCCAGGAAAAGGATGCAGTGTGGAGTCCATAAAGAAATTTTCAGTCTCAAGTGATAAGAGTTATAGTTTGAATACTACACATAAATGGGGAGAATTAATCCAACTTCATCCTGGTGAAAATCTGAAGTGACACCTTCCTCAAAATAGAAATAAAATGTACTTTATCACATTGCTAGAAAGTGTCCTTTCTCTTTCAGCTGCTTTTCAACCAATCTAAGCTGTGCTTAAGGAAACTGACCATGCCATTGAGAATTTAGGTAAGATTTATATTCCAGCTCTCAGATATGGCTGTAGAGAGCATGTATGTAGAAATATATGCAGGAATGCCTTTGTAATGCTCAATAAGTTTCTGTAAGTTCAGTTCCTTTATCTGGCATGGAAGACACTGAGGTTTTTAATAGGGTAGAAATGTGGGATTTGAAATAGCCGACTGCCAAAAAAAAAAAAAAAGTGCTGAGCAAAGGGAGTGCTACCAACCTTAACCACAATATACTGAATGATTCTGTTACTGGGAGATGGGACTCCTTCCATTGTAATTCTTGAGAGCTAGTAATAATGGGGACTTTTAAAAAATATTCATGAGATTTTCTATTATGCATTTTCTTATCCTAGTCTTGCTTCCATTCTGCCAAAAATTTGCCTAGGGGAGATTTAGAATTGATAAAATAGGAATGGAAAGAGGGAAAAATTGTGTTACTATTCAGCTTTTGACACCAAAATTCAGCAAGTTTTTTTGGAGAAAAATAGAGCAAACGGTCTCTAAACTGCTTTATCTCCTCCTTTTGTAAGGTGAGACTGGTAATCCTAGTCATGGTGTTTTGCATAAGGAAGATGCCATCAACACAAGGAGAGGAAGACTGAGAAAGAAACACCCATTCTAGGTCTGGCTGATTAGGAGGTGCTACAGACAGTAGAAGGAAGCAGAGTGAGCAGGAGAAGCTTCAAGCCCGCTGCTCTCACTGCCTCTACCCAACCTCAAAGCACAGACTCCTGGGTCAGAAACAGAGGACTCTATTAATCATAGCAATAGCATTAGCCAGAGTGTCAGCGTTTGCATCAACTCCTCAAGCCTGAATGCCCACAGTGTGACAGGAAATGGCCACCTCACTCCTGCAATGCAGTTGACTGCACTTCCAAGCTTAGGAAACCTGAATCCTTTATAATGGACAGTGAGCCTGTCTGACCTTTGCCCAGGAAATAAACATTGTCTTATTATCCCAGTCAAGAAAGAAATCTGCCTTCTGTCCCAGAGGGAGCTGCTGTCCCCCAAATCTGTTCGCTATTGAAAAGATAGTCTGGAGCAAAGGCAGTAAGTGCCTCTAAGATGTACAAAAACATGGAACCCATAGAGGACTGTGAGCCAATAATCAATACTTGATAAAAACCTTCAAGATAGGCATAGTTCACTCACTTCTCAGAGAAGGGAAATGATGAGGGTCGGAGAAGTTAAGGAACTCACCCTAGGCCTCACAGTGGTGCAGCTGGAATTTATACCTAGACCCCTCTCCTTCCATACCTTCTCCCCACCAAACCACTCTCAAAAGCCATGCCTGTTTATGGTCTATGTTTATGACAAGACAAAACTCATGACTGAATTCTTCTAGGAGGAAAATTTCTATCAGCTTACTGTGCACCTCCCTCTACCCCAGGATGACAAATGTTATTTCTGGAAAGATATCTCAGAAGAATTAGAACAAAACTGTATAAATGAATTTAGCATGCCTCCCCCAAAGTGGGATGTCTTTATAGTAGGACCCCAAATTTTAATTGTCAAAAAAAGAGGGAAAAGAAAGAGCTGTTGTCCAAAGTGAAGGAATATCTTAGGAATCTGAATGGAGCATTTGTCTTCTGTTATCCATTTCCAGAAATCGAGCTGACACAAACCTGTGAGGAGTGGAAATACCTATCCTGGAAGGATGGAAAAGAAGAGAGAGCATTTTGTCTAAACCTGGGTGGATTTGGTAGCTTGTTTCCAAGATGGCCACCATCAATTTCTTCCCCTCCCTGTGAATATATTTCATTCTCCTCAAGAGAAGTAGTGTCTATTCCTCTCTTTCTCTACCCGCCCCCTTGAACTGGCTGGACTTAGTGAATTCTTTTATAGAAAATGCAACAAAAATGGCATTCCAGTACTTCTAAGGCTAGGTCCTAAGAAATCTTGCAGCTTCTGTCCAGGTCTCTTGAAACACCTGCTCATGGGAAATTGTAAAAAGTCTGGCTACCCTGAGACTCTCATGCTGTAAGGAAGCACAAGCTGGCCTCCTGGAGAGAGAGAGATGTCCAGCCAACCACACACTTCCAGCCATACCGGCTCATACACCAGTCATATAAGCTAAGGAGCCATTGTTTACATTGTGAGCTAATTGGAAGTTTAAAAGGGCAATTACAACTTAAAAGTGAATATTTTGCAGAGTTAATAGGATTATATTTCTAATAATATTTTAAATCTATGAAGTTGGTAAACTTAACATTCTGGGGTGGTATATCTCACCAAGGGTTATTTTGCCCTCCAGAGGACATTTGGCCACGTCTAGAGACATGTTTAGTTGTCACAACTGGGGTTAGGGGTGCTACTGGCTTCTAGCGGGTAGAGGCCAGAGATGCTACTAAACATGATGCACAGGACAGTCGCCCATAACAGAGAATTATCCAGCCCAAGTTGTCAATAGTGCCATAGTTGAGGAACTGTGTTCTACGATACCACAGGCAATTGTATTTGAATAAGTGGTTTGGCAACACATTTCTCAGGTAAATTTATGACTTTTTACATTTGAAGAGAGGTGTTTCTTGTCCAAAATAAAAGTTTAAATGTTTATGTGGATTAGAACATATGGGTTTGAGTCTAATTCATAAAGATACATTTTTTCATATATTTATTTGGCATTTTATCTGCAGTAGGCAATGCACTAGGCACTGTGGATTTCAAAGTAAGTTCCCTGCCTTCTATGAGCTACTATCTAACGTGGAGATAGGTCAACAATCACATTACCATAGGATAATTGTAGGACTAGAGATTGGAAAATAGGACACAGAACACCAAAGTTGGCAAACGATTCACAGGAAAGACTTCAAGAGGAAAGAGCTCTGGGCTGAAACTGTGTGGCTAAGTAGAAATATTTCAGACTGGAGGCTGGAGAAGAACAGACTTCATAGCCGGGACACCATGAAAAGCATACTTGGCGTACAAACCTAATTAGTTTTAGAAAATAAATTGTGATTTCCTTTAATAGTATATGGAACAATTAGGAGTTAAATCTAAAATCATTACAGACTTCTGAAATTTTGATTCGAAAATGTATGGCTGATAACATAAATCTCCAAGGAGAAAATCAAGAAAAATAAAGAAGTTCAGAATCTAACTTTCTTCACGGTCTAGAGAAATAAAAAGCACAAAGACAAGTTTGGCCATGGCTAAGAAGAGAAGATTTAAAGCAGAAAAAAGCTTTTTAAGGACCCCAAATGAGCATTAAATGTAAAGGTAGAGAATAAAGGAGAATTATAACCAGCATGCAGGAAGCATTAGATGTAAAAAGCACAGGTTTAACTTTGGAAAATAAGTTTGCCTTTGTTGTTGTCTAAATTCTTTTTCAGGTTGGAACAGTCATTTTAAAAATTCCATTTAAAACCCAGGAGATCTTTATGATAAACAACCCAAAGTGTCTTATGCTACCACATACCTTCAGTTTTCCCACATTTTCCCATAGAGACACGAAAAACCCCTGTGGACTTCAGAATATCTTAAGGACTTCAGTCATACAATATTATGGTATCACTAGGAAGTTTTTATGATTCAAAAATCATATGGTATGACATTTTAAAGTAGCCCCAAAGACTATCATAGCATTTTTATAATCATTTGCTACAATGATGTATTCTAACACCCAAGAAAATGTACCTGATTTCAAAAGACACGTTTCCCTTGGCAAAACACCTGTTTCAAAATGGAACAAAGCTGCTTTCTTCACAGCATACTCTGAAAGCATGGCACATCACTGAAGTGAATATGTTAAAGGGTTGTGGACTAACACAAAACCAACACCAGAATCCCAGTGCACCAGCTTGACCTGGTTATACTTAACTAGATAGGATCCAGGCTCTCTCCCTAGGCACTAAGAAACCCTGTTTTTGAAAAATCAGTTGTTATATAATAATTTCAAAGTAGGTAAGTGGGACTTAAGTAAGTACAGCTAGTGCATGAGTGTCCCAAATACAAAGTACATGGTGTGATGATCTCTTTGCAGAAAGCAGAAATCAGATCATGCCCAAAGGAACTCGTTTAGATTCTTCTCATTCATGCACGTTTCCTCGAAAATGTTTCTCAAAGTGTGGTTCTCAGACCACTTGCACCCATAAAATCTGGGTGCAAAACTTTATTAAAAGTTTTCTTGGTGCTCTCTCAGACCTTGTGGATAGGAATCTTTAAGTTGATTCTTAGGCATGCTAGAGTTTGAGACCCATATCTTCATGTCAAGAGTCTAGCAAAATTTTGCATGAGGAAGTTACTTATTTTGCATTGAATTCACTCAGTATATATAAAATAATACTGAAAATATGAACATTCACTTCTTTAACTGATGGTATTAGAACTGAGCAGAACCCTGCATGTGCCCTGCCTCTTGTTTGTAGAAAAGCCAAAGTCTTCCAGGCCTCCCTGAGTCACAAAACGAAGACTCAAGCAGTTAATAATTAGGACAATAGAGTCACAGACTCAGTGTCTGATGCACATTCCTGAGTTGTTTTACAGATACTATAACTGCCACCAAAGGGAAAAAGCTGCATGATGACCAGACTGCATCCATGACATAATCTCTTCCGTCTTAAGCAGTACTGAATCTACGGCTAGCACAATTCCAAGAACTGGCCTTGCGAGAATGGGATTAATGCTGTTGCTCATAATAGTCTGTCATTGTGGACATCAAAATAATTTTAACTTGTTCTGCCCATATATGTAAATGGGCAACTAAAACTGTCAAAAAGAGATGCTACAGACCCATATCGATATATTCCGACTCTTAAGAATACGGTATCCTATGTCGGCAAGAAGAAATTACAGAAGATGGACCTTCACCCATAATCCCATAGAAATGGAATGATATTCTGACAAGTGGGTATTTGTAAGCAGCTTTTGGCAGGAAAGAGCTCTTTGTGAGAAAGAGCTCTCTGCAGGAGGCCCCTTTGTCTTGTCACTTTAGCAAATCTATATTGTAACTAACCTTAAACCAGCACCCCCATGCTCTACTCATCTCCTGCCCAAGCTCACCTTTCAAATCTTTTGATCACACAATACCTTGCCTAACCTGTTGGTTCTTTCCATAGATCAAAGAAGTAGCAGTGAAGAATAAGTAATTAACAGATGACCATATCTCTTCCCTAGCTTCCCCTTCAGCAATCTCCAAACAGTGTGAACAAGATAGCAACTAAAGAAAGATCACAAAAGGTTGACAAGCCTGTATGCAGAAGGGGATGGCGACAGCTCTGACCCCTTATCTCAATGATTGAGATTACTGCCCTTTTCCCTTCAAAAACCTTCATGGCCGAGCAGAATCTCTGGAGTTAGTTTTTGGGGACACTGAGTCCACCTTCTCCCCAGATTGCTGGCTTTCTGATTAAAAGCAGTGGTTTCCATTTCTACCAACACTTGCCTCTTGGGTATTGATTTTTGAGTAGTGAGCAGCCGGACCTGAGTTCAGTAACAGTATTGAGTGTTATTAGCTTCTATCTGCATGATGGGATATCAACATTTCGTGGCGGGGGTGGGGAGAGAAGAACAACTACTGATTCATTGCTTAAGAAATAAAATATTTCATTATAACATTTGTCAAAGCCAGGGAGCCATCATAGTATGTATTCATACTATTTACTTAGTTCCCACTTTAGAAAAGTCTTGTGGGAGTGTGTTTCTCCAGATAGAGGAGTCTGATTCACAAATACGATTTCTCTGAAAAACATTTTTTTCTTTTAAATTTTAAGGTATGAATGTGACTTGGCCCAGGAAAGGATTATTGATTTAACTTGAGAGCCAAAACAATCTGGGGTAACATCCTTAAAAAGAGTAAAGTATGATGTACTGACAGGATATTTTTCAGACATGTGATGTATCATATAAAAACACCAATCTTAAAATCATGCTCCCCTCTAGGTCTTTTCGGTATGCCCATGACCAACCCCTAGCAAAATGTTGTTAATACCTTGGGTGGGAGGGTTGGGTAGTGGAAGGAATTTATATATTCCTGACTGAATAAATGAAATACATTTCTCCTCCCCTCACAGCTCATTGTTCCTGAAGTGGATTTTCAGAAGAGCTGATCCATTGGTTAGCCAAAGACCTCTGGCTTCATGGAAATATATAAGCTTGACCAGATAGATTCCTCTTACTGCCAATTTGGAGTCATGAGAAAGATGAGTGAGCAGAGGAAACGGCAATGAGAAAAAGAAACCCAAAAGAGCAGACATGAGACAGAGAAGAGACCACAAAGCCTCTGAAAGACTGAAGTTGGTTTTCCATTTCTAGGTGACATGAGACCTAGCTGAATGCCTTTAGGTGTCCTTGTATTCCATGAGACCTCTGAATACCTAGAATAGCCCCATTCCCCATTGATGTGAGCTTTTTAGTGGGCCTCTGTTCTTGCAACCTTGAAAAGAGAAGTACGGTTGCTCACAGAATGTGATGAATAATTGTGTTACAAAGCATTTACAATGGGGATCTGCCTCCTCACCTGGTTTTATTAATAGCCTGGCCTCTCTGAAGTAGCTCCTGGGTCTTTTATCAGTATTTTGTTGCTTATCTTGTGGATAAGAATTATACAGAGAAGAAGGTATTTGGACTCATATCACACTATCTTAACTTGGGTAAACATTGTCTTTAATCAGTTGAATTCCCTTAAAGGGATGGAAACTAACATTTAAGTACATTGCATGTGCAAAGATCTCTATGTCATTAGTTCTTCAATCCTCACAGCTTTATAAGGTTCAGACTCAGGGAGGTCCATTGACTTGCTCAGTGATCAAAGTTAGAAAATGGTAATGTTTATGCACAATCCAGGCCTCTATTCAAGAGTTCAAAACTCTTTCAGCTAGACCAGTGACTCACAAAATGTGGTACACTGATCAAATATGCTATCCAAGATTATTTTAAATACATTATGAAAAAACATTTTTAAAGTTTAAAATTACACATTTATTTTAGTATACATTAGAAAAATAATGAGAATCGAGTTTTATGAACATATGTATATACATGTATACAGTAAATAATACTACAGATGGCATATAGATATGGCAAAAATCTTAGAGATGATCAAAGTTTTAAACCCTCATCATATCAAGTTCATGTGAAATTACAAACAACATCTTGAAAATCTCTTAAAAGTGATCCAGTGGCCACGTTAAGTTCAAGATTTGGATGTAAACCAAATATTTTAAGAAAGAGTAGGTCTGTAGCAGTGTATCTACATATTATGATAGAAGACATAGAAGACGTTGCATTTTTTCCCTAGATCTCACTAGTGTCATTGCTGTTCAAGATATTAAAATATAAAAATATGATATTTTTCTACCTCTTACACGTGTGCATTAAAATTTTTGAGTAATCATATAAGCAAACACTGTAAACTATTCTAATGTTTTAACAAATGCTATAAAGACAAGCATACACTCAACAACTTTGTACATTTTGAGAATGGTTTCCAGGTAATCAGTAAAACAAGGACAGGTTAACACAGGGTAATAATGAAGGTCAAGGGACTTCAGCCTCTGAAGAAATAATCCTTCAGTGATACACTGCCTGGGGTGTCATACGCAAATGATGAAATGGATCTGGGAAACTAATATGACCAAGAAATCAAAACGGTTAGTTATTGGACACTCTGAGCACAAACACAGGAACATTCTCAGCCAAATAGAATATCCTTCACATTATTAAGTCTGAACTTCCTTCAAAGAAATGTAAATGTGCAATTAAAGGGATTTCTGACACTGAATCCTTACAGATGCATGGGGGCCAGAGTACAGTGACAATAGGACTGGATTAAGGAGTCCAGATTCTATTCTCCCAGCTCCATCCTCTACTGAGAGACTTTGGGTAAGGCTTTCACCACCCCAAGTCTCCATTTCATCACTCAGAAGCTGTGAATAAAAATACGTACCTGCCTAGATCAAAAGATTATTGTAAAAGTACATTATACATTATAAAGTGCTATATACCTGTTAAGCAATGTTATGCTTAGAAAAAATAGTTGAAAAGTTCAAATTTTCCTCCTTATAATGAGCTTTGCTTGTCTTATTTTCTCCTATTTTGCAAAGATTGGTGTGTTTCTCTTAAGAAGCACAATTATTCTGGAACACAGAATAGCATTCACAATTTGAAGATTGGAAGCATGTTTATAATGGGAAATAGGGGAAATCCTGTATTAAAGAAAGGATTTTTTTTTTTCCCAAGAACAATTACAGCAGATTAGGTGGTTTATTGGATGAGATGGTTCAACTTAAACAAACAAAAAACTGCTGTTCTTGGAATTCTAATGAGGAATGCGTTTATTTTTCACAACATGGGCTCCACCAGCCTGGTGAAATATTTGAAGTGAGGAATTCATGTTCCCTGCATCTGGTCATGCCAATCATCGCTAGCTGGTTTGAAAATGTTCTCCTTTCTTTTATTGCCAACGTGGATCTTGCTGAGGTTCTGAAAGTCTGTGTAATCATTTTGTTTTCTAAGTCCTCATGGAGTTTATCTTTCCAGAGTAAAATCACTCTAGAAGAAGCTTTAATCAACAGCCTTGCCGAGTGAGATGGATGCACAGTTACATGTAAGTATAAAAAGGCTTTTTTTCCCTGTTAAATTACTTTAGAAACAGTTCTGTATGCCTTGATAAACTGACTTTACTTTTACCTAAGATAAACACTGCCCTTGAAAATTACTTGGTACCTTCTGCCCTTGGTTAGATGTCACATCTGATGAACACTTCTAAATGCCCTGTCTCTTCCAGATGACCTGTGGAGGTGGCTTTAAGTACTGTGATTCTAAATTGCCTTTTATTTCTCGGTAATATTCTTCTGCTCCACTATGTGGAAGTGGAAGAAAGGTTGCTTATTGTACCCTCTAGTGGTGATTGTGACATTCTTAAAAATACTTTTATTTCATTCTTTGGCCTTTTCCTTTATATATAGTATAAATACTATATATTTACTTTAAAATATATGTATTTAATTCTTTGGATTTATATTGTAAATTGTACAGTATAAAAGAAATTTATCAATCTTTAAGGAGATACAAATAATGTAAATCATTTGCATTACACTGTCTTGGTGTTTAT
Organism: Leucopleurus acutus; assembly: GCF_964270905.1. Classification (NCBI taxonomy): domain Eukaryota; kingdom Metazoa; phylum Chordata; class Mammalia; order Artiodactyla; family Delphinidae; genus Leucopleurus; species Leucopleurus acutus. The sequence continues at coordinate 65,136,267 of NC_139149.1, read as the reverse complement.
GAATGCATCAAAAATAGGTTCATAGGATATTGACTCATTTTCCTCACATTTCATTTACCCAAATTTTATTCCACTTTTAAAAAGTGTTCTAATTTCCTGTCTTCCATTTGGAATATTGTCAGTAGGCAGTTATTCACACCACTGGAGGAAGTTATATATATAGAATTCTACATGTCCCAAAATGTCATTATATTTTGGTTTAGAGTTCCTTTTTACTCATGCTTAGTCATGAGTACATCTCATTTTCTAAGAATTCACAACATTTGAAATAAAATAAAGAAGCCACCCATGGAACTTCTGATTCTATAGGAACTAAGAATTTGTCCACTATTCCTGCCTTTTTCACTCTGCTTTCTCTACCTCAAGAAGGACCAGGGAACATTTTTAAATTGAGGAAAAACACATTTTGAAAGAACATCTGCCAAGATCGTTGCTATGTCTCTATCTACATTCTTCTCAGGTAGAAATTTTTTTTTGTATAAATTTATTTATTTATTTTTGGCCATACTGGGTCTTCGTTGCTGTGCACCGGCTTTCTCTAGTTGCACCGAGTGGGGACTACTCTTCGTTGCGGTGCACGGTCTTCTCATTGCCATGGCTTCTCTTATTGCGGCTCGTGGGCTTTAGGCACATGGGCTTCAGTAGTTGTGGCGCACGGGCTTAGTTGCTCCATCGCATGTGGGATCTTCCGGGGCCAGGGCTTGAACCCGTGTCCCCCGCATTGGCAGGCAGATTCTCAACCACCCCGCCGCCAGGGAAGTCCTCAGGTAGAAATTTAATTAGATATTTTCTTCCAAACTTCTTGCTCCCAAATTCCTAATCGGTTACACTTTGTATATAGATGATGACAATAAAGGCAGTTAAGGGGCTTCCCTGGTGGCGCAGTGGTTGAGAGTCCGCCTGCCGGTGCAGGGGACACGGGTTCGTGCCCCGGTCTGGGAAGATCCCACATGGCGCGGAGCGGATAGGCCCGTGAGCCATGGCCCCTAGGCCTGCGCGTCCGGAGCCTGTGCTCCTCAACGGAGAGGCCACAACAGTGAGAGGCCCGCGTACCGCAAAAAAATAAATAAATAAAGGCAGTTAAGGAAAACAAAGGAGCTAATCAAGCAGAACAGGTGATTCTCAACAAAAACTTGAAATTAAGGGTTGTCTGCAACTGAGGGTAATCAAGAGATAACCATAAATTAAAATGACTAATAAATAGATAAAAATGTCTTGTTTCTGCATAAAAAGACTCAGTATTTTGAGATGTCAGTTTCCCTAGATTAATCCATAAATTCAATGACAACCCAGCAGAATTTTTTTTTAACATTTTTATTGGAATAGAATTCCCAGTAGAATTTTAATATACTTGACCAAATGTTTCTAAAGTTTATCTGAAAGAATGTGCAAGTGAAAATAACCAAGAACAACAACAAAATTAAAATAAGGGTACTAGAGGGAAGGACTAGATTTAACATGTGTTTAAAAGTGATATGAAGCCATAATAAAACAGTATGTTAACAGCCTAGTAAAAGAGAGGCATATCAGTGGAATAGGAAAACAAACAGTAATATGTGGTATTTTAGTAAATGCTAATATTGACATTTTGCATTAGTGAGCAAAAAGGGATTAGAACATTTTGCATTAGTGAGCAAAAAGGGACTAGCTCTCTTTAGTCACTAAGAGAAAGACAACCCAATAGAAAAATTGGCAAAGGATGTAAATAGGGAAACCACAGATGAACAAATACAAATGGGCAGAAAACAATGAAAAATCTTGTTCAATCTCATTAATAAATACAGAAACATAAATCTAAACAGGCTTAAAAATTTCATCTGATCATCTTGGCAAAGATGAAAAGAGTTGATAATGAAAAATTTGTAAAGTAGAAATTTCAGCACTGTAGGTAGGAATGTAAATTAATATAATCTTTTGGGAGGTAAATTTGGCAATACTTATTAAAATATTTCTGACTCAGTAATTTCACTTCTACACTTTTAGGACTTTATTCTACAGAAATACTTTGCATGAATATTCAGAGATATATGTATAAAGCTGGTTTTGTTTTGTTTTGTTTTTGCTGCACCGCGTGGCATGCAGGATCTTAGTTCCATGACCAGGGATTGAACCCATGCCCCCTGCAGTGGAAGCACGGATTCTTAACCACTGGACTGCCAGGGAAATCCCCTAAAGCTGTTTTTATATTATTAAAAATGACCCAAATGCACTGTGGAAAAAAGTATAGTAGCTCCTCAAAAAAAAAAAAAAAAATTAAACATAGTAACTTAATAGAACATGGTAATTTCACATGATCCAGCAATTCCACTTCTGGGTATATACCCCAAAGATATGAAAGCAGGGACTCACACAGATATCTGTACACCTATGTTCATATCAGCATTATTCATAATAGCCAAAGGTAAAAGCAACCCAAATGTCCATCTGTGAATGGATAAACAAAATATTTTACAGTTTGACCCTTGAGCAACATAGGTTTGAACTGCCTGGGTCCATTTATACATGGATTTTTTTTCAGTACTAAATACTGTAGTACTGCATGATCTGTAGTTGGTTAAATCTGTGGATGTGAAATGGCAGATATAGAGGAACCTTGGACATGGAGTGCCAACTATAAGTTATATGCAGATTTTTGACTGCACAGAGGGTTGGTGTCCCTAACCACTGAGTTGTTCAAGGGCCAACTGTACATACATACAATGGAATTTTATTCAGCCTTAAAAAGGAAGAAAATTTTAACACATGCTACAACATGGGTGAACCCTGAAAACATTATACTAAGAAATAAGCCAGTCACAAAAGGACAAGTATGGTATGATTCCACTTAGATTAGGTACCTGGAATAGTCAAATTCATAGAGGCAGAAAGTAGATTAGTGGTTGCCAGGATCTGGAGGGAAGAGAGAATGGAGTTACTGTTTAAAGGACATAGAGTTTCAGTTGGGGAAGATGAAAAGTTCTGAAGATGTATGGAGGTGATGGTTGTATGACACTGTGAATGTACTAAATGCCACAGAGCTATATACTTAAAAAATGGTTAAAATGGTAAATTTTATGTATGTTTAACCACAATGAAAAAGTATTGGATGGTATATGGTGGAGTACATATTAAATTTACATTATCTATTAAGGTATTTTTGAAATAAATACTTGTTGCAATATCAAAAAAATTACCAAAGTGTTCATCAGAAAACTATAGTATAGGGCTTCCCTGGTGGTGCAGTGGTTGGGAGTCCGCCTGCCAATGCAGGGGACACAGGTTCGTGCCCCGGTCCGGGAGGATCCCACATACTGTGGAGCAGCTGGGCCCGTAAGCCATGGCCGCTAAGCCTGCGTGTCCGGAGCCGGTGCTCCACATCGGGAGGGGCTGCAACAGTGAGAGGCCTGCATACCGCAAAAAAACAAAGCAAAACAAAAAAACTGTAGTATAACCATTTAATGGAATAGCATGCAGCTATTGAAAAGAATGATGTGAATATGTACGTATTTGGAATGATGTACAAAATACATTGTCTAATGAAATGAGGAAATGGAAGTGGAAAATTGTATTGTAGTTATTTTATATACTTCTTTTATAAAAATAATATTACATCAAGTTATCCAAGGGTAAGTCTATCTAACGCATATGATGGAAAAAGCATCGTCTTTGTGATTGTCTTCTTGGTGATACAGAGTTAGATCTCATTCTTATATATAGAAGTTGGGTTTCCCTGCAAGCAATGGATGTTCTCCATACTAGGAAGAGATTCATCCTGAGACAGAAAATGGGGACTTGGTGAGCAAGAATTAGACTGAGATAAGGAGAAAATTTTCCTCTTTTCTGGGTTTGAAAATGGGAGATTATGAGAGGCCAGGAGCCCTGACCTGTGCCCTATCACATGGAGACAAGCTGGTAAGTCAGGAAATTGGCTCAGCCCACAGGGGACCCAGAGCAGGCTGGACACGAGCTGCAGCAGCAATTTATTTTTCATATTGGACTTCCCTTCCATTAGTCCCTGTCCTTCTGTAAGGTCAGCAGATCGAGGAGAAATTACTGGAGAGCTTATGTCCATGCTAGTCGCCAGTTGTCACTGCCAGAGGGTTCCTATGTCCTGTGAAATGAAGATGGTGAGTTTCATCCCCGGAGCAAGGAGGGGCACTTTGACAGGAAGAGAGGACCAGAAGGGAAGAGCCCCAGGGACATGTTCCTTAGCAGATGTTAGGTACCAAAAAACTGTTAGAAATATCTGAGGGACAGTCTTTGTAGGGGATTCCATCTTAATAAAGAAGACTGGGGAGAGGCCTCACCATCATGGTTTGGATTAGAATAATTGTAACCCAGATGTTGTCTGGGGTCTTTCTGACCTTTAAAGATAAAGTGGTTCAACACCCATCTCCAATTTCAAGTCCTATAGATTCTAAAACTTCCCAGAATGTTCTGTGAGTTCAAGGGAATCAGGCAGCGAAGAAGGAAGGGTCTTACGTCTCATGGCCCCCTCTGGTGTGGACTCCCTCCATAGCTTCAATATGGTTTTGACACTCAGCCCCAGGACCTGTTTTCACAAGGAAAGCTCACTCATAGGAAGCATTCTGTGGCTATAACAATCTTTACTAAACTACTGGGGGCCATGGAAGAGGTGGCACCAGCACTGCACACAAATGGCATGAAACACCCCATAAGAGACCCTGGTCTCTGTGCTTCTTGTTACCTCAGCACCATGAAATCTCTTCACTCCTCCGTACAGTCTCACAACCTCCTTTCTACCCCCCCTCATTTATTTCCCCCTGATTATTTCTTCTCAACTCTGCCCTCTACCCATTTTTAAATGAAAAAGGAAGAACTCCTCTCCTTGTCTCACAAAGAGCAATTCTGCCCTATTCTCTGAAGTTTGGGTATCAACCTACACCTTGGCCAATACGTTTAAGGGTTTACCTTTCAACTCAATCATTTATTAAGGTGTTTCTCCAGCTTTAATCTGTGACAAATTTTCAGGTCAGCAGCTAAGATAAAAATATTCCCACCTTATTGTCTAATAGATAAATAAATGATAGATGTGGATAGCGCCTCGAAAGGCTAGGAGACAATTGACTGAACTATCAACAGTAAACTATCTCTAAGGGAGTAGATCATGGATTACTTTCGTTTTCTGCATCGGGTATTTTCAGTGACTTTTGAATTTCTTCTTAATTTTCATATTCGAGTATAGTTGATTTACAATATTGTGTCAGATGTACAGCAGAGTGATTCAGTTACACATATACATGTATCTAATTTTTTCAGATTCTTTTCCAACATAGGTTATTACAGAGTACTGAGTAGAGTTCCCTATGTTATACAGTAGGTCCTTGTTGATTATCTGTTTTATATATAGTAGTGTGTGTATGTTAATCCCAAACTCCTAATTTATCCCTCCCCCCCGCAACCTTCCCCCTTTGGTAAACATAAGTTCGTTTTTGAAGTCTGTCAGTCTTTCTGTTTTGTAAATAAGTTCATTTGTATCATTTTTTTAAACTCACATAAAAGTGATACCATATATTTGTCTTCGTCTGACTTACTTCACTCAGTATGACAATCTCTAGGTCCATCTGTGTTGCTGCAAACGGCATTATTATTTCATTCTTTTTATTATGGCTGAGTAATGTTCCATTGTATATATGTACCACATCTTTATCCTTTCCTCTGTCAGTGGACATTTAGGTTGCTTCAGTGTCTTGGCTACTGTAAATAGTGCTGCAGTGCACATTGGGGTGCATGTTTCTTTTAGAATTATGGTTTTCTCCAGATATATGCCCAGGAGTGGGATTGCCGGGTCATATGGTAGTTGTATTTTTAGTTTTTTAAGGAACCTCCATCATACTGTTCTTCATAGTGGCTGCACCAATTTACATTCCCACCAACAGTGTAGGAGGGTTCCCTTTTCTCCACACCCTCTCTAGCATCTATGTTTGTAGATTTTTTTTTTTTTTTTTTACACTGGTAGGCGGGCCTCTCACTGCTGTGGCTTCTCCCGTTGCGGAGCACAGGCTGCGGATGCGCAGACTCAGCAGCCATGGCTCACGGGCCCAGCCACTCCGCTGCATGTGAGATCTTCCCGGACCGGGGCACGAACCCACGTCCCCTGCATCGGCAGGTGGACTCTCAACCACTGCGCCACCAGGGAAGCCCTATGTTTGTAGATTTTTGATGATGGCCATTCTGACTGGTGTGAGGTGATACCTCATGGTAGTTTTGATTTGCATTTCTCTAATAATTAGCGATGTTGAGTATCTTTTCATGTTCTTTTTGGCCATCTGTATGTCTTCTTTGGAGAAATGTCTATTTAGATTTTCTGCTCATTTTTTGGGTTGGGCTTTTTTTTTTTGATATTGAGCTGCATGATCTGTTTATATATTTTGGAGATTAATCCCTTGTCAGCTGCATCATTTGCAAATATTTTCTCCCATTCTGTGAGTTGTCTTTTTGTTTTGTTTATGGTTTCCTTTGCTGTGCAAAAGCTTGTAAGTTTCATTAGGCCCCATTTGTTTATTTTTATTTTCATTACTCTAGGAGGTGGATCCAAAAAGATATTACTGTAATTCATGTCAAAAAGTGTTCTATATTTTCCTCTAAGAGTTTATAGTATCTAGTCTTACACTTAGGTCTTTATCCATTTTGAGTTTATTTTTGTGTGTGGTGTTAGGCAGTGTTCTAATTTCTTCTTTTACATGTAGCTGTCCAGTTTTCCCAGCACTACTTATTGAAGAGACTGTCTTTTCTCCATTGTATGTTCTTGCCTCCTTTGTTGTAGATTAATTGACCATAAGTGTGTGAGTTTATTTCTGGGCTTTCTGTCCTGTTCTTGAATTTTCACAATAAGCATTTATCTCTTCCCTCTGGAACTTCAAAGATGTACCCCTTGTCCTTGGGGAGCTCACAGAGCCCAGAGCCCAGGTATCAAACCCAGTGTGATACAGCTGATCAGTACAGCTTGTCCCTGGCCATCCAAAGAACTAAGATGTCTAATTGTATTATCTGTACTTGTTGAATTAATTTTATACAGCTGTGAAGTATTTTCTGAGTGACAATAGACCCACTTTCTGTCTCCCTAGAACTGTAAGTTGCCACAAGTTCCTAGTTTTGATGGGTCTCCCTAATGGGATCCTTCTAATAAAATTGGTATTTGATTTTCTCTGTCATTCACGCTGCAATTTATCTTTTTTTGGTTTTAATTGGAAACATCCAAATATTTCCTCTGGAACTATGATGCCCAGGAGCCAGTTATAGTGTTAGTCATACTTTCCTGCTCATCCTGTTAAGAAAGCCAGGGAATTTTAATTCTACTGGGCTTTTTTTACCCAAGGTTTAGAATTTAAATTCTTTCAATATATTTATGAAATGAGACAAGCAGATAGCAAGACCAGTACTGAGTAATTGGAAAGTCAGTTACCTTTTATCTCTTGGTTAAGAAGAGGAAGTAGGTCAGTTCTTTGTTAATATTATTAAAAAATACTATTTATAGCATGATATAAATTACGAGGGGAAAGACAACCTAATTTTGATTTTCAAGCAGGAAGCAATAGCTAACTCATTCTTAAATATATTAAGAATGCAGTGGACCAATTTTTCAGCAAAGTCCTTGATACCTTACAAAAAAATAATAACAAAAACTAAACGAAGTCACCAAGCTATTTTCACTACTCATATCAAGTATCTGCTAGAAGGGTTTGTTACAGATGCATATTTGAGCCATATATCACAAGTGTATGTGATGGAGAGAGAAATATAAACTTGAAAATAAAATATTTATGACATGGAATTACTCATACCCCTTTATTTACATATCCTTCTGAGTGTGTTTCTATCACAAGTGTGAAACTAAAATTCGAGTTGATCCCTCTGCATTTGAGTCTTCTGGTGAGGAGATTTAAATTGCCCATCCACTAAATTTGTTGCATTTGAAATAAATCGTGAGGTATTTATAAATATCATCATTTCAAAGGCTAGGAAGTGATGTCTATGCATTTGGCTTATTACTAAACTGAGAAGAAGTTTGTCTTAGAAACAAGAAGATTCCTCAACAGCCTCAATGTTTGCATATATCAGAATTAATGGCAATTTGGAAGCAAAATCCAAAAGCAAACATTTCTCAGGAAGAACTATAACTTGCTCCTGTCCAATTCTGTCTAACTCTGGCTGAAACATTACCAAAAACCTTCTTTTCTGTCTTGATCCTAAATGACTTAGAAGGCTGGTGACCTCATCCTTTGATGTTTAGAAAAGGAGGAAACTATATTTCAAGTAGAGAGTCTAGAAAATACTAAAACTTCTCAAACTGGAAATTTCCATAACATCTGACAACACACCAAAAGCCACTGGGACAAATGTACTCTCAAGTGCTGTCCTACTTCCAGTTTCCTGTCCTTTCTAAAGGTTCTTCATTTTTCAACTCTGCTTCTGGAGGAATGCTGGCCAATGTTCCAGGGGAAATGCCTCCCTGAGTAATGCTGCATGCCAAACTTCTCCACAGACCAGGGAGATCCTAGACACTAGCCTGTGAACAATTGCTCCAAGGGAAGAGGAAGTCTGATCTGCTGGAGAAGCATTTGGATCTGTCATGTTCCTGGACTCCATGGGATTCTTTTTGAGCCTTTAGATTGGGAATTAAATCAAGAACACTAAAGCTTGAGTCCCTGTCTAGTATCAGGTCCAAAATTTAGAACAGTCTTCAAATATGTGAGGACTCAACTCTGAGTTAAGATTTTACCAGTAGTTCTTTGTTTGCCACCTCTACATTTAACGAATGCCTCTTCAGTTTCTGCAGTTCTGTAAATCCATGGATGATTTAACTTGAATAATGATTCTATTACCTGGTAGTTAAGAAGAACGACCTCGGATGGGATAGACTCAGTAAGGTTGAGTCTCCATCTCCCCTCCCAAGGATGTTTGTTGTCAGTTATTGCTGATCCATTGGGCTTCCATTGCCCTCAACCCCAGGTCCTTTATATTCCTGAAATATTTGAGTCCTTTATGTGATCTATTTCCGGGATGCTTATTTCCTTCAACCAATTAAATTTACAGTTACATTTGTTTATTGTTTAGTATAGTAAAGGAAATATTTTCTTCATGATTTTCTGGTTTTCTCTGATCTCTTTAAGCCATTGTTTGGTCCCATTAGGAGTTCAATTTCATTCTCTGATTTTTATCATGGCAGCGAGGTCCCTTTAGACTTGAAACAGGATTGAGTTTCATCCTACAGTATTTTGCATGTCTTGTAAAATGTCCATGTAGCTAACACAAGAATATAATGAACACGTGAGGACTCATGAAAGAATTGCTTGATGAAGAGACAATTTGAATGGTAGAATTTGAGAAAGTGGCTCTGCAGCCCTCTCTATTATCTAAACTAGGTCTTTTCCTCACATCCACTCCTTCAACAGCTACTGTGGCTCTCACAGAGAGCTTACATTGTGCATATGTGCTTTTAATGCTACTTAGGCTATTTTAAAAGTTAGAACACATGTGGTCTTTTCTTTCTTGATGAAGGGATTTTCTTCCAAAAAGTAAAGTAAGATGAAGCTCACTTTGGAACTTCTTTTAAATAAATTTATTTATTTTATTTTTGGCTGTGTTGGGTCTTCGTTGATGCGTGCAGGTTTTCTCTAGTTGCAGTAAGCGGGGGCTACTCTTCATCGCGGTTCACGGGCTTCTTGTTGCGGTGTCTTCTCTTGTTGCGGAGCACGGGCTCTAGGCGCATGGGCTTCAGTAGTTGTGACACGCGGGCTCAGTAGCTGTGGCTTGCGGGCTCTAGAGCACAGGCTCAGTAGTTGTGGCGCATGGGCTTAGTTGCTCCACGGCATGTGGGATCTTCCCAGACCAGGGCTCGAACCCATGTCCTCTGTGTTGGCAGGTGGATGCTTAAACACTGAGCCACCAGGGAAGCCCTGGAACTTTTTATAAATTGTGTCCCTTCCATAAGTCATATGAACTCAGAATGTGACCTTATTAGGAGATAGGGTCTTTTCAGAGGTAATCAAGTTAAAATGAGGTTCTTAGGGTGGGCCCTTATCGAATATGACTGGTTTTCTTATGAAAAGGGAAATTTGGACACAATACACATAGAGGGAAGTTGATGTGAAGAGACACAGGGAAAAGATGGTCATCTGCAAGCCATGGAGAGAGACCTGCACCAGAGCCTTTCTCACAGCCCTCAGAAGGAACCCATCCTGCCAACACCTTGATTTTGGACTTTCAGCCTCTAGGACCATGAGACAGTAAAGTTCTGTTGTTTAAGCCACCCAATTTGTAGTACTTTGTTATGGCACCCCTAGCAAACTAATACAGAGTCCAAATGTATTTAATTGCTTTCCTCTTTGCCTTTCATCCAGTACCTTTATTTTATTTTATTTTATTTTATTTTATTTTATTTTATTTTATTTATTTATTTTGCGGTATGTGGGCCTCTCACTGTTGTGGCCTCTCCTGTTGCGGAGCACAGGCTCCGGACGCGCAGGCTCAGCGGCCATGGCTCACGGGCCCAGCCACTCCGCGGCATGTGGGATCTTCCCAGACCGGGGCACAAACCCGTGTCCCCTGCATCGGCAGGCGGACTCTCAACCACTGCGCCACCAGGGAAGCCCTCATCCAGTACCTTTATTTTAAACACTGAAATGTTCATTGTGTTGGCCGCCTCCTTCTCTTCTTGAAGCTTCAGTTGTGAGATGCTAATTCTCTTGAAGCAGGCTGCAGTGCTTGGGGTCTGGCATCTACAACCTGAACTTAGATTTTTGATGTTGCAGCTCTGGATAGATTCCTCTGGAAGGTAATCATAATAATAGCTAGCACTAAATGAGCCCTTCCTATGTGGTAGCTCTTTTACAGACATCATCTGTCACAAAATTTCTAGGAGACAGGCACCAATATTAGCCTTACTATACAGATGAAGAAACAGAATCAGAGAGGTTAAGTAACTATCCCAAGGTCACACAGTGGTTGAACTGAGACTTGAACCCAATCAGTGTGACTGCAGAAACTATCTTTGCAGAAGTCAAGTAAGGTGTGATCCCTGACCAGAATGTATTCCAGAAAAATGAAATGCCTCAAATAGTAGAATGACTAAATAAGTTATGATGGTTTACCCATGCAATGAATATCAAGCAATAATAAAACATAATAATGAATTTATGAATATTTAATGGTATGGGAAAATGCTCACAATGTAATAGTAAATTAAAAAGTACTGCACAGTAAAATCCCAATTTTGTACTATAAAAAAAATAGATAATAGAAGGTCATTGCTGATTGTCTCTAGCAATTGGATGAAAGGTAATTTTAAATTTTTCTTTATGCTTCTCTGTATTTTTTTTTAATAAATTTATTTTATGTATTTATTTTTGGGTGTGTTGGGTCTTCGTTGCTGCATGCAGGCTTTCTCTAGTTGCGGTGAGCAGGGGCTACTCTTCGTTGCAGTGCGTGGGCTTCTCATTGCGGTGGCTTCTCGTTGCTGAGCACGGGCTCTAGGTGTGCGGGCTTCAGTAGTTGTGGCATGTGGGTTCAGTAGTTGTGGCTCATGGGCTCTAGAGCACAGGCTCAGTAGTTGTGGCGCACGGGCTTAGTTGCTCCGCGGCATATGGGATCTTTCCAGACCAGGGCTCAAACCCATGTCCCCTGCATTGGCAGGCGGATTCTTTTTATAAATTTATTTTTTTATTTTTGTCTGCGTTGGGTCCTTGTTGCTGCCTGTGAGCTTTCTCTAGTTGTGGAGAGCGGGGCCTACTCTTCGTTGTGGTGTGCAGGCTTGTCACTGCGGTGGCTTCTCTTGTTGTGGAGCACAGGCTCTAAGCGCACGGGCTCAGTAGTTGTGGCACACGGGCTCAGTAGTTGTGGCTCGCAGGCTCTAGAGTGCAGGCTCAATAGTTGTGGCGCATGAGCTTAGTTGCTCCGCGGCATGTAGGATCTTCCCAGACCAGGGCTCGAACCCGTGACCCCTGCATTGGCAGGCGGATTCTTAACCACTGCGCCACCAGGGAAGCCCTGCTTCTCTGTATTTTCTAAATTTTTTGAAGTGGCCATATGTTAAATTCCAAAAATTACTGTGTAATGAAGCATAAAAATTTCTAAATTTAATTTCTCCTAATTTCTAGCATTGAAGAAAAAGGAGTCTGTTTTTGTTTTGCCTGAGACAGTGATGCTCGCCTCTACACAGAGGTAGGTGGCCTCTTATCCAGCCCTTTGTCTGGGTTAGACTCCTTAGTTTTCATAAGAAAACATCAATTCTACCACCAGCTCACTGACACTGATAGATGTGTCCTTCATCGTCCTTATAGATTATCTATACTCCAGTATCTCTCCACAGAGCATAACCTTGAACTCTGCTAAAACAAAGAGCTTGACTATTTTATTATATATATTTACATATTACATTTATATGTATTATATATTATTATTATACCTGAATATATGTATATTCAGGTAAAACTACCAGATGGCCATATAGTCTGTTTCTCTGGGATGACATTTTACCACTGAATCTTACATCTGTATCCTACAGTCACATTGCTGAGCTCCTTACAAAATTACATTTACTGAGCTGAATTTAGCCATGAAACCATCAGCTTGCAATGGGGGATCTTGTAAGTAACAACCTTATGAAAACCATAATTGCATTAAATGTAGAAGTGCTGTTGAAACAGTTGTTCACCATATCTTACACTATAGAAGGGAATTTTTTCCAAGTCAAAAATCACCATGATATTTATAAGCAATGGGTTTGCTTTAATTTTATGGACACTGTAATTTGTATTATCAATTTAAAAATTACAGGCTACACACAACACACCTCTGTCTTAGCTGCCATAAAGCCCTGGGCCAAATATGTGGTGTTCCTCTAACAAAAGTCCAGATGTGTGTTTGTTGAATTGCTCTCTGATTTTCTTCTGGCACTGATTTCCTCCCTTTTTTTTTTCCCCCAATTTTTTATGCTCCTTCAAAACATATAAAGAGAGGGAGGGAAGAAATAAATAAACAATAAAAAGATAAATGGGGCTTCCCTGGTGGCATAGTGGTTGAGAGTCCACCTGCTGATGCAGGGGACACGGATTCGCGCCCCGGCCCAGGAAGATCCCACATGCCGCGGAGCGGCTGGGCCCGTGAGCCATGGCCACTGAGCCTGCGCGTCCAGAGCCTGTGCTCCGCGATGGAAGAGGCCACAACAGTGAGAGGCCCGCATACCGCAAAAAAAAAAAAAAGATAAATGAGTAAAAACAAATTTGTGATGGGAACTTATGGCTATGATTTCAAATTAGCACAATGATCAGAGTTTTCTTGCTTCATCTGCTTTTCTAGAACAATCTGCAGTGATTCAAGAGTTGCTGACATGATGAAAATATGACAAATGGAAGATTTTTCCCCATTATTTGTTTTAAAGAAGAATGACAGAGTCCAAGTCCCAGGTACGTGTACAGCTCTGACAAGATCCATTGTGACAAGGGAAACAACCTAAAATGAACTGTTTTCTCAGGAAACAGGCCAGCAGCTTTGGTCTCAAGTGGACAAATCAGAAAGGCAGGGAAGAGTGACTTTTTTCTTTGTTTCTTTGCAATTTTCCAAGGTCAAATTCTCCATTGCATCCACTTGTTTCACAAACTCCTTTACAAACTTTCAGCTTCAGAAAAGTGAAGACAGAGTCCAAAATTAGAACAAAGGAGTGCAAGCTCTGCCTTTCCCATAGCAGTGTCACTTGCCCAGAGCCCACCTGCTTCTGGTACCAATAAATTTACCTGTTCATACCTAAGAGAGCTTCTGCAGTTGCTTTCCCCATTATCTTGTTCTCACAGGATTTCCATCATCTGTTGTTTTTTCCATTCAATATTTAAGTACGGTGTTTCAACTTTCCTTGGAGATAGCACTTGATCTCTCTCTTTCCTGTAAAAAGCAGTGCGGCCTGTCTTAACATTCTTTCCAGAACAATTTTTCTCTCTAAGGTGCTGAGTCACTGAAGGGAGCAAGAGACATTCTCTGGGCAGCAGTAGTGAACTGGGCAGCAGTAGCCAACTGAGAAAACAGAATCATTTCCCAGGACTTAAAAGGTCGCTTTCAAGAGTGAGCAAATTCAGAAGGATTAGGAAAGGTGGGCAAGACGTTTGTGCAGGGTAAAAGGCACAAAGTCCTTTTCACACAGTTTGTGGAAGATCATATTTCATAAATGAAAAGCGTGCGAGTGGAAAATTCCCTTATTTAGCAGCAGGGAGATAGTGCATCAGCCCTGGGCTGGGACTGTAGAGAGTTTCTTGAGTTCTTATCCTTTCTTACTGGCCTCTGCCTTTCAGTTTTTCACCAGTTCAATGGGAAGATGACCTCTCCTCCTCCCATTAAGAGAAGGGTACCAACAGGATGAGTGTGTGAGAGTTCTGAGCTTTTGGACACCTGGATTTAGCTGTTGATCTTCACATATCCCATGCTTCAAAATCAGTCTAGGTACATTTGAACTTTCTATTCTATATTTCCCAGAGGCTACTGAATTAAAATAAACTTTTTAAGAAAAAGAATGAAGTAGGAAGGATATACAGGAAAAAGTTTGACGCTATAAGCTTTTAAAAATGGATATTGGTGGCAACTTCTTGTGAATCAACAACATTGCAAAATAAAAACAGTTTTAAAATGAGTATTGGTCCTACCGAAACACAGGGTGGCTTCCCATAAAGTAATGTGTCTGATACTTCAACAGCTTCCTCTACAAACCCTTCCCATATCCAAATCATCATGCCAGCTACCATTTGAGTAGCATGGTCTCATTATAAATATATTATTATCTTACCCATCCTGGTTAGAACCATTTGAGGTAGATATAATTATCCCATATTTCCAATAAGAAAACTGAGGCTCAAAAAAGGTAAGTTAGCTAAGATTATAAGACAGTACAAAACAGATGTCTGGTGTACCAGAACTCAAAGCCACTCTGCTTCCACTGTTTGGCTGACCAGTCTGCTACACTGACCTCTATCTAACTTCCTATTCTCAGTAACTCTATGGAGAAGGTGTAAAGTTTGGAGTTGTATTCTTTAATCATTCACTGTGTAATTTTGGTCATGGTACACAGTTGTCCAGGCCTTAATTTCCTCAGCTCTAAAATTTGTATAACAATGCCTACCTACTGTGTTAAAGCCATTAAATGAGATAATGTATGTAAAACATGGGGCACAATGTGGCTCATACTAGGTGTTCAAGTATCAAAACATGACTTATACTGAAATACACTGATACTGAACTTTTTTATATGTGCTATAGTTCCCCCACACAAAAAAATCTATGGCTTATACACCTTTTGTATCCTCCTTGTGTGAGTTAGAATGTTATTGATTACATGTTCTGGAAACTAAATTTATATTAAACAGGAAGGAAATCAATTACCTCACACAGGATGGTCAGGGCAGGCTTGAAGGGTGGTTGATTGAACAATCGACAATGTCATAAAGAGCTAGAATCTTTTTCTTTGCTCCACCATGGACAGGATCTGCTTCACCCTAAGGCTTGTTACCCTCACTGGTGAAGAGGGCTGTGGTCGCCTACAATACCCAGCAGTAATCGCACTTCATTTATATGATCTGAGAGGAGAGGAAGGCTAACTCCCTGTGGTTCAACTATAGTCAATCAGCTAATCTCTCCTTGCATCTGCTTGCATCTTGACCCATGTTGTCTTCAGCTTGCCCACCCTGAACCATTCATTGGTAAAGAGAGAGA
Organism: Leucopleurus acutus; assembly: GCF_964270905.1. Classification (NCBI taxonomy): domain Eukaryota; kingdom Metazoa; phylum Chordata; class Mammalia; order Artiodactyla; family Delphinidae; genus Leucopleurus; species Leucopleurus acutus. The sequence goes on along the minus strand of NC_139149.1, from coordinate 65,120,574 downwards.
AATTTTCAGGATTGATTTGATTAATCATCTGAAGGGAAGTAGAATTTGTCCACTACCCTCCTCAAAGCTTTATATTGTAAGGCTCAGTTACCACTTCTTAAATGGATGAATGAGAGAGCAAGCTAATCTGTGACTACAGGTGGAAATCCTAGTGATATCCAGAAAAGAGATTGTGAATTGTCACAGAAATCAACTAAGTCTGTTTGACTTCAGAGCCCACAATGCCTCCATGCCATTGGTTGTGCAGAAAGGAGTGGTAAGAGTAAATTCTCTCACACATACTTTTGCCTTAGACAAATTCTGTAGTGACACTGATTCACTTAGATCTATAAATACACTTCTCAAGGACAGGTGACATGAACATGCAGAAGAAAAGCAAGACCCTAAACACATTATCTACAGCTGGTTCCCCAAGAGATGATTTAGGTGGTGCACATCCACTGCATTAAATAACTTTGAATTACTGAGGACTTAATCTTTATTCTGCTCCTTTTCAAACCTCCTGATAGTATCAGAGCAAGCGCCAGTTTAGTGCTGAGTCTTTAACACTCTCTAACATACGTAAATCTCCCTTTTTTAAAAAAATAGATCTTTATTGGAGTATAATTGCTTCACAGTACTGTGTTAGTTTCTGTTGTACACCAAAGTGAATCAGCTATATGCATACATATATCCCCACATCCCCTCCCTCTTGAGCCTCCCTCCCACCCTCCCTATCCCACCCCTCCAGGTCATCGCAAAGCACCGAGCTGATCTCCCTGTGCTATGCTGTTGCTTCCCACTAGCTATCTATTTTACATTTGGTAGTGTATATATGTCGATGCTACTCTCACTTTGCCCCAGCTTCCCCCTCCCACCCCGTGTCCTCAGGTCCATTCTCTGTGTCTACATCTTTATTCCTGCCCTGCAACTAGATTCATCAGTACCATTTTGTTTTTGTTTTAGATTCCATATATATGCGTTAGCATACGGTATTTGTTTTTGTCTTTCTGACTTACTTCACTCTGTATGACAAACTCTAGGTCCATCCTGTAAATCTCCCTTTAACAAAGACTTAGGCTTGGAGATTTGAAGGACATCTACCTGGACTTTTAAACATTGTTTTGTTTTCCTTTCAATTAGTTTTACAGTTACCTTGTATTTGTGATAAACAATATTGGTCCTTCCATTTGAGGTAATGCTTATGAGGTAATGATATAAAATTTCCTTTGAAAATATCTATTTAAGGAAAAGAAAGTCAAGTAAAATAGTAATAAGTTTGGAGAAGGGATTATACGTAGATGTTAAAAATTATGAGGTAACATGTAATGGTATGTGAATATGGAAAAAATGTGAAACTGTTATGAGAAGACTAAAGTTTGAAAAGCGTTTGCCTGGAGTAACTACAGAATGATTGCAAGAATAATTTAAATTCAAGAATAAAGAAAATGCTAGCGCAGAGGGTAATTACTTCAGGTGCCACAAGAGGGCAGCGGATCAGTGACTGTGAAGCCAATTTGGTTGGTACAGGTCTTCCTTACCCAAGCCCTTGTTCCTCAATGCGTGGTCCACAGCCCAGCAGCATTAATCTCACCTGAGAGCTTGTTAGAAAGGTAGAGTCTCTGGCCTCATCCCTGACCTTCTGAATCAGAATCTGTATTCTAATGAGATTCCCTAAATAATTCTTATGCACGTTAGCATTTGAGAAGCACTGACTTAGGCTCAGAGCTTTGGGGTCTCCTTTGGCTACTCTTCCCTCTCTGAGAACAGGGCCAACATGTTATAATTTTGAAGAAGTATATTTGCCATAGATTCTACTACTACTTAGTCATACTACTTAGGTTTGAATCCCAGTTCCTCCTCTAACAGTAGGACTTGGGTAAAAAACTGCATTTCCAACACTTAAAGCATTGCTTTAATAAGCAGATGCTCGACAAATGTATAGTTAAATGAATAAACCATTCAGACAGAGAAATCATATTTCCTAACAGTGTTTCTGTGTTCTTGCCATCCTTTATTTTGTCAGTTTGATGGAAGATGAGGGTTTATTTGTGCCTTTTAGTATCAACTGCTTTAAATCTTTTTGTAACAAGACAGGAAATAAATGTTCCCACGTGTACACATACCTGTTCAAATGTTTCTGACACATTCAGGTGAACTTTTCCAGGGCCTTCCTCCATATTCTAGTGTCTGCTTCTACTAATATAAGACTCTGGGTGTGCAAGCCATGTACAGGTTGAGACAGAGTTTGAGCAAGAAAGTGTTCACATTCTGATCATTTCATTGGTTTCAGAACATCTAGGACTTAGGGAAATCAAGGTAAAAGAATAAAACCCACTTGTGTTTCCTTGCCTAAAAATAAATAGGTTATTCCAGACAAATATTAAAAATGACTTGTATACTTCAGGAAGTAGAGCCAACACCAAAAAGAATACTCCAGTGTTTTCCCTTTTAATAGGTACAAGTGCAGGATATTGAGAAAGCAATAGAATGCTCCAAAAAGTCTAAAATATAAGGCCTCCTGCCTCTGTAGGCTTTGTGTGCTTTCCAATCATTCACCCGCTGCAAATCAATTTACAGTTGAATGGTTTCTCCATTAGTTCTGGTGCCAGAATATATTGAGAGGAAAGAAGAGTCTAATTGATGGGGTTACTCCTGGGCTGCGGTGAATCTCCCAGGCTCCATCCTTGAAATCTTACAGGGTAGCTGGCCAGCAACTCAAGAAGGAGGTTTTCATAACTGCAGCTATAAAACCAGTGCATAAAACTCTCCCTACCATTAAAGCCTAAGTAGTGGGATACCCCTTCCTCCTTTCTAAAGATGCAACCTTGTGATTTTTCTTTCATTTCATTTTTACATCCATTCATTCTTTCATTCATGCATTCAACAAATATTTTTGACTACCTTCTAAATGCTAGGGATCTAGAAGAAAAATGACAAACAAGGTCTCTGCTCTGGGGAAACTGACTTTTAGAATGTTAAAGTGGAGAGAGACAGCAGCCAAAGAAATAAAGATTACTTCTATTATAGAAGAAGGAAGAACAGGATAATGTGATTATGCATGTGGAACATGTGCACACTTAGAATGAACCATCAGGCAAAGGCTCTCTGAGAATATGACATTTGCTCCAAGACCCAAGTGGGCATTAGCCGAGCAAGCCTTACTGGAAGAGACTTCCAGTAGAGGACAGCTACAAAAAATCCCCAAGGCAAGAAGATCAAGTTTGGCATGTTTAAGGAACAAAAAGAATATCAGTGTGTCTGTATCAAATTGATCAAGGTTGAGAGTGGTATGTATAAAAATATACTGGCAAAAGTTCAGTGAATAGATATATTTCTCTGTGGTGGAGGGCACGGGGAAGGTGGAGAGGACATGAGAGCACAGTGTAATGAGCCCAGAAGCCCCAAGCTCTGCTGTGATTCCACTTGTTCGTACTGTCTACGGTTAATCAGTGATTGTAGGGAAAGAAAGATGCTTTGCATTATTGGGGCTGGGTTGACTTGAGTTTTGTTGATGGTCAGAAGTGGACCTATTGGAATGGTCTTCACCATGAGCAGAGATGGTATCTGATCATATCAATTTATGTTGTTAGGTTGCACACTGAGTTATTTTGGAAGCTACCCAATCAGCTTGAAGAGAAAATTACAGTGTAAAAATCCAACCCACTCATGAAAAGTTTTAGATATTAAAAATTTTAGAGCTATCAGTAACTGTTATAATTAGCTCCTGCTGAAAATCTGTATTTTTTTCAGAGCGTCATTACTCTTCATAATTATTTCTATAATTTCCCTATAGAATATGATCCATTTTATCTGAACTGCTAAAATCAAACACCAGTAGCTGATCACTGTCTGTCTGTAATTTGCATTTCTCTTTATCCAAGAAAATATTAGCTCTTATTAGCCAGATAGAGATCTATTATGAATGTCAATGTAACTCAATTAAAGCATAATATTAATTATAATACTATCTTCCAGACTCAAATACTTCCCCAGTGATGTTTACTTGCCTAGAATTTCACTGATGAAATGCAAAAATAAGTCGGATAAAGGCATTTTTGGTGAGTAGAGAGATTTAACCAAAGCCTTTCTTAATGAGAAAATAATGTAATAGAAAGAGTAGAAAGAATTGTATCTGCTAAATTATATCCAAAAGAGTATCACAATAAAATAAGTTGCTTTACTGACTTTATACCTAAACATTAAGTAATATTTATTAAACTTCTGCATTTTATTGCACTGTGTCGTAAGCGTTAGTCAACAAGACACAGCTCATATCCTCTGCTAGATTTCACATACTTTATTCATTTTTATTTAAAATGCCCACACAATTTTAGGCATTAGAAAAAGCTCAGCCATAATCACCATGTTTGCCTAATTTTAATATATGTAAGTAATAGCATAAAAAAACTGAAGTACATTCTGTATTAATGAGGGTGAGTGCAACTTCTTTGAGGAAAATTGTCCTTTTCTGTGCAGAAATATTTTACTGGATCTCTGGTTAGGCAAGGTAAGGGCCACACCTTGGTGCTGAAGTGGTGTTTTTGAGGTTGGGAGAATATTAGGGCAGTGAGATGTTATGGAGAGATAATAATTCTCTCCGTGAGTAACTGTCTTCCACAAATGTGGAAATTTTTATAATAACTAATTTGGAACTTCCTGGTTGGGGTTGTAGTTGTCCTAGAAACAGAGTTGTCATCCTGAAACTAAAGAGGGAAAGGGAGTACTTAGATTATGAGAGCGGCCCCAGCCACGAGAGAAAAGGTGACAAGACAACGCCAGGAAAAGAATCATTTCCTGGCCATCCTCAGAGCAGTTGGAAAGCACATGGCATTTCTAGCAGTCTCCCAGGATGAGGGCCAGAATTACGGAGAAGTTTGTGTGTACTCAGTTTGTACCTTAAATTAGGTCAGCTGAAATGCTTTTGGATGCAGGTAGCAAAAAACTGAACCCAAACTGAATTAAAGAGTAAATGAGAATTTGGGGCTCAAAGGGCTAAATATTTGTCGAGAGACTGTGTGTGGGTTGAAGCGAGATTCAAGGTGCAGGAACCTGTGAGAAATGGCTCTTTGAGTCTCCCTTCCCTCATCCATCAGCTTTGCCCTCAGGTTGGCTTTGCCCTCAGGTTGGCTTCGCCAGGTGGCTGCCAGCCTCAGCTGCTGTTCCTCATATACATCCGAGGTAAGAGAAGAGGCAGGCTTCCCCAACCACTTAACAAGGGAAAGTTCACGTGTTGATTGCCTAGGCCTGAGTTACCTGAACTAATAAAGGTGTCAAGGGTACAGGATTACTCCGATTAGTTTAACTATACCAGGTCTAAACCCCGGACCTGGAAATGGCGTCATACCTACTCCGACAGGATAGCATGAGGGAGCCAGGGAGGATGTTTGGGAGATGACTTTGATATCCTTTATAAAATCTAACAAACTTTCTGAGCTTTGACATCTAGAAGAGTTTGGGGAATGAGTTTTAGATCCACTAAAATTTCAGTGAATACTCAAGAAAATTTCATTTTGATTCTCTTTCCATAGCTGGTACATAATAAAATCATCTTAAATTTAACAATTCCATTTTCTCGGAGTTAAACAATACCCATTTAAGCTATAGTATTTTTTAGTGAAGCCTGCCATATTTAGAACTGAGCATTAATGAGCAATTTGAAAGCGTTTAAGAACCAACCAACTCAAGAATTCTCATGAAGACAGAAGGTGGGTACTGGAAGAGCTTGATAGTCTTGAGACAGCACAGGGGGCTGGTTTCTCATCCCCACAGACAGAAGCACGCTGCCCACATATAATACCAGCTGTGCAGCCTGAAAAGGGAGCCCAGCTGTGCAGCTCCAAAGGATTTTCCAGGACTCCCTTAGGGCATCCTGCGCCAGTATGTGGGGCTCTCCCAATAAATACCAAAAGTCTGAGCAGCAAGAATTCCTGCCAGCAGCGCACAGCTGAAGTGATGCTTCAAGCAGCAAGCAATATTTTCCAGATGTAGAGATTCAGTGTGCTGAGAGATTTGCATGGGGACTACAGGGTAGCTGTTGATTGCTGCTGACTGAAGAGAGTACGTTTGTGGCTGGTGCCCTTCTAGACATGAATTAGAGAATTTAGTTTGTGCTTGCTTTAGCACAGTGAAGAAAGAACATGAAGGTGAAGGTTTTAAAACTCAGGAGACCCTGGACTCGACCACAGGCTGAAATCGAGAGTACTTTACTTTCTTCTTGAATGATCTCCTTTTGACTTACACTAAAATCTGTCTGTCAAATGCTTCCCTTCTAAAGGCTTTCATGAACTACACTTGGTAGAACTTTATTTATTGTCTATTTAGCAAGGTCTTCAAGATTTAATACATGAATATTTGCATTTTAAAGAATGTTAACTCCCTTGATTATGAACTCAGCCAGGAAAACAGAACAAAGTTGGGTGGCAAATGCATTATGTATGTGAGTTTGTTTTTAATTGATTGATTTGAATAATTTTCGTCCTGCTGGCTTGGATTGACAGCATATGTTGTTCTGTAGCTGCTGCTGCAGACTGTATTAGCCTTTTCTGAAGGAGGGCAGTTTTTCACCTGGCACACTGACCTTGAACAGGAGAAGAGCAGACTGTGGGCTGTAAACTCATCTCAGCTGTTGCAAAGATTCTGCCTCGCAGGTGCTACAATCCCTACCCCTATACCTCACAGCTTAGAAGAATTCATTTCAGGAGTTGCCTCCTAAAATGTAAATATTACTGGGAAAATCCTTATATTTAGCCAACTCACATCTGGTTTCTCCTTGAGTTTAATTTTTTGTCGTACATTCCAGCTGGGGTGGTACCTAAGATTTTTTCCCCTATATTATCTGAATTCTTTATATTTGGGCTGTTCCTCCTTCCTATAGACGTTGCTATAAAATTACAACACACACACACACACACACACACACACACACACACACCTGTTTATGCAATCATCCCCTGAAGCATGTGCCACAAATCACCATTTTATATGGATGTAATTATAAACTCATTGGTAATATTCATGCATTTTAGCCCTCCTGAGCTCAGTGTCACATCCTATTCTTGGTATTCTATTTTGCCATTTTCTAACAACAGCAACAAAATGTTAACCTGTTGCTAGGTAACCTGGGCAATTTTGTATGTAGCCCTCTACTTTCTTCACTCTTCTGGCCTCCTTCTTGTGGTCTAAATATTGCTTTTCTTCTGAAGACTTTTTCCCCATTCATGGCAGCCATTGTCATCGGATAACTGTCATCCTATTATTGTCGCTATTGAATTCAGTGATGAGAAGCCACCATTTGCTCATCCTTCCACAGAATAGAAAATTGACGTGTTTTTACGATGCATCTGTGTGCTTTCAGTGAAAGAGTTCCTCTCTTAGAGGTCACATTATGAAAGAAGGCTTTCAACGCTTGACAACGCTCCCTCTCTAATTTGTCTCCTCTTTCTAACCCCTATCATAATCCCTTTCTTTCAAGAAGTAGGTTTGTGGCTGTAGTATTGTCATGTTTTGTGTATGATGATTAAATTCCGACAGAAAGTAAAGTTACTTTGTAGATGCTTCACCGTGAATGATGCTCAGTCTGTGAACTGGTAAACATCAGCAACAATAAAAACGACAATAATTACGACTTTAGCTATGGGCCTATTGTGCGCCAGGCACTGCTAAGTGATTTATATACATTATGTCATTAAATCTTCATAAACTCTATGGGACACTGCCACTTCCGTTTTATAGAATCATACGCTCAGTGTGTAGCCAAACCAAGGTTTCTTCATCTATGATGTTGTTAATTATAAGAAGTAACATCAATTTAACAACAGCTTAAATGTAAATGTTAATCAGAAGATGAATCTTGAATTCAGAAATATTAAACTATGGAAAAACATGCACATTAGAACCAAGAAAATACTATATATATATATAAATGTATATAACCTACTACCATTCTCTTGCTTACAAATTGGAATTTTTTCCTTAATTATTGCTCCAAGTAAATAATGTAACAGTGTCATCTAATTTCATTGTTTCCCTCCTCCACGCCCCAGCCCCCATTTCCCTACTACTGTTTGATGGGGCTCTTTTTTTAACTATTATTTAATTTGTGAAGAGGTGCCTTTGCAATTAGTAAACCTGGAGTCAAAACCTGCCTCCATCACTTGCCCGATAAATCATTGTAAGCAAGACCATTCTCTGACCTCACTTCTCTGGATATATTTTGTTTACCCTTATCAAATTTTTGATAGACAGATTTATATAACTGTGTAAGTCCCCCGTGAGCCGTGACGTCTTTAATAACAAAGTCTGTCTTTTGTTGATCCAGGTATTTCTCTATAGTACCTTGGTACCTTGCACATACTGAAGTAGGTGTTCAATAAATATTTATTTAATCATATTTATTAATACACTTTTTTTCCCCATATGGTTAGCCACAGTGTGCTGGTATTATGAGAACCAATCAAGTAATTTGGGAAGAACTTTCCATCTCTTCCCTAAGAAACATCACCTCAGAGCTGTGTTTTCACTTGTTCCTTGAGGATTTGCTTCAAGAAGCCAAGACCCTGCCCTTTCTGAAACAAAGCTCTACCCTCTCAAAAGTTGGATTTGTGCCTTCTTCCCTGAAGAAGAGAGAAGGCACAAATCAATGACGTAGGGAAAGGTTGAGCACAAAGTTAATGTTACTAGGCTTGAAGACTTGGTAATCTTTAGTAAACTGACTCTTTAAAAAGTTTCATGAAATGAATAGAACAAATTTTCTGAGTTCTAGAGATGAATTGAAACTTTATTCATCATACATGGCATAATAACACATGCACTTTTATAATCTCCCTGTTTTAAGAAAATAGCCAGTTTAAGTGCATAAGTTAAGCCATAAAATTGTGGTAGGGGACATCTATTTCCTAAATGATTTTACTTAGCTAACAGTGAAATAAACAGGTTAGCTTAATTGTGGCATTATTGTTTTGCAAAGTATGCTGAACTCTTCATAAATGCATAGGTGTCAATGAGCTAGAAGAAGGGAAGAGATAGGAGATAAGCCTCTAATTTAATTAGGCGATTACTCATTTAATTTCCTCTGTCTTTTCTTTGTTTTCTATTACATTTCATCTCAGAGCCGTTTTACATAAAATAAACCAAATTAAACTGAAAGGGAAAGGTAGAGAGATATCCTGATTGACAAGCTGGGGGAAAAGCTTTACATGGAATCAGCATTAAAATAAAGACAAACTAGAAAAAGAGCCTGAACATCAAATATTTGTTTAAATTTTGGGCTTACATTGGATTTCATTCAAGATTTTGAATCTTGGGTTTAGTGGAACAAATCATTGATGTTTAGGTTGTACACTGCTGGATAATAGGAATGTGCATTTTCCCTGTTTTGATTTATAGGTTTCCCATTACTTATTTGATAATTAACCTCTGGTATCATGCTATTTCAACCATATCAAAGTTCACAAATTCCAAACATTACTAGGATGTAGAATTTCCTCCAAGGGCTATTACTTATCTATTCCCATAGCAGACATTTTCTTTTATCAAACCAATGTTTTACATATTTTGGGGGTTGTAAAATCAGTTTTTTCCTTCCATTTTCAGGAATCATGTTTACATCGTAAACTCCAGACTCCATTTCAGCGTGCTGGTAACGCCATTAGACTCAGGTTGGTAAATACATATGTGGGTGCAATCATTCCCGAACTCCACACCCAAGGCAAGCATCACTCATCGATTCTTCCTGTTTAGCCTGTATTTAAACTTGGAATTCAATGCCACATACCAGACATCCGCTACTAAAGCAATCTCAGCATAAAACCTTTTTGCCAATCTACACTAGATATTAATCTATCCCCTTCCTTTTCTTTAATTATTGTAAGTATTGTGCTCTTAACTAAATTGTTCCAGGATTCCTTCTCTACCTGATCAAATGTTCTCCTGCCTTAATATATTTTTCTCTTGAATTACAAAGTAATATTCTTTCACTAGGACAAAGAGGATTCCTTCATGGAGGAAAAAGCCCTTCCAACAGGAATTCCAATCTTGAGGTTTGCTTTGCACTTTGTCTGATAGGAATGGGCGAAATATTAATCTAGGAACTTTGTAAGTGAAGACATGGAATCAGAATTACAAGGTAAACATGCAGTCTTAGATCTTTATATCTTTTGTGTGTACCTGCTTCATGCATTCTTAGGACATTTTAAAATCAATCGAATCATTGTCCCTCTGATGTTTTTATAATGTGCTCATTTGCTTCAAGTCACAAAGTGGAAACTTCTTCAGAGTTTGTTCAGAAACAATGCAGAGCACATCAATTTTCACTCACAATAATTGTGGTGGGAAAAGGACAGATATTCTAGCACTTAATTAGGAGTTATATCTCTATGTGTTCTTTTCCTCTAGATCAATTTTATCAAAGTTCTAACTAATTTTATTAGTGTAGGCAAAGTTGAGCAGATCCTGCTGGCGTTGTTAGAAGATAAAGGGCCTAGCACACCTTCACTGTAGTAGATTATTTATTTCTTTTTTTATTTTTATTAGGTACAGTTGATTTACAATATTATATAAGTTTCAGGTGTACACCATGGTGATTCACAATTTTTAAATGTTATAGTCCATTTATAGTTATTATAAAATGTTGGCTATATTCCCTGTGCTGTACAATATACCCTTGTAGCTTATTTACTTTATACATAGTAGTTTGTACCTCTTAATCCCCTACTCATCTTGCCCCTCCCCCCTTCCCTCTGCCCACTGGTAACCACTAGTTTGTTCTCTGTATTAGTGAGTCTGTTTCCTTTTTGTTATATTCACTAGTTTGTTGTATTGTTTAGATTCCACATATAAGTGATATCATACAGTATTTGTCTTCCTCTGACTTACTTCACTCAACGTAATACCCACTAAGTCCATTTATGTTGCTGCAAATGTCAAAATTTCATTCTTTTTTCATGGCTAAGTCATATTCCACTGTATATACATACTACATCTTCTTGATCCATTCATCTGTTGATGGACACTTAGGTTACTTCCATGTCTTGCTATTGTAAATAATGCTGCTATGAACGGTGAGGTGCATATACCTTTTCAAATTAGTGTTTTCATTTTCTTTGGATATATACCCAGTAGTGGAATTGCTGTATCATATGGTAGTTCTATTTTTAGTTTTCTGAGGAACTTTCATACTGTTTTCCATAGTGGCTGCACCAATTTACATTCCCATCAACAGTGTACAAGGGTTCCCTTTTCTCTGCATCCTTGCCAACATTTATTATTTGTGGTCTTTTTTTTTTTTTTTTTTTTTTCGGTACACGGACCTCTCACTGCTGTGGCCTCTCCCGCTGCGGAGCACAGGCTCCGGACGCGCAGGCTCAGCGGCCATGGCTCACGGGCCCAGCCGCTCTGGGGCATGTGGGATCTTCCCGGACCAGGGCACGAACGCGTGTCCCCTGCTTCGTCAGGCGGACTCTTCAACCACTGCACCACCAGGGAAGCCCCAATTTGTGGTCTTTTTGATGATAGCCATTCTGACAGGTGTGAGGTGCTATCCCAATGTGTTTTTTTTTTAAATTAATTTTACATCTTTATTGGAGTATAATTGCTTTACAATGGTGTATTAGTTTCTGCTTATAACAAAGTGAATCAGTTATACATATACATATGTTCCCATATCTCTTCCCTCTTGTGTCTCCCTCCGTCCCACCCTCCCTATCCCACCCCTCTAGGTGGTCACAAAGCACCAAGCTGATCTCCCTGTGCTATGCGGCTCCCAATGTGTTTTGATTTGCATTTCTCTGATGATGAGTGATGTTGAGCCTCTTTTCATGTGCCTGTTAGTCATTTGTATGTCTTCTTTGGAAAAATGTCTATTCAGGAGAGCTTCTGGGTTGGTGAACACATGGAAATTAGTGGAGAGTGGTGACCTGGGGAGAGACCATCAAAGATCTGTGCCCTTTCCTCATGCTTTGCCCTATGCATCTCTTCCATCTGGCTGTTTCTGAGTTATCCTAGCTCTTCCCTTACCTCTTTTTAACAGTTCCTCAGAGCTATCTGAGAGGCTGATTCCTGGCTATAGTCCTCAGTAAGGTTCCCTAATAAAACAGAACTCTAAAAAAAAAAAAGAAAGAAAGAACAAAAGAAAAGAAAAGAAAAATGCCTATTCAGATCTTCTGCCCATATTTTAACTGGGCTTTTTTTTTGATGTTTAATTGTATGAGCTGTTTATATATTTTGGATATTAACCCCTTGTTGGTCATATCATTTGCAAGTATTTTCTCCCATTCAGTAGGTTGTCTTTTCATTTTGTCAGTGGTTTCCTTTGCTGTGCAAAAGCTTTTAACTTGGTATCATTTGTTTACTTTTGTTTTCTTTGTCTTAGGAGACCAATCCAAAAAAATATTGCTACAATTTATGTCAAAGAGTGTTCCGCCTATGTTTTCTTCTGGGAGTTTTATGGTTTCCTGTCTTATATTTAGGTCTTTAATCCAATTTGAGTTTATTTTGTATATGGTGTTAAAGAATGTTCTAATTTCATTCTTTTACATATAGCTGTCCAGTTGTCCCAGCACCATTTATTGAAGAGATTGTCTTTTCTCCATTCTGTATTTTTACCTCCTTTATTGTAGATTAATTGACCATAAGTGTGTGAGTTTATTTCTGAGCTCTCTATTCTGTGTGGTAGATTTTTAATAAGCATTTGCTGATTAGTTTTATGGTAGTGATAGAAAACTGATATCTCCAGACATACCTCAGTAATATGTGGTGCAAAAATAGTGCTTTGAGCTCCCTATCACCACCCACATGGTAAGAAGATCTCTCCTATAACTCTGTCTGGTTAGAAATATAAATATGAAGTTCAGATAAAATATGAGAGCTGAAAATATAGCTTGATCACCTTCACATCCCTACTGGAACTATGGATCATATCTACAGGTGTTATGCAAAGATATAGTATGGATAAGATTTCCTAGAAAGAGAGAGTTAAACATTAGAAAAAGGCAACGATGTCATCCCAGAGTGAAACACTTTTTAAGGGGTAGGTCAGCTCAGAGAAGGAGTCTGAGAAGTGGTCTGAGAGGTAGGAAGAAAAGCAGGAGGTAATGGTAACAGGGGACTCAAGGGAAAACAGAGTTCCAAGAAGGAGGAAGGGTGCTTACCTTATCAAAGGATTTTTTGGATAGAAAATTTAATGTATAGTAGGTTCAAGTTGAGACTACAAAGAAAGGAAGTACCAAAGAAAATAACGGGAAGCTTATAGTTAGGGTTGTGGGAAGTTGATAAATTATTTACCGTGTCACTTCCTTTTTCATGAGAAATTGAAGGTAAAATCGTTTAATAAATATACTTGGGGTAAATTTGAAAGTTTGGCCCAGCTGCTGTGCAGATGGAAAAAAGAGACAAGTATGAATAAACAGAAATATTTTAGAGAGCTTTGAGAACCCAGGTGAGGCTAGAAGATACAAATTGTAGTGGCACCAAATTATGTCACTGTACAGGTTCCTCTAGCAGCTCAGGGGCACCGTAGCAGCAGGGAAAGATTAGAATGAATTCATCCTTACTTACAACACGATGACTTCAAAAAAATGAATAGGAAACAAATAATAGCCAAAGTTGGACTTGAAATCCTGTTCAAAAATATCAAAGAAATATGGAATATTTTTTTTCCTTATTTTTTTGGCTGCATTGGGTCTTAGTTGCGTCACACGGGATCTTCATTGAGGCATGTAGGATCTTTCGTTACAGTGCACGGTCTCTTTGTTGCAGCACTCAGGCTTTTCTCTAGTTGTGGCATGAGGGTTTTCTCTTCTCTGGTTGTGGTACGTGAGCTTCAGGGAGCATGGTCTCTGTAGTTGCGGTGCGCGGGCTCCAGAGCATGGGCTCTGTAGTTTGCAGCACGCGGGCTCTCTAGTTGAGACACGCGCGCTCAGTATTTGTGGCATGCAGGCTTAGTTGCCCCGCGGCATGTGGGATCATAGTTCCCAGACAAGAGATTGAACCCACGTCCCCTGCATTGGAAGGCGGATTCTTTATCACTGGACCACCAGAGAAGTCCCTGGAGTATATTTTAAAGCTTGAACTGGAAGTCAGATAATCTGGATTCTATCACTAGCTCAGCCACTAACTAGCTTTGTGACTAGGTTAAGTGACCAGTTTATCTGTCCTTCACCTTTCTGGAACTTAAAACATCTATGAAATAAAAAAGTAGAAATGGTTCATTTTAAAGTCTCTTAGAGCTCTAAAATCTGAGGTCTATGAGTCTATCTTTGTGATATTCACTTATTTATTTAACAACTCTTTATTGATTATTAGTATGTGCCAACCACTGTTTAAGACATGAATTATAATAATGAACTCCTGAGTTCCTTTTTTACATTCTACAGAGAGAAATCAACAGTAAACAAGTTAAATGTATATAAAATTTAAAATAGTAACAGATGAGATGAAAGGACAAAAACCCTAAAATACAGTTGACCCTTAAACAACCAGGGGATTAGGGATGCTGGCCTCCACACAGTTGAAAATCTGCATATAACTTATAGTCGGCCCTCTGGATCCATGGTTCCTTTGTATCCTGGGTTCCTCTGCATCCACAGATTCAACCAACCAGGGATCGTGTGGTACTGTAGTATTTATTGTTGAAAAAAACCTGTGTATAAGTGGACCCACACAATTCCAACTCATGTTGTTCAGGGTCAACTGTAATGTTATAGGAAAGGACTAAAGAGAAGGTACTCTTAGAGAAATAAGGGAAGAACTCTTTTAGGCAATGACATCTGAGCTGTTATATCAATGAAAATGAAAACCAAGAGCCAGCCATGCAAATATTTAAGGGAATAAACACTCCAGGCTGAAGAAACAGCTAGTACACAAGCCCTGGGAGAACCGAGTTTAGTATGTTTGGAGAACAAGAAGGCCAAGAGTGTTTCACCTCTGTGATATCCTTCCCCTGAATTCATATAACTCCAGTATAATCATGAGCAAACATGAAACAAATCCAAACTGAGAGGCATGGGTCATTCCACCAAACACCTGACCAGCATTATTCAAAAGTGTCAAAGTCATAAAAAGTAAGACAAGACTGAGAAAATATGATAGATTTGAGGAGACTGAGGTGCTGTGATGACTAAATACAAGATGGTATTCTGGACTGGAACCTGGAACAGAAAAAAAGACAGTTGTGGGAAAACCGGTGAAATCTAAATAAAGTCTGCAGTTTAGTTAATAGCCTTGTACCAGTGTTAATTTCTTAGTTTTGATAAATGTATTAGGGTTATGGATAAGATGCTGACGTTACAGAAAGCTGAGTGAAGGGTGTAGAGGAACTCCCTGTACTCTTTCTGCAACTCATCTGTAAATAAAAAATTATTTCAAAATAAGTTTTAAAAAGTTGACTTGCAACTTATTTCTTGATAATAAGGCATAGAGGATTAAAATATGTCAAGTATGATCCACAGTTCAAAAAACTAATAAAAATTTGAACTTTTCAATGAAAAAACAATTGCTTGGATTGATAGGTATGGAAGCAGGAAGACCAGTTAGATTATTCCATATCCCATGTAAAAAGTGAGATGGCTTGAATAGTATGGTCACAGTGAAAATGAAGTGATGTCAATGAATTTGGGATATATTTTGGAGGTAGAGCTGACAGGACTAGATGAATGATTAGGTGGCCAGGGGCAGGAGTGAGGATGGTAGGAATGAGAGAAAGAAAAATATCAAGAATTATGCCCGGATTTTTTAACTTAGCAATCAGAGTTTGCAGGTGTCCTTTTCTAAGATAGGGACGTCTACATGAGGAACAGCTTTCCTGGAAGTGGTGATGGAGGATTGTTTCCAGAATTCTTTTTAGGCATGTTGAGTTTAGTGTACTTATTGACACCCCAGGGGAGATAGCAGGTGTGCAGTGAACTCTACAGATCTGGAACCTGAGGGAGATCAAGTCTGGAGATAAATATTTGGAGGTCATCAAACATAACTGCATTTTAAAGCCATGGGGCAAATGAGATCGTCTAGGGGCAGAAAGTAGTGTTGGTAGAGAAGAGAAGCCTGAATTGCATCACACTCCAATATTTAGAGAACAGGCAGAGGGGAAGGAACTAGAGATGGGAACTGCAGAGTTACAGTGAGGTCGGCAGAAATCAGGAGAGTTGGGCTCAAGAGGACAAGAAGAGGAAGAAGAGAATTGTGGAGTGTGTCAGTCCTGCTGAAAGGAGAAGAGGAGGACAAAGAAGTAATCCCTAGATTTGGCAGTGTGGGAAGCGCTGGTGACTTAAAAAGAGGCATTTTAGTGGAATGAAAGGTCAGAAACGCAATGGCAATGGGATTATGGAGCTAGCAAATAATGACTGCTCTTTTCAGTGCATTTGCTGTGAATGGGAAGCAAAGAAATAGGGTTGAGGCAGGAAAGGGATATGTCGTCAAGAATTTTGTTTGGTTTGGTTAAGATGTATGTCCTACAAACTGAACTCAAGCATTGTCCAGAAAAGTTGCTATGGATTGCTATTAATGTCTTCCATCTGTCTCCTAATCCTTGGAAACAAACACTCTTCCTTTCTATGTTGTTTCCTTTCTTTCTGATTATCATAGTTTCTTGGTCATTTTAACCGTAGAACTTGCAATTGTTCAATTCATATCAGTCAGATGAATAAACCAACTTCTTTCCATTTAAAAATTCTTGAAATATATTGAATTAACTTCTAGAGAGAGATTTTAAAGATTTAATCCAAGTATCTTATTTATAGACGAGAAAATTGAAGCACCAAGAGCCTAAGTAGAATGCCTCAGTGATGAATGCAGAAATATAACCAATGTTATTACTGTCTGGGAAGACACACATTTCTCTTCCTTGAATTTACCTCAATATATCTGAACACTTTTCTAATCCCAGGTGCAGTAACCTGCACGTCTGAATGCAATAAAGCATCTTATCCTTAATCACTGAGACTGAAAAGTTGTCATTTTATACCACACCCAAAGCAACTTCTATGAACAATTGATATACCTTTGTTAATACAGTTAATAAATCCTGTGGAATTTTGAATTGGGCAATGAGAAGTATTTCATTACAAACGGTAGGAGATGCTTTGTTCTTACAGGTTATGAGCTCTCTTGTTCAATCATGAGTTCATAGAGAACAACATGTGACTCTGAATTTTCAATGCCTTGCTCATGGTGGATGTCCAAGAAATCCTTATTTATTGATGGAAAGAATGAATAGAGTAGTTGCTGTTCAGTTTACTTCTTAGAAAACTACATTGTAATTAGGACTTGTAATTCTGGTTCTTGCCTGACTTTCATTGGTTAGTCTTCTGATTAACATTAATATTCGAGGTTATGTTGTTCATTTCCATGTTTCTTTGATCAGTTCTACATAACAACAGTTTCCTTTCTTCCCTAAGGATTTGTAAAGTTAGGTATCTGTGTATCTTCTTCTCTTGTCCTTGATCAAGTAAGAGGCTCAATATCTAATCATTTTTTTAATCTTGAGATATATTTGGGTATTAATACTAGTGCTAACTTACGAATTAAAAATTGAGAACTTAGTGCTTCTTATAGGCATTATAGAAACATACAAAAATATCTACTTAAAGGAAATATTACTATGTACATCATTTTCTATATGCCTTATAGGATTGTATGGTTCAGTGGCCTAAGCTTTGAGTATAAGAACTGACTTTTAAGTCTGTTTCTGAAGCTCACTGTGTAGAATTGACTTCATCTGGAAAATGGAAAGTGAGTCCTGTCAAATAGTTGTTGTAATGGTGAACCTTTCCAAAACCATCTGAAATATCATTTTAAATAGAAGATAAGAGAAAAACAGTGAAATTCCAGTTGAGGAAACGATACTTAAGAGGATATTCTTTAAATATATTTAATTATAAATTTAGTATAAAAACTTCAAGAGGAAAAAAATTTGTTCTATTTCTAACAGTGTTTTTGAAATATTTTGTAATGTTTGAAGAGATTTGACTCAACCCTTAAGGAAAATCTAAGTTAACAACAATTTAAAGTGATTTTTTAAATTTAAGATGGGGAACAGCTCAAAAGGATAAGCAAAATATTCAAATTCAAGGAATCTAGGATTCCCTGACAACTTTTAGGAAAGTTACTTTATTTTCCTGTGATACACGGCACATCTGTAAAATTACTTGTCAGTAAGGACTTTTTAATAAAGGTAAGCTTTAATGTCAGATAAAGTGCTCTGTGGAAAACTATGTAAATCTGGAATTTTACAATCTAATTTTCCTTTAGAAAGTAAATTAATATCCCACTGGAGACTAGGTCAGTTTTTTATTGGCATGATCCTAGTCATAGCTAAGCCAGATATGAAGAGAATTGAAACGATTAGACTCAGTAGAGCAAATACAAAATATCTAATTGGAAGCATGCAAGGAAATTTATGATGTTTGAGATTTTTCCACTAGAATTAAACCCTTAAGATATGTGGCAGGGTGTGACTCCAAAACTACCAATTCACCACTAATGGCTCCTTTACCACATAAGAACAAGTGGAGCCCAGCCCATATTCAGACTAGTCGCTTTATACTCACACTTGATATGTGTAGCAGTTTCCACTTTACAACTCATGGTAAAATCATAAAAGAGGAGCAGAGATTTTGCCACCACTGAGAAAGTGTCTAATTCTTAGCAAGCACCCACATATGGTGTCTAGAGGCTGCTGCGGACCTTATGTTTCCAGAGGTAAAGGGAACAAATCATCCATGGTTTGAAGTTCAGTCCCTGGTTTGTAGTTCAAACCATGCTCAAAAGGTTTTTGAGTTAAACAATGGCTGAAGCCAAGTACAGAAGAGAGGAAAGCCTGGTCAAGAAGACAGACTCTAAACCCACACACATATGGTCACCTTATCTTTGATAAAGGAGGCAGGAATGTACAGTGGAGAAAGGACAGCCTCTTCAATAAGTGGTGCTGGGAAAACTGGGCAGGTACATGTGAAGTATGAGATTAGATCACTCCCTAACACCATACACAAAAATAAGCTCAAAATGGATTAAAGACCTAAATGTAAGGCCAGAAACTATCAAACTCATAGAGGAAAACATAGGCAGAACACTCTATGACATAAATCACAGCAAGATCCTTTTTTGACCCACCTCCTAGAGAAATGGAAATAAAAACAAAAATAAACAAATGGGACCTAATGAAACTTCAAAGCTTTTGCACAGCAAAGGAAACCATAAACAAGACCAAAAGACAACCCTCAGAATGGGAGAAAATATTTGCAACTGAAGCAACTGACAAAGGATTAATCTCCAAAATTTACAAGCAGCTCATGCAGCTCAATATCAAAAAAACAAACAACCCAATCGAAAAATGGGCAGAAGAGCTAAATAGACATCTCTCCAAAGAAGATATACAGAGTGCCAACAAACACATGAAAGAATGCTCAACATCATTAGAGAAATGCAAATCAAAACTACAATGAGATATCATCTCACACCAGTCAGAATGGCCATCATCAAAAAATCTAGAAACAATAAATGCTGGAGAGGGTGTGGAGATGGGAACCCCAATTTTTTTTTTTTTCCTTGCACTGCTGGTGGGAATGTGAATTGGTACAGCCACTATGGAGACCAGTATGGAGGTTCCTTAAAAAACTACAAATAGAACTACCATATGACCCAGCAATCCCACTACTGGGCATATACCCTGAGAAAACCATAATTCAAAAAGAGTCATGTACCAAAATGTTCATTGCAGCTCTATTTACGATAGCCCGGAGATGGAAACAACCTAAGTGTCCATCATCGGATGAATGGTTAAAGAAGATGTGGCACATATATACAATGGAATATTACTCAGCCATAAAACGAAACGAAATTGAGCTATTTGTAATGAGGTGGATGGACTTAGAGTCTGTCATACAGAGTGAGGTAAGTCAGAAAGAGAAAGACAAATACCATATGCTAACACATATATATGGAATTTAGGGGGAAAAAATGTCATGAAGAACCTAGGGGTAAGACAGGAATAAAGACACAGACCTACTAGAGAATGGACTTGAGGATATGGGGAGGGGGAAGGGTAAGCTGTGACAAAGCGAGAGAGTGGCATGGACATATATACACTACCAAACGTAAAATAGCTAATGGGAGGCAGCCGCATAGCACAGGGAGATTAGCTCAGTGCTTTGTGACGACCTAGAGGGGTGGGATAGGGAGGGTGGGAGGCAGGGAGACGCAAGAGGGAAGAGATATGGGAACATATGTATATGTATAGCTGATTCACTTTGTTATAAAGCAGAAACTAACACACCATTGTAAAGCAATTATACTCCAATAAAGATGTAAAAAAAAAAAAAGATTCAAGAGCAGTGAGACTAAAAAGATTGTTTTCTAGCGTTTTGGAATTTTCTAAATACGAAGATTCAATATACAGTTGAGCCTTGAACAATATGGGTTTGCACTGTGTGTATCCACTTATATTGGGATTTTTTTCATTAGTAGTGCTACAGTGTCACACAATTCACAGTTGATTGAATCCATGGATAAGGAGGGCAGACTGTAAATTGTACTTGGATTTTCAACGGGGCAGAGAGTCTGAGCCCCTAACCCCTACATTGTTCAAGAGTCAACTCTGCATCATGTATACCAAATGGCTTCTCTGATGCTTGGAGAAGCATCTTTGTAAGGTGACAGCTAGAGGCCTTCTAGGGTTCCACTGATGGTTTTGAGGTAAAAACCAGATGATAACATTCTTTTAGGCTTCAGCTTGTGCTTTTCAGTGTGCATGGTTGAGAGTGGGTGGGTGAAAATTTTATAGATGTTTTTCTATCATTTTACAGTTCTTCATTTTATATTTTTAATTGTGGGAAAGCTGTGTGCAAACCAAATTATATTTTAAATATACTCATTGAGCATGCTGAAGAAAGAGATACAAGCGTGTATTCTCTGGTAAACTCAGCAATCACCCTGCAGTCTCCTTTGTGTGAATCTACACGTTCATAATTGGGTTTGATTAAAACCATGTCCACGTGCCTTATTAAATTCAGTATTTGTATAACAATTTTACTTCTTTGATGGCAAATCACTAATTACTTCTTCCAATTCTCCTTTGAGGTTGAGAGGGAAGCATTATTAATCCAATGTTGTCTCTATATATGATTAACTAAACCGCTTTGACTCAAATGAAAGCTAGTTATTGTCTCCCTATCATACTAATACAAAGTGTTGGAATACATAAATAGGTGAATTCAAATTGTCAGAGGTTTACCTTTAAAACTGGATTTCCGGGCTTCCCTGGTGGCACAGTGGTTGAGAGTCCGCCTGCCGATGCAGGGGACATGGGTTCATGCCCCGGTCCGGGAAGATCCCACATGCCGCGAAGTGGCTGGGCCTGTGAGCTATGGCCGCTGAGCCCGCGTGTCTGGAGCCTGTGCTCCGCAACAGGACAGGCCACAACAGTGAGAGGCCCGCGTACCACACACACACACACAAAAAAAAAAAACTGGATTTCTGTACTACTAACACCGTAATGTTCATTCTTTACCAATAGAAGTGAATAGAAACATCATACTGAAAATATTTATACTATGTACGAATCTAGTATATAGTACATGGGCTGTCAAACTGTGGCCTGCAGGGCAAATCCAGCCCACCATTTGTTTCTGTATGACCCACAAAGGTGTCCTTTACATTTTTTAATGCTTGAAAAAATTCAACAGAAAAATAATATTTTGTCACACATAAAAATTATATGAAATTTCAATTTAATTGTCCATAAAAACGTTTTATTGGTATACAGCCACAGTCCTCATTTATATACTGTCTGTGGCTGCTTTCACGCTGCAAAGGTAGAGGTGAGTAATTTTGACAAACTGTCTGAGCTGCGAAAGCTAAAATATTTACTAGCTGACCCTTTACAAAAAAAGTTCACTGAAACCTTACATACAATGTATGAAGTGATTTGCATCCCAATAGTAAATAGCCCAACAATGAAGAACAGTATTCATGTTTGATTAAAATGAAACACAAAAGAAAACAAAGTTGTCTGAGATTGAAATATGTTTAAAGTATGTGGACATGTAAGATCTAATATTCCAAAGAGAAAAGATTCATGTTGAGAGAGTAGATACACAGGTGATTTTAAAATGAAGTTAATTCCCTTTTTGACAAAATAAAAATATTTAATTATAAATAGATGTGGAAATGAATCTGTACATCATTTTCATTTTGGGGCACTTTGACTTATGATACAAATTTCTTTTGGCTGTAACTCAAAAAAGCAAAGGACAGAAAAGGGTAAAGAGGTAACTCCAGAATATGGAGAGATAAATGATAACACAATTAGTAACACAACTGAGTGAGTTACAATAGAAGACACATGTTTAGTGAAGTTGTTAAATGCCTCCTGAATTCCATACATCTGCACAGTTTTTCAACGTTTAGTTCTATTTTGGAAGTGTTGGCTTTCTTTCTGATAATGACTATAGACTAAAGAAATAATTTTGTATTCTACTAAGTGTAGTAGACATTTTACAGTACTATCTGGATAATCAGCATGATTCCTCAACCTGTTTAACAAGACTGACATTAAGCTTAGGCCACACCTGGACTTCTGAGGTAGAGCAGTGTTCTCAGATAGCAGAGTTTAGAATTATACGTATTTTCATGCAAAGAACGCTAGTCAATCAGGAGGGGAAATAAGATCACTTCTTGTGCATTGACTATACTTACTTGAAAATAATATTTCTAATATTTCTTCAATCACACACCCTGATTGATCCTATAATTCTAAATGTCCTTGCATGTTGTGGTCTTTCGACACACTCAGATTACCTCCAGTAATTTACGGTAAGGTAATAATGTGGCAACAAAGAGAACAGGAATTCTCACTGAGGGAATGAGTGGCATTACAGGAGGGCCCCAAGGAGACAGGAGAGAGGCTTGGCTAACCAGAGCACCTACAGCAGCTCCCGGAATAAGGCAAGGGTGACTGCATCAGCACCGCAGGCACTGCACACCCTTCCTTGATGGTGCCTCACTTCCTTCTGCTGTTGTTTCTGTGGCTCTTGCCACAAATTGCTCAATTCCCAACAGGTATTAACCTTCAGGATTCAGAAGAAAGAATCAGAGTTCCTGGAAAGTCTCAGGAATTCCTAAAATCATAGGTTACCTACGTTTTCCATTCCGCTTTACTTATGTGCTGTTAGGTAATAATAAATGATCATAATAATAGACAGTGAATCATTTTTCTGTGCTAGAATTATACAAGAATTCTCAGAAGTTTTTCTATAAAAAATAATGGGGTTCCCAGAGCTTCCCTAGTGGCGCAGTGGTTGAAAGTCCGCCTGCCAATGCAGGGGACACGGGTTTGTGCCCCATTCCGGGAGGATCCCACATGCCACTGAGCGGCTCGGCCCGTGAGCCATGGCCGCTGAACCTGCGTGTCCGGAGCCTGTTCTCCGCAACGGGAGAGGCCACAACAGTGAGAGGCCCGCATACCGCAAAAAAAAAAAAAAAAAAAAAAAAAATTGGGGTTCCCATTATTACGGGCCTAATATACTAATATGTAAATATATATAACATGTAAATATATAATAACATGAAAATATATAAAAGTATATAAAATATAAATATACATAAAGTATAAATATGTAAATATATATAGCAAAAATATAAAATATTAAAAAATATTCTCTACCTGATTATAAAAAAGACACTAAAAGAAGGCAAGATAACACAAAGTAAATGTCAAATAAAAGCAATTAAAAAAATAGAATGACAAATATTTAATATTTAAAATTATTATTCTTAAAGTAAAACTTCAAATTCCACCTAGAATTAATTGCCTGTTCAACGTAGAAATTTTTCATTTATTTTGCATTGATATTGGTCAACTTGCTAAAAGTGTGTCCAAAAGTATCCTCAAGTTGGGTATTAGGGTACTTTTGTTTCATAGAATTCATGTCTTTGTTTAAGGATGAAAATATTTTGTCTGCTTGCCCTGATTTTGATTTAGCTGTTGAAATCAATATTGCTTTTGATAATTCAGATCTTGGATCTTTTTCTGATTTCATATAACAGTATTCCACAACATAACACATCTTTTTCTCTCAGTATTTTTCTGTTATAGTATTTACAAAGATCTGTAGCTTATGGTAAATATTTCAACACTGAAAACACCAGCAAACATTATTAGGTCATATTCAAGTCATCTAACATTCAGATCTCCTAGCAAGGTTCATAACACTTCATAGGATTATGCATGAAAATTGCCAATTTAAGGTCTCATTTTGCTTCCAAAAACTTATTTCTTGGAACACTTCTCACAGAATTTGTATTAAATGTATATGCATATAAACTTCTTAATTTCTTTTAATTTGCAAGAATAACTCATTAACAAGAGATGGAGCCACAGAAATACACTTATAACTTAGCCACAGCTACAAGCAGGAGTGACTGGTTGGATTGTAACCACTGTACTTCTACATGTTCCTGTCCTGTTCCCGGAAATGATAACCGTAACTTTTGACTCCACATGTCAGCATTTCCTGTTCCTTCCTGTTCAGCTTTACATCAGTGGCTTCCATGTATCCAGTGATATCTCCAGGTTGATTTTTCAGCTTTAATTCTTCACAGGAGAATTGTAATACTTGTCCCTGTGTTCTCAATTTCTCAACTGATTTTTGCTAGGGATTCAGCATTAAAAAAACACACAGATTTCCTAAGAAATGCTGAGAAGGAATGTCCACAAGGAAATACTATGACCAGCCAATTCCCCTCTCTCTATTGATGCATCTTTATTGGGCCTCATAGCACTTACTTACTCAGAGCTTTCTACTTGCCTTTAGAATGTGTTCTCTAACTGGCCCAGTTCATATCTATTATCACCTTTTTAGACTGTACTATTCTTTCCAGGCTGTTCTTAGATCAGATGCTTATCTCTGGTCCAACTAGCTGTGACTTGGAGGAAATGAGGTCACAGACCTGTAAACTGCTGCCTCAGCTGCATGTTAGGAGTAGGGCAGCTTTTCCTCAAACAGAATTTATAGGTAAGCTGGGCACAGTGATTAATTGATGTAATACTATCCCTGTGACTTGCTACAGCTTCCTTTTAGGGAAAATACTGCCTGTAAACTGAAATAACGAAATACCATTGCCTTGTGAAGAGTGGATGCCCTTACCCTATAGCTTGTTTTGTTCTTCAACTCGTATATACATACTGAAGACTAAAACTGAGGCAGAGCTTAACTGCTCTGCCAAATAAAAGAGAGGATTAGGCATATAGGATTTGAGTATTCAGGGAGGGAAACCCAGAAGACAGGACCTAGGGAAGGTAAGGACAATGTGAAGAGAAGAATCCAGGAAAAAGGAATTCCTCTTGGTGGCACGACCAGGGAAGGGACTTTAAAATCAACAAACAAAAAAAAACAAAAGTAGGAATTGGATGTCTTTTTTTCCAGCGACATATTCTCTCCCATTGGTTTATTTCATTCTTTTCCCTCTTTGCTTTTTTATATTGTTATAAGATGGTATTAAAACGGAGACTTTTGGTTGACCTCCAAAATCTCTTCTCCCTTCTTCTGTGGTGATAGAGCCCCTGACTTTTTGGGTACACACATGGCCATCCAGATTGAAGACTACATTTCCCAGCTATCCTTGCAGTGAGGAAGGGCCACTTGGCTGAGTTCAGGCCAGAGGGATCTAAGCAGGTGGAAGAGTCATGTAGCAACTTCTGGGAATCATAAACATGCCTCAGAAACAGCATGAGTGCCCTTTACCTTTTTTCCTTTTATCTCTTTCTTCATCCTACTGCCTGATATTTCCATCTTCAGCTTTGAGGTTGAGTCCATGCATAGCGGAACAAGGAAAGTAGTATCTGCGTGTTATTATATATTATATACTATAATATTATATATTATACTATACCAGCCTTGGACAGCCAAATGGACTTTCATTTAACAGAGAAATAAATTTCTATCTACTTTAACCCACTGTTATTTAGGAGTTTCTTCACACACATTGTACTTAAGTAATATAGTTGCATGGATTTTGCTGTAATCCACCCTTTTCATTTAACACTATATGATACATTTTTTTGTTGCCAAATATTGTTTGTAACTGCTATAGACTGAGTGGTTGTGTCCCTACAATTCATATGCTAAAATCCTAACCCCAATGTGATGGTATTAAAAGGAAGGGCCTTTGACAGGTGATTAGGTCATGAGGAACTCTCATGAATGGGATTAGTGTCGTTATAAAAGGGACCCCAGAGAGCTCCCTCACCTCCTTCATCACTGATCTTGACAGCATCTGGAATTGTGAGAAATAAATATCTGTTGTTTATAAACCATCCGATCCATGGTATTCTGTTATAGCAGCCTGAACAGATTAAGACAGTAATCATAATTTTTAATGGCTGTTTACAATTTCATCTCATAAATGTGTCACAATTTATATAAGCAATTCCCCATTATTGAATGTTTATGTTGGCATTAATTAATTAATTTATTTAGCTCTAAAAACTCCCTAGTTTTAATATACTCATCCCTACTAGAAACACTAGTATATAGTACAAGATGGCTATCTGGTTAGCATGATACTATTTATTCAATTTCTTTCTCATCCCATTTTTATTTGTGCTGCTGCTGGTATCTGATATTAAATTCTTATACCATTAATTTCTGTTTTATTTATTCTATTCTATTTATCTATTCTTAGGCTAATACTCTATTTTAATTATCATACCTATAAAATGACCTAACTACAAATAATATGTTAAAATACTTACGACTTTCTTTTTTTACTTAGGTCAGTCTATTTTACCCATATGTCTTATAACCATGGTATCATTTTTAGAGCTGAGTCTGTTATTCAAAATCAATACTACTAATAAAGATATGTTGCTTCCTCTCTAAACAGTATTTATTTCACAGCTCCTTCAAATGTATTGTTTCATTTGAGTTCTAAATGGAGCTATTATGACATAATTCATGTTAGCCGTATTCAACGACTTTGTCTCCCAAAATTTGAAACTGGAGGATTTTAAAAAGAGGTTACAATCAGGCTCTCTGAAATTGTTCTGAAATGCTCCTAAGGAGACAGCTGTCAGCTCCTTTGGCCAGAGCCCCCAGCGTTTGCTGCAGGTTATTGATGGTGTTCAGCAGTCAGGTCAGAGCCCGTTAGACTCTCGCTAACTTTGGTTGCAGCTGTTTGCAGTCATGCTGAGCATGTGAGGTCCAGCAGCACAGACCATCAAAAAACTCTTCCCCGCCTGCTTTAAAAATAAATCCGTATAAAGTAGAACAAATAATTGAAGCTTTGTAACTTTTCAGCTTGGGGACTCAACTCTGATCTTAAGTTGATGAAGCATTAGTAGATCTGCTTAGAAAAGAAGTGAAAGGCTGTTGTTTGAATAATAAAACATGAGAGAGACATTTTAAAAGATTTTCAGTTTGTACTGCTGACAGCAGGATGACATACCATACTCAGAGTTCATTGGACTTCTCAGAATAGCATCTATTATGTGCAAAGAGATATGGAAAGAATATATTCTGTACTTTAAGTGCTTTAAGTACCAATAAAATATGGTTCAAGTATGATAAGACAAGAAATTCAAGCAATTTCTAAGATCATGTATTTTTTAGAAAAGCTTAAGTGCCAACTGGATTAGCTTGGAAATGTTGTATAACTATATATCCATAAAATAGTTAGCTTGTGGGAAGCAGCAGCATAGCACAGGGAGATCAGCTCGGTGCTTTGCGATGACCTAGAGGGGTGGGATAGGGAGGATGGGATAGAGGCTCAAGAGGGAGGGGATATGGGGATGTAGGTATGCATATGGCTGATTCGCTTTGTTGTGCAACAGAAACTAACACAGTACTGTGAAGCAATTATACTCCAATAAAGAACTATTTAAAAAAATCAAATGTGTTTTAAAATGTTATAAAGAAAAACTTACAGCCACTCTAATCAGTAGCAAGAAAGTAAAATGGAAGTCTTATAAAGTGCTGTGTAGCTACCTTTAAGATATTCCATAGAAATTAACTTTTACATTGTGGCAGCCCAAAACAGAAAAATGGATTATGTGGGGATAACGATCAGATTGGAAAGGAATCGTCAAGGGCACTTATCGAGCCACGAAATAGTTATAGCTTAAGTCAAGCTGCTTAAGTCAGTATGTTTATGCACACCGTATATGCTTAGTCCTATGCTTATAAAGTCATAGGGGCTTTATGAACAAAAACACAAAAATAAGCAGTAGAAAGGTGGCTCTAAGTCAGTTTCCCAGGTTGGTTCCATCAGAACAAATTGCCACAGGATACGAGCACATGTGCCATGAACAAAGTGTTCCATGCTTATGTCGTTTAAGGAAATGCTAAGCATATTTCTACATTGCAGGACTTCTCTGAGCCTTCAACAGACCAAGGTAGATTGTGCACCTCAAAAAGGGCTTTAGGAGGCAGCAATTTCCCAAACTTACTTGACCTCTACTGAGATGACCTATTTCAATCTCCTAGAACACTGGTTTGGACAATGCAGCTAAAAAGAAACATGTAGTTATTCAGACTTTCCCCCTCCAGAAGTCAGACATGCCAAGAGAGCAAATGAACACTTTCTTTGATATCTTGCAGACAGAAAATTTGGGACTCTGGTTCTGGGGAATTGTGGGATAGCTTTTTAACATCCAAAGAGTATATAAAAATTGCCTTAAAACAGAAGACGGGAACTCAGGGTTCCATTATGAAGTACTTCATTTGTTCCATTTGTAAAATCGAATTTTAGATCTCGGAAAGATATTCTTAAAATAACACCTCATTTAGCCAATCCTCTGATTTTACAGATGGAGAAGTAGAGGCCCAAGTCAGTTAAGTGGTTTATCCGGAATTATTCAATTAGTTAGGACTCTAGTGTGGGATGAGAGCCCAGTTCTGATAGCACTTGTGACATTCTCTCTTCATCTCATAACTCCCCTACAACAGGTCAGTTATTTGTTTTCAATTAAACACATAAAGAAAAAAATTGAAATTCTTCCTTTACTCAACCCTTCATCCCACAGCTCTCTCCAGAGTTAATAGTTTTGTTGCCTTGTTATTTTGTGCCCAGATATCTGTACTTCCCTAATTTATTCAAAACTGTATTGTCCATCTGTAAATTTATTCAGTGACCATTCAGTGAGCACTGACTCTGTGCCAGCCATACACAATTTGAGTCTCTGCTCTCAAATTTCTCAGTCTAGTATGAGAGAGAGAACATTCTCTGATAAGTGCCATGACAGAAGTTAGGGAACTTAAGGGTCACATTTCTTGAATTGTGAGACATCAAGGGAAATTTTCTAGAAGGGACAAAATCTTAACTGAGTCTCTTTGGGGGCAAGTAGGTGTAAGGCAGATAAATAATGGATGACTGTTTTGAGAGCAGCACAGAAAAAGCATAGAAGCAGGGAAAGTATGTAGTATGTCTGACTGCTGATAGGGAATGTGGCAGGGAAATAAGTTGGGAGACACAGAGAAACACCAGATCATGAAAGGCCTTGTATACAATGCTAATGATCTGTATCTCACATGTTAAAAAAGATCTAACTGGAAGCAATGTAGAGAAAGGATTAGAGTGAAAGGAGGCAAGAGGCTATGGCAGTGGTCCAAGGAAAAAGTGACGAGGGCCTGAAATATGACACAGGAACGAGAATAGAAGCATAGAGCCTTTCCTCCCAAGAGAATGAATGCGGCCTGGAACTAGGAGATGAAAGTGAGAATGGAGAGTGGATTGTGTGGGATTTATTTTAGAGATAATATCCCAGGCTTGCTACTAGACGAGATGGTATGGGTGTAGACAGAGAGAGGGAGGAATTGAAGATAACTTCCAGTTTTCTGGCTTAAACATCTAGGTAGATGACATTACCCTGCTCAGAGCTACAGAAATAGGAGACAAGCAGGATTAGGAGAAAATATGTTTTGGACATGTTAAGTGAGACATTCAAGAGAATGACAAGTTGACAATTGGATGTGTGCATGTTGAGTGCAGAGGAGAGGTTTTGGGCTAGAGATATTAATCTGGAAATCCTAAGCATATAGTATAGGTACCGTGTTTAAAGTTATTAAATGGATGAGCTTCTTTCTGAGGAACATGCACAGAAAGAAGAGTAGGTTTAAAACACAGAATATTGAAGGCAGGAAAAGAAGAAGACACCAACCAAGGAGACCTAAGAATGATCCAAGAGATGGGAGTGATGTAAGATGAGAACTGTTATGTCTATGGACTTATAAACTAAGAGCTCAGGGGGTGAGGGATAAACAGGCGAAGAAAACAGAGATTTAAGAAATACAGGAGAAAGAGGTGCAATTCTGGAGTTGGCTGGGAAATAGGCAATGATTGAAAGTGGGTAGGGTCACAGATAAACTTGACTTGGGAGGGCAGGAAATTGGGGATTTTTTCCCCCCTGAAAATCCTATCTTTTCTCTGTAAAATAGAAGCAATTTTATTTTCTGAAACAAAGAGAGGGTATTGTACTTCAGAGGATTTAACTAGACTGGGAAAGATTTACAAGTAAATGTTGCAGGGAATGAATGAGGGAGCCCATCCACAGTGGACTCAGAATGATGTGCACCACTGATGGTCCAGCTATAGCGGAACTCCAAGATGCTGAGGGGTCACTGGTCCATTCTTTTTAAATGTATAGGAGGCAAAGATTGGCTTTTAAGCAAAGAGCTAATTTTTATAGAGAACTGATGAGCTTCTGGGCTAGTCTAATTTTTGGTTAATTACCCACACCTCAGGTAAGCCTGTTCAGTAAAGTTCATCGTAACTCAGAATGTCACTATTCACTTGATACTGCTGATACCTAAAGTACAGTCTGTGTGCAGAAGAGGAAGTAAATAGCCTTAATCCTGTGAACTTGAAGATCAAAATTAGCCAAGGGTCATAGTCTCAAGATAATATATATCATTGTATTGTGACTTTATCTGATTAGATGATTGATATTTTTACCTACCTTGTTGAATACTGTCAACCTGAAATTTAGTCATATGAAAATTCTTTTCTAATAGTTAGGAAGGTTTGTTTGTTTTTTAGCTACAACTGGACCCCACAGTATAAAATGGAAACATTAAAGAGTGTGATAATGCTTTTAGGCATGACTGTGTTTGTGGGGGGAGAAAAGTAATAAAGAGTGAAAAAGTCCACTTAATGGGGAAATTTAAGACTAAATCAAAGAAATTTTGAAATGAGACATTAATTATTCTCCCATTATTTATTTGTATAAATAATATATGAATATATATATAGATATACTTCCTACTGTAACTTTGGGAATCTTAAAAAAGTTGAGATTAGAGGGCAGTAGTGTATGGGGCTGTAACACATTGAATTGGAAATCAATATTCCTCTAAAAGGCAGTGCAAGATAGCAGTTATGAGCACAGACTTTGGGGTCAGACTGCCTGGGTTCACATTCTATTACATCATTCCTAGCACAAGAACCTTGAACAAGTTATTTAATCTCTTTATCATTCTGTTTTCTAATCTGTAAAATGGGGGTCATTTAAATAGCATCTATCTCATGGGGTTTTTATGAAAATTAAATGAGATAATCCATGTGTAGTGATACTTTGTAAATACTCAATAAATGCTAGCATAGACCTTTGAATTTTTTTCCAATTTCTGGATTAAACAATACAGACATTCTTATATGATAGGAGATATATTTTGAAATACATTAAATTAATTTGAGAACATACATTATCAAAGAAAATATACTGTCAGCTATGAGCAAAAGTCAAACATCCTGTTTCATTTACTCATTCAATATTCAACAAATATTTATTGAGCAGATACTAGGAGCCAAACACTATTCCAAGTGTTTGGCACAGGGGATAAATCAGGGAATGACCACAAAAAGCAAAGATCACTGTTGTTGTGGAGCTTAAATTTTAGCAGGGGAGATAGTCAATAAAAAATAAACACAGTAAATGAATAATTTTAGAGTGTGTTGGAAGGTGATTAATGCTATTAAAGCAAACAACAAAAAAATGGTAGAGAGGAGTAAAGGGGATCGTGAGTGGAGTTGGGAGGTTGAGAATGGAGGGGGGACAAAGCGAGGTTGTGATCACGATTAAAAAATGGGCAGAGGGCTTCCCTGGTGGCGCCGTGGTAGAGAGTCCGCCTGCCGATGCAGGGGACACGGGTTTGTGCCCCGGTCCGGGAAGATCCCACATGCCGCGTAGCGGCTAGGCCCGTGAGCCATGGCCGCTGAGCCTGCGCGTCCGGAGCCTGTGCTCCGCAACGGGAGAGGCCACAACAGTGAGAGGCCCGCGTACCGCAAAAAAAAAAAAAAAAGGAAATAAGTGTTGGCAAGGATGTGGAGAAAAGGGTACCCTCGTGCACTATTGGTGGGATAGTAAGTTGGTGCATCCACTATGGAAAACAGTATGGAGGTTCCCCAAAAGATTAAAAATAAAACTGCCATATGATCCAGCAATTTTACTTCTGGATATTTACCCCCCAAAACCCCAAAATACTAATTCAAAAAGATATATGCACACCTGTGCATATATGCAGCATTATTTACAATAGCCAAGGTAGGGAAGCAACCTAAGTGTCCATCCATAGATGAATGGATAAAGAAGATGTGATACACACACACACAGACATACACACACACACACGCATGCAGGAATATTAGCCATAAAAAATGAAATTTGCTATTTGTGACAATTCAGATGGATCTAGAGGATATTATGCTAAGGGAAATAAGTCAGACAGAGAAAGACAAATACTGTATGATCTCACTTACAGTGGAATCTATACAAACAAACAAAACAAAATGAAAACAGACTCAGATACAGAGAAAAATGGGTGGTTGCCAGAAGGTGGGGGAGTAGGAGGGTGGGCGAAGTAGGTGAAGGGGATTAAGGTATACAAACCTCCAGTTACATAATAAGTCTTGGGGATGTAATACACAACATAAGAAATGTGTATGGTCAATAATATTGTAATAACTTAGTATGGGGACAGTTGGTTACTAGACTTACTACAGTGATCATTTCATAACGTATGCAAATGTCAAATCATTATGTAGTATATCTGAAACTAAATACTGAATATCAACTATATTTCAATTTTTAAAATACTAAAAATAAAACTGCTATACTGCTTTTAAAAAATTAAGTAATCAGGGTAGGGCTTATTGAAAATGTAACATTACAAAAAAACAAAACACTTGAAGAAAGTAAGAAAGGGAGTTTCAGGGATTGTATAGTTTGCTCGCAGTGCCGTAATGAAGTACCACAGAATGGGTCACTTAACAGAAATTTATTATTTTCTCACAATTCAGGAGGTTAGAAGTCCAAGATCAAAGTGTCAGCAGGGTTGTTTTTTTCTGAGCCTCTCACCTCAGCTTATAGATGGCCATCTTCTCCCCGTGTTTTCACACAGCCTTCCCACTCTGCATGTCTGTGCTCAAATTTCCTCTTATAAGGTGGATTAGGGTCCACCTTATTTGCCTCATTTTTGACTTAATCACCTCTTTAAAGGTCCTATCTCCAAACAGTCACATTCTGAGGTATTAGGGGTTAGGATTTCAACAAATGAATTTGGGGGAGACACAATTCAGCCCATAGTAGGGATATTTCACAAAGAGAAAACAGCTAGTACAAAGGCCCTAAAATGGGGATTTACTAGAGTTATTTGAGGAACAGCAGGGGCTAGTGTGGAGTGGAGTAGGTGAGGATAGAGGGGAAGGGGGATTAGGTAGGGCCTTGCAGGCCATTTTAAATCTTGATGTGTTACTCTGAGTGAAATGGAAAATCGTGACCGGGCTTTCAGTGGGGTAGTGACACATTTACTTTATATTCTAAGTCACTGGCTGCTGTGTTGAGAATAGGCCACCAGGAATAAGAAGGAGCAGGGAGACCAGCTAAGAGCCTCCACCATGAGCCAGGAGACAGAGGATGAGGCTCAGAGCAGGGACACAGCAGTGCAGATGGTGGAGAATGTCAGTATGCATTCTGATATTTATATATTAATTTATCAAGCATTTATTGAGTGTCTGGTAGTTGTCATGGTTGCTAATGGGGGAAAATGGTCAGAAATGTGTCTAGAAAGATTCATAGTAAAAATGAGGTGTGAAAAAAACTGATTTTTTTTCTTCAAAGAGAAGAAAATAAGAGATGGAAATGCTTATGAAGATAGTGAAATGTAAAATCATTAAGTGGTTATAAAAAAGGTAATTTAATTAGAAATCTATGCAAATATCAAGAAGTTTGTTTATAAGATGATGAAGAATGCCATCCCAATTCTTTTCAAAAGCTCTGGTACCATCTATTTCCCCTAGCCTTTCAGCTTCTCTCTGCGTTCCATTTAAAATAAAACTTGACATTTCCTCCTTTCATAATGGAGACATCTGGTTGCAGCATGTAGGGCATTTCTAAAGCACTGGAAGGAGAAGCACTGGTGTGAAACAAAGGGCAAGACAAAAAAGGAGGGAAGAATGGATGAGAGGAAGGAAACAGGGATGCTCAGTGAGGGTGATGGGCAAACAAAATTCATGCAGCCCCCACGCCAGGATCCACAAAACAAACAAACAAAAAGTTTAAACTGCATGTAATCAGGGACTAAACGGAAAGGGACTTAGCTGTTACAATCAGGGTTAACAACTACCATGCTTTAAAAGTACACTGAATTAATTTGCTAGGGCTGCCATTACAAAGTACTGCACACTAGGTGACTTATACAACAGAAATGTATTTTCTCACAGTTCTGGAGTCTGGAAGTCTAAGGTCAAGATGTTGGCAGAGTTGACTTCTGAGGCTTCTCTCCCTGGCTTGTAAATGGCCGTCTTTACTGCGTCCTCACATGGTGTTTCCTCTGACTCACGTACCCCTGGTGTCTTTCTGTATGTCCAGATTTCCTCTTCTCATAAGGACACAATTCAATCCATGACAGTACTTAACCAATTTTATTTAATATTTTAACAAATCTTTATATATTCCTTGAGTCTGTGTTAGAGTTGAACTTATAACTTTACAAATGCAAACTTATTAGTGAAACAAAGTAAAATGCTTCATCTTTAGTAGAATTTTAACAAAGGTACCGTAAACATTGTATGAACTCACTACCTTTTCATCATTAGGAGACAAAACTTTGATTAGCAAAATGAGCTTTCAGGCCGTGTATGTTTTTTTGTGCAGCTTGTGGGATCCCAGGTTCCCTAACCAGGGATCGAACCCATGCCCCCTGCATTGGAAACGTGTAGTCTCAACCGCTGGACCGCCAGGGAAGTCCCAACAATAGTTTTTTTTAGGTAAATTACTTAGGTTAATTAGCTCCTTCTATTGTTCTATAAACAGACAAAGATACAGGATCTATTTTAGTTCTACAGTATTATGTATGAATCCATGTATAAATCATGGGAAGCTAAATGCATAATTCCTATTACGATACAATATGTTCAGTTAGGTTTCATTTATTACATCGTCTCAGGATAAAATATTAAAGAAATAAAATTAAAGGAGAATTTTCCACATTTTTGGTTTTAAAAATTCTTTACAGCTTGAGAATAATAATTATGTCTGTATTAAAGATCAGCTGGTAAACTAGTTTGGAAGGATCTTAATTCTCTACTAAAACCAAAAGCAAAAAAGTTCATTTAGGACTTCCCTGGTGGTGCAGTGGTTGGGAGTCCGCCTGCCCATGCAGGGGACACGGGTTCTATCCCTGGTCTGGGAAGATCCCACATGCTGGGGAGCAACTACAACTACTGAGCCTGCGCTCTAGAGCCCGCAAACCACAACTGCCGAAGCCTGCGCCCCTGGAGCCCGTGCTCCAAAGCAAGAGAAGTCACCGCAATGAGAAGCCCGCACACCGCAACGAAGAGTAGCCCCCGCTCACCGCAACTAGAGAAAGCCCGGGCGCAGCAACGAAGACCCAACGCAGCCAAAAATAAATAAATTTAAAAAATTAAAAATGTTCATTTAAAATACTGTGTGAAACCACTTAATATTTCTCATCATATTTCACTCTTTGTGGTGCAGAAGGAACTATAGTTTGGGCCAAGTTCTTTGGAATAGGAGTCAAAGTATTTATTACATTTCATGGAAATGGAAATGTGTGTTTGAGTATATCTTAATATCTTACATTTTCTAAAAATTTTTCTTTCAAGTGCAAATCATTATTTATCTCTCCAAAAGATACCTGTTCTTTTTTTCCTCTGCCCTTCTTACTGAAGAAAATGTGGATCACTGAAGATAAAACAAAATCTAATGTTTTGTCTTTACGGCTGTTGGAATTTCAGTCTCATAGCTGTCCTGTGCTTGGGTTTAAACATTTGCCTATAAAGATGTGTTTAGGAAATGGCTGCTACCATGTGTTAATTTCACAGTGGGCAATGCTGCCAGTCAGTTAGATTGCCCCATTTTTTCCAGTCTATTTTTTCAAGTTGCAAATTCTAAATAAGTAGTCTGTTAAATTACTTCACATAATTTAAAAATAACATGTCATTACCATCAGCCACTAAGTAGAATGATTTAATTTTAAATCCCTTCTCCTTTTGCTTACTGAAGAAATGATTCTTTGATCAGTTTGACCTTTCAGCAGCATAATTGCCAAATAATTAACAATGATAAATGATTACCATCTGAAATTTTTAACTAATCGTTAAAGGACAGCATACATTTTATACAACCAGGAACTATTTATTTTCTATAAAATATTAGAAATATTTATTTCATCCATTCAATGCATACTTTTCAAGTGACTATTATATGCCAGAAACTGTCCTCAAGGAGTTTATATTCCTAAACTAAATAAAACAAGTGATATAGTATATTAGAAGGTATTAAGTGATACAGAAAAAAATAAAAGTAGGGAAAGGGAATTAGGAATATGTATGTGAGGTTTAGAGGGTACAATTATAAGTAGGATGTTCAGAAAAGATGAGTGAAGCATGTGGGTACCTGGAGGAGGTATAGGTGACCAACCATCCTGACTTATCTGAGACTAACATTTTCCCAGGATGCATCCTGGTGCTGAAACCAGGGCAGTCCCAGCCTAGGCGAACCAGACAGTTGATCGCCTGAGGCATGTTCCAGATAGAGGAAAAAGAAGAGCAAAGGCCCAGAGAGGAGAGCATGTCTGGCAGTTTCAGCAACTAGTAAGGAGGCCAGTGTGGCTAAAGAGGAGATGAGTTCTATCATATGAAGGATCACATCATGTAGGGCCTTGTAATGGATGCAATAGCCCTTCACCAGAACCCACTCCTCAGGCTTGATGCACTCATCCCTAGCTGCTGACAATAGGCTCACCCATGTTCCTTCCAGGGATCTTGCCCTCAGCTTTGGAGACCTCAGCCTGCCCCAAGGTTGTGTCTCTTTGAAGGAGCAGCCCATGACTAATGACTGGCTAATGTGGGAAAACAATGACTTGGCCCCCTCCCCTCAACCTGGTCCACCCCAGCTTAGACCTCCTGCTAAAACTGGCTGAGGTCTCGTTTGCAACCATCTGCAATTCATCTTTTCCCTCTGCTTCACTTCCTTACAGGTATGTTTCCTAAGAGCACTACCCAGTAAACTTTCCAGATGCAACTCTCCGTTTTAGTAACTGTGTCTAACGAACCCAAGCTAAGACAGGCCTTGAAAGTGATTTTGAGAGACAGATAAAATCTTTGAAATGTTTTGAAAGAAACTGAACCTGGAAATAGTTTCTCTCTCTCTCTCTTTAGTCATCTAAAAATACAGAACTTTCTTAGTTGCCTATTTCAGATTATTCTTTTGAACTTTGTTGCAATTATTGCATAGGATGGGAGAACTGGGTTATAACCCAACCAGAAATTTTAGGTTTGCTGAATAGCTGGCATTTCCTTCTTTGTCTCAAAATGTGGGCAGTGGGTGGACCAGCTCTTCAGCTGATGCAGAGAAGTTCGTATATTCCTAGATGGATTACATCATACATTGAATTCCATTGTGTTATTGGGACTCCAGTTGCTATTTTAAATAAAGTAGGTACAACAAAGTGCAACAAGAAAAGGGGAAATATTTGCCCTCAAGGATTTTATTCTACTCTCTCTGATCCACTTTATTGAAAATGTTCAATAATAAATGGCTTACTCCAGCATACCTCAGGACCTTAATTTCCTGTGGAGCCAGCGTTGTAGGTAGTGGTAGGGGGGATGAGGAAACACCAAATGGGAAAACAACAGTCTCCTTCTTTCTAGTCACATACAGCCACTTAAATGTCCAGCTACCCAGAACAAGTATTAGCTGCATTTATTATGTCCAGCATTTTCATATTTCAGGCTTCACTGAAGAGTTTCTAGGTAAGCAGTATGCTCCACATTCATATTACTTAGGAAAACAATGAATAGGAAAATATAAAGTAGGTGGTAGCTCCACTCTTTATCATGTGCACACAGAGGCCCTTTGTCCCTCAGTTCAAATGTTGTTTTTACCAAACTCTTTCAGTGTAAAAGTCTCCCTGACATGAATTTTTTCTGGGTACCTGTGAATTTTCTATATGATTAAAATTTTTTAGAGCTGATTTATGGTTAATTGTGTTTATGGTCTGTGTGTACAGTCTTAGCTGTTCAGACTCAGAAATAAAAATAAAGGATTTTTTCCTTGATAAAATATTTATAAAAGCTGTGGAAAGTACAGTGTTTGAGAGTAAGTAGATCTGCATTTATTCCTGACTCTGAAACTGATTCAGGTGTGACAGACCTTAGAGGGAGAGGTCCTGTAAGATGATGAGGTTCTAAAAAAACAAGCAGATTTTGAATATTTCTTCCACGTGAATTTAATTTAAAAAGTGGACAATGGTGGCGACCCAACTGTGGATTCTGGGTCTCAATAAACAGTTCTACAGCCTCTAGTAAATCCCCTAATCCTTCAGAGCCTTGGCTACCTTATCAATTTTTTAAATTAATTAATTTGTTTGTTTTTATTTTTGTCTGTGTGGGGTCGTCATTGCTTTGCGCGGGCTTTCTCGAGTTGCGGTGAGCGGGGGGCTACTCTTTGTTGTGGTGCGCAGGCTTCTCATTGCGGTGGCTTCTCTTGTTGCGGAGCACGGGCTCTAGGTACGTGGGCTTCAGTAGTTGTGGCTCGTGGGCTCTTGAGCGCAGGCTCAGTAGTTGTGGCGCATGGGCTTAGCTGCTCCGCAGCATGTGGAATCTTCCCTGGCCAGGGCTCGGACCCGTGTCCCTTGCGTTGGCAGGCAGATTCTTAACCGCTGCGCCACCAGGGAAGCCCCTACCTTATCAGTTTGACAGGGTTGATACCTACATTGTCTATCTCAGAACTGGGTACATGTATTCATAGCTGTGAGCATGATTTGACAACCAGAAGGAACAAGGTGTTATTTTTCATTTTTGAAATTTTAAAATGGAAGTAAAAGCCATGTATTCTCTCCCCACAGTAGAGCATAGTTTTGAAATTAACTGATGTAATACAGGTATAAAGTACTCTTAGCTTTTTAGAAAACATTTTATATTCACATAAATTCACATGCACACAGAAATATATCAGCCTAACAGAATCCTCTAATGTATAGAGTGTAGCACATTTTAGGTGTTCTATATGTTTTTGTTGAATGAATGAATGAGGCTAAAAAGCAACAGTGGATTGATATTTCCTTCTATTGTACTAAATCATGTGGAATTTTTTTAAAGCCAGTAATGCCCACAAATAATTAATTGATTTAAATTTCTATATTTATACTTAAATTTCATAGATGTAGCTTTACACGCAGA
Source organism: Leucopleurus acutus (assembly GCF_964270905.1). NCBI lineage: Eukaryota > Metazoa > Chordata > Mammalia > Artiodactyla > Delphinidae > Leucopleurus > Leucopleurus acutus. The sequence continues at coordinate 65,080,908 of NC_139149.1, read as the reverse complement.
AACCTGGGCTCATCCAGTGATTTCAAACAAGTATCAGATACTATTTAAATTACCAAATGATAATTCTTAGAAAAAAAATTACTTAAAATTAGACTTGCACTTCACCATAGCAATACGAATAAATATTCAATTATGGAATTTGTTGTTTTCCTTCTGCTTCAGAGTTTAAGTAACACTTCATGGTTGTCCTTTTACCTATCCAAAACCAGGCAGATCTCAGGCTATGGCCTTCAAAATATATCACAATTTCTCCTTACACCTGGGCCATTATCAGTCAGGTTCCACTTTTTTTGATTATTAGCATACTAATTCAATATTATATTTCTCTATTTTATTGTCTTAAATGCTTTAGGAAATACAAAATTATGTCAGAATTGCTTAACATATAATGATAGTTGTTAATGAACTCTATTATGTACCAGATTCTAGTCCAAGAGGTTTATATGCATTAGCTTAATCCTCACACCAGTCCTGAGGTAAGTATAATTATTATCTTTATTATCATTATATTATTGTATTAGATCATCATCATTATTCTTACTATTATTATACAAAGAACATAATGCACAGAGAAGTTAAAGATCTTTCCTAAGGTCACACCCCTAACATGTGATAGAGATTTGAACTCAGGCAGGCCAGCTCCAGAGCCAGTGGTAGGCAACAGATTTTATTACTTCTCATCTAAAGAGCTTTATCTTAATTGGGCACATCATTCTTCACTTGCTTGGAGCCCTTCTTTATAAGCCTGGGGGAAAAAAAAATCACATCTTACTGAACACACATTTGTAGACACAATTTACCAGGGGTCCACAGACTTTTTCTTAAAGGACCAGGTTGTAGATATTTTAGGCTTTGTGGGACATTCAGTCTCTATCAAAACAACTCAGATGTGGTGTTACAGGGAAAGCATCCATAGACAATGTAAACAAATGAACAGGCTTTATTCCAATAAAGCTTTATTTACAAAAGTAGGTTGCAGGCTGGACTTGCCCATGAGCCATAGTTTGCCGACTCCTGTTCTATACCTTTATTTTTTTTTATTCACCAAAGGATTCACAACTGCTCATGAGCGCAGCTTCAGTTTAGCAGGAAATGGCTACTATTCTTGCACTCATGTGCAGACAGCTCTTAGAAGAAAAAGACTCCTTGGTATGGCTTTTAATCTACAGCCTTTTCTTTGCCTATCTAACCAATTCTCAGTCCTGGGTTTAAAACCCTGGGTGCCAGTTTCCCATTTTTTTCCAGAAAAGACAATGCATTTTTGTTATTAGAGTTTCTAAAAGAAGCGTTTAGATTTTGTCAGACATTTTTGTTCTCCAACAATAGAAGAATATCATTTTGCTATCTCAAATGTAATAATGAATCAGGAAGTGATTGTTAATTAGATATTAAAATCATCAGATTAATAGTTGTTAAGGAAGAGGATACTCACTGGATTTCGAAATATGACCTGCAAATGAATCCACTTATTAACTACAAAGGAAAAATAAAGCTTTCAATAGAGACACCAAATGCAGAGTCATCAGGAATGGAATAAACTGGAATTATGTGCCTCCATTTATAATGCAATGAGAAGGACAAAACATTACCTACATAATGTTTTTGCCCAAAATGTTTAAACTGAATCTAATCATGAGAAAATAATCTGACAAATGACAACCATGGGGCATTCTGTATAATTGGACCTAGACTCTAGACAAAATAAAGAAAGTGAAGAGTATTCTGGATTAAAGGAGAAAAAAGATCTGACAACAGAATGCAATGGATAGATCTTGAGTGGATCTCGGATCTCAAACAACTATAAAACATTTTTGAATCTTGGAATGTATATTAGGTGATATTACTGAATCCATATTAAACTGGGGGGGACTGCAAAAAAGGCAATTGAATATTTCTACCCTCAAAGAATTCACCCTCTGTTGGCAGAGGCAGGCTAATAAGCAAGTAGTTACACTAGAACATCCTTTGGATTTCTCTATGGCTAGATAATCATTATCTAAAATAATATATGAAAAATAGAGATTCCACAACAGTCACATAGTTATCAGAAGGTTAAGTTTGGACCCAGCTACTATCCACAAGAAAATACTGTCTAATAAGGAAGATTTAAAAAATGCCTAAATCATCCTTGAATTTTATTTAAATGCCACATGGATTGAAAATAAAATACCAAGGGGATTCATCCCCCCACCAAAAATAAAGAGAAATAACATACAATTAGGTAAGTTAAAGCTTCAAGGAAGAAGCAACATTAAGAAATGGGCCTTGAATAAAAGGAAGGATTTCAACAGGCAGAGATGGGAGGGGAAGGGTTCCAAAAGCACTGAGGCAGGAAAGCAGGGGCCTATTTCTGAAAGCTTAAGTGGTCCAGTTTTCTTGGGGCACAAAAGATGGAAAAGTAGGTAGAAGGCACTGTGTGGAGTCTTTGAATGCCAGACTGAGAGGCATTCAACTCAATCATCAGTGGTTTTAAATGGAGTAGCACTTTGATCTGAGTTATAATTTTAGGATGATAATTCTTTAAAAGTGCACTGACAAAGGCAGATAAAAACTGAAAATAAGGAGAAAGAGTTAGGTGATGTATTAGTCTGCTCCTGCTGCCACAACAAAAATACCATAGTGGGTGGCTTAAACAACAAGAATTTATTTTCTCACAGTCCTGGAGACCAGAAGTCTAGGATCAGGGTGTCAGTATGATTGAGTTCTGGTTGGAACTCTCTTCCTGGTGTACAGAGGGCCATTCTTTCGCTATGTCCTCCTCACATAGCAGAGAAAGAACTCTGGTGTCTCCTTCTTACAAAGACATCAGTCAGATTGGATTAGGGTTCCACCTCTTTTAACCTTAATCACTTCCTGAAAGCCCTCTTCTCCAATACAATCACATGGGATTTTAGGGCTTCAATGTATGAATTTAGGGAGGACACGATTTAGTCCACAGCATGTGGTTACTGTTACTAAAATTCTATTGAAGAATACAATTATCTAAATTTGGATGATAAAGTAGGAATAACAAGGAAAGGCAGATGCTAGAGATGAACTTAAGTCATAGGATTTCAGAAGTACAAGTGAAAGATGAGGGTGAGGCAGCACAGGAGGGAGGAAAAAGCCAAAACTAACTTCAGAATTCTCAGTTGGCAAGACTGTTTGCCACTACTAGAAAGTGAGAATAAAATAGTAAAAAAGAGAAGCTTGGTGTATACAGAGCTGGCTTCGTGGGCGTAGGACCTGTGTAGCCCAACAGGACGCCACTCTCAGAAGGGAGCCATGCATAGTTTAATGCTCTGCTGTCTTGAAATTCTTAACAATTTCATATTTGGACTTTTGTAAGTAGAGTTCAGTGGGGCAATGGAGTATGCCTATGAGCAGAGGAGATACACGCAAATGTCTGCCTGTAGCTCCCTACCATCCCATTTGCCTTTAAGCGCCGCATGGGCACAGAATTCTGGTGGACCTGCAATGTACGGAGTTCAACGAGACTTGAAGCAAGTAAAAGGTAAGCATGTTACGCCTACACCTGAGTAAGTCGCGGTGCTGATAGCTGCCAAGAGACCACACCTTCCCTGTAAACCAGAAGTTGCTTCAAATGCAGAAGTAAGACAGTGGCATTCTTAGAAACTCAAATGAGCAAGGAAAACTACATATACTTTCTTATTCATCTTACTTCCTTTACTAACCAACCACTTAAGCTGAGAATGATGGTGTAGAAGGAAAGGAAAAGATAGTTCATTTCCTTTCACTCCTTTCTTACTTAGCAGTAAGGCAAAAGCACACAGTGTGGGTAGGATGCATGAGTATCAAGAAGTGAAATAACAGTTGAGTTAGTTTTGTGCAGTACTTCCACTGTTCTGTTAAGAACAAAATGCATATGCACGTACACAAATTGTGTCATTTCTGTGATTCTGCATACTTTAAATGTTCTATTTCTGTTTGAAATTGGCATTGTACAACATAAAGATGAATGGTAAAATTCATGCTAATTATTACAAATTTTGATTTTTTTATGTAGGATGACATTAAATATCAAACAAAAATACCATAAGTTAAAAGAGAGAGCATGGGAAAAAAGGAAAAACTTTCTATTTTAGTACCTTTAGTAGTACTTTTTTTCCTGCTTTTCCAACAAAGGGTCCTTCATTTTTATTTTGCACGAGGCCCCACAAATTATGTAGCTGCCTTTCAGTATGTGTGTGTCTATGTGACAGAGAGAAGTAGAAAGGGATAAAGAGAGAAGGCACACATCCAAGTGTTTCCACACAGAAGATGTATATAAACCTACTATGTGCCGAGCACCTGGCCCTATATTAGGCACTAATGCAAAACTGAAGAAGACAGACTGCATTTTGTTGGTGGAAAGTGATGAGTCATATTTGGAACTTGTTGAGTTTAAAATAACAGCAGAACTTTCAAGTGGAAACAATCTAAAAAACAGCTGGACATGTATGTGTGGTGCTCTTAAAAGACGTGAAGGTAGAGATAGCTGTTTGAAAGTCATTTGCATAGAAGTAATAGATGTTATAATAGCAACAAAAAGATGAAATACATAAGATTAAACTTTAAAATAAATGTGTATCATTTACATGAAAAAAAAAAGCACTACTGAAAGACACAAAAGAAGACTTGGACAAATCAAAAACATTTTATGTTCTTGGATTGAAATAACCAGCATCATAAAAATGTCAATTCTTCCTAAATTAATCTGTAAATTTAACCTGATCCCAATCAGTGTAACAATAAAAATACTTAAATTTTAGAAATAGACAATCTGAATCTAAAGTTTATATGTAAAAATACATAAGCATAGCCGGGAAATTTTTGTTTTATGTAATGCCAGCACGAGAAGGGCTTTACAAGTATAACACAAAACGCAGAAGCCATAAAGAAATGATTGGTGAATTTGTTTATATAATAGAAATTTTATAGGAAACAAAACTATCTTACATAAACTAAAATTTGAAAAATAATATATACAACATATATTAGAAGCCAATTCCTATAAATTTATAAGAAAAAAGACCAACTATTCGATACAAAATAGGAGTACATGGGGCAAAGGATATGAAAAAACAGTTTACTAAAAAGGAAATACAGATTGCTCTTAAATGTATAAAAAAGACACCAATCCTCACCCAATTATATACTACATTAGATGCTATATTTCACTTATCAGACTGGCAAAACCCCAAAATTTTTATGACAGTTATCAAGCATTGCTGGAGGGGCTGTAAATTGGTATAACCTCAATAACAGGCAATTTCACAGTAATCAGTCAAAACAACAAATGCACATATTCCTAGCAATTCTAGTCCTAAGCACTTATCCTATAAGTACAAAATGATGTTTCTAATAGATTGTAGTAGACTTGAAGCAGACTAAATGTTTAGCATTAGAAGACTGGTTTATAAAAATTATATTTAAATAATGAAATACAATGCTGTCTCGTGTACTGGTCGTAAAAGATCTCCAAAATCTATTGTTAAGTGCAAAAAGTAATGTGTAGAACAGGGTACATGGCATGCTAATATGTATGTGGGGAAAATTATATATATACACGTAATTATATATATTATAAATATACATATACATGTACATACACAAACTCATATATTTGTAAATGCATAGACTATTCTTAGAAGGCTCTGAAGAGACTGTAATCGTGATTGCCTCCTAGGAGAGAAATTGGATGGGTGGGGGTCAGGGAGAAAAAGAGACTTATTTTTCATTGTATATTATTTCATACTTTTGAATTTGATACTGTGTACATATATTACTCAGAAAAAATATTTTTAGATTAAGAGGGTCAATATTTAAAACCAGTGAAACATTTGAAACAGGTTAGATCTCTGAGTGTAAGGACATTGACATAAAAAGGCCAAAGACCATGACAAATATCTCTATTTGAAGCCTCCTTCCCTCAAGAAGTATCAGCTAGACACTACAGCAAAATGGACTAAGAAATAGGAAACAGGATAAAATAGTGTCACAGACATTGAAAGAAAAGTGTTTGAGAAGGAAATCAAGTTTTCCAAAGGAAAAGATCAATATATTTAGCTATAAAATAGTTGTAAAATTTTGCATATCAATATTTGCAAAAAAACATGACATTAGAAAAGATCAATATACTTAACATAAATCCTGAAAAAACAACATTCTAATAGAAAAATGATCAAAGAACTTGAAGGGACAATTCCCAAAACAAGAAAATACAAATTTCCAGTAAATGTATTAACTTGTAATTCAGGAAGTGCAAATTAAATGAAGAAGAAATCTCTGCCTATACACTTAGAAAATTTTTTTAAAATTAACATAATTCTCAGTGCTACTGGGAACATAAATTGAGACTGTATTTGGAAAGCAGTTTGTCAATATATATCAAGAGATTTTATAATTGTTAATAAATTTGATACTGTAATTTCTACTTCCAGGAATTTCTACCAAGGAAATAATCAGAGTGATATAATGCTAATATATTACAACATTTACATCTGATGGCAAAACAGAAGTCAATCTTAATGTTCATCAGTGTGTCAATGTTGTCAATGTCTCCTTCCTCCAGTTTTAGAGCATTCCAATTAAGCCTCTTTCTTCAAGGTTGTTATTTCTAAATTATAAACATAGTAAAGAGAAGAAAAAAGGAGAAGGAGAATCCCTTCAGCACTTTGTAGAGTACGGATAAGATACAGTCCAAACTCCTTTGTTGTTGTTGTTTTTTTTTTTTTCTTTTTTTGCGGTACGCCGGCTTCTCACTGTTGTGGCCTCTCCGGTTGCGGAGCACAGGCTCCGGACACGCAGGCTCAGCGGCCATGGCTCACGGGCCCAGCCGCACCGCGGCATGTGGGATCTTCCCGGACCGGGGCACGAAGCCGTATCCCCTGCATCGGCAGGCGGACTCTCAACCACTGCGCCACCAGGGAATCCCCAAACTCCTTTGAATGAGTAAAAAGCCTTCCGTGATTTTGCATTGCCTTTCATTCTGCCCTTAATGCTCATCTTGGGTCTTCTGTCCCACACTTAATGAGCTGTTTACAGTACTCTCAACACACCTGGATGCTTTATGCCTCTGTATCTTTGCTCACGTTTCCTCTGCCTCTAGTGATGCCTGAGTCTGCACCCATTCACATGATCAACACACATTATCTTTCAAAAACTCAACTGAGAAGGAAAGTAAAATCCTGGACCACACCCTCTACCACCCCGGGTAGAAGTGATCACCGCCTCACTGTGGTTCCACTTTTTCTTTTAGTGCCTTATTTCATTTTGTAGTGCATATGTCTTCTTTGATAAGTAACCTGTAAACCACTTGATGTCGGAGGACTCTCTTATATTTTTATTTCCAGGGCCTAATTTAGAGACTATCAAAACTTAATAAATGTTTGTAGATTAAAAAAAGAAGGGAGCTTCCCTGATGGCGCAGTGGTTGGGAGTCCGCCTGCCGATGCAGGGGACACGGGTTCGTGCCCCGGTCCGGGAACATCCCACGTGCCGCGGAGCGGCTGGGCCCGTGGGCCATGGTCGCTGGGCCTGCGCGTCTGGAGCCTGTGCTCCGCAGCGGGAGAGGCCACAGCAGTGAGAGGCCCGCGTACAGCAAAAAAAAAAAAAAAAAAAAAAAAAAAAAAAAAGGGAATGAGTGGTTAACAGTATCAAGTATTACAAAGAGGGAGAGAGGAAGAAAATTCATTGAATATGATAAGTAGTCATTGTTAACTTTGAAAGAACTGTTTCAGTTGATTAACTGGGAGGCAGCAAGTAGTGAATGAATAGTGAACAAATAATCGTTTCAAGTCTAGATGATTTATTTTTTCCCCAAGAAATTTATTACTAAATGGAAGGGGAAAGAAAAGATAACAGTTTAAAAGAATTCTTTGAATTTTGGTTTTTATAAATAAATCGAAATTTAAGTATGTTTGTAGGCAAAGAAGAAGAAACCACACCCAAAAGAAAATTCTAATGTCACGTGGCAAGATTAGTCTAATTTTAAAATATGAATATTGTTAAGTGGTTCCACTGTTTATGCATCACATTTATTATTGGTAACTGGGATAAGGAGCTTCTGTTGGCTCTGCCATTTTCCCAACCCCTTTCCCAGCCTCCCCCAAAGGAGGACATACTAATCAGATCAATCTAAAATTTGATGGCACCAGCCGGGCTCAGGGTCAGTGTATGTGAATCCTGTGGGTTTTATTTATCTTCTGCTTGCCTGCTTGGTGCTAGGCATGTGAAACAAACAGGCTTTCTCTTTCTCTTTTCCTAGTAATCTCATATGATTATTTCCATATCTGTTAACCTTATTATTTTTTGGCCACACTGAAGGGCTTGTGGGATCTTAGTTCACTGACCAGGGATCAAACCCAGACAGTGAAAGCACAGAGTCCTAGCCACTGGGCCTCCAGGGAATTCCCATGTTAACCTTTCATTTTTTCCATCTGCTTATCTTCTGTATAATTTCTTCAGATCTGTCCTTTAATTTACCAATAGTTTTATTCTACTGTGCCTAATATGTATTTTAACTAACCAATTGAGATTTTTATTTTAACAGTTCTATTTTTTATTTTTAAAATTTTTATTGGAGAAGAGTTGATTTACAATGTTGTGTTAGTTTCTGCTGTATGGAAAAGTGAATCAGTTATACCTATATATGTATCCACTCTTTTTTAGATTCTTTTCCTATATAGGTCATTCTGAGTATTGAGTAGCATTCTATTTTTTATTTTTAAAAGCTTTGTTTGGTTTGTTTTCAAATTTGCCTGGTTTGATAGGCAAGCCTCTTACTGCGTACTCATCTTTTATATAATTTTTAAATTTTTTCAACATTTCATAGTAGTTTTTTAAATATATTTTGTTTGGTAACTTGAATGTTTGAATATTTTGCCTATTGATTATGAACTCTCATTTAGTTGATACAGTATTAATCTGTGGGATACTCAAAGACTTAAACTAAAGATGTGTTTCTCCCCAAATCCTCTTCTGTGTGGAGCTGCATGCCACACTAGTGACCTGGGACCACTGTAGCCCCTTCTCAGGTCTCCAGCTTCAGGAGAGAGCTTGATCTCCCTTAGTTCCCTCTCTTGTGCCTAGGCTGCTTCTCCGGGTGCTGGCAACCAACATCAGGTCGGTTTGTCCTGGTGGTTTAACACTGCTGTGTTTTCTTTCCCCCATGTCCTGTGAACCCAGCAGCGCATGACGTTCCTCCTCCTGTTTTCTTGTAAACCCCTTCGGATCAAGCTTTCTCCCGTCGTTCTATCAAACCTGTTCTTCCTAAGGTTGCCAATAGCCTGTATGTTGCTAAATACAACTGCCTTTTCTCAGCCTCATCTTTGTTGCCGCGACAGTTAATTTTAGGGGTCAACTTGTCTGGGCCATAGTACCCAGATATTTGGTCAAACGTTTTTCTGGATGTTTTGGTGAAAGTGTTTTGGGAGGAGATTTACATTTAAATCGGTGGACTTTGAGTAAAGCAGATTGCCCTCCATAATATGAGTGGGCCTCATCCATTCAGCTGAAGTCCTGAATAGAACAAAAGACTGACGTTTCCCCCAACAAGAGGAATTCCACAGCAGAAGGCCCTGGGACTTGAACTGCACAGTCAATCCTGCTTGGGTCTCCAAGCTACCAGCTCACTCTGTAAATTTCGGACTTGCCAGCCTCTGTAATTGTATAAGCCAATTCCTTAAAACACATACAGACATCCTACCTATTGGTTCTGTTTCTCTGGGAACCCTGACTAATACACCCACCCTGTTAGTAGTATTAGACCGAGGTGATTATTCCCCTATTTTTGAAATATTTCTTTACTTGATTTCTGATAATGCATGCTCCTGTTTTTTTCCCAACCTCATTGGTTTTTCCCTTTAAGTCTCTTTTGTGGATTTTCTCCTTGTCTTCCCAGTCTCTAAATATTAGATCTCCAGAACTGACAGTTGAGTCTTTAGACCTCTTCTCTATACTTGCTCTCTTGTTAATCTCACCAAGTCTCATAGCTGTGACATTATCTTTTTGCTGATATACCAAAAAGTTCCAAATGTATATTCCTAGCCCAGAACTCTCCCTTTAACTCCAGACTCATATTTCCAGCTGCTTTATTCTAAATTTATGCTTATTATCTGATACATATCTCAAAGTTAACATTTCCAAAACCATATTATTAAGCCCTCCTCCCTTTCCATCCCCCTCAAGCCCAACTGCTTTTCCCCACGATTTCCCCCTAGTAAATAGAATATTGTTCTAATTGCTCAGGCCCCAAACCCATGAGTTATCCCTGGATTCATTTTTTTCCTGACCCCCTACATCTAATCAATCATGGAATCCTGGGGCGCTATTTTTAACTTAGAATCTAGCCACTGCCTACCACCTGCTTCCCCCGCACTGGGACAGGCCACGATCACATCTGCCTGGAGTAGCAACTCTCACCTCTCAGCTGGTCTCTGGGCTTATACCCTTCCCCGCAAGGCATTCAGTTCTACACTCAGCAGCCAGAATGAGTCTTTAAAAGTACAAGCCCTGGCTATCATCCCTCTGCTCAAAACCATTCAAAGCTTTTTCAAGTGGCTCAGAGGAAAAGCCTCAATCAATTCTCTAAAAGACCCAACACAATCTCTTTCCCTCTCACTCTATTCCCTTCCACTTCCCTGCCCTGGCAGGTACGGCTTCCCTTTAGGGGCTTTGATTTGTTGTTTCCTCTGCTTGAAATGCTTTTCCCACAGACTTCTGCAGAGTTTCCTCTTATACCTTCTGTAGTCTTTGTTCAATGGCTACCTTCTTTGTGACGCCTTCCTGGTTACTTTATCTAAAATCCAACCTATCTCCCATTCTCTCTCTGTCGTCCTTCCTTTACTTTTCTCCACAGTATTTATCTAAAAACTACATATTCTACTTCTTTATTTTGTCTGTCTGCCCCTCACTAGAGTATAAGTTCCATGAGGATAGGAATTTTATTTTATTCACTGCTGTATCCTCAATTCCTAAATACCATCCCTCACAATAGAAGGCACTCGATAAATATTGCTGTAAATACCCATTCTTGGCAAGGGTATGGGGAAAGATGCAGTCTCTCACATTTGGGGAGGTAAGTATAATTTGGCGCAATATTTTTAGAGGTTTTTGGTTCTCCGGTGAGCCATTCACTCACAGTGAAAGCATTTGCACCTAGACCTGCTCAGCTTTGATCATTTTCGTTACCTGCCTGGCCTCTGCAGTCTGTTGAATTTTCTACCCGTGGCCCACAGGTACTTCTCATTTTGATCTTCCCTGAAATGACCCTCTTTCTGCTCATGTAGCCACAGCAAGAATATTCAAAATTCCCCTTCAAGTAGCATGTTCTTTAGTGCCTCTTAGCCACTGTGTATATTGTTTCTTCTGCTTTTTCTCCCTTTTTCCAGCCTAGACACTGCCCACTCTTTCTTCTAGACTCAGTTCAAGCATCAAAGACTCCATGAAGCCTTCACTAGACACCTTGGCAGTGACTCTTCTCTGGGTCTCCACAGCATTTTTGTGTAGAATTTAATGATTAGTATGTATCACCTTGCACTGAGTGTTTGTTTGGGTTCCTGTCTCCCAGTGAGACTGAGAGCAAACTCATAACGTCTCCAACCTTGTCTCTAGCTCTCTGGCAAGAGAGCAAGGCTGGCACTACATTTTTGGTTGCATGAAAAAATAAATCATTGAATGTCTTTTCCCATGTTTCTGTTCACTTCCACCTTTTTTCCAACTAAAATGCTTAAAAGTTGTTTGTATGACATTAAAATGACCATGGAAGCATCTAAGCATAATTTCTGTGCAGACAGAACATGCAGGATCGTTTCTCAGGAGGGTAAGCTGAGCGCCAGCAACAGCTCTTGTCCCAAATTTGCTGCCATACTTTACGATGAAAAAGTCTAAACTGTAAGTGTTTTCATCTTAGGAATAGTGATAAGATACATTTATTGGCTTATTTGCATACTTTTTAATGCAAAAATTAAGGTTTCGGAATAAAATGGTCAACTAGGACCCTGTGGCTCCCTTTCTTCAAGTCCCCAAAGAGAAACACGCTTTTTATTCCTTTCTTCCCCTAAATCTAAGATAATATTACTGAGGCATGAACCTAGCTTGTATGACATGTTTTGAGCACTGATCCACAGTGCCAGAATCAAGTAGCTCCACACCCTAAGAAGTGGCTCTAACCCAGGATGACACAATCTGTGTTTGTCAAATTGCCAATTAAAAAAAATTGTTTAAAGGCCCTTTGTTACATAATAATGTTTTATTCAGAAGGAGAGGAAAAGTTGGACTGATACAAAAGGCAGTTCTTTCCATTTTCCACTTTATACCATAAGCAAATCAATCCTTTGCTTTTTGTGTTGCTAGAGCCTACTCCAACTTTATGCAATGGGACTTCTCCCAAGCTGCCATTCAGCTGCTAAAGTCACAGCCGAGTTTTACCACCTCTCCAGAGCAGCTGGAGAGAGTGACGGAGTGAAAGGAGCCTGGACAATGGCTGGAGGTTATTTTCAAATGTGGTTTGTCCCTATTTTGTTCAAGGACACAGGATTTAAAAAAAAACAAACAAAAAGCAAAAAAACAAACACCCGGACAAGAGAGCCATTTCTGAGCATGGAAGAACTGAAGCTAGAACGGAACATTTTAGTCTCTGGCCTCAGATTTTGAGAGGCTAGAGCAAAACACATTGCTTGATCACTGAGGTAAATGTTGACTTTTGTAATCAGGCTGATGACTGGAACATATTGGAAAAACAAAAGTAAACCTTATGACTTGGACCAAGCTTGTTTTTAACATTCTTTTCTGTCTTACTAACAACTGGGACCTAGCCCCATATTGAAATACCATGTAACAGAAACTAAAGAACTTTCTCCATAACTAATAATACCTTTTAAATGAGACCTGATTCTTTCACTATGCAGATTAAACTTGACAATCAAGTGCTTTTACCTCTTCAGCTTTGAATAAACTATTTTTAGATCTAAAATTTTTTAGACTTATAATGCACATAATAAGTAAAAATATTCTGATTAAGCAAAATTGTTATTTTTCTATCCTAATCATGAATAAATTGAATTTTTCTAGGCTAGGGTTTTAAAGGCACATCAACAAACCAGAAAATAGGATACTTGAATGTATATTTTTAATATCCAATTATGAGACTAGAAGAAATTAACATAATTTAAATTTTTGTATTTGGGCGGGTAATAAAATATTTCAGCAAAAAATATTTCACAAAAATTGTCTCTCCAGTGCAAGGTTAAGAGATGTACACATCCTGCAGGGACTATCTACTGTTTTTGTCAGTCTGGTTCTCCTCTCTCCCCTTTTGCTGGTAATGCCCCTGTGTCCTTTGGAGGAGACTTCCTCCCGTGATGGGAGCTGCCTGTGATGATTCATCACATTCATATGACCCAAAGTATTAGCCACCCCTGATATTTTTCTACATGAACTGTTCATCAGAGGCAGGATGCACACCCAGTGCAACCTGTGGCTCTTCTCCTTGTAGCCTAAAACACTAGTTTGCTATGGTACAGACTGAAGACAAGTCAAAAAGAAACAGGTTTGGGAGAAGGGGCTGAGAAAGATGCTGACTTTACTTTGGTCTCTGGTTCTGGTCCCTGAGGTTCTCAGAAATGCTGTTCTTCCATCAGTGCTCTTGAGCTACCTCAGTGTTGTTCCAGAAAATCCATCACACCTCCACCCCAATCCAGTTCAGATTGGCTTTGGTACTTGCAACCAAAGAGTTCTGACTCAGGAACACTTACTGGAGCACATATTGTATTGACATTTAGTGGTACTTATTGGAAGAAAATTTATTGGACAGAAGTATAAAAACTGGCATAGACAGTTTACTGTATTATGTAATGTACTGTATATTGCCAGAAGCATGTAAAACAATTTGTCCAAACAATTTGCCTTTAACTTGACCTCCTTTGTTCATCTCTGTTACAAAGCTTACATTAAGAGTGACAGTAAGTTGGTTGCTCAAATTAGGGACGTTTCCTTAGTCTGAAATTTTATTTCATTTTCTATTATTCAGAATACTTTTAAAGCACTATTGATGTTCAAGAGAAAAACTTGTATTATGCCTAAATTATGCACCACATCTATTTACACACATACAGATGATACTGCAAGTATTCATAAACTTTCAGCATATAGCAACTAGTAGTCAGGAGGCCTGGACACTAGATATTTTGTTAACTAAGTGTAGTGTTGGGTATGTTGCTTAATTTTTCCAGGTCACAGGAAAATGAGGATGTTGGAATAGGTGGGTGTCTTCCAGCTTTAAAACCCTAAGATTCCACTAGTAGAAAAAACAGTCAGTTCTGTTAGAAAAAGATTTTGCTGATTTTATAAAAAAACAAACACTGCTTTTTACTATTTCCTTTGGCCTGTTTACTAAAAACATTGTGTGAAAGTGTCATTGGGGGAAAAAAGCCCCACCTGATACAAATGAATGCAAACTATGTTGGCCTTGGAAAAAGTTCTGTTGTCTAAAGGGCTCCAAATACATTGGCCTAGATGCTGAACTAATAGGTGGCAAAACAAAACAAAACAAAGCGAACAAAACGAAACCAAACCGTACCCTTAAAAGAGTTATTTATATAATTTCAGAACCATAAAAGTACATTTAAAAAAAATACCAGATCTTTTTTTTCTTTTTTTTTTTACATCTTTATTGGAGTATAATTGCTTTACAATGGTGTGTTGGTTTCTGCTTTATAACAAAGTGAATCAGTTATACATATACATATGTTCCCATATCTCTTCCCTCTTGCGTCTCCCTCCCTCCCACCCTCCCTATCCCACCCCTCTAGGTGGTCACAAAGCACTGAGCTAATCTCCCTGTGCTATGCGGCTGCTTCCCACTAGCTATTTTACGTTTGGTAGTGTATATATGTCCATGCCACTCTCTCGCTTTGTCACAGCTTACCCTTCCCTCTCCCCATATCCTCAAGTCCATTCTCTAGTAGGTCTGTGTCTTTATTCCTGTCTTACCCCAAGGTTCTTCATGACATTTTTTTTTTCTTAAATTCCATATAACCAGATCTTTTAAACTTCCTCAGTGAAAGAAGTTTTGAGCTTGGAATTAAAATGTCAAAAATTAATAAACTAAGTACTCAAAGTAATTTTTAAATAAAATTATTAAAGATTTTTCTTAAAAATTCACTAATGTATTAAGTGTACATTATTAAAATAAATGCTCTATATCTTTAGATTGAAAAATACAGTACCTTGACAATTTTTCAAATATTGATTTTGAAGTGCTAAATATTCCCAAAGGCAAGAGTTGCAGGATGAATACTAGCTCAGTGCTGCAGGTCTGGCACCATCTCACAGCTTTGTGACTGTGGTTTGTTAGGCAATTTTGGTTGCAAAATATAGAAACCCAAACATGTGACCTCAGGGAAGAGGGTGTTGGGGTTTGTTCTTGTTTGTTTGGTTTGTAAAGAATACATATGTAAATCAGAAAAACTGAAATCTCAGCCATGATATCCGGCTTCCTTCCTAGGAATAACAGGAAAGTTGAACAACAAAGCTTCTTAGGAGGAGAGGAATGCCAATTGAATTGGGCTTTTCGGAACACAGAATTTGAAGGATATTCAGAACCCAACGTATCAGTAGGACTTCTCATCCTGCTGGAGCATCCCAATCACCTGAGGAGTGTTTTAAAAATACAGATTTTGAGGTCCCATCTGCAAAGGCTCAGGTCTAGTACACCTGGGGAAGTGCTGGGAACGCTTTGTTTTTTAAAAGATCCCAGCTAGATTTTGAATGCCCTGCTCTCTGGGTTGCCTGGGTTGCCTCTTCTCTTGGTGTCTGCTTCCTGATCAGCACACTACCAGTTGATTCCCTCAAGATTCTTTACTATAGGCTCAGTGCCTCACCTCCTTCAAGCCTTAGCTCAAATGTCACCTTCTCAGTGAGGCTTTCCCTATTCCTGTGATTGAAAGCCGTACCCCAGCCCCTGGCACTTTCTAGTTCCCTGCCCTGCATAATGTTTATCCAACACTTACCACCTTCTAATACAATATTTGATTTACTTATTTATTGTTTATTGCCTGTCCCATTTACCAGAATGCAAGGTCCATGCAGAATTTTTGTGTATTTTGTCCATAACTGCATTCCCAGAACCTAAAACAGGAAATTCTTAATAAATATTTGTTGAGCAGATGAGTGAATGGATGTTTTCTGCTTAGTCACTGGCTGACATTATCTTCTGCTCACTGGTGATGTGTCAGAGCCCTTCTCATCCATGGCTACCATCTGTGCCTCCCTTTGGGTCCAGCTTCCCCAATTGATTGTCTGATTGGACCAACCCTTTTTTCTTCTTTTTTATTTGGGTGGGGGCCCACCACGTGGCATGTGAGATCTTAGTTCCCAGACCAGGGATCGAACCCTCGCCCCCTGCATTGGAAGCACGGAGTCTCGACCACTGGATCACTAGAGAAGTCCTTGGACCAGCTCTTTTGGATTGAGTGTTTTTCCCAGGTCATTTTTGAATGGGTGTGAATTGGCTGTTTAACAGGTCAGGTGCCCTCCCAGGAGTAGTCCACAGAGGCACAAAAGAGTACTGCCTGGGGCCCCCCCTTCAGCAGGGCGTGTGGGTGGGGCATTTTCTCCAAGAAGCCTATTTTGGTGCAGAGTGAGTGTTCAGCAAGTTACTTGACCCTGCTGAGCTTCAGTAAGACTGCATTATCAGTGCAGGTCTACCTTATCTCAGTGGGTTCTTCAGAAGTTCCAGAGAATGATGTTTGGGAAACATAGGCATATAAAATATTAACTTCTTATAAAAATAAAATGAATGTGAGACGTTACATAAATTCAGATGACATTTAAGTATGGCATTTAATAAAAAGCCTAAGGGAAGTTGTAGGGGAGAATTTAGGAATTTAAGAACGAGTTGCTTAAAGTGCTTTTGTGACTCTCCCCACCCCCCAGTCCTGAATGTCTTTCAAATGTTATTCTTATTTCACATTGATTTCTATTTGGCAGGGGATTCTGGTACATAACTTCCAAAGTGATATTTAAGACGAATACATGCAAAGATCCACACTCAGTCTCCAAAAACAAATTGCACAAATACAGGTTGGAGGAGATATGGTTTTACAGGTGTGTATGTGTTAAAGTCCTAAGAAAGATTTGAGGGTTTTTGTTTGTTTTATGAACAGTGTGGGGTGATAGAAAAATATGAATGTGATATCAAGCTGAATTTTGAAACATCATAAGAATGTAGAAAACTGTATTTTTTTATTCTTCTCTGTATACCTGGAATACTGGACTCAGTTCTAGATGCCACATTGTAAGAGGCACTAGGGTATGTTTAGATGAAAGTGTATGGAGGAGATGAATGGGGCTTGTGTATGGAGGCTGGTGTGAGAAGGCACATGTTCTGGTTGCTGACTTCAGATGTTTAAAGGCTGTGTATGGAAGGGGAATTGGGCTGTTCTGTATTCAATACATCTGAGTACCAGATTCAGATTCGCTGGGTACTTTAATACAATTGTATTCATACTAATGATAATGATTTAAGGTGTTATTATGTCCCCCTTTTAGAGTTGAGCAAACTCATAACTTGGAGCTGTTTTGTGCTTGTCCAAAGTCATACAGCTAGAAGTTACAGAGCTACGATCTGACCACACCACTTTGGAGTTTAATTCCAGTGGTGTTTTCTACTAATATCATTGTTACCTACCAAATCTACAGAAAGACACATTTCAGTTCCAAGTAGGGACTAGCAGGGCTGTTCAAAGATGAATACTATTGTGAGGTAGTGAGTGGTTCCCTATCACTCAAGAGTTCAAGCATATGCTGGACAGCTACTTTGCAAGGATCTGGTTGTCCCTTCAATTTATACATATATAAAGAAGGATATGTTTACCTTATGAATAAAGTACTAGAAATGAAGCCTAATCATATAGCCAAAGGAACTCCAGAGGGGAGGCTTAGTGAATTTAAGTGATTGAGCTGTGTTCATTTAGTAGTTATTGGGAAATACAGCACCCAAACTTTGTTCTCTGCATTTATAGTCTAATGTGTTTTCTGTTGCAACAGTTCCCCTTATCTAATAACTGGGTCCACACTGTTGTGGAACAAGAGGGTATGGAAAGAGGAAGGGCAGGGATATTTGGTGAATTACTATAATAGATTGTTTGGCATGAACTTGCTTTATTAAAACAAGCCAAGAATGCGAGTGGTAATAGGAGAGGGTTTAAAATGATAAACAGAGAATGCCACATGGTAAAGGAAGGAAGAACAGAATACTGTGGAAGGTTAAGTAAGGAAGGCAGGGACTGTGGATTGCAGTGTATTTCCCTCTTGTTGAGTAGATGTTCAACATCTATTTGTTGGAATGAATAGTGACATCAGTACTTGAACAAATATTTAAAGAAAACCTTCATAGTGCTGAGTACTGTGCTATGTCTGAGAGCCAAAAATGAACTAGACAAAAATCTCTATCCTTTTAAGGAACTCACAGTCTAGTAAGAAAAGACCACCAAGCAAAGCAATGGGAAAAAAGAAAGTGCTAGGGGTTATCGTAGAGAATAGATCAAAGCTTACATGAAAGCAGAAAAGAATGAATAATTCAGTGTAAGTGTGTGGGGTGAGGATATGAGGGTGGAAAAAGGACAGGATGTCAGGGAAGATTCAACGGAGGAAAAGATGCATTATCTTTATTATCTTGAAGGAGACTGGAAGTTCACCCGGTTAAATGAGGGATGAATTTCAGATGGAGGAAAATATACAAAGGCACAGACAGAGCCTGTGTGTGAGATGTGGTGGGAATTAAAGCTGAAGCTGAAGAGATCTGTGGATCAGATCATAAATGGGCTTGGATATCACGGTAATTGCTTGAAACTGATTATCCAGGTGGAAAGCCTTTGAAGAGGGAGGCTCTGTGTTTTTGGGGCATTCCCAGCAGTCCTTTGGAACACAAGCAGAAGTGAAATTAGCAAGGCTTGACCTAAATGGTGGCAGAGACTGATGTAGTGGAGACATTATCAGTCGTAGAAATAAGAGGAAGTATTAATCCTTGGGATTTTCAATCAGAGAACTTTAGCAGAGAGAAACTTAGTTGCCTAGTTGTTGGAATGGTAATCTTTCTTTCCTAAAGAAATTAGGTGATACTGAAGTGAGTGGCACAGTGAGTAATAAGTAAGGCCTGAGATTGAGAACACATGCTGCCCTGAGCCTGTGTGTATTAGCTGATGACTCTTTTGAACTGAATTCAGGAAATGACATAAAAACGATTTGTGCAAGAAAATTGGAAGAACAAGGACTCTGAAGTCACTACATTTGGAGAAAAATAACTAGTGTTGGTGAAGATGGGGAAGTAGCCATTATCAGAGGGCCATTTGTGGATAAATTTTGGGCTATCCAGTGGAAAGATCCCCAAAGGAAAACAAATGCCCTGAATCCAGCTCTTCCTCACTACAACCCATTCCCCTGCAGTTGCCTTATCCTTCAGACACATCACACATCTCTGTGTGGGAGATCCATCTCCTGGCATCTCCTGGCAGTGGGTACTTGGGGGTAAAGGAATCCCAACAAACCCGGGATGACAACGTTAGAATTTTGAAAATCTTGGAGACCATATACTCGAACATACATATTCCAGTATGAGGACAGAGAAAACAAATGACAGGCAAGGCGTCAAGGGGAGGGGGTGTCCTTCCTTAAGTCCAGGCTCCCCGACTCTAGGCCCAGTTCTTCCATAATCCCACGCTGCCTGTGGGCTTGGGAGCTGGAAGCTCGGCGGGTGGTGAGGAGAGCGGGGTCCGCCTGATGGCGTCGGAAGCCCCCTCCTCGCCCAGCCCCCAATCCCCAGCCCCCGTGGGACTCCCAGCCCCGCCCCCTTCCCGTGCGGGCTGTGTCGCTGCGCCGCTGTTACCCGGGCGCGCGCGGGGCAGCACGGACGCGAGTCGGGCCGAGGGTGACGGGAGGTCGCCGAGCCTCCCGCGCCGCCGCCCCTTGCCTGACGCAGAGAGGGGCCGGGACGCGATTTGCCGCGAGTGACTGGAGCCGCTGCCGCCGCCACCGCCAACCGGGCCCGCTCCGCCCTCAGTCCGCCTTCCTCCCGCCTCGCCCTCCGCCTCCGCTCGCGCCTTGCTCGCGTCCCCGCGTCCTCCCCACCGCCCCGGAACGTCGGGCAGCCAGCGCCAGCCAGGTGAGTGTGGCCGCCGCGCGGCCCGGGCGGCCCGGGCGGGAGGAGCGCGCAGGCCCAGCGGCCGGGCAGGGAGCGCGGGCGGGCAGCGGCGGCGGCGGGCCCGGCTTTCTTCCCCAGCGTGGGCCGCGCGACTGAGGGAGGGGCGCCCCCGCCCCGCCGCAGCCCCCGCCGCCACCGCAGACAAAGCAAGCGCCAGAGGTGGGAGCCCCGCGGGCGGCCCCTGCCTCCGCGCCGCCTGCCGGGTGCGGTCGCGGCCCGCAAAGCCCGGGCGGCCCGCGCGTCTCCCCTCCTGAGCGCCCTTGTTCATTTCTGGGTGAAAGGGACCCGAATCGTGCAACAGGTACGGGCGTTAGTCCTTATTTAACGGCGGGTCTTGTCCACCCGGCGTGCGGGGACCAGATGTGGCGCCCGGCTCCCGGGCGAGCCCCCGTGTCCAGCGCCCGCGGCTTGCTCCTTTGTGTGGCCGGTGACCAGCTCTGGCCGGCGGGTGGGGGACGCCCGCCCGAGGCCCCCGGGCTGCACCGAGGCTCCTGGACGCCTCCCTCGGGCTGTGGGGCTTGGCTTCTCCCGGGCCTGCGGGCTGTTAACCTCCCTCCAGCCTTTGGAGGAGTCACAACGGGAAGGGAGAGCGGGTTGGCAGGGTTATCTGGCTGTGTATTTATTTTTGTATGTGAGGTAGACTCATATTGGAAAGGAACCGCAGTCTGGCCGGCTCTTGAGGGTTCCTGTGGCATTTCACCCTGGGATGCACCGTTTGGTCCTGGTTGCTGCTGCGACTGCCGCCGTGGTTCTCTTCTTGGTGCTTTGATATCTTTCTCTCTTACACAGACATCACCCAAGAAGTTGGAAGCGCCGTTGAGGGAGTAACTCGATACAGCTGTTTGACAGGTCGCCTCTTTCTTCGCATTTTGTCTGTGCCAAGTATACCCACCATGCATACTAGCATAGGTTGGCAGACCCTCATATTAAGATCACCACTCAAAATACCCCCATATTGGGAAGTAGTAACCCGTAGTTTTTACTCTGGCTTGATGAACCTTATTTGTTTAGATGTGAGAAACTTTTTCTTCCCCCCAAGGAAGAATACAAAATAAAGAACAATTTATCTTTGTTTACATACCTGGGGTCATGCTGTTACCTAGCTGGTTTCATTGGTATGCTATTTTAGTATAACAATACTAAATGGAAGGAAAATATCTGCCTTCTGCTTTGAGCAATAAAGTACTTCTTTGTTCTAGAACCAGGAAGCTTTTATACATAATACTTTGTGTGGACAAAAGTTAGTGACCGACTGTCTTTACCCCATGACCAAATTCAGGAAAAAATTCCCAAAGGACTTAGAAAGCATTACACAACTCTATAGATTGTTTTTGTATTCCAAATTCGAGGAAATCATTTTGTTGTATATTTATTCAAACAATCTAGACTAAATTTAACCTTAAAAATTGGGCCTACTCTGTAAATTCCCCAGCATTAGGGAATGAATTGATTGCACTTAAAAGAGTTTACCAAGCATTTTAACTCCTGTGAATAATAATTGGAAGGAGCTGGTGATGGACCTAGACTCTGACAGCAGAATGCAGAACATGGAAAGAGGTAGAGGTTGCAAAGTTCCATGTACTTGTGTTTTAGTTGATTGATGGGCATGTCTGAAAACTAAATGTCCACTAATTTAAATACAAAATACTATATTTTAGCCTTTTTTTTAATGTACTCTATAAAGACTCCTTGAACCTCTCTCTACTCCCTAAAAACAAACGATATTAATAAGGACTTTTCTTTTGAAGAAATAAAATAATACCAAATTAATCTGATCTGCAGAAAGTTTCTCTGGCATAATTAGTAGTTTCACTTTACTAAAAATACTATTCATCTGTGTAACATCTAACTTCAAAGAGCTTTCGTAGCTGTTACAAGCAGCAGGAACAGCCTCCTGAAAAAAGTAGGATATTAACTATTAAAAAGTGGCAGAGGGACTTCCCTGGTGGCGTAGTGGTTAAGAATCTGCCTGCCAATGCAGGGGACACGGGTTCGAGCCCTGGTCTGGGAAGATCCCACATGGTGTGGAGCAACTAAGCCCGTGTGCCAAAACTACTGAGCCTGCACTCTAGAGCCTGCAAGCCACAACTACTGAGCTCGCATGCCACAACTACTGGAGCCCGAGCACCTGGAGCCCATGGTCGGCAACAAGAGAAGCCACCGCAATGAGAAGCCCGCACACCACAATGAAGAGCGGCCCCCGCTCGCCGCAACTAGAGAAAGCCAGCACGCAGCAACGAAGACCCAGCATGGTCAAAAATAAATAAAGTAGCAGAAACTTAAATTTCTAGAATAGTTTTCTTTTATTAAAATATAACTCATATACTGTAGAATTCACTCTTTTAACGTGTACAATTTAGTGGTTTTAGTGTATTCACAAGGTAGTGCAAGCCTCATCACTAATTCAAGGAACGTTTTGAACATCCTGAAGGGAAACCCTCGTACCCATTAGCTGCCACTCCCATTCCCCTTCATCGCACTTGGCAGCCACCAGTCTACTTTCTGTCTCTATGGATTTGCCTGTTGTGGACATTTCATATGAATGGAATCACACAATATGTGGCCTTTTGTGTCTTTCATTGAGCGTAATGTTTTCAGGTTTCATGCGTATCATGCATGTATCAAGATACTTCCTTCTTATGGCTGAATAATATTCTACTGTGTAGATATGCCCTATTTTGTTTATCCATTCATCAGTTGATGGACGTTTCAGTTTCCACTTTTTTGGCTAGTATGAGTAGTAATGCTATGACCACTCATTTACAAGTTTTTGTGTGGACATGTGTTTTCAGTTTCGTTGGGTATATAATTAGCTATGGAATTGCTGGATCACAAGGTAACTGTAACTGTTTGAGGAACTGCCAAACTATTTTCCATAGCTGCTGCATCATTTTACATTCCCACCATCAAAGTATGAGGGTTGCATTTTCTCCAACACATGTCAAAGTTGTCTTTTTGATGATAGCCATTCTAGTGGGTGTGAGGTGGTATCTTGTGGTTTTCATTAGCATTTCCCAAATGGCTAATGATGTTGAGGATCTTTATGTTCTTATTGGCGATTTATATATCTTGATTGGAAAAATGTCTGTTTAATTTATAGTAGTTTCTTTCTTTTTTTTAATGACCTGGCTATTGTAAATAGTGCTTCAGTGAACATTGGGGTGCATGTGTCTTTTTGAATTATGGTTTTCTCTGGGTATATGCCCAGTAGTGGGGTTGCTGGGTCATATGGTCATTTTATTTTTAGCTTTCTAAGGAACCTCCATACTGTTCTCCATAGTGGCTGTATCAATTTCCATTCCCACCAACAGTGCAAGAGGGTTCCCTTTTCTTCACACCCTCTCCAGCATTTGTTGTTTGTAGATTTTCTGATGATGCCCATTCTAACTGATGTGAGGTGATACCTCATTGTAGTTTTGATTTACATTTCTCTAATAATTAGTGATGTTGAGCAGCTTTTCATGTGCCTCTTGGTCATCTGTATGTCTTCTTTGGAGAAATGTCTGTTTAGGTCTTCTGCCCACTTTTGGATTGGGTTTTTTAAATTTTGAGCTGCATAAGCTGTTTATATATTTTGGAGATTAATCCTTTGTCCATTGATTCGTTTGCAAATATTTTCTCCCATTCTGAGGGTTGTCTTTTCGTCTTGTTTGTAGTTTCCTTTGCTGTGCAAAAGCTTTGAAGTTTCATTAGGTCCCATTTGTTTACTTTTGTTTTTATTTCCATTACTCTAGGAGGTGGATCAAAAAAGATCTTGCTGTGATTTATATCAAAGAGTTTTCTTCCTATGTTTTCCTCTAAGAGTTTTATAGTGTCTGGTCTTAGATTTAGGTCTCTAATCCATTTTGAGTTTATTTTGGTGTATGGTGTTAGGGAGTGTTCTAATTTCATTCTTTTACATGTAGCTGTCCAGTTTGCCCAGCACCACTTATTGAAGAGACTGTCTTTTCTCCATTGTATATTCTTGCCTCCTTTGTCATAGATTAGTGGACCATAGGTGCCTGGGTTTATCTCTGGGCTTTCTATCCTGTTCCATTGATCTATATTTCTGTTTTTGTGCCAGTACCGTATTGTCATGATTACTGTAGCTTTGTAGTATAATCTGAAGTTAAGGAGTCTGGTTCCTCCAGATCCGTTTTGTTCCCTCAAGACCGCTTTGGCTATTCAGGGTCTTTTGTGTCTCTATACAAGTTTTAAGATTTTTCATTCTAGTTCTGTAAAAAATGCCATTGGTAATTTGCTAGGGATTGCATTGAATCTGTAGATTGCTTTGGGTAGTAGAGTCATTTTCACAATATTGATTCTTCCAATCCAAGAACATGGTATATCTCTCCATCTGTCGGTATCATCTTTAATTTCTTTCATCAGTGTCTTATAGTTTTCTGCATACAGGTCTTCTGTCTCCCTAGGTAGGTTTATTCCTAGGTATTTTAATCTTTTTGTTGCAATTGTAAATGGGAGTGTTTCCTTAATTTCTCTTTCAGATTTTTCATCATTAGTGTATAGGAATGCAAGAGATTTCTGTACATTAATTTTGTATCCTGCAACTTTACCAAATTCATCGATTAGCTCTAGAAGTTTTCTGGTGGCCTCTGAGGATTCTCTATGTATAGTATCACATCATCTGCAAACAGTGATAGTTTTACTTCTTCTTTTCCAATTTGTATTCCTTTTATTTGTTTTTCTTCTCTGATTGCCCTGGCTAGGACTTCCAAAACTATGTTGAATAATAGTGGTGAGGGGCTTCCCTGGTGGCACAGTGGTTGAGAGTCCACCTGCCGATGCAGGGAACACGGGTTTGTGCCCCGGTCCGGGAAGATCCCACATGCTGCAGAGTGGCTGGGCCCGTGAGCCATGGCCGCTGAGCCTGTGCATCCAGAGCCTGTGCTCTGCAACGGGAGAGGCCAGAACAGTGAGAGGCCCACGTACCGGGGAAAAAAAAAAAAAAAGTGAGAGTGGACATCCTTGTCTTGTTCTTGATCTTAGAGGAAATGCTTTCAGTTTTTCACCATTGAGAATGATGTTTGCTGTGGGTTTGTCATATATGGCCTTTATTATGTTGAGGTAGGTTCCCTCTATGCCCACTTTCTGGAGAGTTTTTATCATAAATGGGTGTTGAATTTCGTCAAAAGCTTTTTCTGCATCTATTGAGATGATCAGATGGTTTTTATTCTTCAGTTTGTTAATATGGTGTATCACATTGATTGATTTGTGTATATTGAAGAATCCTTGCATCCCTGAGATAAATCCCACTTGATCATGGTGTATGATCCTTTTAATGTGTTGTTGGATTCTGTTTGCTAGTGTTTTGTTGACGATTGTTGCATCTATATTCATCAGTGATATTGGTCTGTAATTTTCTTTTTTTGTAGTATCTTTGTCCGGTTTTGGTATCAGGGTGATGGTGGCCTCATAGAATGAGTTTGGGAGTGTTCCTTCCTCTGCAATGTTTTGGAAGAGTTTGACAAGGATGGGTGTTAGCTCTTCTCTAAATGTTTGATACAGTTCACCTGTGAAGCCATCTGATCCTGGACTTTTGTTTGTTGGAAGATTTTTCATCACAGTTTCAATTTCATTACTTGTGATAGGTCTGTTCATATTTTCTGTTTCTTCCTAGTTCAGTCTTGGAAGTTATACCTTTCTAAGAATTTGTCCATTTCTTCCAGGTTGTCCATTTTATTGGCATAGAGTTGTTTGTAGTAGTCTCTTAGGGTGCTTTGTATTTCTGTGGTGTCTGTTGTAACTTCTCCTTTTTCATTTCTATTGATTTGAGTCCTCTCCCTCTTTTTTTTTTCCCCCCCTCTTTTTCTTGATGAGTCTGGCTAAAGGTTTATCAATTTTGTCTGTCTTCTCAAAGAACCAGCTTTTGGTTTTATTGATCTTTGCTATTGTTTTCTTTATTTCTATTTCATTTATTTCTGCTCTGATATTTATGATTTCTTTCCTTCTACTAACTTTGGGTTTTGTTTGTTCTTCTTTCTCTGGTTCCTTTAGGTGTAAGGTTAGATTGTTTATTTGAGATATTTGTTGTTTCTTAAGATAGGATTGTATTGCTATAAACTTCCCTCTTAGAACTCCTTTTGCTGCATCACATAGGTTTTGGATTGTCGTGTTTTCATTGTCACTTGTCTCTAGGTATTTTTTGATTTCCTCTTTGATTTCTTCAGTGATCTCTTGGTTACTTAGTAATGTATTGTTTAGCCTCCATGTGTTTGTGTATTTTACGTTTTTTTTCCTGTAATTGATTTCTAATCTCATAGTGTTGTGGTCAGAAAAGATACTTCATATGATTTCAGTTTTCTTAGATTTACTGAGGCTTAATTTGTGACCCAAGATGTGATCTATCCTGGAGAATGTTCCATGTGCACTTGAGAAGAAAGTGTAGTCTGCTGTTTTTGGATGGAATGTCCTATAAATATCAGTTAATTCTGTTTGGTCTCTTGTGTCATTTAAAGCTTGTGTTTCCTTATTACTTGTCTGTTTGGATGATCTGTCCATTGGTGTAAGTGAGGTGTTAAAGTCCCCCACTATTATCGTGTTACTGTCGATTTCCTTTTTTTATAGCTGTTAGCAGTTGCCTTATGTATTGAAGTGCTCCTGTGTTGAGTGCATATATATTTATAATTGTTATATCTTCTTCTTGGTTTGATCTCTTGATCATTATGTATTGTCCTTCCTTGTCTCCTGTAACATTCTTTATTTTAAAGTCTATTTTATCTGATATGAGTATTGCTACTCCAGCTTTCTTTTGATTTCCATTTGCATGGAATATCTTTTTCCATCCCCTCACTTTCAGTCTCTATGTGTCCCTAGGTCTGAAGTGGGTCTCTTGTAGACAGCATATATATTGGTCTTGTTTTTATATGGGTCTCCATTCAACGAGCCTGTGTCTTTTGGTTGGAGCATTTTATCCATTCACGTTTACGGTAATTATCGATGTGTAAGTTCCTATTACCATTTTCTTAATTGTTTTGGGTTTGTGTTTGTAGGTCCTTTTCTTCTCTTGTGTTTCCCACTTAGAAAAAGTTCCTTTAGCATTTGTTGTAGAGCTGGTTTGGTGATGCTGAATTCTCTTAGCTTTTGCTTGTCTGTAAAGCTTTTGATTTCTCCATCAAATCTGAATGAGATCCTTGCCAGGTAGAGTAATCTTGGTTGTCGATTCTTCCCTTTCATCACTTTAAATATGTAATGCCACTCCCTTCTGGCTCCTAGAATTTCTGCTGAGAAATCAGCTGTTAACCTTATGGGAGTTCCCTTGTTTGTTATTTGTCGTTTTTCCCTTGCTGCTTTCAATAATTATTTTTGTCTTTAATTTTTGCCAATTTGATTACTATATGTCTCGGCGTGTTTTTCCTTGGGTTTATCCTATATGGGACTCTCTACGCTTCCTGGACTTGGGTGGCTATTTCCTTTACCATGTTAGGGAAGTTTTCTACTATAATCTCTTCAAATATTTTCTTGGGTCCTTTCTCTCTTCTCCTTTTGGGACCCCTATAATGCGAATGTTGTTGCGTTTAATGTTGTCCCAGAGGTCTCTTAGGCTGTCTTCATTTCTTTTCATTCTTTTTTCTTTATTCTGTTCCACAGCAGTGAATTCCACCATTCTGTCTTCCAGGTCACTTATCCGTTTTTCTGCCTCAGTTATTCTGCTATTCATTCCTTCTAGTGTAGTTTTCATTTCAGTTATTGTATTGTTCATCTCTGTTTGTTCTTTAATTCTTCTAGGTCTTTGTTAAACATTTCTTGCATCTTCTGGATCTTTGCCTCCATTCTTTTTTCCAAGGTCCTGGATCATCTCACTATCATTTTTCTGAATTATTTTTCTGGAAGGTTACCTATCTCCACTTCATTTAGTTGTTTTTCTGGGGTTTTATCTTGTTCCTTCATCTGGTACATAGCCCTCTGCCTTTTCATCTTGTCTGTTTTTCTGTGAATGTGGTTTTTGTTTCACAGGCTGCAGAATTTAGGCTGCACGATTGTAGTTGTTCTTGTTTCTGTTGTCTGCCCTCTGGTGGATGAGGCTATCTAAGAGACTTGTGCAAGTTTCCTGATGAGAGGGACTGGTGGTGCGTAGAGCTGGGTGTTGCTCTGGTGTGCAGAGCTCAGTAAAACTTTAATCCGCTTGTCTGCTGATGGGTGGGGTTGGGTTCCCGCCTGTTGGTCGTTTGGCCTGAGGTGACCCAACACTGGAGCCTACCTGGGCTCTTTGGTAGGGCTAATGGTGGACTGTGGGAGGGCTCACGCCAAGGAGTACTTCCCAGAACTTCTGCTGCCATTGTCCTTGTCCCCACAGTGACCCACAGCCACCCCCCGCCTCTGCAGGAGACCCTTCAACATTAGCAGGTAGGTCTGGTTCAGTCTTCCTTGGGGTCACTGCTTCTTCCCCTGGGTCCTGATGCACACACTATTTTGTGTGTGCCCTCCAGGAGTGGAGTCTGTTGCCCCCAGTCCTGTTAAAGTCCTACAATCAAATCCCGCTAGCCTTCAAAGTCTGATTCTCTAGGAATTCTTCCTCCCGTTGCCGGACCCCCAGGTTGGGAAGCCTGATGTGGGGCTCAGAACCTTCACTCCAGTGGGTGGACTTCTGTGGTATAAGTGTTCTCCAGTTTGTGAGTCACCCATCCAGCAGTTATGGGATTTGATTTTATTGTGATTTTGCCCCTCCTACTATCTCATTGTGGCTTCTCCTTAGTCTTTGGATGTGGGGTATCTTTTTTGGTGAGCTCCAGTGTCTTCCTGTTGATGATTGTTCAGCAGTTAGTTGTGGTTCCGGTGCTCTCGCAAGAGGGAGTGAGAGCACGTCCTTCTACTCTGCCATCTTGAACCAAATTCATAGTTTCTAAGTTTATGTTTTCACACGTATTTTCTCATTTAGTCTTTGAAATAACACTGTAAAATATGTATCTCTATTTTAATGCTAGGAAGCTAAGGTTCAAAGAGGTTAAGTAATTTGCTCATTTTTTAACCTTATGGAGTTAATAAGAGTCAGGGTCTGAATGTAAACTCAGGTCTTCTGATTCTGCTTCCTGCATTCTTGCCACTTTATGAGGCATACAGAAGTTAAATTGTGTTTGCAGATTTGCTTGGCTAATCATTGACAGAGTAGGGGGAAAATAAAATAAATGAGACCAAACAACAACAAAAAGCAGGTGTTGTGGCCACACTGCCTCATGTTTTCCAGGTTTTGTTACACTTTTTCGAATAAATTCTTTGATTTCTCCTGTCCTAATAAGGTAGATATGATTTCCATATTTTCTTTGGGTAACAAAGCTAGTAACAGCTTTTTACTGGCATAGCTAATCCTAGAACCCACTGTTCACTGAGCCATGGCACTGTCTGTTCCCCTGGAGCTTCCATGTTCTCTATTTTCCCACTAATTTATACCCTTTAACCTTAGAGTAATTGAATAATTTCACAGTTTTCATAAACATTAAGATATTTCTGGGTTACACAAATTAACTTTTATTTTTGAACAGGGCATTTGCCAGATTCACATTGAAGTGCAGGATTACTAAGGTATATTTCAGTTTTTATGTGCTACTTACTCTGTATCAGACATAGCAGGTTTGTGAAATTCTCAGCTCCCTAGAGGGTAGGTAGAGGCCACATGTTATTTATTCATCTTTGCATATCCACTGTCTGTCATTGTGCTCAAACGTGTCATAAGAGGTACTCTAACCTTTGTTAAATGAATGAATACAAATGCATGTTTTTTAATTGCAAAAAAAAAAATTCAATAAAAAATATCCAATACTCTTTCTTAGAATAAAGGCAGTACAAATTCTAGATAAAGAAAATATTTCTTATCCCTGGCATATGACCTAAAAAATAATAAATGATAAAAATTAGAACTCGACTTAACACTGTCTTATGGAAGGAAGTACATGTTCCATCCTGGGATTAAAAACAGGCTCTGAGTACCTGGTGGCTGGCAGACGTGCTTACTTAGCTCATTGCCCACATGTAGGATTGTACCCTAAGTGTTTGTTAGATAAATGAATGCCCAATGAGTAAATAAAAGAATTAGTTTTCACTATAACAAGTAGAGGAGATACATCAAATGGCTATTAGGCCGTACTTTTCATTTGTGTATTTTAATTGTCAAATATACATGTTAATCATAAAAATACAAATAACACAGGAATGTATAGAGTAAAAGTAAAAAAATCTCACTTCACTGTTTGTCCCCTTCCCTTCTTTCACCCCAAAGACCAATTCTGTCCCAGGTAACCTTGTTAACAGTTTGGGGTTTATATTTCCAAACCTGTATCTTTGCATTTATGTGTATATGTACAAATACACACTGAATACGCCTGTATGCTGTACTTAGTACATACATGTGTATTCAGTGATTTTTCTTATATAAAAGAGATCATACTACACATATTTCTTTGTTTTTCACTTAAATCTATTAAGACATTTGCCTCTATAATCACAAAGGATAAACATAATATTTATGTCTCACTTTTAGTTTACTATTCTTGAGTGTTTGGTGTCAAGATTAAGCTAGCCTCTAAGAATGAATTGGGAAATTCTCATTTTTTCCTCTGTGCTCTGGAATAGTTGAAACTGCCCTGTAAACATTGGCAGTCACCTGGCAACCTTGCAGGGAGTGGAGAGATCTGGGACAACCTTTCTGATTTTTCCTGTTTTTATTGTTTTATCAAGGTTTGGCCTTTATTTTCTGTTACATTTTTGGTAAACGTTCTTCCCCCACACATATCCCTTCCCCCAGCTCTGATGAGTAAATTGACAAACGCAAATGATTAAATGAATCGATGGATGTGAGAGTATATGCGCTTTTCTCTTAGAGAGATCGAGGTAGAGCCCTGCTCTTACTAATTGTATAACCTAAGCAAGTTACTTACCTTTTTCAAACTTCTGTTTCCTTATCTGTAAAATGGTAATAATCTCTACATCACAGAAATCTTGAAAGTATTAAAGGAGATGTGAGCTAATATGTGAAAAACTTCTGTTGTTGCATCTAATAAGAATGAAAAAATTTATAATACTAATCTGTAATATGCTATACAAATGTAAATTTGTCACTGAGGTTACTGTAAATTGTTTTAGCCTAACAAGAACAAATTTAAGGAGAAAGGATGGTGACGCTAGGGACAGTTTCCACTAATAAATTGGAAGGATCTATAAAAATTTCCAGGCCGGGCTTCCCTGGTGGCGCAGTGGTTGAGAGTCCGCCTGCCGATGCAGGGGACACGGGTTCGTGCCCCAGTCCGGGAAGATCCCACATGCCGCGGAGTGGCTAGGCCCGTGAGCCATGGCCGCTGAGCCTGCGCGTCTGGAGCCTGTGCTCCGCAACGGGAGAGGCCACAACAGTGAGAGGCCCGCGTACCGCAAAAAAATTTCCAGGCCATTTAGAATTTAATTTTGATAGACAGTTATTTTTAAATACTTGTATGCTTTTGAGGCAGGATAGTAGGGGAAAGTAGTAAACAGACCTGGATTAATTTTGCATTATCACTTATTAGCCTTGTGACTTTGGATGAATTAATTTCTCAGTAAAATGGGATAAATACACCTACTTTGTAGGTAGTCATGAGGAAAGAAGTTAATATAGTGCTTGGCATCTAATAGGTGTACAAATTGTTAGGGTTATTTTTCTTTTCATGTAATGAGTGCCCAACAGTGATGAACATGAGGTATTGGGTTCTGTTATTTTAAGGCTGTGTGATGTAGTGGCAAGAGTCCTTAAGTTAGAGTTTTAGCATACGTATTACACTGATTAGGCATTGACCTTGGACCAGTCACCTGCTAAGCTCCTTCTGTTTCCTTTCCTATAAGAAAAGAGCAAGAGAACTGACGCTTATTGAGGATCTATTTTACATGCAATTTACTAGGCAGTTTACAAATCTTACTTCATTTTATCCTCTCAATAATCTTATCAGTTAGAGATGATTGTCATTTCTCAATTTTATGGTTGAAGAAACAAAGGCACAGGAATTAGATTTTCTGAGGTCCATTTGGTGGACCCCGCAGTCCTGTCCATGTTCTTTCACTCATTACAGCTATCCCCTCCCGGGACGGTAGGGTGTTCCCCTGCATACAGGGAATACCAAATGAGGAGCATTCTGCAAACTGAAATAGTAAGTGTATTAAAAAAGCTAAACCAATGTAGGATGAGACTTTTTATTTATTAACGATTTCCATTAATAAAATACAGAGATTGTTAATGTGTCCTAATGCCTCTGCTTAAGAGTAGTAATTTAAGGGTTTTTTTTTGCGGTACACGGGTCTGCCACTGCCGCGGCCTCTCCCGCCGCGTAGCACAGGCTCCAGACGCACAGGCCCAGAGGCCATGGCCCACGGGCCCAGCCGCTCCGCGGCACGCGGGATCCTCCCGGACCGGGGCACGAACCCGCGTCCCCCACATTGGCAGGTGGACTCCCAACCACTTCCCAGGGAAGCCCCTAATTTAAGTTTTTAAATACTTGTGTTGCTCGTAATCGCTTTACCTAAATTTATTAGGCTTCATTCATTTCCAGTTTGACCAGGTAAAGAAGAGGGGGTAGGGAGTGGTTGTATAGGGAAAGATAAGCTTTACACCAGTGCTTGATAGTGGTGTGTATGTATGTATTTATGAATGGACGTGTGTATGGAAGAGCTGGGAAGTATAGTTCTCTGGCAGTTTGGCATTTACAGAAACTACAGTTTCTTGGAAAGGAGTAGAGAATATCTGCATTATAATTCATTGTCTGCTACAGGACTTGCAGAGTCATTTAAAAAATGAAACTGCCTTTGTCAGCTGGTTTGTAAAGAGCTATTGCTTACATTCTTGAAAGATAGTAATATTGTCTTTCATTTTATAGGGGTTGCCATTTTATTTGATCAGATTAGGTGATACTGATTTGGCATTTCTGCAAGCCTTGTGCCAGGGATATGCAAAACAAAAAATGCTGTTGAGGCATCATAAATTAAATTGTGATTCAGTACTAGTGTAGAAGGTTTAGAGATTATCTCTTGAGGCTTCAGTATCATTTTTATCCTATTTAGCATGAGTGAGAATTCCTATGTTTAGATTAGAGAATTTTTTCAGAATAGGCTTGAATTGCTCTCGGTAAATTCTCACTGATACTGAATGCTTGCTATTTTGCAGGATACAGAACACTGTGAGCTTTATAAGAGTTACACAACATGGTTCTAGTCTTCAAAGAGTTTATATTTAGTTAGGGAGGCAATGAAGGAGGAGACCAAGTGAAGGGACACAGAGAGTTCTAAAACTTGTGTCTGCTCCTTGTAAAATTAGTTTTGCTGCATTGGACTTTGGTGAGACACTGTAGGTTCTCCTGATGGATACTATCAGAAACATCCCAACTCTTTGAAAACTGGTAGTTGTGTATCTTGTATGTCTTGCTCTTTCTATAGTGTTCTCTTTGCTTTGTAAAAATTACTGTTTGGCCTAAGTACCAAGAATAGTTCTTCTTCCGAGTACTTTTCTGTTTATCTCCTGGGCTGTGGACTGGGTTTTTCTTTTTGTGATGGCTGTTAGAAAGCCAGAGCCGGATTTGTAGCCTACCCCAGAGTAGGCATATAGGTTTTATGCTGTACATTTTTTCAGCTTTTTTCGTGGCATCATTTTTGGTGTTTTCTTTATTCTTCTGCTAATATTTTAAATCTATTAACTTTTTATAGTTCATGTATTCTTATAAGTCTCATTAATCCTTTTCAGAACAAAATAGGGGTATATGTAAATGAATATATATGAAATTCATGAAGGAACATATCAAGGCAAACAGATCAATATAGTAGAGTAGTATGGCGAATAGGTTTTATTTCATGGGCCAGCTTTGGTTGATAATGATGGCTGCATGGAGGACCGCGTTAAGAAGTAGTTGGAGGCAGTGTGTAGATTTAGTGGGAAAGGCTCCTGTGATCATTGAGCAGTGTTGTTGTCATGGATGTAGGAGTAGTGATGGCGTGAGTGTCTGTATTTGCCGTCTCTGTTACAGACAGACTACAGGATGCTGAATAGCTCAATAGGTGGGTGGCTTTTAATTTAAGAGCTAGGTTTTGTTGGGAGGGCTAAGGAATTGGGGAACAAGCTGATTTGTTGGGGTCGGGAGTCAGATTGGTTTGGCTAGAATAAAATGTTCGCACTGCATAAGGAGAAATGAGGTTGGTGGGAAAAGTGAGGAAGGGGGTGTGGTGGAGGAGATTAGATTTTTTAATCTCCTAAAATTCTCTCTAATTATTCCCCTATGTTATTTCCAGGGCTTTGCCTGAGTTCAGGTCCTTGTCATACTTTTAATTTTTTTTTTTTTTTTTTTGCGGTACACGAGCCTCTCATTGTTTGTGGCTTCTCCCGTTGCGGAGCACAGGCTCTGGACGCGCAGGCCCAGCGGCCATGGTTCACGGGCCCAACCGCTCTGCGGCATGTGGGATCTTCCCGGACTGGGGCACGAACCTGTGTCCCCTGCATTGTCAGGCGGACTCTCAACCACTGTGCTATCAGGGAAGCCCCATACTTTTAATTTTAAAAGTTAATTGAGTAGGTAATATACTCATATGTTTTAAAATTTAAAAAGTGCAAGAGGACACAATCAAAAGTCTTTTATTTCTGTTCCTCAGCTACAGAGTTCTCTCTACAAAGTCAACCAGTGTTATCAGATTCTTATGTATCCTTCCAGAAATAATTTTTGTATACGTATGTGCTTTCCCAACCATTTTACACAAATGATATTTCTGTACCTATGCACATACTGCTTCTTCCATACTATATACACTTTCTTCTTTTTTTTTAAAATTAATTAATTTATTTTTGGCTGCGTTGGGTCTTTGTTGCTGCATGCGGGCTTTCTCTAGTTGCAGCAAGCCGGGGCTACTCTTCGTTGCGGTGCGCAGGCTTCTCATTGCGGTGGCTTCTCTTGTTGCGGAGCACGGGCTCTAGGCGCGCGGGCTTCAGTAGTTGTGGCTCGTGGGCTGTAGAGCGTAGGCTTAGTAGCTGTGGCGCCTAGGCTTAGTTGCTCCGCGGCATGTGGGATCTTCCCGGACCAGGGCTCGAACCCGTGTCCCCTGCATTGGCAGGTGGATTCTTAACCACTGTGCCACCAGAGAAGTCCTTTATTCTTTACCTTACGTCTTTCACTTTACCTTACATCTTTCACTTCTTGGAGATTTTTTTCATATCAGTGCACAAAGAGCTTTCTTCCTTCTTTCTTTTTTTTTTTAAAAATAAACTTTGCTTTGGAATAATTTTAGATTTACAGAAAAGTTGCAAAGTTTCCATATACACGTCACCCAGTTTCATTTCCCTTTATTTAATATTATCATCTTATTGTGGTACATTTGTCAAAACTAAGAAATCAACATTGGTACGTTAGTGTTAACTAAACTCCAGTGTTTATTTGGATAGAACCAGTTTTTCCATTAATGTTCTTTTTCTGTTCCATGATCCCATCCAAAATACCATAATTACATTTAGTTGTCATTTCTCCTTAGTCTCCTTTGACAGTTTCTCAAGGTTTTTAATGACCTTGACAGTTTTCAGGAGTACCAGTCTATAGACTTTCTCTCAACTTGGGTTTGTCTGATGTTTTCCTCATGATTAGAATGGGGCTATGGATTTTTGGAAATACTGCACAAAGTTGAGTTGTCTTTCTCAATGTCTTAGCAAGGGAGTACTACCTGATATTTACAAGACATCACTGCTGATGTTTAACTTAGATCTCTTGGTTAAGGTGGTGTTTTGCCAGGTTTCTCCACTGTAAAATTGCTGTTTTTCCCTTTCCATACTTTATTTTTAGAGGTGAGTCACTAAGTTTAACCTACCCTCAAAGTGGGAGAGGCAATTTAACGAGGTTTCCTTTTTAAAAATGTGATGTTCCTTTAGACGGGTGTATCATATATTTAAGTCAACTATTCTCCTATTGATATATATTTAGATGATTTAGTATATCGTAATAGTTAAGATAGTAGGCTCTGGAGCTCAAATCTTGGCTCACACTAGCTATGTGGTCTTGGGCTAATTTTATTTGGCCTCTTAAGTTTCTCCATCTGTACAATATGGATGTTAATAGCACCTGCCTCATGGGATTGTTCAGAAGATTAAATGAGCATATGTGTGAAGTGCTTAGAACAGTGTTTGGCACTATACTAAGTGCTAGATAAGTGTTTGCTATTATCATTATTAATTTTTTTGTCCTTAAAATAATACTGCAATGAATAACTTATTATTTCAACACAGTGGTGGGACAGGCAAGTATAGTATAAGATAAATTCCTGCAAATGGGTACTTGCGTTTGTAATTTTCATAGATATTGCCAAATTTCCCTCCATAGAGGTTGAACCATTTTGTATATCCACCAGGGATATATGACAACATCTGTGTTTCTATGTCCCTTTTACCAAATTATTTGATCTTTGCCAATCCATTGATGCATATCTCATATTTTGAATTCATTTGACTGTCTTTTCATTGAGCCATTTAAGAGTTTAGATTTTGATGCTGCTGGTTGTGAAACAACTTGTGCTTCATAGGCTGGGAAGTGATAAAAAAAATTGTTGTTTGGGGGAAGTAATTACAGTAACTAGAAAAGGCATAGTTTAGACCTGGGAGAGACTAGAAGTACAGTTGTTGCAAGATGGACAATCTGCGAAGTGGGACACCCAACTGCTGGCCTCTCCTCCAGTGTGGCAGCATGGTGTCTTGGTAATTGTTTTAGAAGGAATCTCCATCTTACATTTGCAGCCAGCAATGAGCGAAGCTGCAGGGGTGGAGGTTGGAAGAAAAGGCTGAGGTTGCATTAAAATAAAACTGAAAGTTAATCTGACACATCGTTTATGAGATGCATGTTTATTATGTTGTGTAATGATTAGGCAGAAAGTAAAAGCAGGTCACAACATGTAATTAACTTTAACATCCAGTTTTAGAAGTGTTTCTTTCTCTATCCGTTCCCCAGTATGTACAGTCATTGCCAGCTGGTAGTTTTTTCTGATACCATGTATTGTGCAGTTGTTGTTATCATTAAAATACTCCCCCGATCCTCCACAACTACACTGTAAGAAACAAAAGTGTTAAGTCTTACTTTACATTAGCTGGAAGTGGGTGGTAGTGGGGTGATGGTCCTTGCTCTTTTCCTTAGTTTGAGTTTCATGTTTGGGAGTCCATGAGCCCAGCCTACCCACTCCAGACATTCATAGTTTCTTTACCTCTCGCACACTGGGGGCTGCAAGAACCCTGGGGCATGAGAACAGATTGCTCGGAGTTGAAGGGCAGGAGAAAATGACCACCATTCTGAGAAAATGACCACCATTCTGAAAGAAGGAAAGGGATATCAAACCAGAAGGGAGTAGTAGACACCCTGAAAATGGAATCTGAATCCTTGGAATTTGAGATTCTTGGCTTCTGAATAATTAAGGTTAATAGAGTGAACAGGGCAAAGGAGAGCTCAAGTGACCTATTAACTCTTTTGACCCAGTCCCGCCAGGCGTGGTATCCATAGTAAGGCAGCTTTCCTACTGGACTAAGCAAAATAAAAACAAACGAAGCCCTTAGGCTTTCAGTCAATCCAGGTAAAGCAAAAGGCGAACATTTCTCCTGGCTACCTTAAACTACAAATAAGTCTGTTGAAAGACTGAATTCAACCCTTGCTTAAGTCCTTTACTGCTTTGGAGAAACTGGAAGATAATGGCCTCCTGAAAGCAGGAGGTATGAAGGATGCACTGGGAGTGGTAGAGAACTTAGAAGGCAGGAGAAAGGGATGCGTAGAGGCAGCTGAGAAAACAAACATGGATTTTTACAAGTTTCACCAGTCTTGGATTATCTTTATTCACAGACAATTAAAAGCTCTATTACAAATATTTCCTCCCTGTAGGACAGGCAGCTAACCAGACATGCATCTTGAGTTGTGGTGAGATGGAAGCTATTACTGTTACTTTGAATTTAGGATTTGTATCTAATTTACTTCCAAAATACCTAAGAACTCCAAGATCAGGATGGGGAGTGATGTTTTAGGGCATCTGAACTAAACAGATGACAACAGTTGGACTACAGTTTAATTCTTTCTTAAACATACAATTTTTGTTAAAATGCCATTTGAGTTAACCTGCTTTTGTACATTGTGACGATATTTAAACCTATCAGTTACTTATACGTTAGTGTGAATCATTTAAGCAGATAATTATTGCTTTTCTCATTCTTGAATGAGATCAGATACTAAGGAAATAAGAATGTTGGTAGAAGAGGAGAGGTAATTTTATAATTTACATCTTTTGTGCAGGATCATGCTAGACACTGTGGTTGTTAAATTTGGGTGACATTTAAGAATTGAGCGCAGCTTGGGAAAGTAAAGCACAGCGTTGGAGCCAGGATAAGTCTGGATTAGCACAGAGCCTCACCCTCCTTAATCATTCCACACGTGGTAACTAATATCTCCCCATCCGCCTGTTTGATCGTTGTTATCTAATTTGTTTTGGAGCATATCAGTCAGATATTAGAAAGTGGAAAAAGGTTTCAGTGAAGTTTCCCACCCATCTGTAGCAAGACATAAAGAGTTCCCTTTTGTAGCCACACCTACTTCCTTCCCACCTACCCCCTTTCTCCTTAATGCCTGGAAACCATTAATCCATTCTCCATTTCTGTAATTTTATCATTTCAAAAGTGCTATATAAATGGAATCTACAGTATATAACCTTTTAGGATTGATTTTTTTCATTCAGCATAATTCTCTGGATATTCATTTAAGTTATTCCATATTTAAGTAGTTTGTTCCTTTTTAATTGCTGAGTAGTAGTCCATAGTATGGATGTACCACAGTTTATTTACACATTCATCCATTGAAGGACATCTGGGTTGTTTCTAGTTATTGGCTGTTATGACTAAAGCTGCTGTAAACATTTGTCTGTAGGTTTTTTTGTGAACATGAGTCTTCATTTTTCTGGGAAAAATGATCAGGAGTGTAATTGCTGGGTCGTATGATGGTTGCTTGTTTACTTTTTAAAAGAAATTGCCAAAATGTTTTCCAGAGTGGCAGTACTCTTTTACATTAGTGCATGTGTATTATGGGCTGAATATTGTCCCCCCCCCAATTCATATGTGGAAACCCTAACTCTCCAAACATGTCACAGTGTGACTGTATTTGGAGATAGGGCCTTTAAGGAGGTGATTAAGAGGGCTTTACCGTGGGTCCTAATCCAGTTTGACTGATGTCCTTATAAGAAA
Source organism: Leucopleurus acutus (assembly GCF_964270905.1). Classification (NCBI taxonomy): domain Eukaryota; kingdom Metazoa; phylum Chordata; class Mammalia; order Artiodactyla; family Delphinidae; genus Leucopleurus; species Leucopleurus acutus. The sequence continues at coordinate 65,041,549 of NC_139149.1, read as the reverse complement.
GAAATTTGGACACACATCCTTGAGGGATATGCACACTCAAGAGGAAAGACCATGTGAGAATGCAGTGAGAAGTCAGCCATCTGCAAACCAAGGAAAGTGGTCTCAAAAGAAACCAAACAATCTGACACCTTGATTTTGGACTTCTAGCCTCCAGAACTGTGAGAAAACAAGTTTCTGTTCTTTAAGCCACCCAGTCTGTGGTATTTTATTATGGCAGCCCTAGCAGACTAATGCAGTGGATAATCTAGTTTTTTTTTGCATCCTTGTCAGCATTTGCTTTTTGACTTTTAATTTTAGCCATTCTCACAGGTACGTAGTGATGTTTCACTGTGGTTTTAATTTGTATTTACCTGGTGGCTAACAATATTCAGCATCTTTACATGTGCCTGTTCGTCATCTGTAGGTCCTCTTTGGTGAAATGTCTATTCATGTTTTTTGCTCATTTTCTCTTTGGATTGTTTGTTGTTTTTGTTGTTTTAGTGTTGAATTTCAAGCATTCTTTCATATATTTTAGATACTAGTTCTTTGTCAGATAGGTGGTTTGCAAATATTTTTTCCCACTCTGTGGTTTCTTTTCATTCTCTTAACATGGTCTTTCACAGAGCAAAAGTTCTTAATTTTGATGACTTAAATTTTCACTTTTTCCTTTTATGGATTGTGCTTTTGGTATCAAGTCTAGCCTAGCTCTAGATACTGAAAATTGACTCCTAAAGTTTTAGAAAACTTTTTCTAAATAAAAGTTTTACAGTTTTCTATTTACATTTAAGTCCATGACCCATTTTGAGTTAATTTTTGTATAAGGTGTGATCAAGGTTTATTATTTTTGTCTATGCATATCCAGTTGCTCCAGCACCATTTGTCTTTCTTCATTGAATTGTTTTTGAACCTTTGTCAAAAAACAGTTGGGCATACTTGTGTTGTATATCCAGGTTCTGTGTTCTGTTCCATTGAGCTGTGTGTTTATCCCTCTGCCAATGTCACAGTCTTGATTGCTATAGGTAGATAATAAATCTTGAAATCTGGTAAGACTGATTCCTCCTGTTTTATTCTTTCTGAAAATTATTTTAGCTATTGTAGTTCCTTTGCCTTTCTATATAAAGTTTAGAATAATCTTCTCTATATCTACAAAGAATCTTGATGGAAGGGATTTTGTTAGAAATTGCATGAAACTCAGTATCAATTTGGGGAGAATTGATGTCTTGAGAATTGATATATTGAGTCTTCCAATCCATGAACTGGTATGTTTCTCCCTGTTTTATAGATCTCCTTTGATTTCTCTCATCAGCATTTTGTGTTTTCAGCATGGAAGTATTATACATGTTTTGTTAGATTTATACCTTAGTATTCTATTTTTTGGGGTGATTATAAATGGTGTTTTTTTTCAGTGTTCACACGTTATTGCTAGTATATAGAAATGCAGTTGGTTTTTGTGTTAATCTTATATCCCGCAACCTTGCTGAACTCATTGATTAGTTCTAGGAATTTTCTATAGATTCCTTGGGTCTTCCTACCTAGATGTCATCTGCAGAGAGGAGCAGTCTTATTTCTTCCTTTTTGATCTGTATGCCCTTTATTTCTTTTTCTTGTCTTATTGCACTGATTAGAACTTTCAGTGCTATATTGAATAAGATTGGTGAGAGTAGATATACTTGCTTTGTTCCTTATCATAGGGAAGAGCATTCAGTCTTTCACCATAAGTATGTTAGCTGTAAGGTTTATTTTGTACAGGCTCTTTATCAAGTTGAGTGTGTTCCCCTCTTTCCATAGTTTTTTTAAGAGTTTTTTTTATTTTTATCATGTATGGGTGTTGAATTTTGCCAGTTGTGTTTTCTGCAACAATTGATATGATTATGGGATTTTTCTCCTTTATCCTGGTAATATGGTGGATTACATTGATTTTTGAATATTGAACCTGCTTTGTATCCCTGGAATAAATCCCAGTTGATTATCATCTTTTTACATATTGCTGAATATTATTTGCTATTATTTCATTAAGGATTCTCATGTTTATATTTGTGTCTTTCTTTGGTTTTGGTTTTGGTAGTAATACTAGCTTCAGAAAATGAATTAGGACATGTACCCTCTTCTGTTTTCTGAGATAGATTGTGTAGAATTGATTTTAATTCCTCTCTAAACATTTGGTAGATTTCTCCAGTGAAAACTATCTGGGCTCAGAGATTTTATTTTTTGTTGTTGAGTCTTATAAATGTATTTTCCTTGATAACCTTTGAAGAGCTATTCATATTATCTGTTTCATATTAGGGGAATTGTGATAATTTGTATTTTTTGAGGAAGTGGCCTATTTAGTCTGAGTTGTCAGTTTAAAGTGTGTAGAGGTGTTTATGGTACTCCCTTATCCTTTTGCTGTCTGCAGTTTATAGTGATATCCCTGTTTCATTCCTGATATTGGTAATTTGTATTTCTTTTTTTTCTTTGCTCCTTTTTTATCCTGCTTTCTTAAGGTTTTTGCTCTTCTCTTGAGATGGGAGCTTAGATTTATCGATTTGAGATTTCTCTTCTTCTAATGTATGCATTTAGTGTAATAATTTTTCCTTCAGCACTATAGCTGTGTTCCACATTTTTAAAATTAATTAATTAATTTTTGGCTGCATTGGGTCTTCATTGCTGCACACGGGCTTTTTCTAGTTGCAGCAGTGAGCGGGGGCTACTCTTCGTTGTGGTGCGTGGGCTTCTCATTGCGGTGGCTTCTCTTGTTGTGGAGCACGAGCTCTAGGCATGCAGGCTTCCGTAGTTGTGGCACGCGGGCTTCAGTCGTTGTGGCTCGCTGGCTTTAGAGTGCAGGCTCAGTAGTTGTTGTGCACGGGCTTAGTTGCTCCGCGGCATGTGGGATCTTCCCAGACCAGGGCTCGAACCCATGTCCCCTACATTGGCAGGTAGATTCTTAACCACTATGCCACCAGAGAAGTCCCCCACATGTTTTGATACATTGTATTTTTATTTTCATTCGTTTCAATGTTTGTTTGTTTTTAATTTCCTTTGAGACTTCCTATTTGACCCCATGGGTTAGTTAGAAGAGTATCACTTACTTTCCAAGTAGTTGAAGAGTTTTCCTTTTATCTTTCCATTATTGCTTTCTAGTTTGATTTCCATTGTGGTCAGAGAGGATACTCCGTGTGATTTCAGTTATTTTTAATTTGTTGAGGTGTGCCTTATGACCCAGGGTTTGCCTTAGTAGTATGGTCTATTTTAGTATATGTTCCTTGGGCCTTTGGAAAGAAATATGTATTCTGATGTTGTTTGGTAGAGTGTTTTATAAATGTTACTGCATCCTGTTGGTTGACAGTGTCTTCGAGTTCTATATCCTTGCTGATTTCTGTCTAGTTGTTCTATCAGTTATTGAGAGAAGGATGTTGAAGTCTCCAGCTATGATTGTGGAGTTGTCTGTCTTTTCACTTTCTGCTTCACATATCTTTCAGTTCTGTCATTTGGTACATTTAGGATTGCTATGTCTTCCTGATGGACTGACCCTTTTATCATTCTGTAATATGCTTCTCTGTCTCTGATAATTTTCTTTGCTCCGAGTCTACTTTAGCTGATATTAATATAGCCATTCCTGCTTTCCTTTGGTTAATGTTTGTATGATTTGTCTTTTTCCATCCTTTTACTTTCAATCTGCCTTTATAATTATATTTGAAGTGAGTTTCCTGTAGACATATAGTTTCTTGTAGACATCATATAGTTGGATTATATTTTTTAATTCACTTTGCTAATATGTCTTAATGTATTTAGGCTATTATATTTAATGTAGTTTTAGATTTGTTAGGGCTTAAATGTGCCATTTTCTTTTTGGTTTCTGTTTATCTTTCTATTTTTCTTTTGTCTGTTTTGTTCTCTTTCTGTGGGTTACTTGAGCATATTTTAGAATTCCATTTTTATTTTATCTATTGTGTTATGGATATATCTCTTTATATATTGGTTTTGGTGTTTGCTATAATATAGATATTATATATACATAACTTATTACAGTCTATTGTTGTCATTTTACCATTTTGAGTGAAGTATAGAAACCTTACTTTTCTTTACATCCCTGCACCTTCCCCTTTTTATTATATAATTGTCCTGAAATGTTTACTGTACATTCATTTAGAACCACATCAGACAGTTGTAACTTTTCCTTCAACCATCAAACATAATTTAGAAAACTCAGGAGGACAAAGAAAGCCTATTATATCTACCCATATTTTTGCTTCCTGTTTTCCTTTTCCTTTCCTGATATTTGGAAGTGCCTTCTTTCATTATTTTCTTTCTGTTTAGAGAACTTATTTTAGTTATTATTTTAAGGTTAGTTTGTGGGGGACAAATTGGCTTAGTTTTTTTCCATCTGAAAAGATGAAAAGTTTTTTTCATCTTGATTTCCCCCTCATGACTAAAGGATATTTTTGCTGGGTATAGCATTTGAATAATATTGGGCCACTTCCTTCTGGCCTGCATGGTTTCTGATGAGAAATCACTGTCATTTGAGTTGTTTTTTCCTTGTGGGAAAGGTTTTGGTGTTTTCCTGAATGCTTTCTTTGTCCTAAGTTTTCAAAAGTTTATGATGTGACTTGGCATAGATTTCTTTACGTTTATCCAGTTTAGGGTTCACTCAGCTTCTTGAACCTATAGGTTTATGTCTCTTGCCATATTTCTTCAAGTACTATTTCAGTCACCCCCTGACCTTTTTTCTTTTTTTCTGGGACACCAGTGACAAAAATATTAGATCTTTTGTTGTAGTCTAACAGGTCTCTGAGGATCCCTTTGTTTGTTTTCACTCTGTTTTCTTTCTGTTACTAAGGTTGGGTAATTTCTATTCTCTCTCTTCTAGTTCACTGATTCTTTCCTTTGTCCCCACCATTCTGTTTTGAGTCCATCTACTGAGCTTTTTTATTCAGTTATTGTATTTTTCAGTTCTAAAATTTCCATTTGGTCCTTCTTTATATCTTGTATTTCTTTGCTGAGATTTTCTGTTTCTCTTTTGGGGCTTTCTGTGTTTTCATTACTTTTGAGCATAATTGCTCATTGAAGCATTTTCATTATGGCTGCTTTAAGATCTTTGCAAGATAATTCTAACGGCATTCCATGTGGCCTCCACTGACACAAGAATGGGGGAGTACTGGAACGTGGGGGCTCATTATCAGATGAGTCTTGAATTCCACCTTAGCCTTCTATGACACCACTCTGCTGGGTATGCCTCATTATAACCTTGTGAGGGTGGAAGTCTAGGCTCCCCATTCAGCCTTTGTTGGCATGGATGAGAGTGGGGTCATGGTTTTTTTGTGTAGTGTTTAGCTAGAGTAGCACTGTTACTGTCTAAAAGTTTTCTGTCTTGCTAGACTGTCCCTACCTGGTCTTTTGGCTAAAGAGAGCAAGCTTTTGTTGGGGCTTTTTTGTCTTTGCCTCTTTATTTAAAAATAAATCTATTTATTTATGTATTTATTTTTGGCTGCGTTGGGTCTTCATTGCTGTGTGTGGGCTTTCTCTAATTGCATTGAGCGGGAGCTTCTCTTGTTGCGGAGCATGGGCTCTAGGTGCATGGGCTTCAGCAGTTGTGGCATGCAGGCTCAGTAGTTGTGGCTCACGGGCTCTAGAGCGCAGGCTCAGTAGTTGTGGCACACGGGCTTAGTTGCTCTGCAGCATGTGGGATCTTCCTGGACTAGGGTTGGAACCCCTGTCCCCTGCATTGACAGGCAGATTCTTAACCACTGTGCTACCAGGGAAGTCCCTGTCTTTGCCTCTTGGTGTTGCCAGGTTTTCAGCTGCAAGTCTGAGATACACAAGGCAAAAAGAAAACCCAGGAATCTAATCACTCACTTGTTCCTCAGGTCTTGAGGTTCCTAAGCGTTTGCCTTCGTCTGTCCACCTTTCACAGACTTCTTATATTTATTTTATGTGTAATGTCTAGGGCTTTCAGTTGCACTTAGTGGGAGGAATAGGGTGAAGTACCTTTATTCAGTCATCTTGGAAGTAGAACATCCTGTCATTCCTTTTCAAAAACCTCCAATGACTCTCTGTTGCCTGTAGTTGAATATCTAAGTTTCTTAGTCTGTCAGAGACCTTCCCAATCTGTGCACAATCTTAGCTTTTCTTCCCATTTCCAACTACTCCTGTTTGTCTCCGTCACACCATCATACTGAATTTTCCCCTCTGTTATAAATAGATTCTGTACTCCTATTGTCTGTATATCATGGTCTTCACCAATTTGTTCTTTGGCCTGAAATGCCTCAATCCTTCATCTTACGGTGATGCATCACCTTAACTGGTGACTGCATCATCAGTTGTTCCAGAGGATTTGAAGCTGGAATTATTGTAAAATGTCAAAATAATATGTTCTGTATTATAATAATTACATATTCCTTCTAAAGTAAGGGATTGTTGTAATTTTAATTGTTAAAATACCTACATCACCAACAAATGATTGTGGAGGACCTACTCTTTGTTGAATAATGGACTTAAATGTTGGAACACTGTTAGATAATTTAAAGATTTACATTTAGTTGAATGACAGTTCTTTCAGAATAAAATGCTGTTAGTGCTAAATGATGCCTTAGTATTTTAGTCTGTGTTAATAATTATAAAGACGCAGCCAATGGCTTGGAATCCTAGCTGCATATTATGGTCAGTTGGGTAGCTCTGAAACAATTCTTTTGCCTAGGTGCAGACTCCAGAGATTCTGATTCAGTTAGCCTGGAGTGGATGTTTTTTAAAAGCTCCCCAAGTGATTCTAATACATAGCTGGGTTGAGAACCACTGGTCTAGAATCAGATTATTAAAAAATATAAGCGAACACCAGTGATTTCAGTCACTTTTAAAGTTTTGTCCCAGGATGCTTCCAGCTGTGCAGCTTTGAACTTTGTCTTTCAGTTTTTACCTTAGCAGATTTTTAAAAACCATGTTGTACGTTATATGAAATATGATCTGGTTTGCAAAGAGAAGACAACATTTTGTGAAAATATTTCTTTAGGCACTTAAAATTATGAAGATTTTTTCAAAGATTTATTTTAATTCACTATTGATTTTTTTAAAAGATGGTTGTAGGAACAGTAAGATAATGAAGCAGCCTGTTATACAGTCCATTTAGACTGACCTTGAGTGTTTTTTGTCAAACACTTAAGATACATAGAAAGAATATAGTATCTTAGCTAGTTGTAAACAAGGAATTTGCTACTAGAGCAGAGAAATCAGACGTTGGTAGTGATTAGTAAGTATAGCACTCTTGAATGTCTTATGTTAAAATTGGTGTAGACATTTGACATCTAAGTAGTTAGTATGTTTGACTAAAAAGGTTAACAGGGCTTTTAGTTTCAGTAATAAAAGTGGTTACAGCTAAGGAAAGAAAGGCAAGTCAAAGGAAGAAAAAGAAAAAAGAGGTCAGTTAATAGAGAATGTAGAGAAAAGAAATAGGATGAAGAATTCAATTAATTTTTGTGACAACAAAGCCTTTCCTCTGAGGAAGAAGAAATTAGGTGCTCTAGTTCGTTCTTTATTTTAGGGACACTTACTCAGTTTACTGTATTATGTATGACCTCTATAAGCAAGATACAGAAAGAATTATAAAATGACACTGACTTTTTTCCTACAGTTAGTAATTTATTAAGTAATAAGTTTCTAGTTTCATACAGGAACTGGCATGACTGAGGGGACTACTGCAAAAGAACTGATACTTTATATTACGTTAATTTTAATGAATGACAGTGACAAAGTTATTGGCTCATTGTCAAATTAGTATTAATACTTGTCAGATCTTCTGTTTTTCTAAATAATGTTTTATTAGTATATATTTTAATGGATTCTAAGAATTTTGAAGGAATTTAATTAATAATTCTAGGATATCTAAGGGAAAATCAAGAGAAGACATTAGTTTTCATTATGCCAACAGTTTTCTAGAGGCTTATTGGTATCATTATATGTATAGATTCATTTCAAACTTTATTTACCATGGCTGTATCTTCGTCCTTCTGGTAGGAAATAAAGGTGCCAACTCCCATGGACTCTTTTGTCTGGTGAGCAGGGCTAGGGGAAGTCTCTGTACTCCCAAACACTGAGGGGAAATTTTGAATTTATTCTTTATGCTACTGAAAGTATGCCTATTGCCATTTTTGGCACACATGTCTGATTACCAGTGCTTCGTACAGAAAATAATTACTTTCCTTATTCCTAAAGAAAATAAATTAAATCTTTATGAAAATTTACCACTTAAAATATCTCCAGACTAACTCAGCCATTTGTCTTACATTTATTGAGCTCTTTCTATGCTCTAGACACTGTACTTGACACTTGCAGGGAAGGAGCAGTTGCATAATAGATAGTAAAATTGGCTCAGTCCCTGACTTTCTGGAGCATATACTTTTTTTTTTAACATCTTTATTAGAGTATAATTGCATATACTTTTACTAGATGCTAAACTTTATACTTGGAGATATAGGTTATGAAAGAAACATGTAGGAAGGGCAAGGCAAACAAGGGTTGGTCACATGCTAGGTCCCCAAAAAAGTTTAAGATAAAGTGACCATCAGAAAGCCATCAGGAAAACCAGGGGGGTGAGGTATAGAAGACATCAGTAACAGTTATGATTTTGCATATTTGTATGTAATAGCATTTTCTTCATGGAATCTTTCACATGTATTGTTATGTGATTAATAATTTAAGGATCCATTTCTTAAGATTAGAAAATAATTTTATTTATCCCTGTAATGTATATATTGGAAAGGAGGGCAAGTGAACCATTTGTAATATTTTCCTTTAAATTTCTTTCTGATAGAAAATTATATAATTGGCTTAGTTTTATATCAAGAAAAATAAGATTAAGCAGTGTTTAGATTTTTGTAGAATTGAGTTTAAATCAGGAATTACTGCATTTAAAGCACTTAGACCAAAAAGATGATTCTTGAACTTAAGTATTATAAAGTAAAACTACTTTTGGTTTTGTATTATTTCATATATATAAGTTTATTTTAGTCCCAGTTCATAACTTAAAAGGCTGTGAACAACAGTGTTCTTAACAAACTACAGAAAATAAAAAATTGGAACACTACATCAGATTATTTGTTTTCCAAAGATGAGTGCAAAAAGTCTAGGGCTTGTTCTAACTTTTATATTAAATAAGAAGCAAAAGCATACGTCATCTCCCTGTGAAAGGTATATTAGTCTTAAAATTATATTTTCATTTTGTTTTAGCTTTTATTTTTTCATCATGTAGATAAAGACTTTCCTAACATTTTCTACCCTTGAGAACCTATTGTATTCTAAGTAATTCCAAAAATAAATATGACTTGGTCCCTCTGTCAGTGAATCCCCATTCACCTTAGAATGGGACTTACACTGTGTGATAAGTGTAATAGAGATAGTATAAAATAAAATAGTAGCACTAAGGAGGGAGAGAATGGTTACTCACCCTCACGTTGTGTGTTGTGTCAGGGAAGGTTTCACAGAGAAGGTGAAGCTAAGATAAGATTTAAAGAATAAATAGGAATTTCTTTGACTGGATAGATAAGGCTATTTCAGTATAGATAGCATATGCCAGAGCACAAGCAATGCAAGAGCATTGCAGGTTCAGAGAACTGCACTTGCTTTCTTCCTGATGAGAAGGGCATGAAGTAGAGCAGAAAGGGCATGATCTGGAGAAGACTTAAGTCTTGTAAAAGGGTTGCCATGGAGACCATTAAAGGTTTTAAAGTGGAGTAGTGAGGTGGTTAATTTTGCAAGTGTGTGAAAGTGGAGAGTCTGGAGTCAGGAAATCGTTTAGAAATTATACAGTTAATTGAATCAATAGTGCTGTTGAAGAGAAGAGGATAGAGTCAGCAGGTTATGTTGTCATTTGTATAGAGGGTATAGGAAAAGAAAAACCTCTCTTAGGTTTTTGGCTTTGGTTTTTATAATATGTGTGTGTGGGTGCACAAATATTGTAGGGGAATAATGTAGGAAAGCTTATTATCAGATACTACTGTAATTTTACCTAATTTAAAAATATTGAAATAATTTCAGACTTACAGAAAAGTTGCAGAAATAATTCAGAGAATTCCCCTATACTCTTCTTCACCCCAGATTCCCCAAATGTTAACTATTTACCACAGTCACTCTTCATAAAACAATAAATAAATATTTTTTTCTGAACCATTTGAGAGTAATTTGCTAAATTATGGCCCTTTGCTCCTAAATCCTTCAGTTTACATGTTCCAAAAAACAAGGATATTTTCTTATATAACCACAGTACAGTCATCAAAATCGGGAAATTAACATTGATAGAACACTAAATCAGCTTAATTAAAATTCTGCTGAATTTCCTAATGTCCTTTTGAGTAAAAGAGAAAAAATTTTTTTTTCTGGGTATAGGGTTCAGTCTAGGATCATTTGTTACTTTTAATTGCTGTATCTCTTTAATCTCCTTTAATCTGGAACACTTCCTTGGTCTTTGTGTTTCTTGATAAAAAATTTTTGAAGACTACAGTTTAATTATTTTGTAGAAATATTCCACCATTTGGGTCTGTCTGATGTTTCCTGCTGATTAGATTTAGGTTATGCATTTTTGGCTGGAATACTACAAAAGTGTATCAGTGTATCATATCTGAAGGTCCATACTACTGTTTCGTTACTGGTGATGGAAATTCTTATCACCTGGTATGGTAGTGTCCTCCAGGTTTTTCCACTATAAAATTACTTTTTTTCCCTTTGTAATTAATAGGTATCTTTTGGGGAAATACTTTGAGACTCTGCAAATATCCTGTTTCTCCTAAAATTTTGCCTAATAGTTTTAAAACACAATAATAATTTTTACCTGAATCATTGTGTACTTTTGACACATACCCATAAATCTTTGAGCACTTCCTTCTGTTCTGGCAACAAGGTGTTTCAGAGTTCTTTTGTACTTTCCCTACCCAGTGTTGGAATCTGCCATTTTTTCAAGGAGCCCTGATTCATTTTAGTGGCAGTAGTATTTAGAAATCAAGATCTAGGCACTGTGCTCATTGCTACTGAGAGGTCATTGATTTTTAGACCCTTGTATCAGTTAGGGTTTTCCAGAGAAACAGAACCAATAGGAAATATATATAAGGAGGTTTATTGTAAGGAATTGGCTCATGTGATTAGACTGGCAAGTCTAATCTACAGGGTGAGCTGGCAGTCTAGAGACCCAGGGAGAACTAATGTTTGATGGTCCATTGAACCAATGTTCCAAGGCCATCAGGCAAGAAGAGCCGATATTGCAGATTAAGTCTGAAGGCCGTCTACTTGGAGAATTCTTTCATGTTAGGGGAGGGTCAGGTCAGTCTCTTTGTTCTGTTCAGGCCTTCATCTGTTTGGATGAGGCCTACCCATAATATGGAGGGCAAGCTGCTTTACTAATTAAAATGTTATAATCATATCTAAAAACATCCTTGCAGAAACATTCAGAATAATGTTTAATCAAACATCTGGTCACTCTGGGCCAACTGACACATAAAATCAACCATCAGAGCCTACTCAGTGGGCGGAGCTAGGGGATATACACACACCTATATTAAGTGAAAACTATGAGTACATATTACTTTTCTTCAGCCATCATTATGGGGCTCATTGTAGCCTCCCTCCCCACTTTACATATTTGTAACTCTCTTCTCTGACCGTGAGAACTCCGGCTCCCATTATTCACAGTTTACTTATTTGCTCAACCCTAGAATACACAGAAAGTAATTCAGAATTGCTAATCTTTAACACTGTGAAAAACAAAACAAAACATTTATTGGAATTCAGTGTTTATTTAGTTTCCTGTTTTTTATTTTTTTAAATTGGGGTACAGTTGCTTTACAATGTCGTGTGTTTGTTTATAGCCTGAGAGTATTATTAAAAATACTGTGTTCAAAAGTTACTTGGGTTAGTTCTCCCCTCCCCCTTTCCTCTTTAGTGTAATTGTGTTTATCATTTGAAATGCCATTAGAGACATTTCTTTCTGTTTGATTTCTCTTTTAGGGTTCTTTTTTTTTCTCTCATCATTGTTAATTTTGTTATTTTTGACAAATGTTATTTTAACATTCACATAGTTCCAAAATTTAGAACTATACAGAAAGAGAAATGTTAGTCATCCCTCCCATGTCTTCTACTCCTTTTCCAGTCCCTCATCTTTTCCATCCATTCTCTCCTACTTCCCATAGGCAGTTAGTCTAAGTTTCTCTTTTATCTTTTGTTTCTCTTTGCACAAGATGAGCATATACATATATATATTCTTCTTTCCTCTTTTTTACTACACAAAAAGTAGCACACTGCAGGCATTCTTTTGCACGTTGCTTTTTCCACTTGTCTATGTGTACTGGATATCTATATTATTTCATAGGGATCTCCATTCATTTTTAGAGCTGCATAGTGCTCCACTGTGTGGCTATACTAACTGTTTATTCAACTGTTCTTACACTTTGGACATTCATGTTATTTCTAATAGTATTTTTCAATAACAGGTAATACTGCAATGAATAATCCTGCATAATATTTGTTTTTATATTGTTGAAAGTGTATCTTCCCCCTTATTTTGTATATTTATGTTTTCTCCTTTTGTTTTTTCTGGATTAACCTTGTCTGTTTTCTTAGTTTAAAAAAGTCTAAGATTTTGATTTGTGAATTAGATAAATTTTTAGAAATTCTCTACCTCATTAATTTCTTTTTTAATCTTTATTATTTCCATGCTTGTGTTTTCCTTTGTTTATTTTGTTCTTTTTGAATTAGGAATTTATTTTTATTATTGATATAAATTTTCAAATGTATAGATTTTCCTCTTTTCAGTGCATTAAATGTATCATTTTTTAGAAAATCTGTAATTTTGGTTCATACTTGTGTAAGTCAAATTGTTTAATAGTAGACAATTTAAAAATTTTGGAGTAGAATGCCCTTGTATTTTTCATTCTGTTAGTGATGTGATGTCTAATTTTATTAGACTTGTGATCAGCCTTTACATTATTTCTACTTCATGAAATATACTTTAAGACCTACATATGATCCCCCTCCACCCCCATATTTTTGGTCAGTGTTCAGGTCCACTTGAAGAGGAGTTTTTATTATCGGGGTATTAAGTTTGATATATAAGATTTACCTTTTTATGTTATATAAGTTGTTTATATTCTCAGTTAAGTTCATGAGTGTGTGTTAGTCTTACATATTACTAAAGTTGTTTTTCTGAGTCTTTTTGCATCCCTTGTAGTTTCTGCCTTTAAAGGTAATTGCTGTGGTATTTGAAGCATAAGTATTCTTAATTATTATATCTTCATTGTATAATATGGCTGTTAACATTACATGTTGCTTCTCTTTGTCACGTTTAATGCTTTTTTGACTTGAATTCTTCTGTATCAGGATCACTACTCCTGCTTTTTGTTTACTGTTTTTATTTGCTTAGATATGCTTTTACCTATCTCTTTAATTTTTAGTCTGTTTGATTTACCTTGTTTTAGGTTATCTTTTTTTTAATTGAGGTATAGTTGATGTACAATATTATATGTTTCAGGTGTACAACATGGTGATTCACAATTTTTAAAGGTTATATTCCATTTTTAGTTGTTATAAAATATTGACTATATTACCTGTGTTGTACAGTATGTCCTTGTAGCTTTTTTTTTTTAACATCTTTATTGGAGTATAATTGCTTTACAGTGGTGTGTTAGTTTCTGCTTTATAACAAAGTGAATCAGTTATACATATACATGTTCCCATACCTCTTCCCTCTTCCGTCTCCCTCCCTCCCACGCTCCCTATCCCACCCCTCTAGGTGGTCACAGTACACAGGCCTCCCACTGCTGTGGCCTCTCCCGCTGCGGAGCACAGGCTCCAGACGAGCAGGCGCAGCGGCCGTGGCTCACGGGCCCAGCCGCTCCGCGGCATGTGGGATCTTCCTGGACCGGGGCACGAACCCGCATCCCCTGCATCGGCAGGCAGACTCCCAACCACTGTGCCACCAGGGAAGCCCTAATTAGGTCTTTTTTTATAAGTTGTATTAAAAAATCATTTTCTATTAATGACTGTTGAGCTCAATCTCAGTTTTGTCATTTTATGTTATATATATACTACTGTATGCATTATGTTATATTTTTCTTTGTGATATGCTTTCTTTGCACTTCCCTTTAAAAAATTTCTTTGGGTATTTTGGATTTATTATTTTTTGTTTTTGTTATAGTAGCTACTTGTGTACTTATGCCTTTTTAAAATGCCCTCTTCCTTGTTTTCTTGTTTAACTTTCTACTATCCTTTATTTTAGTTTTTAATGGTGTGCTTTGATTCTTACCTATTGCTATTTGAACAATCAATGAGTATTTTGTGTTCTTTTTCTCTCTTCTCCCATGTTTTTAGTTGAATTATGTCTACTTTCTCTTCAAACTTAACTGCAACTTTGTTTTGCTCTTAGTTCTACAGTTAAATGTGTTAAATCCTCACCATCAGTCTTTTGCTGAGGTTCCCCAGTCACCTACTGGTAGATATATCTCAATTTTTAGGAGATTTCTTAAGAAGAGCTTGTGGGCACAATGTTCCCTGAGTTCTTGCATATGTAAAGTTGTTTTTCTATAGCCTTGATACTGGAAGGACAGCTTGATTTACACTTCTTTTCCTTGCTTACAGTGTGCCCTTGTTTTTTATGTTGTTTTTGAGAAATCTGATGCCAGTCTTAATTCTCTTGCCCTTATAAGTTATTTGACCCTTTTGCTCGATTTTATTTTCCCTTTTATTTTTAAAGTCTAATAGTTTCATTAGGATATGTCTTAGAGTTTATTGTAGCAGGTCAGTTTTCCCTTCTACGTACTGGGTCCTTTTAATATGTATTATTGGGCCTTTTGTTTCTGAAAAGCTTTTTTTGGATTGTAGTTTTAAATATTCTAATGTTTTGTTTTTCTTCTATGGGGACTCTAGTTACACATAATTATATCTTCTTTGTCTGTCTTCCATTTCAAAAACTTTCTATTTTTACTTCATTATCTCATTTTCATCCTCTTGGTTCTTTTACTGTTTTCTTCAGTGTCTTTTATTAAGTTTTTATTTTTTCTTGAGCTCCTTGCAATTTAGTCTTCAATTCGGATAGAATTTTATCTTTTTCATTCACCTCTTTTTTTTCATTTCTGTTAGCTTTTGTTCGTTCTGTTTTTCATTTGTAAATTTGTGATCCAACGTGTTTTTTCATATACCAAATTTGTATTTAAGGAGATACAATTGAGTTTGGATGTTTATTAACGTTTTCTGCTTTGTTATTGATTTGGGGAGGTATTTTTCATTAGTGTAATTGTTCTGATTTAATTTTGTAGTAGTTTTATAGAGATGAAAATTGCTCATGCCTCTGCATTTATGTGAGCAAGGCTGATGTTTTAGGGACTTACGAGAATTCTAATTTAAGAGTACCCTCCTCCGTTACTGTAGCAGAGTACTACCTCTGGTAGGTGAAAGGATTGTGTGTCTCTCAGTTTGCTTCAGTGGTTGGTTGATAGATATCAATATCAAGGAAGATTCCTGGGAGCGGGGAGGATCTTAAGGATGGAGTTCAGGAAGGATGATTGTCTTATTTTTAGTCCCTTTAATTTTAAGCATTGAAGCCAGTGTAATGAGCTTAAGCTAAAATGGGATTTATTGAAAGCTGGGATTTCACCCTACACAGAATGGCAGCTGGGCCCTCTTAGGTACTAAAACCAGGGTGAGAGGTAAAGCAACCTGCTTAAGGTCACACAGCTGAAAAGGGGCAGAGTTAGGATTTGACCCCAGGTCAGTCTGACTCTAGTTCTTAATTATGACACCCTTCTGCCTCTGCTTATTTTCAGGGCTTCCACAAACAGTACAGAAGTCATTAAAAATGGGAAGTGCTGCTTTGTTGCCTCCTACCTAACTGGTATGCTTTGTACCAGAAGCAGGGGCCACTTCAAGAAAGCCCTTTTAAACTTAAATCATTTTTCTGTAAAGTAAAGTTTCTCACTTTACAAAATTTGATTTTGTATGTAGCGTGTTCCAATAAAAAAGTAGTATTCTTTCTAATTGCTGTTGCCATAGTCTCCCTTCCAAAATATAGGATTAGTTGATGGCAGACATGATATTGCTTCAATTATTCAAAATACTTGCTGTCAAAAGCTTCTTTTTGGCTGTCCAGAGGAATCCCAAAGTTTCTTCTGTGGTTGTTTTGTGGATTCTGCAGATCAGATGATCTGACAAGTGAGATGTGTATGCTAGAATCAGGAGCCATCTAAATATTGCAAGAAAGAACTAGGAACTGGAAAAGTATTTATAGATATTAAAATGAGAAAGTGAGGTGGAGGAGGGGCTGATGGTGAATGCTGTAATAAAAGTGAAGATGCAATTTCAGAAAATGAAAAAGTGTTCATTTAAATAGTGACTTTTTCCAAGTGTTGAAAATAGATAATGAAAACTCACTTAGGCTATAAATGTAGTAAAGTTAAATAAGCCATTTCTAAAAGCCAAAATTTAGAGTTGGCTCAGCATAAAGAAGGCTTTATAAAATGCCTCTCTTCATTCATGATCCCAATGGGCCAGGTCCCAAGATGTTTCGGTAAAGGTCCCTGAACTATGTAATTTAATATTCTCCTCAGAGTAAATGCATGCTCTTTTCATAGTGCTTTGTCAAATTTAAAATTATCTGATCGTTTTTACCTTGCTTCTTCTCCTTCTTCCTAATTATTCTGCCCAGTGGCACTTAAACGAGAAAACTGGCAGGATTGTGAGAAGGGATTTTATTCAGTGAATATTTATTGTGCATTGGTCATGTGCCAGGCTTTCTCCTGGGCAAACAAGTGGATGCATTCAAATGGCTGACTTAACACCTACTTAAGATTTCAGAAATAACTTCCTTGGCTCTGTTGACTGTATAGGTAAAACAAATTGTTATTAAATTGGAACATGCTCTTAAGTGTTAATATGTGTTACATGCAAAACCTTTGGACTCTCTTTCTTTTCTGAGTCAAACAGTATGGTACTTAATTGAGTCTTCCATCTAAGAGATCTTCCTGTCTTCTGACCAGCCACTACCTCACAGTGAATGCCTGTTGTGGACTTAAGCTTTTGCTTTTCTTAGTAATTTAATTTCTTATAAAAGAGTATAATATAGTGATATATAAAAGAGTATGAAAGTGAGAGGGAGACTGCTGAGAAAATGACTCCAGTTACAAAGTGAGAAAAACCTAAAGGGACAGGAAACAAAAGTCTCCAGTGCCAGCGCAGTGGTGAAAGCAGGGATTCCACCTGCCTATCTGCTTCTTTGTATCTTCTGGTTATTTTGTGTGTCAGAATTGGTCTCCTCCTCAGCAATTTTACATGGGGACCAAATACTCAGATCTTCCTACATAAAGAGCTTTAGGATATGTTGGTGAATATGTGAATATTTAAAAAAATTGTATGTAGTCTGTTTCCTGTTTTTTCTTGATTTGGAAATAAAATATTGCTAAATGTAAAAAAAGTAAAGGATTGTAGCTTCCTCTTTTACAGTATTGGTATGTTTAAAGACTTAGTTTTCTTAATTTAATCATGGACATTTTCAAACATACAAGAGCAGAGAGAGTAGTAAAATGAACCACTGTTCACCCATCATCTGTCTACTTTCAACAGTTGTCAATGTGACCAATCCTATTTCATGTATGTTCCCCCTCCCCATTATTGATGCAGATCCCAGACATATTTTGTTTGTAAATATTAAAGTATCTGTCACTAAAAGATAATGTACTCTTTTTAATAAATATAACCTTACTGTCATTACATCTGAAAAAGTGAACAATTCTATTTGAGAGGTGTTAAAGACCTTTATTATTCATATCATAATACAGGTCACTGTGTTAAACAAGAGCATGAGAAGTAATGTCACTTAAGCCTTGGACTCAGCCTTAGGTTTAAATGCCAATTTTGCTGCTTTTTAATAACTTCATGACCTTGGGCACGTTAACCTCTCTTCATCTCACTTAGCCTCAGTTTCCTTAGCTGTTAAATGGTAATAACAGTAATTCTAGCCTCATAGGATAGTTGTGAGTTATAAATGAAGCAATGAACGTGAAGTGATTAGGATACTGCTTTGTATATAGAACATTCTCAATAATATTAGTCATTGTTGTTATTTTATTTGGAGGTATAAGGAAATATACAGATAACTAATTTCACATTCCACCTTTTAGTGTAGGTGATGTTTCAAAGTGATTTGCATTCAGTGATCCTCTAAGCCTTTGAGTTTTAGGGAATGCCGAAAAGTCTTAGTATTATTTTAATTCAAAGGTATATTTTACACTTTTCTCAAAAGCAAACAGTTTGTTTTAAGACATGTGATACTGTTGAAAGCAATAAATATTTAACCTTTACTCAAATCTTGGATATTTTTATGTGTGTTGGTATGAAAACTTTGAGATACCCTGAGATAAGACCATTATTTATAAATCTCCATATAGGTTAAAAATAAAAAGCAAATCTAAATGCCAGTTTACCTAAAGTGATAGTTTGGGCAACTGTGAACATAAAAGTGGTATCAATATTATTGCTTACACTCTCCTTTCTTCCCTCTATTTAATCCATTTAATCTTTTTTCTTATCTTACTCCATCCAGAATGTACAATGTTGAAGGAAATTTGTCTTTGCAGCTGAAGTTCTTTCATAGTAGTGTGTTCTAATTATAGTGGAAGTCAGGGGATAAAATGCTCAGCATATGCAATTCATTGTACAGACTTTCTGGAACATACTGCTTACACATCTTTAGTTTTTATTTTTTAATACTTAAAGTGCTCATCACTTTCATGCAGATTTTCCTGATTTACAAAATGAGCAATTCTGTTTTTTATTTTTTGTTAGCTTTATTGAGGTAAAATTTATAGCCATAAAATTTACCCAATCTAAGTGTACAATTCAGTGATTTTTTAAATAGATTTACAGAATCATCACCACAGTTTGATTTCACAGCATTTCCATCACCTCAAAAAAGAATCCTCTGCCCATTACCAGTCATTCCCCATACTTACCCCACTTCTAGGCAACCACTAGTTTACTTTGTCTCTATAGATTTGCCTCTTTTGGATATTTCATATAAATGGAGTCATACAGTTTGTGACTTTTTGTGTCTGGCTTCTTTCACTTAGCATAATGTTTCAAGGTTCATCCATGTCGTACCATGTGTCTATATTTCATTCCTTTGTATTGCTAAGTAATATTCTATTATATGGATGTACCATGTTTTGTTTATCCATTCAGAATTGATGGACATTTGGTTGTTTCCATGTCTTTAGTGTTTTGACTAATACTGCTATGAACATTTGTGTGTACGTTTTCACAGGGACATAATTGTTTTAAAAAATTATTAACATGTAGAAATAATGGTTCTCTTTTATTCATGTGTTTTTAATTTTGATTTTATTATGTGACAATATAGTGGAGAGAAGCTCTGTGCAGGGTTTTAGGAGTCTGAGTTTCATGTTAGTACTCACGTGCTTTGTGGCCTTAGAAGGATAAATCTATGTCTGTAGATCTCAGTTTCTGCTCTAGATTGAATATTTGTATCCCCCCAGAATTCATATGTTGAAAACTAATCCCCAGTTGATGGTGTTTGGATGGGGCCTTAGGAGGTGATTAGTATTGAGACCCCGGAGAGCTCCCTTGCCCTACTACCATGTAAGGACAAATGTAGAAGATGGCTCTCTGAGGACCAGGAAGTGGGCCGTTACCAGACACTGAATCTCCTTGTGCCTTGATCTTGGACTTCCCAGCCTCCAGAACTGTGGGAAATAAATTTCTTTTATTTATAAGACACCCACTTTATGGTATTTTCATTATAACAGCCTGAACAGAAATGTGAAAAATAAACTTCTGTTGTTTATAAGCCATTCAATCTATGATACTTTTATTATAACAGCCCAAATGCACTAAGACAGTTTCCTTATTAATAAAATGAAAAAATTCAAGTAGATGCTCTCCATGGTTCTAAATCCCTGGTTATAAATCTATTAATTTCTGTATGACCTTGGGCAAATTATTTAATTTCTCTGTGCCTCAGTCTTCTCATCAGAAAAAATGGGGATATTAATATAACTATATGTTGTTCTGAGGATGAAATAATATTCTTGGAATGTAAAAAAAATGCCAAGATGTATTAAGCTATGTGTAATATGTTTGTGCCCATTTTAGTTTGTTGGAGCAAGAAGGCCTTAGTGGGAATGCTTTGGCTGTGGCCTTCATGGAGAATCAGTGGTAGTAAGCTAGTAATTGGTAGAGGAAGGAAAATTTAGCTGCTAATAATAGGTACCATTTATTGAGTGTTTAACATTCTGGAGTATACTAAAGACTATACATACATTAGCTCACCTAATCCTGGGTCCTGTGGGTTTGGTGATTATGCCCATAAAAGAAAGCAAAGGAATTGCCCAAACCACCTAGCTAGTAAGTGGCTGCCTCAGAGTCACACCCTGGCTCTAACTAAGACTGTGATGTTTACCACTGCACCAGACTGCCTTTCAGGGAGAACAACTCTTTGGAACAGAATCCCATGGCAGAAAGGTCTTCAGCGGGGGAGGACTTTGCTTGGGAAAGATATCTAGTATTGCTAACAATCCTTCTGAGGGATAACAGGTGCTGGTTCACAGTTTTCTGTATGTCTTATATTACTTTGTTCCATGTGATTGTGATGTGACATTTTAGTTAATGAACAAGTTAAAGGATTTGCAGTATGTTCAGTATTGTTTTTGTAGTTTTACCTCAAAAATACATTATAATATACATGGTTTTGTTAAATGGACTTTTAATCTGATGGAAGACAACTTTCACATGTTCCACTGGCTTCTTTCTGCTTGGGTAATGCCATAATAATTTCCATTTTTTTGAGCAGTTTTCTGTCTCTTTAGTTAACTTAAATTTTTTAAACTTTCTTTTGTACTATATTTTTTAACTTTTTTTCCAGTGTGGTGTTTGGTATATACCAAATATTTTCATTATATAAACAAAAAAACTTAATAGTGCCAAAGTCTTAATTCATGTTTTGTATATATATTATTTCATTTGAACAAAAGTACTCTTTTGTATATGTGTGGTATCCAACATATAAACAATTTGGTACTAAAAATTAATTTGTATGCCAGTTATTTAGAATTAGGAACTTGATGATACATATGAACTTCTGTTCAAATCCATTAGACTATTATATGTCTGAATTAGATTTAGCCTGAGATTAGCTCAATGAAAGGCATGTATGTCTTTGCCAAGTGTAGAGGAGGAACATTTCTTTCTAGGATAAAGGTCAGTAGAGAACAGGTTTAGTGATGACCCACCCAGAGAAATTGTGAGATAAAGAGGAAGGGAGGAGACACCTATAGCAGGTCAAGAGAGGTTGGGATCTAGAAATAAGACCGTGAGTTTGTAAAGTTATCACATGCTTCCCCTGTTGATGGAGGAAGACCTGTACCCAGGCAGGGGAACTCAGTGGACACATCCATTGCCCTGGGGAAGGAAGCTGTCCAGGCTTCTTGGAGTGCAGAAGCCGTGCAGGAAGAGAGCTCACCTCAGAGAGCTGTGACAGCAGGTGAAGAAGCTCTAGCTATAGGGTACTCTATAGCTGGGGATGCCAGAAATACCTTTACCTTATTGGAATTCCATCAGCCTGATTCACTTCTGTAAAGCAATATTCCTTTTTCCTTTTGCTCCCCCAGTTTTGGTGAAGGAGGAGTTACCTATAAATTAACACAGACAAGAAAAGCCAAAGATTTGAAAAAGTCATAGAGTAAAGGACTTCTTGAAGCTGGACCTTCAAAAATGAAAGTTTGCCGCTGCTAAGGGTTTGGTAGACTAGCTAGAGAGGTGGGGAAATCCTTAAAGAACTGACTTCCCTTTGACTTTGTAGATATTGGTGTCTGGCTCCTGTGGAGAGGGGGCAGGGCGGGGAGGGTGATGTAGGGGTAGTTGCTTATGTTGTTTTTGAAAATAGTTTTTAAGTGGTAGGCTATCATTACCATAAGCTTTTGAATTTTTGACGTTTAAATACAGTGTAGGACTTTTCATGTCCAATTGGACCTTCAATATAGAATTTTCTTGTCTTTCAAGGTAGATTATATTTTCATAGAAACCTCAGAACTTTCCGTTTCCTTCCTCCCTCCCTCACTGAATAAACTAGGGCCTGATCCATCTGTAAAATACTTGACATTTCAGCTTTCAATTTTATTTAGAAGAATTACTGTTTTGGATAGATCTGTATTTTGATGAAAGTTAATAATTATTTTATCATTTTCATTTAAAGTCTGTCCAAAAGGATTGTTTTTCTTTCATTTAGAACTGTCAATGTTATTGTAAAACCAGATTAATAATCATACACTGGCACCTACAATAATAAAAAAATGACAGATATTTTCAACTGTTGAACTGCTTTACTGATACATTTTCCTAAAGTTGAGTAATGTTTATTTCTGCATAATTTTATATATGGATACATAGTGTGATGAGCCCAGTTAGGTAGTAGTGAATACCTATGTGTGCTTGTCTGTTTTCATCTAGGATTGCTCTTGCTCTGTCACAATAGTTGAAGGTATTTCTAATCTGAATTTAAGGACAGCTATAGTATTTCTTCTGAAAATGCAGGGCTGAGGAGCCTGCATTCTGATTTTGTTCATTGCCATTATGTGTCTACATGATGTAGACTCATTAGAGATGATTTAGTTAGCCTTAGGCTATCTTAATGGGTTTTCACTGGTTGTAAAAAATGCCTCTTCGAAGAATCTAACTAAATTTTCCAAATAAACTTGTTGATTTATACTTATTGAGAGAGGAGTTCCAGTGTACCCACTCATATCATCAATTACAGTCTCTTATGAAGTGTAATTTGCCCAGTCTTGATTAAAAGGCCAGAGTTCTCTTTTCCTGCTCCTTAAACACATCCTCTGCTGCCCTCTAACGGCTGCCCATTGGTAGCACCCATTGAGGTCCCTCTTACCATCATCATAGACCTGCCTTCGTCTGGCATCCAGTGATTTACGTAGCGGCTGGATCCGTGGGAGAGTGTCCCAGTAGAAGGAGCTGGGAGAAGCCGCTTTGAAGGAAAAGTATGCACAGGTGGTCTATGATCACACCACAAGGTGTCGACTGTCAGGTAGTTGTGATAACGTTAGGTTTCCTAGGGTATGTGTTTCACTTTACTGTTGGTCTCATATGTTTGTTCATTTGTTCATTCATTTATCCATTCATTAATCAGATATTTTTTGAACGCCAAATATATCCAGCGCCTCGCCTTGACTCGATCTAGTAGGTGCTTATTGTAGATTTGTTAAATGAGTGAATGAATGAGTAAATAAATGTAAAGATAAATAGGACTTGGTCTCTAACTACTTAGTTGCCCCAGTTTTCCTCTTTTAACTCTTCAAGGTCTTGAGAAAGATGTTCAAACTAGAAGATAGATACAAATATCAGTTGAAACTTAGTCTCCTTACATTTTTCAGAATTTCTCAGAATTCATCATCCCTAACGTAGGATTCTGTTTTTAGGTAAGGTTTATTTTGCACCTAGGAATGATGTTAATTTACTTTGCCATTTCTTGCTTTTGGTTGAAAGCAACATGCAGTCATGGTTGCACATTTTCCTTTATGTTCACCAGTTTCCAAGGCACTTCACCTGCTATAAACTCTGGCTTTCTGCCTCTTTTATGTATTACAAATCGTGACTTAAAATAGATCGTTTTAAATAGCCATATATGAAATATGACATGTTTGTGTTAAGCATGTTGTGAATTTTCTGCCATTTTTTTTGGCCTGCTTCACTTGGCAAATTTTTTAAAAGACATGTTTTCCTTGTCACTTTCCATTGATTCATATCAGGTATATGTCTGCCACTGACTTCATTCCTTGTTTGAGAATATAATTCACTCAGATATATTTAGGTTGAATAAGCTTCTTGTGAAAAATAACGATCTATATCTACCTACTGGAGAAGAGCATGAGCAGATACCTCATGTTATTTAACATTTATTGTGGTGATGGTAGTGGATGGTTGTATTGTCTTTTGCAGGATTTTCTCTTTATTTTGTGTGTTTTGTACATTATTCTATGAACTATATAACTAGAAATAGGCAGATTTTTTTTCTTATGGCTGTGCTGATGACTTGAAAAATGTAAAACAAATGACTTGCAAAACCACATTTAATTGGAACTAGTAGTACAGTAATCATTACTTTCTATTATCCATCTCTTTTATGATAACAATGAAAGAGATTGATGTAAAGGAGACTGTAGAAGGGAGGAAGATATAAAGAGTAAACATTACAGCTTTCATCTCTGCTTCACATTTTATTCATCAATTCATTTGATATTGGCCCACACAGCCAAAAATCTATATTTCTCATTACTTTAAATTACTTTTTTATCACTTTCAAAATGTTCTTTAAAAAAAAAAGACTGTTGGATTAAAAAAAATTAGTATTTTTCCATGCTGAGGTGGTTTTGTGAAGTCATGGAAAGTTTGGAAAGAGTATATGTCTCAGGAGACAGTGATGAAATGTAAGATTGCTTCTGGGTACTATAGTTTGCCAAGGTAAATCTAGACTAGAGATTGAAACCATCTCCCTTTTGCACTTTAAGTATGTGGAGAACACAGTGGTGAAAAATTTGGCACTTGCTGGCATAAAATTGATAACCTGACTTGCAAAGCTTAGATAACACAGATATTATTCAAAGGATTACCTGCAGCTATCATTTCTTATGCCTTAGGAATTCCAGAGGTTCTTTTTTCTTGGGTACTGGTTAATTAGGTTTTATTGTGGCAAGGCTTAACCCTCAGTGTATTGATGGACATTTTCATTCAGAATAAATGTCAACAGATTGGGGGAAAAAAAAAACCTACAAAGAAGAAGCAGCGGTGCTGAATGATTGCAGATAAGTCCTACCAAACTCTGAATTGTAGTTTTGCTTCCTGTACCAAGTTTCTCCATTGACTAAAAGAGAAGGCTGCTCTAGCTAAAACTTAAGCAGAAAGGGGTTCATTAGAAAGATGTGTATAACTCAGAATTTATGAGAAGGATGGAGAAATAGGCTCAGAAAATAGGAAGGACACAAAGGCAGTTGAGAAGTTGTCTGGAGCATCCCATTGACAGCCTAGATCAGCAGTTCTCTTGTTACTAGGTTTCGGGGGGTCTGTGAGTTCAAAACTATTTTAATAATAATTCTTAGTACTGCCCCTTTCACTGTGTTGACATTTGCACCGATAATGCAAAAGCTAGGACTCCATCTTGTTCAATTGGCCCGATGTCACTGGATGTTTTCAGGGCTGTTTTATTGGTAAGCTGATCATGTGATATGAGAACATCATTACTGGAACCAGATTGCCTGGGTGTGAATCCTAACTTCCCCAGTTACTAGCTTTGAGATGTTGGGCCACATTTAACCTCTCTCAGCCCCATTTTACTTTTCTATAAAATGGGGTTAATAACAGTAGTTATCTCATAGAAATGTTGCAAGGAGTAATTAAATTAATATAAGTAAATCATTTAGAACAACGTATGCCTTGTAGTAAACACTTGGTAAATGTTAACTTGCTTAATCATCATTATCAGACTTTTACATCTGGTCTTTGACAAGCTGGTCACCAGAGAAGGGAGCTTAGCCGTGAGTCTGAGCTGTCTGGTTCTTGTAGTGCTGGAGAAAAAACTCATCAGGTCAAGATACTGATCTGGAAACATGAAGTGCTACTATTTTAGGTTAAACATGTAAAACATGAGCTTTTCCCTCATTCTTCCTACTAATTGTATGTTAGCCTGGGCAGATGTAGAACAAAACTGAATGAACAAATTGCAAACAAATATTCGAGGATAAAACTTGAAGAGAATATGTCATATTTACTTTGACAACATGTTTTCTTTTGTAGATATATAAAAATAGTAGTGATTTTTTTTAGTTGTATATACAAAAGCTGTAAAATAGTATACTTCTTTAAGTAGCCTTGCTTGTGTAGTCATTATCTGACAAGTAATAAGACTACATCGTTTTTTTTCCAAGTAATCTGGGCATTTTTTCAAAAGACTACATTTTTTTCAGGGCAAGGCTGTGACTTGAGTTTTTAGCTCCAGCTGAAAGCACAGTGCTTGAAATGGGATAGGTTCATAGCAAGTATTTGCTGAATAAGTAATATAGAGTCACATTTTCTGCTCTGCTGGAAAATTATTTTCAAGAGAGTGTGCTTTCTGATTACTGTAGTTAATAACACTATTGCATATTTGAAAGACCTAAGAGAGTAAGTCTTAACAGTTCTCATCACAAGAAAAGAATTTTTGCAACTATTTATAGTAGTGGATGTTAACTAGATTTATTGTGGTGATCATTTCACAATATATACAAGTATCAAATCATACTGTACACCTGAAACTAATATAATTTTCTATGTCAGTTATAGCTCAATAAAAAAAGAGGAGGCTGTTTATAAAAGAGTATACTTTCACTAAATGCAATGCAATTTTACAGTGTCCTCCAAGGAACTGTCACTATATAGTGATGGTACGCGGGTGTAGGACAAGGGAAGGAGGGATAAATGTGATGGAGAATACTCTCTCAGACATGAAATTAAGTTTAGGTGGCTAATATAATTGAACCTTTGATTTTCTTGTTATGTTTTGTTTTGAAGTTCCTGCTTTTCTTAAAATCGTGCTTTGATGGTATATTGGGCTGGCCAAGCATACAGATGCCTGCCATGCCAAAGCTCCCATTTAAAGGAAACTGTCTTGCTCTTAGCCCTTGCTGTATGAATAGTCCCATTTTGTATTTTCCATAACCCCTGGGCGTACCGGAGTGGACACTAGAAAACTAAACCAAGATCAGTGAATTATGGCTTGGTACAAAAAGATAACTAGGCTAATCAGATTTTTCCCTGGCAAATTTAAAATATAAAATGTGGAGAGAGAGAGACAGTTAACAATGAGGGCAAAAATTAAAATAGTATATTGGGAAATAACTTGAGGTAAACATGAGGATAAGGTGAGTTGTTATGTGTTATGGGGAAGCAAAAATATGAGAAGTGAGAGAAAGCCATTTAATAGTGGATCTGAAAGAATCAGATATTTGGAATTAAGCTGCGTAAATAATAAGGAGAGTAATAGAATACTGCAAGTTTGATTAATTGATTCATTCCTTTATTCAACAAATAATTTGTTGAGTTACTGCTATGTACCAGGCACTGTTCTAGCCCAAGAGCATTGCTCCGAAAAACAGTTAAGCCAGTGATTCTCAACTAGCTGTGATTTTTGCCTGCCAGAGGATATTTGGCAGTGTCTAGAGACATTTGGTTGTCACAACTGGGAAGGGGGAATGGTATTAGTATTCTAGTGGGTAGAGGCCAGGGATGCTGCTAAATATTCTACAAGGCACGGGACAACTCCTTACAGAAAAGAATAAATAATCTGACTCAAAATGTCTGTAATTCTGAGATTGAGAAACCCTGCGTAAGCCATTAAGTATAGGCATACCTCAGAGATAACTGCTGGCTCGGTTGCAGACGACCACAGTAAATACTGCAATAAAGCAAGTCACATGAATTTTTTGGTTTCCCAGTACAAATAAAAGTTATGTTTATGTAATACTGTAGTCTGTTAAGTGTGCAATAACATTATGTCTAAAAAAACAATGTACATACCTTAATTAAAAATATTTTATTGCTAAAAAATGCTAACCGTCATCTGAGCCTTCAGTGGGTTGTAACCTTTTTGCAGTGGTAACATCAAGGATCACAGACCACCATAACAAATATAATAATAGAAAGTTTGAAATATTGCAAGAATTACCAAAACGTGATGCAGAAACATGAAATGAGCAAATGCTGGTGGAAAAATGAGCAGTAGACTTGCTCAATGCAGGGTTGCCACAAGCCTTCAATTTGTAAACAACACAATATAGTGAAGTATAATAAAATGAGGTATGTCTGTGTATATTTCATAGAGTAATTATTATCTTGTAGTTGACATTTAACTTTCTGTGTTTTCAGAAAGGAAAATTTACTGGAGGAAGTTTACTGGAGTAAAATGGAGGCCTCAGTAATATTACCCATTCTGAAGAAAAAACTAGCCTTCCTTTCAGGTATGTTTTCTTCTTAAAATTGGAAGTGTTTGATGTATAAATTTGTTTAATCTTTTTTTCTTTGATAAGTTTGGCAGAAAGGCATTTCCTTTTTCTCTGAAGGTTTTGTTTTAAAGGTATTTCTGAGACACCTTGTACTCAGAATGGATAGCGGTGCAAGCCAACTCTGTCACTGTTGGTGCTCGGCAGCCAGTTTTCATTCTGTTCTGTAATTTGATTAAATGACCTCTACAAGGTAGATGTCATGACATCTCACTTCTCATATAAAAATGAAATAACTAATACAGGCTGAGAATAATTGACTAACCAGCATCTAAAGTATTGTTTCTGAAATACAGAGTAATTCATATTTGTGTTATCCCGTCCTAGCTTTTGTCTTCCATCTTCCTATGAGGGGGGAGTTATGAAATAAATTACATGGTTTTCACTTTTTACTGCTCGAATTTGGTTATAAGGCTTGAATTTACCTTCCATTATTAACCCAAAGTCTGCATTGACTAAGAAGAGTCAAAGAGAAGCTTCGAGATATGTTGCTAGTGTGAAAGCAGTGGTGACGCTGGGTGTAGCAATTTTCTGGAATTTTGGACCATTGAGTAAATTTGCACATGCTTTAGAATAGGTACTGTGACCCACCTATTGAAGATTATTTAAGTTGTATTATCTTGCTTTTTCTCTCTTATACTTTTTAGGTCCTATCAGAATTGTCTTGATATTTAGGCTACTAATGTCCTTTTCAGTGTATATTGTATCTCTCTGTAAATTGGCATGTTTTACTAGTGTACATTATAAAGGAGAAAATAAGATATTGAATTCCACCAGTAATATTAGTTCTTTATTTAATATGTGTTTTCTTTTTTAAAAAAACTTCTTCCCTTACCAGTTGACACTTACGTTTTCTCTCTATTTTTTTATGATATGAATGGTATTGTAGGAAACGTTCTTATTCACAGTTTGTGCATTTTGTACAAGTCCAGTAGTATAAATTCCTACAACTGGAAGTATTTAAGAGAATTTACATTTACATTTAAAGGTTTTGTCAGATTGCCCTATAAGAATATTGTGGCAATTGTTGATCTCTCACAAGTGTATGAAAATGCATGTTTGAAAACAGAAATAGACCCACAGACATAGAAAACAAACTTATGGTTACCAAAAGGGAAAGAGGGGAGGGATAAATTTGGAATTTAGAATTAACAGATAAACACTACTAAATATGAAATATATAAACAACAAGGACCTACTGTATAGCACAGGGAACTATATTCAATATTTTGTAATAACCTATAATGGAAAAGAATCTGAAAGAGAATAGATATATATGTATGTGTATAACTGAATCACTTTACTGTACATCTGAAGCAGTGTAAATCAACTATACTTCAATTTAAAAGAAAAGCCAGTTTGCCCATACTGTTGCCAAGAGTGGATATTACTATTTTAAAAAAATCTTTATCAGTGACATTTTTGCATTCTTATTTTACTTGTCTCTGTGCAGCATTTGACCCTGGTGACCGTACCTATCTTGAAAGCCTTTTTCTTCTTGACATCTGCCTTCTTTTGCATCTACACTGGTGATTATTTTATTGTCCCTTAGTGAAAGCTGAGGGCATGAGGTTAAATGTAATCCTGTATGTTAGACCTGTGCTCTGCAGACAATTTCACAGTGGGTCAGAGTGCTGCAGTTCAGATATGAACCTTTTTGCAGTTTGGTTTAATGCAGGACTTAGCGATTTTTGAGGAGAAAATGAGACTTCTCTGAACCCAATTCCTCTTGACTTGCTCTTGACCGTTAATTATTTCAACCAGTAATTTTCAAACTTTTTTAATAATAGAGAAAAACTTCTCAAGCCAACAAAATCATTCAGGGGATACAGTTTGAAAACCATGGTTGCAGTCTATTAAAAAAAAATAAAACTTGTATTCTAAATGAAACAACATTTGCAATTGATTATCGATTAAGTTGAACCATTTGAAATTGCCATTTATTGAGATTAAACAAAGTGGTTGACTATCAGTAATTTACATGGTTAATCTGATAAAAGATCATTTATGGTTGGTACCTTGTGAATTGCATCCATGTTATTCATAGGAATCATTTTTTTTCAATTCAGTCCTTTAACTTTTTAGTGATAGAGATCATATAAAATTGTTTGCTTTAGTGTTTGCTGGCTTTTAAGTTTCTAAAATTGCCATAAATGTCAGTTGGGTCAAAAGATGGACTTCAGTGTGAAAATCAATCATGTGGGGAGCTTTCAAAGAAGCTGTGTGTGTATAAAAGTACTAGTTATATTTTAATGCTTATGGAAAATCGAAGAGAACTTGAACATCCATGAAATGTAAGTGCGTTCCACTTCCTGGCTTTCAGAATTCTATATCCAGGTCCCGTGCACTCTTCTCAGCTGGACAGGGCTTTCCCTTTATTGCCTCATGAACAAACAATGCCTGTCTGACCTTTGTGAGTTAACTCAGATCATTCCTCATCACAGAATGCTCTTTTGACTTGGTTTATAAATTCTATTCATTTTTCTTAAGTTTTAACTTTTCTATGAAGTTTTTTACATTTATTACAGCTCTTATCATTTTCTCCATTTTCTCAATCCCTTTTTATAATATTTTATATATTTTGTACAACACAGCCTAACAAATTATCTGTCATATTTCATACTGTTATTTCTTACGACTTAAAGTTTTTCTTCCTAGGTTGATAAGAAATTTGTTGTTTTACTTGCAAATGCTTACTGTGCTAGGCACACAATAGATGTTTGATGAATTGATTACAATCAGAAGCAGATTAAATGGAAGAAATTAAACAAAATGAGAATTGCTATGTTTAAGTGAATATTTCATTGGTGAATTTTTTTCCTCTTATTTTTTCTAAATTTTATATAATTTTGCTGTACTACTGTAAACATTTACAATATATAAAATAAACAGCCATTAGATTGTTTTTTACTCATGTCTTAAACTTGTAATTGTTGTAGTAACATTGGATGCAAATATGTTTAGTTCATTTAGTGCTTTAATATCTCTTACATGTTAAATTTATATATTTTTTTCTTTAATAGGAGGAAAGGACAGACGAAGCGGCCTCATTCTGACAATTCCATTATGCCTGGAACAGACAAATATGGATGAGCTGAGTGTCACCTTAGACTACCTACTCAGCATTCCAAGGTGACTCTAAAGGTGTCTTTTCTTAAATTTCAATATGTTTTCATTTACTTACGAATGATTCCTGCTATTGTTAAAGTATACTTTGCTATCTTATCTGCTTTTATTAGCAGTGAAATTATAATTGAAAACACAAGAATCAATAATATATGATGCCACAGCAGATAAAATAAAGACATTTTATATTCTTGATGCACTAAATGATACTGATTTCTAAAATGTATATACTGTCAACTTTTAAGGAATGCAAAGATTGAGCATCTGTCTATATACCATGTAATTTGAGAAAACTTAGAAAAGTAAATTCAGTAGAAAGCTCTTGTATTTAGGTAGCTATTTCACTAAATAGATATAAATACATCTGTATGTTTTAATATATTGAATGAAAGCTATTTGGAGTTTAAAACATTTTTATTTTTAAAAAATGCAAAAAATGTTTATATTTTAATCCAAAGATCATTGGATTTTTAATTTTTATATTTCTTTGGTGAAGACAAAACTTAAACCTTTGTATTTGCTTGAGTCTACCCATCATTTCAACAACAAGAACAGAAAAGCCCCCTCCCCAGCCTCCTTTCCCATATGTGATATTTGGGGACTGAAGTCTGACTGCACATTAGAATCATCTGGAGATTTTTTCCAAAGTTTTAATGCTTGTGGGTCCACCTCCAGAGAGTCTGATCCAATTGTTTTTGGGAGGACTGCTCATCAGACTTTGAAAAAAATTCTTTAAGCTTCCCAGATAATTCTAATATGCAGTCACATTTGCAACCCACTGCAGCAAAGTGCAGGAATGAGGGCAGATTGTTTTGTGTGTGTTTGTAAAATATAGGGGTGGTAAAACGAACAAAACTATCTTTTACATAATGCTCTTAAGCTCGATATAGTGAATTTTAAACATTTTAGTCAGAGCAAACAATTCTTTGTATCCTTTTCCTATATTTGCATTATTGACATAATAGATTATTTCATTTTAAACCACCTTGAAGAATACAGGGTTAAAATTACATTTTAGAACAACTGACTTTAATCACATCTGCTTCCAGTATTGGTGTATAATGATTCTGTTGCTGAATGTTTTTTCAATATTGGGAAAACAGAGGTCTTAAAGTGAAAATTTTGAGTCTTTTTACTTTCTGGAAAAGAAAGTTATCAGACTTCACAGTGTGTTAGTACTGAATAACCTTGCTAATTCTCTGAGCTGCTGATTGCCAATTTGTATTATTCATCATTAGATAACGAACTGCTTTTTAGGTAAATGGCACTAGCTAAACGTATAGCTAACAAATTATGAAAAAATATTCATGGATTCATAGATGGTTAAAAGTGTTCAGGGAACTTGGAGACCATCTGAATCAACTGCCTTATTTTACAGTTGAGGGAATTGAGACTCAGAAGTTAGTTACTTGCCCAAGATCACACAGCTAATTAGCAGTAGAGCTGGGGTTAGAATCTGCAGTTCCTGGCACCAATCCAGAGCTCCTCATACTTCAGATGAATAGAGTACAGTGTAGTTGCATCTTATGTGGGGTGAGGTTCTGAAGTTAAAATGTAATGCAAAAATTACTGATAGTCAAAATTACCCTTGAAAAATGCCTAAGGAGGAATTAGAGACTTATGAACTATTTTTCCGTGAACATGCTAGATTTTCTTCCAGCATTGGAACATGTCAGTCATTGAGGCTGAGTTCTGGAAGACACAGTCGGCTTGTGGTTAGGTTTGTGATAAGAAAGTGCACGCTTGTATATACTAGAATCAGGATCAGCCTGCCAGGATGCTCACACTGTAGGGTAAATGACCAATTTCACTCATGCAGCCTGTCTGCTCACTCTGGGTGTGCAAACAGGAAGTACAATGGAGGGCAAAATAGCGTACACTATTTAAACGTTCTCTCTCTCTCTTTCTTTCTTATATAGATATACATATAGTACTATTTCAGTGTAAATTATGAATCAGTTTCTGCAGAGCTACACATACCTACCTGCCAGCTAATAGAGAAGATGTAAGTTGAAGCAAGATGAAAGAACTTAATTTAGCAAGACAAAATAGATACCTGGATACTTTATTTTTGATAATTGTTCTGCTGAAGTTTGACCGTCTCAAATATTTGTGAATGCCCTGACTTTTTAGCCTTCTGCTTTCTTGGATCAACCTCCTATAACTTTGGCGTTTAAAAACGTAGTTGGCAGCTTTATATCAGTGCTTGCCATTTCATTAGAGAGCTAGAGGGTTTTTGAGCTCTTCATTCCAACTCTGGACAGTAGTTTATTAGGTGCAGCCTTAAAAACTGATTTTTCTCCTTCAGAATGCCTGACATTAAAACTGCTTTTAAATTGTATTATGAGAGATTTCAAATACACAAAAAAGTTGAAGGAATAGTGCAGTAAACACCATTATGCCCATCACTTAGAAGCCTGCAACTAATGTTGTAATACTTTATCACGTATCTATGTGTTTATCCACCCCTCTTTCCATCCCAGAACTGTTTGGTTTTTTTTTTCAGAACTGTTTTTAAGTTTACCCTGTCAGATCAGTCTCAGCTTGGGTCTAGAAGGTTTTTCCTTTTTTAGTATGTCTGCATTCTTTTTGGTGTGACTT
This sequence comes from Leucopleurus acutus, assembly GCF_964270905.1. NCBI lineage: Eukaryota > Metazoa > Chordata > Mammalia > Artiodactyla > Delphinidae > Leucopleurus > Leucopleurus acutus. The sequence continues at coordinate 65,007,788 of NC_139149.1, read as the reverse complement.
GTTTCTCCCAGACTCTGCTGTTAAAGCTTAACTCCTTCCTACTGTGAATGTCTCCAGACAGCTCCAGCAGTGTAGCTAGCTAATGCGGCCTCTTCTTTATAGGAGATGTCCAAAAGTAGTCTTTCACTGCAGTGAAAATGTTAACATTCTGAATATAGTAACAGCTTTTTAAAAGTTATTTAAAAATGGAAAGAAACTATTCAGTTCTTACCCATATTTTATGCTTAGTTTCATGACCAGGAGCAAGGTGTGATACATACTTATTTTAAATGGGTAACCCAGTACAATTGAAAATGGGGTCATTTCCTGATTTCTTTACACACAGCTTGGTCCTAAACTTGTTTTTGGTTTCTGACTCTTGAGCAGAGGGCTGAGAAGAAAGGAGAAGTTCAGGTTAATTGTAACCTGACCTGAATACTAAGTTTATGTTCAGGTAACTCCTCATGTCCAGGTCTGTGTGGAGTTCAGGACTAACTCTTACTGCCCCATTTTCTACAAAGGGTTTTTAATAAAAAATAACATAGACTGACACAGCTGGGCCAACCTGAGTGTTAAATTTTAGGAGGTAAATGGAGTTTTTCTTTTGTTTTACCAGCGATTGCTGTACACTTTAGACATAAACAACATGATTAGAAATTATGAGTCCATGACTCAGAAAGCAGAATCAAATTCAAGATTACCTTATGGAGATAAAGAAAAGATATATAAATTAATCTGCGAATCTTTTCATTAAAAAAGTAAATATTGAGATTAGCACTAAACAAAACCTCACAAGTAGATCTTTATCTCATATCATTTCTTTATATATTTCAAAATTTTAAGTCAGAAGCATATTCACATTCAAAGTATAAAATGAAATTTGTGTCAGTACTATTACACAAAGTATGATTATAAGATATTGAGACTACCAGCTTTTTAAAAACATGTGGCAAAACGTATGCATCAGTGTTTCTCAACCTTCTTTGTCATTGTTATCTTTGTAAGGAGCCCTTTTAGGCAGCTTTTCCTATTCACTTCTGCTTGATGTCATAGAGTTTACTGTTAAATCAGTCTGATATTAGAGTGCAGAGCCATGTTTCATTTATCTCCATATTCACAAGGTCAATAAAAATGATTTGGAGACCTTAGGTGTTTGTTATATGGATATTGAAGGAACCAACCAGACTTAGCAATAAAGTCATAGAAACAACTTAAAATATATTATGAAAGGAGATATAACAGCTGTGTATGGTGAAATATCATTTGAATCCCGTACAAGTAGTTTTGTAACTGCCAAAATTCTATGGGGCATATATTCTGTACATTCAGAATTTTAAAAAATTTATCTGTGGACATTTTTATTCAAAGAAAATCTTACAGAGAAACTAAATTTATAAAAGAGCTAGAAGTGTAGGCCCACAGCCATTCCTGCTCATCCCCACCTTCTCAAATTCCACTTCCACTGCAGTGCCCCCTCACCCGCTTTTAAGGAGCCTCCTTGGAGCTTACAGGACTCTGCAGAGCACTTAGAAGGTAATTTGAATATGAATATAACACTGATTGGTTCAGTATAGTCTGTGAGAGTGTGACTGGGATGGCTCTTCTTCTTTTTTTTAAATTTATTTTTTATACAGCAGATTCTTGTTCGTTATCTACTTTGTACATATTGGGATGGCTCTTCTTTATTTTTGTTTTTTTATGGGACATGCTTCTAAGAAAGTTTAAGGCAGTGCCTTCCTTTCTCCTCCTTAGCAAATGCACTTCTGGCAAATGACGGTATAATTGTGTTGATCTTAGAGTTACTTCAAAGCACTGTAGTTAAATGCTCTGAACATGCTTTATGCTGTTGATGACTGCTTTTTTAATATTTACTTCATTCATTCAAGGAATATGTATTGAAAACTTATAATGTCCGTTTTAAAATGTGACAGCTAAGCTAGCATTTCCTTTCTTTACCACGTATTTTTAAATTTCCTGTCTCCTCTGTTCCCTTTTCATGTGCTTAAGTTCACGTCGAGGGATGGCTGGGTTGTCAAGCTGGACTAGTACAGCAATAGCCAAGCTAATTTCTCTATTTCCAGTCTCTCCCCAATTTGTACACAAGGACAAGATAAATTTCACCAAAACAACAGTTCTATCATCCTTCTCAGTTTTCTAGGACCTCCTCTCCTTTCCACACAATGAATTTAATTCAATAGTCATTTATTTTGTTGCTACCAAGTGCAGACATTGTACACCGTGCATTGTGAAAGCAAGAAAGACTAGTGTGTGCTCTCAAGGACAGTCTTTCAGCCTTCTTAACTGCTATTCCAAGACCTTGTGTGATTTGACTTAACCCTTTCATTTCATATTTCTTGAGCGCTTATCATGCAAGGCACTTAGTTTTATAGCACTTGTATTAATTAACTCAGTCTTCAAAATAAAAATATTATTATCCCTATTACATAGATGAAAAAATGAGGGCAGAGAAATTTAAGAAACTTACCCAAATTAATAAGTGGTACCTTTGCTTATATTCCTCTTGCTCTGTATCCTTTTATGTTAAGTTTCATTAGCTCCTTTATGTTGGTACTTCCCAGAGTCTTCCAGCTGTTCTCCAGACTTACAGCACTTGCCGTTTCTGACTCTTAGGCATTTAATCATAATGTGTTTAATGATAATTCTTGAATTTTTACATTTATTATTTAAGTTTTACATTAAAAAATTTCAAAGATATATGTTCCCCTAGTAACATTAAAATGTGACGTCAGTGAGTGTAAAGTAGACACTAATTAAAATACTTTTATTTTACCTTTTCACCTTTCTAAATGATCTTAAGCTTCTTGAAGGGAGAAACTGTGTTGTATAATACATATTTTTTCATAATCCTGTGCAGTACCTCATATTGATACTTAGTAATCAATAGTCAGTGGATATGGGTTTCTGCTCTTTATCTTACTTAAGTTTCTTCATAGCTCTGTGTACTCAAATGCAGCCTGGCTGATCATTTTCAGAACATCTCACATTTGTTGGAAAATCAAACATGTAGAAGTTGCAGCTCAGTAGAAGCTATTTTGGTGGATAAGAAGTTTGTCTAGGCTGGTCTTGCTTTCCTTTGAAGACATTAAATTTGAAATGGACCTGGGAATTTACTTATGGGTGATGATTGGGAGGCATATGTGAAAAAGACTATCCTATACTTAAGGAAATAATAGATAACAGTAAGTCATTTAATTCTCATAACAGCCCTATGAGACGAGCACTATCATCCTTATCTCTTACATATAAGGGAACCGAGGCATAGAAAGAGTGGGTAATTTAAGTATCTTGACCTAGAACCTGTGGCATTCCAGGGTTGGAGGGGGATTTGGACCTAGTGGTCTGACTCCAAGCCTGTGTTTCTAGCCACTGTTGTATTCACCTCTGTTATAATCACAGTGCCATAGCTATTGATAACTTTTAATATTCATTTGCATTTAACCTGCATCTATCACAATTGAGAATTGACATATGAAAATAACTATGGTGAACATAGTTGAGCATAACGGAAATCTTTTTTGTTTTAACATTTTCTTTCAACAGTATATTCAGCGTATATTTAAAACCATAGCATTTTTCTAGCTCAAAGGGAAATTGTTGATCATCCAGTTATAGAATCATGGAATGTCATGATTAAGAAAGTACCTTAACAGTCATCTAGACCAAACATCTTCAATCATCTAGACTAACCACTTTACCCATACTTAAATCCTCTTTATAGAAATGCTGCCAAGTACTTGCCCAGATTAATCTAATTCTGTAGAGAGTCAGCATCTATAGAAGTTACTTTTCTGTTTCTCTCAAGTATTGATTTTTTTCAAATTTGGATTTTAGGTCAGTTCTTCCTAATTGTAGAAAAACTCATTTACGTCACAGAAGAAACATCAGAACACAGAGGTTTAATGACTTGCCAAGAATCACACAGAGATGACTCATAAGTCTTCAGTCACTTAGTAAATATGTGAGATCCTACAATGAGTTCCTCATCATTCTAGGTGCTGAGGAAATGGGTGAACAAAGGCCCAGTGCCTGCCCTTATGGGCCTGATGCCCTAATGATCAAATGAATATTATAAATAAATACATAGGGCTTCCCTGGTGGTGCAGTGGTTGAGAGTCTGCCTGCTGATTCAGGGGACACGGGTTCATGCCCCGGTCCGGGAAGATCCCACATGCCACGGAGCGGCTGGGCCCGTGAGCCATGGCCGCTAAGCCTGCGCGTCTGGAGCCTGTGCTCCGCAACGGGAGAGGCCACAACAGTGAGAGGCCCGCGTACCGCAAAAAAATAAAAAATAATAAATACGTAGTATGTTGGAGGTTCATAAGTCTATAAAACAGAGCATGAAAAGAATTAAGGGAGGGATGGAGTGCAAAGGAGTGTGTGGCAATATTTTATAAAATGAGAAGGTAACATTTTACCAGAGATGAGTGAAGTGAGGGCCAGGCTATACAGATACCTGATGAAAGAGCATTTAAGAAAGAGTATCTTAGACAGAGGGAGCAGTAAGTGGAAAGGCCCTGAGTCAGGAGCAGGCTCAGTGTGTTGTGCGATCAGTAGGGAGGGTAGTGTGGGTGGAGCAGTTTGAGAGAAGGAGGGTTCTGGGAGAGCCCTCAGAGGGGCTGCAGTCAGAACTTAGAGGACCTCGTAGGCCATGGTAAGGACTTCAATTCTGAATGAGAAGGAAGGCCATTGTTACATTCCTACTGAGGAGTGATATGATCTGCGTCTTCTAACATTTCTAGAGGCCCTCTATATTTAAAGCTGGAAGCTGCCAACATATCATTAAGACAATAATATCCGTGCTTTCTGGAAGCATATTATCTAATGAAGATGAATTATAAAAAAGCAATTATAATAAAAGCATAAGTAAAATTAGTGCCATTAAGTAAGTATAAGCAGAGCTTTCTGAGTGGAAAGAAGGAGCCCTTAGTCGTAATCAAAGAAATTAGTGAAGAGCTGCAGAAAATCCATTGACAGTCTCTTTCTAGCCAAAGTGAGTGAGCTTATTAAGGACCTGCTCCTCCTTTAATAGCTGTTTTAACTTAGGCACGTCACCCTTGAAAGGCTCTAATGGAGTAAGAACAAGGAAGTGGGGTGTTAATAGATTTTTTTTTTTTGGTTAGTGGTCTTAAAATTATAAAATGTTAATAGTAGTATAGGAATTTACTAATATAGCACTGCAGCTACACACCCTTTATAAGGGATATAATATGCTTCTAAATCGAAGTATGTTCTTGTTAAAAACAGTTTAAACCATCACTCCACTTGTAGGATTGCAATTTTTTTAAAAAAGGGATTTCCCTGGTGGTCCAGTGGTTAAGAATCCACACTTTCAATGCAGGGGCATGGGTTCAATCCCTGGTCGGGAAACTAAGATCCCACATGCCGTGTGGCACAGCTAAAAAATTTAAATAAGCAAACAAACTATTCCTTTCAAGTAGTTGAAAGATCACTTGATCTTACAGTCTTCAAATATGTAGTATCTTTGAATTGTGTGTATTTTCTTTATCTGTCTTAGTAAAATGTGAGAAAATTATGATTAAGGGTGTTTTTAAGTACTCTAAAAGATAAATTTAGAGTATTTTATGCCCTTACGATCACTGCAGATGGTATTTGCAAGCTTCATTACTTTCTTTGTCTTAATATACAGATTAATTTAGTGTGCTTTGAAATATAGATGTCTCGTTTGTGTAAAACTTACTTGTTTAACAAAATGGTTGTGTAACCTGTACCTCATAGATGCAGGTGCCAAATTATGGGGATGACTTACTTCTCTTGGGCTCTAGTCCCAACCAGCAAAGGCCCTCCACTGGACAGCTCCATGTATCTTAGCTCCCCTTCCTGCAAATTTCCACACTGCACTGGTAGAGTCCCTGAGTTGCCGCCACTTCTCTGAAGACCACTCACTGACAGTAACTCTACTAGGCTTGTCTTTCTTTGGCTTGTATCCTCCGTAAGTCAGAGTGGTCTTCTCCTTACCTGATCCCACAACTAGCAGTTAGATGTCAGATTTGCTTCCCCCAGCAAGTCTTTATGTGCTGTTGCTGATGCAGAAGAGATCACTGTATTATTGCCTTACCCCCACGAATGCTTAGTGGATCCTTTATTTTGTAATGCAAAATCCAAAAATAGAATACTTCAACATTTTTTTATTAAGATATAAGTCACATATCATAAACATCATTTTTTAAAGTGTACAGTTCAGTGGTTTTCAGTATATTCACAATATTCAGTATATTCAGTATTTTCAGTATATTCACAGTTGTGCGACCATCACTCTCTAATTCCAGAACATTGCCATCAGCCCAAAAAAGAAACCTGTACCCATTGGTAGTCCCTCCTTATCCCATTCTCCCCTCCTCCCAGCCCTTGTCAGCCACTAGTCTGCTTTCTGTCTCTATGGATTTACCCATTCTGGACATTTCATATAAATGGAATCATACGATATGGACTTTTGAATCTGGCTTCTTTCACTTAGCATGTTTTCAAGGTTTATCCATGTTGTAGCATATATCAGTACTTCATTTCTTTTTATGATTGAATAATACTCTATTGAATGGATTACCACATTTTTTTTCCCATTCATCCATTGTTGGACATTTGAGTTGTTTTGGATTTTGGCTGTTATGAATTATGCTGCTATGAATATCTCTTTGCAGGTTTTTTGTACGGACATATGTTTCACTTTGCCTCACCTCTTGAACAGTTCTCTGCTTTCTTTGGAAGCTCAGCTTCTGTCCCTGCCTACAGAGTCACCTATTCTTCTTCCAAATCTTTAGCAATATCATCCTCATTCTTGTGACCTTACTGTTTCTCAATAGAATTGGATATCCTTCTCCAATAATCCTCTTGAGGTTAATGTGAATGTTTGGAGAGAGTAAGGGAGGATTAGTAAAATTCCGTGGACTGTTGGATTTAAATCTCAGGAAAGGGCCTGCTATTAACCTTTCCTATAATGTAGGCAATTGGGAGAACTTTGTGTGGAGAGAATTTTCACTAACAAATCCTTGCTCTGCTAAGCAAAGCTGCAGTTTCTTCCACTATATTAGAGGGAGGGCAGTTGAGATCTTTACGTTGTTGATTTTATAAGTAAAACAAATAGTAATAGTAATAATAAATAATAATAATATAGCTATGTCGTTTTGGTCATAGGATAGAGTTTTTCCATGTTGTTGCATTTTACTAGGGCAGGCTTCTGAGAAGTGTTTAGTAGGTACTTGAATAATTGAATATAATATATAGCAATAACACATTTTCCAACACTCAAGATAATATTGTGCTGGTCAAGTGACTAAGAATGCAAAAGTGAAAGCAGAGGTGGGTCAGACATGGTGTATTCAAGCTTTGAATTCTTATATACACCAATGCTACTTCACCTTGTTAAATTTCCCCAAAAGAACACCAAGAAGCTTATTTCCAATGGTTTAATAATAGCTTACTTTATTTTCTACCTGTTTTGAAATATCACTTCACAACCTTACACTTCTGGCAGGAAGGAGAGACAAGAAGTACGTCCACACTTGGCAGTCATTAGTTACCTACTTCACTGTGATCCCATTTTACAGATGAAGAGATTGAGAGGCTAGTGAGACTATTTGAATGTTGCTTTGATTTCTTCTCTTTTTAAGACATTGAATTTACATGCTTTTAGAGTAATTTTCTTACCAAATTAGCTTATAAATTGTCAGTGTTTCCTGAAATGAGAAAAATAAATTGCTTGAGAAAACTGAAAGGACACTGAAGAATTCATTTATTGACAGTGCAAACCAAGTCAATTGAGATTAATGCTGCTCCATGTATGATTACACTGTAAACTTTATTTAGGATTATTAAGAATAAAATAGGAAGCTTGTTTTAATACTCTGTAATTTTGTTTCATTTCAGTGAAAAGTGTAAGGCTAGAGGATTTACCGTGATTGTGGATGGCAGAAAATCCCAGTGGAATGTGGTGAAAACAGTAGTCTTAATGCTACAGGTAATTTTATTTTTGACTATTAGGAAGTGGTTTTATTGTACAGCAACAGATGAGGTGATAGTGGCAAATGCATTTTGTTTATTGGACTGTGCCCAAGCTTCTCAGCAGTGACTGAGTTCTGAAATGCACAGGTCACTATTGGATTGTTTAGATTCAATTCTTACAGGTTTCACTTGAGTAGTAAAATAAATTTCAGCCTTATTCTAAAGGTTTGTAAATGACCAAAAATAATATGTCATGTTTAAGTAATTTAAACAACTAGGCCAATGAGTCTCAAAGTGTGAGGGCAGAGGTTATCAGACTCATCTAGGAGCTTTTGCACACTGTAGTAGCTGCATCATCCCACCTCCACCCCCTCCTAATACCACAGGTAGGGAGTAGGACTGGGTAAGTCTAATCTGAAAAAGCTTCTCAGGTGGTTCTGATAGGTTTCTCCTTTCTGTTACCCTTTTTCCTTCAAAAATCACCAGGATTCATAATAGTCTTATATCTGTCTCTGATCTAGAAGAAACGTACTCTGACAGCTGTGTCCTTGGGGGCTTTAGCAGCTCACAGATCAGCATTTCATAAACAGCTGTGATTATAGAATCCCTGATCTGGTCCTAGTCTTATGTTTATATTTCCGTGTGCTCCTCACAGAATGTTTCTGTAATCCCTTGCACATAGTAGGTACCTAGTAAATACTTGCTGGTTTATTGTGAGAGTATTGAGGATACTGTGATCTGAAAGAGAAAAATACAGTATTTGAGTGATTGAAAGGGGACAGATTGCTCTGATGTACCTGGGTTTCCTTAGAAGGGCTTGTATAGAAAGTAAAAGTTAAGTGAGTAAATAAGAGAGATTATCTAATTTAAATGAAAGAAGGTGAAAAGGACATTCCTGGCAGGGACACTGATTCAGTGATAGCTCAAAAATTAAGTGAATACAATGAAAGGAGCTGATGACAGGCCAGTTTGGGGGCAATATATTGACTGTTACGTGGGATGTTGAACATTGAATTAGGTAAATATTAGTGAGACTGAAGGAAAGATCAAGAATTTTAAATGAACTGGGAAATAATCGGTAGCTGCTTTAGGGTTCTGTGGAAAGAAATATAATTAAAAATTTTAAGTGATAACTAGGGAGAATGAATCTTAATGGTTTATTTTTATTTGTGATAATTAGGAAAAAGAAATTCAAGGGATGGGAACTGGTAATTTCAGTTTTTAGTTTTAGTGCTTAGTATTGTTCAGGTACTGTGCACTAAGCTTGCTATGTAAATGATCTCATTTAATTTCATCCTCACAAACTTGGGAGGCAGGTTCTACGATCCCCAAAGGTCTTCAGGGATTTTAAGTAATGTACCCAGGTTCTCGTGGTGAACATGGGAGAGAGTCACGATTGGAACCTGGCACAACCTAAGCCCCAGGTTTTTATCCTTTAAAAGTGTATATTTACCAGTGGGATGTATCTGAGGTGGTTCCCAAATTATCTCCCCATTACCTTATTCTTAACTGGTTGGCCTAAACCTTCATCATTAGAATCACTCCTTTGGGTTGGAAAGGACAGGTTCCAGTGGATCAGTTTTTAAGGGAACACAGATTGGTGTCCCATAATAACTTTTTCTGTCAAATATGTTCCCAGCACTTTTGTATTCCAAACCCTGAAGATTAACTCTTCTCTGTACAAGTTGTTACAATAACTATTAGATGAGAAATCCATTAATTATGACCTTGTGTTCTTCCATTCAACTGTGTCACAGATGAGCTGTTTGGGACTTGCTGTTTGAACTGGACTTTGATCAGTGGCACTTTTGAAGAACAATCAATGGATGATTTAATCCCCTCTTGTGATTTCTTTTCTGATAGGTATTTTAACAACTTTTGGACTTATTAATAGTTAAGATTTTCAGAAGTTACAATGGCCTGTTGTTTGCTCCTAGTCAGTTTCTACATACAAAGTTATTCATTGCTTTTATTTCAGAAGGTACTGGTACTGGCTGTTGGGGAGCCCAGAGCTTAGTGCTGGCTCTGCCTGTAACAAATATTCTCTAAAATGAGTGGCTTGGTTTCTCTTGTTTCTCACAGCTTTAATACGCAATGATTTTGAAATAATATTCTAACACAATCAACATATAAATAAACCTCATTCTACCCTAAATTTCCCAGCCCCTCTGATAAAAGTTTTGATAACACTGAGGTTTGTTTTTTTTTTTTAACTTTATTCACAACCCAGTCATTGCAGGAGGTGCTAGATTTGTGATGTGCACAGTGACATGTTTAAATTGAAAAGTTTTCTGTTTTCCCCTAATCAATACTTATTATTATAATTATATAACATTATTATTCAGTAGTGCCATTTATGGTCTAGAATAGTGGTTGACCACTATTTTATAAATAGAGTTTATAAATAGAGTTTTATTGTTTACATATTGTTTATGGCAGCTTTCATACTATGTGGACAGAATTGAAATAGTTGCAACAGAGACTGTATAGCCTGCAAAGCCTAAAATATTTATTATCTGGACCTTCAGAAAGAATTTACTGACCCCTGGTCTAGAACATTTGGAATGGTATATTAGAACTTTAGCGTCAGACCGACCTGTCTTCTAATCCAGTGCCATCCCTCACAACTCTGTTCCCTTGGACAAGTTACTTTAGTTCTCTCAAGCTCAGTTTACTTTTCTGTAAAATTGGAAGGATAACATCCACTTGTTAATGTGAATTCATTTATTCAGCAAAGATTTATGGAGTATCTTCTATAGGTCAGGCACTGTCATAGGCTCTGGAGATATAGGAGTAACATTATAGATAAGGTACCTGCCATTGGGAAACCTATATTCTTTTTGAGGAGTCAGACAATAAGCAGTTAGACAAATTACTAAGTAAAGTAACATCATATAAGGATAAATGCTATGTAGAAAAATAAATTGGTGAAAAGAGACTGAGTCAGATGCTGCTACTTTAGATAGGGTGGTCAGAGAAGGTCTCTCTGAAGAGGGAATATTTGAGTAGAATCCTAAATAAACTGAGGAAGTACTCCTAGGTATAGGGCAAAGAACATTCCAGGCAGAGGAAACATCAAGGGCAAAGTCCTGAACTGGGAGCAGACTTGTCACATTCTAGGAGCAGCAAGAAGGTCAGTGTGGCTGTGTTAGAGGAGTGAGCTGAGAGGGGAGAGGTGTGAGATGAGGTCTGAGGTCATGGAACCTGAGCTTGGAGGGCCTTCTTGGCCTTGGTAAGGGGTTTGAATTTTATTCTGAGCCTGAGAATACGTGAAACAGGGAGGCCTGCTAAGAGGACATTTCAAAAGGCTGACTAGTCTGGGAATGTTAGCAATGTAGGTGGTAAAAATGGGTAGGTTTAATTAAGATATATTTTAAAGATAGACTTCATGGGACTTGCTGATAAAATATATGTGGAATATATATTAAACTCAGTAAATGTTAATTTCCATTCTTTAGATGATATGAATAACTGCATCTAGTAAATGTGAAATTGTATTTGTCGAGGTTTAGTTTTGTCCTCTTCTTCAAGTTAATAATCACACAGAATCTTGGCCTTTTTCATAATGGCTGGTAAGAAATTTATTTTGTGAGAATATTGATTTACGTTATTGGAGGAAATTCTCTAAGATGATTGTGTTACAAAAAATGTTTTTCATATCATAGAAAAACCAAATTTAATAATTTCTCAACTAAAAATAATCTTGCAGCTTAAATATATTCCTGTTATAGAGATTCAGTAAAATACAAAAATAATTCACATGTACTGTCTGTATTACATTGTTTTTTGAAATCTTCTCTGAATCAGCTTGTCTTTCAAGTATTTCTGTATTGCCATGTACATTTTGAAGTTTGCAGTATTGCTTCTATTTTATTATTTTAATTATTTTCCAAAGGTCTCCTAATTACTCAGCCTAATCATGAATATCTGATAATTTATAACTTTAATAAATTATTCATTTTACATGTATAATTTGTAATTTTTTTTTGTATTCTATAGAATGTTGTTCCAGCTGAAGTGTCCCTTGTTTGTGTAGTGAAGCCAGATGAATTCTGGGATAAGAAAGTAACACATTTTTGTTTTTGGAAGGAAAAGGATAGACTTGGATTTGAGGTAAATATACTCTATAAGAAAATAGAAGTGTGTTATATCTTTAAAAACAGAATTTGCTGGTATTATTTTGTTTGTTCAGCATTGGATACTAAGCAGTGCTTATGCAATGCTCAATCAGTGCCTAAGTAATGATTAATATTTAGTCAGCATTCACGTACTTGTTGAATGAATTATGAATGAATTATGGTTGGTATGTTCCTTCTGCCTAAAGAACTTCCTTTAAAAATATCTTACATTGCAGGTCTGTTGGCATTGAGTTTTCTCAGATTTTGTTTGCCTGAAAAAAGTCTTTATTTCAGTTTTGAAAGTTATGTTCTGTTGGTATAGAATTTTCTTTCACTGTTTGATTTTTTTTTCTTTTAGCACATTAACTATATCACACCATTGCCTTCTCATTTCCTTGGTTTCTGAGGAGAACTCTACTATTATTTGTATCTTTGGTCCCCTATATGTTATATATCTTTTATCTTCCTTGGCCACCTTCAAGATTTTTGCTTTGATTTTGGTTTTCAGCAAAAGCTGAAAAAATTTTTCAAATCTAGACATTTTGTAATGTCTAGGCATGTTTTATTTGGTGTTAATTCTGTTTGTTGTTTGCTGCACTTCTTGGATCTCTGGTTTGACTTCTGCTATCATTTTTGGAAAATTCTTAGACATTTTCATTTCAAATATTTCCTCTGCTCCATTTTGTTTTTCTACTCATTCTAACCTCCAATTGCATGTATGTTAGACCACTTGAAAATTTCTCACCATTCTAGGTTGGTGCTCTTACTTTTTTTTCTTTTTTTGTTTCAGTTTGGGTATTTTCTCTTGATCCATTTTCAAGTTCACTGTTTCCTTGGCTGTGTTGAGTTTATTAATGAGCCAGTTGTAAATGCACTTTATCTCTTTTACCAGGTTTTTGGTTTGTAGCATTTCTCCTGGATTCTTTCTTATGGTTTCTGTCTCTTTGCTGTAATCCCCATCTGTTTTGCATGTTGTCTTGCAGTTCTTCCATGAGAACTGTTAGCATATATCATAGTTATCTTAAATTCCATACCTAATAGTTCCAGTATCTGGGTCTGTCTTACTCTAGTTATGTTGTTTGGGTTTTTTTCCTGACAGTGGGTTGTTTTCTTTCTTGCTTTTTGTATGTTGGGTGTTGGACATCTTGTTTAGGACAGTAAAGACTGAGATAAATCGTATTTTTGCCTGCACATGGACCCATCTTGGTTTGTGCTAGGATTTTAGTGGGACAGGGCAGGGGTTGATTTAGTCTAGCCAGGAGTTGAATTGGCTTTGGCTTTTGTTGTTGCTCTTCTTTTCCTCAGTGTATCACAGGCTTTAGATTCCTCTAGAGTTAGTGTTTGTCTCACCCTGAGCTGTAGGTCTTTCCTTTGCACCTGTGCCTCAGAAAAGGTCTCTCTTTGCACTGTTGACCCTCCTCAGGAATAGAGTGCTGTTACTTGTTACTCAGTGTTTGTTGGTAGGGCATTTTCTGTTGTTCTGATTCAGCCTCAGTCTTAGGCAGGCTCTGTGACCCAGGGTCTAGGGGATAGGGCCCTCTTCCCCAGCTTTAGGAGGCCTATGGTAGTCTGGGCTCATAATATATTCCTGCCTCCATTGGGATAGAGGGCCTGTCTTTCCCCTTCCTATATCAGCAGTGGGGTTTTATTTGTGGTCTAAGGTCATCCAGGCTTGCTGCCTTCCCTTGGGACCTGAAGGTTTTTGTTCTCTAGGGGAGAAAGAGTTGAAGAATCTGGGCTGTGCTTCAGCTTCATGCCTTTACAGTGGTGGTTGCTGTGTCCTTCTTCCAGACCTGTTTTGAAGTTTCTTATCCTCCCTACCCCCAGTCTTTCTTATGAGTCCCTGGGAGGTCTGTGGAGAAGAGTCTACAAGTGAGTTTGAATTCTTCTTGTATCTTTGCTTCCCACAGGTTCTGTGCTTTCATACTAAACTACATGTGGCCTTAAGCAATTCATTAAAAACTTTAGCTGAATTCTTACCTGGCTTGTATCATACCTGGTATTTTCCCCAGGTAAGCAAGTGCTCCAGCTCCATGTGTCCTTGGATTTCATCTCTCCTTAGATTTCAGGTTAATTGGTTTTCCTGTGGACTTACAACTCTCTGATGGGTTCAAGAAAAGTTATCATTTTTCAGATTAATATGCATTATTTTGTTGTTGTAAGGATTGGAATAATGCTCTTTCCATCTTTCTACATATCCTAAGCAGAAGACAGTTGTTTTGTTGTTCAGTTTTATCTTGCAGACTTTTGTCATTGGTTGACTTGACTGTGATGTAGACTTATTAGAAGCCAGCAGTGTAAGGGAAGGTAAGGGAAGGTAGCCCTGGCTGCTGGATTATATTAGGAAAGGTGTTACCCTGATTTCTGGATAGGAAGCTGCATACCAAGGAGAAGAATCAAAAGTGTAGTGAGAGAAGAAAGCAAAAGCTGAATGTAGGAGGCCTGGATGTTGCCATGGTGAATGAGTATTTCATACAGGCAGGGAAGTCTACCTTTCATGCCAGGGGCATGCAAGAAATGTTGCTCTGAAGGAATGCAAAGTGGACGGAGCCCAGTGGTTCAGAAACTAACTCTGTGAACTCCAAATAGAAGCAAAGATCCTTTTTGTGAGGAACCTGTCACATCCTGCTTAGGTGTGCGCATCTGATCAGAAATGTATGCCTAGTTGGGTCTCATGCTATATGAATTTGTAGTGGCTAAATACCTTGCATCTTGGAGGAAAAAATGGAAGACAGAGAATTCCTGTCTGCCTTGAACTGATATCATAGATTGATGTTTTAAGACTCAGGTGTTAAAGCTTCTTCTGTCAATATATTTTCTTTTAGACACTAACGAGATTCAGTTAGAATATTTTTCCCAAGTAAATAAGCACTAGACACTTATTTAAAAGCCTAATGTCCTAATGAGACGAGAGTAATTTCAAATGCTGGCTAATATACCGCCAAACATAATCAGCTTTAAGGGGCAATTCAACACCAGCCATTAAATGATACTTAGAGTTATATATAATTAAATTCAATATAGATGTTTGTTTGATTAATAATTATTTTCCTTGATATCATTTTGGATCATTTGGGCTGTTGTAATTAAGCCTATGTTTTTGTATATATTCTAAATATTTTTAAAAGGATAACTTTGTTATGAGTACTGGTGTTCCTGTAAGCAAAAGTTTTTGTTTTACCTTATTGAATTATTCATAACAAAGACTTATTACTAGCTGTCCACAATATTCATCAGATAAACACCCAGTTGTCATTTTAATGACAACCTGTTTCCATGATTTCACATTTTCTTGCCTATCATCCTAAGTTCTTTCTTCTAGCTGGGCTTCCTCTTGTTCACTTCCCTAATGTTTTTCATCAGCAACTGAATATTCCTTTCTCATTGGTCACCTAAATGTTTCTTTATATATCCTTCTTGTCTCTGAAATTGATACCTTTCCTTTTCTTTGATACCTGTTCATTTTCCTTTTTAGCAACTCAGATATTCCAGTACTTTCTGACCTTCAGCAACATTATACCTGGTGGCTTTGATACCTTTTGCTGGTTAGATAATAGTATCTATAGTCTGTCTAATGACAAGGTAAAATTGAAGTAGTACTGGCGTTAACCTTATCCTCAAATTGAGAAAGTAATAATCAAACTGATCTCACCTTCTCATTCTTTATTGTCATTCATGATAGTCAAAGTGTTTTTTTTACTGGTAATGATAACAAGCCACCATTCTAAGTTGTTTTCTTCTCTTACCTCGTCTTATTACTACATCTGATCCTGTTCTCTTTTTGAGGCCATACTAATGTTAGGATCTAGGACCAAAGACTTCCTTCATGTTTCTCTGTCAAGAAAACCTCTGGCTCCATCTCTTCTGACTTCTTTGTACCTTTTGCAGAAAGTTATTTCCTTTGGTGAGAAAAATATCCTTTCACAAACAGATATAAGCAGACATACCCTTTGAAATAGTATGTGTATAACACACACACATGAATCTGTACTAAGCACACAAAGATATATACAAAGACACATTTTCACTTTAGATCTTGCACACACATTGTTAGCATAAATAAAATTTAAAAGTAAAACATCTGAGTGCCTACAGAGTGAAAGGTTCAGTGTTAGGTTCTTTGGGAATGTTTTATTAGGAGAGGATAAGTGTTTTAGTTACATATGGAAGAGTGGGAGTAAAGGAGAAATAAGTTTTAAGTCTTTTTGTAAATTGAATTCCAGAAAACCTTCATAGATGTTTTGATTAAAGACCATATGATAAATATCTTTCTCCTCAAACTTGCTGAACAATGCTGTGTGCTAGTTAGTAACTACTGTGGCTTAGTTCAATTTGTCTTGTCTTAACCTAACATATATAAAATAAATGAAAAAGTAATATTTATGTAGAACTTTACTATTTTAAAAATATTATGCTTTTTAAATTTCCTTTGAAAAGACTTGGCAAAAACTCATGTAGGTAGTGGTCTTTTTCCCTCCTTTTTGTAGTTCCTCCATTTTACTCTGGTTCTGTTTGTGCTTGTTACTAGGTTTCAGATTTCCCTGGAAATAGATCTGAAATTTAGATTTCTGATTATTAAAATGATAGCTGCTTTGAATATAACCAATAAACGTTTTCTTCAAGAATTTAATTGTATCCATACATATTAGGATATTCATGGAGGTGGATATTTGAAGATAATTAACAATTGCTTACTAGATAAAAATTAGAATATAATCCCCATCACATCCCTGAACAGATAAGATAAAGCATATGTTAAAGTGTGATTTTCATAAGGGTAAAATCATGACTCTCATGTAAATATAAAATAAGTGTAAATTAAACATATTATGCAAATCATTAACTAATGAAGTTATCAGTAATTTGTGAGGTGTGATTCAAAGAGCATTTGAAGAATTTAAGATTTTTATAGGCAGATAAGATTGCCAAATTAGATACAAAACTAGTTAATGTCCTGCAGATCCATAAATTCTAAACTTTGAGGTTCTCTGTTACCCTACTGGACGGAAATTTTAACTACTGCACAGATCATAAATTATTTGCATTTCTTCTGGACAAAATCTAAAAGTTAACCCTTGTCCCTACAGATGTTAGTACCTATTGATTAGTCTGTAGAAAGTCAGTCGAAGGCACGAGCTCCACACTGCATGAACTAACACCCAGTATTATCTTTTGACCATTCCCTAAGATTTAGATAGTTTTTTGGATATGTGAATTATATTTTTATAGGATTATATTTTGTAAAATTTGAACATTAGTGACATACTGAACATTCATATCACTGTAGAATAATAGAAACGACTTTCTGAAGTTTGATATTATGATTTTCATATCAATCTCTCTTTAAGCTTTGTATTCCTAGCCAGGACTAGTGGTTTTTTTTAGTGTTTTCTCATATTATTTTCCAAATTGTTAAATGCTTAAAGGAAGACTTCATTTTAAAAAATATCCCCCTTTTTAAAGATATAAGCAAGTTTTTTCACTTAAAATACATTATTTTTTTTTTCTTTATACCTTTTGACCCCCTTTACCCATTTCTTCCACCCCCCACCCCACCTCTGGCAACCACCAAGCTGTTCTCTGTATTTATGAGCTTGTTTTTGTTTTTGTCTGCTAATTTTTAAGATCCCACATATAAGAGATGCTATTTTTCTTTCTTCTTCTGATTTATCCAGGAGGTACAGAGGTTTTGGAGGAAGCTCTGTGCTGTTTTCCATAGTGACTGCACCAGTTTACATTCCCACCAGCAATGTACAAGGGTTCTGTTTTCTCCACATTCTTGCCAACACGTGTTATTTCTTGTCTATTTGATAATAGCCATTCTGGCAAGTGTGAGATTATATCTCATTGTAGTTTTGATTTGCATTTCCCTGATGATTAATGATGTTGAACCTGTTGGCCATCTTTATGTCTTCTTTGGAAAATATCTGTTCAGATTTTCTACCCATTTTTTAATCGGATGTTTGTTTTTTTGCTATTAAGTTGTATGAGTTCTTTATACATTTTAGATATTAGTCCCTTATCAGATATATGATTTCTAAATACTGTCTCCCATTCAGTTGGTTAACTTTTCATTTTGTTGATGGTTCCCTTTGCTGTGCAGAAGCTTTTTAGTATGATGTAGTCCCACTTATTTATTTTTGCTTTTGTTGCTTTTGCTTTTGATGTCAGATTAAAAAAAATCAGTGCCAAGACCTCTGTCAAGGAACTTACATCATATATTTTCTTCCAGGAGTTTTAAGGTTTCAGGTCTTAACGTTGAAATCTTTAAACCATTCTGAGTTAATTTAATTGAGTTTAAAATCTTTCTGATATTATCAGTTGACTAGTTAGTTGGAGATCTGTCAGTCATTCAAGATTTATCACTCAGCTAGAAATCGTAAATGATATGGTGGTTTTATTTTAAATGAAACACTCGTCAATAACAGAAACCATAAAATTCACTGATATTTGTTATATATAACAACTTAATAAGGAGCATAAGAATGGTAATCCTGAAAATTTGCCTCAAGACAATTATCCCCAGATGAATAAATTGTACTCATTTCATCAAAATTATTTCAATATCATAATGTCTTTAGTACTCTAAAAATTATGGTAAAAAAGATAGTATATAGTGTGATTAAATCGAATTTGGATCTTCATTTATGGGAAATGAAAGACTTTCTACACAGTCAGTGAGTTGTCTACCAGGCCAGGCTTGCAGACATTTTCTCATATATAGTTGCTTAAAAAGAAACGTAAAAAATTATAAAAATAAACCAGCTGGATTTCTTTTTTTAAGTGTAAAAGTTAAATTTCAAAGATCAGTTTATAAAAATAGTTTCCCCCTCTGTTTTTGATGGCATAATACCATTTTTCATCCTAATTTATATGTAGTCTTAAAATCCAACATGAAAGTAGATAGTTTTAAAAATGATTTACAATTCCTTCTGTATCTTACATAACTATTTTAAAATTAAAGATTATGACTTCCATTTGTAGATGGGAAGAGCCAGAATTGGTCTTTCTTTTACTTTGGTATATGTTAAGATGGCATTATGAAGTTCACTTTAATTCAGTATTTTATAATATTAATAATTCAGTGAATTCTTTTTTTAAACCTAAAACAAGCTCATTGTATATTACTTTTACATTATGTTCTGGGAAAAGGTGATAAAATGCTATAGAATGATATAAGATTTTCATACCTGTTTGGGAAGTACTGCTTTAGAGTGATGCAGTGGACTGTTCTGTAAAATGTACAGTACCTTTGGAAAATGTATTATTTTAAGTATTTTTTGAAAAAAATGAAATGTTTAGTTCGTGGTTCCATCTTCTCCACATGCAAGGCATTGTGTGATTTTTAAGGAGATTTGCTTTTGAGCTAGAAAAATGGTCTTCCTATCAATTAACCACTTAATTAGAGTAGATGACAATGTCAGTAGATATTTGGAAGTTTTATAGTAGGTAATAAACAACTGACTATATGATGTTTAAATGAATATTCTAATGCCTAGAGTCTTGTCCTTTTTAATATTTTTGCCCTAATTCATAGTGTTATTTCTTATTCGTTAAGGAGTCACTTAACTAAAGATTCTAGCTTTTTTTATAGCTTTGGAAAATATTTCTTTAGAATTTTCAACAGTTATGTCATTATTTCTTTGTTTTCATATTTAGAATCATAGGTGAAAAGGGGTCAGACATAATACATGTGACCTCAATATTATGTTTTAGACTCTTATTTTCTAGT
Source organism: Leucopleurus acutus (assembly GCF_964270905.1). Taxonomy (NCBI): domain Eukaryota; kingdom Metazoa; phylum Chordata; class Mammalia; order Artiodactyla; family Delphinidae; genus Leucopleurus; species Leucopleurus acutus. The sequence continues at coordinate 64,987,982 of NC_139149.1, read as the reverse complement.
TTTGTTTTTAATTTTGGTGATCATTGCTTTGGGGGACTGGATTTTTTATTTATCATTTTTTTCCTCTTTGCCGGTAATAAAACATCTCCTATAAAATAAAGTAACTCCCTGATTTGCATTGCTTTATGTTTAAACTTTTGTACAGGTTTGCTGTATTAGTGGCTTCTTTAAGAACTGTAACAGAAGGGAATATAGGAAATTTTACTAGTATTTTGTAATTTAAGAAGCTGCAATGAATGATTTTAGAGAAAATAACCTAGTGTGGGATTCCAAATCTGTTTTGCCACATTGGCTCTGAAATGTGTCAGTTTTCTCTTTTTTTTTTTCATGTAGATTGTCCAGAAATCTTTCTCTACACAACTTCTTTTTTTAGCATTTCTTTAACATTTTACTTCAGGCCTGAAACTCCCCCTCTCCCCCACCCCACCCCCGAAAAACGCAGTGTCTTATTTTTGCTTGTGCCTTTGAATTTATTCTTTTTGTGAAATCACATCCCTCTGTGACATTTGCTATCACTTAAGAATAGAGTTAAATTATCTGTCCAAACTTGATTTATCCTCTTGGAAGCAGTTGTCTGTAGTTTATACATTGCATTCTGGCAAGTGGTGTCATTTTCCAAAGGCCGGTGAACAGTTCTTTTACCTTTGTAAAGAGTGTACTTTTGCTGTGTGCTGGGAGTAGGGCTTCTCCTTCCTCTTTAGGATGCCACTCCTGACTCCCTTCAAAAAAGGTGATTCTTAGATATACAGCATTTTCATACAGTAAGATTCTTTCCTACTACTGCAAACTCTTCCTAAAATGTTTCCCTCATTCTTTTGAAACATGTATTATACAATAAAATAGAAGCAGTTATAGCTGTTTTGCCAGCCTCCTCTACACTTTCTCCTCTCAAGTAAAGATGAGATTACTGCAGTGGAAACACATATTTCACCATGGTAGATAGTTCTCTAAATTGTTAATTTGAAGTGATGGTAGTTTTGAGTCAGCTGACTGTTTAAACTATTGTGCTTTTTTTCACATTATTTAGCTTTGAGATACCTTTGCTGTTGATATAATTCTGTATATCTACATGGCAGATCTACCGTTTTCACTTAGAACAGCCACCAGTGAATTTTATAAGAATATGGATTCTATAAAATTTTTGTGATGATGGAGAAAATTTGTTCTATGCAGGTCTCTATAATTATGATGTTCCCTTGTTAACGTTTGTTTTGCGTAAGTAAAAATATAATAGGAGTAATCTTAGCCAACTATTTAAAAAATTATATTTAGTAAGGGATAGTATACTCTCAAATATATTTTACATCATGAAAGAATCTGTACTATTTACATTTAAGTTGATTTTTTAGGAAAAGCTTTCAAGAGGAATATTCAGATGTAAATAAACTTTTGCCATATATAACAATAACTGCGAGTTTTCCCTTTGGCTTATTAAACTTGAAATCTGTTGCTAATGATTTTATTGTATTTAGGAACTACAACTGCAAAATGATTTTAATGTATTTAAGTATAATAGTGAGATTAACCAGAGTGGGTAGAAAGTGACAAGTGCTCTTTTCATTGGGCAAGACAGGTCATATATTAGAGAAAATGGCCCAAATTAAATGTATAGGATGACAACTCATTAGAATTATGACCTCTTAGAGCTTAAAGAGACATCACAGATAATTTAATGCAGCTGCCTTCTTTGGCACATGGGGAGATAAGCCTGGAGTGAATTCCTTTAGGTTGACTTCTACAAGTCAGTGAATTTGTGGCAGAGCTAGGGCACAAACGTGGAATGATTGGCTCCTGACTCAGTATCCTTCCAATTATCATATAATGGTGTTTAGCCTAGGAAAGGGATTTGGAAATCATTTGGGGTATTCTAGTAAAGCCTTTGGCCCTCTGTGCTACTACGACCAAAGGGACAACATTTAGATTTAGTTAGAGTATTTTCAATAAAGGCTCTAGAAGCAAACCAGAAAACTTTAATCTATTTCTTTTTTATAAAAGCGTGCACAACTCTCTCTGGAATATTGCAGAAATAAAAAGCTCATTTACTTTGTAGAAGCATGACTTATTTATCCTTATATTCCCAGCACTAGAACACATAACTTCTAATAAATAATACTTCTAATAAATAAATTTAATGTCCAGTAAATAATGAATGTTGAACATTTGACATTAAAATGTCAAATTATAAGGGACATGATAGCAATTTCTCAAGAGATATGTTTTCACTGCTTAAATTGAATATTGTGCCAAATAAGGAGAGCAGAAATAGAAGAGCAAAAAGACCATTCATTGTGTTACTTAAGTTTTCTATTCAGTCCCCTTTTTAGGAGAGAGTGCTCTGGAAATGTTATCTTTTCAGATGTGGATTGATGCTCAATTTAGCAAGTAGTTTATTTCCTCATGGAATAAATACATATTTCTTTGTTTCATTATTGGTATATTTCTGTTTAATAGATTGACAGTTTTGAAGAAAGGAAAAGCCCCTCCCTGGGATCTGATTGTGTTTAATTTTCTTAGTGTGGAAGTTTCTGTCTTGATCCCAAAAGGAGTTGGTGGCAGATTAAATGATTTCTGTGGCCTAACTCCACTTATTATTTCATGTTTAACATCATGCCTGTCTCTAAGAACTAGTCTAAAGAAGTTGCATTAGAACAAGAGGATGAAATAGAGGCCCTCTTTAACAACTTTTTCACTAAGAAAACCATTTTCTGTGTTCTTTTTATTGTTTATCTTAAATTAGCTCCCATTAGTACCAAAACAGGAGAACAGTGAAATTGATATGCTAAACTCTTCATAGTAGAGATAGCATTAAATTGCCTTTTAAAATAGATAGGCATAATATAGTTTGTTGTTATTAAACTAACCAAAAATGTAATTTGATGTTCAATATCTTTTTTATTTTTTTAATGGAAAAAAAGAGGCACATAAATTCCTTCTGCTTTCTGTCATCACCACCACAAGATTGTCCATTTTTTCTCTAACCTCCTTATTTGCTGCCTCAGAAGAGTTACCCTTTCTTCAGTCTGAGTTGAGATCTCGTGGTGCCCCTCTGTCAGTGATTCCCTACTTCTGTTCATTCTTTCTGTTTTTAGTATTTTAATATAGTATTTAGAACATATTCTTAAAAAATACATATAACATGAAGCTTAATAATAAAACACTTGGGCACCCACGACCCAACCTAAGAATCTAGATATCAACAGCTTGAAATAAATTTGAGTGCCCCTCCCTGGTCTCATTCATATACCCCCCATCCCTTAACACCTAACTTATTTGTGTCTACCCATCCTTTGTTCATGTTCTCGTGCATGTGTGTGTGTGTGTGTGTGTGTGTGTGTGTGTATGTATTAAAAACATAAATGGGAAAGACAAAATCTTTAGAAGAAAATAGGGAGTGTTTATCTTTTATTATTCTTTTATATCTATTTCTATAGAGTTCCCATTTAAAGATATTGTTTATTCTTAATATAGTTTCACCTATTTTTGAACTTTATAAATAATATGATTTTAGTCTTCAGTACCTTGCTTTTTCTCACTCATCATTATATGTTTAAGATTTATGCATATTTTTGCAGTAGATGTAGTTTATTCATTTTCACTGTTGAATGTTATTCCATTCTGTGAATAAAAACAATTTACTTATTCTCCTATTGATGGACATTTGTGTTGTTTCCATTCTTTTGACATTATGAATGATGTTTACGTTCTTACATATGTCTCCTGATAAATATGTATAAGATTTTTCTGCTTGCAGAATATCCAGGCATAGGTTATAGAAATGTTCAAATTTTCAAGATAATGCCAAATTGTTTTCCAAAGGTGTTTTAATTTATGTATGCATTTCTGCTGTGTAAGAATTCATGCTGCCCAACAGCTTTGCTGACACTTGATACCAGCTAAACCTGGATATTTGCCATTCATTATGGTTTTTTCTTTTCTCAAATTGTTGTTGGGTTTCAATGTTATTCTAGTCTCATAATATGAGTTGGAGTATTCGCTGCATTTCTATTCTTTGGAAGCATTTGTTTAAGATAGAAATGATCTGGGAGACTTCCCTGGTGGTCCAGTGGCTAAGAATCCGCCTTCCAATGCAGGGGACGTGGGTTTGATCCCTGGTAGGGGAACTAAGATCCCACATGCTGTGGGGCAACTAAGCCCGTGCACCACAACTAGAGAGCCTGTGTGCTGCAATGAAAGATCACGCCTGCCACAGCTAAGACCTGATGCAGCCATAAATAAATAAATGAATAACAAAATTTTTTTTAAAAGATTGAAATGATCTGTTCTTTGATATCAATTAGTTTAAGTATAGTTAATTTACACTATTACATTAGTTTTGGGTGTACAGCGTAATGATTTAGTATTTTTAGAGATTATACACCATTAAAAGTTATTACAAAACAATGGCTATAATTCCCTGTGCAGTATAATATACTCTTGTTGCTTATCTATTTTATACATAGTAATTTGTATCTCTTAATTCCATACCCCTATCTTGCCCCTCCCCCCTATCCCACTGGTAACCACTAGTTTGTTCTTTGTATCTATGAGTTTGTTTCTGTTTTGCTACATATAATTATTCATTTTATATTTTAACTTCCACAAATAATTGATAACATATAGTATTTGTCTTTTTTTGTCTGACTTATTTCACTAAGCATAATAATCTCTAGGTCCATCCATGTTGCTGCAAACGGCTGAATTTGTTTTTTTATGGCTGAGTAATATGCCATTTTATATATGTATACATGTGTGCGTGTGTGTATTTACACACACGCACACATGTATACACACACGCACACACACACACATACACCACATCTTTATCCATTCATCTGTTAATGGACACTTGGGTTGCTTCTGTATCTTGGCTATTGTAAATAGTGCTACTGTGAACATTGGGGTGCATGTATCTTTGAATTAGTGTTTTTGTTTTTTCTGGATATGTACCCAGGAGTGGAATTTCTAGATCATATGGTAGTTCTATTTTTAGTTTTTTTGAGGAAACTCCATACTGTTTTCCACAGTGGCTGCACCAGTTTACATTCTCACCAACAATGTAATGTGGTCCCTTTTCTCCACATTCTCGCCAACATTCGTTATTTGTGGTCTTTTTGGTGATAGCCATTCTGACAGATATGAGGAGATATCTCATTGTAGTTTTGATTTGCATTTCTCTGTTGATTAGCAAGATTGAGCATCTTTTCATGTGCCTGTTGGCCATCTGTATGACTTTGGAAAAATGTCTATTCAAGTCTTCTGCCCATTTCTGTATCAGGTTGTTTGGGTTTTTTGATATTGAGTTGTATCAGTTGTTTATTAACCCTTATTGGTCATATCATTTCCAAATACTTTCTACCATTCAGTCGGTTGTCTTTTTGTTTTGTTGATGGTTTCCTTTTCTGTGAAAAAGCTTTTAAGTTTGATTAGGTCCCATCTGTTTATTTTTGCTTTTATTTACTAATTCTTTTTTTTCCCTTAGGAGACAGATCCAAAAAAATATTGCTACAATCTGTGTCAAAGAATGTTCTTTGTTCACCTCTAAGGATTGTATGGTTTCAGGTTTTACATTCAGGTCTTTAATCCATTTTGAGTTCATTTTTGTATATGGTGTGAGGAAATGATCTAATCTCATTCTTTTAGATGTAGCTGTTTAGTTTTCCCAGCACCACTTATTGCTAGGACTTCCAAAATTGTGTTGAATAAAAGTGGTGAGAGTGGGCATCCCTTGTCTTGTTCTTGAATTTAGAGGAAAGGCTTTCAGCTTTTTACCATTGTGTATGATGTTAGCTGTGGGTTTATCATAACTGACTTTTATTATGTTGAGATATGTTCCCTCTATGCCCACTTTGATGAGAGTTTTAATCATGAATGCATGTTGAATTTTGTCAAATGCTTTTTCTGTGTCTATTGAGATGATCATGTGATTTTTATCCTTTTGTTAATGAGGTGTATGACATTGATTTCTGAATATTGAACAATTCTTGCATCCCTGGAATAAATCCCTCTTGATCATGGTATATGACCCTTTTTATATATTGTTGGGTTCAGTTTGCTAGTATTTTGTTGAGGATTTTTGCATCTATATTTATCAAAGATATTGGCCTGTAATTTTCTTCTTTTTTTGTAGTGTCTTTGTCTGGTTTTGGTATCAGGGTAATGCTGGCTTCGTAGAATCCATTTAGGATTGTTCCTTCATCTTTGGTTTTTTGGAATAGTTTGTGAAGAATTGGTATTAGTTCTTCTTTATATGTTCTGTAGAATTTCCCTGTGAAGCCATCCAGTCAGTCCAGGGCTTTTGTTTGCTAGGAGTTTTTTAAATTACAAATTCTGTTTTGCTACTAGTGATCAGTCTGTTCAGATTGTCTGTTTCTTCTTTTTTTTTTTTTTTTTTGCGGTACGCGGGCCTCTCACTGTTGTGGCCTCTCCCGTTGTGGAGCACAGTCTCCGGACACGCAGGCACAGCGGCCATGGCTCACAGGCCCAGCCGCTCCGCGGCATGTGGGATCTTCCTGTACTGGGGCACGAACCCGTGTCCCCTGCATCGGCGAGTGGACTCTCAACCACTGCACCACCAGGGAAGCCCTGTCTAATTTCTTTTTGATTCAGTCTTGGCAGGTTGTACATATCTAGAAATTTGTCTATTTCTTCTAGGTTGTCCAGTTGGTTGGCATATAACTGTTGGTAGTATTCTCTTGCAATTTTTTTTTTATATCTCTGGTATCAGTTGTTATTCCTCCTTTTTTTCTTTTGTTTATTTGGTTTCTCTCTTCTTCCTGAGCCTGTCTAAAGGTTTATCAGTTTTGTTTATTTTTTTAGAGAACCAGCTCTTTGTTTCATTGATCTCTTCTCTCTTTTGGTATCTATTTCATTTATTTCTTCTCTGATCTTTATTATTTCCTTTCTTTTGCTGACTTCAGGCTTTGTTTGTATTTCTTTTTCTAATTCCTTCAGATGGTAGGTTAGGTTGTTTATTTGAAATTTTTCTTGCTTCTTGAGGAAGGCCTGTATCGCTGCAAACTTCCCACTTAGAACTGTTTTTGGTGAACCCCATAGATTTTGGAAAGTTGTATTTCCATTTTCATTTGTCTTCAGGTATTTTCTCATTTCCTATTTTCTCATTTCCTCTCTGATTTCTTCATTGACCCATAGGTGTTTTTTGTAGCATGTTGTTTAGTCTCCACATATTTGTGGTTTTCCCATTTTTCTTTCTGTAATTGATATCTAGTTTAATTCTGTTGTGGTTGGAAAAAATACTTGATATAATTTCTGTTCTCTTAAATTTGTTGAGACTTGTTTTGTGGACTAGCTTGTGATCATTCCTGGAGAACGTTCCATGTGCACTTGAAAAGAATGTGTATTCTACTATTTTTGGATGAAATGTTTTGTAGACATCTGTTAAGTTCAGCTGGTATATTGTTTCCTTTAAGACCACTGTTTCCTTACTTATTTTCTGTCTGGAAGATGTCTATTGATGTAAGTAGGATGCTCAAGTCCCTTACTACTATTTTATTGGTTTTTCCATAACATCTTATGGGAAAACCGAAATGAACTTTTTGGCCAACCCAATATTATTGTCAGTTTCTCCCTTTATATCTGTACTATTTGCTTTATATATTTAAGTGCTCCTGTTTTGGGTTTATATATGTTAACCAGTGTAAATTCCTCTTCTTGTATTGATACCTTTATCATTATATAATGTCCTTCTTTGTCTTTTGTTATAGCCTTTTTTTTTTAAAAAAAAAAGTCTGTTTTGTCCCTGCTTTCTCATCATTTCCATTTGCATGAAATACCTTTTTCCATCTCTCACTTTCAGTCTGTGTGTACCTTTAGCACTGAAGTGAGTCTCTTATGGGCAGAATGTAGATGACTCTTGTTTTTTATCCAGTCAGCCACAGTGTGTCTTTTGATTGGAGCATTTAGTTCATTGACATTTAAAGTAATTATTGATAGGTATGTACTTATCGCCATTTTATTACTTGTTTTCTGGTTGTTTTTGTAGTTTCTTCTCTGTTGATTTCTTCTTTTTGTTTCTTCCCTTGTGGTTTGATGATTTTCTTTAGTATTATGCTTGTGTTTCTTTCTTCTCAGTTTTTGTGTATTTGTTGAAGGTTTTTGATTTGTGGTTACCATGGGCTTCAATTATGTTGACTTATAACTATACCTATTTGTTTTAAACTGGTAGTTGTTTAAATTCAAACACATTCAAAAATATCTACATATTTTACTCCTTCCACTTTGTGGGTTTTTTTGTTTTGTTTTTTTGCGGTACGCGGGCCTCTCACTGTTGTGGCCTCTCCCATTGTGGAGTACAGGCTCCAGACACGCAGGCTCAGTGGCCATGGCTTACGGGCCCAGCTGCTCTGCGGCATGTGGGATCTTCCCGGACTGGGACACGAACCCGTATCCCCTGCATTGGCAGGCGGACTCTCAACCACTGCGCCACCAGGGAAGCCCCACACTTTGTGTTTTTGATGTCACATTTTATATCTTCATTTTATGCCTTCACTGTTTATATAAAGTTATAGTTGCTGTTATAATTTTTTGTGTTTTAATCTTTGTACTAGCTTATTTAAGTGGTTGTTCCTCAGCCCTAACTGTATATTTGCTTGTCCTACTGAGATTTTCCCTTTTCCATGGATTCTTACTTCCCTTCACTTGGAGAAGACCCTTTAACACTTCTTTTAGAGTTGATTTAGTATGAAACCCTTCTAGTTTCTGTCTGAGAAGTTTTTTTTTTTAGTCCCTTCTTCGTTCCTCAGTGATAATCTTGCTGGGTAGAGTATCCTAGGTTGCAGTTTTTTCCCTTTTAGCACTTTAGGTATATCATGCCACTGTCTTCTGACCTGCAAAGTTTCTGCAGAAAAATCAGCTGATAGCCTTATGGGGATTCCCTTGTATATGAATCTCTGTTTTTCTCTTGCTGCCTTTAGAATTCTCTCTTTAACTTTTGCCATTTTAATTATGGTATGTTTTGGTATGGATCTGTTTGGTTTCATCTTATTTGGGACCCTCTGTTCCTCTTGTACATAGATATCTGCTTCTTTCTTCGGGATTGGGAAGTTTTCAGCCATAATCTCATCAAATACATTTTTGATCCTCTTCTTTCTCTTTTCTCCTTCTGGGACCCCTATAATGTGAAAGTTGATATGTTTAATGTTATCCCAGAGATCTCTTAAATTGCTCTCATTTTTAAAAATTTGTTTTTCTTTTTGCTGTTCTGACTGGATGATTGCCATTATTCTGTGCAGAAGACTGCACCACTTAGCCTGCTATTCATTCCTTCTAGTGTGTTTTTTATTTCAGTTATTGAATCCTTCATTTCTGATTGGGTTTTTCTTGCTTTTTTCTAGTTCCTTGTTAAAATTCTCACTGTGTTAATCTATTCTTTTCCCTAATTCAGTTAACATTCTTATTACTAAAGCTTTGATTTCTTTTTCTGTAAGTTGCTCATTTCTGTTTCATTATTTTTTCCTGGTTATTCTCTTGCTATTTCATTTGAGACCAGTTCCTCTGCCTTTCATTTTACTTAACTTTCTCTGTCTCTATGAATTTTGGTGAAAAAGTTACCTATTGTGTCTTAAAGGTTTGTCCTTCTGCGGGATCGTTCATGTACAGACTGCATATGCCCAGTGCCCAGTGGTTGGAGAGCTGGATTTGACGTGGATGCCAGTCATGTCTTTCCTCAGGGTATAATGGCCACTATCACCTTGGTAAGAGGTGGTGCTGGAGGTGGAGGTGCCAGAGCTGTAGCCGGTTGTGAGACGAGGCTTCTCCTCTGCTCAGTGGCCGTCACTGGACTTTCAGGTGTGGGGTCTGATCCCAAGTTGGTGAAGCAGAAGCCCTGAAGGTCAGGCCTGCTCTGACTTTGTTCCCCTTAAGTGTGTGCTTTGTACTTTCCCAGCACCATGACCCTTGACCCAGAGTGGGGGAGTGCTGAAGCAAATGGGGCCTGTGTGCACTCTTGGCTTGTTTTGCTTGCAGACAGATTCTAAGCTGCACCGCCTTGCAGGTGCCAGCAGTTGTTTCTCCCCCTTCATTCAGACCCCAGCCAATCACACCCGCAGGCTCTGCCACCATTGCCCTGTCATGAAGCCACACTACAGGGCAGGTGGGGCCTTGTGGTCTCAGCATGTATTGGGAGGTGAGCTGTAGGGGAATGGCTGCTGTCAGAGTTCTGGGCTGCTTCTGATGCACTGCCTGAGTACGTACCAAGAGTGGCTGTCGCTGCTCTGCAACGAAGTTGCCTCTGAATCCACAGCTGAGCTTTCTCCTGGTCATGTGACCCCCTAGATCCAGTACCTCTTGCAACATGGAGTAAGCAGGCCTGGAGCCTTTGCTTGGCTTCGGCTGGGATATGCACTGAGGCAGTCACAGGAAACCCTGCAGCCACTGGACGGTCCTCACTCGGTTCTCTCCGCATTGCCTCATGGGCACACCAGCATGCATGCTTCTCACAAATGGAGTCCAGGCTTCCCATACTCCTCCAGTTAGTCCCAGCAGTCCTCCAGCCAACCACGGGCCTGTCCCCGCTGTGTTGGACCCTAAGAGTGAGATGCCCAGTCTGTGGCTTGAACTGCTCACTCCCCAGGGCGGGTCTCCACCCATGTAATCTTTCTTTTCTTCTGTGTCCCCTTTCAGGGGCACAGGTCCCGACCTTATTATGTCTTTTCCCTTCCTACCTGATTCCATGTGGATCTTATAGCCTTTCTTGTATGGGAGTCTTTCTGCCAGTTTCCAGTTCATCCTCAGTGAGAATTGTTTCACATGTAGATGTACTTTTGATGTGTTCATGAGGAGAAAGTGAGTTCCACATACTCCTCCTTGGCCATCTTGATTGATCCCTTGTTCTTTAATTTTTAAAACTCACTTGTAAATTGGCTGGGCCTGGTATTTTCTTTCTGGGAAGGTTTTTTTAAAAGAGATTTATATATGTTTTAGTTTTTTAGTATTTTTATTATAAGGAGTTATGAACACATCAAAAAGTAAACAGAATATTATAGTTAACTCCATGTATCCCTATACCCAGTTCCAACAACTGTCAACCCATGGGCCACCTGCCCCATCCTTACCCCTATCCACTTCGCCCAAGGAAGGCTGGGGATGTTATAATGAAGGAAATTTAAGACATTTGAGTATCTGCAGACTCTTTTTTAAAAAATATAGCCCAAGACCATTATCATGCCTTAAAATAAACAGTTCCTTAATATCAAAGAGCCAGTTGGTATCAAATTTGATGAATGTTATAAAAGGATTTAGTAATATATAAAAATATTCTGTATAAATAATATATTTTAAAATTTATTCATAAATTTATACATAAATTGTGAATGCACACAGATTGATTTATTTCTTTGAATTAGGATCCAGATACTGTCCAGATATTGTGATTGGTTTGAGATGCCTTTCCAAATGGATAGGTGTTAAAATCTTGTTACTGATTTCTGATTTGATGGGTTATTGATTTCTAACTTAATTTCATTGTGGTGATAGAACGTTATGAGTTATTTCCTTTGAAATGTACCAAGGTTTTCCTTATGACCTAATATACACTCAAGTTTTAAAATATTTCTTGTTTGCTTAAAAAGAATATGTAATTCTCTTACTATTGGTTGTGGAATTTTGAGTTAGTCCATTAAATTAAGCTTTTTAATCTCAATTTCTCTTTCTCTTTTCTTACACAAATTTTTTTTTATTGGGGAGACCAGGATATGTGTTTTACAGGATTTTTTGTTTCAGTGAGCATCCACGTGGTATAGTTTAACATATCATTCTCCTCTTTTGCATCTCTGTATTTCCGTGAATTCATAGTTGGATTCAAACAGTTGATTAGATTAAGACCTGAATTTCTTTTTCCAAGGCTGTTCATTGGTGATGATGTTTCCTTGATCATGAGGCTCGTAGTCTTCTTTTTTTGTGATATTGGCAGCCATTGATGTTCAATGCCTAGATCCTTTAGTTTATTAAAGAATTTGAATTGATATGCAAATTGTTACTTATTTGGCCAGTGGAAGCCTTTTCCGGACCTTTTGGCACAACCCTAAAAGTTTTGGATGGCTTTCTTGATATTTGAATGGGAAGATGTTACAAGCTCACCATGTGTATTTCCAGCCCCAGACCTAGAATTGGCCATTTCTCCAAGGAGCCTTGATTCCGTTTAGGGGGAAACAGTGTTTGAAGACAACAATCTGGAATGCTAGGAGTGTGCATTTCTACAGAATGCCTTCGTCATTATTTCTAAATGTTTCAGTGGACAGAACTAGAAAATTTATATTATGTGAGTGTGCATGTTTTTATTTAAAATGAAATACATCATGAGTTTAATCTGATACTTCCAATTCAAATTGAAGACCATAGGGTAACTTTTTCCCTTTCACGTCTTCCTTCTCAAGAATTCTGTTTTCTCAAGGACATGAGGGTTAGGAGAATAAGAATAACGCATATTAATCATTTGCTGTCTTTTTCATCAAGTGATCTCTGAATAGCAATGCTAAAACTACCACTAACAGTATGATCACTGAAAATGAAAAGAATCTAGTGATTCACTTCACCTCATTGATTATAGGTGTTCTGGGGTTTTTATGTCAGTTTTGATAAATTACTTCTTTTATAGGAATTTGTCCATTTCTTCTAAATTTGCATAGTTATTGACAAAAGCATGTCCTGTGTCCATCTGTATTTTTTAAATCACTGCTGTCTATGTAGCCATGTTCTTTTTATTCTTAGTGTTATTTATGTGTACTTTCCTTTTCTTCTTGCTTTACGTTATCAGAACTTTGTTGATTTCATTTTAGTCTTTTGAAGGAACAACTTTTGGCTTTATTAATTTCTTAATTTCTCCCCTTCCTTCTCTTTTCTTTGGATGTATGCTGTTGTTCTCCTCCCACTCCCTGCCCCCCAAATTCTTAGGTAGGTCACTTAGCTCATTATTCATTAGCCTTTCTTTTCTAACATAAGCATCCAAGGCATTTAATGTGTTGTTATCAATAGGAATTTGTTATAAACTCTAATTATGACAAGATTTATTTTTCTCTGATAGTTTTATGAACTTTAAAAATTTTTTTATTTTATTTTTTATTTATTATTTTTGGTTGCATTGGGTCTTTGTTGCTGCGTGTGGGCTTTCTCTAGTTGCATTGAGTGGGGGCTACTCTTCATTGCAGTGTGTGGGCTTTTCATTGCGGTGGCTTCTCTTGTTGCAGAGCATGGGCTCTAGGCACACTGGCTCAGTAGTTGTGGCTCATGGGCTGTAGAGCGCAGGCTCAGTAGTTGTGGTGCACAGGCTTAGTTGCTCCACGGCACGTGGGATCTTCCTGGACCAGGGGTTGAACCCGTGTCCTCTGCGTCGGCAGTGGATTCTTAACCACTGTGCCACCAGGGAAGTCCCCTTTTATGAACTTTTGATACCATGTTTTTGTTATCTTCCTAAGGTGACTCCCCTTCCACCCTTTTAGCAAAGCATTTTGTAGTCTTGGTTATTTCCCCTTATTTACTGTTTACATTACAACTTCATATATAGTATGGATATACCTAGTTTTGCATATTGGGTATGTTTCTGAATTTTTCTTTTCCTTCTTTCTTTTCCTGGTAGTTCTTTCACAAATCCTTATGTTGTTGAGTTTATTCCTCCCCTTTTTTTTAAAGTTAAGTTTATCAAGGTATAATTTACATACAGTAAAATTCCTTTTTTAGCCTACAATTTTGAGATTTGACAAACAGATATAGTCATAAATCCTTCATCACAGTTAAGATACAGAATAGTTGTATCATCCCCAAAGATTTGCTCCTCACATTTGGTAGTCACCCCTTCTGCTGCTCTCTTTATGGTACCTGTCTTCTCTGCATATTCAGACTAGTTGGTTTTTCTGTGACCTCAGCTCTCTGAGGAGCTTCAGAAAAGTTTTAATTTTGTAGATTATCTGGGCTTTGTTGTTGTTTAGGGTGGGAATGGTGCTCTTTCCAGTTGGACACGTTATTTTTCTTATCAAGTCTTTTGCATTAACACTACCATTTGAATATCTTTCTCCCACATATGTATTTTTTTAATACTCATGTATATCTTCATTGAAGTTTTATTTAGTGCTAAAATGATATCTTTGTTCATTTTGTAATTTGTATTTGAAATCTTTTAAAGTTTAAAGAGTATCATTTTAACAGGTAAGTTTCAAGTTTATGAATTCTCTGAACTTCTCCCTACTTTCTAGTTCTGTTTTTCAAATTAAATATTAGTGTATGTTATCCTGAGTTTTACTCTACTATTAGAGGATATGTTTTGTTAATATATAATCAAAGCAATGATAGAGAAATTTCATGTTAGAAAAGTATATCATTTTTTGATTTCCAGATTTATTATTCATTTGTACTTATTATTGTAGTGTACCTAGCTAATTTTAAGACCATGTGAAAATTCTTTGACGAATACATCTTTGTACTAAAGGGATTGATTTTTACTACCAAGAAATTATTCATATTGATAAGATTTGAAAATATTTCATCTGAGCTACTAACGTCTCTTGTTTTTTATAATGTGTTATTATAAATGGTTTGTGATAGCTTATTTCTTAACAGCCACAATTTATTGAATTGATTTTAAATGCTGTTGTGTTATTTAAATAAATATCTATGTAATATTTCATCATGTTGGAAATAGTATTGCATATGCTAATCAATTTTACCTCCTCATCACTTTTCATGGACATTAATAGTGACTAAGTTTTTTTTTTTTCTTTCTTTTTACCTTTCTAGGTTATTTTAGTGTCTGCCAATAAATTGACTCGTTATATAGAACCATGCCAGTTAACAGAAGATTTTGGTGGGAGTCTCACCTATGATCATATGGACTGGTTAAATAAGAGGCTGGTTGGTATATTACAATGAGAAACATGTTATTATATATAAATAAGACATTTTGATAGCTTTTTAGTTTTAATTAACTGAAAGGTAGACTGTTTACTTTTTACAAAACTAAAGAAATATAATGCATACCACATGATAGCATAATGCTTGAAGGCATATACTCTGGAGTCAGACTCACAAATATTAGCTATTACTGTTGTCATTAGTAGCAGTATTATAGTCAAAGTTGTAAATCTTTTGAATTGAATAACAGCAGCATAATTTCCTGAGAGGTAATCTAGTTGATACACCGATTTTTTTTATACAGCATGTTCTTATTAGTTATATATTTTATACATATTAGTGTATATATGTCAATCCCAATCTTGCAATTCATCCCACCACAACCCCTCCCCCCGCTTTCCCCCATCAGTGTCCATACATTTGTTCTCTACATCTGTGTCTCTATTTCTGCCTTGCAAACCAGTTCATCTGTACCATTTTTCTAGATTCCACATATATGCGTTAATATACAATATTTGTTTTTCTCTTTCTGATGTATTTCACTCTGTATGACAGTCTCCAGGTCCATCCACGTCTCTACAGATTACCCAGCTTCGTTCTTTTCATGGCTGAGTAATACTCCGTTGTATACATGTTCCACATCTTCTTTATCCATTCATCTCTTAATGAGCATTTAGGTTGCTTCCTTGTCCTGGCTATTGTAAATAGTGCTGCAGTGAACATTGTAGTACATGACTCTTTTTGAATTATGGTTTTCTCAGGGTATGTGACCAGTAGTGGGATTGCTGGGTCATATGTTAATTCTGTTTCTGGTTTTTTAAGGAACCTCCATGCTGTTGTCCATAGTGGCTGTATCAATTTACATTCCCACCAACTGTGCCAGAGGGTTCCCTTTTCTCCACACCCTCTCCAGCATTTGTTATTTGTAGATTTTCTGATTATGCCCATTCAAACTGGTGTGAGGTGATACCTCATTGTAGTTTTGATTCGCATTTCTCTGATAATTAATGATGCTGGCAGCTTTTCATGTGCCTCTTGGCCATCTGTATATCTTCTTTGGAGAAATGTCTATTTAGGTCTTCTGTCCATTTTTTGATTGGTTGTTTGTTTTCTTAATATTGAGCTATATGAGCTTTTTCTATATTTTGGAGATTAATCCTTTGTCCATTGATTTGTTTATAAATACTTTCTCCCATTGTGATGGTTGTCTTTTCATCTTGTTTATGGTTTCCTTTGCTCTGCAAAAACTTTTAAGTTTCATTAGGTCCCATTTGCTTATTTTTGTTTTTATTTCCATTACTCTAGGGATGGGTCAAAAAAGGTCTTGCTGTGGTTTATGTCAAAGAGTGTTCTTCCTATGTTTTCCTCTCTAAGAATTTTATAGTGGCCGGTCTTACATTTAGGTCTTTGATCCATTTTGAGTTTATTTTTGTATATGGTGTTAGGGAGTGTTCTAATTTCATTCTTTGACATATAGCTGTCCAGTTTTCCCAGCACCACTTATTGAAGAGTCTGTCTTTTCTCCATTGTATATCCTTGCCTCCTTTGTCATAGATTAGTTGACCATAGGTGCATGGTTTTATTTCTGGGCTTTCTATCCTGTTCCATTGATCTGTATTTCATTTTTTGTGCCAGTATAAAATTTTTTTGTGCCAATACAAAATATTGTCTTGATTACTGTTGCTTTGTAGTATAGTCTGAAGTCAGGGAGTCTGATTCCTCCAGCTCTGTTTTTTTCCCTCAAGATTGCTTTGGCTATTCAGGGTCTTTTGTGTCTCCTTACAGATTTTAAGATTTTTTGTTCTAGTTCTGTAAAAAATGCCATTGGTAATTTGATAGGGATTGCATTCAGTCTGTAGATTGCTTTCGGTAGTATAGTCATTTTCACAGTATTCATTCTTCCAATCCAAGAACATGGTATATCTCTCCATCTATCTGTGTTATCTTTGATTTCTTTCATCAGTGTCTTATAGTTTTCCGAACACAGGTCTTTTACCTCCTTAGGTAGGTTTATTCCTAGGTATTTTATTCTTTTTTTGCAGTGGTGAATGGGATTGTTTCCTTAATTTCTCTTTCTGATCTTTCATTGTTAGTGTATAGGAATGCAAGAAATTTCTGTGCATTAATTTTGTATCCTGCAACTTTACCAAATTCATTGATTAGCTCTAGAAGTTTTCTGGTGGCATCTTTAGGATTCTCTATGTATAGTATCATATCATCTGCAAACAGTGACAGTTTTACTTCTTCTTTTCCAATTTGTATTGCTGTTATTTCTTTTTCTTCTCTGCTGTGGCTAGGACTTCCAAAACTATGTTGAATAATAGTGGTGAGAGTGGACATCCTTGTCTTGTTCCTGATCTTAGAGGAAATGGTTTCATTTTTTCACCATTGAGAATGCTGTTTGCTGTGGGTTTGTCATATCTGGCCTTTATTATGTTGAGGTAGGTTCCTTCTCTGCCTGCTTTCTGGAGAATTTTTTATCATAAATGGGTGTTAAATTTTGTCAGAAGCTTTTTCTGCATCTGTTGAGATGATCATATGGTTTTTATTCTTCAGTTTTTTAATATGGTATATCACATTGATTGATTTGCATATATTGAAGAATCCTTGCATCCCTGGGATAAATCCCACTTGGTCATGGTGTTTGATCCTTTAAAGTGTTGTTGGAGTCTGTTTGCTAGTATTTTGTTGAGGATTTTTGCATCTATATTCATCAGTGATATTGGTCTGTAGTTTTCTTTTTTTGTAGTATCTTTGTCTGGTTTTGGTATCAGGGTGATGGTGGCCTCATAGAATGAATTTGGGAGTGTTCCTTCCTCTGCAATTTTCTGGAAGAGTTTGAGAAGGATGGGTGTTAGCTCTTTTCTAAATGTTTGATAGAATTCACCTGTGAAGCCATCTGGTCCTGGACTTTTGTTTGTTGGAAGATTTTTAAGCACAGTTTCAATTTCATTACTTGTGATTGGTCTGTTCATATTTTCTCTTTCTTCCTGGTTTTGTCTTGGAAGTTTCTACCTTTGTAAGAATCTATGCATTTCTTCCAGGTTGTCCATTTTATTGACATAGAGTTGCTTGCAGTAGTTTCTTATGATGCTTTATATTTCTGAGGTGTCTGTTGCAGCTTCTCCTTTTTCATTTTAATATTATTGGTTTGAATCCTCTCCCTCTTTTTCTTGATGAGTCTGGCTAAAGGTTTATCAGTTTTGTTTATCTTCTCAAAGAACCAGGTTTTAGTTGATCTTTGCTATTGTTTCCTTCATTTCTTTTTCATTTATTTCTGCTCTCATCTTTATGGTTTCTTTCCTTCTGCTAACTTTGGGTTTTGTTCTTCTCTAGTTCCTTTAGGTGTAAGGTTAGATTGTTTATTTGAGATTTTTCTTGTTTCTTGTTTCTTGAGGTAGGATTGCTTTTGCTGCATCCCATAGGTTTTGGATCATCGTGTTTTTGTTGTCGTTTGTCTCTAGGTATTTTTTTATTTCTTTGATTTCTTCAGTGATCTCTTGGTTATTTAGTAAGGTATTGTTTAGCCTCCATGTGTTGTATTTTTTCTTTTTTTTCCCTGTAATTTATTTCTAATCTCATAGTATTGTGATCAGAAAAGATGCTTGGTGTGATTTCAATTTTCTTAAATTTACCGAGGCTTGATTTGTGATCCAAGATGTGATCTATCATTGAGAATGTTCTGTGGGCACTTGAGAAGAAAGTGTAATCTGCTGTTTTCAGATGGAATGTCCTATAAATATCAATTAAATATATCTGGTCTATTGTGTCATTTAAAGCTTTTGTTTCCTTATTAATTTTCTGTCTGGATGATCTGTCCACTGGTGTAAGTGAGGTGTTAAAGTCCCCCACTATTATTGTGTTACTGTCGATTTCCTCTTTTATAGCTGTTAGCATTTGCTTTATGTATTGATATGCTCCTGTGTTGGGTGCATATATATTTAGAATTGTTATAACTTCTTGGATTGATCCCTTTATCATTTTGTAGTGTCCTTCCTTGTCTCTTGTAAGATTCTTTATTTTAAAGTCTATTTTATCTGAGTATTGCTGTTCCAGCTTTCTTTTGATTTCCATTTGCATGGAATATCTTTTTCCATCCCCTCACTTTCTGTCTGTATGTGTCCCTTCTAAAGTGGATCTCTTGTAGACAACGTATATATGCGTCTTCTTTTGTATCCATTCAGTGAGCCTGTGTCTTTTGGTTGGAGCTTTTAATCCATTCACATTTAAGGTAAGTATTGATATGCATGTTCCTATTACCATTTTCTTAATTGTTTTGGGTTTGTCTTTGTAGGTCCTTTTCTTCTCTTATGTTTCCCACTTAGAGAAGTTCCTTTAGCATCTGTTGTAGAGCTGGTTTGGTGGTGCTGAATTCTCTTAGTTTTTGCTTGTCTATAAAGCTTTTGATGTCTCTGTCAAATCTGAATGAGATCCTTGCTGGGTAGAGTAATCTTGGTTGTAGGTTCTTACCTTTCATCACTTTAAATATATCATGCCACTCCCTTCTGGCTTGTAGAGTTTCTGCTGAGAATCAGCTGTTAACCTTATGGGAGTTCCCTTATATGTTATTTGTTGTTTTTCCCTTGTTGCTTTTTTTTTTTTAAACATCTTTATTGGGGTACAGTTGCTTTACAATGGTGTGTTAGTTTCTGCTTTATAACAAAGTGAATCAGTTATACATATACATATGTTTCCATATCTCTCCCCTTGTTGCTTTTAATAATTCTTCTTTGTCTTTAATTTTTGTCAATTTGATTACTGTGTGTCTTGGTGTGTTTCTCCTTGGGTTTATCCTGCCTGAGATATCCTGCACTTCCTGGACTTGGGTAGCTATTTCCTTTCCCATATTAGGGAAGTTTTTGACTGTAATCTCTTTAAATATTTTCTCGGGTCCTTTCTGTCTCTTCTTCTTCTGGGAGACTGTAATGCATTTGAATGAATGTTGGTGCATTTAATTTTGTCCCAGAGGTCTCTTAGGCTGTCTTCATTTCTTTTAATTCTTTTTTCTTTATTCTGTTCTGTGGCAGTTAATTCAACTTTTCTGTCTTCCAGGTCGCTTATTTGTTCTTCTGCATCAGTTATTCTGCTATTGATTCCTTCCAGTGTATTTTTCATTTCAGTTATTGTGTTGTGCATCTCTGTTTGTTTGTTCTTTAATTCTTCTAGGTCTTTGTTAAACCTTTCTTGCATCTTCTCGATCTTTGCCTGTGTTCTTTTTCCGAGGTCCTAGATCATCTTCACTATTATTATTCTGAATTCTTTTTCTGGAAGGTTGCCCATCTTCACTTCATTTAGTTGTTTTTCTGGGGTTTTATCTTGTTCCTTCATCTGGTACATAGTCCTCTGCATGTCCTTTTGTGTGTCTTTCTGTGAATGTGGTTTTCATTCCACAGTCTTCAGGATTGTAGTTCTTCTTGTTTCTTCTGTCTGCCCTTGATACACTATTTTCAGAGAGGATATTTAGACATCAATTTGAGTTGAAAAGCAGTTTGACAGGTTAAGGTTTTCATTTCTGAAAATATATCTTCTTTTTCAGAGCAGACTTTGGAAATTTGCCGCTCTGTATAATATAGTATTGTTTAATTGAACTGCCAGGGACTAAAAGAAAAAACTTAAAATTTGCTCACATTAGATTATATGCTAATTTTTTTTGAAGAATAATGAACTTTTGGATATTTGAGAATGGATAACCAGTTCTATTTTCACCATATTTGAACAATGATATAAAACCAATGAGTGTCTATTTTATTCTAAGCAGACTTGCCCAAATCCCTTTTTTGAAATATTTTAAGAAATCATGTTAAGATTATAACTAATTTATTTTTATGCTACATACTTATATAGAAAACTTTTTAAGTATTAACATGCAACCAGAATGATTAATAGAATAACATAAAGAAAAGTTCTTTAACTGGAATTAGAGGGTTAGAACTGGTCTGAATAATGTTCATGTAGTTAAAACTGTTGTTGGTGCACATATTTCTCAAGGGAACAGGAATAAATATAAACTTGTCTCAGGAATAAAAATAATTTCTTAATGTGCTTAAATTAAAAAAATTCTTTATCCATTAAAACTATTCATTGTTTTAGGAAGCAGTTTTGTCTTCATTGTTTTAATTTTGTCTTCATTGTCTGCATTGTTTATGCTGTGTGGTCTGGTGATTAAAGTGTACTAAGTGAGGTCCAGAGAGGGAACCAGAATCCTGCTTGACTAATTCTGTTGCTCTTAGTTGAAAATCCTTATGTACATATCAACTTTTAAGATCATCCTTAACATGTTAATAAAATCTCATACTTTAGGTTTTTGAGAAGTTTACAAAGGAATCTACATCATTATTAGATGAACTTGCTTTGATTAACAATGGAAGTGATAAAGGAAATCAGCAAGAGAAAGAAAGGTAAGTGTCTAGTGTCCTACAATTACACCTTTGCAAAGCTATAATTAGTGTGTTAAAAGATAACCTCTGTTGTTAATGCAAGCCAAGAGAACTAAGGTAAGCAAGCCTCCATTCAATCAAACTTGGCCTATAAAAGTTGTATTAAATTTATTTTTTAATACTTGAGAATTTGCTTTACATATAAAATTTATTGATTTGAATCCAGGTTTCTTTACAGAAGACTTTTAATTTTGTTGAATAATAATATATTTACCTTTTCTTGACACTGTGTAAAATAATTATTTAGCAAGAACATGTTTTCAGAAGGAAACAATTTTCTGCCTTTTTAGAGTTTTACTTTGCTTGTAAAGAATATGGAAAAGGTTGCAGCTTGAAATAAAATCATTATAACCTTATTTACATATGTTAGCACTTAAATGCCTATCTTGTGGAACTCCTACATCCTTGTAAAATATGTGATATTCATGAGTTTAACTTCAGGAATTTAGTATTTTATGACACTGGATCTAATTGTAACTACCTAGATTTATCATTTTACAGATTTCCATTGAACTTTTCAACCTCAACAGTTTTCAGACCAATTTCCTTTCCCCAGGTAAAAAGTACTGTAGGAAGCAAATTAATCCTCAGTAACAAAGTAGTCACTAGGCAGTAATTTTTCATTAAGAAATTTGAAAGGATCAGCACTCATCCTTGTCTATCTCTTTTGAATCTGACCTTGAAAATACAATGGAACCTTGATAGAATGCATCTTGTTCTTCCATGAATCCAAATATAGTCGCAGACTAGTTAACTGAGATAATGATATAGGAGGAATGTGAGAAGATCATAGTTTAACACCAAATCTTGATTTAAAATAAAGTAAAAATACGAAAACAAATGGTTTGAATATAAATCTAAAGTTACAACAAACATTTAGGAACATTACTATCTTATAGATAGACACCATATAAAAATGTAAATAACAATTTTACATATATGTAAATATGTGAGTGTGTGTATAGACATCACACACACATACTTATATACTATGGAATTGAAAATAGCACTCAAGTTACTTGACAAAAATATGCCAAACCTGTTGCTTTCTGAGTAGTCCAGCAGAGTAAATCTGGTGTTTCTCAAAATCATGTTCTCCAGGAAAGACATCCTAAGAGGGTACTGGTAGAAAATGAGTTCATGGTCATAGAGTTTAATGCTGTTTACTATGTTTCCGTCTTTGGGAATGACTGTAAACATTTACAGATTACATGTTCTGAGAAAGTGTTGCAGTAAAGAAACCTGTTTAATTGCTTTCTTAAAATTTCCTGTACTTACATGACAGTGGAACCCCATCTTCTCTGCTCAGTAGTATCTCATTCAGTGTTTTGGGAAACACTGGGAAACGGTGGTTTGTGTGACTACATGAAGTGTCAAGTGAAATCTTGTATTTGCCAATCCCTCCCTAAGGAACTCAAGTGTTATTACTTAGTCTCTTTTAAACCCCACACAATGAAGTCCCTCTTGCAAATTTTCATCACCTTCTTTATGTCAGTCCTCAGGAAACATCTGGGCTATACAAGAGGTGAAGGCCTAGATCAGTTGACAAAAGTGAAATGTATAGAGCAAGACCTGTCAGTTACAGTAGCAAGGCCCTAGGCTTTGATTTGCCAGGTACTCTATCTTTCCTTCATCTTCTCCACTTTCCATATATGTTTAAGAAAATAAAGCCCATATAGTCCAGCTGCAAGTGAAACATGATTAGTACATAAAGAGTGTACATCTGCTAGGGTACACATACATACGAATATCAAGATTGCTATAGATAGGTAAACTTTGGATTGGAGGATGGCTGCACGTGATTTTAATGTTAATGTTTCTGGATTATTATATAGTGACAAATTTCAGTTTGAAGCAGATATCCAGTGGAAAAATAATAAAATGGATTCCTTTGATATACTTGAAATAATACTGTAGTTAATAATGATAAATTATATTTTTCCAAGTAGTATATTTTGTTTTTTATCACATAGATATTTCTTTGGCTACTAGTGTTTAATTATCTGTAATGGGTTTCCTGATGCTTAAGAGAAATTAGCCTGGTAGGACAGTATGCTTCAGATTTTCATATTTGTAGGCCCCTGTTTTGGTAAGTATATGTAAAGGATTTTTTTAAGTTATATAAATAGAAATATATATAGTTAAAAAAAATACTCTTTTGGTGCTTGCCAGGTCTGTGGATTTAAACTTTCTTCCATCAGTTGATCCTGAAACTGTTCTTCAGACAGGTAAGATGAAAAAACATATTTATCAGTGATAATCATAATCCATTAAACCAACCATACATTAATTGGCTCATGAAATAAACATTGATTTGAGTATGTATTATGTTGTAGAAACTGAAGGAGAAGTGTTTCAAACTGCTCTTTGGTTTAGCCTAAGAGTGTGTTAATAAACTCTACAATATTAAAAATTATTAATAATGATCAATTATCTTGAAATATTTGAATTTATTTCTTTATGACATGAAGATAAAAATTTCTATTTGATGGGTTTGCTATGAGGATTATTGAATATGCATTGTGTTTCTAGCATTGTACTTTTATGTATTTTCATATTTCATTCTTCTAAGTACTCCTTGAGATAATTAGTATTATTTTCTCTACTTGAGGAAGCCAAGGCTTAGAGATATTAAAAAACTTGTTCAAGATCAAATAACTATTAAGTTCTACCACCATAGCACTAAAAAAAGGTCTAAATCCAAAGCCACTAGTTGTACTGTTTTACAATCATCTGTGTAAAAACACTTAGCACCTTGCAATGGCCTTTCACGTAGTGTGTGTTCAGTGCTGCATGGTTTGTATATTCCAGCCCCAATAGCTTTAGTAGTAGTTTCACAGATTCTAGAGAACACATTGGAATTCTTTTAAATGAAAATACCTTAATTTTATTTCTGATATATTTTTCTAATAGGGCATAGTTCTAATCCTACTGCATGGCAGGTACTATTCTAAGCACTTTATGTATGCTAACTCATTTATGCTTCACTACAACCCACTGAAGTAGGTACTGTTGTCACCCCAATGTTAAGATGGGGAAACTGAGGCATTAAAAGGTTTAGTAACTTGGGCAGATTACACAACTAGTAATGCTAGATTTGGGACTTTAACCAAGGCAGTTTGGTTTCGAAGTATGGTCTTTGAAATCATTATGTGGTTCTGCTTCTCTAATGTAAATGGTATCCACAAGGAGCACATTAAAGGTAACAGTCATCAAAGAAGAAAAAATATATATATTCTGATCTTAATGACTTTTATGGAAATATATATATAAAGAATATGAATGTGTGTGTGTATATATATAGAAAGACTTTCCATAAGTCTTCAAAACAGGTGTCATTCCAATTATAAAGTATAATAAAGAGTAAAGAAATAAATTCTGAATATCTTCGTTGGATCGATTCAGTTTTCCTGAGTTTTTTCAGTACAATTTAGATCTTACTTCCTGAAAGAACAAAGAAATAATTGTAATCTGTGAATTACTGCATGTTTAGAAGGTACAAGAGACTGTCAGTAAAAATATTGCTTTAGATTCAAAACTTAGTTCCATGTTTATATTTGTTTTAAAAGCTGCTTAAACCTTTGAATTCAGAAACTTGTTACATTTGTATTTTAGAATTATCTGTATATGTCACTAAGTCCTTTTTAATATGCTATTGACTCTTAAAGTAGAAAGAGTATAAAATGGGGACGTTTAAAACAATCTTGGATATTCTTCAGAAATTGGAAATACCTCCAAATCATAATAAAAACTGTTTCTATTATTTAAAGCCATTTAAGTTTAGGACATTTTCTTGAATAGAGATGAAGAGAAGAGAATTTAAATGTCTGCATATTTTGGGTTCCTTAATGATAATTGGAATAGTATTATCCTAGAAAAACAATTTGCAATTTATTCACTTAAAAAAATTTTTTTTTTTCTTTTTTGATAGAAAGGGTAGTTTTCTTTGTTTTGGATGCCGGCAACTGAGGTGTAGGGCAGACTCCTGTCCAAAGGCCAACTCCCTCCTCCCCGACTGACGATCAGTGGGCAGGAGCTATTACAGACGGAGGGAGAGGGCTACATGCAGAAACAGCACAGTCAGCTCTGACAGTCATCTTGAAATTGGCCATCAGTGGTCTGACCAGCGTCATCTTGTAAAATTGTTAATGTTATACTTACAGCTTTAGATGTTGCACATTCTATAATTTTAACTTCTTGTGCATGAGTGATTTTCTCCATGAGTTTGCTGTAATCAAATGATATTGAGTGCAGTTCTTACATTAGTGTGGCCCCTCACGATTCACAGTTAATATGTTGTAGAAATTTATATAAATAGAGATTACTTAAATGTTATTTTGTACCAGTAGTAAAGACTTTCTCTCTTTAATCATACATTTGTTACACACCAACATTTCTTTTAGGTGCTATGATTAAGGTTATGGATTAATAGTGAAATCCTACAACATAATGCTTAGTATTGATTAGTACTATCAGACAAAACATACTAATTAGTACCATCAGACAGAAATCCCAGATTATAATTGTACTTTACAGAGAAATGGTTGGCACAATGTCCTGAGGATTGAATCCACCAATAACAAGAATGTGATAGATAGAAAGATAGTTAGGGCTAGAAAATATATATGCCATATATACTATAAACTTACTATATAGTATGGCATATATAGTATATATGACACAGATCTTCCTCAACTTACAATGTGATTACATCCTGATAAACCCATCGTAAGTTGAAAATATCATGTTGAAATGCATTTAATACACCTGAAGTACCGAACATCATAGCCTAGCCTACCTTAAACGTGCTCAGAACACTTACAGTAGACTACAGTTGGGCCAAATCATCTAAAACAAAGCCTATTTTATAATACAGTGTTTAATATCTCATGTAATTTATTGAATAATGTACTGAAAGTGAAAAACAGAACAGTTGTATGTGTACAGAATGGTTGTCAGTATATCAGTGTTTACCCTCATGATCATGTGGCTGACTAGGAGTTGCAGTTCACTGCTGCTGCCCAACATCACAAAAGAGTATCGTACTGCATATTGCTAGCCCAGAAAAAGAAAAACATCAAAATCTGAAGTACGGGTTCAACTGAATGCACCATCATAAAGTCGAAAAATTGTAAATCAAACCATCGTTAAATTGGGGACTGTCTGTATATGATAGAGCTGTGATATACGACATAGTATATATCCATATGTATATGTATGCATGCAGTTTTCCTATTTATTTCTATATAAATTGAGAAATTGCATTTTAGTACTTAAGACCTGGTAGGTAAATATATAGGCAGATACGTTCTAAAAATACATAGGCAGGGACTTCCCTGGTGGTCCAGTGGCTAAGACTCCGAGCTCCCAATGCAGGGGGCCTGGGTTCAATCCCTGGTCAGGGAACTAGATCCCATGTGCCGCAACTAAAGATCCCCCACGCCACAACGAAGATCCTGTGTGCTGCCACTAAGGCCTGGTGCATCCAAATAAATAAAAAAAAAAAAAAAAAAAAAATACATAGGCAGATACGTTCTAAAAATAAGGGATTAGAATTGAGAAGATTGAGAAGTAAGATTTATATTTCTTTATGGGCATTAATTATAAGTATCTTTCCTTCTTAAAGGACATGAATTGTTATCCGAATTACAGCAGCGTCGATTTAATGGCTCAGATGGAGGGGTCTCGTGGTCTCCTATGGATGATGAACTACTAGCACAGCCACAGGTTATGAAATTATTAGATTCACTGAGAGAGCAATATACCCGCTACCAGGAAGTTTGTAGGCAACGTAGTAAGCGTACACAGTTAGAAGAGATTCAACAGAAGGTGATGCAGGTAGGTGTCTGATTCCAACATATTAAACTCTTTTTAAAATCTAAATTTTTTTATGTGTGTGTGTAATTTCTACTCTGTACCTGATTTTATACTATGCCTTATTTACATTATATAGAGAACTTTAGAAATGTCAAACCAGACTCTCAAACTATTTTTACAATTAGTATTTGCGTTTAAATTATATTATTTCTACAGTGATGACATTGAGCATTCAGCTCACTCTATCAGAATTTCAAAAATAACTAGCTGTTGGAAACATCACCTGTGGTCTCTGTATTCTTGTAATAAATAACATTTTATTGTTGACCTTAGATTTATTTTAAATTTCTAATAACTTTGTTGTTGTTGTTAATTTGGGCATTATGAAGAGTTTTTCTGTCCTAGCAAAATGTTAATGTGTAATATAAGTAATTATAATATTAAGTTTCCTTATTTATGATACTGATAGAAAACTTCAAGTAGATTTAATTCTTATGAATTTTTAGTTCCTTTTAAAATTGATTTTTATAAGTAGGCAAAAAATGCTAAAAATCGATACTAAGGAAGACATTTCTGTATTTAGACTACATTCTGGATTTTGATCTGTTGAATTATTAAGAAGTAAATCTTAAATATTTCACTTTAAAAATCCAGATTAGGGGATTCCCTGGTGGCGCAGTGGTTGAGAGGCCGCCTGCCGATGCAGGGGACACGGGTTTGTGCCCTGGTCCGGGAAGATCCCACATGCCGCGGAGCGGCTGGGCCCCTGAGCCTGTGCTCCGCAACGGGAGAGGCCACAACAGTGAGAGGCCCGCGTACCGCAAAAAAAAAAAAAAAAAAATCCAGATTAGAAGTGTCCCAAAGTTTTTAATCTACATTCATTTATTAGATAAGTATTTGTTAAGTACTTATTATATAGAAGGCATTGTGCTTTTTCTACAGGATATAAAGGTGAACTTGAGTTTTGCTACATTAAACTTAAGAGGGGAGAGAAAGTGTTAGGTGTCACAAGGGAATGACTGAAGTGCTGTGGGCATTCAATGGAGGGATTATTCCCCTGGTTGCAAGTGATCTCGGAAGACTTAGTGGAAAGAGGTAGTGCTTGAGCTTGTCCCCAAGAATGTGTAAGATTTCACCAGGCACCTCCTTTAGGTTTTAAAGGAGAACTGGCATTCTGTGGAGGAGAAAG
This sequence comes from Leucopleurus acutus, assembly GCF_964270905.1. Lineage (NCBI taxonomy): Eukaryota > Metazoa > Chordata > Mammalia > Artiodactyla > Delphinidae > Leucopleurus > Leucopleurus acutus. The sequence goes on along the minus strand of NC_139149.1, from coordinate 64,959,683 downwards.
AATAGCATGAATAAACAATAACATGAAATCCCAGGTTCTACTGAAGAAAAAGGCAGCAGTAGGCACCAGGGAAAGTGTTTGGCCTTTGAGTCATGGAACATAGTGAGCATGCTCTGAATCCCAGTTCTTCCACTTATTTGCTGTGTGATTATGGTCACATTATTCACCCACCTGAGCCTCAGTTTGACTTCCTTCTTTCTTTATTCCCCTTCTTCTCTTTCTCTCTCTTCCTTCCTTCTTTCATTACATAAAACAGGGGTAACAGGAGCTCTTTTGAAAGGTTTGTTGAAAGAACCCAGCACTCAGCTAATGGAAGCTATTATATTTGTTCCCATTGAACTAGATTGTAGCCTAGAATTCTAATTCAGCTGTTGGAAAACTTGTTCTGTAAAGGGCCACATAGTAAATGTTTAGGCTTCTTGGACCATACAGTTTTTCTTGAACCTGTGGCTATTTAACTGCCATTGTAATGCATAGTCATTACGTAAACAAATGTGTTTGGCTGTTTCAGTAAAACTTTATTTATAAAAACAAGTGGTAGGGCTTCCCTGGTGGCGCAGTGGTTGAGAGTCCGCTTGCTGATGCAGGGGACACGGGTTCGTGCCCCGGTCCGGGAAAATCCCACATGCCGCGGAGCGGCTGGGCCCGTGAGCCATGGCCGCTGAGCCTGCGTGTCCGGAGCCTGTGCTCCGCAACGGGAGAGGCCCGCGTACTGCAAAAACAAACAAACAAACAAACAAGTGGTAGGCTAGAATTGGCCTGCAAGCTGTAGTTTGCTGACCCCTGACTAGAGCATCAGGGTGTCATGGGGAAAAAGGCTTGAAAGGAGGGAAGGAGTTGGATCATGGAAGATCTTGAATTCCAGGCAACAGGATTTAGGCTTTATCTCATGATAACTACATAGAAACTGAAGATTTCTGAGCATATGTTAATTATATATAATTTTTTCTACATAATATATTCATAAATTAAAGATAGCTTGTATTAAACTCAGGTAAACTTTAAATAGCTTGAGAGTATCTTTGAAAACCATAAAGATGAAATAGCATAGTGGTATACAAGTACCCCAGTAACCTGGGTCCACTCTCTTCTGCCACTTTCAAGTTTGTTCTTGGGAAGGAAGTGTACTCCTCAATGCCCTAGCTTCCTCCTCAGTAAAGTGAGGAAAACAATAACAATAATAATAATAATACCTACTTAATAGGGCTGTTACAAAGATTAAGAAGATAATTTAAATAAAATGTTTAGCTTGGCACATACGAGTTTTTATTAGTATCATTTATTATTTGCTCACTCGTTAAAGAAATGAGTATCTACAATAGTGTGACATTGTGCTCGGTGGAATGTAATGGTGAGTAAAAACAGACAGGGTGTCCCGCCTTTTGGTGCATGGCTAAGTAACTACACAAATAGTTGTAAAATTGCAACAAGTCCCAAGGAGAGTGAAGGGAGGAAGCGTGAGAAAGAAGATGATATCAGAGGTGAAGCATTTTTCTGGCTTGCAAGACTTAATGGATGATGGTGTTGTCTAATTAGGGAAATTGGGCAGGTTTGGGTTTACGTGCAGATGGAAAAGGTGTGGAAAATCAAGAGTTTGGTTTTAGACATGGTGAATTTCAGGAGACTTTGAGACATCTAAGAATAAGATATTTAAAGGTAGTCCCAAACAGGTCCAGAAGTGAGAAGTCTGGGCTGGTGACATACTTGTTTGTCATCTGTGAATGAATGGTAATTAAAGCATTGATGTGGGTGAGAATTTCCCAACGAAAGAGCTGAGAGTAGATGAGAAGGCTTTGTAACTGAGCTTTGAGAAGCTCCAGCATTTAATGACAAGATAGAGGAGCATACTCCTGAAAAGAAGGCAGTGGAGGATTGGCCAGAGATGAAGAAGGAAAGTGTGAACAGCTCAGTGTCATGGAAGTCAAAAGAAGAAAGCATGTCAGGGGAGGAGTTGGGAACCCTGTCGAATGCTGCTGGAAGATTGAAAAAGAGGAAGACTTAACATGTTCACTAAGAATCCACAAGGTCAAGGTCGTTGGTGATCCCAGGGTATGGAGTAGCAGGGCCAGTAGCACATTGGACTGAATTCAGGAATGAAAGTGAGGTGTGGTGAAGGAGACGTGGAGTGTAGGGAACTCGCTGAGAGTTTTGTCTCTGAAGGAAAGACGAGAAACAGAGCATTGCCTAGAAGTGAGGGTGTATTAATTTGCTAGGTCTGCTGTAACAAAGTACTACAGACTAGGGGACTTAACCATAGAAATGTATTTCCTCATTTTTCTGGAGGCTAAAAGCCCAAGATCAAGGAGTTAGCAGGGTTGATTCCACCTGAGGGCAGTGAGGGAAGGATCTGTTCCAGGCCTCTCTCCTTGGCTTACTGATGCGTTCTCCCTATGTCTTCATATCATCTTCCCTCTATACCTGTCTGTGTCCAAATTTCCTCTCCTTTTAAGAACACCAGTCATATAAGATTAGGGCTCACTTTAATAACCTCATTTTAATTTAAGTGCCTCTTTAAAGACCCTGTCTTCAAATAAATATGGTTACATCCTAAAGCACTGGGAGTTAGGACTTCAGCATATGGGGAGTGTGGGGACACAATTCAGCCCACAGCTGGGGTCAAGTGTAGTTTATTTTTGTTAGTTTGTGTTTGTGATATGGAAAACTAAGAGGCTTAAATTCTAGGGGGAAAGTATATGTTTGGAAGGAGGAGTTGAACATGGAGGAGAGAATAATTAATACTATCAAGTTCGTGACAAGGTGGAAGTGAATGGACTCCAAAGCAGAGCTGAAGGGATTAGCTTTAGAATGGAGGAGGGAGAACTCTTCCTTTGTAACAGGAGGGAGATGGTAGGATGATCCAGAGTTGCCTCCATATATATAAGTCAGGCATCGAGAAGATGAAGTAGTTATTGAGTGATTAGGTTTTTTTGATTGTTTTTAAGTAAGACACAAAGGGAATCTCTTTGGTGGTGGAGGTTTGGAGGCAAGGCGGGGATGGGGAGGGCAGTGGTTAAAGAGGGTTAGAGGTTTAAATGGAGTGGAAATGATTCAAAATTTTCATTTTGGGGATTGGAAGAGTGAAATTACCATGGAAGTATAGATGTATCTTTAAGATAGTGCTGATCTTGAACTTATGGTGGAAACTTTCTGACCTGTTATGTGACCCTGTCAATTCATGGCTGGCTGTTGATGTGCAGGCCCCAGAGAACGTGGGTGATGGGAGTCCCCCAGCATTTGTGCTTTGCTATGTGACATCAGGGGCAAAGGAGTTAATGTATTGACATGCATTTTTGAAATGATGGACCAACTCAACTGGATAAAGAATAAAGAAACTAGAGAAAGGAGATGATGATGATACTTATAGTGATGGTGGTGATGGTCATGAGATTATTGTTAAAAACAAATAAACCTCATTGCAATTCAATTTTCTTTATAAGCGTTACATGTGAATTGGTTAGAACATTAATATTCATCAGGTGATGGTTTCTACACTCTTATTTTCACAGGTCACATTTTAGGGAAAGATCTATTTCTCTTGCCAAAATGATTACTTAAGTTTAGCTATTTAGAAACATATATTGATCATGTCCACACACAGAGAATATAAACTACCATCTTCAGTCTTGCAAATTTGGGGGAAAATGAAATTTTTTGATGTTTATATAAAGATAATCATAAAGTTGACTACCTCTGCTTGTGTAAAATTAATGAAAGTTGAAATTTTCCACATCTCTTTTTTTACTGATTTATCACTGAAAACAGAACATAATGAAAAAGAAACCAGTAGCTCTAACAGATAAACTATATGGTAATAACCATTGTAGTTGTCAGCCATTTATTCCCCACAGTTCAAATCAGTAGCATTAGACTTCATGTGGAATGCAGAAGTTCTCCATGTTGCTGCCGCTACATTTAAAAATCAGATTTCATGTACTTCTGGATAGGAGATGATGCCACTTCACTGAAATAAGCTATCGTTATTTGCATTATTTATTGTGGCAGTAATTTCTGCCAGCATTGCAAATGTTATTTCTAGAATCATCCATGTGATTTTCTTCCTTTGTAGAAAGGAACCATAGATGCAAAATAGGATAACTCTGAGTTGCTAAAGTATACAGCTGGAGGCTGTGATCCCAGTTCACCATATTCTTTCTTCTGGTCAGATGCTTGACATCTGCTTGATATGCCCTTCTACCTGGTTTGACCTAACATGCTTCTAGATATTCTCTCGTGCAGTCTTTAGTAACCAGTCTGGCCAGGAAAAAATGATGGATAGTCACATGCATTTTTGGCCTCTGCAAATATTTGTCATGGTGGATTCTAAGAGCACATCTCCAAGGTTATACTTTGCATATAAATGTAACCGTTTGAGAGGTCACATTGATATGGATTGTGCATGAAACTGTTTTTGCAGTAAGTTAATATTCAGATTGACTGATGAGCAAGATGTCCTGATTGAAATTAAGTTTTATAACCCAGTTTGGCAAACCACGATCATTAATGCATTTAAATAGATTTATTTACTGGGGCATCAACCTCAATTTGCATCATTTTTATTAGAAATAGTCATACATTTATGGTGTTTACGTTACTGATGTTGCATTCCAAGGGAAATTACTTTCAGCATACGTTAAAACTATATGTACACTTGACTGTGTAACTGTTTTTGTGTGTGTGTGTGCCAAGCAGATGTCTTTGCTTTCTTTAAAATTTATTTTTAAATTTATAACTCTTTGAAAGTTCCCTGCTAATGAATTGTTTTTCCCCAGTTATCATGATTTATATTAGCCTGCTTCTTTTGTTTCTATCGTTTAAAAGTTTTCTAGAGTTTCAAAGTTTAAATTTTAAATAATGTTGCCTTACGTTTTTTAAAATAATATATAACACATTAACTAGTTAAAATTTCTGAGTTATTTTCATTCTTCCCTTATTTTTAGAATTTAGACATTTTTAGTGAAATAATTTATTATATTAATTGCTTAAATGCCATTGTATATCTGTTTCTATATTCATATTCGTAATACATAGTAATCAGTGAGAAGCAACTGAGTCCCCCAAAGGGAATGGAAACTTGTTTCAAAATGTTTACATGAGATTTCTTAAAACTTACTCTTTTAATTTCCATTTTTTAAAAGCATAGACTAAAACAGTTAGTTCGGGGATTAAAAAGCCTATGGGTTTTACTGTAAAATGCAGATGTGAGACATAGTTTATAAAGGGTGAATAAATAGAAGGAGCTAGGCTTTTTTCTTCAGAAAAGGTGGGGAAAGCAAAGAGGCTAACAGCTATTGGTATCATCTACTGTGCTTAAGTGTCTTACGTATAATGACTGTATAATCCTGACAATAGCCCTATACAGTAGGTAGCATTAACACCATTTCAAAGGTGATGGACCAAAGTCTTTCAACTCCTAGGAGCAGAGCCAGAATTTCAGAGTCACGCCTAGTGCTTCCTGAAGACAGAACTGCTCATCTGTCTCTTTTGTGAAAGAGTGATACTTTCCACAGGCCAGCAGAGGCAAACAGGATCCTAGTACCCTGCCCCTCCAAATATAGCTCATACCAAAGAGTAAAGCAGAAAAAGTGGAGATGTTGAGGAACAAAGCATTGTACTCTAAAGAGTACCTGGCAGTAGAGGTTTGCAGATGAATTTAGGACTCTGAAACAGAATTTAGCAAAGAAAATCGTAGCAGTTAGGCTATTCCAGTGAGTCAAAAATAATACTTGGACTTTTTTGTTTTTGAGTTTTTGCTCTTTAGTATTAAAACCTTGTAAAGAGAAGGTGGAAGCTAAGAATATATTAATATTTAAGATACTAGGACATAAATGGGCACACACATAAAGAGAGAAATCCCAAAAGATCATATACTGTTCGTAAGCAAACATTCGCAGTTTATTCGTTCTCACTAATATTTAGAAATACACCTGAAGAGATATCAGTTTTAAACTTGATGGAAGTATTTTAAAAGTAATAGTCAGCCATGTAGGGGGCAAAACTAAAAGCAGAAAGCCTGGTTTGGAGGCTACCACAAGGATCTAGGTAAGGCCTGAAGTAGGCTTAGAACAGGTTTATTTTGAAAGTCAAAACAGCAGGATTCCAGGGGTATCAGATATGCAGGGTGTAAAAGGAAAAAAAGGAGTCAAGAATGACTCTAAGGGTTTTTGGTTTGAGAATATTGCTCTAAATTATAACTCTAAAATGCATAATTTATAATAATGCTCTTTAAAGTATTCTCATTATGTAGGCAGTTTCAAAATTAAAAAGAAGTAGCGAGAATAATCACAAGAATGTCATCTTTATTTGAATTTGTTTGACAACTAGAAATCAATAGTGTAAGTTCAAACAGATCAAAAGTATCCAACCCCTTGGAAATGAAAAATAACTCATTTTAAAAAATGGATCAACAGAAAAATAAACAGTTCAGTAGAAAACTTAAAACCAAAATCATCAAAATCTATAGCATGAGATGAGTCTTGAAAGATGAAAAAGAGGTCACGAAGAGAAGGGGCTGAAAAGATTTCAGGTAAGAGGACGATCCATGTCAAAGCAAGATTAGTGAGAGAACATGGCGCCCTTGGGGAGCACTAAAAGTTCAACGCGGGCTCAGTTAATGAAGGAAATGGTGAAGGATAGGCGGGGCCCCATCATCCATGGCATATATGGCCATGCCAGATAGCCACATTTCATCCCGAATGTAATGTAGAACCAGTATAGGATTTCTCACTGGGAGAAATATTTAAACAAAGATGAGTATTGGGTCCTCATGAAAAGATTTTTATTTAGTATGTAGTTCTGTTTTTCCCCTCTGGTTATTAAGAAAACAAGAAGTCTTGGTGTTTTTTACCAATCTATGTAAGAAGATATAAAATCCAAAAGTAGATGACGTCTACGTTGTTTTCCAGGAAACTTTCCCCTAATTTTACTCAAAGTTAGTATCATTCACGTAGGAACTTACCAACATTCTTATGATCTAACCAACTTTTTCCTTAGTTACTGTTTGTAACCCACTTTTGTAATAAATATAAATGATTTCAAATTAAATGTAATCATTGCTGCATTATTTTGGTTGACTACCCATCTCATCTCTTACATTAAGCTTGAAGTAGACTGAGGGCAAGAACCCCATTTCCAGAGTTTTTTTTGGAAATGACAAAATATATTTGTTGTTAGAAAGAGATACTGTTTCTCCCAGAGCCCCCACATGGGTGTTTCTTAATAAATTGCACTGAGAATCTCAGAAAATAAAAATAAAATAAATAAAGTAAAAGCAGTGGTCAGTTTATATACCTTGCAAAGGTTATTCTCAGTTAAAACTTTCATGACTTGGATGTTTCAAATAGAGACAAGTGCTTTAGAGAGTAATTTTATAATGTATACTATTAGCAATTAACATTGTATCATCACTGGACCCAAGATCTCTATTGAAAATGTTTTCTAGGAAAGCAATAGAGAATTAGAGAAGAATTCTGTTGCATAACTGCTATATATATATGTTCATCTTAAAATTACTTAGATGCTCAACAGTAGAGAATTGGAGTTGTGAAAGCAGGTATAATAGTTACTTGAGGTAGGACGTTGCTTACTTAGCTCTTAGTCAGGTAGGTTGGTTGGTTGTTTGGACACATGAGAGGGAGCAAAGGAAGGAGGCAGGCAAGGAGGCTGGCCTTCTTAAAAAAGGGGTTTCGAGCCATTAAAATGGTAATAACTGTAGCCACAAAGAAGTGAAAAACACAGGATAGAAATTACTTGTACTCTGACAATCGGCTGCAGCACTTAAATCTGGAGTAACATGAAAATGCAGTGCATGTGAAAAATTAATGGAAGGAAACACACATGATTTTCCCCTATGATGTGGTACTTTTATATGATTATTTAAATTACATAAACTCTTAGATTTTAAATATATTTTACCCTGGTAATAACTATGGAATGCACTGTGGGTCTGTGATAAGGTAAGCCTGTCTTTCCACTGAGTCTCTAATATTATGCTGCACAGACATCCTCATTCACTTCTTGGGACCTATCCTAAGTTTAGATTTAAGGCATATCCTAAGTTTAGCTGTTGTTGACTTCCTAATTGTAATTTAGCTTGATAAATAATAATTCAGCTTGGTAAAGCTGGGCAATATTTTTTTCTGTTAGAATTACTTCACTGTGTCTGTGTAGTTTTAGAGTATATATGTTTGTGGGTAGAGAAAACAAAACCCTTTCTTCTGCATGAGAATTTGATCTTTGCTTAACTATCTAGGTCTGTTCCCTTGAAAACCTGATAAAAATGCCAACTGTGTTACCAGGCGACATTGCTTGTAGTAAAAATTATTCTGGCTCTGGACTGGGAGAACTCTTAATACTTGATGGAAGGCATAACTTCGGGCATCTTGGAGCTCAGTGACTTTTATAATGGGCATGATGCTTGTGTGGTGTGAGGTTTTGATGCCAGAGTGTCTCCCATATCTGTCCCATATGGATCTCATCTCCTGAACTGTTGGACTGCTTCAGGGACCCGGCAGAAGAGAAACACCCAGTCCTGCTACCCTGGCAGACTGTAGTCCCTTCCCTTCATCCTTCTGAGTAGACTTGGTGCCAGGGGGACTTCAGATGGTCTCGTGGGTCTGAATGTTTGGCTGATCCTAAGAAGATCCCCTAGAGGGTACTGCAGTAGTATAATTCTACAGTTTTTAATTTTCTTTTCCAAGTGAGAAAAATAGTATTTTAACTTTATATCAGTTAATTGATTCTGGTTTACGAGTGCTTTGGAAGGAACTTTAGAGTATGAGTCAGGACGCGTGGCTTTTAGTCCTAGTTTTTTAATAATGAATTATGTTACCTGGAACAAGTCACTTAATCTCTCTGAAACTCAGTTTTCTTAAGTATTAGATAAGAAATTTGACCAATGTCATTTCTGGTGGCCCTTCCAATTCTAAATCCTATAGTTCTCTAATTTTCTTATCATCATAAGTTAATTTTTAAGCCTCTCTTATGGGAGCATGTCATATTTCTTTTAGCCTGGCAGGTGATCAGATAGCTGAAAGCCTAAGGTGCTGTAGTGTACATTTTATCAAATTTAGGTTTTGGAAAAGTTGTCACATTATAGCTGTATAGTTCCAGAAGAAACGTTTACTGCCTATACAATAGAATTTAAATAATTTAAATAAAAAATACTTGAGGAACTTTGGGAAGGGAAAACCAATTAGAATGAAAGTTTGAAAAGTTTTTGATTATTTTAAAATTTTCATCTCAACTTCCATTCATAGGTTGTGAACTGGCTTGAAGGGCCTGGATCAGAACAGCTGAGAGCTCAGTGGGGGATTGGAGACTCCATTCGGGCTTCCCAAGCCCTACAGCAGAAGCACGAAGAGATCGAGAGCCAGCACAGTGTGAGAGGCTTTTTCCTCTGCAAGTTACAGAGCTATTATTAATGTGCATAATTAATAACATGTGTGGTACTAAGTGATAAGTTGCTGTTTGGTTTAGGGGCATAAAGTACGGTATGTTTAATGGCTATCAAGTACATTTTGACCACTTAGTACATATTCATTAGAAGTTTGGTTTTGGTTTTGTCTCCAGTATAGCTTAATTATGTATTTTTATAGAAACACAATTCATGTGAAATTTTAAAAACTACTGTAACAGAAGAAAGAGTGATAGTACAAAAATACAACCTTTATCTAGTCTTGAATTTAAAAAGTATAACCTCAGGAACAGGAGTTGTAAGTTAAATACAAAGTATTCAGGGTTTTTTTCAGCATAAAAGGAAAAACCATTATGTTGGAACCTGTGAAATGCATAAAATATATAGATTTTTCAATTATGGAGTTTCATATTTAAGTCTCTTACAAGTACTAACTAGGAAAATTGCAAAGATAATATATATACAGTTGGCCCCTCCGTATCCACAGGTTCCACGCACATCCAAGGATTCAACCAACCATAGATTGAAAATATTCAGAAAAAAATATTCCATGAAGTTCTAAAAGGCAAAACTTCAATTGTGCTGTTTTAACCAATAGGTGGCACTGCATTGTCACCTTGAGAATAGGTTGTTTGCTGCAGGACGCGTGTATCAGCTTATGATTTTTAAGATGTTCTCATATTTTATTAAAAGCTTTCTTTTCTCTTTATAAATAAAAGTCAGCACTTTAAAGCCTATTATGGAATTGTTCAGGTCTTATGAAACTATAATGACAAATTTCTAGTGTATTGATTGCTTAATATGGGTAGAATTTGGAGAAACTTTTAATGTACCATTTTGTGTTAAAGCACTCTGTCAAGTATTAAATTTTAGATTCTTTATAAAACCATACTTTAGAAATAAAGCTAAAAATAAACCCAAATTGATTAGGATATTCAATGCTAATATATAGAAAATGAAAATGCTACTAATATATAGTTCTTTGTCAAGGAGTGGCAATGAGAAGTTTACTTGGTTTTTGAATAGTAGGTAAGCACAACAGAAAGAATATTAAGGTGTATGAAAATGATTATAATAACTTAAAATAATTTTTAAAGTATTTTAGTCCAGTAATCTTACTTTAGCTTTTAGGTGGAGGTAGGTGAGTGGTAGGAAAAGCACATAATAGGAAGGTGCAGAAGCATAAATCTCTGAAGTTGCTTTAGGATTCTGTCAGTGTCTCCCCATCCCACAGTACTGACTTCTGGTCTCCGAAGAGAATACTGGTGTGTTGTGCCTTATAGTAAGCAAAACAGGTCTGCATAAAGAATCAAGACCCCATTTCTTCCTAAGGTATTAGCCTAAGTGTGTTGGCAGTGTTTCTTTCCTCCTAGATTGAGATTCCTATATCATAGTATAAAATATAAATACCCATCATTTCACCAACTGTGCATCACCACCAATTCACATATATTTCCAGTGTCAGTCCTGATGACTGCTTTTTCCTTGTATGTGAACATCCAGGTTCATTTCTTATCTACCATCTTAATCCAAATCCCGTATCTTGGTGGTGGATTGTTTTTTTAAGTTTGTTTTTGTTTCTGTGCGTGCGTGTGTGTGTGTGTGTGTGTGTGTGTGTGTGTGTGTGTGTGTGTTTTCGTTGGGGGGGGGCTAGAAATAATCATTTTCTATACAGTTAAATGTTTATAAGAGGTAAACCAGAGAATGACCATAACTGAACTGAATGCAGCCTGTTCATCTGAGGTTCTATAAATTTTATGTTCCCCAATTTCCTAGGAAGGAACATTTTGATTAAAATGTGTGTGTGTGTGTGTGTGTGTATATATATATGTATATGATTTTTTTCCCCACATCCCAGAGAGACTGATTATTTCTCTATGACAACATCAGTTCTAATTTCAGGTGTTAATTTCATGAGACATACAAGTTCTTAAATTGTTTGCATCCCTGGTCTGGTTATTAGGGCCTATAGTTTGCAAGTTTAAACGAGGAAAAAAAAATCAGCTTGAGGATGGTAGTTCTTAAACCTTAATGGTCATGAGAGTCACCTGATGTGTTTGTTAAAAGGCCTGTGGCAGAACCCCACCCCCACAGGCTCTGATTTGGTAGGTTGGGGGGCGCTTAGGTATTTTTAATAAGCACCCCAGGTGATCTGATGTAGAGAGTTCTCACTGCAAGAAATAATATCTCAGGTCTTTTATCCTTTAGTTTACTGTTTTTCTCTGAATCACTGTTATTACTTCTTCAAAGAATTAGACCAACTTATTTAGAGCATTAACTAAATTTGTAAGTACTATAGATAAGACTGTGAAATCCCTTTCTATTTAGAACACAACAGTGATCATCTTCTCAGGCAATATTTTCTGCTTTAAATCAGTCAGTCTCCATTAACCTTTATAATCACTGTGTGGTTAGAAAGTATTTTACATAAATTGGGACGTGAGCATGGCTGGAATTTGGAATCCCTGGCACCAATCCCCCAAGGACACGGAAGGACAGCTGTAGAGAACAGGTTTTCTCAACCTTGGCATTACTGATTTATTTATTGATAAATCTTTGTTGTAAGGACTGTCCTGTGATCGTAGGTATCTAGCAGTATCATTGGCCTCTACCCACTAGGTGCAGTAGCATCCCTCCCTCACAGTTGTGACAGCCAAAAATGTCTCTAAATATTGCAAAATGTTCCCTAGGGAGCAAAATTGCCACCAGTTGAACATACTGCTATAAAGAAAGAAAAGGATTCTGAGAGATTAAGTGACTTGATGAAGATCACACCCTTAGGAAGGAAAAAGACAGACCTTGAGTCTGTCTTTCAAGTCTGGTGTTCTTTGCATTATGTATGACTACATCATCTCTGTAATCATACTCAAAAATTCCATAGTAGTTCAGGCAATAAGACAATATGACAGATTAGAGAAACCCAAGTTTTAGGTACAGGGCATAAGAGAGACCACATTTGGAACAGTACCTGTTACCTACCTAATTTAATGTCAACAAATCTACAATACCTAATATAAAAAGTGTTTTATGTGTTCACTCAGTACATGCTAGTAGGGCACATACTAAATGTCACTTGTTGTTCTGGGCTTTTGAGAATATAGCACTGTCTTATCATACGGAACTTACATTCAAGTTGAGGAAAGAGGGAGTGGAGAGCAGTATAGGTAAGGCTTTCCGGAAGGGCCTCTCTGAGGAGATGACATTTAATCAGAGACCTTGAAATGATATGAAGGAGTAATCCAAGCAAAGGGCAATTCAGATCGAGGACACAGCAGTAGAAACACTCTGTGGCAGGAGCTTACTTGCCATGATAGAGGAACAGCAGATATGTTGGCAGTGTTGGAGTGCAGTGAGCAAGATAGGGAGTCAGGGGCCAAAATATGTCATGTGATTTTAGCCCAGAAAAAGGAACTTGAAGTTTGTTTTAAATATTATGTGAAATCATTGGAGAAGTATTTGAGCAGATAATTGATTTATGTTTTTAAAAGATCACCAGCTATTGTATAGGGGATAGGGAGTAGGGACACACAGTGAAATAGGAAGACAGGAAGCTAACAGAATGGAGGCAGCAGAAGTGGTGAGAAGTTGTCAGGCTTACGAGGTTGAGCCGGCAGGACTGGCTCTTGGAGGAGTCATGTGTTTATTCTTAATGACTATTCAGGTGGGGAAAACTGAGAGAAGTAGGTTTGGGAGGCTGGAGAATCAGTATCTGTGGGGGCAGGTTAGTCATCCAAATGAAGATAGCTGTTAGATAGTTGGGTATCAGTATCTTGGGAAGAGGTCAGGGTTGAAGATATTATTAGTCTATAGATGTTACTTAAAGGCGTGGGACAAGATGCAATCATCCAAACCCAATGAGTATTGGTTTAGAAGAAAAGAGCCTTTGGAAAGCTGAACCCTGGGTCACTCCTAAATTTAGAGGGCAAGGAGAGGAAGGAGAGCCAGCAGAAGAGGCCGAAAAGGATCTGTGTGGCTCAGGAAAGAAGTGAAAAAGGAGGGAGAGGTGGTCACCTTTGTTAAAATCAACTGAGAGGTCCAATAAGATAAAGACTGAGATTTTTTTGATAAGAGTGGGAAGAACAAAATCCTGATCAGAGTGAATTAAAAACAGAATAGGAAATAAGATAGAGTGAGTATAATGATCTCCTTTAAGGGAAGGTTTTTTATCTTTAATTTACATATATTAAAATCCACATATCTTAAGTATATATTTTGTTTTTTAGTAGAAGATGCAGTTTATTTGTACACTGATGGGAATAATCCATTTGAAAAGAGAAGATAATTGCAAGAGCAAAGCCTTGCGTAGGCAGCAGAGGTTAGTCTGTAGAGTGCAGTGGAGCAGTTGGCCTTAGAATCAGGCAGAGTTCCTTCATTATTTTAGCAGAGAGGGCAGAGCCTAGGGCTACAGAAGCGGGGAAGGTAATAGATTTGTCTGTGAGAGGATGAAAGAGTTCTCTTCTGATGGCGTCATAGTGAATTATGAAGTTGGATTTTTGGCTAGAGTGAAGAGGTGAAAGGGAGTTGGATATTTAAGAAGTGAAAAAAACATATCATAAGAATAGGGAGGTGAAGTAACTAGAGAAATACAATAGGGTTTCTGAAGGCCCATTTGAGGTTATTTGGTCACAACTTTAAAAAGACACCTATCCACATAGTTGATTTGATCCAGCCACCTTCAGCTGCTGGAGGCACACAGCAGGAAGAGAAACCAGGTCTGAGGTTTTTTTTGTTCAAATAGAAGTGCAGTTAATACACAATATTATATAAATCTCAGGTGTACAATATAGTGATTCACAGTTTTTAAAGGTTATACTCCATTTATAGCTATTATAAAATATTGGCTGTATTCCCCATGTTGTACAGTATATCCTTGTGGCTTACTTTATACCTAATAGTTTGTACCTCTTAATCCCCACCCCCTGTCTTGCCCTCCCCCACTGGTAACCACTGGTTTGTTCTCTATATCTGTGAGTTTGCATCTTTTTTATTATATTTTCTAGTTTGTTTTATTTTTTTAGATTCCACATTTATATGGATTATCATACAGTATCATATAGATTTATCTTTTTCTGACTTATTTCACATAGCATAATGTCCTCTAAGTCCATTCATTTTGCTAAAAATGTCAACATTTTGTTCTTTTTTATGGCTGAGTAGTAGTCCATTGTGTGTCTGTGTGTGTGTATGTGTGTGTGTGTGTATCCCACATCTTCTTTATCCATTCATTTGTATATGGACACTTAGATTGCTTTTATATTTTAGCTATTGTAAATAGTGCTGCTATGAACATTGGGGTACATGTATCTTTTTGAATTAGTGTTTTTGGGGTTTTTTGGGTATAAACCCAGGAGTAGAATTGCTGGTTCATATGTTAGTTCTATTTTTAGTTTTTCGATAAACCTTCATACTCTTTTCCACAGTGGCTACACCAATTTACATTCCCACCAATAGTGTACAAGGGTTCCCTTTTCTCCGCATCCTTGCCAACATTTGTTGTTTGTGTTCCTTTTGATGACAGCCATTCTGACAGGTGTGAGGTGACAGGTGTGAGGTGGTATCTCACGGTGGTTTTGATTTACTTTTCCCTGACGATTAGTGATGTTGAGAATCTTTTCATGTTCCTGTTGGCCATCTGTATGTCTTCTTTGGAAAAATGTCTGTTCAGGTCTTCTGCCCATTTTTTTAATCAGGCTGTTTATTTTTTTGATGTTGAGTTATATTGGCTGTTTATGTAGTTTGGATATTAACCCCTTATTTTTCATATCATTTCCAAATACTTTCTCCCATTCAGTAGGTTGTAATTTTTGTTGGTTTCCTTTTTTGTGAAAAAGCTTTTATGTTTCATTAGGTCCCATTTGTTTATTTTTGCTTTTATTTCCTTTGCTCTAGGAAACAGATCCAAAAAAATATTGCTGCGATTCATGTCAAAGAGTGTTCTGCCTGTGTTTTCCTCTAGGAGTTTTATAGTATCCGGTCTTACATTTAGGTCATTAATCCATTTTGAGTTTATTTTTGTATATGGTGTTAGAGAATGTTCTAATTTTATTCTTTTACATGTAGCTGTCTAGTTCTCCCAGCACCACTTATTGAAGAGACCATCTTTTCTCCATCATGTATTCTTGTCTCCTTTGTCATAGATTGACCACAAGTGCATGAGTTTATTTCTGGGCTCTCTATTCTGTTCCATTGATCTATGGGTCTTTTTTTGTGCCAGTACCGTACTGTTTTAATTACTGTAGCTTTGCATTCTGAAGTCAGGGAGGCTGATTTCTCCAGCTCTGTTTTTCTTTCCCAAGATTGTTTTGGCTGTTCGGGTTCTTTTGTGTTTCCATACAAATTTTAAAATTATTTGTTCTAGTTCTGTGAAAAATCCCATTGGTACTTTGATAGGGATTGCCCTGAATCTGTAGGTTGCCTTGGGTAGTATGGTCATTTAAACAATATTGATTCTTCCAATCCAAGAATATGGTACATCTTTCCATCTATGTCATCTTCAACTTCTTTCATCAGTGTCTTATAGTTTTCCGAGTACAGGTCTGTTACCTCCTTAGGTAGGTTTATTCATAGGTATTTTATTCTTTTTGATACAATGGTAAATGGGATTGTTTCCTTAATTTCTCTTTCTGATAGTTTGTTTTCAGTGTATAGAAGTACAACAGATTTCTGTAATCAATTTCATATCTTGCAACTTTACTGAATTCATTGATGAGCTCTAGTAGTTTTCTGGTGGTGTCCTTAGGATAGTCTATGTATAGTATCATGTCACCTGCAAACAGTGACAGTTTTACTTCTTTTTTTCCAATTTGGATTCCTTTTATTTCTTTTTCTTCTCTGATTGTGGCTAGGACTTCCAAACTGTTTTGAATATAAGTGGTGAGAATGAGCATCCTTGTCTTGTTCTTGATCTCAGAGGAAATGCTTTCAGCTTTTCACCATTGAGTATGGTGTTAGCTGTGAGTTTTTCATATATGGCCTTTATTATGCTGAGGTTTGTCTCCTCTATGCCCACTTTCTGGAGAGTTTTTCTCATAAATGGATGCTTTTTCTGCATCTGTTCTTCGTTTTTGACAGGTGAATCTGATGGAAGGAAGGAGAGCAGGGCATGAGCATGGGTTGTGCCCTGGGAGGTGGTTATAGCCTCTGACAAAGGGTAGAAGGGAGGACCTGAGGCTCCTGAGTGCTGGACAGTAGAACATGCTGAGATCAATGGATTGGTGGACCTCATGGGGCTGTAGGAGCAGGCATACTCAAGGATGTGAATTGGAGAGTCAGCAACTGGTGATCAGAGAATGGGATTCTTGAAATTAAGATTCGGGGGCTGTATAGCAGTATATGATAATGACAGAATTTTGTGTCTGTTGGAGTAGGTAGCTGAGGTGGGGTGAGGACAGGATAGTTGGAAGTGAGGGAGGGAGTCAAGGAACTAAGACTTAGTTCAGTGTTGGTTGGATGTCTACACAGTGGAAGTCAGGAAGAAGGCTGGCACTGAGAGGAAGTTCAGGGAAGTCTGCTAGCTCTGAGATGAGGCCCTGCAACAGAAAAGGTTGGCAGGATGTAATCCGACTACATGCATTTCACTGGAGATGTGGTTTTTGAGAGAAGGAGCAGAAGAAATGGTTTGGAAAGAGTAATGAGGAGTGAGGCAGCCATCTCCCCCACTTCCAGGCTTGTGGTAGGTTGGCTGTACAAGCAAAAACAGCCATCAGAAGGGCTGCAGAGCTAACTGCTTCCTCTGAGGGTGACAGGTTTCACACACAACAGGAAAGAGAAGGGGACATTTAGAGGCCAGGATGAGCAAATAGATCCTGCTATTGGCAGGAGTGAAGTCCAGGGATCGCAGTGGAAGGATTTGGGCGCTGGGGACTTTTCGTCCTCAATTTAAATAATTTTGCTTTAGAAAACTCTCATATATGTTACTTAGTATATCTGGAGATATTGTAAAATGTAATGTATTCTTCAGGAACTGATTTGATCCTTAATTTACTTTACAACCTCTATATTACAGGAATGGTTTGCAGTTTATGTGGAACTTAATCAGCAAATTGCAGCACTCTTAAATGCTGGGGATGAGGAAGATCTTGTGGAACTGAAGTCGCTGCAGCAACAACTTAGTGATGTTTGTTATCGACAGGCCAGTCAGCTGGAATTTAGGCAGAATCTCTTACAAGCAGCTCTTGAATTTCATGGTGTTGCCCAAGATGTAAGTGTCTACTCTGATTGCTTTTCTTTTCTTCAAATTATCTGAATACTTATCTGCACATCATTTTTGCAGGTTTGCATGTCTCCTAATTATTTTTCTGGAACAGTAAAATTTACTGGTGGGGGAAATAAGATACACTTCTTTGATTTTTTAAAAAATTTTAAGGCATTCTGCATGCAACTAAACTTTTTTTTTTTTGTCTAATTAGAGTGTCCCAACCTCTTAGATATATTTCATTTGGATAGTTTTTTTCAGTCTTCATGCTTTATAACATAGATTGAAATGGAAGTTTCAATACTTTTTAACATTCTGCTGACCTGGACATACTTTGTCTTCCTGGTGCATGCATCTGTGTGTTCTGTCATTCAGATAACATGTATTCTAATTATTTGTCCTTGTCTTTTAACAGCAGAGTCTTTTTCAAGTATAATTGTGATAACCTCATTAGATATAAACCTCATTAATCATTAAACACTTTAGATGCTGATTACATCAGGGTTATCTCTTTGGTGTCCCTCTGCTTTAGTTGTCTCAGCAGTTGGATGGCTTATTAGGGATGTTGTGCGTAGATGTAGCACCAGCTGATGGAGCATCGATTCAGCAAACTTTAAAACTGCTTGAAGAGAAGCTGAAAAGTGTTGGTAAGCAGATTTTAAAAATGCTGAAACATAAGGGTTCTTTTTTTAAAAACTATCACTACCATGGTTAGACAAGTCAACTTATACTGATCTAATTATAATTATTAACAGGGAACATAGGAAAAATTGGTATAAAAAAGGCTTTATCCCCTTAAAGGGTGTAATTTATGCTACAGTGTTTATTTTTCATTGTTGGTCAGTCACCCTTCCTTCACAGGGCCTTTAGCCTTTCTTGTTTACGCAGCCGAATCTACAGGTGCTATGTCTTGCATATTCTATGAACAGTTATTTGTAGTGCATGCATAAACTGTAATTAGCTGTGAAATGTTCTGTGGTAAACCCTGTATGCCCCAAACTGTGTTTTATGCAATGATTTTTGTTGTTGCTATATCCTAACCTTGTGAAAAAATAGTTGGTTTGGTTCTGTGCATTTGTTTCTCCAAACTGGGAATACTGCCGAGGTTACATACTCTCCAAGGAGAGGATGGTCCAGTTTCATTAAGCTAGTACCCTTACTTGACACCAAGGCTTTTTACCTTTTACTACAGTAGGAAATACAGTGAATTTCCCTAAGACGTGACTGGGAGAGGTGGATAGTGGATGTGAAAATGGGAGGGGAGTTGTATTGAGTGGGACAGGAGGGCAAAGGAGAATGGAGGAGAGGAAAGCAGTAACTTAAGGCAGAGATTTAGTGGAAAATGGTCACATGTGATTGAACCAATTTAATTAATTTTGAAAAGGACTTGAGGGAATGGGTTTGAAAAATCACGTTTGTATTGGCATTTTACTTGCTTACAGTCTTCGTTATTTTTAACAGATGATATGAGGAATACATGTTTAGTATTTAATATGCCAAATGAAATTTATTTCAAAATGTCACAAGTTTTCTTAAACCATATTTTTCTTTTAAAAATGCTAAAAGAATTCTGGTATATGTACCTAATTTAGAGTCTTGTAAACATATCCTAAGTGTTGCTTCTCGTTGGGTGTAAGCTGGACAGCGCCTATACTCAAAATGTTCAGTGTCCTTTTACAGTGAGAATACATTGCTTGAATGTATTAATGTCTTGTAACTCATATATTTTTTGAACAGAATATTTGCCTTGTTCTCCTAAAAATTGGACTACATAAAAACAGAAAGGAAAAAATTGAAAATCTTATCAAAATAGAAATTCTCACACTTCCTATTTGCAGTTTTGAAAAGTAATTGTTATCTATGGAAATTCACCTTTTGGAAATTCTCTTTAGGGAGAATTTGAATGAGAGGGAGCTCCAGTTTGAGCCACATTTAAAGGGGTTTTATTGATCGAAATATTCAGAGGGCTCCATCCCAAAGTAGTTTAATGTACAAAGTTGTTATACTTGGAATCCAAGTACAGTATCTGCTGAGAGGATTTACTTAAGGGAGGGAAAGCTTCTCTGGTTTAAGAGATTAAATATAATAACTTTTGTTTTAGATGTAGGATTGCAAGGTTTGCGTGAAAAAGGTCAAGGTCTTCTGGATCAGATCTCCAATCAGGCATCCTGGGCCTATGGAAAGGATGTAACCATCGAAAATAAAGAAAATGTGGACCACATACAAGGAGTGATGGAAGATATGCAGCTTAGGAAACAAAGGCAAAGTTTGACTGTTCATGTTAATTTTTGCTAAGACAACCTAATATTAATTAAAATGAAAAGTGATGTGATTATATTTTCCATACAAAGTAAAAATTCTTACCTGTTATATAGTAGGCATGTAGTAGGTTTTTGGTGAATGTAATGATTATTGTATATAATTGTACTAACAAATAATGGCAGTTTGTTCAATTAATGGGTACATTTTCCCTTTTTACTCAGTGGTAAAATTTTCGGTTCCACTCAAGTACATCACATTCCATATCCCCAGTGTAGCCTATGACTCGTCTATCTTTTAAGAAAACTCTTTTTGGAGAATTTTGCTTTTCTATTTTCATTTAGTTTAGAGTTGCTATTAAATCTGTCATTTACATTGATGTGTTTCTTCATCTAAACATTTCAGAAATTTTCATGCATCCATTGTTCTCATATTTGCTGTAGAAGGATTAGACAGTAAACTCTGGGTAAGATGATTTTTAGTTTCCTTTGATGTAGAACTAGGAATTTAAAGGGTTCTTTGAAAACTCAGTTTGCAATAGCAATTGCAGAGTATTGCAAAGTAAAGGATTAAATTAACATATGCTAGTATATATAGGCTAGCATGGTTGTGTGAAAGCTTTGTACACTTCGAAATTCTAAGGTCATCAACAAAAACCTCACAGAAACTCTTCCCTTACATCACAGAGAAAATAGTCATTAGACAGAAATTCCTTCTATCCTCATATCTGCAAACGTATCCATTTCATTATTTATTCTCATCACAAAGATGATATATGTCTGCTCTTATCAAAGCCGTGTGTCCCCATCATCTTCTCACTCCGTCAATTCCCATTCTCTACTCTGATCCCTGCCTTTCATTTAAATGCTTAAATCTCTCCTATTAAAAAAAAAATTAGACAATTACACACATGCATATACCTTCAACCCTTTGTCTTCTAGCCCTAGAATTCTCCTTCCTGACAGCTGTCATTGATGGTCTAATCTGCAATCATACTTCCTCACTGCCTCTAGTTACTTTTCATCCCTTCTCGGTCTCCCCTCTCCCCTCACCATTTCACTGGACATACTCTTACTGATGTCACAAGTGACTTTGTAATTGTCATGTGTAATAAATGCTTGATCTTGCTCAAAATCCAGGGAATACTTTTGGTCCTGACATTGCTTGACCACTCTGAATAGAATTAGGCACAAATGACTTTTTCTTTCTTCTTGAAACTTCCTGACGACCTTGTCTTCTTTGAAAACACCCTCATGAGTCTCCTCCTGGCACTCTGTTTCTTCTTGGTTCTCTTCACTGGTTGCTTGTCCTCTAGCTAATTTCACTGCTTTCAGGGTTTGTTCTGAGGCCAAATTCTCTTCTCACTCTACTACTTAATGACTTTCTTTAATATTGACCATGATTAAGTAGTTATGACTCTGACCCAGACCCCTCTTCTGTATGTTAGACCCGTAGTTCCTCTTACTTACTGAATGTCTCCACCTGGATGACCCATACACTACTCAAAAAAACTAATATGGACAGATCAGAATCATTCTCCTCCAAAACTTGCTCTTCTCCTTTAGTTTCCTATCGAGGTTAAAAATACCATCAGCTACCAAACTTGGAATTTATCCCAAGGATTTATTAAAATCCTTACTCTTCCTCATCCCTTACAGCCTAATCAGATGCCCAAGTTCTGCTGTCTCTGAATCATGAACACTTCATTCTACCTGATCTTAGCTGCCTCTGGCATTGCTCGTCTACAGTCTGTTGTGCAAGAGCACAATCTTTTGTGAAGCGCACATCTAATCCCCAACTTCCTTGTATAAACTCCTCTCAGTGACTTCCTATTTTCTCAGATGAAGTTCAGTCTCTTTGGAATAGTATAGGAGACCCTTCATAATCCAGTCCTGCATAATCTTACCTCCTTTGATTTTTCTACAAAACCACACACTTGTTTTCACTTTCCTGAACACATCATGTTATTTCATGCATCCATGACTTAGAATACGTCTTTCCTTGTTTTCTGCCGACTGGATTCCTACTTATTCTTTAAGACTCAGGGGTACTTATCCTTGGAAACCTTTTTAGATTTCTAAGGCAAGTTTGTTACTTGTTCCTCCCTATTCTCATACAGCTCCGCAGTAGTGTTTATCACATTGTTTATTTGAAAGTCCATCTCCCCGAATGAGACCATCTTAAAAGTAGCGACCATGTCTTATCCTTTTCAAGCACATTAGTCATACCTGACAATATGTGTTGAATATGTGTATGATATCATCTTCATCACTGAAGTGTCTTACATTGTCTTCAAATTGTAAAAATACTTATCATGATTACTTCCCTTCAGTCCCTTGTAGAATTGTTTAACCAAGTTGCATTTTAACAATATGTTATGGGCTTTTGTTGAGGGCATCCTTATAAAAAATAGCCTTGTGACAATGACTTACCTATTGTTATCAAGTTTCCTTAAGAATATTAACTATAGTGGAGTCCAGTGCCTCATGGGTAGCTTGTTATTGGTATTTGGTACTGCAGTGAGTTTCCACCTTCTCATCTAAAGTTCATGGAATTGTATGGGAATGAAGGGAATCAAAATGAAGGGATCAGAGCTGAGCTAGATCAAGTCAGCTTAAAATTGTAATCTGTATATTATCCAGGCAGACCACAGTAAAATTTAAGAATACTCTGAATTGTGTTTCTCTCCACCCAGAGATCAACAGAATTTTTTTTCTTTCTTAAGAACATAGATGGAGGTTTTTTTAAATTCAAAATTTAATATTACTCTGGGTAATGTATAATGTAATGAAAAGCTTTATTTATTGTTTTTATTCCCTTGGAGCATCATTCTCTAAACTAGTATTTTAGAAACTTTACATTTTTATCTTTGAAGGTTGTTTAATGCTAATTGGCAGTTGATATTGCTTCGGGTTTTAGTGTACTGCTGTGTTTGTGCTTTGCTTCAGTATTTTGCAGAATCCATACTATACTCAGGAGGGTTTGTGATTTAGTACCATTCAGGTATTTTAAGGTTTTGATATAACACAGATACAGATATCCTTAAAATTCTTACAAATCAATACAAAATAGTTACAGTCTCCATAGTGTAGGACTGAGTATTTTAGTATACTGTAAAACATGTGTGCCAGATGGTGGTGTTATACTAGTTATCAACAAAACTGAAATGTCCTAAATTTATGTTTGGATTTATTAGATGTGAAGACATGGTAGATGTGCGAAGATTAAAGATGCTTCAGATGGTGCAGTTGTTTAAATGTGAAGAAGATGCTGCCCAGGTAAAGATCAATCAGGCACATTATGCACTTGCCTTTTCTTAGAAGATTGATTTCACCTAACTATAAACAAAAGTGTACTTTTCATGGTCCTAAGCAAGTAAATTCATTAAGTCACATTCTAGTTTATCCTGTCAAAATAATAAAGTTTTGTATTCCCACTTACCTTATTGGTCTCATTTTTTTAAAATTTATTTTAATTAATTTATTTTTGGCTGTGTTGGGTCTTCGTTGCTGCACGCGGGCTTTCTCTAGTTGCGGCGAGTGGGGGCTACTCTTTGTTATAGTGCACGGGTTTCTCACTATGGTGGCTTCTCTTGTTGTGGAGCATGGGCTCTAAGTGAGTGGGCTTCAGTAGTTGTGGCACACGGGCTTCAGTAGTTGTGGTGCGCGGGCTCTAGAGTGCAGGCTCAGTAGTTGTGGTGGGCTTAGTTGCTCCGTGGCATGCGGGATCTTCCCGGACCAGGGCTCGAATCCGTGTCTCCTGCACTGGCAAGTGGATTCTTAACCACTGCACCACCAGGGAAGCCCTTACTGGTCTCATTTGACTTATCTTCTCAATGAAATGCTCTATTGAGCTAGAAATTGGGATTATGTATTATTTATTACTGTTGATTTGGTTGTCAGTTACACATCCCAGGATGAAGCCTGGTATAGCTTATTGCTTTTTAACCCACAAGAAGGTTTTTCAGCTAGATAAACAATTTGCTATCTTTGTATAGTTAGCATCAAAGAACATGATTCCAGCTTGACCTAGAAGAAACTTATGATTTTAAGTAGTAACATAAATCTATAATGAGATTCCAATAAGATTATATTACATAAACACATGATGTTCTATTAGTATAAATCATGCGATGTTAATTTTAAATGAGTGCTTCTCTTTAATAGGTCTTGTCTTTAGATTTTTAAAAATTTTGAGTGGGAGGAGAGGTCATTAATTCATGTAGCTTGGCATTGAATGAAATAAGCTATTAAGGTTATAACTAATGGATTAATTAATCACATGATAGTAATCTTTCTTTATATAAATATGATGTTTTGATATAAGACATAAAGAGTTATGAATCCAGCTTCACTGTTATTTATTTTCATTTAGGCAGTAGAATGGCTAAGTGAACTTCTGGATGCTCTTCTTAAGACCCACATCAGACTGGGTGATGATGCTCAGGAAACGAAAGTTCTACTGGAGAAGCATAGAAAATTTGTTGATGTTGCCCAGGTGCAGAACTGGTTATCTTCCTTTTCTACAAGCTATGTGTTCGCATAGCTTTCTGCATGATTGTAATGTAACTTAACCTTCCAAGTCCAAGAAGATTGGTTACGTTAATCCAGAAATATTACAGAACTAAGAAAATGTCAGCCGGTGAATCAAAACTAGCCTGCATAAACTTGAGAGGGTTTATGTTTTCCTGAATGCAGGTTCTGTATGCTTCCTCTGATTTATGGTATATATTATGACATTTTTAGGCAGTAACTGTTCACTCACGAAAGTATATCAGTAAATGACAAACCCTAGTTTCTGCATCTCACCAGTGTTAGCATAGCAACACAGATTTTTTTTTTTTTGCATGTGAAAAGTATCTTAATTTATTTTCCCTAACTATTGAGTTCACATTGTAACAGTGTGGTTTCCTGTATGTAATATAAAGTGCCCATTTGCCACCCATTCGTTTTGATCAATGAGGGAGCAAACCTTTTTTTTTTTTTGTGGGGTGGGGGGTCATGGTTGAGCAGACCGAGGTGGGGAAAACAGAGTAAGAGAGGGAAGCCAGACAAAAAATCAACTTAATAAAAATTAACTGAAAGTATTGCTTCCCCTTTATCATTTATGCATGCAGACAACTTGTAGCAGTAAGTGCCAGTGGACTTACTCATTATTGATTTCTAGTAGTGTTGCTTAATTGTAATCTCAGTCCTCCTGCACACTTTCCCATCCCTCTTTTCAGAATTCTTTTATTATAATTTCATGTTGACTTTTTCTTTTTTAGAGCACTTATGACTATGGAAGACAGTTGCTACAGGCCACAGTTGTGCTGTGCCAGTCTTTGCGCTGCACCTCTCGATCATCTGGGGATACACTTCCTCGACTGAACAGAGTATGGAAACAATTTACAATAGCATCTGAAGAGAGGGTACATAGGCTGGAAATGGCTATTGCGTTTCACTCAAATGCTGAAAAGGTTCGCTTTTTTAAAAATGTAGTTTCAGTAGTGTTTGTACGTTTAAAATGTGTTAACCTTGTAATTTTGTTATTAGTCTGTTTTTTAAAATTTATATTAATTTCATTGTTTAAAGCTTGTTTAGATATAATGTATTGTCTTAGAAAGTTCAAATCAGATTCTTAGTAAGCCATACCAGTGCTAGAGTACTGTGGTTAGAGGAGTTGAAACTATCCAGTAGTCCTCTCTCAGCAGCACGTTTCTCCTCACCAGACCTGGTGCCCAGAATGTACTGTCTGTTCTTTCAGGTGTCATGACTCCCATCTGTTTCATTATGCCAGGAAAGGAAACTTTGCTTTGGCAACTACTACTATTTGTCATAAATTTTTTAAAAGGTCATTTGTGATTTTTATAATGTTTAGAGACTGTCCAGCTAAAATTATGAGAGTAAGGATAAAAATTTTGTTAATGTGTTGTCTTTAAAGATTCATTCTAGAATTTATTATTTAATGAATTCATTAGTCCCAGAAACCAAAAATGAAATATGCAGGCAAATTTTCAATAGAACCTTTTTCTCAACTGCACAGTGAAAATTTATAGCACCCAAGCCTTATATTTCCATTCCAAAGAGGAGTCTTACTAAGTAGTTAACTTTGTTTTGATCTCTTAACGATCACAGTTTATATGTAGGGAATGTTCAATACAATTTAAGATATGAGAAACCTAAGATGTAAATGTGATAGCCTTAGTCTGTGGAACAGAAGAGAAATTGCCAGGAACCTCAGGAATTAAGCAGTTTCTGTCTGTGTTATGCAGTACATTTGTTAGGAAATGTCCACAGTTAACTCTTTTTGAGCTGGTCACTGAACTCCACAGGTCAGTGTTTTAGTGTAAAATGGGCCTGGTGATGATGAATGAACGTACACAAAATGGCTTGACTTGTTTATCTACTGATGGTTTTAATGAAAACTTTTTATTGAAGTATAGTATTAACATAGAAAAGTGTACAGCTCAAATGTTCTGCTCACTGAATTTTCATAGAGTGAGCATGCCTGTGTAATCAGTGCACTATTCAAACAACAGAACGTTACCAGTACACCAGAGGCTCTCCACCCTCTTTTAATCACCCTGCTTCTGCTGCCCATCCCGGGGTGACCACTGGCCCTATTTCTAACACCACTGATAACTTTTTAGGATCGTGCTTTAAAAATGTATCTGCAAGGACATTTTAAAACCTAGATCTCTTTAAGAAATTATGTAAGAATGAATATGGTTGAGACTTTTTTTCATAGAAAATTAATATTCTTATTTCTTCTGGTACATGGCCTTTATCATGCTTGTAATAAACTCTTTAAGTTATTTTATTGTGCCAACCTATGTAAAGCCTTTTGTTATCAGATGTTATTTTTCTTTTGAGTGTGTTGTATTTTATACCAGTAAGCATAAATATAACCACAACTATAAGCAACTTGTATAGCAAATGATAGTGATTGGGAAAATATTTAAATTTAATCTAGAATTTTACAATATGAAAATGTCCTTTATGAGTAATGCTGAAGTAAACATAATTGGATTAAGTAAACTATAATGCAAAAAAAGTTGTAAAAATAAATAGTTTCTTCTGCCCCAAATTTTGTAGGTTTTTTTCTTGGAGGTAATTTTTTAAAATTAGTATTATTATTTTAAATCTGGAGTGTATCTTAGACCCATAGAACATCTCAATTTGGGACTAGCCATACTTCAAAAGCTCACTAACCACATGTACTTAGTGGCTACTATGTGTGGGTCTGTACTTGTAGACTTAACTGTTACAAATCACAGCATTTTTTTTCTTTCTTTCCTTATTTTCTTTTGTACCATTTAAATTTAAATGGTAATAGTTAAGGAAAAAATAATATCAAGGACTGTAGAACTTCCTATGTTTGAATTAAAACCTTAATTTACATCTTTTTTTGTTGTTATTTTTGTTTTGTTTGTTTGCTTACATCATTTAACTCAGGTCAGTGGATCACTTTTTAAAATAACTATAAAGTTTCTAGCTAGATAATCACATCAGTTATGTGTTTGTACTCTGAGTATATGTTGTTATGTATTTATATTTTCTTTCATTTTTGAAGTCTGTAAGCTCTTTGAGGTCAAAATCTGTATCTCATTCATATCCCAAGCTGCTACATAAACATAAAGTAAGTATTCAATAAATAGTTACTTAATGAATGAAAGAATACTACTTTTTAAGCACAGTTTGAGCTTAGATTCCAAATAGTAGTCTAGTATTATTTTTTTCTTGGAAATCACTATAAACCTCTTCATGCTCCAGTTATATTATTAGTAGGGATTGTGTATTTCATTTTGTTTGAATTTCTTGGGCCAGCTTTGATCAATCTTCTATAATGGCATACACGAAGATGCTAAGAACAGAATAAAAACACCTTCCATCTACTAAACTTGCATGAACTTGATTCCTTTTCTGTGTCTCTTGATTGATGTTGCATTTTTATTTGTTGCAGATTTTGCAAGACTGTCCAGAAGAGCCTGAAGCTATTAATGATGAGGAGCAATTTGATGAAATTGAAGCAGTTGGGAAATCGCTTTTAGATAGACTAACTGTTCCTGTGGTTTATCCTGATGGGTATGGTGCATGTTCTTACAATTTGTGTTTTTATCAGTAAGGTCTTAAAGAGATATCAAGAGAAGAAAGTCTGTTTTTTAAAAGTCCTGGTAAATTAGCTTTGGTTCACATTTTCAATTTCTACAAAAGGTTAGTTTAAAATGAAAAGAAATCCTACTGGGCTCTTAACAATAGTAGCAATTGGTACTTGCTGCTGTCAAATTTATTGCTCTTGATAGCTTGTTGTAGAATAAAGATCATCGACTAGGTTGACATCTTGGGTTCTCACCTTGACTTTAATGGTAAGGAGCTGGTGACTTTGGGCTTCATTCATGGAAGGGATGGGGAGGGAACTAATGTTTAGTAACTTAAAATATATACCAAGCCCCAAGTTAAACACTTCACCTTAATTACTTTTGACCAGGGCTAGAGCAGTATGATTATTTTGATTCACAAATGAAGAAACTAAAGCTCAGAAAGGTTAAGTAAGGTCCTCAGGATTTCACAGCTTCTAAGTGGAATTAGAATATAGTTTCAGGTCTGTCTAGCACCAGATCCATTCTCTTTTCACTGTGCTGTATGGAGTCCTAATTTCTTCATTTGTAAAATGATGGGGTCGTGATTCTCACATTCCTTTCCATTTCAAATAGTTGATCATAAAAATAAGAAATAGCCTCTTGAAAATAAACAGACCAGTAAATGAATCAGAAGGAGCTTTATCTACAAGGAGCTAGACCTTCTCAGTAAAAATAATTTAGAAGTAATCCAGAGGATGTTGAATTAAAACAATAGAGCGGGCTTCCCTGGTGGCGCAGTGGTTGAGAGTCCGCCTGCCGATGCAGGGGACACAGGTTCGTGCTCCGGTCCGGGAAGATCCCACATGCTGTGGAGCGGCTGGGCCCGTCAGCCATGGCCGCTGAGCCTGCGCGTCCGGAGCCTGTGCTCCGCAATGGGAGAGGTCGCAACAGTGAGAGGCCCGCGTACTGCAAAAAAATAAAACAATAGAGAAACCAAACCATTGAATACAGGTATCCTTACATTGTAACAGAGTGTAATGGGTATGATTGTGGACTCTGGATCCAGATTTGTTGGGTTTAAATCTCAGCTCCGCCACTTATGAGCTATGACATCTTGGGCAAGCCACTTAACCTTTCTGTGCCTCAATTCCCTCATCTAAAAATAGGGATATATGGGGCTTCCCTGGTGGCGCAGTGGTTGAGAGTCTGCCTGCCGATGCAGGGGACACGGGTTCGTGCCCCAGTCCGGGAAGATCCACATGCCGCGAAGCGGCTGGGCCTGTGAGCCATGGCCACTGAGCCTGCGCGTCCGGAGCCTGTGCTCCGCAACGGGAGAGGCCACAACAGTGAGAGGCCCGCGTACTGCAAAAAAATAAATAAATAAAAATAAAAATAGGGATATATTTTCCATACCTCCTCAGGTTACAAGAGCGAGGAAATTAAATGAGCTAAATGTATATAAACTACTTAAAACAATTGTGACACATGGTAAGTGGCACTACTACTGTGTCATGAACTTCAAATGATTATTTGGAATTGATATTGAGAAGATATAACTTTATGCCCAGGAACAAATACTATTCATAGTCTGTACTTAGATAATCTCTAGTCGTACCTAAACTTGAACAATCAGAAGTAGCTTAAAGTCATGTATATCTCCAGTGTATAAAAGAGAATAAAATCTAAAAGTTTATAAATTCAGCTGGTAACAGTATTAGTAGGGTGCTTCTGGTTGTTCCATTCCAGGAACCCCCCCCCTCCCCTCGCCAAAATCTCATTTCTGTGTTTCATAACCAGTTGTCATAAAGTCGGTCTCATTCTACTTAAGTCATCCTCGGAGCATCTACCCCTGGTATTTTTGCTTGGGCTTCTCCTCCTGTGTTCTACAAATAGCATGTGTCATTTTCATTTTTAAGATAAAAGAGTAAGTTAGGGCTGTATATTCTAATTTCACAACTTTAATATTTGCGATTATTATTTCATTCCCTTTTATATGATAATTTGTTTATGCTGTATAAAGTTTGACAGTAAGCTTAGTCAGATTTATCTTCTGTAACATTCTCCTAGAACAATAAAAGAAATTAGGTGGTCTCTCTGGATTCACTGCTTGAAGACCCAGGTTCAAATTCTGTTTTTTCCACTGTGTGATCTTAGTCATTTAATTTTCCAGGTCTTAGTTTTCTGATCTAAAAAATGAGGAGCTTAACCAAATTATTTCCAAGAACTCGTAGAGCTCTAAAAGATTCTGTGACTCTGAATACTGTGTCTTTGCAGATAGGATAAAATTAAATAATTTCACCTATTAATGTCCCAAATGATGGCTTAACATTAAACGGATATTTTACTTGGTAGCTATATTAGACAACTGGTGTCCGTAGCCCTTAGCACTGAAGTACACATACAAATTTTATATTTGTGTATGCTTATGGGCCCCAAGCTAAAAGTATAACATTTACACTGTTGCATTGTTTTGTTTATTTGTTGAATTGTTTGGTTTATTGAGATTATCATAAGTGTACGTGATAGGACATTTATACTTCTAATAAATTTTTCTCAACATGTCTTAATATATATTATGCCATTTTAAAAAATGTTTCTCCTACCAAATTGCTACTCAGAGGTAAACAGTATGGTCTGCAAAAAGAACTAACACCATACCACGTAGGTAATTTTTATGGTAATTTTTGCTTCCTTTTGCATTCACTGCAGTCAATGGATTTGTATTAATCTGACTGGGCTTTTTCTGTTTTGATTTTTAGAACTGAACAATATTTTGGGAGTCCAAGTGACATGGCTTCTACTGCAGAACACATCAGAGACAGGATGAAACTAGTTAGTCTCAAAAGGCAGCAGCTGAGACATCCCGAAATGATGACTACAGAGAGCTAATAGCTGCCTTCTTCCCGCAGATCTGCAGTTCATAATCCCGCATGTCGTTGGCATACTGCAGCATCGGCTACAATATGTTAAGATGCATTTCACAGCCAGGATAAGCCTCATTTCTTTCCATTACACGTTTCTCTCCATGTGTTAACATCTTGTAACTACCAAGGCAGAATTATTTAACATGCTTTGAGACCATAGACTCCAAGTATCTTAAAAGAAGGAACTGTAAACATTGCACTGAAAACTTGCTTTAAAGCTTTACCTGACCTGTCAGTTTGTAGATGAATAACTGATAATAAGCTTTGAATGGTGCTAATAAGAGTTTAGGAATTCTCTCTATAAAAAATGGTTGCCCTTCCTCCCCGAGTGATGTAGTAAATTTAGACTATAGTTAAACTGTTATTAGTAGACAGTGGTGTCCTCAAAATTTTACTTTGTAATTCTCCTTCAAAATTGATTATTTTTATTGTGTCAGTATGAAGAAAACCTTCAGATTTTTGATATATCATATTCATTAAAAAACATTTTCCTATTTGTATTGATAATGTATAAAAGTTGTTTGTGCTTAATAAAAGGCTTCTTTTAAACATCTTATTTAATTTGGTGGTTATATCTATTTCCAAACATGAGTGCCTTATTTAAAAGGGCATTCTTAGCATTGTGAGGATGGTTTAGTATTTGTTTTTTCATGTTGCATGTATTTTAGCCAGGAAATTTATATGTAAGCATGTGTATATAATAAATAAGCATGTTTTATCATGAAAAATTATTGTGAAGAACAATTTAGATCTTTAAGAACTTATGAATAATGGAATACTATTTCTCATTTTTCTCTTCTTCAACTTGAAAAATGTTATCCAAATTATTAACTACCCTGAAGATATTTTGTTTCTGGGGGAGGAGGGCTGGGGAAGAAGGCCTACATAGTTACTTAAGTGTAATCCTTTATATCAGAGTAATCTTTCAGGAACTAAAATAGCAATTGTTAATAAAATTAAATTTCTCA
Source organism: Leucopleurus acutus (assembly GCF_964270905.1). Taxonomy (NCBI): domain Eukaryota; kingdom Metazoa; phylum Chordata; class Mammalia; order Artiodactyla; family Delphinidae; genus Leucopleurus; species Leucopleurus acutus. The sequence goes on along the minus strand of NC_139149.1, from coordinate 64,927,864 downwards.
AGATAGACTAGAAGCAAGATTCTGAAGTGGTATAATAAAAATTGTACAACTCTTTTAGAAATAAAATTTATGAAATGTTAGTGCTTTTAAGTTTATATTAAGTTTAAATGGTAAAAACATAATTTTTTGTTAATTTTTATTTCAGAAAATGTTTTTGAGAAAGATTAAAAACAATTTGTAGTCTGTGATCAATACAAAATTATGCAAAGAATTGTATGCTGGTTCCTTTCATTGTCTACAGAAATGCTCGTGTATCTTCTAATGCAAAAAGCTCCCTCTGAGCCTGCTGGTTTCTCCAGCCTTCTTCACTGCCAGACTTCTTGGAGAAATCCATATCCATTGACCCTGCACCCTCATCACTCACTGCTCAGCACCTTGCAGTCTGGTTTTACACAGACCAGCAATGCAGTGGTTCTCAATGGGCTCCCAGTTACCGAACTGAATGACTTTTTTTTCTCAGTCTGCATCCCTTATCCTTCTTTGCCTCTGCAGCATTTATACCATTGAGCAACCTTTCCTAGACAGTGTCTTCTCCCTTGAAGATGTTATCCTCTGCTGTAACTGAGTCCAGTCACATAAGTCTTACTTAAAATGCATCTACTAAAATGTGCTCTCTCTGATTCTGTCTTCAGGATGCTTCTGGAAGTATCTCATCCTTAGGGTTTCTATTTTATCCCAGTGTCCTGGGTTACATATCTGGTCCAAAATTCTAAGCCTGTACTTTCAGCTACCTAGTTGACATTCCAACCTAGGTGAAGTTATTTACCATATTTTCCACCTTTCGCCTCTTGGAGTAATTTTGGTAAAAGATGCAGCCTTTTTTTTAAGAGACATGCCAGAAAATCTGGGGCCACATTCAGCTGTTCCCTCTCATGCTGCCACTGCTCTGAGAACATCCAGGAAGGTTTTTCTATATTCGATAATCCTCAGTCTTTTAGGGCTTAACTTTTGTGAGTGTAAATGTTTGTGATTCTTCATTTCAGTCTTCATGATGGTGCTGACCACGTGCTACAGTTGTTTATGTCTGTACTGCTATATTATAAGCTCTTTTGAGGGAAGGAATCTTTTGGGCCTGACTTCTCCTGTTCCCAGCCTTTTGCTCATGCATAATAGTTTCTCAGTTCCCCTGTATGTGAATGGTCTGTTGTAGGCATTAGTAATAATCCCTCTTGTATTGTAGTCTGAAGTATGTTTTAAACAGATTTCCTAAAGTTAGGACTGACTTATGAGTGAATCTATTCATCAGGAAGTCATTTGGTATTTTAAATACTGGCTAATTTAGATACTTAGTTGTATTCAATATCTATTTCTCTTACTGAATTTCACAGAATTCGAATGTTTTTATTAAGACTTTGCCAGAAAGGAATTTGACTGTAAGTAAAGAGACTCTTTAGTTCTACCATCAACTTGCCTACTGATTGTCAAATGAGTTAATTTTATATGCCTTAAGCTATCCTGTCTACAGCAAGAGTGAAATAAGGCACATCTGGAAATATTTGTAATTTGAGTAGTTCAAATGAAGATGAATGTTTTTATCACATAATAAATATTGTTGCTTTTCATTTGTAACTGTGCTGCTACTTTCTATTTGTATATCCGTATACACATAGACAGTTATGAATGAAAACCCAACAGTGCCCTAATGTGATTTTTTTCATAAGGTCATAGTTCACTTGGAATACCTGTGAAGGAAGTGACTGCAGTCTGTTTGAAATGACAAGTTCTTTGTACATCATAAATTAACATTAGCCCCGCAGATATAACGGAGAAAGAACCATCATTTCTAATTGGTATATGCTGCAACTTTCCACATTACTTTAGCTCATCTCAGGGAATTACTGAAATGTTAATTGGGCCAGCTTCATTTTGTTTTGTTTTTTTCCTTTTGTCTTCATGTCATGTATTTGTTCCCGTGTAAGCTCCATATCTAAGGACAGTTTTGGCCTCTGTTCTTCACACAAGTCTAACCCGGCAGTTATGATATGCGAAGATGATAACTTCATTTCAGATGAAATTGACTTTATTCCCAGTCCTCATTGTTGGTGACCTTGTTCTACTCTTGTAACTCATTGGTCATGTTGATGAAACTGCTCAGCCTGCCAACTAAGATATCAGTGGCAGTTCTAGGCTTCCTTGCTGTGTAGAAGGCTGGATATTTCTCTCACTTCACAGGCCTTTAAATTGGCCAGTGCTCCAAAGCGTTACCTAGTATTAACGTGTTTGTCGTTTGTTTCATTACCCTGTCAGTTCATGTGTGGGGTGTGCTATTTAGTGTATTATTATTATAGTTAGTGCATTCTCCTTAATGTGAACGTGACAGTTACTTTTCTGATGGTGCTGAGTAAATCATACATAAACCCACTGTAACAAATGTCATGATTGATTGTGAACCTGTCTCACTGTACCACCTGCATTTGGAGAAAGAATTCAGAATTTTCTACTACACTGTAAGTTCTCTGCCAGAGAGATTGGAAATTACTGTGTACTTTTCCCATCCTCACAGGACCTTAATAAAATACTGAGGTTACTAAAAACCAAGCATACTATAATTGCTAAAGTCCTCCCCATCTTGAGCCTATTGAAAACAGTAGAGGAAATTAACATCGGTAAATATCATCAATGACAAGAGTTCTATGATTGGGATGTCTTTGCTTAAACCTTGAAAGGAAAAATTCTCTAGGATTACGAAGATGGGCTGGAACATAGCTGACCAGTTAACCTAATTAGCAAACTTAACCACTGTTAACTTTCAGTTCTAAAAATAAAAAGCTCCAGATGGGAGTGGAAAATACTCTCTTGGTATGTAGGGCAATGAATACCTTGATGAGGCAAAATGAAGCACAGATAAAACACCTGACATTATTTGACTTTAGTGTGTGCTACAGAAAATCTAGTTTTAGCTAAGATACATGAATAATGGCAAGAATAGTAGAGGAAAGATCATAAAGGCTAAAATAAGAACTATAGTGAATATAATGCAAAGAGTTTGGAGTTTAAATACCTGACTTCAAAGTCTGGCTTTGTCATTTACTGACCTTGGTAAAAAATCACTAAATTTCTCTGGATCTGTAAAATAGAGAAATCATATCAAATAATTTTAAGAATGAAGTACAATCATGTTAAAAAAGTATTGAAAGCCAAAATGTCTTTCAAAGTGGAAGGTATTACCTTTTCAGAATAGAAAATGGAGCATTCTTTAATCTTGCTCTTGTCACAGGTGGAAGCATGGGGTCTTGGGGGAAAGGGAACCTTGTCTGCTCACCTCCCAATGCTCCGTTTCCCTCCATTCTATACACTGAAAATGCCAAGGGTGGGGTCAACGAGCTTGGCAGTAAATAGCAAGCCTTTTAAATCTGACAAATTAACTCTTTTATGACAGGATGATAGGCCAGCCAGATGGAGGACAAATGAGGAGTATCATCTACTTTGAGGTTGACAGGACACGACACAGTTCCATCAATAAGTAAGAAAGTAAGTAAAAATCATACTTAGGATCTTAGTGAGCCAGCACCAACCTATAGAAACAAGAGCATGAATCTGACCACCGTTAGTGCTGTTATGGTTAGAGAAGAGTAATCCTGGTAAACTTGGGTAGTGATAATAACAGAAAAAGACTGGTCCTGTAATAGAGGCTGATAGAACTAAGGGTGCTCCATGAAATAGCATAAACAAGGGGGAATGTTTTAAGACTGAAAAGCGTCCTAGATATGATGCTGAATAACACGACCGTAATATTTTAAAGCAGACAAGAACATGTCAAAACTAGTCCGTGTGCTTCAAGAAAAAGCAGAGCCTGTACTAGAACATGAAGAACTTAAGAGATCACAGGAAAGCCACAACCATGACTACGTAGTGTGAAAGCAGTAAGTAAAATTTTAAAAGAATCAAGATTATTTTTGTGAGAAAACTCTTAGGAGGCAATACACATAATACCCACGTATCATGATACAGGAATTCTTAGCAAATAACTAAAATAGTTACCAGCTTTAGGTATTATGAGCAGCGTTGTTACGGATCCAAGGCATGTAGAAAACTGTTTCTGTCAAAAGGCTAAATTCTGAAGCCATTCTTGGTGAATCTCAAGGTGCCACTTTAGAAGTATTTACAAGTCAAATGCCATCTCTTTAGGGTGTCCCCAAATGTGTTGCTCCCTGAAGAGACAGGAGGACGGTTCAGATATCCTTCCATTCAGAAAAAGAGACCTGTTCACTATGATCAAGCCTCACATCACGTTTCGGTTCTACACATCTCTTCTATTATTGTTACCCTGGTTGTTTTAGAAGTCAGTAAAAATGTCTATGCTTGGTTTTTCCCTTAATGTTTTTTCATCTTAACTCTTATGTTAGTCTACACAGCCAAGAAACTTGCTCAGAATATACTATCAATATATGTATTATTTTTATTAAGGTATGAGGAGATCGAAGTATCACTTTGACAATTTTCAGTCAGCATAGATTTGAAAACTGGTTGCTCACCTCACACTCAGGAATATCCTTTCACAAACTCTTAAGTTTCTAAGTTGACACTGTTTGGATGAATTTGATGGTTATGTTGCTATGAGATCAATGATGAAATTCTCAGCAACATTATTTGGCAAGCATTGCACCCTAGATTTTTTTCCCCCAACGTTTCATTATAAAATTTTTCAAACATAAAAAAGTTAAAATTTTACAGTGTACTCACCACCCAGATGCTAGTTAGCATTATGCTTTATCACATACCTATCCATCTATCAATTCATCAATCCAGATTATTTTTGATGCATTTTAAATTTCAGAAATCTACACACTTCCTACTAAATACTTTAGCATACATATCATTAACTAGAATTCAATGTTTGCTTACATTTTTACTTTTATGTAAAGTTAGCATACAGTGAAATGCATAAATCTTAAGTGTGTATCTGCTGGATTTCGGCAAATGCATACAGTGCTATCAAGATATAAAATGTTACCAGAAAATTCCCATATGGTCATTCCAGTCAGTCCTTGTTCCCCCCGCCCTCTGTCCCCACAAGCATCCTCTTCTTTATTCTACTGTAAATCAGATTTGTGCATTCTAGATCTTTGTATAAGTAGAGTCACACAGCATGTACTCTTAGAAGCCTTCTTCATTTACTATGTTTTGGAGATTTATCCATGTGGTTGAGTGTATCAATAGTTTGTTCCTTTTTTATTGCTGAGAAGTATTTCATTCTATGACTATATTACAGTTTATTTATTCACTTCCCTATTTATAAATACTTGGGCAGTTTCCAGTATTGGCAATTATGAATGAAGCTGCTATGATTATTCTTAACGTAAGTCTTACGTGAACATAATCTTTCATTTCCCTTGAGTGAATACCTAGGATTAGAATTTCTGTGTCACAGGGTAGTTTTAAAAGAAACTGCCATACCTTTTTTCATTGTGGTTGTGCTGTGTCCTGGATTTTCACCATATTTTGAATGTGTAGAAAGGTGTAAACTATTTTTATGACCCATATTTGAAGTATTAGAAGTGGGTTTGGGATAGAAATGGCATTCTTCACGGTTGGCAGTTGGTGCTGAGGGAAGCAAATGCCTGTCTGCCTGAAACAGCTCCCCAAATGGTTCCTATCCCTGGAATTTTAGAATTAATTTAACTCCTTGAAAGATTAAAGTACTTACCCAAGCATGGTGATATATTAACTAGAAGAAACAGCATTAGTTTATGTTACTAACTTTTGCCACCCGTTTTCAGTAGGTAAAATAAGACTGATAACTGAAAAGATTCTGTTCAATGGCGGTAGTAAAGAACATGTACTACTAGTCATTCCCAGGTACAGCAGTGTGAGAGAGAACCATCTGGACAGGAAAATCCCCCAAATGGTGGTCAAGAAACCAGAAAACGGGGTGGGGAGAATTCTACCTCACAGTTGTGCATAGGGGATAGCTATGTTTCTGCAGGACATTTTAGCCTTTACAAATCATATTTTCAATATTGTCTTTTTATTCTGTACCACCCAGCTATAGTTATTTCACACCCCAGTGACTTTTATCCCCTTTGTCTTACCCTTCCTGCCTGTTCTGTTACATATAGTGGTTACCTGTATAAGGCTATAAAATTATAATCATATGTATGTTTCCAATGCTTGTGTTCAAAGATATTTATGTATGATTCATCCAGTCTTTCCTATTTGATTTTTAAGGGTTGGGATATTTGGCTTCTACTGTAAATCCTTATAATGTTCCACACACATTGTAAATGTAATAAAAATGTTAAAAACTATAATTCATGGCAACAGATTTTGATATGTATTTCTTTGTATGTTATCACTTTGGACAATAAATTTGGTTTCTGTTAATAAAGATTTTTGTTCATCCCATCTAGGGAGAATTAAGTCATACTGGTCTGTATAACATAATCTGATGAATTCTGCATTTCTGAATCTATTCAAATTAGTTTTTTAACTTTAAATTTTTTCTAGCAATATTCTCTGAAATCTTTGATTAAAACAAAAATGTAACTCCTTTATTCTGAAATAATCTGGAGTCTTAGAAGACAGAGGCTAAGCACACTTTCCCTTGTGCTTCTCCTTCCCTTGTCAATAGCCCCCATCCTACCTTCCCACAGGCCTGGCACAGAAACTCAGGGCTTTCTCTAAGTCCTACTTTGTCAGAAGTTGTTAGGTTCTCATCACAGTAGGTAGTAGTTAAATTTGTTCCTACCAAGAAGTCCTTTTTTTTTTAATTTAATTTTTATCTTTGGCTATGTTGGGTCTTAGTTGTGGCGCACGGGCTCTTCACTGCAGCTCACGGGCTTCTCTCTACTTGTGGCATCCTGGTTTTCTCTGGTTGTGGTGCGCAGGCTCCAGGTCACGTGGACTCTGTAGTTTGCAGCAAGCAGGCTCTCTAGTTGAGGTGTGCGAGCTCAGTAGTTGTGCCGTACAGGCTTAGTTACCCTGGGGCATGTGGGATCCTAGTTCCCTGACCAGAGATCGAGCCCACGTCCCCTGCATTGGAAGGCGGATTCTTTGCCACTGGACCACCAGGAAAGTCCCTCAAGAAGTCCATTTTTAAGACTGAAAAGGCAAATGTGTATTTGGGGCTGGGGAATGCATATTAGAACAAAGTTAGCTGTATTTAAAAATAACACAATTAATCATATTATGCTATACATAGTAGCAGCTCCAGAATGGCTACCAGGAGTTTAGAGTTGCCAGAATTTGGAAGTTGGCATGCCTTATACCTTGTCCAATGAAGTTAGGTACATTTGAGTGACAGTTCAACATACAAGCAAAATACGTGTATGAAAAAGAATGTACCTTTATTATTAATATTTTCATTTTACTAGCTATAGTATCCACCCACATCTCTAGATTTCCCATTAGACACATGTATCCACAAAGTTGTTCCACCTTCTGCATAAAATCTACCCAAAAGTATTCTCATAAGCATAAACTCTTATGTGAAAGTTAAAATAAGCACAAGAAATACCCAGTTTTTGCCAGGACCAAGAGGAAGAGAATTACAGTGACAGGAAGAAGTCAAAAAAGTATCTAAAAAACAATAGGTGGAAAAACTGGAAAAGAAGTGCACAATAAGGATAAAAGTTAGTTTGTAACCATGATTAAATAAAATGTAATGGTTAGTAAATCATACTCCCTTATTAAATAGCCTTGCACTGCACCAAACTGTAACTTAGCTGCCTTTGGAATTTTAACTTCCACTTAAAGAGTCTAATCTTGAAAAGATTTAATTATAAATATGTTTATAAGAATAAAAAATTGCAAACAGTCCAAAGGTTTGAATAAGCTTATTCTGTAAGGTTAAAGTATTATGTTGTTGTTACAGAAGTATGTTTTTTGAAATTGGTAAAAGTCTATTGAAAAGAAAGATATTTATGGTATATTATTGGGTGAAAACATACAGGTTCCAAAACTATAGAAATATTATTCCATTTTAAAAATGAAAATAACTTTTTAGAACTTGAATAAGTTATCTTTGAGGTGTGGAATTAATAGGTCATCATAATTTTCTTACGTTTGTTACTTTTCTGATTTTTTTTGTTAAAATGGGTATTTTTAAAGGGCTTCTAAATATTAAATGCCTAGCAAGTATTAGTAAGTATATTCTGAAATATCTGTTGAAACAAAGGTGAAGTAGGAAAAAAAATTATGAAAATCTGGGGGGATAGAATTTTAAAACTGAATATACCTTTTTTATTTTCACAATGCTACAAAAAGTAAATCTCATTGAAGTCTTAATATCTCAGATATGTAGAAGATAACATCATGGGTTTAAATACCTTGAGAAAACAATGTGCATTTAAATGTGCTTACATCCCTCTCTTCAGGTCTATTTCAAACAAATTATTTTGTATCGGACAAAGATCCATTTTAAGAATGGGTAAGCAAAGAAAATACTCTGAGGATTTCAATGATAACTCTGTTGCTGCAGGTTGATGCTAATGAAGCCATGCCTGTATTGGAAGGGTCAAGTACCTCAATCCCAGGATGATGCGTTCCTCCAAATCCCTGAAGATAAGTAATATTGCCAGTGTCTATCCTTAGTCAAAATAAAGTCTGGGAGGGAATGTGAAAGAGTCAGCAGCAACCTTTGACTTTCCTTTCTTTCTAATCTGTTTTATTCTTGTATCTAGAACACTCTCAGAATAGGACTATTTGCTCTACCCACTTGTCTACACAGTTGAATCTTCGGGGAAGTCCTGTAGTGATGACAGGACCAGGCTTTCCTAGAGTATTCTTTTAGAACTGGGGACATATTTTCCTACCAAAACGATTAAAATTCAATTGGTCTTCTTCAGCTACATTGTGGATTAAGTAAATTACTCTGTTGGATGACCTAGAGACTTAGTTAGTATTAATATTATTGTATGTTGCAATTTATGAACAACTGACCTACCAGTAGATTTTTAGAACATATCTTATTCATTAGTTGGAAACTGAGTGATGATTGTGGTCAACTGTCCCTTTTTGCTTTATTCTTTAAAATTCTGTTTAAATATAAGAATAAAGTATAGTTATTGTTTTTAAAAAGTACCCTAGGAAATAGAGAAAAATATTAAAAATTGCCCATAATTTGTCAATGCAGAAAATATACAGTTTATATTTGATGCATTTCCTTTGTATTTTACCTAACAATATTATACAATTATTCAACTTTATTTTCTGCTTTTTACAGTCACTGTAACATAAAAATTTCCCTTTATTAATTTTTTTCCAGTGCAAGTCAATAGCTGTGTAATATTCAATGATAAGTAGATACCATAATTTAACTATTATTACTGTTAAGCAAAACATTTTAGTTCATTCCTTCTTTTTCTTTCTTTCTTAATGCTTTGATAAGTAATGCTGCAGTCAACATTCTTGTATTTAACTGTTATTGCGTCTATCCTTGAGGTTGATTTTTTAAAGTGGAAGTATTGGATTGGAATGTATCCATATTTTAGTACTTTTGATAGCTATGATTAAATTGCTTTCCAGAAGCAAATTTGTGGTTCCCATCAAAAGCTAACATGCCCATTTCATGGCACTCCTTCCATCACGAAGTGTTATTTATTAAAAGTCTTTGCAAATTTTTGAAAAAAGCATTTTATTTACATTTCTTTAACTGCCAGTGAGGCTGAAAATAATTTAATAATTTGGTATTATTTATTGTGTTTCCCCTTGATGATTTGCCGGTTATTATTTTTGTGTACTTTTCCTCTGGAGTCTTAGCCTTTTTTCTTATTTGTTTGTAGAAGTTTTTTAATAATCCTTTATCATACTTGGAGCAGTATTGTTCCTAGTTTGTCATTTTTTTTTAATCTTCATGAATTTTGGTGATGTTAGTGTGTTTATTTTTATGGTGAAATCTATTAACCAATCTTCTTTTTGATTTCTTACATTGCCTTAAAGCTTAAGTCCTGCTCCTTCAGCTTAAATTTTGTTCCTCTTGTACAGTTTTAATTTTTCACTTTTAAATACAAAAGAATTGGCACATTATATGAGATAATGATCTAATATGATAGATTTTTCCAAACATCAAATGTTATCAACATTACTTATTGAATAATCTATCTCTCCCATTAATTTCTGATACTCCCTTGAAAATAAGTTCTTAAGTTTCCTGGCCTGCTTTTGGGCTTGCTGTTCTGTCTACTGATTGGTGTAGCTATTCTTTTGCCAGTACCACACTGCTTTTAGGACTGCTTTCAAAACAAAACAGAAATCAAAAGTTCTTTTTAATAGCATCACATAGAAGCAGCTCTTTTGTACTGAAAGAATTTTTTTGTGTGGCATAAGTAAATGAAGAAAAAAATCCCTGGATGAGTATAGGTGTCAGCAGATTTAAAGGAATGAAGAGAAAAGGTTATATGCTTAAAGATGATTAAGACAAAAGAAGAAGGGAAGTGAAGAAGCAGTAGCTGTAGATTGTATTACTTGAATGGGCACAGTATACAGCATGGAGAGAGAGAACAAGATGGTATGCAGAATGCAGAGAAGAAAAAGTATAAGAGAGAAGTACAAAACAGCCAGAAAATAGTGAAAATGGAAGGGTAGGAGAAAATGGAGAAACAACATGAAGTTTTGCAAGAAGAGGAGAATAATAATTGTAGTATTACAGTATAAATATATAAAGTATATTTATAGTAGAATATTTCCATATAAAGTGTAAAGCACACACATAACAAGGCCCAACCCATGGGGTAAATAAAGATGTACAAGAATAGCATGTTGTATCAACATTAATGACAGATGAAATAGACTGAAACAAGAACCCAGGTCCCCAGACTAGCAAACCACAACCAATTCTTTCTTGTGGTCAGATTGATGGTAAAAAGAATTTGCAAGTGTAGCGCTTACCTGGAAATTATTAATATACAGTTGACCTTTGAACAATATGCATGTTAGGGGCACCAGCCCTCTGCTGCAGTTGAAAATCCTCATATAATTTTACAGTCAGCCCTCCATATGTACAGTTCCACATCTGTGGATTCAACCAAGTGCTGACTTTGTAATACTGTAGTACATATTTATTGAAAAAAAATTCACATGTAAGTGGACTCATGTAGTTCAAACCCATGTTGTTTATGGGTTAGCTGTATAATTTTTCAGTTTGTAAGTTTGCTTTGGAGTTATACAAGCTTTGGCTCTACAGTCTAGAGCCAGTGGTTAATAGTCTTGTTTTTGGTGTTGGGTTGACATGAGTTAAGCCATATTAACCTCATAATTTTGGATAAGTTATTTAATGTATCTAGGTCAGTTTCCTTAATAAAATGAGATTAGCAATAGGAAATACCTGAAAGTGTTTCTCTGGTAATTATATGAAATCATAAACTCTTTCATAAGAGGTTAGCTGGCACATGAGCAGTGCCCTATATTGAAATTTTTTTCTGTGAGCTTCCTAGACTGCAAATTCCTTGAGGGCAAAGACCCCATGGGTCTCCTTCCCATTGTTTTGCTGGTGCCTAAATCAATGCCTGGAACATCAGAAGTGCTTTGTTGAAAAAATAAATGAATATTTGCATGGAATCTAATATGCCATCAAGTTTTTGTTGTGTTTTGTTTTTAACCCATTTGACCATTTTACAGGGCTTTTCTCTAAGGGATACAAGTGTGATGATAGGGGAGAGAGAGAGGACAAGACCACAGGTTTGCGTTCTGAGGGTCTACTCTCTGAATGTAAAAATGCCATCTTTTCTTGTCAAGAGATTCCTCTCAATGCAGCTTCATCTAAAAGGAGCCATAGTTTAAGTCAGCATCAACTAACACGTTAGATTACGAACCCCCTGATGGGAAATGGTTAATAACCAGGTAAGGGCAGGAGTGGATGGCACTGAGGCAAGGGGCCCATGGCAGAGGAGACCAGGAAGGAGCAGAGACTGTGAGGCTACAAAAACAGGTACAAAGACCTCTGCCTTGCAATTCCCCATGAGCTGGTCTGCCTGTTTTATTCTGCAAAATTTTCACATCCAAATATACTTAGGAGATGGAATTCTGGGGAGAGATTCTAAATAAAATACACCCTCTTCATTATTATTCTGGAGCATACATTCTGAACCAAAAAGCTTCCTTCCAATTCCTTAATCTCAAAGTTCTGTTTTTAAAGAAATGAGTTTGAATTCATACTTCAGTTTGATTAAAATGTGCCTTTGCTTCAGCCGTGTTACTTTTCCAGGCCTCCTGACAGCCATGAAGGAGAAAATTAAGGAAACTGTCCAAATACATAACTCACATGTCCTCAAACCTAACCAGTCTGTGGATGCTAATGGTGAGAGGGGATATCACATTGCAGTAATAACTCAAATTTCCTGAATTGAGTAATAACTCAAATTAACCATATTATTTGTTCTACCACCTGTTTGACCTGGACTGTTTGGCCCATTCAGTCAAATCTCCCTGTGACCTATGGGTGGCTGATGATACAGCCAAATCACCCTCCTGTCTTGTCCAGGTATCTACAAACCAAAGTAGACAAAAGTGATTTTAAAAGTAGGAAGAAGACGGGCTTCCCTGGTGGCGCAGTGGTTGAGAATCTGCCTGCTAATGCAGGGGACACGGGTTTGAGCCCTGGTCTGGGAGGATCCCACATGCCGCGGAGCAACTGGGCCCGTGAGCCACAACTACTGAGCCTGCGTGTCTGGAGCCTGTGCTCCGCAACAAGAGAGGCCGCGATAGTGAGAGGCCCGTGCACTGCAATGAAGAGTAGCCCCCACTTGCCACAACTAGAGAAAGCCCTCACACAGAAACGAAAACCCAACACAGCCAAAATTAAAAAAAAGAAAAAGAAAAACATAGGTCTAAATGGAAAAAAAATGTAAATTAAAAGAAAAAAGTAGGAATAAGAATCTCCTGAACAACCAATGAGTCAAAGAAGAAATCAAGAAGGAAATTTTTAAATGCCCTAAAAAAAAAAAAGTGGAATCACAACATGCCAAAATCTATAGGATACTGCAAAAAACACTTTAAGAAAACTATAGGGCAGTATCCCTGATGAATATAAATGCAAGAGGAGAGGGTTCAAGGTGGCAGCATAGGAAGATCCTGAACTCACTTCCTCCCAATGGACACAACAAATCTACAACTACATATGGAATAATTCCCTCAGAAAGTTACCTGAAAACTGAATGGGCAGAGCCTCCACAACACAGGATAAAAGGACAGCATTGAGACAGGTAGGAGGACTGAGATAAGGTCTCACCAAGGGGAAAAAACCACACCTCAGCCACAGCAGTCCACAATCAGTAGGGATCACATTATGGATCCTTTCCATGAGGAGTGAGGGATTTGAGTTCCACACTAGGCATCTCAACCTTTAAATCCTGCACCAGAGAAATGAGCCCCCAAAGCACGTTTGGCTTTGAAAACCAACAGGGAATATGTCCAAGAAAACTATAGACTGCAGAGAATGGAAAACTCACTCTTAAGGGGCCTACCTGCAGACTCACTCAACTTGAAAACCACCACCAAAAAAAAAAAAAAAAAAAAACCCACCAGATTGAAAAGTGCATGGATCATAGGTGAAGGGGACCCACTTACTAATCTTGAAGCATCTGCCAGAGAGACAGGAACCAGTTGGAATTCTCCCTGCAGACATTTTTGCAACCTCAGGTTACCTTGCTAATGCAGCACTGGCAGGCAAATTTTGAAATTCTCCCTCTAACCTGTTAGTGCCAGTAGGCATGCCCCACTGAGAGCATCACCCACCTCTGCACCTCAGCTAGTCCTCTCAGCCAGCCAACCAGTAGCCCCACCTACCATCAAGTGCAGCAGCCATGGCTGGACCCCGTAGCTTGTCTGGGAGCCAGCACCACTCACCAGTGCATCACAGCAGCAGCTGTGGCTCCACCACAACAAGAAGGCAAACAGAGCCTTCAGAGAGGACACCCTTTGAGTACCAGGCTCTGGTGTACAGGCAGGATTGTACCTCTGAGCCCCACAGGACCTCTCCTAAATAAAGCCGCTCCTTCAAGACTGGAAGAGATTGCGGATTTACTTAATACACAGAAACAAACACAGAGAATTACACAAAATGAGAAGACAGAGGAATATGTTACAATAGAAAGAACAAGAGAAAACCTCAGGAAAAAAGACCTAAAAGAAGACCTAAACAAAATGAAAATAAGCAATTTACCTGATAAAGGGTTCAAAGTTATGGTCATAAAGATACTCACTAGACTCAGGGAAAAAGTGGATTAACACAGTGAGAACTACAATAAAGATATAGAAAATATAAGAAAATACCAAACGGAAGTTAAAGCTGAACTGAATAATACACCAGACTGGTTCAACAGCAGACTGGATGAGGTAGAAGAACAAATCAGCAAGCTGGAAGACAAAGCAATGGAACTCAACCAGATAGAGCAGCAAAATGAAAAAAGAATTTTAAAAAGCGAAGATACCTTAAGGGACCTTTGGAACAACATCAAGAGGAATAACATCCACATTATAGGGGTTCTAGAAGAAGAGAGAAATGATCAGAAGACTCAGTTGAGGAATTAGTGGCCAAAAACTTTCATAATCCAGGAAAGGAAACAGACATCCAGGTTCAGGAATCCAAGAAAGTTCCAAATTAGATGAACCCAAAGCAAAACACACCAAGACACATTATAATTAAAATGGTAAAAGTTAAGGATAAAGAGAGAATCCTAAAAGCAGCCAGAGAAAAACAACTTATATACAAGGGAAATCTCATAAGGCTATCAGCAGATTTTTCAGTAGAAACTTTACGGGCCACAAGGGAGTGCCATGACATATTCAAAGTGCTGAGAGAAAAAACAGTCCAACCAAGAATTCTCTCCCCAGCAAGGCTATCATTCAGAATTGAAGGAAAGATAGTTTACCAGATAAGCAAAAGCTAAAGAAGTTCATTACCACTAAACTGGCCTTATAAGAAATGTTGAAGCTAAAAATAAATGGCACTAATTAATAATTAGAAAACATACAAAAGTAAAAATCTCACTGGAAAAGATAAATATATAATAAAGATAGTGGATCAATCACTTTTAAGGCAAGCATGAGTCTTAAAAGACAAAATAGTAAAATTAACCAGAATTATAATAATTAGTTAAGGGATGCATGAAATAAAAATGTAAAATGTGTCATCAAAAGTATAAAATGGGGGAGGTAATAAAAAGGTAATGCTTTGGGAAATGTTCAAATTTAAGTTGCTACCAACTTAAAACAGGCTACAATTTACATAGGGTGTTATATATAAACTTCACAGTAACCACAAGGAAAAAAACCTATAGTAAATACACAACAGAAAATGAGAAAGAAATCTAAACATAACACTGAAGAAAACCACCAAAACACAAGAGAAGAGAGAAACAGAAAGGAACTATGAAAATAGTGAGAAAATAATGAACAAAATGGCAATAAGTGTATACCTATCAATAATTACTTTTAAGTGTAAATTCACCAGTCAAAAGATAGAGCATGGTTGAATAGATTAAAAAAACAAGATCCATCTGTATGTTGCCTAACAGAGATTCACTTCAGAAGAAAGGACACACACAAACTGAAAGTGAAGGAATAGAAAAGATATTCCATGCAAATGGAAACAAGAAGAAAGCTTGAGTACCCATACTCATATCGGACAAAATAGACTTCAAAACAAAGATTGTAATAAAAGACAAAGAAGGGCATTACATAATGATAAAGGAGTCAATGCAGCAGAAGATATAACATTTATAAATGTATATGCACTCAACACCAAGAGAATCACCAAGATATATAAAGCAAATATTAATGGAATTAAAGGGAGAAATTGAAAGCAATACAATAATGGTAGGGAGCTTTAACACCTCACTTACATCAATAGATAGATCCTTTAGACAGAAAATCAATAAGAAAACATTGGATTTAAATTACACATCAGACCAGATATATACAGATCATTCCATCCAAAGACAGAATACATATTCTTCTCAAGTGTACGTAGAATGTTCTCTAGGCTAGATCATGTATTAGGTCACAGAATAAGTCTCAATAAATTCAAAAAGATTGAAATCATATCAAGCATATTCTGCAACCCCAATATTATAAAACTAGGAATCAATCATGAGAAAAATAAAACCAGGAAAAACCACAAAATAGGAGGTTAATCAACATGCTACTGAACAACCAATGGGTCATCAAAGAAATTAAAGGAGAAATAAAAAATACCTAGAGACAAATGAAAACAAATTCAGTATACCAAAATCTATGGGATGCAGCAAAAGTGTATCTAAGAGGGAAGTTCAAAACAATACAGGTTGACCTCAAGAAACAAGAAAAATCCCAAATAAACAATTTAACTTAACACCTAGAAGAACTAGAAGAAGAAGAACAAACAAAGCCCAAAATTATTGGAAGAAAGGGATAATAAAGATCAGAGCAGAAATAGAGAGTGAAAAAATTTAGAAAAGCTCAACAAACTGAGAGCTGCTTTCTTTGAAAAGATAAACAGAATTGACCAACCTTTTGCGAGCCAAACCAAGAAAAAAAAGAGAGGGCCCAAATAAATAAAATCAGAAATGAAAGAGAAGTTACAATTGATACCACAGCAATACAAAGAATCACAAGAGACTACTATGAAAAATTATATGCCAACAAACTGGGCAATCTAGAATAAATGGATAAATTCCTAGAAATACACATTTTTCCAAAACTGAATCATAAGCGAATAGAAAATCTGAGCAGGCCAATGACTAATGTTGAAATTGAATCAGTAATCAAAAATGTCCCAGCAGGGCTTCCCTGGTGGCGCAGTGGTTGAGAGTCCACCTGCCGATGCAGGGGACACAGGTTCATGCCCCGGTCTGGGAGGATCCCACGTGCTGCGGAGCGGCTGGGCCCGTGAGCCATGGCCATTGAGCCTGCGCGTCCGGGGCCTGTGCTCCGCAATGGGAGAGGCCACAACAGTGAGAGGCCCGTGTACCGCAAAAAATAAATAAATAAATAAAAATGTCCCAGCAAACAGAATTCCAGGACCAGACAGCTTCACAGGAGAATTCTACCAAAGATGTAAAGAAGAGTTAATACCTCTCCTTCTCAAACTATACCAGAAAATTGAAAAGGAGGGAAAGCTTCCAAACACATTTTACAAAGGCAGCATTACCCAGATATCAAGACAAGGACACCACAAAGAAAATTGCAGACCAGTATCCCTGATGAACATAAATGCATAAATCCTCAACAAAACATTAGCAAACCAAAGCCACAACAAACCAAGGCCACAACAGTGAGAGGCCCGCGTACCACAGAAAATAAATTAAAAAAATAAAATAAAATGGCTATTATCAAAAAGACAAGAAATAACAGATGTTGGAGAGGATGTGAGGAAAAGGGAACCCTCATACACTGTGTTCTACTATGGAGGATGGTATGGAGAGCCCTCAAAAATTAAGACTAGAACTACCATATAGTCCAACTATTCCACTGCTGGGTATTTATCTGAGGAACATGAGAACACTAATTTGAAAAGATACATGCACCCCTATGTTCATTGCAGCATTATTTATAATAGCCAAGATATAGAAACAACCTAAGTGTTCATCAATGGATGAATGAATAAAGAAGATGTGTGTATATATACATACATACACACAATGGAATACTACTTAGCCATAAAAAATAATGAAATCCTGCCATTTGTGACAACATTTGAAGGTATTATGCTATGTGAAATAAGTCAGATGGAGAAACACAAATACCGTATCATTTCACTAATATGTGGGATCTATAAAAAAACAAAGCAAATGAACAAACAAAATAAAACAAAAACAAACTCACAGATACAGAGATCATATTAGTAGTTATCAGAGGGGAAGGGGGTTGGGGAGTGGGCAAAGTAGGGGTGTAGGGGTAGGGGGTCACACTTGTATGGTGAAGGATGGTAACTAGACTTGTGGTCATGATCACTTTGCAGTGTATACAGATGCTGGATTATAATACTGTACACCTGAAATTTATATAATAATAAAAATATGCATTTAAATGGAAAAATTCTAAATAAAATATTAGCAAACTGAATTCAAGAGCACATTAAAAGGATCATACATAATGATCAAGCAGGATTTATCTCTGGAATGCAAGAAATTTCAACCTATACAAATCAATAAATGTGATACACCACATTAATAGAATGAAAGATAAAAATCAAATGATTATCTCAATAGATGCAGAAAAAGCATTTGACAAAATGCAACATCCTTTCATGATAAAACCTGTCAACAAATTGAATATAGAAGGACTATACCTCAACATAATAAAGGCCATATACAACAGGCCCACAGCTAACATAATAGTGGTGAAATGTTGAAATCTTTTCCTTTAAGTTCAGGAACAAGGCAAGGGTGCCCACTCTCACCAGTTTTATTCAACATAGTACTGGAAGTCTAACCAGAGCAATCAGGCAAGAAAATGAAAGAAAAAATATTTAAATTGGAAAGGAAGAAGTAAAATTGCCTTTGTTGCAGATGATATTATCTTATATACAGAAAGCCCTAATGACTCCGCCAGAAAAACTGAGAACTAATCAACAGATTTAGTAAATTTGCATGATATTAAATCAACATACAGAAATCAGTTGCATTTCTATACATGAACAACAACTTTGTTGTTCTGAAAAAAAAATTCCATTTACACTAGCATCAAAAATAATAAAACAGGGCTTCCCTGGTGGCGCAGTGGTTGAGAGTCTGCCTGCCAATGCAGGGGACGCGGGTTCGTGCCCCAGTCCGGGAGGATCCCACATGCCGCGGAGCGGCTGGGCCCGTGGGCCATGGCTGCTGGGCCTGCGCGTCCGGAGCCTGTGCTCCACAATGGGAGAGGCCACAACAGTGAGAGGCCCGTGTACCGCAAAAAAAAATAATAATAAAAAAATAAATAAAACACTTAGGAGTAAACTTAACCAAGGAGGTGAAATATTTGTACACTGAAAACTACAAGATTTGATGAAAGAAATTGAAGGAGACACAAGAAAATGGAAAGATATGTGTTCATGGATCGGAAGAATTAATATTGTTAAAATGTCCACACTGCCCAAAGCCATCTGTAGATTCAATGCAATCCCTATCAAACTTTTAATGGCATATTTCACAGAACTAGAATAAACAACCCTAAAATTTGTATAACTCCAAAAGTCCCTGAATAGCTAAAGCAATCCTGAGAAAGAAGAACAAAGCCAGAGGCATCACATTTCCTGATTTCAAACTATACTACAAAGCTATAGTAATCAAAACAATGGACCAATGGCACAGAATTGAGAGCCCAGAAATAAACTGCCCCATATTTGACAAGGAATCTAAGAAGATTCAATGGGAAAATGATAGTCTCTTTAATAGTTGATGTTGGGATAACTACGTGCATAAAAATGAAATTGTACTCCTATCTTACACCCTTCACAAAAAGTGGCTCATAATGGACTAAAGACTTAAACATAAGATCTGAAACCATAAAAATCCTAAGAAAGCATAGGGGAAAAGCTCCTTGACATTGGTATTGGCAACAAATTTTAGGTATGGCACCAAAAAGCAATAATTTATAAGTGGGGTGACATCAAACTGAAAAGCTTCTGCACAGTGAAAGAAACAATAAACAAAATGAAAAGGCACCCTATGGAATGGGAGAAGTTATTTGCAAAGCATATGTCTGATAAGTGGTTAATATACAAAATATATAAAGAACTTATACAACTCAATAGCAAAAAAAAAAAAAAAAAACCCAAAAAACTGATCCCATTAAAAAATAGAGGAACTGAATAGACATTTTTCCAAAGATGACATACAGATGGCCAACAGATACATGAAAGGATGTTCAACATCTCTAATCATTAGAGAAATGCAAATCAAAACTACAACGAGATATCACCTCACACCTGTTAGAATGGCCATTATCAAAAAGACGAGATGACAAATGTTGGCATGGATCTGGAGAAGAGGGAACCCTTGTGCACTGTTGGTAGAAGTGGAAGTAATGCGGCCAATGGAAAACAGTATGGAGGGTCCTCAAAAAATTAAAAATAGAACTACCATATGATTCAGCAATCCCACTTCTGGGTGTATATATAAAGGAAACGAAACCAGGATATCAAAGATATCTTCACTCACATGTTTACTAAAGTATTATGCACAATAGCCAATATCAGGAAGAACCTAAGTGTCTGTCAATGGATGAATGGATAAAGGAGATGTGATATATATGGAATATTATTCTGCCATGAGAAAGAAGGAAATCCTGTCATTTACAACAACGTGGTCGGACCTCAAGGGTGTTATGTTAAGTGAAATAAGTGAGACAGAGTAAGACAAATACTGTATGATATCACTTATATGTGGAATCTAAAAAAAAAGCCAAACTCACAGAAACAGAGACTAGAATGGTAGTTACCAGGGGCTCAGAGATTGGAACAATGGATAGATGTTGGTTAAATTGTACAAACTTCCAGTTAGAAGATGAATTCTGGGGGTCTAATAATATATATATGTATATATATTAAATCAATGCATTGTATACCTTAAACTTACACAATGGTGTATGTCAAGTGTATCTCAATAAGCCTGGAAAAAATAAATAGTTGGAATACTAACATTTCTAAGCCTAAAATTTGTGATACCTCAAAGTATCTTTAAACATCTCCACAGGAATATAAATATTTTCCCCAAACATCTTTTAAAACCTAATTAATATTACAACACAATTTTCTCCATGATATGCCATTGGCAAGAAGAAGGAAGTGATGGGTTAGTAATTTCACAGATTAGACCAGAGTGTGGTAGTTTAAAAGTTGGAAATCATTACATCAAAATATGTTCTGAAAAACTAGTGGAAAGGCCAAAGTTAGTGGATTCAGGGAGTCAGCCCATGTTTAAACATGGTCATATATGCCTCTACTTTTTATCTGTATTAAATTTATCTATCTGACATAATCCAATGAAATGGCAAGTAAAGATAGACTGAATATTCAACATACTGGTAAATTTCAAAATGAATGCTCAAAACAGCTATTTCCCCTCCCCATGAATTTTTTTTCTTAAATATCAGTGAGGTACATGGAAAAAAGAAAATCCAAGGAAACCACATCTTATTTTAATTATTTATATTTACACTTAGCTGTTTAAAGTATGGAGAAATTAATAAAATAGAATTAGGAACCTGAGAAGTTGAAAGTACATAAGATAGATTTTAAACAGACATTTGAAAAGCAGATACTTTCATGTTTTAAGTCCAAGAAAGATGAATATCAATGCATAATTCATACAAATGGCTAAACAAATCACTAAACAATCCTATAGTGTATGTTACTAAAGAATTGATTTCCATTCGTCTATGTGATAAATCCTTAATGTGATTTCATTTTAACAAGAGCAGAAAAAGAACTATGACACAAACCCAAATCAGTTTTATTATAATGTTAATTTACATCCATGCATAAAGCTGTTCTGTCTAATGATTGCTCACGTTGATATGGAAAATTCTTTAAAAGGGTTCTTGTCATTTACAGAACATTTTAGTTTTGTATATTTCCTATGTTATAAAGCTTTTCTGGCCAAATTGCTTCATGTGTGTATTTTATCTTAAGTTTTCAAATAGGGAAAGCTGAGAATAGATATGTGGCTTTGTACTTCTGTTGTTGCCTTTTAAGGGTGGTTGGTGTAGTGTTCTGACTCAGAGGGCTCTGTCAGAGAATGCTCAACTTTTGCGGACTAGCTGGTTTGTATGGACATCTGTATAATTTTTCATCCAACATTAGGATAGAACTTACTCCCTGTGGCATTGGAGCAAGGGAGTAAGAGGGAAGTCGCTGGGTTCTAGACTCACTCACTTCATGAACTTGAATAAGCCATTTTAACTTCTCTAGCCTCAATTCTCCAACTCATACGGCAGAATTAACAGTCCTGCCTTGACTATAGTACAGTCATCCTTTGATATCCACAGGGGATTGCTTCCAGGACCTCTGTGGGTACCAAAATCCACGGATGCTTAAGTCCCTTATATAAAAATCTTCAGATACAGAGGGCCAACTGTACAAGGTTGTTGAGAAGTCCAGCCAGATTAATTGGTTATAAATTTTACAAACCTAAAGGGATTTAATGAGGATGGGGCTGATAAAGGAAATCAGGGCCCATGTACAGCAGGTGCTCAAGAGACATTAGTGGTGAGGCCTTCAGCTCACCCTGATAGCAGGAGCTTAAGGCAGGGACATGCCAGAGCAGAATCTAAACTCTGCATAAAGTAAATTGACTTTGCTTTTGAAGTCCTTCCTTTGTGAGAGTGGAATTTGTGATAGGAAACCGGTTTGCTCAGAGTGGTGTGAGTTGTATGGGGTGGGGCACAAACGACCTGCTACTTTTGTTTCCATTTTTGATTTCCAGATTTCTCTGAGTTTCTCTCATCTTGTTTCCTGCTTTTCCTAAAAGCCTGAGTATATGAATATCCTTTTTCCTGCAGGTGTTAGCAACTTCTTTATCCTTCCGGACATTCTCAATGATCATTGCCTTTCAGGTGGGTTCCACAACTAGGGTGAGTGATGTATTAACAAAAATGAAGATAACGATAGCAAGGGACTTCTTATGAATGCTGGTGTGAGGCATTCTTACTTGGACTGAGGATGCAGATCTCAAAAACCATACAGTAAATTTTTAGAAACTCAGTTAAGTTTTTAAAAACATAATCTACAGGGGAATTCTATTAAAAATGGCTTTGTCATTAAACTGTTGCCAATAAACTGTCAGTAAATGATGAAATATCACCTCATACAACTGAGAAAGCCCATTATAACACTATAAACAGAGTCTTATTACGTATAATCATCTGCACACATATGTATATTATATACAAAATATATGCACATATACATTAAGTTCTTTAGGTCTTAGTATTAATAAAACGTCATTTTAAAAAAAGAAACTTTCTCTTTTTAATTCTTTGCATACTTCCTGCTTAGAATCCATGGATAACACCATCTTGTTGAGGTTATGTGATCTTTGTGTTCTTGAGTTTTATATTATTTTTCCTTCCTTGGCAAAAATTATAGCTGCATGGAGAAGTGGCAGCTCACCCTTAGTGTCACTGCTGGGTTCCCAAGCAGCTGGAAGGACTGCTGCTCTTTAGGCCTCTCTGGGAGTTACTCTGGGATGGAAATTCTCAGCCTCAACTGGAGTTTAGCAACAGTATGGAAAAACAAAAGAAGTGTAATTTTCCAAAATCAAGTTGACTAAGACTCTTGTCTTCTCATTTACTCACCCTCCCTTCTAAAGGGTAACTCTCAGGACACTTCATTATGTTAACTGGAATTATATCAGAGAAAGAACCCTGCTACACTGAAGCCTGGGTGCACAGCCCAATGCAGGTAGAAAGCCTTGTGAGTTTAAATTTTAAAAATAAACTTTCTACATGAAAGCTTTTCAGTGATTTTTTTAAAAAAATCTTTTCTGGCTTGAAGTATCATATACATCTCTCCCACTCAGAAAAGAAAGTTTTGCCAAATCAATCATAGCCACATTTGCTGATTATTTTAACTAAACTCTACACAAGTATTTGACAGTTTTCCAGATCATACATTGGTCTAAATAGAGAATTTTAGGAAAATATGTACATGATAGTTGAACAGATACTGCTGTCATTTCACACATCATTTTGGTAAACTATGGCTTAAAATTATAGTAAGTACAGCCATCTTTGATCTTTGACCACGCTAGGTATTCTTTGAACTTTCCCAAGTTTTGTTTTGCTTTGTTTTCCTTACTACTTATAGAAGGGAAATTTGCTGGATATTGAAGTTGCTTATTTATAATTATTCTCCTAGGTCTTATGGAGAAGCTAGGGATTTATGTCATTACATACATTTAATTGTAAGGAATTCTATGGCAGTCAATGTACACAGAATGTAAAACTGTTAAAAAAGAGTCATGATATTTCTTAAGTAAAACTTAAGTGTCTGTAAAGAAGCATCCCAAAGGAGAATTGTACTGGCATTTGTGTTTTGGGTGCTACGGAATTCATCCTACCTCTGCTTTCACTCTTGACTCCTACAGTCTCTTCACCATGAAGAGCTTCTTTAACAATGTTAAGTCAAATGATGTCATTCCTTGGATGAAAACCTCACATTAATGTCCTATCTCTCTCAGAATGAAATCCAAAGTCCTTACCTTGGCATAATAGCAGGGTTACCACATAATTTATCATCCAAACAGGACTCTTTAAAGAGTGGAAGGTGCCTTAAGAGTAATTTTGCCAGGGAAACAGATGTAAACCATGATTGTCCAAGCAAACCGGACCCCTACCTGGTAGATATCATGTTCTATCAGTGTCCTCTTCTTTCAATCCTCACTTAGCTCCAGCCACATTGACCTACTGGATGTTTTTCAGATATAGCAAGTGTGCCCAGCTACCTGGAATGTTCTTCCCTAAGATACCTGCATATCTTGCTCTTTTCAACTTAATCCTGGTCTCTACTCAAATCTCATCTCTTCAGGAGAACTTTCCTGACTCCTTCCTAAAGTAGTATCCCTCTTCCCCTGTTCACTGTCACCTTCTTACTCTGCCTTACTTTTCTTCATAACACTGATTACATCTTTACATCATTATATATGTATTCTTGTTTGTTTGTTTTCTAGTTGGTTGTGCCTCCCCCACCAGAAGGCAAGCTCCATCAGTGGATGAACTTTGTTTTGCTTATTGCTGTGTGCCTGGCATCTAGAACAGTGCCTCACACCTACTAGATATTTAATCATACTCAGTGAATGAACAAACGAATACCTACATAGAAGAATAAGTTGATGGCCAGAATGGCGGCTGTTTTAAGAGGAAAGAGCAGCTTCACTTTACTTATGGATGTTAAGTGACAGTGCTTGTAAACCAAGAAATAAATGAGAGGTGCCAGGAAGAGTATTACATAATACAAAGGATGAGTTAGGGAAAATTTTGTCTAAAGTGAATGGTTAAAGACGGTATTCTAGAGAAATGCTGACTCGTTGAGATTTTTTACCGTTTAATTATACTGAAATATTTCCTCCCTGGTAATGCATATTTTATATCTCTTTAATATATTTCATCCATTTGAGTTGCCTACCAAGTGTTATAATTCAACTTAATTTTAAAAAGTTATTTCAAATTTTGTGACAGTTACTAGATTTAGGAAATCCCTTAACAGATGTTGTCTTAGAAATGATCATGTATAACTATCCGAACACCACCTATGTGCCAGGCATTAAAGTGTTTTACAAATGTTATTTTATTTAATCCTCTCAACAAACCTATATGACATAGGTATTCCCATTATCTCCAATTTGCATTGAGGAAACTGAGGCACAGAGAGGTAAAGGCAGTCTGACTTCAGAGCCCCTAACCCATTGCCTTTGCCATTTTGTATGGTTTACTTTTTCTTGTTGTTTTGGAATCACTATCAGTTTATTATTCCTGTTAATCTCTGTATTCCAATAGAAATACCCTGAAAGTATCCCCTGATTTCTCTGTCAAATTCTAAATGTAACCTTTTGTGATTCAGCCTACTTAACCACTACCAGTTGTTTTCCCTTAACTTTTATCACTGTGGATTTCTGTCTTGGTTATGTTTTTCATTGTTTATGGTTTTTTTTCACAGGAATGTCACCCTTTTGAGAGTAGAGACCTGTTTCGCTTACTGCTATATTCCTAATGTGTAAGTGCCTGGTATGTAGCAAATGCTCATAACTATTGGTTGCATGAGTAAATACTGAATGAGTGAATTGTATCAAAACTTTTTTCTATATGACTAATGTGATTCAATCAGTCAGCCAGTATTTATAAGCACTAATTCTGTGCCTAGTACTGTGCTCCATATATATACTAATACACACACACACACACACGTATTTATATATGTGTGTGTGTGTATATAGTATTTGCTAAATGTCAGGTCCTCTTCTAAGTGCTTTACATAAAGCAACTCTTTTATCCTCTACGATAACCCCTTGAGGTGGTCTGCAAAGATTTTTAAAAAAAAAGACATTAAGACATAACTCCTTTATGTAAGGAGCCTTAAATCTAGTTAAGAAATAATACCAATGGAAGTGAAATAAATAGAAAACAATACAAGTTTATAATTCAAGGCAATTATTAAATTGTGAATTACAATTAAATTTTGAGGAAAGGGGAATATAAGTACGTATTTCAACTTTTAAAAGGAGTTGATTCTTTATCTTGGTCTTAAGCAATGGGAGGAATCGGATAGATGAAAGGAAGAAGACAATGATATTTCTGGATAGAATAACTGAGTTAAGGTAGAGAACAAAGGTTAGCTATTATTCACAATAGCTAACACATGGAAGCCACTCAAGTGTCCATCAGTGGCTGAAAGTATGAGCAAAATGTGGAATATATACACAAGGGAATATTATTCAGCCCTAAAAAGAAAGGAAATTCTGACATACACTACCACATGGATGAACCTTGAGGACATTATGCTAAATAAGATTAGTCAGTCACAAAAGGACAAATACTATATGATTCCACTTATGTGAGATACTTAGAGTAGTCAAAATCATAGAGACAAAAGTAGAATGGTGGTTGCCAGAGGTTTGGGGGAGTAGAGAATGGAATTATTGTCTAGTGCGTGTAGAGTTTCAGTTTTATAAGATTAAAAGAGTTATGGAGATAGATGGTGGTGATGGTTGTACAACATTATGAATATATTTAATATCACTGAAACTGTACACTTAAAAATAGTTAAGATGGTAAATTTTGTTATGTGTATTTTCCCACAATAAAGAAAAATTGGGGGAAAGAAGTGCTATTTGCAATTCTACAGAATCCAATTATAGCTTTTTGATTCCCCACAGAGGATTTTTCACTAAAATTCAGCTGGTATAAAAACAGACATTTCCCAGAGGGATAAACAGAGAAGACATAATAACCTCTGCAAGATCCTCTATAAACTGCAAAGAATATGAGAATGCCTGTAAGGGTTTTTGTTTTGTTTTGTCTTTTTTCTTTTTTTTTTTGGTGATGATAGGGGAGGTGGAGTATAAACAAGCTCAAAAAGCTTTAAAAAGTCTAATTATAGTGTAGCAATTTCTTTTGTACAATATATTTACTATTCTCCAAACTATTTCTCCAAATAATGCAACTTACAATTAAATATTATGCTAGATAAAGGGACATATAGACCAAGGTTCTAAATGAGCTAGATGTGGATGGAGAGGTCTGAAAAACAGAGCTTCTGAAGGGAGAAGGACTAAAGAGTTGAAGGGGAAAGAAATAGAAAGTAAGGGAAGGGGAGAGAAAAGTGATTCAAGTCTTTTCAAGATTTTAAAGCCAAGAATTTGAATTAAAAGAAAATTAGTTAGAAACCACTTAAATTCGTATATGCAGTTTACATTATTGCTCATGTCCACCAATGCAGAAAACATTTTCTGTGCAACACTCTGGGACTGCTTGGAAAGAAAGGTCATCTATACACAGATAGATACTACCTTTGCTGCTGAATTGTTGGATTAATCTTTTAACAAAGACTTAAATATTTCTAATTCCCTTTGCCCTTAAGCCTTGGAATTAATCAGACTTTCAGCGGTGTTCTCTCTCCTCCCCACCTCTCTCCTTCCTTTCCCTTCCTGTGGGCCGGTGATTCCACACAGTCCACACGGCCCTCCACACCCTTTACATAATCATCCACCTGAAGTGGGGCTCTGTGGACATAACCACTCATTTCTAGCCGTGGTCTGTGCAGCCTGCTGCCAAAAGTTCCCTTCGCCTCCTGAGGGCCTTTAGGCAACTTTTGACACACACTGAGTTTCTAACAGTAGGGTTAACTTTGGGTGAAAGTGCACTGTGTATTTTGGGTGCGGGTCACTGTTTGCTGTTCTGGTTTGCCGTGTACACAAAGGCTTAAGCAAGGCTCCTCTGGGCATTTTAGTTTAGGGTGTGGAGATTATGTGACACAGTTGTCAACTCTTGGTTTTCCTTCAGGCCAATTAGCTGAAAACTGGTTTCACTCAATTTGTTTTGATTTGTTTGGACCAACTATTTGCTAAAGCAGAGGGAGCCCGCCTTCAACACTGAGGCAGCCCCTACAGAGAGTCTGGGTTGGTTCTCTGCAAGCTCTCCATCCCTGCCATAAAATGAAACCATTTACAATATTTCCTACATCATGGTGTCTCTTGTCATCTGCTCTCCCGAGCTTGTTCCAAATGCTCCCTTTCTGGCCTCAAGTAAAGTTCCCAGAGCCCAGGAACTGGGATCCAGGGTGGTTTCCTTTCGCTGGAACAGCAGGCAACTAGGTCATGGCTGCATAACTGCAGAGCAGCCAGGTATGCTCTGGGAAAAAAAACAGTTGCTGAAACCAAAGTATATGTAAAAGCACTATTTCCCCTTTGATTCAAGAATATTATCATGAACCTTAGCAGAACAAAACAGTGGTGCTGACTCAGCCTTCTGAACATTGGCCCTGAACCTGATCGTGCTTTTAAATTGAGCTAAGGGTTTAAACAGCGAGTGGACTCATTTAACTCTGTTTATTGCTATATCCTCTGTTCTGGCTTTGTTCCAGAGATTTCCGATGGCTCCAGCAGCTCTGGAGTCAGTATCTCTGATGTGTTTGCATCTGACCTCTGACCTAAGCTTCAGGGTTATTTTCAGCTGTTTCTTGACAGGGAATCCAACAGCTGCTGTTTAATACCACCGACAACTTGTAACACACACTGAGTTTCTAGCAATAGGATTAATCTGCCGATCCTGGGCTCTGATTTAAGCTGTCTATAATTTTCCTGCACAAGGCATGGGGGAAAAGTAAAAACCGAATCTGAAGTACAATGTTATCCTTTTTTTAAAAAGTGTAGCGAAATATACATAGTCTTAACCTTTAATCCAAAAAACCCAAAACATTTTCCTGCTGCAATTAAAAGTAACAGCAAAGTATATTACTTCCTAGTAGTTGTGGCAACTGGACTTGAAAATACTGTTCAGTGGAGTAGATGGTCTTAAAGAAATCCTGACTTGGTAGATATCTATTGATAACTGCTCATTGAAATATTTTTTAAAATGTCCCTAAGAAATCTGAGAAAATGTGACCATTTCATATAAATTTCATTTGACAAAAGGCAGTAAGTTTTAGGAAAACAGATTAATCCAAAAAGATATTTCAAACAATTTTGTGGCTTAATCCCAAAACAAATACCAGAACTTATTTTTAAAGTACATTTTTGGGAGTTTTCTTTGCATGGAGGAGACTTCAAAAATTTTGAAAAGATTGATACCCAGGTTAATGACTGGCTGGTTTCAAAGCCCACCAAAACTGTATAGATTCAGTGGCTAAAGTAATTTGGGTTGTGAGGATGTAATTCTTTTTCCATTTGCTATCAAACATCAGCTGATAGAGAGCTAGAAGCTGCCCTCTGCATTTAAGATAATGGCCAAAATAACAGGCGTTCAGTGTTACCATACTAGGGGTGTGGCTATTCTCTCCCGTTCTTTCCTCTCTCTCTCTCATGATAAACTCAATGGGGTTGTCTATTTTTAACCTCCTGTTCTTTCCTTTTGGCAGAGTAATCAGTGCGAGGGGAGCTCTTGCCCTGAATGAATCCAAGTAACCCCGGTGGTTGCCTTCTGAAATGACCAGCAGACACACAACTGTATGGAGGCTACCCAAAGCGTAAACTCTGGTTCTAATGTACCATGTCCAGCCAAGGAAGCCCTGGTGAGGAGTTTTCTACGACAACAGTCAGTTCAGTAGCTGTGCAGGCTGGGGACTCCAAAATCGTTATAGCCATCATAAAGGTAAGCTGACAACTTCCTTTTTTCTGTGTAGCTGTGGGCTTCTTGCTGTGTGCTGATAATCCTAAAGAACATTCCACACAATCGGCAGTACACGGCACATAGAAAATAACCCAGCAGGTACATCTTATTGCTTTCTTAAATTGCAACTAAGAGAAAAACCTCTAAGTTTCAGCCAGTTGCTAGTTTCTCTTTCAGTTAGCCAGAAAACATCTATAAGCAGCTTGATTTTTCTAAAAAGCAACAACAAACTTTGCCATATACTTTCAGTTTGGTTTTTAAAGACAAAGCATTTGTGATTAAAAGTTCGTGATTGCCAGGCTGGAGTCCAGTGGACCTGGGAAATGTCTGTGATTTTTGAGAGTGGATGTGATGAAGGAGGGAAGAGGAGGGTCCCAGCAGATAAGGGGTGGCATTGTTTTGGCATGATGAGTGCAGGGAACACCTAATAAGAGACTGTGACACGTGCCCTCTGCAGCTTTGGTTCTGACATGGTAAAGACACTAGTAAATCCTTGTCACATGGTTGGGGGAATAAAGACCCTACCGGGGAAAGTGCTGAGGACATGTGTCAAATTTGCCCTTAACAGCAGGAAGTTGAAGCCACTTGGGGCTTAAAGTTTTCTTTTTTTTTTTTCCATTTTATTTTATTTTATTTTGTCATGTGCTCACAGCATCTCTCTCTCCTCTCCCTGGCAGGTCACAGAGATAAATTAAAAATAAAATCTACAAGGAAAATAATTTATAAAAGCAATTCCCTTAAAGGTTTTTGCATGTTTTATGTCAAACAGTTTGCTCATTTGCAAAGGTGACCACACATCTTTAGGTTGAAGAAGGCATCCATGATTTTATTTCCTATGAATATGTCCTGTAAAAATCCCTGAAGCCTTATGCTTGGATTTAGACAACTCACCACCTCAGGAATTCAGTGTTTAATGAAGGGAATTTAGCAAACAAGCTGGTGCTCACCACAGCCTGTTACTTTCAGAGCCCCACCAAGCTTAATTGAATGACTTTTCTGGCCTTTTGTAAGAAGCATAGACGACAGGCCTGTTTACTTTCACTTAATTGCTGCGAACTTTATGTTAATGTGAAAATTATTAACAGGAAAGCAGCACTTGACATTGAGCAAAATGATTCACTCTAGAAGCACTGAATGCAAAGTGTGCCTACCCAGGCCGATTCCCCAGGGCTCTTAAGACTTGGTCTACATAAACAGGACCTCTGCTGTGTCCCTTGACCTCTATTCTTTTCAAGGGCAATGAGTGGACATGGAAAGAAGCCTGAAGCAAAAGTAGCAAAATTGATAATTTGTGTTTGATTTTATGATGCTTTGAGTAACTGCAAATTTCAGCAGAGAGGGAAAAGAGGAAAAATTACTGTTTTTAAAAAAAGTTAAACTTTCTTTCCCTTAAATATGAAACATTTCTTAGAGTAGGATGAGGAAGAATGCATACAGAGTAAATGATGAATCAGAGGTAAATTGACAGTAAGAAAATAAAACCTCTAAAATTATACTGGAAACTCTTATTTTAACTGAACTGTGTTTCTAAGAATGTTCCCTCCGTCCTCCCTCCCCAGCTCCCTTAGTTCACTGCCATCCCATATGGAATAAACCCCAAGCTTTTCAAAAGTGGGAAGTCCATCTGAAGGGAGTAGAAGTGCCTGTGTCTGCTCTATATGGACTTCTCATTTCTAAACAGTCTCAGGGCACTAATGATCTAGAATAGACATGTGGTTTCTCATTTCTCTTCAGCAATTCACTTAGCCACGTGCACATGCCTCATAGCGGTTCCTCTTGCTTCATTGGTTGTTTCTTCTTAGAAAAGCAATTCCTTAGGAAATGCAATGATGAATTATATCTTGGAGCAATGAAAGGGTCCTAAGTGTGGAAAACAAGCTGGCTGCATTCAAATAGCAGTTGTCACACATCTAATTTCACTGACACTTTTATACATACTTTATTGAATATTCAACAACAAAATTTGGAAAACATTGTTTTAACTTTGGAATAAGCGAAAAATCAGTTGCTTCATCTGCTGTTTATTCTTTCTGGTTGGATCAGCAAGGTCAGTGTAAAGACACTAATCAGCCTACATTACATTTATGAAACCTTTTCCCTTTGGTGAAGTTTGCACCCTACTTGCTCAGATCACTATTTTTATAGAGTTCAGTTTTGTGAGTGAGAGAATGTAAAAGTGTGTGAATTATTCTATAATTTTGTACTCTTCAATAATACATAATCTACTGTATATATTCCTCATTTGGGAATTTTGAATTTATATCCAGTATGCTAAGAGAAAGGAATTTATCCTAAGCATAAAAAAAAAGAAGGAAAGACAGGGCATGGATTTGTGTTAGACCTGTTCTATTTCAATTTATGTAAGGCCTATCTATGTCTGTGGAAAGAATAAAGTATTCACCGTGTAACTGGAAACTTAAAAAAAGAAAAGAAAAAAAAGGAGAAAGGTGAAAGGAAAGGAACAAGAGGAACTAAAAGTACATTTTATTTCATTTTTATTTTTAGTGTGGCAAGTGGGTACAACTTCAATTGGCTGAATCACAGCCCAATCTTCTGGAAATTGGAAGCAATCAAGATGAAACCAAAAAACTTCTTCATGATCATGAACTTCTTTTGGCCAAGCTTAAGGTAAGATATTAAGATATGAAGCAGATACAAAATTAAAAAGAAATAAAAAGCTGTTTCTTACACTTCCTCTTGATTCCCCTGATGCCACTGGCCTATGTCCAGGTTAACATAGTGCCAGATAGGTAATGGAAAAACACTATAGTTATTTATGAGCAAACACCAACATTGGAGAGAATTAACAAGATTGTTTTCAACTTTCCCTAATGTGATAGAAAATATGGAGTGATAATATTTTCACTGTGGAGAAATAAGTACCTTCTTTTTCCTGGCTGCCTCAGTGGAAAAAAAAAAAATTCCTTCATTTTTCCATTTCATGCAACATACTGTCAAGCCACAACAACAGATCCAAACTTCCTATTGTTAATGAGACCTGCTGGCAAAAATAATATAGAGGCTTTTTCCCTCTCGAACTATTGAAAATATCTGATTTTATATTTAATATTAAGAGTTCTTGAAACCAAAGAATGGTTTTAATAAATAGAGTTATTATTACCTATATGTTGTGATTATTTAGTTAAGAATCTAGAAACAGTGTTGGTTTGAGATTGCCAGATAAGGTATCTAATCAGAGACAAGAATGTCGTTTGTGGGGCCCAGTGCAAAGTGAAAATGTGGGACTCCCTGTTCAAAAAGCAGGAAAAAACTTTTTCTTGGCCTGTCATGGTGTTTTTTTAATCTGCTATGTAATGTCTGGCTCCTTCAGCCATGGGGATATATGTGGGGTGAGTGCACCCCTCACAGGCACTGGGCCTCAGTCCCAGCTCAGTGCAGAGGGTGTGGGCCTAACCCCAACCCTTCCTGAGCTGTGCCCTGACCCCTGCCAGGGCAGATGACAGAGGTCACTGAGCAGGGGCGGGAGAGCAGACAGGATAGCAAAGAGATTCTCTCCCCGGAGGGCAGGACCACACGCGAGATGAAGCTCCCATCCCCCAGCACTTCCTCTGTTGTCCCATTGGACTTCACTTATAAAACACACAGTCAAAGATAAAATTGTTAAGAATTTCAAGACAGTGACAGGTAAGACGTTAAACTACAAGTGGTTTCTCCGTCTGAGAACGGAGCCCTGTGCAGCAGCCAGCTCTGTGAGTAATAACCCTCTTAAGCAAATGAATGTCATCACTAAGATCAAAGAGGTTTGATTCAGAAGGCTGCAATGACTAGATGTTCTGTGTCTTCAGTACTTTAATATTACTGGCTTCTTTGAACATCTAGGCTGGAATTTCCACTTGCTTCCTAGATTTAGAGGCAGATCTGTTCTGCTTCTGACATATACCAACAGCAGTAGTAAAAGTAAAAGGGTAAATCAGACTGAGAAGTTGAAGAAAGAATTAGTACTGAAGCAGGGGGCTATTAGAATCCAGAATTTATTCTCCTGTGTAGACAGCTCCTTGCGCTGGGCTCTGGGCTGTCTTTCAAGGAAGAAATCCCTGGCGACCAGGAAGTCCTTTGTATATCTTAAAAAACACACGATGATGTGAACAGTCATTGAACAAGGAATCAAAAGACCTATGTTTTAGCACTAATTGTGCTGCTAACTAGTGTCGTTTGGCCAACAATTCAAGGTTTTGCTGCTACACAAAAAGCTTAATATTATGAATTGTGGAAACCCAACACTTCCTTGCAATTCTTGCCCATCCACAGAGGTTTACTTTCTCAAGGTCTCCTGTGTCCCCAGCCCCTTCATGTGTACCTGCCGACTGTTTCTAAAGTTAACCTGGATTTGAAGCTACATCCCTTCCCCAGGTCCCGCTAGCAATTCATGCCCAGCCAGCACTTTCAGGTACACTGATGAACTGTGAGTGGTGGGGAAGCTCACAGCAGTCTGGGTCTCTCAGGCTACCTCTTTCCCCCGCCCCAATCCTATTCCTGTCCAGGCCCACAACTCCAGGGAGAATTCTTTTGTAAGCAGAGCAGTTCATCTCTCCTTAACGACTATGCTCAAATTTGCATACCTACATCCATTCAGGAGCTCAGCTGGAAAAGCGTTTTCCATCAACAGGATCCATCTTTAGAAGGTGCTTGTGATTCTCAATTTTAAAGTCTTGTCCTTTAATGCCAGTCTTCTGGCTATGGACTAGCCTTCTGGACTTCACGCTTTTATCTGTAAAAATGATTGGGAGAGGATGAATCAAAGGTTCATATCTATTGCGGATCTTACCATAACAAGCAATGGAATAGTGGGACCATTCTGCCTCTCTGTACGTGGATCTAAGAACATGAGGTCTCAAGTAAAAAGGCCTTTTGGCTTCACGCAGGCCTCTAACCATGACCTCTTAATGTCTATCTCCCATACTCTCTCCCACCCCACTTTACCCAACTAACCAGCCACTTACCCCCAAGAAATTTTAAGTAGTAGCATCGTTTTGGTTAAAAAAAATCAAGGAGTCTGAAGTCTGTTTCAGATTTGCTGACAAAATACTTTTTTAAATAAGAAAAATGTGATTTCCATATTGCAAATAGATAGAGCACTAATTTAATCAATGTACTAGTTATTATGCTGTTAGGGTAGGTACAGTCTTAACCTGTAGCAGAAAATTGTTGTACCAAGTCATTTTTAATATGAGCTTTTTGAATGATAGGAACATTAGTAGTTCAATAAGCCAATAATATTTCATATTTAATGTTCATTCCAGTCCTTTTCCTATGCACAGGGCCCTGGGATTTGTTCTAATTATAAAGAAGAATGTACTCTTAGGAGTGTCGGGAGGGTGTAGGAGTTCTGTGCTGAGTCCACTCTGCTTTGGGCAAAGCAGATAGACTCTCTTGTCTCAGATTCTTTATTTGAAAAATTATGATAATAACAGATACCCTTAAACACCTAAAAAGGAAATCTGGGGGAGACATGCAATGATTTATAGAAGTGCTTGCTGTTGATAATTAATATATCAGAGAAATTTGGATGTTTAATTTGATAGAAAAGCTATTTTCCGCCTTCCATTGAAAAATATCTCAGACCATAATAATTTAGACTAAAGGGAAAAATTCTGGAAACACAGAATTTTTATGAGTGTTTCTAATGTTGGTAATATCTTATACCCCAGAGATCTGATTTTCCTTTCAGCAGGGTACTTAACCATTCCTGTGGAGTGTCCAGAGAAAAAATATTTCCCTATTTTCAGTGGGGAAAACATAGTCATGTGGAAAAAGCATTCATTCCCTAAAGGCATCTAGATTCCC
Organism: Leucopleurus acutus; assembly: GCF_964270905.1. Taxonomy (NCBI): domain Eukaryota; kingdom Metazoa; phylum Chordata; class Mammalia; order Artiodactyla; family Delphinidae; genus Leucopleurus; species Leucopleurus acutus. Next base: position 64,892,341 of record NC_139149.1, on the reverse strand, counting down.
AAACCAGACTCATTATTTTTAATGAGAAAGAAGAAGTTCAGGAGAGGGGAGAGGGAGATGTAAGCAGGTAACAAAGATCTGTCTGTGGCCACTGTCAACACTATCCTCAGATGGTCAAAGAGGAAAAGAGGGGTTGGAAATGCCTTACGAATGTTGCTGAGAACGTTCTATCCCTCAGTATCCATCTTGCAAGTAACTACGTTGCTATTGTGCAAAGGAGTTACAACTGTAAGAACCAAGAAAACCTCTGGACCCTAGCTCCTGTATTTGTATTTAATATATGATATTAGCATTCAGTGAAGAATGACCTTTTAAAGTATAAAAAACTGAAAAATTTCACCTCTGACTTGACGCATAAATCTATCAACTCCCTGATCTGACTAAATCTCTGACCCAGTGAATGTTTATTTTTGTCCTGTTTCTCTTTACTTAGTTAAAAATGAATAGTCAAAATGTATTAGTAGTAAAGTTTAAAGTCTTACTAAAACTTATTCCTTAAATAAGGAATAATGTGATTCTCTGCTGTGAGCTGGAATATTTAGTGTGAATACATTATTTAAAAAAATTATTATTGTGGTAAAAAAATATATACTTTTTTTTTTTTTTTTTTTTTTTTTTTTTGCGGTACTCGGGCCTCTCACTGTTGTGGCCTCTCCCGTTGCGGAGCACAGGCTCCGGACGCGCAGGCTCAGCGGCCATGGCTCACGGACCCAGCCGCTCCACGAAATGTGGGATCTTCCCGGATTGGGGCACGAACCCGTGTCCCCTGCACCGGCAGGCAGACTCTCAACCACTGTGCCACCAGGGAAGCCCAATCTCAACCATTTTTAAGTGTACAATTCAGGGGCATTAATTATATTAAGCATGTTGTGCAACCATCACAGCTATCAATTTCCCAAACTTTTTCGTCACCCCAAACAGAAACTCTGTAGCTATTAAGCAAAGACTCCCACTCCTCCCTTCCCTGGTTACCTCTAATCTGCTTTCTGCCCTTATGAATTTGTCCGTTTTAGGTATTTCATGTAAATAGAATCATGTAATATTTATCCTTTTGTGTCTGGCTTATTTCACTTAGCATATAATGTTTTCAAGAGTCATCCATATTGTAGCAGGTATCAGACCTTCATTCCTTTTTATGAATGAATAATTTTCAAATATATGGATATACCACATTTTATTTATTCACTCATCTGTCCATGGACACTTGGGTTATTTCCACTTTTTCAGCTACTGTAAATAATGCTACAGTGAATGTTGGTGTACAGGTATCTGTTTGAGTACTGCTTTCAATTCTTTTGGAGTGGAATTGCCTAGTCATAGGGCATTTCTGTGCTAAGTCTTTGAGGAAACACCAAAATGTCTTTCACAGCAGCTGCGCCATATTACATTCCCATCAGCAATGTACAGGTGTTCCAATTTCTTCACATCCCGGTTAAACTTGTTTTTTAGTTTGTTTGTTTTGCGGTATGCGGCCTCTCACTGTTGTGGCCTCTCCCGTTGCGGAGCACAGGCTCCGGACGCGCAGGCTCAGTGGCCATGGCTCACGGGCCCAGCTGCTCCGTGGCATGTGGGATCTTCCCAGACCGGGGCACGAACCCGTGTCCCCTGCATTGGCAGGCGAACTCTCAACCACTGAGCCACCAGGGAAGCCCAAACTTGTTATTTTCTCTGTGTGTGTATGTGTGTGTGTTTAATTATAGCCATCCTATTAGGTGTGAAGTGATATCTTGTGGTGGTTTTGATTTGTATTTCTTTAATGACTAATAATGTTAAACATCTTTTCATGTGCTTACTGGACAATTGTATATCTTCTTCGGACAAATGTCTTTTACCCGTTTTTTAATTGGGTTGCTTGTTTTTTGTTACTGAGTTGTAGGAGTTCTTTGCATATTCTGAATATTAATTCCTTGTCAGATATAGGATTTGCAAATATTTTCTCCCATTCTGTAGATTATCTTTTCACTTTCTTGATGATGGTCTTAATAATATACTTTAATAAAGTAAGTCTGTGTGACTTGAATTATATGTATTTACATATTAGAGAAAATTTTATAGCATGTGTGTTGTGAATGTGATGGAACACTTTAGAACAGTATTGGAAGAGGACTAACCTATTTTACATTATCTATGTCATAGCAGTGTTTTACCCTAAATGTTTACTTCATATAGGAGATTCGTTTTCTCTCCTTTGTGTTTTCCTATAGACCCACAAGTTAGGGAATTCTACTCTCTCAGAAATGTTGTGGACGATGCTTTCACCCATGTCTTCTCTTCCCTTCTCTTCCTTTAGGAGTGAGGGGGCGGGGGGTGTTACCCAGTTGGTGAGACTAGGGGAAGAAGTGGCCACCATGGGGAAGCCAGCCTCAAAGGCTCTCTCTGCAGACTCTGACTACCCGTGGGCTGCAGGTTCTCTCGTCTCTCTGCTTCTGCATGATTTGGCCAGATGTCCCTATGTGGAAGAGGAAGGCCACAATCCAACCTACACAGAGCAGCCAAATATGTGTCTATACCTCAGACCCAGTTGTCTCCATAGGCAGGTCACAAGGACTAGATTTTTAAAGAGAAAAAGTAGGAAGTCAAATCAAACCCACCCTCCAGTCCAGCTTTACCAGTAATAAGAGCAGATATTTTGATCCATATCTGACCTTGATGTCTGTTTCTCAGTTGATTTGGAATCTTGAGGAGAGAGAGGTGAAATTAATTGGCACCTTCCAAATTCCAACACTTAATTGATCTTTGGTTCAAAGGGATCTGTGTCTTAGTGTTCTATACATGTAAAGTACCTGGCATATTTTCACTGATCATTTTGACAAAGGTCACTGAAACAATGTAGGAACAATGCAGGGTTCCTGGGGGAGTGGGGACTAGTGGGTGGTATAATTTCTCTTTTAGGCTTTTGAGAATAGAGAACTTTTATATTTAAAACACAAAAATAGTATTCTCACAACTATGAAACAGCAAAACTTCCCAGTGATTTTCCCTGGCTGACTTAACACTTTCCTAGTGTACAGGGTATTTCTTTTCCCAGATGTTCAGTTCCAGTGAACCGTATGGAGCTGTGGAGTGAAATAAAATTCGAATAGCATTCTCTGTATTTGGAAAGTGTCATGGGCAATCTTATAAAATATTGTTTTTATAAGATAGGTTGGTTTAAGAGGCTAGAGAGTCCATGACATAGGCTTCTCAGACATGGAGTTAAGGCACATTAAGATTGCAGATATCACAAATAATTTGTTACTAGTTTGGGCTAAGCCGCAGTTCAGAGGATGTCCATACTTAATGAAGTGTTGATATGAGTTGATTTACTAGAGCGGAAGGAGTTCTATAAGGAGAAAATTTTGTTGGCACAGAGCCTGAAGAGTACAAAATTTGGAAAGGATGCTCTCTATCTTATCCCTGTCTTGGTTTAGCAGTCAAGGTTGGGCTCCTTGGTTGAAGCTGAAGGGCCTGTGGGAAACATGAAGCACTCATCGTATTGCTTTGTGGCTGGGACACCAAGTGACACAGAGTCCACAAGAAGAGAAGCATCTTCCACACTTCTGCAAGGAACAGAGCAGGGCTTGGTTATAGCAGATACTGACAACTTTTTTGACAACTCTAGAAGGACCCAATATACAAGAAGATTACGGTAGATTAAAAATGGCCATAAAGTCTTTGGCACTCTTCCCAATGAGAAGTGGGGTCTATGTTCATTCCCTTAAAACTGGTCAGACTCTGGGACTGCTTTGAGCAAAAGAATACAGCATAGATGATGTGGTGCCAGTTTCCAGTCCAGTCTCAAGAGACTGGCTGCTTTCTCTTCCTGTAATTTCAAATAGTTGCTCCTGGAACCTAACCAACTGAGTACGTCAAGGAGCACTATGGAGAGACCCATGTGGAGAAGAACTGAGGGTCCCAGCAACAGCTCTGGCTGAGATCCTGGCCAACAGCCAACCAACTTGCCAGCCCTGTGAGCGAGCCATTTGAGCCATCTTGAAAGTTGATTCTCCAGACCTGATTGGGCTTTCAACCTGACCTATGCGGAACAGAGACAAGTCTTACCCACTGAGCCCTGCCTGAGAATCATGAGCACAATAAATAATTGTTATTTTAGGTCTTTAGAGTGTGCAGTGGTTTGTCACACAGCAGTAGATAACTGGAACAGAGGGCAAGAGCAATGGTGGCATCCTCTAGGGATTTTGAAGGCAACGCTCATGAATGAAAAGAGACAGGCAGAAGAAAGCAAGAGTTTTCATGGAGAGATAGTTGAGAAGCAGAACTAAGATTCTTTAAAATGAAAGATGGTATGATAAATAAGTAAATAAATAAAAAGAAAAATTTGAAGTTTGTGAGTGATCTTCTTTTGGAAAAATGATTCTGAAAAGCAGATGCAAAGATATCTATTATAATGTTAGTCTCTTTGACTTGAATTTTAATATACTTTCTTGATCAGGAGGAAAAAGTTTGTAGTTATAATTCAGCACACAGGGGTGTGCACAGAATATTATGGGTATATTGTGGAAGGAATGACTAATTCTGCCAGGAAAACTAGGGGAAGCTTGACAGAGAAAGTGACTTATGAGCTGTCCCGGAGGTGAATATGAGTTTTCCAGACACCACTGACCAATTTAAAGGACAAACGATGAACTGGAAGGAAAATATTTGCAATTTATATGACAGTCAAAGGGTTATACTCCTTCATGTTGATAAGAAAGACAAATAAGCCAAAAATAAATAAATAAAAAATAGACTATTCACAGAAGAGAGGCAGATTGCCAATAAACATGTAAAAAGAAACTCAATGTCAATAATGGCCTGAGAAATGAAACTAAATAATGATAAATTTTTAATTGCCTATACACCATTAAAAGTTTAAAATATTGATAACATTCAGTGATGGTGAGAATGTGAGGAAAGGGACGTTCTACTATACTGTTGGTGAGAATTTGGATTAACACAATCATTTTGGAAACTAGCAAGCATTAAAATGTAAAATGCTCACATCCTGAGACTCAGCAACCTCACCTCTGGGAATTCATCCTTGGAAATGAAAGCACTAGTAAGGATATAGATATGAAGATGCTTTGCTATGATATTAAGCATCTTTTCACATGTTTTTGGTAGAATAACCTAACTGGAAACAAAACAATGTCCAACAATAGGGGAATAAATTTATAAGCTGATTATTTATGCTACTTTTATACTGTGGAAGAGTATGCTGAGCCCTAGGACTATTGCTGTGACATAGATGAACCTGTGAGTGTTTAAACCAGTGTTGGTTGGGCTATATGTTATTTGTCACCAACATATTCCTATTTGAAAACTTGGTCAAAAGTCAGGATCACAACTAACATTTTTGAGATCATAGGCCTGTAGTTTCCAAGCTGTTAATTATTTTAAAATACTCCTTTAAAATATAAATCTACAAGCAAAAATTTTTAATGGAAAGTAGAACCCATAGTCCTTATTAGTTATGAAAAGAGGGTCTTGGTCCAAGATTTGGACTGACAAGGCAGAACTCTGACAGTTCAAGAAATATAAGTGAGGGGTAGTAGAGGTAAGATTGTAGCTGGTAGCATAGGACCCACTCACCCCCACTCCCAATCTTCAATATACTGAGTTATATTAAATGTCAGGGTAAAAATATACCTTTTTCATTCTATACAGAAGGCAACAGATACTTCTGCTCCAGAAAAGCCGTAAGTAAGTATCATACTTAACCAAGAATGAGGGGAGTTTGTTTTGTTTATTTGTTTTAAGTCTAGTACGACTCCTACCTGATTAGCCTTAGCCAGAATGCATCTTTTCTAAACTCTAGACTTATCTTAGATATACTATAAGTATAAATGTGTAAAACTCAAGATGTTTTCAAATAACATGGCTGTATCATTCTCATGACAAGTTCATCTAGCTATTAGTCCTCAGGAGAATACATCAAACTTCTGATTCTGTGGTTAGCTCTGATCTTCAAATTACCTGTATCCTCTGTCTCCCACCTAACACATATTTGAAGTTCAGGGACTTGAGTGAGATTAGAATTTTTGTCTTTTTTTTTTTTTTTTAATGTCTTAAAGTTGGATACTAGTTCCAGTTCCAGGAAAGATGGAATAAATAGCCTCTACCCTGTCTCCATTAAATGCAACTATAAACCTTGGCAGTATGTATGTGTGCTGAGGATGCTGAAGAGGAGGGACTAGCATGTAGATTAGGGAAAGAGACCAGAATTCCAAAGGCCACCAAGTCAGCAGTATTGTTTTTTCTCTCTTCAATATTACCCAGCTTGGATTCAAAAGCAAGTTGACACTCTGAAGTATGCATCAGATATGGACAGAAAAAGTTCCAGAAAAGTCTTCTCTTTCAGATCTGAGCACTAGAAAGAGGACTTCTGTGAGTCAGACAGAAAGGGAGGAAATACTGTGCTTTTGCCTTTGCTTTGTGGTTTTCTATTCTCTCTTCCCCAGCCCAGGCAATCCCCCAGCGATGGTGAAGATGGAGGCAACAGGCAGGTGCCTGAATCTCTGAGGTAGGGGGTCCTCTCTGACCAGAGGACCTGTGGTCCCTGAGCTTGTTGTAAATTCACATAGCGTTTTCCTCCCTCTGTTCTCCCCACTGCTAGGTCCGGCAGACACAGTGGTGGGAGGGAAACCAAAGCCCCAGGTTTCAGGCCAGAGGACCAGTAAGGGGGCTTCTATGGTACAAATTTCAGGCACTGGGTCAAGCCAGTGAAATGAGAAGACAGAGAAGGTGAGAGAGCAGTCTCACCGTTCAGCCCAGTAACTCACGTTATACAGATGGCTGATTTTCTTAAAGAAATCCTAATTACTCTGTCAGTAGAGAGGGAACTCTAAAAACCATGAGCTGTTAGATTCAGTTTCGTAGGACATATTTTTTTTTACTTTAAGTTCAGCTCAAAACATATCCGAAGTATTTACATAATCGGAACTAGAGAGACCCAAACCACTGAAGGCTGTTGCAGCTGCTTTCTGAAAGCCTGAGATTTCTGCTTCAGTGTTCCCATAGGCTATTAAACTTTTATTAATGTGTTGGACAGAAAATACTTTGCTAGTGTGTTATACTTCTGAGAGCAGCAATAAATAGAAACATATAATGTGAACCACAAATGCAATCTCATATTTACTTTTATTTATTTATTTTTCCAGTTTTATTGAGATAATTGGCATACATCACCGTATAAATTTAAGGCATACAGCGTGATGGTTTGATTTACATATATTGTGAAATGATCACCACATTGGTTCAGCTAAGATCCATCTTCTTATACAGGTACAATAAAAAAAAGAAAGAAGAAAAGGAAAAAAAATTCTCCTTGTGATAAGAACTCCCTTACTCTCTTAACAACTTTCCCCCGTATCATGCAGCAGTGTTAGCTCTAGACATTGTGTTGTATGTTACATCTTATAACTGGAAGTTTGTGCTGTTGACCACCTCCCTCCAATTCCCCCTCTCCACACCTTCTGCCTCTGGTAACTACCAATCTGTTCTCTGTATCCATGAGCTCAGTTTTGTTGTTTGTTTGTTTTGTTTTTAGATTCCACATGTAAGTGAGATCATACAGCTATTTGTCTTTCTCTGACTTATTTCACTTAGCACAGTGCTTTCCAGGTTCATTCATGTTGTTGCAAATGGTAGGATTTCATTGTTTTTTTTATGACTGAATGATATTCCATTGTATGTATATACCACATCTTCTTTATCCACTCATCCATCAATGGACACTTAGGTTGCTTCTGTGTCTTGGCTATTGTAAATAATGCTGTTATGAACATGGGGGTGCAGATATCTTTTGAGTTACTGTTTTCACTTCCTTTGGATATATTCCCAGAAATGTATCATTTGGTAGTTCTATTTTCAACATTTTGAGGATCCTTCATACTGTTTGCCATAGTGGCTGTACCAGTTTACAATCCTACCAGCAGTGCACAAGGGTTCCCTTATCTCCACATCCATGCCAGCATTATTATCTCTTGACTTTTTGATGATGGTCATTCTATTAGGTGAGCGGTGATGTCTCATTGTGCTTTTTTCTTTGCTTTTCTTTTTTTTAAATGAATTAATTAATTTTTATTTTTGGCTGTGTTGGGTCTTTGTTGCTGCGCGTGGGCTTTCTCTAGTTGTGGCGAGCAGGGGCTACTCTGCGTTGCGGCACACGGGCTCTAGAATGCAGGCTCAGTAGTTGTGGCGCACGGGCTTAGTTGCTCAGCAGCATGTGGGATCTTCCCTGACCAGGGCTCAAACCCATGTCCCCTGCATTGGCAGGAGGATTCTTAACCACTGCGCCACCAGGGAAGTCCCCTCTCATTGTCGTTTTAATTCACATTTGCCTAATGGCTAACGATGTTGAGCATCTTGTCATGTACCTGTTAGCCTTTCATATATTTAATTTGGAGAAATGTCTATTCAGATCCTTTGCCCATTTTTTAATTGGGTTATTTGGGGTTTTTTGCTATTGAATTGTAGGAGTTTTTATATATTTTGGATATTAACCCCTTTTCAGATATATGATTTGAAAATATTATTTTCCCATTCCATAGGTTGTCTTTTCACTTTGTTGATGGTTTCCTTTGCTGTGCAGAAGCTTTTTAGTTTGATGTAGTCCCACTTGTTTATTTTTAATTTTGTTGCTTGTGCTTTAGATGTCATATCCAAAAAAATAATTACCAAGACACACGTCAAGGAGCTTTGTTCCTATGTTTTCTAGGAGTTTCATGGTCTTTAATCCTTTTGAGTTAACTTTTGTAAGTGGTGTAAGATACAGATTCAGTTTCATCCTTTTACATGTGAATATCCAATTATCCCAGCACCATTTATTTTATTTTTTTAATTTTTTTAACATCTTTATTGGAGTATAATTGCTTTACAATGGTGTGCTAGCTTGTGCTTTACAACAAAATGAATCAGCTATACATATGCATATGTTCCCATATCTCTTCCCTCTTGTGTCTCCCTCCCTCCCACCCTCCCTATCCCACCCCTCCAGGCGGTCGCAAATCACCGAGCTGATCTCCCTGTGCTATGCAGCTGCTTCCCACTAGCTATCTACCTTACGTTTGGTAGTGTATATATGTCCATGCCTCTCTCTCACTTTGTCACAGCTTACCCTTCCCCCTCCCCATATCCTCAAGTCCATTTTCTAGTAGGTCTGTGTCTTTATTCCTGTTTTACCCCTAGGTTCTTCATGACATTTTTTTTCTTAAATTCCATATATATGTGTTAGCATACAATATTTGTCTCTCTCTTTCTGACTTACTTCACTCTGTATGACAGACTCTAGGTCTATCCACCTCATTACAAATAGCTCAATTTCGTTTCTTTTTATGGCTGAGTAATATTCCATTGTATATATGTGCCACATCTTTATCCATTCATACGATGATGGACACTTAGGTTGTTTTCATCTCCGGGCTATTGTAAATAGAGCTGCAATGAACATTTTGGTGCATGACTCTTTTTGAATTATGGTTTTCTCGGTATATGCCCAGTAGTGGGATTCCAGCACCATTTATTGAACATATATGTAATTTTAAATTTTCTAATAGCCTAATGTAGATTTTAGAGCATTAAACACTTACATTAGAAAAGGATAAATGTCTTAACTCAACAATCTATGTTTTTGCCTTAAGAAACTAGAAAAATAAGAGCAAATTAAAACTGAGGCAAACAGAATGAAGCAAAAAATAAAGATAAGAGCAGAAATTAATGAAACAGATAATAGAACAATAACAGAGAAATGCATGGTTCTTTGAAAAAGTCAGTAAAATTTTGATAAGCCTCTAGCCAGACTGAGAAAGGTAAAAAGAGAGAAGGCAAAAATTACGAGTATTAGGTATGAAAGATGGGGCATCACTATAAACCCCACAGACATTAAAAATATAATGTAGTAATACTATGAACAACGCTGTGCACATAAATTCAACAATTTAAATGAAATGAACCAATTCTTTGAAAGCCACAAATTACCAAAACTCACCCAATAATAAAAGTAAAAACAAGTGAAATTAATTTAGTAATATGTTTAATTTATTCTAATATATTTAAATTATCATTCAATATGTAATCATTATAAAAACTATTAATGCGATATTTTAATTTTTTGTATTAAATCTTCAAAATCCTGTGTGTACATTATACTTATAGCACATCACAATATGAACTAGCCACATTTCAAATGGCTAGTGGATACCGTATTAGACAGTGAATATTTAGAGACTAAAGGAGGTTAAATCTTCTGGGAATGAAAATAGTTTATTTTTTAGCTCAGGAGAAGTCTGCTTATAATCAAGCCAATGTATGGAGAATCTGAAAAGGATAATTATGAGATGAGATTTCTTTCAGGGACAAGAAATGAAAGAAAAGTAGGCCAAAATATTTCTAATGGTAATTTTTTGAAGGTGATTAATAAAACAGTGTTATTAGATACTTTCACAGGAGTAGGTATATTTTTCCCAGTGTAATACTTTTTAAAATGTAGGAGTGTAATTGCATTTGCACATGTGTTTTAGCTATTGCAATTGATTTTACTTGAAAGAGTAATTTCTTTAAAACAAATTACATAAGCATTTTGAAAGAATGAAAAGAAAGCTTTGTATCAATATTAATCTAGTTTGAAAGGCTGACAGTAGAAGGCAGTAATTAAATGGTGAATTGTCTGGTTGAGAGTTCTGAAAGCATTAGTGCACATTTCGTTAATGATTTTATGTGTAATTAGTTTGTTGTTCATTGTTCATCCATTTCTCAGATATTGCTCAGTGGACTTCTTATGGTTTTGTTGCTTAGTAGTGCTAATAACATGGGCGGCCAAATGCAATTCAGATTCTAAAAACAGCTGAAAGGATTCTGTTAATATGCCTTGGTTAATTTTGCTTAATGTTGGTTAACAGGTCATTAAAGACTATATATTTTGTTACTTGAGTGATGAATATAGAGCAAGGATATATTTTTGTTAGCATATTTATAAAACTTGGACTAACAAAGAATTTTTCTTTGTGTTGCTTAATTCATTTATAAGTATTTCACATATGACTAGTTTTCCTTTATGGTTGTAGGCGATGGCCTAAATTCTGAATAATAAACAAAAGAGAGGATGCAAATGTTACTGAAAAAATACGATCTCTAGTAACCTGAGTGGTCCACCAGTTTTTATTGTCATTTAGTGTTTTGTACTTGGAGAAGGACATACACGGTCTGTAAATGTGGTAAAGATTTAAATCTCTGGTAAGTCCTGCTTTTCAGAGCTAAGCCACCCCCCTGGAAAAAGTGTTGGATAATTCATCAAGATGAGGAGGACAAATAATTGTAAATTCTGGATTTTCTTTCTCTTTTAAGAACAATAAGGTTTTCCATATTATCTGAGACTTACAACTGGCCTGCAAAAAAGTTTAAGTAAACACAGGAATACCAAACAACATTTTCAATCCTGATATTCCCATTTTGGCCAATTCATTAGTCATTGTGAGAGATTACTTTTAATAACTCAGGTTTATATTTCTACAAGACAACCAGCTAAACTTACATGTAGAATTTCACCATACTTACCAGAATTTTCATCATTGACTTAGGGACCCAATGTATAGCTATAGGTCATCCTCTGTGTACACAGATCAGAATTGGGTGCACAAAGGGTTATGGCCATGAGACATTACAAAATGAGGACAAGTTCCTACCCCTTGAAAGGCTTGCAGAAGCAATAATGTTTACTACCTATTGGCCATTTTTATGTGCCAGTCATCATACTAGCATTAAGTATTTAATCCTTACATCAAGGATATATTCACATTTACCAGATGGTTAAACAAGTTCAGTAGTGGCTTTTGCCCAAGTTCCACAATAGTTTATGTCACTATGTATTACTGCCACTCTAATTTATTTAAAGAGGTAGGATTAATATTCAGAATATATCCATTGCCAGGTAATATCAATATATGAAAAACTATATACAAGGTGCTGACAGATGGCTCATGCAAGAGTTACGAGCCCAAGAGATGAGAATATTATTTGGATCTCAAAGCAAGTGACAGGTAAGGATTGCTTGTCAAAATGACATTCCAGATCAGAGAATGGGTTAGCAAAGCTGTTGAGACAAATGTAAGCAAGATACACATAGGCACATGAAGAACACTGCCAGGAAATATTGAGATAAGGCAAAACTTGTATGGAGGATAAGGGCTTGGGCTGAAAGGCAGGACATGTTGGGCTATGCAGTTAGATTTGATTGTGGCCAAGAGTTGGTTCTTAAAGTAGGGAAAAGTTTGCTAAAAATGGAGTTTGAGAAACGTTACCTTTAAAACAATATACAGGGTGAACTTAAATGGAAAAACCACTGGAGTTAAGAGATGTCTATGGAGACATTGGAACTTGGACTAGAATTCTGAGTGTGAGAGTAAAGAGACTCAAATTTAAAAGTCCTTGTTTCTCAAATAAACAACCTAACCTTACACCTAAAGCAATTAGAGAAAGAAGAACAAAAAACCCTCAAAGTTAGCGGAAGGAAAGAAATCATAAAGATCAGATCAGAAATAAATGAAAAAGAAATGAAGGAAACTATAGCAAAGATCAATAAAACTAAAAGCTGGTTCTTTGAGAAGAGAAACAAAATTAATAAACCATTAGCCAGACTCATCAAGAAAAAAAGGGAGAAGACTCAAATCAATAGAATTAGAAATGAAAAAGAAGTAACAACTGACCCTGCATAAATACAAAGGATCATGAGAGATTACTACAAGCAACTATATGCCAATAAAATGGACAACCTGGAAGAAATGGACAAATTCCTTGAAAAACACAACCTTCTGATACTGAACCAGGAAGAAATAGAAAATATAAACAGACCAGTCACAACCACTGAAATTGAGACTGTGATTAAAAATCTTCCAACAAACAAAAGCCCAGGACAAGATGGCTTCACAAGCGAATTCTATCAAACATTTAGAGAAGAGCTAACACCTATCTTTCTCAAACTCTTCCAAAATATAGCAGAGGGAGGAACACTCCCAAACTCATTCTACAAGGCCACCATCACCCTGATACCAAAACCAGACAAGGATGTCACAAAGAAAGAAAACTACAGGCCAATATCACTGATGAACATACATGCAAAAATCCTCAACAAAATACTAGCAAACAGAATCCAACAGCACATTAAAAGGATCATACACCATGATCAAGTGAGGTTTATCCCAGGAATGTAAGGATTCTTCAATATATGCAAATCAATGTGATAAACCATATTAACAAATTGAAGGATAAAAATCATATGATATCTCAATAGACACAGAAAAAGCTTTTGACAAACTTCAACACCCATTTATGATAAATACCCTCCAGAAAGTAGGCATAGAGGGAACTTACCTCAACATAATAAAGGCCATATATAACAAACCCACAGCCAACATTGTTCTCAATAGTGAAAAACTGAAACCATTTCCTCTAAGATCAGGAACAATACAAGGTTGTCCACTCTCACCACTATTATTCAACATAGTTTTGGAAGTTTTAGCCACAGCAATCAGAAAAGAAAAAGAAATGAAAGGAATTCAAATCAGAAAGGAAGAAGTAAAGCTGTCATTGTTTGCAGATGACATGATACTATACTTAGAGAATCCTAAAGTTGCTACCAGAAAACTACTAGAGCTAATCAATGAATCTGGTAAAGTAACAGGATACAAAATTAATGCACAGAAATCTCTTACATTCCTATACACTAATGATGAAAAATCTGAAAGAGAAATTAAGGAAACACTCCCATTTACCATTGCAACAAAAAGAATAAAATACCTAGGAATAAACCTACCTAAGGAGACAAAAGACCTGTATATGGAAAACTATAAGACACTGATGGAATAAATTAAAGATGATACAAACAGATGGAGAGGTATATCATGTTCTTGGATTGGAAGAATCAACACTGTGAAAATGACTCTACTCCCCAAAACAATCTACAGATTCAATGCAATCCCTATCAAACTACCAATGGCATTTTTCACAGAACTAGAACAATAAATTTCACAATTTGTATGGAAACACAAAAGACCCTGAATAGCCAAAGCAATCTTGAGAATGAAAAACGGAGCTGGAGGAATCAGGCTCCCTGACTTCAGACTATACTACAAAGCTACAGTAATCAAGACAGTATGGTACTGGTACAAAAACAGAAATATAGATCAATGGAACAGGATAGAAAGCCCAGAGATAAACCCACGCACATATGGTCACCTTATCTTTGATAAAGGAGGCAAGAATATACAATGGAGAAAACATAACTTCTTCAATAAGTGGTGCTGGGAAAACTCGACAGCTACATGTAAAAGAATGAAATTAGAATTCTTCCTAACACCATACACAAAAATAAACTCAAAATGGATTAAAGCCCTAAATGTAAGGCCAGACACTATAAAACTCTTCCAGGAAAACATAGACAGAACACTCTATGACATAAATCACAGCAAGCTCGTTTTTGACACACCTCCTAGAGAAATGGAAATAAAAACAAAAATAAACAAATGGGACCTAATGAAACTGAAATGCTTTTGCACAGCAAAGGAAACCGTAAACAAGATGAAAAGACAACCCTCAGAATGGGAGAAAATATTTGCAAATGAAGCAACTGACAAAGGATTGATCTCCATAATTTACAAGCAGCTCATGTAGCTCAATATCAAAAAAACAAACAACCCAATTTAGGCAGAAGACCTAAATAGACGTTTCTCCAAAGAAGATACACAGATTGCCAACAAACACATGAAAGGATGCTCAACATCACTAATCATTAGAGAAATGCAAATCAAAACTGCAATGAGGTATCACCTCACGCTGGTCAGAATGGCCATCGTGAAAAAGTCTACAAACAATCAGTGCTGGAGAGGGTGTGGAGAAAAGGGAACCCTCTTGCACTGTTGGTGGGAATGTAAATTGATACAGCCACTATGGAGAGCAGTATGGAGCGTCCTTAAAAAACTAAAAATAGAACTACCCTGTGACCCAGCAATTCCACTACTGGGCATATACCCTGAGAAAACCATAATTCAAAAAGAGTCATGTACCACAGTGTTCACTGCAACTCTATATACAGTAGCCAGGACATGGAAGTAGGGTAAGTGTCCATCAGGAGATGAATGGATAAAGAAGATGTGGCACATATATACAATGTGATATTACTCAGCCATAAAAAGAAACGAAATTGAGTTATTTGTAGTGAGGTGGATGGACCTAGAGTCTGTCATACAGAGTGAAGTAAGTCAGAAAGAGAAAAACAAATACTGTATGCTAGCACATACATATGAAATCTAAAAAAAACAAAAAAATGGTTCTTAAGAACCTAGGGGCAGGACAGGAATAAAGATGTAGAGAATGGACTTGAGGACACAGGGAAGGGGAAGGGTAAGCTGGGACAAAGTGAGAGAGTGGCATGGACATATATACCCTACCAAATGTAAAATAGATAGCTAGTGGGAAGCAACTGCATAGCACAGGGAGATCAGCTTCGTGCTTTGTGACCACCTAGAGGGGTGGGTTAGGGAGGGTGGGAGGGAGACGCGACGGGGAGTAGATATGGGGATATATGTATATGTATAGCTGATTCACTTTGTTATACAGCAGAAACTAACAGACCATTGTAAAACAATTATACTCCAATAAAGATGTTAAAATAAATAAATTAATTAAAAGTCCTTGTTTTGGCAGGTAGCACAGTATGTTATGTATAATAGAAATATATTTTTGATGAATTAAACTAATAAGTTGTGAAGAAGATATTATAGAATCAGATCATTTATTTTATGTAGAGAGTGAGGGAAAAGTCCATGATAATCCCAAACCTTAACGCCTGTCAGATAAGAAAAGTAGATGTCCTCCTGATTTATTACGTAATTGCCAAAGGAGTGCCATTTTAATTGGAATGTTCTTTCTATTTGACATATTGGAGGTTACTGGTATCACTTACTAGAGTAGTTTCAGGGGAGCAATGATGCTGGACACCAAGTTGTGGTTGTTTAATGAAGGAACAAATGTAAAGAGAAGAATCAGAGATAGCACAAGTAGGCCATTCTCCAACAAACTTGACTGAAGTAAGAAGGTGATGCTGATTGAGAGAGATGATTTCGTTACAGTGGGAGAGACCAGTGTTAGGGGAGAAGAGCAGCCTTCACTTAAGTAGTGGAGTGTGAGAATTAGTGAAGACTTTGCCTGCTGTGAATCTGAATTTCCATGAGATACAGTGGTGAAGTTTGGAAGGAAAGGAATCAGGGAGAGGATTATAAAGAGGATAGATGATCAGAGGGTCTTTCACAAGTGACCAAGGGCAAGAGGAGTAGGAGGCAGTTCTCAGATTCCAAATGGTCCCAGTAGAAGTAGTCTTAGAAATGGTATCCTGGGTGGAGAAGTCTGGGACGGTGACTTCACGCTCCACAGTTCTCAGTCTGATGACTGTTTCCAGGCCCAGAACTGAGGCAGTTCAGGAAACCGGTGAGAGGGAATGACGTGAAAATGAACAGTCTCCACATGGGACAGTTAGAGGTAGTCAGGCCTGCGTAGGTGGTTCTCATCCTGACTGGCATAAGAATCTTTAAAAAAAAAAAAAAAAAAGCACATGGCTCATATATCCAGGCCCCAAAACCCAAGTCAAGGAAATGCTGGGACATCTGTACATTTTAAAAAGATTTTGCAATAATTCTCATGCACAGTAAAGAATAAGAAACTCTGGCCCAAACCAGGAGAAACAGCTACCATCAAACAACCACATTAAAAGGCTTGAACAGAGGTGCCATCAATGTAATTGGGAAAGGGCCGTGGAAGGTTAGAGGCAAAAGTAATCAGGGTCTCATCACAAGATTTGGGCAAAAGGAAATTTCAAGACAGTCTTGGATAGTGTTGGAAGCAGCAGCGTGTTTGAGGAATGTGCCGTGAGATTTGACAGTGAGGAAGTTATTATTGCTCTCTGAAACCTGTCTGCAATCCTCCCCATTTATGCTATTGACCACATTCTCCTCTGAGGCCCCTCTGCAACTTGTAGACTACCTACCTCTACTATATCATCTGTTTCATGGAAAACCGTCTATGTTTCATTTTTGTCTTCTTCATTAGACTGTTGAACATGTTTCCCCTTAGGACCTATAGCACTGTGCGTAGATTAGATATTCAACAAATTGTGTTTGTAGAATGAGTGAATAAATGAATGAGTGAATGAGTGAATACATGTATCCTTTACATAATTTCAGGAACCATTCATCTCTGTGTAGTAAAAAAGGAAATGTGTAAAAAAGGACTGTGGTAAAGACAATAGTGATGATTTAATGGTATTCACATACCGTGTTCATCTTGCTCACAGCAGTTCTGAGGGTTTTAAGAAGACTCAGTTATTGATGTACAGAACATTTGGGCTCCTAAGAGAACAGGGTGGAACTGATAAATTATTCATACTTTTAGTTTTTCTGATTTGTGTCATTATTCTTCTTTTAACTGAGCTGGAGGATGAGTTTCCGAGTGAATCATTGATGTCCTTGCTTTAGAATGCTAAGTCTCCCTCCTCTGGGAAGCATTCCCTGGGCTCCAGCCCCACCTTGGGCCCATCTCTCTCCACTTGTTTCCGCTGGGCTTCTCAATCAGCACCTCTTTATATAAGTATAGTCTCACACTCTATTATGGTACCTGTTCAAGTGTGGCCTATATAAATGTGCTGAAAGTGTGGTTTATGAGTATTTACACCAGAATCACCTTGGGTACCTGCTAAAAGGAGCTACCTAGAGCCCTATGTGATAAGACGCTGGATGGGGCAAGGGCAAGCCACAATTGCCACCTGCAGGTCTAATGGCTTCTTCCTCATCAGGGAGTGTCACTTTTAACATCGGTTTGCTTAGTTTTTCTACATGCATATATATGTCTCCTAAGAGTGTAAGCTTCCTTCTGGGCACAGATTGTGTCAGCATATATTAAGTTATTATCTAGATCATTTTTGTTTAAATTAGTTGTAGAGTTTTGAAACCTAAATTATGACATACCTATAAACATAATACCGTGGACTTTTATTGAGTACTTGCTATGTGTCAACCACTTTAAAATATTTAATATCAAGTATTAATAAATATTTTAAAACTATTAATTTGTTTAATCCTTAAAATAATCATGAGGGGTAAATTTTATGAGAGGCAATACACCTTGCAGGTGAGCATGTAAGCTCTGCCTGCCTAGATGTGAATCCCAGGGTTGCTGCATAGATGTGTAACTCTGGGAAAGTTACACTCTTGCCCTCTCTCTGTTTCAGTTTCTTCACCTGTAAAATGGGGTTATAATAGTGCCTACCTAATAAGGTGTGTGTGAGGATTCAATGAGTTAAAACATTTAAAGACTTTAGAACAGTGCTTCACAACATAGTAAGTGTTGAATGATTATCAGCTACTATTACTTTTAATCCCCATTTTACAAATGAGGAAACTAATGAACACACAAGCCATTTGCCATACAGCTGGGAAGCAGTGGAGCTGGGACTCCAACTGCCGTGGTGTGCCTCTGTGCTGTGTCTGTACTCAGCATGCTGCATGTCTCGGCCATTAGCTGGAGTATAAAATCCCGCTCATTCGAGAGTTGTAAGGATGTGACTTCTCAATTGACTGAAAAGGACCACTCTGTAATTTCTTATCAATGTTATGGCCATGGATCTTAGAGGATTTGCAAGAGTCTAGTTGTTTAGCACCATGATGGCTCTGCTCTGCTGGACTGGCCTCCCTGTCTGCTGTGTTCCTGGCTCTGTACTTGGCATTTCAGGGTGGGGAGGCACAAAAGAAACGGAAGAGACATCTTTGGCCTCTAGAAATTTATAATATGTAATAACATAACGGGAAATGACCCTAGGAGACCCATGAAGCAGTGAAATCACAACATCAAGGCACTGGATGATTAATTAGGTCCCCAGATGAAAATTGATGATAGTGAAAGTACAATAGGCAAGTTCGGGTGAAAAGAGAAATTGATTTAGCTGGAGTAGTTTCATGGAGAAGGTAGAATTTAAGGTCAAACTTGAAATATGGGGCTGTGGGAGTATTGGGCGTGACAAGTATTGTTTCTGGGGCAGGGAAGAGAGCTAACTCTTTAAGACAGAAGTAGCTGTCTCTTTCCTCTACTTTGGCTTCATCCTGTGAACAAATGTTAGTTTAGTACTTGTATTTATTTATCCTTCTGTTTGGTACAAAAACTTCCCAATGTCCTAGCTTTCATCAAGTCTTAGGGAATGTGTCATTCTCTTTGTTGTTATTTTGGTTATTTTGGTTTTTTATTCAAGCATGGTAGAGTTCAGGTTCTCCAGTAAAACACACAATGACATTCTTGATAAGCCTCCAGGACTCTGTTTTTTCAGTCACATAAAAAGCTACAGATCTGAGGGAAAGGTAGTAAAATCTAAACAAATCCAAGGGTACAGACACACCCCTCAAACAACAGAAACCACTGCTAATAATCTAATCCATGCACCTGTAGATTATTTCTAATTATATTATTTACGTCATTTCATGGAGCAGACATGGAAGAGTCATTTGTATGCAAATACCCAAGAAGGAAAAGTTAAGAAAATTCATTTATGAAAAGTAATGTTGTAGAGCTCTTCGGATACATTTTAAATCTGTTTTAAAATACCATATTTTATTGGGTCTGTACAAAAGAAATCTTTGTACAGAAATTTTTTCGCAGTAAATTGAGGAAAAGAAAATATCTGATTCTGTTAACATTTAACTATAAAGGGAATAAGTTGTAACTTTGAAAGGGAAAGGTGGTTCTGGCATTTCCTTTATCAGTAGATTTTCTGCTAAAATGGATGTTTTATGGGTCTTTAGTAAATGGCTCTGGTTTGAAAAGTGACCAAAAAAAAAAAAAAAAAACCTGCTTATTTTTGGTTTTAATCCACATTGACTGATTCAATACAATGTCAGAATTTTCCAAGTTAGTTTTCTTAATTTTGTCCATTTCTGTCATGGCTTATGTTACTGACATTTCCTAGCAACAGCAGAACCATCTGATATTTTACTAATTTGGTTTTAGCACAGGAACCACTGAAAGTTAAAGAGTTGCCCCAAGAATTCTTAACTGAATGAGGGCCACAGCAAGCTTTCAGTTAGAGGCTATTTCCACCCTGGACAGCTATGGCCCTCAGGGTTTTCAGCAGCCCATTAGCTGCAGCTTCTGTTTCAAACTGGAAGCCAACCAGACATCGAGTTCCGTTATGTGTGTGCCAGTTATGTGTGTGCCTTACAAACAGGGCAGGGTGATAACACCATCAAATAGGCATGTGCAGTCAGGTTCTCACAGCTGGAATTAGGTATGGCATGTTCCTTTCTCTTGCATCAGAAAATATTTTAAGCCAGAAAGCCATTTTGTTTCCATACTGTGTGTATAAACTAAAACTTAAATTCAATAAGTATGGTTTACAGAGGAGGGTATATATCCTATGTTGATAGTGAAATAAAGTCGTAAACTGCCTATAAAAGGAAGTATGTGGTTTCCAGAACATTTATGACCTTACCATTATCTTACATTTTGGCAACTGTTAGTAATGATGATGATGCTAACAGTCACTAACCTTATAGAAGACTGCAGTGGCCAGGCACTGTGCTAAACACTTTCCATGCATCATCTCATTTTGTCCTTATGACAATATTATGAGGAAAGCACATTGCCTCTGGCAGCCACCAGTCTGTTCTCAGAGAGGTTTGATGACTTGCTCAGGGCAGGTAACTGGCTGAGCTGGGACTCCCACTCTGATTAAAATCCAGTTTGTCATGATCTTTCCACTATGCCGGATCCTGAGGTCTCCTGGCACAAGCTGAGCACTCAGGCCTCATCCTATCTAGAAGTGTACACTTGATTTCACAAAAAGTGCTTTACATCACAGCCTGCAATGAAGGTGCCTTGGTCCCCAATGGGGAAAAGTGACTTAAGTCTTGTCCTGTGCCAGCATGGAAGATTCTGGTGTACAGATCCTTAGGGCCCCTGGCGGAGGCAGTGTGGATTGGCCAGAGGAACACCTGGTGGGAGACGTCACATAATTCACATACAGGCTAAGGACAAAATTAGGTAAAATTAAACTTCTATATTTTAGTTCTAAAGATCCTCATATGGTTAGAGTAGCAGGACAAGATACAGCCTTGTATTGAGACATGCAAATGCTTTCTATGGAATTCTTTGGATTCTAAGTGATCATCATAATAATAAAGTATTATTATTATATTGTTATAATAAAGTTATTTATTATAATGATAAAATAGCACAAAATTATTTTCTCATGTCTTATCTATTTAAATAATCTTCCCATCACTATGAGACTAAGAGCTATACTGATATATTGAACTATATTGTTACAACATTTTAAAGTCAATGTTAATTATTATTTTTAATTAATTAATTAATTTTTGGCTGTGTTGGGTCTTCGTTGCTGTGCGTGGGCTCTCTCTAGTTGTGGTGAGCGGGGGCTACTCTTCATTGTGGTACATGGGCTTCTCATTGCGGGGGCTTCTCTTGTTGTGGAGCATGGGCTCTAGGCGTGCGGTCTTCAGCAGTTGTGGCACGTGGGGTCAGTAGTTGTGGCTCACGGGCTCTAAAGCGCAGGCTCAGTACTTGTGGCACACGGGCTTAGTTGTTCCGTGGCATGTGGGATCTTCCCGGACCAGGGCTTGAACCCGTGTCCCCTGCATTGGCAGGCGGATTCTTAACCACTGTGCCACCAGGGAAGTCCTAACTATTATTATTTTTAAAAAATATAATAGAACTTCATATTTTTAAAATTATTTTTGCGCTTTACAATGTCAAGTTATATACTTCAAGGCTAACAAGGCATTTTTTGTTTACTGAGAACTTACATAAGCAACAGTTAGAGTAACTGTGTGTCTGCACTTACTTGAGTAAATGAAAGACAAGATCAAATGGAAAGTTAAGGAGATAAAAAGATGTTTTGGTATGATTATTACAATTCTCATGATCGGGATCTGAGACTGTGAGTATCTTTTCATCTTCTACCGTAAGTTATTGCATATACATGCTAAAGCAATAGATCTACTGTCTCACTTGTCTCATTCAACAGATTTTGACTGAATACATTATGTATGCAAACACTGATCTAAGCTCTTGGGGTTCATCAGTGGACAAAACACATGAAAATCATTGCCCTCCTGAAACTTACAATCTAGAGGAAGACTGATAACATACAAGTAACATTAAAAAATAAATATGGAGCAACAATATAGACCTAGATGCCCAGAAGAGTCCTAGTATATGCTTACTGTCATTGAATTCCATCCAGTTTTACATATTTACAAGATTTTATTTTCTTTTTATATATTTTTAATTTTAACCATTTTTAGAAATAATTTTAGACTCACAGGAAGTTGCAAAGTTAGTTCAGAAAGGACCTGGGTATCCTTCACCCCGTTTCCTCCAGTGGTTATAACATACTCAATTATAGTATAATACAAAACCAGGAACTTGATATTGATACAGTGTATTTGCATAGTACTCTACCATTTTATCACACGTGTAGATTTAGTGTAACCACTTCTGCAATCAAAGAATTCCTTTATCACAAAGATCTCCCTCTGCTACCTCTTTATACTCATTTGTATCTCTTCCCAGGCACAACCCCTAAACCCTGGCAACCACAAATCTGTCTTCCATCACTATAATTTCATTATTCAAGAATGTTATTTATATAAATGGAAGCGTACAGTTTTGACTTTTTGCATTTGGTCTTTTTCACACATCATAAAGCCCTTGAGATTCATCCAAGTTGTATGTAACATAGCTCATCCTTTGTTTTGCTAGATAGCATTCGATGCTATGAATGTACCAGTTTGTTTAATCATTCACCCATTCAGGCACGTATTAGCTGTGTCCAGGTTTGGGGTATTACAAATAAAGCTGCTATGAACATTCATGTACAGTCTTTTCTGTGGACAGAAGTTTTCAATTCTCTGGGATAAATACTGAGTTTTATGGTAATTTTATGTTTATTTTTATATAAAAGTACCAGACTGTTTTGCAGAGTGGCTATACCATTTTATATTCTTACCAGCAATGTTGAGGGATTCAGTTTTTCTGCATCCTCACCAGCATTTAGTATTGCATTACTTTCTTATTTTAGTTCTTCTGATGAGTGTGTTGCAATTATTAAAGTGTAGTCTCCTACTGTAGAATAATCATTTTACTTTTGATATAAAGCAAGGTGTGAATAAAGAAAATAGAGAAAGAAAATATGTAATAGTTCTGAGTAGCTTTGCCTACCTGAACACTGCTAAAAGCATTATGTAGTTAAATTAGAATTACTGACACAAGACAAAATGTAGTATTGAGTAATCGAAGTATACAGTAGTGAGGCCTCCGTGTTGATAGGTCTTTATAATGAATGCATCTCTCTCACCATTCATGTTCTACATATATGAAAATAAGGCTGTAGGAGTCATTTATTTTTCTAAATATGAAGGTACCTCACTCATCAGTGGTGTAGATCATGAATATATTTTATCAGTTCCTGAAGTCTCTAGGAAAACACACACCAAGATAATAGAAATATTTGGGATATGTATTACGTTTTTGGATTTGTATTAAGTACTGGGATCCAAGGAGATTTTAATCTTAAAATGGCAAGTACATAGAGCCATGTAAACTGTAGCGTTGGCTTGGTAGACACAGTAGTATTTTTGAATCACCAAATAATAGTTAACACTGACAAACCACAAGTTTGAACTTGGAGCAGTGGGAGGCTAAAGAAAGTGGGGCGTGGTCTGGCTTTTGGGAACTTATAATCCAATGGAAACTGGATTTTTTTAAAAATTGGCTTTTAAGGAATTATTATCTGAAAGAAAATTTTAATGACCTTTCTTCTCAGGATATGAATTTTATTTATTTATTTATTTATTTTTACTTTACAGAATCACTGGAAGTTTACTTTGTAGTTACACGTTTTTGAAAAAAATTTTTCTCTCAGTAACCATCGTACCTCAGCATGCAATAGTGGTTGGCCATCACCAGCTTTCATCTGATCACGTAATAAAGAAAATGATATCAAATGTCATGCATTAGCTTTTATAAATCTACGATCTTCATTATGTCACTAAGCACACTGTGTAGTGCAGTTGTAGTTTCTTTCCCAGAGTAGGACTTTCTTGATGAAGGAAGCGTGATGTTGATTTTCATTCCAGCAAATCTCCTTAGTATGAGTCCAGGATATTTTCTTGTCATTTCAGTTGTGCCATCAGAACATAGACCCCCACAAAACGTAAATTTCAAAATATATTTGTTGACAATGCAATCCAATGTAATTTTCTACATTTCAGAGCTAGTTGTGTTTATCAACAATAAAGCAGAAAAAAGGAATTCTTCCTTCATATCACCATATTTACATTGCATGTATAGTAAAAAAAATTATCATATTAGCAATATCTGTGCAATAATCAAGTTTCAATAAGCCTATTTTCTAGCTTTATTTGTTCTCTGAATTGGCTTTCTGTATCATTAGCCAGTACCTGACTATGTCGAGCGGTGGTGTCATTGGAATGTACCTGACCTCCCTTCTTTACTGCAGATTCATCAGCATTTGTAAGCAAACATCCTTCACTAATGTCTCAATGACTGTTTTAGTATCTTAGTCTTCTAAACACAAAGGGCTACTTTATAAGAAGCCCATGAATCACTAAAATGGCACATGGAACGTCTAATTCTGTTGGCTTTTTAAGTCAAAACTTTTTCAGAATATGAATTTTGAGGCACTGATTTTACTATTTTTTTGCTATTTACCTTTTGCGGTAGCTTCAACTTGAACAAATTGAAAAAAAGAAATATTGTACTGTCCTATAGAAAGTCCGTGCTCTCATCTGGTTTATAATCGACAGAATTTACAACTTGCTCTTTCACAATTGCACTATAGAGTGAAATGTAACATGCAAATTAGAAAGGTGAAAATAAAGTGACAAAGGAATCCAGGCAAAGGAGGAATTGCTTTTGGCTGGGGTGAATAGAAAGGTTTCACGGAAGAGGCAGCATTGGAATTGGGATGTGAAGGCTAAGAGGTTGTGGGTAGGCAGAAATGAAAGTGTAAGTATTCTAAAAAGAACAAGAACAAAGTAAGTTAAAAAGAACAGCAAAAGCCAGAACAAATCTGTGATGTTATGTGCAGGAGACTGACAAAAGTAATGAACTTAACAATCTACTATTCTCAAAAGTTTCCAAAAATTTCACTCTTTGCTTTTAAGTATCCTAAATTAATTGCTTTCACTTTAGCGGTAAAACTGAGTTTTGTTTTTTTTTTTGTTTTTTTTTTCTATGAACCAGAAACTGTTACCTGTATCCTGCAGTGTGTGTTACAGATAGACTCTGCAATATCAGGAAAACATATGCAGGATACGCCACCTATATTTGCTCTTTTAGAAAATTGCTATTCAGGGGACTATTTAATGCTCCACTGAAGAGAAAATCCATAATCCTTTTTGTGTGCTGCATGGCAGTTGAGATGGTATAATGTCCATAAAATATTCTATACTTAAAACCAGCGATTTCAAAGCTACACTTAAAAAGAGTGCATTTTTCAGGTATCTCAGAATAGCTTTGGTTTCCTATTCTTTTGGAACCCAAAGGGAAAGTAGTGCCTTTTAGCATCTCTTTAAATAACCAGCTTTATGATGTTGGCCAGAGTGTCTTTTTCTCAGATCCAATTCCAAAATACTTTCCTGAGTTTAATGACTAAACAAGTGGGAGAGGAAAACTTCAATTAAGCTGGCCTTGACCGAGTCCTGAGGCAAGCTATTGCTCATCTTAGAGGCTCCATATCTCACTGTCAACACAAAGCCTGCTTACACTGTCAACTGGGCATTCCATTTTGTTCTGTTTAACAACTAGTTTTTTTAAAAAAAACTAAGCAAAACCAAAACATGTTATTACTGCTACTGTCAGTTAATCTAAGTGTTGTATTTGGTGACTGCCCTGAGGCTTCTTTAGCCTGACAATGGATTTTTTATATCTGAGAATATGTTTTTTTTTTCAAAGTAAGGACAAGAAATGGATTTTTTTTTCTTTAGAGTTTGAAAAGTTGAAGTAGTTTTGGGGTTTTTTTTTTTTTTGCACTTCAGATAGTGTCTAACTAGTTTTTCTCTGTGATATTTTGTGTAACCCACCTGCCTCTTTTTTCCAGTTTAAGGAAGGCACCAAGGTGAAGGGAGGGCTTTATTATGCTCTAAAGTAAGTAACAGGGAATGAGGGTGTAAAGAAGGGCTCAGAGAAGACTCATGAGGTGAGGGCCCAGGTGTTTTTAACTCCCCAGGAACACCCTGATAGGGCAACTTTCTCCCAAATTAAGACATAAGTAGAAACTGGAAGCTCATTTGTAGGATGGGTCCTCCAGTTTACAAGGGAATAATGTGTCTCCTTAGCACGTTAGTAAATGTGCTAAAGAGACACATTAGTGTAAAGATAGAAAGATATCTTAGTAAAAAGATAGAACTACAGTCATTATTATTATTATCTTGGAAAGGTCAACTATTATTTCGATACAAATCAAGAAAGTAATATGTGGGGAAAGTTGGACTAATAGGTCACTGGTAGGCACTTATTTTTGTTGTAAGTAATAAGAAGTTCAGAATGTCTGATAAAATTAAAAGTTTGATAATTGTAACTTAGAAGTATTTCTGCTGTGTGAAAATTGAAATTCCAAATGAATAGACAGCTACATTTTTATGGGTGTGCAAAATCTTCCTCAGCCCCTACTAAAAAAAAAAATAATAATTCTCAAAGCATGGGGCCTGACACAGGGAATACGTTTTGTAATCAAGTTTTGCCTGGGGGACAGTTCATCCCAACTTCACCATTTCTTGCACTTTCTACCCTGTAGAAACGGTCTCAGCAGCTTAGAAAGTCCAGCCTCCTCTGCTCGTGACCCTCCATCACAATCCCAACCCCCAACCCCTCCAACCTCAGCTGGAATTCAAACTATTTTCCACAAGGTAAAATTTAACTCATGCATCAAAAGAGATCAAGATATTAATGTGCTCTTCCTCTCACTCACTGATTCATTCAGTAGTTAGTGAAAGCAGGTATTAGATGTGGGCAATAAAAGATGAGTATGGGGGCTTCCCTGGTGGCGCAGTGGTTGAGAGTCTGCCTGCCGATGCAGGAGACACGGGTTCGTGCCCCGGTCCGGGAGGATCCCACATGCTGCGGAGCGACTGGGCCCATGAGCCATGGCCACTGATCCTGCGCTCCGCAACGGGAGAGGCCACAACAGTGAGAGGCCCGCGTACCGCAAAGGAAAAAAAAAAAAAAAAAAGATGAGTATGATGCTTCCCATACTCCAGAAACTTACACAAAGGTAGGCCATTTGGGGTAGTTAACTTTTCATTTTGAAAAATTTCAATCCTACAGAGATCCTTCACCTAGATTTACTAATTGTTAACATTCTTCCATTAACATTGCAGTTCTCTTTCTCTCTCTCTCTCTCTCTCTCTCTCTCTCTCTCTCTCTCTCTCACCTTTTCTTTTTTGGGGGGAGGGAGGGGACTATTTAAAGTTAAGTTTCAAACATCAAAAGATGAACATTTAAACAAGTTAAGTCCAGTAAGTTTAGAGAGGCTTCAGCAGAAACCTGTATAAAATATAGTTACAGGGAAAAAGGAGAGTATAGGAAGGAATCAGGGCATTCTTCATAAGATTATTTTCTAGGTATAAAAGTTGTGGCAGACAGCTGAGCAGTAGGAAGAGCACATACCAAGGCCCCAGAGCTGAGCCTGTGTGGAGCATTAGGAGAGCAGTAAGAAATTTTGCATCACTGGGCTACAGGCAAGGGAGAAGGATATTGAGAAAAAGATCCTGAGACAAATAGGGATGGACAGGTAGGCAGTCGCCAGATCATGGAGGGCCAGGTATGCCACAGAGAGGAGGTTTCTCTTTATCTTATGACTAATGAATAATCACTGCTATATTTTATGTAGAGAATGACCTCTGCCTAAAGTTAAAAGAACTACTATAAAGGAGAAATTATCAGGCGCCCTGGTAAGTCCAGTGATAGAAATATTTTGGGAACTGGTGGGTTTTTAAAAGCCCTAATACTGACCCATGAATAGCTGTCCTATTTTCCATCCTCAGAAGACTGGATATGTGGAAAAGTGCTTCCAAAACATGGTTGTACATCATACTCAAGGGGTAGTTTTTTTTAAGAAACACAGATCCCCATTTTTTCACTACAAATCTATTGAGTCAGATTCCTCTGAAGCAGGGCCTGGGAACCTGCATTTTCCCAAATCTCCCCCAGGTGGCGCTTGTACAGCCAGTTCACTGCCTGAGGTTTGGGAGCATTGAGCAGTAGAGGAAGATAGGGAGGATTCAGCTGCAGAGGTGGTTGCAAAGGGCTTAGAACTGGTTAATGCCCAGGACAACCCTACCAAATGCTATGGGAATATATACATCACACTAGCCTGTATTGTTAGGACACCATGTCATATGTCTCTCTGTGACCTTGGAAAATATCTCAAAGTCAGGCTCATGGTAGGGGCTCCACAAATATCTGATGAATGAGCATTGCTCAACCCTAATGTTAGCAAAGGAGATGGCTAGCAGTATGTTATGTAACTTTGGCCAAAACACTAAAAATAACAATTTACTAAAATCAATGACATAGATAACCTAAAGCTCAGATGTTTACTCAGACTTTTCAGCAACTCTGTTAATTTTTTAAAAATCAAGACTCAGCCATTTTGATAAAATACCTGCTCCGAAGAAGATAACAGAATACAGAAGATGACATCAGTCACTTTGTGCATACTGCCACACTGAGATGTTCTGGGCTAAGCTAAGAAAATGTATTCCCTGGGACTCCTTCTGAATCAGTTATCATTACTGTGTGATTGTGACAGATAAGCTAAGTGATGACAGGTGAATGTAATAAATGGTAGTTAATCCAGACATATTTTAAGTAGTGGAGACAGGAGAAATCATTGAACACTGAACTTGATAGTGATCCCATGATGTTTATTTCAAAAGTGTTTTGAAATAAGTGTTATGAAATATTTTATCATTTTACTTACTAAAAGAAGGGATAGTATTACTGCACAATTATTAATGTTTCATTATAGATGTCAAAACCAAGATTCTTGTTAGACCTTAAAAATTTAAGTCTTTTATTTCTGATCCTCAACTATTTAAAGTAAAACAGTTTTATTTAGACATTGTGGACGTGGGGAGGGGCTGAATGGGCAGTCAGAAAGGGGGTGCTGGGGAAAATAACTGATCTTCAGGGACTGACACTTCACTCTGTTCAAAAACCATATTCCAGAGTCACATGTTTTTTAAAGTGGCTAAATAATGATGTTTATCACATACAGTTCTTTTGCTAACCCTCAGTTCAAAGACAGAGGTGATTTTAATTTGTCTCATGTATTCATTAAGTAGGTTCAGTTTGGAGAAGCCATGAGAAGTGTGAACTAAATCTCTGAATGTGTTTATTTGTGTAAGTAGGAGGGTCAGGCACAGCTGGATCAGGAACACAGTAATGTTGTCAAGGCTTTGTCTCTCCATCTCTTGGATGAGCTTTCACACATGGCTGGTAGGATGGCCAACCAGCTACTTTAGGTTCACATTCTACCAACTTAGTAACTCTAGTGAAAGGTCTTTTTAGATAGCTCCCACAGAAGGACTCTGGAGGAATAGGCTTTTCCAGGCTTGGAACATCTTCCATCCATGAATCAATCACATTTTCGTCCTTGCATCTATCGACCAATTCATAACTGGGGTGGGTAACTCCTGTGAGCTAGCCCTATATCATTGCCTTCCCTTGTCAATGGGTGAGGAAGCAGGGTTGGCCCTTCCTAAAGTCACATATCAAGGGTTTCTCACATGAAAGAAAGGTACTATTGACAGGGAAGAAAAAAGCTATTCTATTGGCAAAAAGAAAAAAAAAACAACAAGCCTGCCATAGCAACTTAATTTTCTCATTAGTGTTTGTGTGTCTAAGAAAGGAAGAAAAAGTAAAGTCTTCAATAGCAAAAACAAATTATTTCCTATCAAGAGAGAAAAAATACATTTCTTCAATAGTATGAACAATGGTTTTATTTTTGTATTTCAATAAGAACTTGGATATCATAAGCCTTTTACCAACACCAGCTTTAATATTAACCCCTTTGTATGAAATGTGGTAGAAAACAAAGTTGAACATTTTGCATACAAAGTCTAGATTTCAGCTGCTCCTTGTACCTTGCAAGTGGTAGGTACTCAATAAAGTTGAGTGAATTAATGGATTATTGTATCACGAAACCATGGAATTTGATGGGACCTTAAAAGTCATCTAGTTAATCTCTTAGATGGTTGTGGAGATCCCTTACAATATCCTGAAGAGTGGGCATTGAATACTATTTGAACAATTTCATATGAAAATCCCCACTGTTTTCCTCTCAGGGTGGTTTTTTGCTGTATATTAACATCTTATGAAGTATTTAGAAGCTGATAACATTGAACAAAGGTGCATTCACATTGTTTAATTTCTTTTCTTTTGCTCTCTCCACCCATGCCCCATGCATGTAAAACACAAATAACAAGTTACAATTAAGTTACAAGTTATAATTAAGTGATATCTCAAGTAATATTACCTGCCATGAAACTCAAATGAACAAGCTGGACTTTGTTGGAAATTTGGGGAGGATTCTGGCCAAGGAATTGATTGAAGAGAGATAGAGAAGTAGGCCACAGGGCATTATTTCAGGAACAGACCCCTCAAGGGCAGCCTTGGAGCTGTCGGAGAGGAAGGCTGCAGTAATGGTAATACTGGGTAGTTGACATCTGGGCCAGTAGCTGGGGGGCTTCCTTGTGGCTGGTGGTAGTGTATTTTCACTGGGGTTACAGAGAAGAGGGAAATGAGGTGTTGCTCATCTGGAAGATAGGAAAGTACAAAGTATCCCAGAGAAGTATCTTATATTAAGAGACACACACTGTATTGAAGCAGGGGTAGGGATGGGAAGCAAACATCCCATTCCTCTTGTATTATTTGTTACCTCTTGTAATGAAAGTTATTTAGAATGCTGTGTGCTGTGCTTGTTCACTGCAGTATTAGTTTTTTCTTGTTATTATTTTTTCCATAGATAAATCCAACATGTAGGCAATTTCTAAATACATCCCAGTTTTGGGTTAACTTGTTTTGTTCTGTTCTTGACTTAAATAGAATACCCTAAAATATTCTCTGAATTTTTGTATGTTTGGTAATTTCAAAACTCTAAAGAAGCCAAAAGAAATTCTGTGGCTTTTTTTTTTTTGCGGTACGTGGGCCTCTCACTGTTGTGGCCTCTCCCGTTGTGGAGCACAGGCTCCGGACGCACAGGCTCAGCGGCCATGGCTCACGGGCCTAGCTGCTCCACAGCATGTGGGATCTTCCCGGACCAGGGCACGAACCCATGTCCCCTGCATCGGCAGGCGGACTCTCAACCACTGCACCACCAGGGAAGCCCTCTGTGGCTTTTAAAACCAGATTTTATGCTCTTCTTTACTTGGATGTATTTTAAATTACCTGACAGAGAGGGCGAGGTGTGGTTTCAAGAAAACTTCAGAAAATCAAAATTCAGATCTCATCTGTAGGAAAGAAATTTCAGATGGTATCTTCATCCTGACTCTGAAATGTAATCTAATAACCAAAATGCTTGGCAGTAGAATTAGAATCAGATTGACAGTAAACTAGTAATATTTATTAATTCAAAGACTGTTATATTTATAGATAAACACAACTCACCCATCAGCAAATGGCAATTATTCTTAAAATACTGGTCATTAGTATGGATTGTATGATGAGTTTTGAAACAAATTTGTCAGGACAGTTATTAGCATTAGAAGAAATAGCAAGAGATCACTATAAACTTTGATTTAGAATACATTTTATATCAGCATTGGCAATGTGGTTGTGATAATGACAGAATATGTTTGCTTTCACATATGTTTACTTTGTTTTAGTGAGGCATACCCCAGAGATGCATAAAAAGGAATATGTTGATATCTTCCTAGTCATTCATACAGTCCTCAGCCCATGGGAACTACAAATCCCAGAATGCATTCTTACTTAAACCTGGGTTTCAGAAACTAATGGACTCAATTTAATAAGACAATTAGATTTACCATGAAGTCCAAAATGCTGACTTGAACTTTACAAAACATAGACCTTTGTCAAGTTTGCTACATTTCTACATTCAGTTTTGACTAGCAAATGTTTGTACTGTCCATCTCATCTGTATGTGTCATACAATTGTTTTCATACATTAAAAAAAATAATCATTTCACCATAGGGAACTAGTGTAAAATTTATGGACAAAATAAACAATTGAGAATTTTTCTGAACGAACAATTCTTTCTAAAATGTATTCTAACATACTTGTTCCTTGGAGGTAGATCACTGTTATTTGGATTAACGTTTAAATATCTTATGTTTTGAAATTCTCACTGGCATGTCATGTAGCGACTTCAATCAGAAATAGCTTTTTGTTTTCTATTAGGGGTTTGAAGTCATTTTGTTCATTTCTGCAAGGACCTCAATATGTTCTCCATCCAGTGTTTTTATATATTTTTTTCTTTTTTTTTCTAATTTTTAAATTTAATTTTATTTATTTTTTTATACAGCAGGTTCTTATTAGTCATCCATTTTATACACATCAGTGTATACATGTCAATCCCAATCGCCCAATTCAGCACACCACCATCCCCACCCCCCGCCACTTTCCCCCCTTGGTGTCCATAGGTTTGTTCTCTACATCTGTGTCTCAATTTCTGCCCTGCAAACCAGTTCATCTGTACCATTTTTCTAGGTTCCACATATATGTGTTAATATACAATATTTGTTTTTCTCTTTCTGACTTACGTCACTCTGTATGACAGTCTCTAGATCCATCCACGTATCAACAAATGACCCAATTTCGTTCCTTTTTATGGCTGAGTAATATTCCATTGTATATATATACCACACCTTCTTTATCCATTCGTCTGTTGATGGGCATTTAGGTTGCTTCCATGACATGGCTATTGTAAATAGTGGTGTAATGAACATTGGGTGCATGTGTCTTTTGAATTATGGTTTTCTCTGGGTATATGCCCAGTAGTGGGAAAGCTGGATCATATGGTAACTCTATTTTTAGTTTTTTAAGGAACCTCCGTACTGTTCTCCATAGTGGCTGTATCAATTTCCATTCCCACCAACAGTGCAAGCGGGTTCCCTTTTCTCCACACCCTCTCCAGCATTTGTTGTTTGTAGATTTTCTGATGAGGCCCATTCTAACTGGTGTGAGGTGATACCTCATTGTAGTTTTGATTTGCATTTCTCTAATAATTAGTGATGTTGAGCAGCTTTTCATGTGTTTCTTGGCCATCTGTATGTCTTCTTCAGAGAAATGTCTATTTAGGTCTTCTGCCCATTTTCTGATTGGGTTGTTTGTTTTCTTAATATTGAGCTGCATGAACTGTTTATATATTTTGGAGATTAATCCTTTGTCCATTGATTCGTTTGCAAATATTTTCTCGCATTCTAAGGGTTGTCTTTTCGTCTTGTTTATAGTTTTCTTGCTGTGAAAAAGCTTTGAAGTTTCATTAGGTCCCATTTGTTTATTTTTATTTTTATTTCCATTACTCTAGGAGGTGGATCAAAAAAGATCTTGCTGTGATTTATGTCAAAGAGTGTTCTTCCTATGTTTTCCTTTAAGAGTTTTATAGTGTCCAGTCTTACATTTACATATCTAATCCATTTTGAGTTTATTTTTGTGTATGGTGTTAGGAAGAGTTCTAATTTCATTCTTTTACATGTAGCTTTCCAGTTTTCCCAGCACCACTTATTGAAGAGGCTGTCTTTTCTCCATTGTATATTCTTGCCTACTTTATCAAAGATAAGGTGACCATATGTGCGTGGGTTTATCTCTGGGCTTTCTATCTTGTTCCATTGATCTCTGTCTCTGTTTTTGTGCCAGTACCATATGGTCTCAATTACTGTAGCTTTGTAGTATAGTCTGAAGTCAGGGAGTCTGATTCCCCCAGCTCCGTTTTTTCCCTCAAGACTGCTTTGGCTATTCGGGGTCTTTTGTGTCTCCATACAAATTTTAAGATTTTTTGTTCTAGTTCTGTAAAAAATGCCACTGGTAATTTGATAGGGATTACATTGAATCTGTAGATTGCTTTGGGTAGTATAGTTATTTTCACAATATTGATTCTTCTAATCCAAGAACATGGTATATCTCTCCATCTGTTTGTATCATCTTTAATTTCTTTCATCAGTGTCTTATAGTTTTCTGCATACAGGTCTTTTGTCTCCCTAGGTCTGCATACAGGTCTTTTGTCTCCCTAGGTAGGTTTATTCCTAGGTATTTTATTCTTTTTGTTGCAGTGGTAAATGGGAGTGTTTTCTTAATTTCTCTTTCAGATTTTTCATTGTTAGTGTATAAGAATGCAAGAGATTTCTGTGCATTAATTTTGTATCCTGCAACTTTACCAAATTCATTGATTAGCTCTAGTAGTTTTCTGGTGGCATCTTTAGGATTCTCTATGTATAGTATCATGTCATCTGCAAACAGTGACAGTTTTACTTCTTCGTTCCCAATTTGTATTCCTTTTATTTCTTTTTCTTCTCTGATTGCCATGGGTAGGACTTCCAAAAGTATGTTGAATAATAGTGGTGAGAGTGGACATCCTTGCCTTGTTCCTGATCTTAGAGGAAATGTTTTCAGTTTTTTACCATTGAGAATGACGTTTGCTGTGGTTTGTCATATGTGGCCTTTATTATGTTGAGGTAGGTTCCCTCTATGCCCACATTCTGGAGAGGTTTTTTTTATCATAAATGGGTGTTAAATTTTTCAAAAGCTTTTTCTGCATCTCTTGAGATGATCATATGGTTTTTATTCTTCAATTTGTTAACATGGTTTATGACATTGATTGTTTGCGTATATTGAAGAATCCTTCCATCTCTGGGATAAATCCCACTTGATCATGGTGTATGATCCTTTTAATGTGTTGTTGGATTCTGTTTGCTAGTATTTTGTTGACGATTTTTGCATCTGCATTCATCAGTGATATTGGTATGTAATTTTCTTTTATTGTAGTATCATTTAAAGCTTCTGTTTCCTTATTTTCATTTTGGATGATCTGTCCATTGGTGTAAGTGAGGTGTTAAAGTCCCCCACTATTATTGTGTTACTGTCGATTTCCTCTTTTATAGCTGTTAGCAGTTGCCTTATGTATTGAGGTGCTCTTGTGTTGGGTGCATATATATTTATATTTGTTATATCTTCTTCTTGGATTGATCCCTTGATTATTATGTAGTGTTCTGCCTTGTCTCTTGTAACATTCTTTATTTTAAAGTCTATTTTATCTGATATGAGGATTGCTACTCCAGCTTTCTTTTGATTTCCATTTGCATGGAATATCTTTTTCCATCCCCTCACTTTCAGTCTGTATGTGTCCCTAGGTCTGAAGTGGGTCTCTCATAGACAGCATATAGATGGGTCTTGTTTTTGTATCCATTCAGCAAACCTGTGTCTTTTGGGTGGAGCATTTAATCCATTCATGTTTAAGGTAATTATTGATACGTGTGTTCCTATGACCATTTTTTTAATTGTTTTGGGTTTGTGTTTTTAGGTCCTTTTCTTCTCTTGTGTTTTCCACTTAGAGAAGTTCCTTTAGCACTTGTGTAGAGCTGGTTTGGTGGTGCTGAATTCTCTTAGCTTTTGCTTGTCTGTAAAGCTTTTGATTTCTCCATCGAATCTGAATGAGATCCTTGCCGGGTAGAGTAATCTTGGTTGTAGGTTCTTCCCTTTCATCACTTTAAGTATTTCATGCCAGTCCCTTCTGGCTTGTAGAGTTTCTGCTGAGAAATCAGCCGTTAACCTTTTGGGAGTTTCCTTGTGTGTTATTTGTCATTTTCCCCTAGCTGCTTTCAATAATTTTTCATCTTTAATTTTTGCCAATTTGATTACTATGTGTCTTGGCGTGTTTCTCCTTGGGTTTACGTATGGGACTCTCTGAGCTTCCTGGACTTGGGTGGCTATTTCCTTTCCCATGTTAGGGAAGTTTTCGACTATAATCTCTTCAAATATTTTCTCTGGTCCTTACTCACTCTCTTCTCCTTCTGGGACCCCTATAATGCGCTTGTTGTTGCATTTAATGTTGTCCCAGAGGTCTCTTAGGCTGTCTTCATTTCATTCTTTTTTCTTTATTCTGTTCTGCGGCAGTGAATTCCACCATTCTGTCTTCCAGGTCACTTATCCGTTCTTCTGCCTCAGTTATTCTGCTATTGCTTCCTTCTAGTGTAGTTTTCATTTCAGTTATTGTTCATCTCTGTTTGTTTGTTCTTTCATTCTTCTAGGTCTTTGTTAAACATTTCTTGCATCTTCTCGATCTTTGCCTCCATTCTTTTTCCAAGGTTGAATCATCTTTGCTATCATTACTCTGAATTCTTTTTCTGGAAGTTTGCCTATTTCCACTTCATTTAGTTGATTTTCTGGGGTTTTATCTTGTTCCTTCATCTGTTATATAGCCCTCTGCCTTTTCATCTTGTCTATGTTTCTGTGAATGTGGTTTTTGATCCACAGACTGCAGGACTGTAGTTCTTCCTGCTTCTGCTGTCTGCCCTCTGGTGGATGAGGCTATCTAAGAGGCTTGTGCAAGTTTCCTGATGGGAGGGACTGGTGGTGGGTAGAGCAGACTGTTGCTCTGGTGGGCAGAGCTCAGTAAAACTTTAATCTGCCTGACTGCTGATGGGTGGGGCTGGGTTCCCTCCCTGTTGGTTGTTTGGCCTGAGGCAACCCAACACTGGAGCCTACCTGGGCTCTTTGGTGGGGTTAATGGCAGACTCTGGGAGGGCTCATGCCAAGGAGTACTTCCCAGAACTTCTGCTGCCAGTGTCCTTGTCCCCACGGTGAGCCACAGCCACCCCCCACCTCTGCAGGAGACCCTCCAACACTAGCAGGTAGGTCTGGTTCAGTCTCCCCTGGTGTCACTGCTCCTTCCCCTGGGTCCCAATGCACACACTACTTTGTTGGTGCCCTCCAAGAGTGAAGTCTCTGTTTCCCCCAGTCCTGTCGAAGTCCTGCATTCAACTCCCACTAGCCTTCAACGTCTGATTCTCTAGGAATTCCTCCT
The DNA here is from genome assembly GCF_964270905.1 of Leucopleurus acutus. Classification (NCBI taxonomy): domain Eukaryota; kingdom Metazoa; phylum Chordata; class Mammalia; order Artiodactyla; family Delphinidae; genus Leucopleurus; species Leucopleurus acutus. The sequence continues at coordinate 64,855,247 of NC_139149.1, read as the reverse complement.
CCCGTTGCCAGACCCCCAGGTTGGGAAGCCTGACGTGGTGCTCAGAACCTTCACTCCAGTGGGTGGACTTCTGTGGGATAAGTGTTCTCCAGTCTGTGAGTCACCCACCCAGCAGTTATGAGATTTGATTTCACTGTGATTTAGCCCCACCTCCCATCCCATTGGGGCTTCTCCTTTGTCTTTGGATGTGGGGTATCTTTTTTGGTGAGTTCCAGTGTCTTCCTTTTGATGATTGTCCAGCAGCTAGTTGTGATTCTAGTGTTCTCCCAAGAGGGAGTGAGAGCCCGTCCTTCTACTCCACCATCTTGGTTCAGGCTTCTATTTTTTATTTTTCAATCAAAATGATTATTGAAATCCATAAATAAAATAATTGCTGAAATAGAACTCGTCATAGAATATAGAATATCATCATTAACCACCATCCTGATTTTACTAATGAAGAAGCTAATTCCCTTGAAAATGCAGCAACTTGCCTAAGCTAGTTTGTGGCCAATCCCTAAGGAAAATATGCTCTGAAACATTGTTTGCCTTTTTTCATCATTAGCAATTTAGATTCTTTCATTTTTTGGAGTAGCTTTTTATTCATTCAACAAATAACTTTCGAATGTCTTCAATAAAATTACTACTCTAGGCACTAGGGATGCAGCCAAGGTTGAAATGTAGTGGTGCCAGGAATACAAAATCAAAAGTCACAGTCTGACAAGGAGATAGGCTTGTAGACTGGTAACTTAAATGTAACGTGATGAGCAGAATCTAAACAAGTGGAACCGTAAGAACAGTTTACAAGGAATGAAATGAGAAAGAACAGAAGAGGCAGACAGAATATCACACAAATGGTATAGGAGACTTGAGAAGCTACATAGAGTTGGCCCCACCATTTTTTTTTTTAACATCTTTATTGGAGTATAATTGCTTTACAATGTTGTGTTAGTTTCTGCTGTATAACAAAGTAAATCAGTTATATGTATACATATATCCCAATATCCTCTCCCTGTTGCGTCTTCCTCCCACCCTCCCTATCCCACCCCTCCAGGTGGTCACAAAGCACCCAGCTGATCTCCCTGTGCTATGCAGGTGCTTCCCACTAGCTATCTGTTTTTTATTTGGTAGTGAATATATGTCAATACTACTGTCTCACTTCGTCCCAGCTTAGCCTTCCCCTTCCCCATGTCCTCAAGTCCATTCTTTATGTCTGTGTCTTTATTTCTGTCCTGCCCCTAGGTTCGTCAGAACCTTTTTTGTTTTTTTTTTAGATTCCATATATGTGTATTAGCATACGGTATTTGTTTTTCTCTTTCTGACTTACTTCACTCTGTATGACAGACTCTAGGTCCATCCACCTCACTACAAATAACTCAATTTCATTTCCTTTTATGGCTGAGTATTATTCCATTGTATATATGTGCCACATCTTCTTTATCCATTCATGTGTCGATGGACACTTAAGTCGCTTCCATGTCCCAGCTATTGTAAATAGAGCTGCAATGAACATTGTGGTACATGACTCTTTTTGAATTATGGTTTTCTCAGGGTATGTGCCCATTACAATGCTGTTTTGACTACTATAGCTTTGCAGTATAGTTTGAAATCAGGGAATGTGATTCCTTCAGCTTTGTTCTTCTTTCACAAGACTCCTTTTTCTGGGACTTCCCTGGTGGTGTAGTGGTTAACAGTCTGCCTGCCAATGCAGGGGACACGAGTTCGAGCCGTGGTCCGGCAAGATCCCACATGCCGCGGAGCAACTAAGCCCATGTGCCACAACCACTGAGCCTGTGCTCTAGATCCCGTGAACCACAACTACTGAGCCCGCATGCCACAATTACTGAAACCCATGCACTTAGAGCCTATACTCCGCAACAGACAGAAGCCACTGCAATAAGAAGCCTATGCACCGCAATGAAGGGTAGTTCCTGCTCGTTGCAACTAGAGAAAGCCCGTGCGCAGCAACGAAGACCCCGTGCAGCCAAAAATAAATAAATTTATTTTTTTAAAAAAGATTGCTTTTTGCATTCAGTGTCTTTTGTGATTCCATACAGATTTTAGGATTATTTCTTGTAGTTCTGTGAAAAATGCCATGGATATCTTGATAAGGATTTCATTGAATCTGTAGATTGCTTTGGGTATTATGGACATTTTAACAATATTCTTCCAATTTATGAGCATGGTATATCTTTCCATTTATTTATGTCATCTTCAAGTTCTTTTATCAGTGTCTTACAATTTTCAGAGTATAGGTTTTTCACTTTTTTGGTTAAATTTATTCATAGTTTATTTTATTCTTTTTGATGCAACTATAAATAGAATTGTTTTCTTAATTTCACTTTCTGATAGTTCATTATTAGTGTATAGAAATGCAACAGATTTCTACATATCAATGGTGTATCCTGCACCTTTGCTAAATTCATTTATTAGTTCTAATAGTTTTTTTGGTGGAGTCTTTAGCATTTTCTATATATATTGTATCATGTCATCTGCAAATAGTGAGAATTTTACTACTTTTCTTCAAATTTGGATACATTTTACTTCTTGTCTGATTGCTATGGCTAAGACTTCCAATTTTATATTGAATAAAAGTGATGAGGATGGGCATCATTGTTTTGTTCCTGATCTTGGAGGAAAGCTCTGTTTCCTTACCTAGTTTGGGGAAAGTTTTCAGCCATTATTTCTTCAAATAAGTTTTCTGCCCCTCTCTCTTTTCTCCTTCTGGGACCCCTATAATGCGAATGTTATTACTCTTTTTTAAATATAAATTTATTTATTTACTTTTGGCTGCATTGGGTCTTCATTGCTGTGCACAGGCTTTCTCTAGTTGTAGTGAGTGGGGGCTACTCTTCCTTGTGGTGTGCGTGCTTCTCATTGCAGTGGCTTCTTTTGTTGTGGAGCACGGGCTCTAGGTGTGTGGGCTTCAGTAGTTGTGGCATGACGGCTCAGTAGTTGTGGCTTGTGGGCTCTAGAGCACAGGCTCAGTAGTTGTGGCGCATGGGCTTAGTTGCTCCGCGGCATGTGGGATCTTCCCAGACCAGGGATCGAACTCATGTCCCCTACATTGGCAGGTGGATTCTTAACCACTGTGCCACCAGGGAAGTCTGAATGTTAATACTCTTGATGTTGTCCCAGAGGTTTCTTAAACTATCCTAATTTTTTTTTAATTCTTTTTTCTTTTTGCTGTTCTGATTGGATGATTTCCACTATTTTGTCTTCCAGGCTGTGTGTATGTTCTTCTGTATCATCTAATTTGTGGTTTAATCCTGTCTAGTGTATTATTTCAGTTATTGTATTCTTCAGCTCTGATTGGTTCTTTTCTATATTTCCTAAATCTGTTGAAGTTCTTACTGTGTTCCTGCATTCCCCTCCTGAGGTTTTGTGTTTTTTTTGCGGTACGCGGGCCTCTCACTGTTGTGGCCTCTCCCATTGCGGAGCATAGGCTCCGGATGTGGAGGCTCAGCGGCCATGGCTCACGGGCCCAGCCGCTCCACGGCATGTGGGATCTTCCCGGAACCAGGGCACGAACCCGTGTCCCCTGCATCGGCAGGCAGACTCCCAACCACTGCACCACCAGGGAAGCCCTCCCCTCCTGAGTTTGATGTGCAACTTTATGACTGTTGCTCTGACTCTTTATCAGGTAAATTACTTATCTCCATTTTATTAGGGCTTTTTTTTCCCTGAGGTTTTATCTTGTTCTTTTGTTTGGAATAAATTCCTCTGTCTCCTCATTTTGTTTGGTTTTCTGTGTTTTTTTCTATGGATTAGACAAAACAGTTACTTCTCCCAGTCTTTAAGGTGTGGTCTGGAGTAGGAGCATCTTCAATGTAGACTGCATGTGCCGGGCAGCATTGGCAGGCCAGCTGGAGCTGGAGCAGGCATGGGCCAGGGGCATGCTGGGGCAACCTTGGCAGGCTGGCTAGAACACCAGGCACTTTTCAAACTGCTGCCTCTGCACTGGGACGCAGAATGAGTGAGTCTGTGTGCAAGCCCTCTAAGACTCTGTTTCTTACAGCCCTCTAGCTCTGCATAAGCCCTGCTGGTTTTCAAAGCTAGTTAAGGGGCCTTGTCCTCCCAGTGCTGGTACCAAAGCCTGAGGTGCCCAGTGTGGGGCTCGAACCCCTCACTCCTTAGGACCTTCAAGTTTGTGATACCCCTTCCCACTTGTGGGTCACTGCACCAGGGTGGGTGTGGTGTCCTGACTACATCACATCTCTGCCCCTCCTACCCATCTTGATGTGGTTTTAAAAAATTGTCCTTAATTTTGGAAGAGCTGTTCTTTGGGTCTTTCTCAGAAAGAGTTGTTCTATATCTAGTTGTAGTTTTGGTTTGTCTGTGGGAGGACATGAGCTCAGGATCTTCCTACTCTGCCATCTTGATCCCACCTGTCAGATGTTTTTATATTTCATTTGGCTTTTCAATGAATCAACATTTTAAAAAACTTCTTATATTTTTCTCTAATTTGTTAATTTCTGATTTTGTATTTAATCAATTAATCCCCTTTAATTTTTGTTTTATTTTATGAATCTTTTTCTATAATTTAGACTTGAATGTTTAATTAATATATTTTTTCTTTCTTGATGAACAAAGTTGTCTAATGCTATGAATTTCATCTAAGCATAAAGTCATCTGTATATCTTAGGTTTTAAACATAGTAGCCTCATTGTTATTTTTTTCTAAATAGTCTGTAATTGTAGGTTTTTCCTTCATTTGATCTAGGAATTATTCTTCAAATTGTTTTCTTAAAATTTCTAAGAGATTTGTTTTATCACCTGGCCTTTTGTTGTTTATTTCTACTTTTATTGCATTTTGATCTGACTGGGTATACCTACTTGAAATATTTAAATGTCATAAATGTAAACATCATAAGTGCCTTATTTTCCCTACAGATTGTGTAATTTATCAATATAGAGTACCATTTTTTAATCACAGTGATTTTTGTTTTGATTTCTAATTTGTCTGAGATTAACATTGCTAATCCTCCTTTACTTTTTTGTCTTTGCGTGATATATTTCATCCTCTTATTTTCAAATGTTATGACTTTTCAGTTTATTTTCAAATGTTATGTCTTTTCAAATGTTATTTCTTTTCAGTTTATTTCAAATGTTACATCTTTTCAGTTTAGTTTTATGACTCCAGAAAACATAAATTAGTTGAATTTTTTTCCCCTTAATCTGATAATTTTTTTTTTTTTTTTTTTTTTTTGCGGTATGCGGGCCTCTCACTGTTGTGGCCTCTCCTGTTGCGGAGCACAGGCTCCGGACGCGCAGGCTCAGCGGCCATGGCTCACAGGCCCAGCCGCTCCGTGGCATGTGGGATCTTCCCGGACCGGGACACGAACCCGTGTCCCCTGCATTGGCAGGCAGACTCCCAACCACTGCACCACCAGGGAAGCCCATGTTCGTCTTTTAATTGAAAAATTAACATCCATTTTTTGGGTGTTAACTGATATTTAATCATATTCCTATTGTTATATTTTGGATTTTTGTGTGCCCAAATAAATGCGTTCTTATGTCTTCTGTTTTCTTTGTTGTATTTTGCATTAGCACATGTTTAGTTTCCTTTTCTGTTGACATTTTAGAATTTATTCATGTTATTGTTAGTCTATTATATTTTTAAATTGTGCCTTGATTTTGGTGCCAATATCAAGAACAAAACGGGATCTGTGGGATCCTTCTTCTATCCCCAAATGAGACAATTATGGAAGCACATGTTGCCCTTCATCTTCCATATTTAGTTGAAACAATTTGTAGTGTTGGTTACAAATATTCTAATTTTTACATTATGACTATTCACTTTCAAGAACTTACTCATAACATTTACACTAAGCTTCACAAGTATATTAACAATAACAACTGTTTAGAATAAATAATAAATTTTACTGGGTTCATTTCTCACAATAGTTTTTTCATGATTACTCCTTTCTAGATGTATTCCAATTAGTTCTCCTTTTATGAAATGTGAGGTCAACACAATATTCTGTACCCCTGGGTATGTAGTTGTATTTTTAGGGGGGTGCTGTGCCGTGGCATGCGGGATCTTAGTTCCCCAACCAGGGATTGAACCCATGCCCCCTGTGGTGGAAGCACAGAGTCTTAACCATTGGACCTCCAGGGAAGTCCCTGTAGCTGTATATTTTTGATAAATCTCTACAGTGTTTGAACAATGTTTAAATGTGGATGTCTTTAGCCTGGCCATGCTCCGCAGTTCACCACAGTCTCCATTGCTCCCTCCTGCCTGCTTGATCTACCTGCCTGCACAGCAGTTTGTGTTTATAAATTCTCTTCTAGACCTTCCTAGAGTGCATATAATTTCAAAAATCCAAATGTTTAAAATATGATCCCAAGTTCTTATATTGAGTGACACTCTGTCTTTTCTTGCCTGGACTTAGGCTTTGGAAGACCGAGTATGGGAACTCCTGCAGGAAGCAGACAAGACGGCTCAAGAGAACAAGGATCAGAGCCAGGTCTATGATGCCATGGCCAAAACTCTGGGTGAAGCATGGGCAGCCCTGGTCTCCATGCTTGAGAGAAGGAGGGAGCTTCTCAGGTTGACCTCTGAATTTTTTGAAAATGCCTTGGAGGTTTGTGTTTAAAAAACTTTCCCCTTCTCCACATCAGAGCACTCCTGAAAATGTTTTCTTTCTGCAAATAGACGTTGTAGTCAGTTCAAAAAATGGTAGAAAAACCAAGATATATACATTTAATCTTTAATTTTCAAAAAATAAAATTGTTAATATTCTAAATGTAGGCCTTCAAACAAAAACTAAGTACAGTTAATTAAAATAGATAAATATTAAGTAAAAATGGGATCTTTTACCCATAAGTCATTTTGATATATTTCCCTCTTTAGATAATAGTAATACAATTACTAAATCAAATAATTACCCCTGATGATAGGATTACTAGGAAATGCTGGTCTAGTGTGTTCTTGTTAACTGAAAGTTGGAAGATACAATTTCTTCTACTGCTTATGAAAAAGAAATTGCAGAATATTCCATAGAATGTTTGACTTGTAAGCATAGTATATGATAGAGTACTTTCCTAAGGCATATAGTTGAGTTTCCATAGTTGGAGCTTGTTAAAATATAAGGGAAGGAAAAAGTCCTGGGCCTAAGTTTTTTTGAGGAACCCAATTTCAAAATGTAAGATTCAAAGAACATTATCAAAAGAGGTGTTATATTTAGTGTAAGATACTTATTGGAAATTTCACTACATTCATTTTGATGTGAAAGCACTGCTTCATTATGATAAAGCACTAGGTTGAAAAATATGACATTTCCAAACTGAAAATTCAGGACTTAAATCCAAAATAATGAAGGAAAGAATATTAGTAATAGAACATTAAAATTGAGGTAGATAATTTCATACATCATGAACTCGTTTAAAAGTTAAAAGGAGGAGCAAAAATCTTATTGTAACTCTCAAGGTTTGTTTTTCACAATTTGAACACTGAAGTCCAATTCACAGATCATCTCGGGGAAAAGTTCCACACACAGTTTTCTTTTCTGAAAAGAAATAAACCAAGCAAAATACACCTACAGGGGTCAAATTATAGATACATCTGATTCATTTCATCTTAGTAAGTGGGGTATAAGTATTAGTGCCCTTGAAATTCAGGTCATTTGAGCATAGGAAGTTATCTTTTTTTAAACATTAAGTCCAATATTTGTTTCTCACTGGGCAGGAGCATTAATACTAGCTGATTTTCTATATGATGAGAAATGACTTCCAGATATTACATGAAATAAAAGGAAGTGTAAGTCAACCTGTAATTCAACCCAGCATTCTGATTCCTCATGAAAAGATGAAGTTTCATATATTATCCTCCTTCCAATTTTGTGGACTACTTCATACTTAGCTGATGGAAAACTCCTACGTGATTTTCCCTGCCCCTTGTGTATGCCAAAGCAATTTTCATTAGTGATTCAAAAAAAAAGAATGAGGGTAAAATTAAGAATAGTGTCTTTGAAAAGTGTCCCCTTGTTGCCACTTCTATCCTGTACTACCTGCAGAAAGAAGAAAAGTAGGGAAAAGAAAATATCCCCGAGATAAAAGTTAATAGAACTTGAAGGAAGCTTTTTCTGAGTAAAGCATTGTTTATTTATTGGTTTGTTTTTTAAAAAGTGTCAAACCAGTTGAAATATAGATATAAGTTACACAGTGACTCCAAAACTTCTTGTAGTGATCTACAGGGAGAACCAAACTACCCACCAGGGTTTTGTTTTATTCTTTTTCTTTGAAGTTTCTCTTCAAAGAATGTCTTTAAAATCAACTACTAGAAATAGAATGAATTAGAGATGTAAACGATATGTAGATAGGATCCACTTACTGAACTATGTGCACGCAGGAGTTCTTTAGAAATACAAAATGACTTCTTATTGCGTGGTTGATAGTACAAGATGGCTTCAGGCTCACAGGCTTCTCAAACACTGTGCTTCAATTTAGAAACAGTGTCCCCAAGTGACAGTGTCCATCTGCTGGTTCTAACAGGATGGTAGAAGCCTTCTCTGCATTTCAAAAGGGGACGTGCTCATCAGTTGCTCTCTCATCTTTTCATGCCATTTATAACTGAATTTTATATGGCTATTGTAATAATCAAAATGTAGTAAATCTTGTTAATCAAATAGTCACATAAAAATATTAAATATCACTAAATCCGAAGATGAGAGTTTGGATAAAACTTGAAAAAAGGTGACAAGCACTGTGATAGGCTTCTGTGTCTTTCTCACTGATACTTCACCTTTATGAGTTTATTCTACACCTGATCCAAAGGTGAATGTGTTGATTTAAATGCTCTTATAAATGATAATAATTTCCTTTGAATCATAGTGCTAAAACAAACCAGTTATTTGTCCACTACTATGGATATACTGTACTAGCATAACCAAGTATACTTTTCCCTTTTCTAAAATTTGTATCTAAGGTTATTCCCCTGAGAATTTTGACATCACTTCAAGCATCTCCCTTTCATACTTCCTCTATGGAGAAACACAAAAAGAGAGACTGGTCATGTTCCTTACCACTTAGGGTATCAAATTGCTCTTCCTTTTTTTTCTTGAAACAGAGGAGAAATTTTCTATTTTTCATTCTTGCTACATCTAATTTCATTTTTATTTCTATAAAAGTACATAAAATCATTGATAAAAATGCAAACAAAATTAAGTTATAGATTTAAAAGCTAAAAGTTTACCACCCCTCACCTATCCCTAATCCTATTCATTCTCACAAAGGCAACCCTTTGCTATGTATCTTTTTGGACCACTTTCTGTACAAATATATGTATTTTTGCTTTGTATAAGAAATAGGATTACACATTACTTCTCCTCACTCGGACTAAAATCAAGTGTAGAGATGGGATTAGACTATGTATTATTCTGAAACTTACCTTTTTTAGTTCTAGGTCTAATTATAGAGGAAAAAATGAACTATATTTCAACCTCAAGTGGATTCTTAAGTTAAATTTACTAATAATTATGTAGGTTACTGGCTAACCAAACTTTTGTTGGTTTCTTTTAACAAACTTTCTGGTTGTTCTTTGAGAAACTGCTTTAGAATGTTGACAGTGGCTGTATTTGTATTATGGGACACAATAATTTTAGTTTAAAATTTCAATACACATTAGAATAGTAAACAAATTGGTTTACTTCAGCATAGATAACATATTTCCAGGTATGGAAAGAATGCAAAGGAAAGAGAAGAAAGTTCTTATCCTAGTACATTGTAAACTGACTACATGCAAACACAAAACCTCATACAAACACGTGAGCCAGCACATGCTCACACAAACACACAGCTCATCACACAAACACATACACAATCAGCTAGGCCATTAATTCATGAAAAATGTTTACAAATAACTAAAAGTGGCACAGTGTTTTTTAGTTTTTCATATGTCTTTCTCCTGCATTTCTGTTGTAGTTTGCCATTAAAATAGACCAAACGGAAGATTTCCTCCAGAACACTCAGGAGTTTGAGAGTGCCGAGTCCTTGAAATCACTCCTTCAGCTTCATGAACATCATACCAAAGGCAAGAACTATTTCTTCCTCACATAAGCTTTTAAAGCTGTTAATATGGGAATGCTCATGCATGATAGTATATTTTTAATTTATCTGATTATGTATACCTCAACTTGTTCCAAGTAAGGTTAAATAAAGCCTTATTTCTGGTCATATTCTGCAAGAAAGAACTGGTTGTAAATGATTCTAAGGGGCGGTAGAGGAAGAGCCTCTGGGAGGTTCAGTTATGCAGTCTGCTAGATCTTAGTTCCTGAGGAGGAGCCATTTCCACCTCGCTCATCCTTACATATCCTCAGCATCTAGCGAGGTCTCGGCACTTGGTGGATCCTTGTGAAATATTTCCTTTTTTTATACAGTTTTAATTAATTAATTAATTAATTTTATTTGTTTATTTTTTTGGCTGTGTTGGGTCTTTATTGCTGCACGCGGGCTTTCTCTAGTTGTGGCGAGCAGGGGCTCCTCTTCGTTGCATTGCACGGGCTTCTCATTGCGGTGGCTTCTCTTGTTGCAGAGCACGGGCTCTAGGCATGTGGGCTTCAGTAGTTGTGGCACGTGGGATCAGTAGCTGTGGCTCGTGGGCTCTAGAGCGCAGGCTCAGTAGTTGTGGTACATGGGCTTAGTTGCTCCGCGGCATGTGGGATCTTCCCAGACCAGGGTTCAAACCCATGTCCCTTGCATTGGCAGGCAGATTTTTAACCGCTGCGCCACCACGGAAGCCCCTCATGAAATATTTCTTGATTGAATAAATGGTTGAATTCAGTAACTGTTTCTTCTAAGGGTCAGGAAATGAAGGTCACCCTTTCAATAACAGCTCTGAATAAGGAAATTTTCCTTCACTATTGGACTTTAAAAAAAAAAGGATTAGTGAACTTTTTCCAGATAAAAATCTAATAAAACACTATATAAAATTATTTTCAACTCCCCCCAAAACAACTGTAAAGATTGTCTAGTTGTTAACCAACAATTTGTATGCTAGGCCTTTTCCACCAGCATTTGGGCTGGACCAGGGCTGTAGTAAGAAAGGCATTTGTAGAAGAACACCTGTTTACTGTAATCTTTTTCCGTGAAAGCAGATTAGATAAATAGATAGGAACAATACTTCTTTTCTTCCTAATGGGTTCTTCCAATTATTACTGAGTACAAGTGGATGGCTTCCTGAATTCATTTGTCTTAGTTCTAACTCACCTTCTAGCTTCACAAACCTGGTCGTGCTAGACAGGGACAAAAGTTGTTTTTAAAGCCACAGACAGATTGTGTTTATATCACCCTCCAAAGGACCCTAGATAGTAGATCATTATTTTTCTAAAACTCAAAGATTAAAGGACTCAATCTTTCCTGTGTAAATTTTTTGAGATCTGACTACATATATACCTATAATTTTAACAGATTACTGTTCTGTAGGACCTGTCACTAGCAGGGGTTATAAACAGCATCAAAAGTATCAGCATTATGGGGCTTCCCTGGTGGCGCAGTGGTTGAGAGTCCACCTGCCGATGCAGGGGACACAGGTTCGTGCCCCGGTCCGGGAAGATCCCACATGCCGCGGAGTGGCTGGGCCCGTGAGCCATGGCCGCTGAGCCTGCGCATCTGGAGCCTGTGCTCCGCAACGGGAGAGGCCACAACAGTGAGAGCCCCGCGTACAGCAAAAAGCCAAAAAAAAAAACAAAAAACAAAGTATCAGCATTAGAGCAACGGCCTGCCCATTTTTATACAGCGACAGCAATCTAGCTGTGCCCAAATTCCTCTTAGGAGACTGGAAAGTGACTTGAGTCCAGGCCACTGAGATGGGTTCTGTGGCCTCAATTCAATCTTCATGCCACCAACAAGATCATCACAAAGCAATTTCACCTCCAGAAACCTGACAGTGACTGATGCTTCTGATGAAGAGGTTCAGTACTGAGGCAGTCAAATGAAAGCATTTTCCGGAGGGACTGGAGGGGGAGGTTGTGGAAGTAGGGACTTTTCCATAAATGTTTGGGGATGCAGCTAGAAGCGGGGAATGCTTAAATGCTGTTGTTAATGTTGGCTCCTTCAATTACTAGGATCTGTGACTCAGTGAGCCGGTTTTCATGGGGCACATGCTGCTTTGTTTGGAGGGCTTAGGCTACAGGGCCCTGGCATCCAGCTGATGGTGGGACCAATGCCCTGCCTTTCAGGGGTGTCCACGGGGCCTCCTCTTAATCTAGAAAGATGGATAACAGTGCTAGCCAAAGACAGGAAGCATAGTTTATTTTTGTGATGACAAAATATTCTTCCATCCTGGTGGCATGTTTATCATGACGTTTTTGTGTCCCTCTGTGTGATACGTGAAGCACAGGGATTGCAGGAGACTCTAGTCAGGATATTTGGCTCCCAATTCATATGCCCAAGGGTAAAGGGTAGCTTCAAGGGCTTCGTTTTCATAATATGGGAGTTGGTGAAATTTATTAATCAACTAATTCAGTGGAATATGATTAAGATTATCTGATTTGAAATACATATTCAAGAACAAAACTCTGACTTTCAGTTAAGGATGTCATTTCTGTCTTGGTTCATTTAGGATGCTCTAACAAAATACCACAGATTAGGTGACTTATCAACAACAGAATTTTATTCCTCCCCGTTCTGGAGGCTGGATGTCTGAGATCAGGGTGCAGTATGGTCCGGTGAGGGCCCTCTTCTGGGTTGCAGACTTCTCATTGTATCCTCACATGGCAGAAGGGATTAGGGAGCTCTGTGAGGTCTCTTTTATTAGAACACTAATCCCATTCACGAGGACTTCATCCTCATGACCTAGTCACCTCCCAAAGGCCCCACCTCCTAATGTCATCACATTGAGCATTAGGATTTCAACATATGAATTTTAGGGGGACAGACATTCATATCACAGCAATATCTATTATCTTTAAATTTAAAGAAATAAATTATAGCTATAACTACAGCTAGCAATTATGATAAGTGAGATGTTGATCAGTGAGTAGCACAAAATGTGAATGTTAGGATAATGAAGGTTAATAACTTGACTGGAAAAACTATAATCAAACTTATCCCTAATATTCATGGTATTTCAATTTATGTCAAAATCTATACTTTTTTCTTCTTCAGCAATGCTAAGGCTATGTTGCATGTCAGAGACTTATTCTGTAGCATTTCAGAGATCAGAACCAGGATGAATGGGTTGAAGGTTTTACCCTCTGGAAAGTTACAGAATACGTTCATTCCCTCCACTATGCGACAATCCTTGAAATAGTTGAAGCCTAACGTGTCCTCTCTAGTCTTCTCTCCTTTGGGTGGAACATGCCTAGTTAGTTAAAGTGTTTCCCAGCAAACATAGTTTCCAGACTACTTATCAGACTGGTTGCTTTCAATTCAACAACACATAATTAAACAGTATTTTCTGAACCCGTGCCAGGTGAGAAAACCAGAGTCATGTGTGTTGAAAGAGTACATGCCTTTGTCCTCAGGAAGCCTACAATTTGATGGGGCATGTATACATTTATTGGTGAATTCTCTCTGTTCTTTCTGTGGGTCCCTCTGTTACACCACCTGGCACACTGTGTAGTAATAATTTATTTCCCTGTTCTTCATCACCAGATTATGAGACTCTGGAGGACTGGGATTATTACATCTCTTAATCTCCAAGGTTTAGAATAACATCCAACTCAAAGTATGTTTATGGAGAGTTATTTGTATATAATCCCAATTTAAGACTCAGTAGCAGATGCAAAATGAGCAATAAACAAGGTACTACAGGGACATTAAGGAGGAGAAAATTGGTTATAAACCCTGAAGAATCACAATTGCACCTTCCAGTTTTCCAATGGCCTTCTTTTTTTTTTTTTTTTTTTTTGGTACACGGGCCTCTCACTGTTGTGGCCTCTCCCGTTGCGGAGCACAGTCTTTGGATGCGCAGGCTCAGCGGCCATGACTCACGGGCCCAGCCGCTCCGCGGCATGTGGGATCTTCCTGGACCGGGGCACGAACCCGTGTCCCCTGCATCGGCAGGTGGACTCTCAACCACTGCGCCCCAGGGAAGCCCAGCAGGTGGATTTTTAACCACTGTGCCACCAGGGAAGCCCCCAATGGCCTTTTTAAAATGAACATAGCGCCTAAGAAGCTTCCTCACAGGAATAATCATATGATTACTTCCTTTTTCTTAGATGTTCTATGTATATTTTAAATGCAGCTGAGATATAGGTACTTTGGGGTCTATTATACTATTTTCTCTATGTTTGTGTGTATTTTAAAATACACATTAATGAGTTTAAGAAATACCATTTCATTGAGTAATATTTGGAATATTTAAAAATGTATTTGGAAGAAATGTCACCCATGTTCCCAGTGTCAGAATGTGACCTTGATGCTTTTTAGAAAATACTCATTTGGAAAGGTTAGCAAGCTATAAATTCACTTTGACTTGTGTATATCTCTCATTTATCCATCTTAAGTTAGTTATTTATACTTAATATTGATGACAAACTGTAAAGTTATTAATATAAAGTATACTTTAATATTTTTTTAGATATAATTACAATTAAAACAGTTAAACAACAAAAATTTATTGACTACTAGCCTTACATCACAAGGTACATCATAAGCGGGGCTTGTATATAGAGAACAATACAATCATTAAAATAAATGCACTGTAGAGATTTTGTATTTCTTGAAGTTCATGATATATCTAGGTAGTTTACCCCTGAGGAAAAATACATCACTTTGTATGATCAACTGATGGAATAAATAGCTAGGAAAGCATAAACAGTGAAAAAAAAATGGTAAGATGTAAGAAGCTGACAGAGGAAACTTAGAGAACAATTGATCCACTTTAAGCACCACTGTAGTAACAGGTAACAGACTGACCATAGGCTGGGTGCATTTGTACACGTTAACTTGGGCTCAGGAGGCTGCATGCCTGGTGGTACCAGGTGGTGGTTATACCATTTTGGCAAAAGTTGAAACAGAAAACCAGAAAAAGATTGCAAATGGAAATTTTTGCTAATTATATGTATTTTGTGGGGACTAGAACAGGTTGGCCTGACCCATTGTCAGTCTGCAATACCCTGAGCATGGAAAGCTGTGCTTCCCTCTTTCATTTGAAAAGTCTGTTGTGAAAGAGCTAGTTAATGAAAGGAAGAAAAGAAGTACTACGTGGAAACCCCGCCACCTGCCCATACTTCCTGTGTGTGTGTGTGTGTGTGTGTGCGTGCGCACACGTGTGTGTGTGTGTGTATGTATGTAACTGTTCACAATATCATAACAAATTCTTGAATGTAAGGAAATATGTATACCTACATATGGAGAATCAATTATACTGATGATTACATTAAGACTCTACAAATCAAAACTCTTCAGTTTGATAGCCAAGGACTTCTATAACTTGTTTTCACCTCATTTTCAAGTTATTTCTTTCCCTTGCACGTAAGAATTTTTTCTAGACAGATAGGTTTTTTCTGCCTCTGTCCCTCTCATCTTGTTCATGTTTGTTTCCACTTCTCCTTTTAAGGATTTACTTTAATTTGAATGCTCTCCCTGACTTTTCTTCTTCTTCTGCTTGACTTATCCCATTCCCTGTCCTGCTTCCAAGAATATGGTTGTTTTTGTTGTTTGTTTTTTTGTATTATTAATCCTCAATCAAATTGCCCAGTGCACCTAATCACACCTTTCTTACTCTGAGCAGATAGCACCATCTAATACTTTATTGGACAGATCTAGGTCATATGGCATAAACGATTTGAAATTCTTTCCTTTTTATCTCAAAATATCTCTTTACAGCATCTTCCCTTATCTCAGTCTCTATTCATCTCTCAAAAAAAGGTGTCAGTGTAAAGAGACAATCGACCCAAATACCACAGTCATTGCTGTGTTGTTTAGCTGTCAGATGCTAGAATGCTAAAGAGTGCCACAGCGCAGTGGGAAGAACACTGAGCTACTAACCAGAATGCATGGCTTTTAGCACTGATAAGTCCATTTCTAATAGTGTGACATACTTATATTTTCTGGGTGTTCTTCATAGTTCTCCCATCTAAAAATAAAAAGCAGTGTATTCAACCCTGCTGATAGTCTATCCTTTTTTTTTCTTCTAACAACAAATGTCTCAAAGATTGTCCTTTCCTGTTGATTTCACTTCATCATTGCCTTCCCACTTCTCAACCTGGTGACTTGGCTTCTGTTTCTATCACTTACCCGTCACAAAACCTCAAGTCTTCCCAACATCTCTTTTTTTACATCTCTGGCAGACTGCTGATCTCTAGCACCTATAGCTCTAATTCTTCCCCCTCTTTTAATACATTTGATTTCATTCTAGCGTTATACAAAATTATCGAATACCTCCCCTGTGCCAGTCACTATGCTATTGCTGAGGATACTGTCACCGTCCCTGTCCTCATATGTGCATTGGAGCCTAGTGGCAAAGACAGATTTTAGTCAGCTAACCCAATGCATAAATGTAGAACTATAGCTGTGATAACAGCTGTGAATGAGAGGAACATCCGGCTATGAGAACACTTAATAGGAGGATTTGGTCCAGTCTGGTTTGTCCTTTGGGGAATTGACAATTGACTAAGACCTGAAGTATGAGTAGAATAAAGGTGGAGAAGGAATGTGTTGAGGAGAATGGTATCCCTGGCAGAGAATGTAGTAAAAAGTTCTGGGGCAACAAGGAGTATACCATGTGTGAGGTATTTAAAGAAGATATGGATAGAAGTAAAGAGATTGAGACAATCTGAAAGGGAAAATAGGGACCAGACCATGCCAGAACTGAAATCATGTTAAGGGGTCTGTCCTTAATTCTAAGACACTGGGAAGCCATTGGTGTGTGTGTGTGTGTGTGTGTGTGTGTGTGTGTGTGTGTGTGTGTGTGTGAGAGAGAGAGAGAGAGAGAGAGAGAGAGAGAGTGTGTGTGTTTAGAAATGATCTTTCTAATATATGGAGAATGGATGAAATGGATTGGAGAGGAGATGCAGTTAAGAGGTGACTGCACAAATCCAGGAAACAGATGACGTTTTCTGGCTTGTGGGGAATGGGTAGTTTCCCAAGGGCTCTTCCAATGGATCCCCAAGTGAGGTGGGGGACCCTCAAAGTGCTACTCTCAACTCCCGCATCTATACTCTCTCCCTTGGTAGTCCTTCAGTTTTCAGGCTTAAGCTCCCGTTTCTACCAGATGTTGCCCACACCAATAATGCTGTCTACTCCAGAGAGCGCAAACCAGTGGCCCATTTGCCAGAGAGCCATGTTTTGTTGATCCTTCAGTATTTTTTAATTTAAAAAATACCAATTACACAACAGTTAAAAATCAGAAGCTTTCACATAAAAATCCGTGTTTATAATTCTTTAAAAATTGGAAGCCCCATCAACACTGACCCTGTATTCCCTCATGTCCACAGTTGGTCAGCACTGGGTGACAGCAGATCCTGTGAAACTGGTCATGTATTTTCCACTTTGTCATAGTCCCTGACGTCTGGGTACCTGGCCCACATATTCACTGAGCTTTTGTTTGGTTACTGCAGGCATTAGCCTTTAAACCTCAGATCTAGTCCAATCACCTCAGGATGTAGAGCGCTACAAGGAGAGTAGGCACCTTAACCAGCATATCACCACTAAAAACCAACTGAACCAGTGCCCAAATCTCAGTCTTTCCACTCCCCTGTACTGATTTATGCCATCACTGAACTTCGGCATCCTACCATTTGGCAGTTAGCGCCATAGCAGTTAGGCCAAGGTATTTGACCAGTTGTATTAGAGGCATTTTGTGTTTACACATTTGAATTCCTTATTTTTAATAGAAGGGTACATATATTTTAAATTATATGATGAATCCAAATATTACTATATAAAAACTTGCTCATATCACTATTCTTTTTTCTAATTTTCTTCCAGAACTCTTAGAACGATCTCTAGCCCTTTTAAACAAAAGTCAACAACTCACTGACTTCATAGAAAAAATCAAGTGTGATGGACCTATTGTGAATCCCGAGATGATTCAGGGAGCTCAAAACAGCTGCCTGAAGATTGACAGTCTTCTTGAACTTCTCCAAGACAGGAGACGGCAATTAGACAAGTACCTGAAGCAACAGCAGCAGGAATTGAGTCAGGTTCTGCAGATATGTCAGTGGGACCAACAAGAAAGTCAGGTAACACAAAGGGGCACTGATGGTGCCCTGACCTTGTCTAATGAAGTTTGCTTGTTATGTGGATGAGCCATTTCCTGGGGCAGCTTTTCAGTCATCATGGTCAAATCTTTTGGTCTTTGATTCAGACTACCAAGTTGTTTTCCCAAGCAAGTAATATAAAAACAAAGATTTTATTTCTTCTCATTATAATACTGATTTTTTAAATGGGAGAATACCCCCTAGCAGTTTTGAAAATGACTAGGTTCTACTGTTGGATTCTCTTTCGTGCTTCTGTCCAGGTCACTACCTTTAGTTACATTTCTTTGAAATTCTGTAAAGTTCATTGCAATTTTCTTGAATGTTGAGGAGGCATGATGCTGCTAATGCCAGTGAAAAAGTCTGTCAGCCCGAAATAGAGATAATGTTCTTAGAAGAGTAGACTGGCACCAATGAAGAAATATGACCTTGGCCTATGTCTGGATGCTCAGTGGTTAGAGGGCTTTGGGGTGGGAGGTTGATGAGTTTGCAGGCTTGTTAGAGCTCATTACTCAGACTGCAGGCCCAGCTCTGGTCAGTTGTCAATGTGCTTGCTGTGCGTTCCTTGTGTCCCGATCACTTGAGAGTAAGCGTGGATAGAACTCTCTTTGCAAACCCCCAACTCAAATAGGTAGGATATTTATGGCTATATTTATAACTGCCCCAAGCCCATGCTTTAATCTGTACAGATTAACTGGAGGGAATTTTCAGAGAGAAATGATGTGGAAGGACATCTCCTGGTCTGGATGCATAGGAAAGGGGTCTCTTCATATATTTTATATTATTGCTCTGATCCGAACTGGAGAGATAGACATACAGCTGGTAGCAAATATGAGTCCAGGAGAAACTGGTTCTTTCAAGCTGGAAAAATGAGGATTTAAATGATTAACCTTTCAACTTATACTTATTGAGTACCTACTGTGTACCCAGATCCTATTATAAGTACTAGGGATACGTAACACACAAGATAAAGTCCTTTTCCTCCAGGAATTTTCCTTCTAGTGCATTTTCTCATCCTCAGCTCTATTGATAGCCAGTGCTAGGTAACTCCTTTGGGGAGGCTGTCCTGGGCACTCTAGGGTGTTGAGCAACATTCAGGGCCTCTACCCACCACATGCCAGTAGAACATACTCTAGTTGTGACAACCAAAAAAGGTCTCCAGACATTGCTGACTGTCCCCTGGGGGGCAAATTACCCCCAAATGTGAACCACTGTTTTAGTGTGATGAGAAAGGCCTATGATAAACAAATGAACAATGACAAGTGCCGTAAAGAAGATCAACTAGGGCAGTGAATTTTGATTGTGTTGGTCTACTTTTAATCAGAGAAGGAATCACAGAAGGCCTCTCTGAGGAGGTGACATAGAGCAGACACCCAAATGCAGACACCTCCAGACATACAGTCGGCTTGCATTTTGTCATCTCCTCCTTTAAGACACTATATACTTTCCAACCCCCCTCCACCTTCAGCCCTTTTATCTTGACTGCTATCATTCACTATCCTGCTTCTTCTGTGCTTTGCCTGCCAAGCCATAGCGCCTCCCCAATTTAGTTCTTCCCCCACCCCACCTTCATATGCTCATTACCCAGAATGCTCTTATCCAATGCAATAGTCTTTAACTGATGATTCTGGCATAACAAAGGAGAACTAATGCTCAGGACAAGAATAAACTTAAAGTTGTTTATCAGACAATTGTTTCCAAAGTTCCTTGTCCTCCGTATCACAATTGTTTCCAAAGTTCCTTGTTCTCCGTATCATACGGCGCTCTCTCCCTCTCTTTCTTTCTCTCTCTTTGTCCTTTTCTCTCTCCCCTAATCCTGACCTGACACCATGTTCCCAGAGCTGCTGTTCCCTTAAAAAGAACCTTCCTCTTATTTCTTTCTATTGAATTCATAACCCCCAACCCCTGCCTCTAGTGCTTCCAAGAATACACTAAAAACTCCTCTTACTTTATCATACAGAGTAGTTTATCCCTTTTAAACCACGACCTCTCTTATTCAGAGACATTCTATCCGCAAAGAGGCTTCCCAAACACAGGACAATTTCCCAAGATTGAAAAAGCAGCTAGAGTAAGTTTTATTTATTTATTTTTAAGGTAGTAATTTTGCCATTCTGCTTCAAGACTGTGGCAATACTCATCCACTTATCCTCTGCAGTAAAAAAAAAAAAAATCACATGAAGATTCAAAATGAACTATCTAATCCAGTCATATATTTGAGGGAGATCTAGATACCTTGCCAACCCTAGAATCAGAAAGATGATTTGATAATAACTAAAGTAAGGTATTACAGAAGGTTTTTGACTTGGTGAGTTTTCTAACTTATGGGGTCTCATGTTTTGGTGAAAGTGTGTGCGCTTTTTTAAAATAGAATTTATTTTTTAGAGCAGTTTTAGATTCACAGAGAAATTGAGTGGAAAGTACATGGTACCCTCTGTTCCCACACGTGCACAGCCTCTCCCATTATCAGCATCCCCCATCAGAGTGGGACATTTGTTACAATTGATGAACCTGCATTGACACATCATTATCATCCCAAATCCATAGTTTACACTAGGGTTCACTCTTGGTGCAGTACATTCTATAGGTTTGAAAGAATGTGTAATGACATGTATCCACCATGCAGTATACAGAATAATTCTACTGCCCTACGTATCCTCTGTTCTCCTTTTCATCCCTCCCTGCCTAATTCTTGGCAACAACTGATCTTTTTACTGTTTCCATAGTTTTGCCTTTTCCAGAATGTCATATAACTGAAATTGTACAGTATGTACAATTTTCAGATTGTCTTCTTTTGCTTATTAATATGCATTTAAGATTCCTCCATGTTTTTTCATGGCTTGATAACCGTTTCTTTTTAGTGCTGAATAATATTCCATTGTCTGGATGGACCACAGTTTATTTATCCAGTCACCTACTGAAAGACGTCTTGGTTGCTTCCAAGTTTTGGCAATTATGAATAAAGCTGTTATGAGCATCCATGTGCAAGTTTTTGTGTGGACATAAATTTTTAATTCATTTGGGTAAATACCAAGGAACACAGTTGCTGGATGGTATATGCTAAGAGTATATTTATAAGAAACAGCCAAATGGCCTTCCAAAGTGGCTGTACCACTTTTAAAAGAGAGTTTCTGTTGCTCCACATCCTTGTCAGCACTTGGTGTTATCAGTGTCTTGGACTTTGGCCACTCTGATAGGTGCATTGTGGTACCTCATTGTTATTTTAATAAGTCTCATCTTTAAATTGGAAATAATAACACTTAATTCACAGAGTTGTTCTAAGGATTAAATGAAATAACATGTGTAAAACATGTAGTACAATGCCTACCATTTTAAAAGATGCTTAATAAATATTAGTTTCCTTGTCCTCCCTCTGCTTGGTTAAACCTTACAACTTGCAAATTCTTTCTCATTCGGTTCCTATTCTTTCCCCTGAGTTTAGCATTACTGTTGTTATACGTGTCTAAGTTTCTTAATACTGTTTAGTTTTTGGAGGCTGCCATAGGTATAGTAAGGCTTTAAGATGCACAGTTGTGGTTAAAAGAACCAGGCTTTCACTTAGACTCTACTCCTAATAGTCTAGAACCAAAATCAATTTAGTAATAATCTTAAGGATAAATATTATTTTAAATAAAATTGGTCAATTTCAGAAATATACAAACAGCTCGTATTGCTCGATATCAAAAAAACAAACAACTCCATCAAAAAATGGGCAGAAGATCTAAATAGACATTTCTCCAAAGAAGACATACAGATGGCCAACAGGCACATGAAAAGATGCTCAGCATCGTTAATTATTGGAGAAATGCAAATCAAGACTACAAATGAGGTATCACCTCATACCGGTCAGAACGGCCATCATCAAAAAGTCTATAAATAATAAATACTGGAGAGGGTGTGGAAAAAAGGAACCCTCCTACACTGTTGCTAAGAATGTAAATTGGTGCAGCCACTATGGAGAACAGTGTAGAGGTTCCTTAAAAAACTAAAAACAGAGATACCATATGATCCAGCAATCCCATTCCTGGGCATATATCGGGAGAAAACTATGATTCAAAAAGATACATGCACCCCAGTGTTCATTGCAGCACTATTTACAGTAGCCAAGACATAGAAGCAATCTAAATGTCCATCGACAGATGAATGGATAAAGAAGACGTGGTACGTATGCATAATGGAATATTACTCAGCCTTAAAAAGAATGAAATAATGCCATTTGCAGCAACGTGGATGGACCTAGAGATTATTATGCTAAGTGAAATAAGTCAGACAGAGAAAGACAAATATCATATGGTATCACTTATATGTGGAATCTAAAAAAATGATGCGAATGAACTTATTTACGAAACAGAAATAGACTCACAGACAGAAAACAAACTTACAGTTATCAAAAGGGAAAGGTGGGGGAGGAGGGGTAAATTAGGAGTTTGGTATTAAAATATACACACTACTGGGCTTCCCTGGTGGCGCAGTTGTTGAGAGTCCGTCTGCCGATGCAGGGGACATGGGTTCGTGCCCCGGTCCGGGAAGATCCCACATGCCACGGAGTGTCTGGGCCTGTGAGCCATGGCCGCCGAGCCTGCGCGTCCGGAGCCTGTGCTGCGCAACGGGAGAGGCCACAACAGTGAGAGGCCCGCGTACCGCAAAAAATAAATAAATAAATAAAATAAAATAAAATATACACACTACTAATAAAATAGATAAACAAGGACCTACTGTATAGAACAGGGAACTATACTCAATATCTTATAATAACCTGTAATGGAAAAGAATCTAAAAAAGAATATATATATATATAACTGAATCACTTTGCTGTACATCTGAAACTAACACAGCATTATAAATCAAATATATTTCAATAAAAATTTTTAAAAGGTCATGAGACCAAATAAATAAATAAATGTTAAAAATTGGTCAATAAATAAGTCATTTCCTTAAATATAAAATTTAAGGCTCTTAATTTTAAAACGTCCCATGTTACACTTTCTTTTGCTAATACCAGTGACAGCAGCTCGAGTAAATAATCACTGTCACTGTTGTTTCTGTGTGCTTGTAAGAGCACAGATCCTGGGGCCAGATTGTTTGCTGGGTTCAAATCCTGACTGCACCATTTGCCAGCTGAGTAACTGAGCAATTATTTAACCTCCCTGAGGTTGTTTTCTGTAAAATGTGATGTAATAGTACCTACACCATAGTGTTAGAATCATCAAATGAGTTATTATATGTCAAGTGCTTAGAACTGTACCTGGCACATGAAAACTGCTATATTAGTATTAACATTTTTTATCATCATGTCTGAAAAGAACAGTGAAGGCCCAACCCATTACATACCCCCCCAGTCCTACCCTTCTTTGCTCACATAAAGACTCGCATTAAAGGCTAATTTCATTATTTATTTTGCATTCACAAGATGTGATCAAATAAAAGTCACTTTTATAATCTTAGCCATACTGTTCAATGGGCACTCAATTAATGATTTAAAACAAGAATATAGTTGTATTATTTTCTGCTTGTGACTTAATAATGTTCACTTATTAATGAGTTAAAACTGTAGATGAGATTACTATCCATACAGATAATTGCGATTAGCCTTTGACATGCTGCCACCTTTTAGACCTTTATCCAAGCATGATCGTAGTCACAGGCACACACACATTTATTAAAGAAAAAACAAAACAAGCAAACAAAAACTAATGGAATTAACCTATGCATACTATCTTATTACCTAATATCAAATTGAACACGTCATAGACATAGTCTTATGTCAGAAGTACCATAGATAATTTTCATGTAGTATGTCACTATTTGAATATAGCACAATTTAAATAATATCTTACTGATGAAGAAGTAGAGTCTCTTCAGTTTCTCAATATTAGAAACAATAATTAATGTTTACTGTGTTGGTAATTATGTGAGCAAGGAAATATTTTTAAATCCAGATAGGTACAAGCATAATTAACTTACCTAAGTTTTCAAGTTTTTCCTGAATGTTCTATTTTAAAGTTTTGTTGATGATGCAATGGGGAAGAATAGCAGCAGGGACACCAAATTGAGTGTAACTCTGTTAATAATTTGAGTTCTATGATTATCATGTTCCCGGAAGATCTACCTGATAAGCCTAGAACATTGTGGAACCACAGAGGCACATGCTTCATTGGAGGGTAAAGATATTTTTGTCAGTTCTGTACTACTTTTTAAGGGAACATAGAAGCTGTCAAACCTTCCATTAATAAAATATCAGCTTTGTCAATCATTTTAACCATGTAAAAAGAAGGAAAATTAAACGGAGAATTAGAGCAAAGATTGCTAATGAATAATAATGTGGATGTCTGAATATCTAATGCATCTTCTCATAAGAGCCATTTAAAAGATGCATTTAGTGCTTCTCTGTTTCTAAATGCTTATAGCCTAATGCTTTTGAACTAAGTAGTTTAGCTAATTCTCCTTTGGTAAAGAAATTAGGTGACCAGAATGATGGCAACTTAAGATTTACATCAGTTGCAGAAAAAAAGGCAAATGAAGACCACATAGTTTTCTATCTTAATTGGGATGTGATAGCCTGAAAAACATAATCATAGCATGTCCTCTCTTTATCATTGTTTTCAGATGTAAAAAAGTGCACTTGTTTTACATTTAAAGATGAGCAGCTGACCTTTTTTCCCAGCTCCAGCCTCGTCTGATTTTGCAGATAATCTGCTTCATTAATGAAAATCAGAAGCAGCTTGGAGTATTTCGTGCATAATTAATTATCTTGGCAAGAAGATTTATGAATGCAATTTTTCTCAATTGCTCCAGTCAGGAATAAGTGAGACAAACAAATAAATTAAAACTAGGTTATTCATGGTCTCTTTTTACAAGACAGTATCAAGGACATCTAGGAGAATTAAATAAGACATAAAGGCAGATAATATTTTTACTACCCAGATCACATATGCTTACAAGATACCCATCTTTGTGGGAGGAAAAATGGGTAATAGAATTCACATTTGGAAGTTTTTATAATTTGAGTGCCATGTATATCATAATCATGTAACCATATGTAATCATATTCTTTGTTAATAGGTAATTTAAATGATATCAGTGATGACACATATAAGCACAGCCTCAGGGCACCAGTCTTGTACCTGCTGGGCAACTGTAAAACTCTGTGTGTGTGTGCTCACAGATGTGTGCACATGCATGTATATTCTCCTTTGTATGATGCTACCCTCTAACTAGGATTTAGAGCTTGAATGGTTGACCAGCTTAAATTAATATGAGGTAACAAAAGTGCCTAGCTTAGTGGCTACAACATAGCAAAGTTTTATCTTTCTTTGAATTTAGCTTTAATTTTTAAATTGAAGTATAGTTAATTTACAATGTTCTGTTCATTTCAAGTGTACAGCAAAGGTATTCACATATATATGTGTGTATGTCTATCTCTCTCTCTATATATATATATTCTTTTTCAGCTTCTTTTCCATTATAGGTTATTACAAGATATTGAGTATAGTTCCCTGTGCTATACAGTAGGTCCTTGTTTACCTGTTTTATATATAGTAGTGTGTATATGTTAATCCCAAACCCCTAATTTATCTTCCCCCCGCTTCCTGTGAATATAGCTTTTTAACAATGGGTGGCATAAGACTTAAATAAGGGTTGAATTATCTTATTATTGGATACTAGTATCTGATAGTTCAATCCAGTAACAGATATACATGACTTTCCAACCACTCATAGATTAAAATTTATCATAGAATTTCATTTTAGCACATAGGCTGCCTCTAGAATTCACTCTAAGTTATGCCAGGGTAAATACAAAGTATCTTAAAGTGTTTGTAGGAGAAATGTGATTTTGAAAGCAATAGAACCCCCTCCTAATTAGAATGCTTGCTACTACCATTACTTTCAATGACACTGCATGTCAAAGGTAGTAACAGAGGACTCTGGTATAGATGGTGTGGATATCAATCCCAACTTTTATATTTACTTGCTTTATGACTTTGGGCAAGTTACTCAGCCTCTGTGCCTCAGTTTCCTTTTCTGTAAAATGGGAATAATAATAGTGTCTATTTATAAATTTGTTATAAAAATAAACAAGATTATATATGTAAATATTCTTAGAGCATGGCTTGGCATATGGTAAGTGCTCAATAAATGTTCACCATATCACTACATCTTTCGATGGTTAGTTTCTGAGCTTTACTGGATAATCACCAGCACATTAAAATCCTACATATTACCCAGATCCCATACCAATTCTCTAAATCACTAGATAATCTTAGCTTTCTAAAATTATGTGGAGGGGGAATAAATGCCATTTCATGGCTTGGTATCCAGCCTACTTTATTCAAAAGGTCAACTTTATTTGTAAGATTAAGTTAAAAATCAATTTTCCTCTCCCTTTCTCCACGCTTTAGCTATTTCTTTAGCTCATTTATACCTATTGTAATTGATTACATTTTCATTAAGCTTAGTTTTTCACTTCAGTATACCATTCAGTTGGACTGATGGCTTCACAACATTTTAATTGGGCACAGTTACTTAAGTTGGTAAGAGGGTTGGGGGACACACACTGTGACTAAATTACCTTCTCAGCAGTGATAAGACTGATGACAAAGCTGTTTGACATGTGTGCTACCTGGAAAAGGCTCTTCACTGCTCCCATTGTATGCACCTTCCATTGTGTGACAAAGTTAGCAGCTGCTACTTGAGCTGTCTGCTAAGCCCCAGGGCTGCCTGTGTATCTTTCCACCATCCTGAGCTCTTTTTCTTCCCTGCCTCTGGTGCTGGAGATGGTTGGCTTTCCTTTTCTCAACACCACTGCCACCCCATACTGGGCAGGGAGTGGGACTCATTCTCTCCCAAAGACAAGCAAAGAGGCCCAATTAATTTTAATGCTTTTTATAGGGCAACTCAAAAGCAAACAAACTAAATGGCACACTTTAAAAGGATTAAAACATCCTGCAAAATGTAACAGTTATTTATCCTGTCAATATGATAGTTTCTGGCTCTCATTTTTTCTGACAACTAGGTGTTTAGGCCAAAGCTTCAGTATGAACTCCCTTAGGCTGCATGACCTAGGATCTGGGATGATAATATGAAAATGTCAGACTTTGGTCTCACTCCCAAGTAGCCCTGTATGTTCCTCTCTCTCCCTCTCTCCTTCTCTCTATCACACACGCACACACACACAGTGAATGGCTCCAGATCATTTAGGGTGGAACCCTAAGTTATGCTGGGAAAACCATGCCTTAGGTATCTTAGGCAGAGATGCACATCAACAGGACAGTCGGCTGGGTCTCTGTTTCCTTCTTGAAAAAAAGACTTCCTTCCACTGCTGGTAAGATTCTTACCAATGACTCAGAGTTAATGCTAGAAATAGAATTTAGGTCCAGAGACTACTACTGTATTGATTTTATTCATTGGACTAAATAGTTTCGACTGTTTAAGGAGCTGGAGGTTAAGAAGCTGCCTAAACACAAACAAGAGTTGAGGGCAATCTTGGGAAGGGAAGAAGCCCTTAGTGCCATTTTTCTTGAAATATAGATGTGAGGAGAGAAATGATATATTAAGACAAGTCAAAATGATCAGAAGACAAATATGTTAGCACAAGTAGAATAATTAAATACATAAAATTATGGTTGCAGACAGGGAGATAGATTATCTGTGAAGCTGTGAAAGTAACAAAAATTTTGCCTCAAGACAAACAACATATTTTAGCTTTCCTACTGCACATCAGTAGAGAATACTGGGATCTGATCATTTGTTGAGGAGACACTAATACCTTCCAGTTGACTTCAGTAAGTCATGGAGGGCTTTCAAGTTCCACAAAAGAAGATTGTGAGCTTTGTCCTCCTAGAGTCTCTGAGATGAAGTCCAAATAATAACAAGCCAATAATTAGATCAGTCCCAGAATACATCCCAAGCCCCGTTTTTGGCAGGAATTCTTTTTCTTTCTCTGCTCCCAGGCCCTCAAGTACAATCATCAGAGACACGTTTCCATGCCTCTTCTCCTAATATGCGTTATCACCTAATGGAGCTAATGGTTATTTGAAGTCTGGTTATTGCCTAGTTAAATACAGAGCACATTTGACCAGGTTTCCTAATACAAAATAATGACAACTGGTTTCCCTACTGTAAAAAAGAAAAAGAACAAAATCTTACAGGAGCTAAAATAGTTGTTATAATACTAACATGCCTTCAAAATCAAAGTAGACATTAGAACTGTCACCTGAGGCTATCAACTATAATTGAAAATACCTTTGTATATGTGTGCATCTTTGATAATTGGAAAAGAGACTATCAAAACATCTTGAGTTAAAGAAGATACATAACTGATGTCTTTTTCCTCCTTTATCAGTTTTTTGTCTCTAATAGTAACTGTTTATTCGTCAAAAACTGTTCTGGGGCTTCCCTGGTGGCGCAGTGGTTGAGAGTCCGCCTGCTGATGCAGGGGACACAGGTTCGTGCCCCGATCTGGGAAGATCCCACATGCCGCGGAGCGGCTGGGCCCGTGAGCCACGGCAGCTGAGCCTGCGCGTCCGGAGCCTGTGCTCCGCAACGGGAGAGGCCACAACAGTGAGAGGCCCGCGTACCGCAAAAAAAAACAAAACCAAAAACAACTGTTCTGCACATGGAAAAGAAAATGAAACTGATTTGGAGAGATTTTCATCTTCCCTTAAGCATTTCTGTTAAGATGTTTGAATTACTTATTGCTAGTTCACCTCCCCCAGCATAGTTTTAAACAAAGATCAAAAAATAAGATCTGATCTTGGATTGTAGAACAAATTGCAGAAAAAGAGACCGTGATGGCTTATGGCAGTGTGATGCCTAGCTTTGGGCTGCAGCAAAAGTTCACCTTCTTGCCACCTGAGTTGTTTATCCTTGATTGTCAGAAAGCATTCTTCTATTGCTTGTGTCCCCCGTGTTTTAGTCCTGTCTTTGGCACGTGCTGTTTGGGAACTGGAATTCTCAGTTTGTCCTTGCTGTCACCTCTGCCCGCAGCCGGCCTCTTCCTCTAAGGCACTCCTTCTGGCAGACCTGGCCCACACGTCCGTTCTCCTCTCTAATGCAGTATGTCCACTGAGCCTCCGCGATTATTCACAGAGCTTACTTCCATGTTAGAATTAGATTCTGTAACTATAGTGTTGCGTTTTAGTTTTATCTTAAGAACATAGTCTAATAAGAAACATTCCTCTTCCCTGGAATCCTTTTGTTCTACAGATGGATATGATGAGAAGAAAAAACACTAGACAGGGAAGCATGAATTCTGACTATGGCATTTCTGCCTTGACCTGTAGGACTTTCCTCTTGTTGGTTGTGTGACCTTAGATGAATTGCTTACCGGGACTGGGGCTCAGTTTCCTTATCTGTTGAAAAAGCAACTGCCTCCACCATAGGAGGTATAAGGGTTGGGTGAGGTAACCTGAGACCTGCTGATAGTACCTGACACCGCTCTGGGAAGGGCCTATTCACTTCTCTCACTTTCCTCACTCTTATCTCCCAGTAGGGGTCAGGTGAGACTGGATCATTCAACAAGAAAAAACTAGCCTTTTCTTGCCCAAAGCTGATAAGATCAGTAGTGCTTTCTTCCCACCTTCCCACTCTTTCTGGTATCAGTACATTCCTGCCTCAACTTTCCTTAATGCATCTTCAGTACCCCACACCTACAAAAAATGCTTACGTCTCATCTAGTCAAATGAAAAAGTTGGAAAGAACCCCTCTGTTACCTCTGCTTTCCTTGAAGCTGTCAACCAATCCCCCCTTTCCTTATCCAATAAGCTTCTTTGAAAGAGTCATTAGCTCTACTTCCTCACCACCACTCAGTGGTCTATTCATGTTTACCAACCATAATCTTATCTCACCATTGTCTTGACTCCGCTATTTTAAATTACCCTTAATTAATACTCAGTCCTTAGATCTACATTTAACAAATAAGGATATTCTGAATATCCTTGAATTACAGAATCATCCAATAAAATATATAATGCAAGCCATAAATGTGATTTTAAATTTCTAGTAGCCACATTAAAAAAGTGAAAAAAAATTTAAAGAGAAAAAAGTCACGTAAAAAAAGAAAAGCAGTAATATATTTTGTTTAAGCCAACATATCTAAAATAGTATTTCAACGTTTAATCAATATTAACTATCAACAAGATATTTTCATTATTTTTTATACTAAGTCTATGAAATCAGCTATTTTATACTTAGAACACATCTCAATTTGGATTTGTCACATTCCAAGTACTCAGTAGCCATTTGTGGTTAGTAGCTACAGTATAGGAAAAAGCAGATCTACACCATTTGACTGAGTCTTCTTGGCATCTCTCTTTAACTTCCAAGGCAGCTCTTGGTTTTCATTGAACATCCCTGATTGCTCCTTCTTTGCATCTTTGTTGATTTCCCTTCCCTTTCTCTCTGGCTCCCTTCAACCTCTAGTAAGTGTTTCCCCTCCAATCTCCACCTCCTCTCCGCGAAAACAGATCTACCCCACTCCTTCTCTACCTTAGTTCTACCTCCTCTGAGTACTGAGTACTTAGAATGTCATGTCAGACAGGTGGGATGGCCACAAACATATCACTTAGATCAATCTGAAAGGTAGGAACTGCGAAGAGAAAGTAAAAATATTCTTGTTTTCCCTTTTAATCCATCATTGCCCAGAACCAATTTCCGGTCCATACTCTGAATGCTTTGTGTTCTTCCTTTCTTTCCACATGCCCCCAACCCTTGGCTCATGTGTTTATCCTTTTGCAGGGACCATGTTCTATAGCATAGAATGTCCTGATGCATCATTTACTGTACTTATCACTGAGGCTTTCGAACAGCAGCTGATATAATTTAAACGCTTATAAAAAGTGCTCTTGGAATATCTGTGCAGCTGTCTGCAATAGCTACTCACGGGATTCAATGACTGATTTACATTATGGTTGACATGCTGTCGGTTATTTAAGGTGTCTTGCTTTGACATCAGATGGACTCCGAGAGTCTATTCTGCGTGCATCTCCCAGCACACAAAGTAAATCTGATCTAAGAGGCTGCTCATGTATGTGACTGCCTCATGATGAGATGTAACACCCTGACGATGAACCATTTTCTTCTGAGTGTTATGCCAACCTGTTTTTATGTTTCTTCCCAGGGTGCATTTGGTAGTAAAAATGTGTAGATCTAGAGAGTCAGTATGCTTTATCAGGCAGGTATGTGATCAGGATATGTGGAATACCACCAAAGATCTTACATTCTCTTATAGGTAATATTTAGTATTGCCATGCCCAAGGGAATAGTATCCTTTTGGGGGGAGCTGAAACAGTATTTGCCAAATCTAGGGGATGAGGTCAGTAAATACCTTTAAAAAATCAAAACATCTTGCTCCTTCCCAGCTTTCATCACTGCTGGCATATGTTAGATAACAAGTCTTTGACTCACAGAATTTAATAAGATTATCTGAGGGTTCAGACTTCTCACCTGTTTTTAGAGATTAGTGAACACCTGTTTGTATCCATGTTTTCTTCACTCAGATTCTATATTAACTTTCCCTATTAAAGCATTCTTGAGATTTTTGAGTTCCTACCACTTTAGCTAAAAATAAAGCTCACTCCCTGTACTTAATAAAATAAAGGATCTCTGAAAGTTAGTTATGTTCAGGATCCATTTTTCTTTGATGAAACCCTTAAATCATTCCTCTAGTTGTGTTTTTATATGGGCCTACTGCCTCTTTTGTGAGAAATTTTAATAAATTAATGTACAAATTTTATAGCTCTTGATTAAATACTCTCTGGGGGTTCTGATATGCACATAATACATATCATTTAGTTCTAATTGGGATACCAGAAAGACAAACCACCCTCAAATAATTGTAAGCAAATAAACACCATACTTGAGATATGGGGACCGGCTAATATGTGTATTGTGCACAGATCACCAAATGTTCTGAAGAGAATGAGGCATACTTCACATGAAAACTGCTACAGGGTCACCGTTATTCTTTTCTTTGCACTGACAGTAGCCTAAAATGCTGGTCAACAAAGATTTCCAATTAGCAGAAAGCTGGAGAAACCCCATTGCTGCCTATTTTACTGCCTGTTCCATGCTGGAAGATGCTAAGTGTTGGTATAGACATTTGATCTCATAATCAGCTTTGTGATATCAGCCCTGTAATGGTAAAGGAGTGTATTATTCTCCGTAAACCCTAACGACTTCTGTGTAGTGTGTGTGTGTGTGTGTGTGTGTGTGTGTGTGTTTGTGGTGTATGTTTATTTTTTAACATTTATCCATTAAGTTTGCCATCTTTTTTAAAATAAATTTATTTATCTTATTTTATTTATTTTTGGCTGCGTTGGGTCTTAGTTGCTGCGCGCGGGCTTCCTGTAGTTGTGAGCGGGGACTACTCTTCTTTGTGGTGCGCGGGCTTCTCATTACGGTGGCTTCTCTTGTTATGGAGCACAGGCTCTAGTCTCACAGGGTTCAGTAGTTGCAGCACGCGGGCTCAGTAGTTGCATCACGTGGGCTCAGTAGTTGTGACTCACGGGCTCTAGAGCGCAGGCTCAGTAGTTGTGGTGCACAGGCTTAGTCGCTCCACAACATGTGGGATATTCCCAGACTAGGGCTCGAACCCATGTCCCCTGCATTGGCAGGTGGGTTCTTAACCACTGCACCTCCAGGGAAGCCCTGTGATGTATGTTTGCTGTGTGGAGCTTCAGGACTAACGTAGCTTTCTCTTTGGCCGCCTGCTTCACATGTCTCTCCATGTTATAAGAATTCAGAGAAATCCTGAGGCTGTGACAGACAAGACAAGCTAGGCTGGAGAAAGACCTAGTGCATATCCTGGGCAGTGCCACCACTTTGAGTGGGCTGCCAGGATTCATTTTTCAGATGTGAAGTAATTTCCCCTGATGACCACAGACTTTAAGTTACCCAAGGATGGTAGCAGGGCACAGTGGAAAGAGCATGGACTTTGGAGTAATGTGGGTGTGGGGACAGATCCTGGCTCTGCCACTTACTGTATGGCCCTGGATAAGCTGCTTAACCTCTCCTCATCTCTACAGTGTCGATATCATACTTGTTATAGAGTTGTTGAGAGAAAAAGAGATGATGCCCAAAAATCAACTAGCAAACTGTTTAGCATGTAGTGGGGTGCTTACGAATCAGTAGCTATGATGTGATCATGAGAATAATGCTGTATAAGATTTGAGAGTAAAACTCCAACTCTCTTTTCCTTAATTGGGATAAGGAATCTGCATCCAGGGGCCACATGTTATCAGTCTCATGTCAACTTACATCATCATTTTTAAAAGCACAGCTTCTTTCAAGTCTTTGGTTATTTGTTGTTTTAACACTGTGTAAGGCACATATTGTAATCAAGTGAGTTATGCCCTTAGACATTTATAATGTCAATGGAATTTTAATAACTTCTCCATGTCATTTTCTGAATACAGATTTTCAGCAATTGCAACAAAATAAGTATTTTTGCATTGTCTTTTTTTTTTTTTTTTTTTTTTTGCGGTACGCCGGCCTCTCACTGCTGTGGCCTCTCCCATTGCGGAGCACAGGCTCCGGACGCGCAGGCTTAGCGGCCATGGCTCATGGGCCCAGCCGGTCCGTGGCATGTGGGATCTTCCCGGACGGGGGCACAAACCCGTGTCCCCTGCATCGGCAGGCGGAATCTCAACCACTGCGCCACCAGGGAAGCCCTGCATTGTCTTTTAATAGTAGAAACATAATTCTACATATGCTATTTAATATCTTCATGTGAGTCTATGTAACTACACTCAGATTCATAATCTTATATTCTAAAAGAATGCATGGTTTATAGGGGAATATAAATTTGGGAAATTATATTCCCAAAATTTGGGAGTCTATTTTGGTTCTTCTTTGCTAGGAGATTTTGAATTATTTTCTTCATGCTATGTAATCCAATGAAATGATATATTGTTCTCATGACTTTAGGGTATTATTTTGTTTTTTCTCTTAAGCATGTAGAGATTGAAATAAAGAAAAAAAACCCTGATTATATTAACTTAACACATGAGTTTATATAAAAAGAAATTGAAGTAGCTTAAGTTTTGAAAGCTTAAGGAAGGATTTCTGGATTTTTACTCATTTATTCTAATCATTTGAAATTTGATCTGTCTGTGTTGCTTCTTACCTAGGTTACTTGTTGGTTTCAGAAAACCATAAGAGATTTACAGGAACAAAGTCTAGGTTCATCACTTTCAGACAATGAGGAACTAATTCGTAAGCATGAGGAACTGATAATAAAAGCAAAGGTAAGAGACACATTAAAAAAATAATTGAAAACTGCATGGACTTCTCTTGAATACACTTCTGTAGGTAATTTAGTGGAGTACTAAAAAACTCTCTTTGTATAGTTTGCTTGCTGTTCCCATTTATATTTCCCTAGTTCCTTAACTTGCTTCACATTCCTTAGTTTTGCAAAAAGTAATAACTACCAGCCAGGCAACAACTTGTAGGTGTGTGGATGTGCAAAATGGAACCATAAAGTGCTGAGAGCCGGGGGAGCAAAGCAGACACACAGCAGTGCTCCTCTCGCCATTGTGTCTTGTTATTTGGAAATTGACTCATTTGTACATGTGGGGTCTATAAATATTTTCCAAAGTTCCTTACAGGTGCTCCATTTTTATCTGCAGAAAAATGAAAGTCCAGTTGTAGTAGATTGAGTGGGAACAGTGAATACTTTAATCAGTTTCAAGATTTAGAGAACTTTCTGTTGTTAATATCTTGGGTGGTTGATAGTTGTACGTACAGCTAGGTCATGAAGCTCAGGAAAACAGTGGGCCAACACTAACAGACAACGGTTGAACATAAGGAATACAAAGCAAATAAATATTTACATGTTTGGGAAGATGGGATTTGTAGTGGTGGGGGAAGGGGAGGCAGCAGGTTGCATTTATCTAGACCGAAATCTCCTCATAGGGATCATGATGTTTTCATTTGCTGGTTTTTGCTTCTCTTTGAACACTACAGGATACATAGGTACTCAAAGTGTATGGTTTGAAGATTTGCCTGACTGATAAAGATTCGGTTACAAAAGACTATTATGGCTGATGATTTTTTAAATTCTTTAAAATTTTTCAGCATTTGGTTTATCTGTTTGAGAAATTAGTTTTTTTTATTGAAGTCATATAGCATTTTATTCTGTGCATGTGATACTCAAGTTTTATCAGTGAAAAGTCTATAAAAATTCCTAAATGCTAAGCACAAGAGATGACCTGAATTGCATAGGATGGTTGCTTCCTTAAAACATATAAATAAAAATGGTATATTCACATAACTTGGACATACTTTGGGGTTATATTTACTGTAACTGTGGATTTATTATGGTTTCTCACAGCCCTGAGGACAGTTTGGAGTAGAATATTTGTTAATGTATAGCCGCAGTCTAGCTTATATCATAGTTTACAGTTTACCTTTGTAGCTCTGATGATGTGTATAAATAGAAAAACATAGATATTCTTTCCATCATTATTCCTATGTTGTTGTACACCTAAGTGGTTTAAGAAATAAATTTTTAATAATACATATTTTATTATATAAAGTACATCATAGAAAATTTCATAACTATAAGAAAAATAAAAGGAAAATAAAAGTGAATTCTTCAACCCAAAGATAATCATTATTAAGATAACCGTTATTAGTATTTCTGTGCACTCCCTTTTAGTCTTTCCATACACAACCCTAGAAACATAGCATTAGAGTCATGCTTTATTTCACTTACAACTTTATCATAAATATTTTCCTATGTAAACTAATATCCTTTAACTGCAGCATATTTCATTATATGGATAAATGTATATAGCAGAGTTACACATTTTGGTTATATGTATAAGCTAAGCCATATGAATACCCAAGCAAA
Organism: Leucopleurus acutus; assembly: GCF_964270905.1. Classification (NCBI taxonomy): domain Eukaryota; kingdom Metazoa; phylum Chordata; class Mammalia; order Artiodactyla; family Delphinidae; genus Leucopleurus; species Leucopleurus acutus. The sequence continues at coordinate 64,819,275 of NC_139149.1, read as the reverse complement.
TATTGTTTGAAAAGGGTATGAATTCCTGATAAACACCATTATATTTCAGACAAGATGACTACTTCCTTTCAGGGTCCTGAGCCACTCAGGAACCAGTTACAGATCTCATACAGAAGCTGTGTATTGCCCCATGTACTCAGTAAGTAGTTTGGGGGCCAAATTGGGTTTGGAAACTGAGGCAGAGAAGCCTATTTTCCTATAGCATCTGTAGCATCCTTGCAAATAAATTTATTTTCTAAAAAAAAAAAATTGTATGTTTGCTTTGTTGGGAGTTCATGTTTTATTACTTCCCACGAAGCATTCTGTATGATATCAGATTTTCCTTCAACTATGGGCTGGCCTTTGGAACCCCTAATCTCAATAGCATCTTCAGAGATTATCAAATATTGAATATCTATTTAGAGATGAAAGTTCAAACATAACTTATTGATGAAAAGGTTTTTTAAGATAATTGTCATCAATTTGGGACACTAGATAGTCCAATGTCAAGATAACTGGTTATTCAAGGCAGCAGGGGTCCCTGAGTCACATGGGTTGAAAGAGACCCCATCAGTATAAATGCAGAAGAGGGAGTGACATTCTGTTCTGGGGTGATCCAGGTTGGCTTTCTAGAAGGGTGGGGTTTGAGCAGATGGATGGAGTATGAGTGGTTGGTTAGGCAAGGGTGATCATTCCTAAATAAGGTAGAATAAGAGAAAACAATGATCAGACCAATTTGTCTGTGATGAGAGTTAAAGGTCCTAGCAATGTTCAACCCAGAGACAAGAGACCAACGGGAGTTGTCTCAGAGGTCATACTTATCCACAGCCATTCCCTAGAGAAGAAATGATAACAGTGCATGGTCATTACAGGGAAGTAAACTTTGCAGGTTGGAAAATAGAAGAGAATTCTGAGGCCACAGAAGGTGGGCCTAAGTGACCTTAAAACTCCCTTTAAGTTTCAGTCTCATAAAAGAGACAGGATTCAGATTATAATAACTGTTATGCTTGTTAAATTTAAAGTGTGAGTGTGAAAAACACCTTTTCACAGACGGCTGAAATGATAGGACTAGATTGGGAAAATAGCAACGTTTCTTAAATGTGGAGATAGTATCTTACTCATCTTGGTATTCCCAGCACCTAGGACAGTGCCTGGTATTAAAAAAAGGCTGTTTGATTCATGTCTGTTTTTTAAATCCTCTTTCCAGAAGAAAGAAACATTCTTTTAGTGTCTTTCTGTGACTCTCTGGTGACATTAGATAGGGATTTAGCCTCCTTTTGCCTACCTAGCCATCCATTATCTTTATTTATTTATTTTTAAATGTTTGGTCCTCAGTATAGAGTTACACAAACTCTTTAATTCATCCTAGATCTCCGGGTCAGCTATTCTCTTGGCTTATTTTATTATTTCCCCCTTCATTCTCTATCTTCCTCACATCCCCATTCTCACAGGCACCTACTCTAATGGGTTCAATATGTGTCTTTAGACATATTCCCATTCTTAAAATATATATGGAGTTACATGTTTTCAATTTGCATAGATGGTATTAAGGCATAGGTTTCATTGTGTTTCTTCCCACAACACTGGTTGCATCTAGTAGCTGTTTGTGATCTTAAGTAGTCGTTTGTGATCTTCACTATGGTAATTCCTAGATGCTGCATAACTTTGGAAAGTCCTATTACGTAGATATTGATGTCCTACTTCTATCCTTCATAATGTTAACAGCCTCCCATTTCTTTATCCCTTATAATACCTGGGCTTCTAGTCCACTGACTCTTCTATTTAGCCCTTCTGGTGAGTTCCTCACTTCAGCTATTACGTTTTTCATACCCCATTCCTCACACTGATTCTTCCTCATAACTTTTTTCCTGCTTCATCTGTCTAACGTCCTTCGTTATATCCTAAGGTGTGCTTTATTCATATATTAAATTGTTGGTCTGTCCAGTGCATTAATTCTGATTTAAGTATTTCGGTGTGTTGCTTGTGCTCATCAGATGTTATTTTTCCCTGTGAGTTAATATTCCCTTGGATACCAGCAACTTCACTTGGTAAGGCATGGGAGGTGTGAAAGCCAGTTCTCTAACTTGTCCTCTTCTGGGTGAATTGGGGTCAAGGTGCGGGGAGATGCCCCTGAGTGCTTCTGTTGTTAGAATTAGGGCTCCACCATTTCTGGTTTGCCCCTCTACCCCAGATACACACAAAGGAGGGGGACCCCTTGGAGAACCTCCCACTGACTGGAGTCTGGACCCTGCTTTGTTCCAAGACCCATTTCCCATACTCTTCCCAGCTCACTTGATGGAGAGTTGAAGAGGGCGCACTGAGAAACAGGTCAGGTTGCTTCCCTCTCATATATTAGCTGTCCACCTGGTCGGATTCCAGTGCTATCCTAATGTTGTTTCTCTCCTCTGGCTGTTACTGGGTTGGGGCTCCTATTTTCTTTCCTGAAAAGATACATTGACAAACAGTGACCAGGCAGATGGGGAAAGAAAGCAACATACCCAGAAAGTTATCCCCTAGCATATCTCCTGTCTAAGGCATCGACCTTATTCTGCTCCAGAAAGTCATGTGGCCCTGACACTGAGAGCTAACCACCTGTTGTCTCCTCAAGGAAGGTTCTCTTATCTATAAACTTTACCGTCACTTTGTTGGCCCTTGCAGGAAGGACAAGCTGCATAATTTGTGAGACCCAGTTTAAAATGGAAATACGGAGGCCTTTCTTTAAAAGGTATTGAGATTTCAATACAGCAACAGCAGAACCTTAAACCAAGCATGGGCACTTCTAAACAAATGTCGCTGTGATGATACAGATCACTTGCCCATGATGCTGGTCCTATTTACAATGTTAGGATTTTTGAAAGGACCTAGAAACCTTGCTTCAAACATTTTCCTTCACCATCTTTACTAACCTCTTCCTACCTGGATTAGCAAGTTTTCTAAAAATAAAGATTGCAATACTATCTCAGGTTATATCTACATAAGAAAAAACAGGTTTGAATTCCTGCTGTCACTCACTTTGCAATCTTGGGTACACTTGACCTCTCTCAGCCTCACCTTCCTGACCTGTAAAGAGGAGTCAAGTATAATTCAATTAGAAAATATTTGTGAAGGTGCCCACATTTTAGTAGTGCGTCCAAAAATGTTTCCTTTCCCATCCATGGTGTAAACATTCAAATAGTTTTTGTCTGTGGTTTTTCAACAATATCATTACTTGTTCCTGGAGGAGGAATCCAATTTTAGATCTCCTTAAACAGGAAGCAGCATATTACACTTTTTTTTTTTTTTGAGTGTGGGTATGAGAAGAGGAAGGGGGATTGTTTCTTTCAAAGAAGTTTTAAAGTAGAAATAAGGCCTCAAGCTGGGGATTCATTAGTGAGACACATATAAATAATCTGGTAACATAGAGAAGGTAAGCTAAGTCCAATGGTAGCAAGCTGTTCTGTATTGCTTGTTAGTCTACCAGTAAATTATTGCTAAATAATCTTTGAAAATTCCTCTCTCATTTCTTACTGGAACGCATTCAAATAAGAAATATGGCAACTTTTATATCTCTTAATAATTGTGATACCTTATTCAGAATGTGTTGAAAGAACTGAACTAAAAGATTTTTTAATACAGCCTTTAAGTATGAGTAATTTTGTATTAAATTATACTTTCTTTACTGAATATGAAAAAATATTTTCCTCTACATACGTAACAGTTAAAGAAATAACAGACATGGATGATTTTAAGCGACTCTTCGGTTAAGAATCTTACATACTCTTAGATTTTATCCTGTATCAATTTGATGCTCCAAGGCTTGAATTCAGAGTCTGCAGTTCAGGGCTTCCCTGGTGGCGCAGTGGTTGAGAGTTCGCCTGCCGATGCAGGGGACACGGGTTCGTGCCCCGGTCCGGGAGGATCCCACATGCCCCAGAGCGGCTGGGCCTGTGAGCCATGGCTGCTGAGCCTGCGCGTCCGGAGCCTGTGCTCCGCAATGGGAGAGGCCACATCAGTGAGAGACCTGCGTACGGCAAAAAAAAAAAAAAAAAGTTTGGAGTTCAGAGTTGGTTGTAGGGTATATTAAAATATGTTAACAAACACTTCCTTATTATCTCCTTTGAGGAGACATAATCATTCCTTCTTCTGCACATCAGAAATAATGTCTATCGAAGAGCTGCCTTCAGGAGTCAACCTTTACTTCTGTTGGGAGGAAAACTTTTCCTCTTCCAATTTGGTTCCAGTGATTGGGGCCCTGCAAATTAACTGACAATAGACAGGTTAACAGGAGTAACGACAAGGTTTATTTTCACACAGTATACGTGGGCAGTCCCAGTAATGGACGACTCACGGAATAGCCCAAAGTAAAGTCTTACAAAGATCAATTCAACAAAAGAAAAGTTTTTAGGGCTTCAGTGGGAGAGTATGGAAGGTTTTATTGGGCTTCTTGATGATAAAGGAATGAGCAGTCTGTCTTCTTCCTGGCTGGAGGTTTCCCAGTGGGAAGGTATATGGCAGTTGAATTTATACTTCCTGATGCCAAGTATCAATCTTCTTTAAATCAGGAAACTCCCCGGGAAGAGGTCAATGGCAACTGTATTTTCAGGAGGCTCCGCTTAAGTGTAGGTAGTATTTCTTTCTGTGGCTGCTAATTGTTTAGCTGTTTTCAGTTTAAAGTAATTTTCATACCACCATGGTGGACTATAAATCCCCACACTTCTGTAGTGTCAACTCTTGCTTCAGTTCAGGCCCTTTACAGTTGGTACACACAAGAATCGCACAGGGGCTTTGACAAAAATACTGACATCTGGATCTCATGCCCAGAGATTTTATGTAGTTTGTTTGGGGAATCGGGATTAAAAAAAATTCACTGCCAACCTTAAGATATTGATATTTTCATCAAAATGGAATCCAGATTTCCTGTTCCTTCTAAAAAATGGAAGACCTGGCATTGTCAGGCTCATCTTTCCTTATAGACATTGCAGCTCTTGGCTGGAGCCTAGCAATAGCTGTTTCCTTGAGAAAAGGCATGTGTACTTCGGTTTGCCACAGTCCCCACCGTTCCTCATTACCTCCTCTTCCACCTTTGCTTCACTCATTTACATTACGTGCCTGTCCCCTGTAAGCATTTGGGTTTGAGACCTGATGATCAGTGAGGTGCAATTTAAGTGGAGTAGTAGCTTAAACTGATTTGCATTTTAGAAGATTACCTTGGAAAAAATGTGAATGATAAGAATGGGAAGAAGTGATATTGAAGACAGAATAATCTTTTAGAAAACTGCTGAAGTTTGAATGAGAGTAACTTTAGATGGGGCATGATATCTTTTGAGATGGAGGTTATTAATGCCCATTTAAAAGGCTTAAAGGTGACATAAAGACTTATTCAAGTTGTGGCTCCCAGACAGCAGTATCTGGAAGTCATTAGAAGTGCAGAGTCTCAGACTCCACCCACCAAACCTATTGGGTCAGAATCTGCATTTTAACAAATTTCTCTCAGAAGATTTGTATGGACACAAAAGTTTAAGAGACACTGACTTAGAGGATTTTCCCATATATTTCATTTATGTCCGTATTCTCCTTAATTTTCATAAATGGCTATATATTTTTTGTAAACTCCTTGATTAACAAATAATCTTTGAAGTTCTGCCAGAGAAACAAACTGAAAATAGTGTAAAGAAACATCATCTTCAATGTTTTACTATAGTAGAATTCACATTCCTCAGCTTCAAGATTAACATAATCTTCCATGATTCATCATCTAATCCGATTTTCCAAGTCATTGAAAATATTTTCCAGTTGTTGCTGAGTGATTTCATAAATTGGATTTGTGACCTTAGCTTCAGGTTCCTTTAAATAATATTATTTGGAGATCTTACAAAAATACCAATGCTTAGGTCCCAAGCAAACTTTATTCAGAGGAAAAAGTCAAGTTTAAAGTTACAAAATATTTATAACTATGAGATAAGGAAGTAGAAGAGTCTCTTGCAAGCGTATTTGAATAATTTAAATGCATAATGATCATCAACAGAACCACTACAGGAATGTGGCTCTTTAAAAATGTGTTTATTGTTTGATTTTTCTGATTACATAATACATTCTCATTTTGGAAAAATTAGAAAATACGTAAAACTAAAGAAAATTAAAATCACCCATAGTGCATGGGTGTATATGAAAATGAGAAGGAAATATAAAACATACAAAAAATTGAGTATTCCAAACCTGTGTGTGTGTATGTATACACTGTATGTGTGTGTTTATGTACAAAGTTGTGTATGTGTTGTTTTGCAGTGTAATTTTTCCAATTAGCATTATGTCATAAGCATTTCTCCATTCAAATGCATATTTTAAATATGTTTTCTTAATGATTACATGTTATTAAACTGTGTAGATATATCATACATTATTTGAGGCAGCAATACATAGTATCTCAGAATATGGCAGTGGAATGAATGGTACACTCCCAGCGCCTAGAGTTAAATCCTAGCATCTCTGCTTACTTCTGATGTACGCTTGGGCAAATTTCTTGTATATCTGAGCCTAGGTTCCCCGTTTTGTGAAAGAAGGTAATAATTGTACCTAATTCATGCAGTCATTGTGAGGATTAGTTGTATTCTCATGCAATACACAATTAGCACAATGCCTCATACAAGCACAACATAATAGAGACTTTTTTTTTAATGATGGTAAAATAAACATAACATAAAATCTAACTTTAGTGACATTTAGTAAATTCACAATGTTGTAGTTCCAGAACATTTCCATGACCCTAAAAAGGGACGCCATACCCATTAAACAGTCAATTTATTCCTCTCTCTCTCTGCCTCTGACAATCATTAATCAACTTTCCATGGATTTACTTATTCTGGATATGTCATAAATGGAATCGTATGAGTGGCCTTTTGTGTGTGATTTCTTTCAGTTAGCATGTTTTCAAGGTTCATCCATGTTGTAGCCTGTATTGGTACATTATTGCTTTTTACTGCTGCATAATATTCCACTGTATAAATATACTACATTTTGTTTATCCACCCATCAGTTGATGGACATTTGGGTTGCTCCCACCTTTTGGCCATTGTGAATAACGCTGCTATGAACATTCACATAGAAGTTTTTGTTTTGAATACCTGCATTAAGTTCTTTTGAGTATATCCCTAGGAGTGAAATTGCTGGGTCATATGATATTTCTACATTTAATTTAATGAGGAGTCACTATACTGTTTTTCACAGCAGCTGCACCATTTTGTGCTCCCACCAGCAATGTACAATGCTTTCAATTTCTCCACATCCTCACTAAAACTTACTTTTTGTGTTTGTTCTTATATTAAAAAAAATTTTTTTTCTAGCCATCCTAGTGTGTGTGTAAAGTACTATCAGTTGTAGTATTTTATTTGCATTTCTGTAATAGCTAATAACTTGTGATGTTGAAGATCTTTTCATGGCCATTTGAATATATTTTTTGAAGAAATGTCTATTCAGCCCCTTTGCCTGTAGTATCCTTTGATGAACACAAGTTTTTAATTTTGATGAAGTCCAATTTATTTATTTTAAATTTTCTTGTTTTTGCTTTTGATGTCAAAGCTATGAAACCATTGCTAAATCCAAGGTCATGAAGATTTATTCCTGTGGTTCTTCTAAGAATTTTGTGGCTTTAGCTCTTACATTTAGGTTTTGCTCCATTTTTTTTTCAATTAACTTTTTTTAAAATCAATTTTATTTATTTATTTATGGCTGTGTTGGGTCTTCATTGCTGTGCGCGGGCTTTCTCTAGTTGCGGCGAGCGGGGCCCACTCTTCATTGCAGTGCGTGGGCTTCTCATTGCTATGGCTTCTCTTGTTGTGGAGCACGGGCTCTAGGCGCACGGGCTTCAGTAGTTGCGGCATGTGGGCTCAGCAGTTGTGGCTCATGGTTCTAGAGCACAGGCTCAGTAGTTGTGGTGCATGGGCCTAGTTGCTCCGTGGCATGTGGGATCTTCCTGGACCAGGGCTCGCACCCATGTCCCCTGCATTGGCAGGCGGATTCTTAACCACTGCACCACCAGGGAAGCCCTGCTCCATTTTGAGTTAATTTTTGTGTATGGTATGAAGTAAGGGTCATTCTTCATATATGGGTATCTGGTTACCCTAGCACAATATGTTGAAGAGACTATTCTTTCCCCATTGAATGGTCTTGGCACCCTTATTGAGACTAATTGATCACAGATGTATAGGTTTATTTCTGAACTCTCACTTCTATTCCATTGATCTATATGTCCGTCCTTATGCCAGTATCACACTGTTTTGATTACTGTAGTTTTTGTAGTAAGTTTTAAAATCAGAAACTGTGAGCTCTCTAACTTTGTTCTTTTCCAAGATTGTTTTGGCTATTCAGGATTCCCTTGCAGTTCAAAACGTTAGGATCAGCTTTGCCATTTCTTTAAAAAAAGGCCATTGAGTTCTGATAGGAATTGCATTGTATTTGTAGATGACTTTGGGAGTATTGCCTTCTTAACAATATTAGGTTTCCCGATCCATGATCACAGGATGTCTTTCCAGTTATTTAGGTCTTCTTTATTTTTTTCAACAATGTTTTATAATTTTCAGTGTATGGGTCTTGAACCCCCTTGGTTAAATTTATTCTAAAGTATTTTATTCTTTTTGGTGCTATTGTAAACGAAATTGTTTTTTCTTAATTTCCTTTTCAGATTATTCATTTCTAGTCTATAGAGGCACAACTGACTTTTATGCATCGATCGTGTGTCCTGAAACTCTGCTGAATTAATTTATTAGCTCTAATAGTTTTTTAAGGATTCCCTATGTATAAGATCATACCATCTGCAAATTTCCCCTTCCATAATCATTTTTCTCTTATTCATCTATCTGATTGTAAAAAGCCATTCTTTCAGTGTATTGTAGACCAGAGCTTCTCAAACTATAGTGTACTCATGAATTACCCGGGGACCTTAAAATGCAGATTCTGATTCACCAGGTCTGGGGTGGGGCTTGAGTATCTGCATTTCTAACAAACTCCAATGTAACATTGAAACTGTTGGTCTCTGGATCACGCTTTGGGTAGCAAAGGTTATGGAGGAAAGAACTGCAGAAGAATGAAAGAGAGTTTAAGTGATGGAGTTGAAATATTGGGTCATTGTAAGAACTTGGAAGGTTTAAGTCTAAATAAATCTTTGAGTCTCTTAAGGTGTAGACATGATTGTCTGAGCTTAGAACTTGATTTATTTTTGTTGCTTGTATTTATTACTCAGGTAATTGAAGATCAAAAGACAAGTGTTTAAATTGTTCAGTTGTTCCTTTTTTTGAAATAGAAATATTTCCACAGGAATAGCACTTACATGAACTATTTAGTACAAAAGGAGCTACTTGTAGGTCTCTTGGGTGGTTCAGGAAGTGTGTAGCAATATCTAGAGTTTGTATAATTATAGTTCCCAGGTTGTCCAAATATTTTCAAAGTATTTCACAATCACTGTTGAGTGATTTTCTTTTCATTTCAGTATGTATTAACCTGTATAAAGAAGCTGACTATTCTGATATTTGAACTTCCATTACATCCCCAAATTCCTTCACTGAAGGTATGCGAAAAAATGGCAAAACCACTTTAAAACATATTGCTTCAGTAAATCAGCTCACAGCATCTCTAAGGAAAATCTACAAAATGAAGCAGAGTTTGTTACTTTTATAATGTTTCATCCAATTTAAAAAATAAAATGAGGTCTGAATCTGAAATGTCTCAAGGCAGAAATTAACTGAGTCTCTAAACAGTAGAGACATCTGCATTAGTGCATTTCAAATCCTCTGTCTTCATTTTAACAAATAATTTGTTTTACTTGTCTGATTTTTTAATGAACTTCCCAATTAAAAGCAGATGTCATTTTTCACAGAACATAAATTATAAACAATTTTATTACTAGCAGGCAAAACATGTCTAAATAGTATTGAATTTGCCTGCAAGCATTGGGAAGAATCTATAAAATGATGGGATTTCTCACTTGGTAACCCTACTTCCGCCTTAACTTATGGGTTAATTTAAAGCTTAGTGAACCATATGCTTTCATTTCCAAGAGAAATTTAACTGAGAGAGTCTCTCAGAATGTTTATGCTCATCTAAGAAGGGGATGAGTTCAGAAAATCTACCTGCTGTCACCTGCTTATGAAACCTTCACCAGCTCGTTAAGTTTAAATGCTTAGAAAAATTTTTTCTTTTTAGTTATGACTTTTATAAAATTTCTTCATATATATTCTTTCCTTTTCTTTTTCCTCCTACTCCTCTTCCTTTTCCTGCTTCTCCTCCTTCTTGTCATTTGTCAGCCCTTAAATAAAAATTCCCACAAAGCATGGCTTCTTATAGTTGCTATCACAACTCAAGGTAATATTACTATGATAATAATAATAGTGAAGTTGGGTCTTTGAGGTGGACACCTAAAAAGACATTTTCTTATGTCTTAATCCAGTCACATCTTAAATCCCTACAACCTTCCTGTGCTACTCTTTAGCGTCCACTTGGTGGCATTCAGTGCAGTGGCCTTAGATTTCTGTGACATTCATTACTCCAAAGGCCTTTACTTCAGTTTCCCACTCCTGTGGCCACACTTGTGTCCATGGTATCACCCAAAAGTGCTCTCATTCCCACCCCCCTTTCCTTTCACTTTTTCCTGGTTTCCCTCCTTGTACGATTCAGCATGGAGCAAGGCTATTTGTGAGTAAACTCAATCACCCATTGTCTCTGTTTCTTCCTACTTCTCAAAGAAGATGAAACAATTAGCACACTTTTTCTGATTAGATCTATTTAAAAAGCAAATGATCTATTATCAATTAGCCTTACAAATTCTTTTCTTTATCAGCCATTAATTCCCTATTTTGTCCCCATAACAACCAGTACAAAACTTTCAGGATCTTTTAAAATTCTCAACCAGGCTTTAACCTAACTTCACAGTCACTTAGTCATTCAAAGCGAAATCACTTGACTCTTTTCTTCTCTGTCCTTTTTTGTCTCTTTTTCACTTTTCTTCTCCCAGTGTGTTTCCCATTCCCCTCTGTTCCAAATTTAAGCTTTCATCCATTCTTCTAAGTCCTACCTTTTCCATCTATTCATTTCGTATCTCTCTTCATTATTTTTTTAATAAATTTATTTAATTAGTTATGTATTTATTTATTTTTGGCTGCATTGGGTCTTCGTTGCTGCACGCGGGCTTTCTCTAGTTGTGGTGAGCGGGGGCTACTTTTCGTTGTGGTACACGGTCTTCTTATTGCGGTGGCTTCTCTTGTGGAGCATGGGCTCTAGGTGCGTGGGCTTCAGTAGTTGTGGCACGCGGGCTCAGTAGTTGTGGCTCACGGGCTCTAGAGCACAGGCTCGGTAGTTGTGGCACACGGACTTAGCTGCTCCGCAGCATGTGGGATCTTCCCAGACCAGGGATCAAACCCGTGTCCCCTGCATTGGCAGGCGATTCTTAACAACTGCGCCACCAGGGAAGCCCCTCTCTCCTCATTCTTAATACCTCATTTAGTCTCTCATAAAATAGAAAACATAAACATTGCTTCTCAACCCTTAAGACACTATTCTACCTTTTTCATGACTAACAGGTTGAATTGTGTCTACCGACATTTATATGTTAAAGTCCTAACCCCCAGTGTCTCAGAATGTGATCTTATTTGGAAGTAGTGTTATTGCAGATGTAATTAGTTAAGATGGGGTCATCAGAGTGTACCCTAATTCAGTATGACTTATAAAAAGGAAAAATTTGAACACAGAGGCAGACACCCATAGAGGGAAGATGATGTGAAGAGACAAAGGGAGAAGACAGCCATCTACATGGCCAAGAGAGGTGCTTGGAACAGGTTATATCCTCACAGCCCCAAGAAGGAACCAACACTGTTGATACCTTGATTTTAGACTTCTAAAATCTAAATCAGAGGACTGTGAGAGGATAAATTTCTCTTGTTCAGGCCACTGACTTTGTTATACAGATGTCCCTCAGTATCCTTGGGGCATTGGTTCTTCCAAGACCCCCACGGATACCAGAATCTGTGGATGCTCAAGTCTCATAGTCAGCCTTCCATATCCATGGTTTCCCCATCCACAGAGTCAACCAACCACAAATCATAAACATAGTAGTATATGTATTAAAAAAAAACCTGTGTTTAAGTGGACCCTTGCAGTTCAAACCCATGTTGTTCAAGGGTCAACTGTACTTTGTTACAAGAACCCTAGGAAATGAATACAACTACTTCATTTTCTGCCTCCCTGGCCTCCCCACCCACTAATCCTTTATCTGCATTAGGAGAAGCTGCTCTTTCTCAAGTAACAGATGACTTGAAGCTCTCTGTGCACTTGGCCTCTGAGACACCACCTTCTCTGGTTCTCCCATCTGTCTGATGGTTCCTGGCTCCTTCTAAATCTCTTTCAATGTCATCTCTTCCTCCAGTCTCCCTTTACATGAAATGCTTAACCTTTGGCTCTTTTCTCTTCTCATTTCATACTTTGCTCATGTGGAGTTATCCAATCCCACAGTGATAATATAGGTTTTATCTTAATGATTTCTAGATCTAAAGATCTCCAACTCTTACATCTCTTGTCAACTCCAGTCTTCTTTTTAGAAGTTCCTGTGGAAGATTGACTTATAGATTTCTTACCAGCACTTTAACTCAACTAAAATTATTATTTTCTCCTCCAAACCTTCCCCCATTTTTCTTTCTTGGCTAAAGAAATTGCAGCCCTTCAGTCACCCAGATTAGAGACCTCAAAGTCACATTATTCTTCCTCTCCCCTCACTTCAGATCTTCTCTCAAATTTAGTCAATTCTTACCTCTATCTCCTTCTTGCCTTCTCATCCCAGGCCTACTACTTTAGTTTCTCAAAATCTTTCACTAGGTCCACTACAATTACATTGTGTAGTACTATGAATCTGAGCCTACAAACTATAATATTTGTATGAAATATTGCTGGCTTGTTTAGAAAACTGCTTTTTAGTCAACTTAAGCCTGATTCTGAGCTCCCATCATATGACTGGCGACACATTCAATCTGTCATTGTTGGAGCCCCTTTCCAGGGTTCTGTGAATGTGCCTGGGTCCATATAGCACCACAGCACTGGGGAAGCCACTGTGGTCATCAATTCACTTGGCTTCCCTCTGAGGCAATCATTGTCTCAGCCTGTATGGAGGCCGCAGTTTCAGTGGCTCTGCTGCTTCTGTGCCTGTTTGAGGTGCCAGGCTGGTCTGACTTCCAGTCTCCCTGGAGGGAATACACAGCCGTCCCCAGGGAAGCCGTGCGTGTCTTCATGGCACTGCCCTGAGAGGACCCTGCATCTCCTCCACACGCCTCACCTCACATCCAGGCTTCTCTCCGGCACCAGCCAGATCTCCCTGTCTTCGTATGGCCCTCACCTTTATCTCCTTGTCATTTACCACATCTCTCATAATGTCTTTATTGGACTTAGTCTTTTTACAAAAGGCAGGAGGGAAAATGACTTGCGGATAAGTTCTGCTTTTGGTCTTAATATAAACTTCACTAAGGCAAGAGGGGCATAGAAAATAATTGACTTTCTTCTTGAAACAGGGCAGATAGGACAATATAGGAAGAACACAATAAATTATCCTGCCACACGCCTAACTGGCATCTGGGCCTCCTGTCTTTCTGTTTTGCAGTTAATCATTTATGACGTCATCAAAGTTACCTTTGGACAAGCTGAGACTAGGCCAGTTTTTTCTCAAGCATCTCCTAAAATGCCCTTTGGATACAAAATAAAATACAGACTCTTGTGACTTTTAAAGCCCCCCATGACCTGCCCTTTGCCTGCCCCCAAGCCTGTACGTCTCCGTGAATCTAAGCTTCCTTGGTCTGCTTATCACTCCCATGCATACCACAGACTTTCTCACCTCTGAGACTTGGGTTAGTTGGACCCCTCACAGAGAATCTCTTTTCCCCTATTTTCTTCCTCTTCTTTTTCAAAGTTAGTTGCTAATTATAATCTTAGAGTTGACATGGGAAGAATAAAGCTAAAAAGCAGGCAAGCCTGAGGTCACAATTTGGTTACCAAGGAGGAGGGAGGAGTAGAAGTCAGAGCAAAGTGTTAGCAACTGAGGCAGAAAATCTAAGCAGAAACAGAAGCCGTGGACTGAATTTGGTATGTAGTTCAAGATTGGACCCGACAGAAACTGACTAAGAAGCAAAACAAAGCACCCACATTCAGGATGTCTGGATAATATTTTGAGGTCAGTACATTGGGCAGAGAGGGTCTGTCTAAAGCTCTGTGTATCTACTTCAGCCTAGGGAGTGATTTTAGTTGATGATCTATAGGCTCAGCGTTGGTCCAGATTCCTTCTCTGAAATGGTTGTTGATCTCTCCAGTACTTGTCTTTCCCTTCTTAGAGTGTTGCTTATTGCTCAGTTAAATCAATTAATGCCTTCCTAGCATTTCAGTCGTTCACATGTCTGATTTCCCCACAGCTGTGAAATTCTAAAAAACAAGGGCCATGATGTATTCATTTCTGGATTCCCCGTAACACCCAGTAGATGGGTCTGGGACATGAGTTAAATGCAGCTAGTGTTAGTTGGGTCAGTGGATGACTCCATTGGACAGGAACCTGGCAGCAAAATGTTACCCTGAGTCAGCCCTGGCTGGACTTCTAAACTGCTGTTCATAAGTGACATTCAGTTTGGCTAGGAAGCCATGCGTCTCTCTGTCTACTGCATGGTCATCATCGAGACTACACACTAAACACAGTTCTATGGGAACTCTCCGGATTCTGAGGCAACAGAGAAATAATGGGCAAAATTTCGTGATGGTGGACGCAATGCTGCAGTTCTCAAGTGTTAAGAGGAAAGCAATCTATTCACGCTAATGTGTGAATGTCTGCCAACTTCTTAACCGTCCTTGACTACTTCCGTTTTTCTTTTTTCTTTTCTTTTCCACCACCCCACCGCTGATCTTTGGAAGTGAAAGTTTTATTAACCCAAACACAAGAATGCAATTTCAGGTAATGTTGAAAAGTAAAGTGATCTGCAGAGTGGCCAAAGCCAACACTGCCTCTGAGTTGCACCTGCTGTTAAGGATAAAGCACCACGGTACTTTCTCTTCTGAAGCTGCACAGTTGCACACTCCCATGATGGTAACAGGGTGTTGACGGGGAGTACCGGCACAGAAAGGGTGATGCAGGCTGTTTGGATTCTTTGTAAACCTGGTAGTTGTATACAGGGATTCCCTGCATCATGAATCCAGAGATTTAAACTTTTTCTTTTTTCAGTTTTATTGAGGTATAATTGACACAAAATTGTGTTTATCATAATGATTTCATATATGTATATGTTGTGAAAGGATTTCCCTCCATCTAGTTAATTAACACATCTATTACCTCACATAGTTATCTTTGTGGATATGTAAATTTCAGTTATATAGTACAGTGTATTCCCTTAGTAATTTCAATTATATAGTACAGCGTTAACTCTAATCACCATGTTTTACATTAGATCCTCAGAACTTATTCATCTCATAGATGAAAGTTTTTACTCTCCAACCAATGTCTCCTTATTTCCTCCACCCCCCAGTCCCTGGCAATCACTTTTCTACTCTGTTTCTATGAGTTTGACTTTTTTAGACTCCACATCTAAGTGATGAAGAGACTTAAAGTTTTTTCTTCACATATTCAGTAAGCCCCTGAGAACCCAGACTGAGAAAGACAAAAAGGAACTGCTCACAAGGGGGCTTTTAGGGGGTAATCAGAAAAGGTTAGACACATCTCACTTTGTATGAGTTATCACAAGAAACAGTAAAGGGAAATTGTTTGATGTCACCAGTATGTTTTACCCGAACCCTCACATTTTGAAAAGTACTGTCACTTCTCACCTATCACTATGCAGTACTTTTGAAAACTGAGTGTGTTGAATATGTTACTGGCTTGACACCATTTCTTTGAGACATTCCTACTACCTGGGATTGAGGTGCAGCATCACCTCATGGTAGCTGGCTTTTGTAGTCATTTTGCTTCTGCATTCCAGAAACAAGAAGAACCACTGGCTGTGTATGTTACACGCATGTCTGTGCATTTAAAAATGTATTTGAAACTCCTGGGTATTTAGTTTCTTCTTGCTACTTTAGCTTTGGGATCTTATTTTCCTTATAGGCAACTTGAAGCCTTTATTCTTCATAGTCCTTTAAATAGACTGTTCCAGTCTAAAAGGCTTAGGGCATATTTGGGAGGAATCTGTGAGAGTATTTGCTAATGGAATGTCAGTTTGTGAGTGTGTGTGAGTGTGAGTGTGTGTGTGTGTGTGTGTAGAAGTGGGTGGTGGGTACTGACTTCAGGAGCTTATGCACAGCCTTTCCAGAGAGACAGGCTCAAGACGATGTCAGCAACTGAATTCTTCTTCTTCCCACTCAAAATCTCTTCTGCCTAGTTCTTCATGTCTCAGTTAAGGGCAACTCAATCCATCCAGTTACTCAGGTGAAAAGAGTCTTGATTCTTCTTCCTCTTACTCATAGGAAATCACCTGGGCTGTGTCATCTGCGTAGATCCAGAATATCCTATCATTTCTCATGACCTCCACTGCTGTCCTGGGGAATGACCTACCTCCATCTTTCCTGGCTAATTGCAGTAGCCTCCTCAGGAATCACTGTGCATGCATCCCTGCACCCCTCCACCAGCAAAGTATTCTCAAACGAGAGCCCTGTACTTTTATTTTTGTTTTTTTTTTAAAGTTATGTCAGACCCTATGCCCCAGACCTTCCAACAGCTTCACACTTCTCTCAGACTAAAAGACTTCAGTGTTTACAAGGCCCTGCCTCTGGATCCTCCCAGTCTGCCCCCACCGTGGCCCTCTTACTGCTTCTCCCCCTGCTTCCTCCGTGGCATACTCAGCTCTACCGCGCTGTGTCCTTGCTGTTCCTCCACCCCAGCAGGAAAACTCCCACCTGGGAGCCTTTACTCTAGCTGTGCCCTCAACCTGGAAAGTTCTTTCTCCAGAGATCCTCTTGGCTCATCCCCTCACTTCCTGCCCATCTTTGCTCAAATCTCACTACTCAAAAAGCCTACCCTGACCACCATATTTAATACTGCACACAACTCCCGCCCTGCGTGGCACCTGAGAGTCCCCTAACCTGCTCTACTTGTCTCTATTCTACAGTGTGGTCATCTTCAAACTCACCAGACAATGTACTGATTTACCATGTTTATTGGTTATAAACAAAATAAAATACATGGTGCACCCCCACCATCACTAACACTGGAGCTAAATTCACTGGCCTAGATGGTGTATTTAGAAGAATGCTTGGCATAGACTAGACCTGCCAAATACATAGTTGAACAAATGACTGCCTCATAATGTTTATTGCCCTTATAAATGGGATCTTTATTAGAAAAGATAATTGGCTATTGTTGCTATCTAGGAATGTTATTGGTTTTCTTACATTGATCTTGTACATAACAACTAAAAGTCATTGTTCTAATCTATATCTGATGTTCCTTATGGGTAAGATATACAGATACCCCCTTCCCAACTTAATCTGCTTGACTTAGGGAAATCTTCGTAAGAAGTGAACATCAAAACCTAGTAATTCTCCCCATGGTTGAATTACATGTTGAGATCCTGAAGATATCTCCAACAGATTCTCTAGAAAATTAAAAAGTAAATCTTTTGATGACATTAATATAAATTGCAATCACCTAGTCAGCCAGTGGCACACTGATTGTAGGCAAATTGTGTTAGATGAAAATAATTTGGCCAGCTAGACTTTATTAATTTTGATTTAAAAATTGGAAACATCAATAGCCCCCAATCTGGCTCTACTCCTTACTTAATCAACTTGAAGAAAATGTGATTAAGAGGAACAAAAATCTAAGGAAAACAAGGGCAAGACACTAAAGAAAAAATAGTGATTCTCAGAAAACACGAATCTTGGGACAATTTCTTCCCGACTTCCTGTGTAATTAAATTTTTATCCAAAACCTATGTTGAACCAAGGAGGAAGAAATAAATGTATTTCTGCTCCAAACGTTATTTCGAAGACTTGCTTATGAGTGTAATTTGTTATGATTTTATTTGATTTAAAAAATTTATTCTGCCACACATCCTTTTGCTTCAGTATTAGCAACAAGCACCCTGCTCTGTGTGCCTGAACCACAGGCTCCACTTGGTGGCCAAGCACTGAACAGAATAAAGGAAACAAGAAGCTTCCAAGCCATGTTTTTTCCTGCCTCTTTTGGAATATTTGAATGGACTGAGAAGAAAGAAAGCAGCAACTATTATTCAAAGATTGCTTTGGTGACATCTGTCATTTCTGCTGTAAACTGTCGGTCCCAAATCCAGTAGGGTAATTATGGAAAATATAGCTAAAAACCCAAATTTTAGTAGGGTCTGAAATCCAGGACTTTGAAGCACAGCTAACTCACCGTTGAATTTACATCTGATTCACTAGAGAAGCCGAAGCATATGTGAAATGGTGGCGACTCTTTCTGCACTGCAGAGAAGTAAGGCTCAGGAAAGCAAAATGCCCTGCGGGAGGCCACTTACTAAGTTTGGAGTAAAAAGTGTATTTCCATTTCTCTGCTCTTGCCCACAGGCTCTCCTTGATTCAGTAGCTATGATTTCTTCCTTATGGCCGGGAAGCGAAACGCCACAATTCTTTCATCTCTAGGTGATACACAAAATCACAGTTCTTCCCTGTTTGCAGTCTGTCTGTGTCTCTGCTGAAATGCACCACAGTGAGGGCAGAGTTCAGATGGCCTGTGGACACTGAACTCGGTACTCATCCAAGAGTGAGATGACCCTTGCTTTTATGTATGTCGGCAAGAAATGCCTGGGAAAGGAGCACAAGAAGTAACTGTGGCCCAGCTGGCCATCCAGCTCGGCATGATCAGAGACTTTCAGCTTGTCAAGGGCTCACTGCCACTCTCCAAAAGCGTAAACATTTCTTCTCAAAAATTTTCTGCTCAAAGCAGACTTTCAAATATTCTCTGATTAAAATCGCCAGGTTTATTTTGTTTGTCCCATCTGTTAATGCAGTCATGTAAAATTCTATGATTTGCTGTCAGTGAGTTAATTCTCCTTGGTGCTGAACCAAATAGGACTGTAGACTTAAAAGACTGAACGAGAAATGAGCTATATCTAATGAGATGTCCTCCAAAGCGGCCATGTCCTACACATGAGCCAGACACATGCTTCTGCCACATGTGATTTGGGCCAGTCATCTCCACAACTGATAGTTTCTTAGCAGTTTAGAAATATGTTCCCTATTGTTTCTTGTCCATCTTCTCCCACTTAAAAGTTATATTCTGAAGTCAAATTTATAAGGAAAATAATTTACCACGTGGTACTGGGTCATTTAAACACACCCCATCCACTTCATCAGGGAAGTGAATAAAGGCTTACTAAACATATTGGGAGTATTCTGTTTCTTTTCCATTGGAGTAGCTAATATTTTTTTATTTTTTAAATTGAATGGCTGGATAATTTTTATACCAATCCATAATTTTGTTTGAAAAGCTAACCTGGGACTGTTAAAAAAAAAAAGTGGGGGGGAGAAGAAACGGTTTTCGCCTTCTTGTCTATCAGTGCTAATCCTCTTAAAAGTACCCTTACAATCAAGGGATGCAAGAGAAGCTCCATTTCCTCGGCAAATGGAATACTGAAAGGTACAGTTTAAAAGGGTTACTACTGTGAGTGAAGAAAGAAAGTAATGGAGTGACCTGTGGACACACCCTGAGCCCAGGAACACACAGTGCCACACGTCTTTATTGGCTCAGAGATACACAGGTCCATCTGTCAAACTGAAAAGCCAAGGAAATGGCAGTCTTTGGCTTTCTGCTGGTGGGGACAAGTACTGGAAATATTTTATTGCAAAGTGACTGAAACCCAGTCAGAGGTTGAATACTTAGCAGGCAGGCAGCAATGGCTTAGAGAAAAAGGACCAAGATTTTCTCTGTTGGGCTCCTCCAGCCTGGACAACAGGGACAACTAAGTTTTTTAAACAGCATGCTGGATTCAGATGACTCTGGAAAGTTTTGTCTCAAAAATAAAATAGGCGAAGCATCCCCAAAGAAAAATGGCTGGGGAAATATGTCATCAGAACGGTATGGAAGCGCATCAGAAACTGCCTATAGATTGCCCAAAGAAAACAGAACCAATTTTCTGAGAAGATTGCATAGAAATATTGAGTAGACCTAGCTTCATCTACTGCCCACAGAGTTCATTTGAAAATGTAATTAAAAAGACTGGGGATGGAGAATAAGAAAAGATAGGAGGCACAAAATGGTCCTTTACAGTTTCCTTGGAAGGTCACAGCCCACTTTATATAACACATTATGAAGCACAAGGTTACAGTGGGTTTTCAAAGACTTGGCTCTACTCCAGAAGTCTCTCTTTAATGTTGTTTGCAAAATTTATACTAAAGGCAGATTTATGAACTCTGTTAGAGAACAAGTATTTCTCTTCTTATTCATAGAGAAGAACTTTATTATTTTGGTCCAGTTGCAAAATATTGCTTGAGTTTGGCTGTAAATTCTCAGTTATATATGTAAGGCATTGTGTTTATTTAGAAATAATAAGGCTTCTAATTTCAAATCAGAAAATCCCAGGGTCATATAAGGACTTTTATCAGTTTCAGGTCTTATCCAGACCTTATGGAAGTTTAATGTCTGTAATTCTAAGTTAATGTGTTTAATCTTTCTGTGGTGTAAAAAGCACTGTTTATCACCTCTCTGCAGAGCTGAGGCCAGGATACTGGTTGAGAAAGCAGGTTCTAGAGTCAAACTACCTGAATTTGAGTTCTGGCTCTTTCACCTACTAGTGTTGAGACCTTGGGCAAGTTCTTAACCCTTCTGAGCCTCAGTTACCCCATCTGTAAAATGAGGATAATAATAGTTCCTACCTTGTAGGGGTGTGGTGAAGATTAAGTGAGATACTATACGTAAAGCATTTAGCACAGTGCTAGCATACGGGAAGAAGAATCAACCCTTACGCTCTTGCAGACAGTTAAGATACCAACACCGTAGAGTTTAGTTTTGTCCAGACTGAGCACGTAATGGCTGTAACCTATCTCTCCATATCCTAACCTCCTCTCCACTTTCCTTCCCCCAGCTCTCTGGGCCTCCCCTAGTTTCTCCATATTTAAGTGTTCTTCCTCTAACGAGCACAGAAGATTCTGGTCAATGCCAATTTTTTGAAAGAATTAACCTGCTTTACTCTATGTCTTCACATATTGAGCATTTCTTACTTGAGTTCATTGAGGATTAATGCCCCACAGATCTTAACAGACAGAAAATAGAGAATGGATCCAAAAGACAGGAAACGGACTAACTGGGTAGCTGGAGGGATTGGGACAAAACAAAAGAAGAAACAAAGACTTGTGAAAGCAAATGAACCTGTAGCTGGTTCAGCTCCTTTTAGCCGCAACTGTAGTGTTTCTCAGCATTGTTCCAGCCGGAGCATTGGTCCCCTGAGATGATTAGCAAACAAATGGTTTCTTGGTCAAAGGAGTTTGTCCAAAACGTTTCACACCACGTTTTCCTCTAGGAGTCTCAGTGCATGTTAACATAGTAAAAATTCTAAGAAGTACTGCAGTAAAGAAACCTGCTTTATTTTGCTTATCTCATATTATTGATCAATACATAACACTGACCAGTACATTTGGAGAAGGCTTCCACTATTGTTATTTTAGAACTGGGAAACAGGAATTCCCATGGCACTAATGAACCATGATAAAACTGACGGGAAGACAAGTGGGACTAATATTTAGTGAGTGCCTATTATGTATGCCAGAAATTATGCTAACTGCTTTAGAAATATTTGCTTTTTCCCGATAAGGTTAAAGTAGTGGTTTTTAAGTGGGAGGGATATTTACAGTGCTTTACGAAATAATGTCATGGCACATATTAGCAGTCCTTAAATGGGGACAAATAGCTCTTTAAGAAATGAAGGATCTTGAGAACTCACGTAGCCCATCTTCATGCCTAAGAGTATTGCTTCTGCACTCACTGAGAAATTTGGAGATTCTGGAGTCTCTCTGCCCTCAGTTCCCTGGAATGTAGCATTGTATACAAACCTGTGAATAGTCCTAGTTCTGCCACGTATTGGATATG
Source organism: Leucopleurus acutus (assembly GCF_964270905.1). NCBI lineage: Eukaryota > Metazoa > Chordata > Mammalia > Artiodactyla > Delphinidae > Leucopleurus > Leucopleurus acutus. The sequence goes on along the minus strand of NC_139149.1, from coordinate 64,797,260 downwards.
TAACCTTGGATAACATACTCCTCTGAGCCTGTGTCAATACTAGGAAAATAATAACATCTAACCTAAGTTTGTGAGGGTTTTACTTACAAAACATAAGCTCGTAATTGGTGCTCAAAAAAATGCCAATGCCTTAATCTACCATACTTATTCTTGCATCCATTGATGAAAATATTTTTCTCTTACACAATTACTAGAACAGATTCTATGAAGTCCATAAAATAATATGTACAATTTCTATTTTCAGCGTCTACCAACTGTGATTTGAAATGCTACCATTTTGTGTGTATGTACGTGTATTTGTGTGTTTGTAGAAACAGCATGTATTTAATACACTTCATAATGCAGTATATATAAAATTATATAAAATAGCAGTTTATGTATTGTTAAAGAAAATAACTATATTTTATTCTTTCTTTATATTCCCCAAGACATCTATCCCAGCATGGTCCCAGGTACACAGTATTTAGTTGTCTTGTGAAATAAATGAATGGAAATGATAGCGGTAAATTGCACTAAAATTGTATTATTTTATACAATATAATGTAACAAATGTAACTTAATAATAGGACACTTTGCACTGGGGAGCAAGCCAGGATGGAGTCAGACTGTGATTTTTTTAATTTGGTGATAAATTTCTGATGCTTTAACAAACAGCATATGCTCACTGCTCAGTCTCAGCTAAGATGGGTACCAGAAAATTTGCTAACAAGACTCCTATGTTAGAGATAAGCATTATTTTATGAAACTAGATCTGTCTTCAGTTCTTCTGCAAGAAATTTGAATTTCCCTTCAAATAAATTGAATGTTAATATGTTTGATTTACTTCAACTCTTATTATTTTCTTTCTTCTCTGTTTACTGTTTTTCACCCTCATGCAATAGAAAGTAAAAACCTACCTCTTTTCCTTTGTTGAAATGTTTATAAATCGTTAATAGTGAAACATTGAGAGGTGAAACTGGGGTCAGGATGGAGAGAATACTGCACAATAACAGCTATTAACTTTGTGCAGAGTAACAGGTCTTAATTTCAGTTCTAAGTGTAGGCAGATGCACAAACAACCATATACTATGAGATTTCCCTTCCTTTCTTGTGCATATTTGCCCACATTGCCAGTGAGAATAAATTGTGGGAGAGAAATGTTTTTATACTTAAATGAATAAAAATAGGTAAAAATGAGTTAGAGATTGAAAAACACTGATGACCATATTTTGGGTGTATTTTCAGGTATTGTTAAGGGAAATGGCAAGTGACCTGAATTCAGGGCAACCAGACACATCCCAGTTGACCTGCCCCTTTCTACTATCATCCCCTCTCCCTTTTTAACCTCTTTTCTGTGTCCCTTTCTTTTTTTTAACCTATGTCTTGTTACTCAAACCTGGAATGTAGCATTGACTCCTTTATGATTTGAAAATAATGACAGGTTGCTGATACATTCAACACATGTAAATGTCCTCTGAGTCTTACCAGAGATTCCAGAGGGGAGGATGTGTAAAATAAACTGAAGAGTGATCTCTTGTAGGAATGGAATTCCGCAGTGGAGAAGCTGAAGAGTGAGGCACTGGGGATTCTGCTCTCCAAGGAGTATGTGGAGAAAGAACACCTACAGCTGTCTAACCAGAAACTGAATTGGCTTCAAGAGGAATTTGGTCGGCTCATGGTGGAAAGGAAAACCTGGTTAAAAAAGGCAAATGATTTTTTTAACAGCGCGAACAAGGTCAGTGTGAGGTGAAGCTGGTAATTTTAGGTCATCAGGGCAAACCAGTAAGAGACCCATGACTTCAACAGGCTGGAACATGTCACAGAAATCTCGACTCCACTTAGAGTTTCAAAATTGATAGCAGCAAAAAGGAGCTTTTAAAATATATTCCTACTCTGGCCATTATTTTGTACTCAAAACTAAGAGATTCTGTGCTTTGACATGTAAAAGGTCACTGGAAAAAAAAAAAAAGGAGACTTTTATCTTAGAGCTCTCATTGTTCTGTTTGAGGTGGACATTTGTGCCAACATGGTAGTGTTTCTCCTGGAGGAATGGAATTATCATAAAATGTATCAAGGTTAACCAAAAGAAACCTTGAAACTTTTACCAAAAAAATCTTTCTCTTTTTAAAAATCCTCTTTCATTTATTAGGTGAAGATACATAAATATTGCAGGCTTTTGGCACATGAACCATAAGGCTCTGGTTGACTGCCCTGCCTTGGTTTGCCTTTTTTTTAAATTGGAGTATAGTTGATTTACAATGTTGTGTTAGTTTCAGGTGTACAGCAGAGTGATTCAGTTATACATACATATATATCTTTTTTTCAGATTATTTTCCCTTATAGGTTATTAAAAAATACTGAATATAATTACCTGTGCTATACAGTAGGTCCTTGTTGGTTATCTGTTTTATATATAGTAGTGGGTATATGTTAATCCCAAACTCCTAATTTATCTCTCACCACACACTTTAAATCAGCCAAAGGGAGATCTTGATTTGGACTGTTTCCAGGCCTTCTTGAGTGGGAGAAGTGCTCTATTTTCATTTAAGATTGATTGTAGCAGGTGGCTCTTACTGCGTGGTACTGTTCATGTGTTCACATCACTTGGGTATCTGAGGATGGCGATAATGTTTGAAAAAATTTCTGCCTTTCCCAATTGAACATACACCTTCAAACTGCCTTATTGGAATTAATACCTTAAATTTCACTGATGTAAAACTGGGTAATGTGACAGAAAATGAATGGGAACCCACAGATGGTAGGTATATTGTGATTTAAAGTAATAACATCAGCAATCTGAATACAGTGTCCTGGTAGGTATCAAAATTGTTACTTAATTTTGAATTTTTTACTAATGGGAAACTTGGAAAACTTGAATAGTAAAGTTCCAAAATAGAGGTGGTAGAATTATGGTAGGAAAAAAACACATGTCAAAGAAATATTTGTCAAATTATTATTGTTTGGGATTTCTTTGTTTTAAGAGAAGAAACACATAGTTTCTGGATCTGTTGAGCTAAGTAAATGGTAAGTGCTGGTTAAATTTCTCTTCAATAGTCCTGATTTTGAATAAGAGATTTTTTTTTTTTTTTTTTTTTTTTTTTTTTGCCTTACGCGGGCCTCTCACTGTTGTGGCCTCTCCCATTGCGGAGCACAGGCTCCGGACGCACAGGCTCAGCGGCCATGGCTCACCAGCCGCTCCGCGGCATGTGGGATCCTCCCGGACCAGGGCACGAACCCGTGTCCCCTGCATCGGCAGGCGGACTCTCAACCACTGCACCACCGGGGAAGCCCTGAATAAAAGATTTTTAAACTTACATTACACTCTCATTCTACAAAATGAGTGGGTCATCCCAGTTAGTTAATGCTGTTTCTAAGGAAAACAATTATAGAACATGTTGCTATGATAAAATGCTTCTAGCATAAGCCCTTTATATTATAGTCCTGCAAAATGGAGAATTTTTCTCTCTCTGTCTCATTCTCACTCCCTCACTCTTGCTTTCTCTGCTGTCATTATCTGGTAGCTTGCCAGGGAAATTTTTCTTTTTACATTATTCTTGGGCCTTGAAGGAAGAGGAATGATATCTCTTGCAATAGTAATTTTTAAAAAATTGAAGAACGGAGTGGTTACTTTTTCAAGCTTATATGATAATTAAGGTCAAATCCTAACAAATCCTGTTTCTTAACCCCAAACACTTGACTTCTAGTTCCCGTTTCATCATTTGAATGCCCATGGCATTCAAATTATAATTAGTTCAGTTGGGACTTATCCATACTATAGAATTCTTTGTAACCAAGTAGTACTTAGAAAGGTTTAGAATTTATTTTCCCTTTTCAAAGCATCAGGGAAATAATTTCCAACTCCAAATCTAAGAATTCAGTTTGAAAGATGATATATACTTTTACCTCAGCAAAAATGGAAGCTGGAGTTTGGAAAGTAGATGTTTAAATCATGACTCTTGAAATGAGTTATTTACCATATTATTAAGAAGCAATAAATGATGAAATAATATAGTAAATAAATCCATTTAAATTAAAGAAGGAAATTCTTCTCAAGGCTTGTAAATGGCATTTTTCTTTTTGATTTATATTGTAGAATCTCCAAATTTTATAAAATTACCATTTTACCCCATTCTGGGCATAACACTCATAAATAATCCTAGTTAAAATAAAACACTGGATTTAAGGTATTAATATAAATTCAAAATCCCTTCAAATATTTTTTTCTAGTCTGAAAGTTTTGTTTTCACTAGTGAAGGAGTATTTTCAGTTTACATCTTCAATTTATCTCCGAAGCACTGAACTTTCCTTTTGAGAATTCACTTTATTGTGCCTTGAGGGCGCTGGGTTTTTCTGATTGTGATTGTCTACATCCTTGATGAAGCCGTGCTGCCAACAGTTGTGAGGTGTCTGAGACTTTTCGCCCAACTTTCCAGCCAGCAAAAGAGGTAACCAGAGTGTCAAATGTCACATCAGTTCCCCAAGTCCCAGTTCCCCAGGCATTCTTGACACACCAGTAAGATGGGTAGGAGCAGTGGAGACTCGCCCCACACATGCAAATAAGGATGTTAGCACTGTGAAAAAAAAAGAGAGCGTCAGGGCTTTAAAAAAAGAAACGTACCTCGAAAACCAATTTCACTCTTGATAAATGGAATCATTTTTTAGCAAACAACGTCTTGTTCCAAATTTGTTAAAGCTAGGTCAATATTCTTCAATTTCTGTGTCAAATGCCAGTGTGAAAAAATGTTAGTGCCATGGGTAATATATGAATTAGTGAATGTAACAGCTTGAGTGTTTTTGCTCAGTAAAATGCAAAACATATGATTTTTAAGATAACCTTTAACTTTTTAAAATTTGGTTAAAAGAAAAAGAAATGAATGTCATAATCTCATCTGCAGAATGGACTACTGTTAGTATGTCTTCCATATCATATTTATTTCTTTTTCATCCAGATTTTTATCATATGTTTCTGGTATTTTCTGTTGCAATCATCTGGAAACCCTCCTCTTTTTCCCTTCTTTCCTTTTATTGTCACCTGTCCCTCTCTCTCTACCAATCCTATCAATATCTAGGGATATTGTTATTTACTAGAAAAAAGTCACAATAAGTTTTTAAATTGAAGTTGCTAAATAAGTAGTGTGGCAAATTTATGAGAATAATTACCCTTTTTCTTTATGGATTCATTTATTAATAAATATTTATTGAGCAACTACTATGTGTCAGGGACTGTTCTAAATGCTGGGGATATAGCAGAGAATAAAACATACAAAATATCGATAAGCCAATGTAATTCCAATATGTGAAATTCAATAAAATATAATTATCACCTAATTGTCCACATTGACAAGAGTGCCCACTGCCTTTACTCTGTAGTTTCAAGAGTGAAACTGATTACCTTTTAATCCTGCTAGGGGTTAATGATTACCCAAAGCTCAAGAGTCTGTTTCTTACCTAGAGAATGTCTAGTGTTTGGCTTGAGGTGTGACCATTTGTACCTGGAATGAGCAATAGGTGGCGATGTTAGCACATAGGACCTCAAGAGTAGTGTTGCTACTGATGCTTTTCTTTTTCTTTTTTTTAAATTGAAGTATAGGTGATTTACAACATTATATTATTTTCAGGTGTACAACATAGTGATTCAGCGTTTTTGAAGACTATACTACATTTAAAGTTATTACAAAACAATGGCTATATTTGCCTGTGCTGTACAATATATCCTTGTTGCTTATCTGTTTTATACATAGTAGTTTGTATCTCTTAATTTCATATTCCTATCTTGCCGGTCCCCCTCCATCTCCCCACTGGTAACCATTGGTTTTTTTCTCTGTATCTGTGAGTCTGCTTCTGTGTTGTTATATACATTCCTTTGCTTAATATTTTAGATTCCACATATGAGTGATAACAGAGTATTTGTCTTTCTATCTCTGACTTATTTCACTAAGTATAGTACTCTCTATATCCATCTACATTGATGTAAATGGCAGACTTTCATTCTTTTTATGGCTGAGTAGTATTCCATTATATATACATACCACATCTTCTTGATCCATTCATCTGTTGATGGACACTTAAGTTGCTTCCATATCTTGGATATTGTAAATAATGCTGCTATGAACATTAGGGTGTGTGAATTTTTTCAAAACACTGTTTTATTTTCTTTGGATATATACCCAGGAGTGGGATAGCTGGATCATGCAGTAGTTCTATTTTTAGTTTTTTATTATTATTATTTTTTTACATCTTTATTGGAGTATAATTCCTTTACAATGGTGTGTTAGTTTCTACTTTATAACAAAGTGAATCAGTTATACATATACATATGTTCCCATATCTCTTCCCTCTTGCATCTCCCTCCCTCCCACCCTCCCTATCCCACCCCTCTACGTGGTCACAAAGCACCGAGCTGATCTCCCTGTGCTATGCGGCTGCTTCCCACTAGCTAGCTATTTTACGTTTGATAGTGTATATATGTCCAAGCCAGTCTCTCACTTTGTCAGAGCTTACCCTTCCCTTTCCCCATATCCTCAAGTCCATTCTCTAGTAGGCCTGTGTCTTTATTCCAGTCTAACCCCTAGGTTCTTCATGACATTTTTTTTTCTTAAATTCCATATATATGTGTTAGCATACGGTATTTGTCTTTCTCTTTCTGACTTACTTCACTCTGTATGACAGACTCTAGGTCTATCCACCTCATTACAAATAGCTCAATTTCGTTTCTTTTTATGGCTGAGTAATATTCCATTGTATATATGTGCCACATTTCTTTATCCATTCATCTGTCGATGGACACTTAGGTTGCTTCCATGTCCTGGCTATTGTAAATAGAGCAGCAATGAACATTGTGGTACATGACTCTTTTGAATTATGGATTTCTCAGGGTATATGCCCAGTAGTGGGACTGCTGTGTCATATGGTAGTTGTATTTGTAGTTTTTTTTTTGTTTTTTTTTTTTTTTCAGTATGCGGGCCTCTCACTGCTGTGGCCTCTCCCGCTGCAGAGCACAGGCTCAGCGGCCATGGCTCATGGGCCCAGCCGCTCCGCGGCATATGGGATCCTCGCGGATGGGGGCACGAACCCACGTCCCCTGCATCGGCAGGCGGACTCTCAACCACTGCGCCACCAGGGAAGCCCATATTTGTAGTTTTTTAAGGAACCTCCATACTGTTCTCCATAGTGGCTGTACCAATTCACATTCCCACCAACAGTGCAAGAGTGTTCCCTTTTCTCCACACTCTCTCCAGCATTTATTGTTTCTAGATTTCTTGATGATGGCCATTCTGACTGGTGTAAGATGATATCTTATTGTAGTTCTGATTTGCATTTCCCTAATGATTAATGATGTTGAGCATTCTTTCATGTGTTTGTTGGCAGTCTGTATATCTTCTTTGGAGAAATATCTATTTAGGTCTTCTGCCCATTTTTGGATTGGGTTGTTTGTTTTTTTGTTATTGAGCTGCATGAGCTGCTTGTAAATTTTGGAAATTAATCCTTTGTCAGTTGCTTCATTTGCAAATATTTTCTCCCATTCTGAGGGTTGTCTTTTGGTCTTGTTCATGGTTTCCTTTGCTGTGCAAAAGCTTTGAAGTTTCATTAGGTCCCATTTGTTTATTTTTGTTTTTATTTCCATTTCTCTAGGAGGTGGGTCAAAAAGGATCTTGCTGTGATTTATGTCATAGAGTGTTCTGCCTATGTTTTCCTCTAAGAGTTTGATAGTTTCTGGCCTTACATTTAGGTCTTTAATCCATTTTGAGCTTATTTTTGTGTATGGTGTTAGGGAGTGATCTAATCTCATACTTTTACATGTACCTGTCCAGTTTTCCCAGCACCACTTATTAAAGAGGCTGTCCTTTCTCCACTGTACATTCCTGCCTCCTTTATCAAAGATAAGTTGACCATATGTGCGTGGGTTTATCTCTGGGCTTTCTATCCTGTTCCATTGATCTATCTTTCTGTTTTTGTGCCAGTACCACACTGTCTTGATTACTGTAGCTTTGTAGTATAGTCTGAACTCAGGGAGCCTGATTCCTCCAGCTCTGTTTTTCGTTCTCAAGATTGCCTTGGCTATTCAGGGTCTTTTGTGTTTCCATACAAATTGTGAAATTTTTTGTTCTAGTTCTGTGAAAAATGCCAGTGGTAGTTTGATAGGGATTGCATTGAATCTGTAGATTGCTTTGGGTAGTAGAGTCATTTTCACAATGTTGATTCTTCCGATTCAAGAACATGGTATATCTCTCCATCTATTTGTATCATCCTTAATTTCTTTCATCAGTGTCTTATAATTTTCTGCATACAGGTCTTTTATCTCCTTAAGTAGGTTTATTCCTAGATATTTTATTCTTTTTGTTGCAATGGTAAATGGGAGTGTTTTCTTGATTTCACTTTCAGATTTTTCATCATTAGTGTATAGGAATGCCAGAGATTTCTGTGCATTAATTTTGTATCCTGCTGCTTTACCAAATTCATTGATTAGCTCTGGTAGTTTTCTGGTAGCATTTTTAGGATTCTCTATGTAGAGCATCATGTCATCTGCAAACAATGACAGCTTTACTTCTTCTTTTCCGATTTGGATTCCTTTTATTTCCATTTCCTCTCTGATTGCTGTGGCTAAAACTTCCAAAACTATGTTGAATAAGAGTGGTGAGAGTGGGCAACCTTGTCTTGTTCCTGATCTTAGTGGAAATGCTTTCAGTTTTTCACCATTGAGGACGATGTTGGCTGTGGGTTTGTCATATATGGCCTTTATTATGTTGAGGTAAGTTCCCTGTATTCCTACTCTTTGGAGCGTTTTTATCATAAATGGGTGTTGAATTCTGTCGAAAGCTTTCTCTGCATCTATTGAGATAACCATATGGTTTTTCTCCTTCAATTTGTTAATATGGTGTATCCCATTGATTGATTTGCGTATATTGAAGAATCCTTGCATTCCTAGGATAAACCCCACTTGATCATGGTGTATGATCCTTTTAATGTGCTGTTGGATTCTGTTTGCTAGTTGAGGATTTTTGCTGAGGAATTTTTGTTGAGGATTTTTGCATGTATGTTCATCAGTGACATTGGCCGGTAGTTTCCTTTCTTTGTGACATCCTTGTCTGGTTTTGGTATCAGGGTGATGGTGGCCTCATAGAATGAGTTTTGGAGTGTTCCGCCCTCTGCTATAGTTTGGAAGAGTTTCAGAAGGATAGGTGTTAGCTCTTCTCTAAATGTTTGATAGAATTCGCCTGTGAAGCCATCTAGTCCTGGGCTTTTGTTTGTTGGAAGATTTTTAATCACAGTTTCAATTTCAGTGCTTGTGATCAGTCTGTTCATATTTTCTATTTCTTCCTGATTCAGTCTTGGCAGGTTGTGCATTTCTAAGAATTTGTCCATTTCTTCCAGGTTGTCCATTTTATTGGCATAGAGTTGCTTGTAGAAATCTCTCATGATCTTTTGTACTTCTGCAGTGGCAGTTGTTACTTCTCCTTTTTTATTTCTAATTCTATTGATTTGAGTCTTCTCCCTTTTTTTCTTGATGAGTCTGGCTAATGGTTTATTAATTTTGTTTCTCTTCTCAAAGAACCAGCTTTTAGTTTTATTGATCTTTGCTATTGTTTCCTTCATTTCTTTTTCATTTATTTCTGGTCTGATCTTTATGATTTCTTTCCTTCTGCTAACTTTGGGGTTTTTTTGTTCTTCTTTCTCTAATTGCTTTAGGTGCAAGTTAAGTTGTTTATTCGAGATGTTTCTGTTTCTTAAGGTAGGATTGTATTGCTATAAACTTCCCTCTTAGAACTGCTTTTGCTGCATCCCATAGGTTTTGGGTCGTCATGTTTTCATTGTCATTTGTTTCTAGGTATTTTTTGATTTCCTCTTTGATTTCTTCATTGATCACTTCGTTATTTAGCAGTGTATTGTTTAGCCTCCATGTGTTGGTATTTTTTACAGATATTTTCCTGTAATTTATATCTAGTCTCATAGCATAGTGGTTGGAAAAGATACTTGATACAATTTCAATTTTCTTAAATTTACCAAAGCTTGATTTGTGACCCAAGATATGATCTATCCTGGAGAATGTTCCATGAGCACTTGAGAAGAATGTGTATTCTGTTGTTTTTGGACGGAATGTCCTATAAATATCAATTAAGTCCATCTTGTAAAATGTATCATTTAAAGCTTGTGTTTCCTTATTTATTTTCATTTTGGATGATTGTCCGTTGGTGAAACTGGGGTTTTAAAGTCCCCTACTATGAATGTGTTACTGTCGATTTCCCGTTTTATGGCTGTTAGTATTTGCCTTATGTATTGAGGTGCTCCTATGTTAGGTGCATAAATATTTACAATTGTTATATCTTCTTCTTGGATCGATCCCTTGATCATTATGTAGTGTCCTTCTTTGTCTCTTCTAATAGTCTTTATTTTAAAGTCTATTTTGTCTGATATGAGAATTGCTACTCCAGCTTTCTTTTGGTTTCCATTTGCATGGAATATCTTTTTCCATCCCCTCACTTTCAGTCTGTATGTGCCTCTAGGTCTGAAGTGGGTCTCTTGTAGACAGCATATATATGGGTCTTGTTTTTGTATCCATTCAGCCAGTCTGTGTCTTTTGGTTAGAGCATTTAATCCATTTACTTTTAAGGTAATTATCGGTATGTATGGTCCTATTCCCATTTTCTTGATTGTTTTGGGTTTGTTATTGTAGGTCTTTTCCTTCTCTTGTGTTTCTTGCCTAGAGAAGATCCTTTAGCATTTGTTGTAAAGCTGGTTTGGTGGTGCTGAACTCTCTCAGCTTTTGCTTGTCTGTAAAGGTTTCAATTTCTCCATCAAATCTGAATGAGATCCTTGCTGGGTAGAGTAATCTTGGTTGTAGGTTTTTCTCCTTCATCACTTTAAATCCTGCCAGTCCCTTCTGGCTTGCAGAGTTTCTGCTGAAAGATCAGCTGTTAACCTTATGGGGATTCCCTTGTGTGTTATTTGTTGTTTTTCCCTTGCTGCTTTTATTATGTTTTCTTTGTATTTAATTTTTGACAGTTTGATTAACATGTGTCTTGGTGTGTTTCTCCTTGGATTTATCCTGTATGGGACTTTCTGTGCTTCCTGGACTTGATTAACTATTTCCTTTCCCATATTAGGGGAGTTTTCAACTATAATCTCTTCAAATATTTTCTCAGTCCCTTTCTTTTTCTCTTCTTCTTCTGGAACCCCTATAATTCAAATGTTGGTGTGTTTAATGTTGTCCCAGAGATCTGTGAGACTGTCCTCAGTTCTTTTCATTATTTTTTCTTTATTCTGCTCCGCAGTAGATATTTCCACTATTTTATCTTCCAGGTTACTTATCCGTTCTTTTGCCTCAGTTATTCTTGTATTGATCCCTTCTAGAGTATTTTTTATTTCATTTATTGTGTTGTTCATCGTTCCTTGTTTCATCTTTAGTTCTTCTAGGTCCTTGTTAAATGTTTCTTGCATTTTCTCTCTTCTATTTCCAAGATTTTGGATCATCTTTACTATCATTATTCTGAATTCATTTTCAGGTAGACTGCCTATTTCCTCTTCATTTGTTAGGTCTGGTGGGTTTTTATCTTGCTCCTTCATCTGCTGTGTGTTTTTCTGTCTTCTCATTTTGCTTCTCTTACTGTGTTTGGGGTCTCCTTTTTGCAGGCTGCAGGTTCGTAGTTCCCATTGTTTTTGGTGTGTGTTCCCAGTGTCTAAAGTTGGTTCAGTGGGTTGTGTAGGCTTCCTGGTGGAGGGGACTAGTGCCTGTGTTCTGGTGGATGAGGCTGGATCTTGTCTTTCAGGTGGGCAGGTCCACATCTGGTGGTGTGTTTTGGGGTGTCTGAGGACTTATTATGGTTTTAGGCAGCCTCTCTGCTAATGGGTGGGGTTGTGTTCCTGTCTTGCTATTTGTTTGACATAGGGTGTCCAGCACTGTAGCTTGCTGGTCGTTGAGTGAAGCTGGGTGTTGGTGTTGAGATGGAGATCTCTGGGAGATTTTCGCCATTTGATATTATGTGGAGCTGGGAGGTCTCTTGTGGACCAGTGTCCTGAAGTTGGCTCTCCCACCTCAGAGGCACAGCACTGACTCCTGGCTGCAGCACCAAGAGCCTGTCATCCACACGGCTCAGAATAAAAGGGGGGAAAAGTATAAAGAGGATGAAATAAAATAAAGAGAAAATAAAGTTATTAAAATAAAATATTAATAAAAAAATTTTTAAAGTAAAAAAACAAACAAAAAAAAAAACGGATGGATAGAACCCTAGGACAAATGGTGAAAGCAAAGCTGTACAGACAAAATCTCACACAGAAGCATACACATACACACTCACAAAAAGAGGAAAAGAGGAAAAAAATCATAAATCTTGTTCTCAAAGTCCACCTCCTCTATTTGGGATGATTCCTTGTCTATTCATGTATTCCACAGATGCAGGGCACATCAAGTTGATTGTGGAGATTTAATCCGGTGCTCCTGAGGCTGCTGGGAGAGATTTCCCTTTCTCTTCTTTGTTCGCACAGCTCCCGGGGTTCAGCTTTGGATTTGGCCCCACCTCTGCATGTAGGTCGCCGGAGGGCGTCTGTTCTTCGCTCAGACAGGACAAGGTTAAAGGAGCCACTGGTTCGGGGGCTCTGGCTCACTCAGGCAGTGGGGGAGGGAGGGGCATGGAGTGCGGGGCGGGCCTGTGGCGGCAGAGGCCGACATGACGTTGTACCAGCCTGAGGCGTGCCGTGCGTTCTCCCGGCGAAGTTGTCCCTGGATCCCGGGACCCTGGCAGTGGCTGGCTGCACAGACTCCCTGGAAGGGAGGTGTGGAGAGTGGCCTGTGCTCGCACACGGGCTTCTTGGTGGCGGCAGCAGCAGCCTTAGCGTCTCATGCCCGTCTCTGGGGTCCGTGCTGTTAGCCGCGGCTCGCATCCGTCTCTGGAGCTCCTTTAAGCAGCGCCCTTAATCCCCTCTCCTCGCGCACCAGGAAACAAGGAGGGAAGAAAAAGTCTCTTGCCTCTTCGGCAGGTCCAGACTTTTCCCCAGACTCCCTCCCGGCTAGCCGTGGTGCACTAACACCCTGCAGGCTGTGTTCACACCGCCAACCCCAGTCCTCTCTCTGCACTCCGACCGAAGCCCAAGCCTCAGCTCCTAGCCCCGGCTGCCCGGTGGGGGAGCAGACAAGCCTCTCGGGCTGGTGAGTGCCGGTCGGCCCTGATCCTCTGTGTGGGAGTCTCTCTGCTTTGCCGTCCGCACCCCTGTTGCTGTGTTCTCCTCCACGGCTCCAAAGCTTTCCCCCTCTGCCACCCGCAGCCTCCGCCCGCGAAGGGGCTTCCTAGTGTGGAAACCTTTCCTCCTTCACATCTCCCTCCCACTGGTGCAGGTCCCATCCCTATTCTTTTGTCTCTGTTTATTCTTTTTTCTTTTGCCCTACCCAGGTACGTGGGGAGTTTCTTGCCTTTTGGGAGGTCTGAGGTCTTCTGCCAGCGTTCAGTAGGTGTTCTGTAGGAGCCGTTCCACGTATAGATGTATTTCTGATGTATCTTTGGGGAGGCAGATGATCTCTGCGTCTTACTCTTCTGCCATCTCTATTTTTAGTTTTTTGAGGAACCTCCATACTGTTTTCCATAGTGGCTGCACCAGTTTACATTCCCACCAACAGTGCAGAGGAGTTCCCTTTTCTCCACATCCTCACCAACTTTTGTTATTTGTGGCCTTTTTGATGATGGCCATTCGAACAGGTGTGAGGTGATAGCTCATTGTAGTTTTGATTTGCATTTCTCTGATGATTAGTGATGTTGAGCATCTTTTCATGTGCCTGTTGGCCATCTGTATGTCTTCTTTGGAAAAATGTATATTCAGGTCTTCTGCCCATTTATTATCAGGTTATTTTGATATTGAATTATATCAGCTGTTTATATATTTTGGATATTAACCTCATATCGATCATATCGTTTCCAAATATTTTCTCTCATTCAGTAAGTTGCCTTTTTCTATTGTTGATGGTTTCCTTTTCTGTGTAAAAGTTTTTAAGTTTAATTAGGTCCCAATTTGGTTGTTTTTTTTTTTTTTTTGCTTTTGTTTCCTTTGCCTTTGGAGACAGATCCAAAACAATATTGCTATGATTTATGTCAAAGAGTGTTCTGCCTATGTTCTCTTCCAGGAGTTTTATGATTTCAGGTCATACATTTAGGTCTTTAATCCATTTTGATTTTATTTTTGTATATGGTGTGAGGAAATGTTCTAATCTCATTCTTTTGCATGCAGCTGTTTAGTTTTCCCAGCACCACTTATTAAAGAGACTGTCTTTTATCCACTGTATATTCTTGTCTCCATTGTTGTAGATTAATTGACCATCGGTGTGTGGGTTTATTTCTGGGCTCTCTATTCTGTTCCATTGATCTGTGTATCTGTTTTTGTGCTAGTATCATGCTGTTTTGATTACGCAGCTTTGTAACATGTAGTCCGAATCAGGGAGCATGATATTTCCAGCTTTGTTCTTTTTTCTCAAGATTTCTTTGGCAATTCAGGGTCTTTTGTGGTTTCATATAAATTTTAGGATTATTTGTTCTAGTTCTGTGAAGAATGTCGTATTGATTACATTAAATCTATAGATTGCTTTGGGTAGTATAGACATTTTAATAATATTAATTCCTCCAATCCAAGAAAATGGAATGTCTTTCCATTTCTTTGTAGCATCTTCAATTTCCTTTATCAGTGTTTCGTACTTTTCAGAGTATAGTTCTTTCACCTCCTTGGTTAAGTTTATTCCTAGGTATTTTATTCTTTTTGATGTGATTTTAAATGAGATTGTTTTCTTGCTTTCTCTTTCTGATAGCTCATTATTAGTGTATAGAAAAGCAACAGATTTATCTGTATTAATTTTGTATCCTGAAACTTTACTGAATGCTGCTGATGCTTTTCATAAACCAGCTTCAAGTGGAGATTGAGCCATGTAACTCAAAGAACCCGATATATTCCCTTTTCATTTTAGAGTTATCTGCTGCGTTCCGTGAACCTATTTGCTAAATCACTTAGCCACAAATACAAGTACGGGTTGATTGTCGACACTGGATGATAGCTGATTGGAGAAGAGTTTCTCTGGTTACCAGATGTTGCTAAGAGTTATGAGGACATGTATGAAATGTGAACATAGCATCTGTTATTGTAACTCATTTTGATCCCCTCAGATTTTCATCTTTCATGATTATAGATGATCTCATTTATTATATTTCTAGCATGTTCACAAAAATGAAGCTGTGGTTAATATGTATTGATCACCCAAAATCTATTTATCATTGTTTAGGGAATGTGGTTTGAATCAGAGATGAATATATATATATATTTCAAGAGAAGAACAGTATGAGCCTGTATTTATATGATAACGATGATTGAACCTTAAGCTGTAAAACATGACTGATGGGTCACAAAGTTTCATTCGCATGCTTTCCATTCCCAGCCATATGATTCCATTGGGGAAAGCAAGCAGGGGAGACCGAGGTCAAAACTACATGGTCTGGTTCTTGAGTGATCGGCCTTAAAGCACAGGTGAAGCAAAAGTTGGGTCAGGCAGAGGAACATAACAGAAGCACTTTGAAATATAATAATTGTTATGGCTTCTACTGCTTCTGCCATCACTGCTGAAAAGTTGATGTCTTTTAAAAAGATGATGTTGCTTTTTTAAGATATTTACAGTGATACAAAACAGTAATGCCTACAGCAACATTATTGTTTCAGACAAAAACAAAATAATTAAGCACTGAGTTTGATACATTTTTAAAAATTTATATACACACTATTCTACCTTTTTCAAAATAGATACATTTTAGCCAAGATGTGAGAAACAATTAGCTAAAATGGACCAGTTGTACTACAGATTGAAAGAAGAAACCTGTCCAAGTAGAAGATCCAAAAAATATTATCCAGAAGGAATTTGTTGAAGTGACAGAAATGAATTCAAAAAATTAAGCTAATTGTCACTAGACATCAAGGAAAGTATAATTACTTTCAGTTTCATAACTCTTAAGCAGCCTGTCTCCAATTTCTCACTTCCAGAGCAACTTCCGTTTCTCTTAGAAAAGCAACTTGCTTTTATTCCCTCCCTTCTTCCACCTTTGCCTTCAGCTAGTATGTTGTCATGCGTCATATGGGTACTTGAGCTAAAGCAGTGAAAGATACAATCCTTGCCTTTAAGACCCCATCAACCTTCTTTAGAGGAGAGACAAGGAAACAGAAGTGTTGTGTGCTGGGGGAAAAGCCATGATGAAGTAAGCCTAGAGCATTAGGGAACACAGAAGAGATCCTTAACCTGACCCAGGGAAAGTGTCAAGCAAGGCTTCTTTTAGAGGAGGGACCAGTGAGCTAAATTTGGAAGGCTGGGCAAGAAGGAATTAGGGGAAGGCTACATGGTACAATGTTGTTTGGGGAACCTCAGGTAATTTATTTTGCCAGGAGTGTAGGGTATAAGCTGGGAGTGATGAGAGGCAAAAAGTGGTAGAAGAGGCAAGGGGTCAGGAACGGTCTTGAATAGCATGCTAGGAAGTTTCTATCTTATGCTAAACCTGTCCTTAAATATGCAGAGATATTAAGGTCTTGCAAAACTCATCAAGAGGCAAACCTCCTCCTGTAGACGCAGATGATATTTTAATTTAATCTGCTCCTGTGACCCCTCTGAGGATGGTTTTAAAACTCATGGTTTTCGAGCTCAAGGACAGGCTATTTATTTATTTATTTATTTATTTAACATCTTTTTTGGAGTATAATTGCTTTACAATGTTGTGTTAGTTTCTGCTGTATAACAAAGTGAATCAGCTATATGTGTACATATATCCCCATATCTCCTCCCTCTTGCATCTCCCTCCCACCCTCCCTATCCTGCCCCTCTAGGTGATCACAAAGCACCAAGCTGATCTCCCTGTGCTATGCAGCTGCTTCCCACTAGCTATCTGTTTTACATTTGGTAATGTATATATGTCGATGCCACACTCTCACTTCGAGGGACAGGCTATTTAAACCACAGTAAACATTTGATAAAGATGGCTAAACTATTAACATACAATTATTAAATATCTATCTAAAATAGAAAAAATATCAAAATCAAGGAATACCTTTAACATCTTACATTTCTCATGAAAGCCCACAACTCAGTCTACATTTAATAGTCTTATCATCAAGACAATCAGTTTTGTTGTCACTCACTCATGAATATCTTTCACAGTAAAGCTATCAACTGAATTCTAAGGTATGAATGTATTAATTTGTTTCCCTTCTATGCATAATTTCAGTCTGTTGCTCCCCTCCATTGGCAGTAGGTATATTCTTCCTTGTATTACAGATATTTCTGGGTAGATTTACTTCCCTTTGCTAAATTAAAATTCCTTCAGGGTAAGTAACATGTCAATTTTACTTTGTGTTCCCCAGAACACCTAGAACAGTGTCTTCCAGGTAGTAGATGCTCAATAATTATTTGAATGAGTTAAAGCAGTGGAATATTAGAAACTGTGGAGTTTCAAGGCCAACTAACTACATTATATTGTTCATAAGAGATTATATTGATCCAAGGTAGTTGGGATTAGATCATTTTGAAAGAGAAGAGGTTAATTACTTTAATACACAGGAACACAAATTTCAAGTTCATTCTCCGTGTCATATCTGAGAAGGAGGGTAGTGATGTAGAAAGAGACTTGTCATCACCCGTATCACCTCCTCTGAGAGGTCTTCAGGCAGCATTCATTGCTTATTTCTTATTATTCCCATAGTATTTCTCTGTGGTCCTTAGAGAGAGATTGTCTTAATCATCTTTATGACACCGAGTGTTCAAAACATTTTATTGAATGAATGAATAAATGATTGGCTATGTGATGAATCAATTTACATTTTGAGCGTGAGTTTACTCTTTTCTAAAATGGTCTAACACCTTGACGGGGTGACCTTGAGAGTCCTGTGCTCGGAGTGGCAGGTGACGTTGATGAGGACGTCATCTGCCACTGGCCTTGAGCTGGCTCAAGGTCCTCGCCAGCTCTGACGTGCTGTCCTTCTTTGATTTTACTATATACACATACGTATTTTTTTCTGTTTGTTGCTTTAAGAACTAACCCTGCTCGAGAGTATTTTCTTTAGCTAGTTTAAAAAGAAAAAAAATATTTGATAAACAAGTATGTGGCCAAATGCAGTGCTGAAGAGACAGTCATCATATAGCTTTATAATTATTTTTCCTGCTTCTGAGTGTCATCTGACAATGCCGATAGCCTTATTCTGTTGGGTTTCTGCTTTGGGGTATGGTTTGATTGCCTTGGTTTGTCATGGGGAAGAGATATTCTTAAGGAGCTACCTCCGTGTAAGTGAACTCCTGGAGAAAGTGAGTTTGCCTTTCAATCAACTGTATCACCCAACAGGAAAAAAAATAAAAATAAATAAAATGGTCTAACAATTCTACTTCAGGGAACATTCAGTAATGAAAGTTCTTAAAATCAGTGATAAATGTACACAATCTTTGCAGGGGAGAATTGGAGTGTAAATAAATAAATGGAATTGTGGAGTATTAAGTGAATATATAGAAACATTTGCTAGGATGACACTTTTGTAACATAATATAATGGATTTTGGAGCCAGGCTGCCTAGGTATGAATCTGGTCTCAGACATTTATTAGCTCTGTGACCTTGGGCAGTTACTTAACTTGCCTGTGCATCTGGCTTTCTAATCTGTAAGATAGAAATAACAATTATATGTACCTCACAGAGTCCTGGCTTTATCTAAATGAGTTAATACATGACTAGTGCATAGAACAGCCAAGCACTCCTACGTGCTAGCCATCATTTGTCATTATATATGCATTTAATACTGCACTCGCCACTCTAACATGACCTCAGTGCTTTTGTTCATTTTCATACCTGCTCCATAGATTTCAATAAACGTTTGTTGAATAAATGAAAAAAAAGTGCTTTGCACATTGCAAATGGACATATTCCATGTTAATATTCCCAAGATCATCCTAAAACCATTTGGGTCAATTTACGTAAAAGAAAACCAGAAATTATAACGTGACTAGCTGGCTAAAGTTCTACTTATGGGTCTAGTTTATGTATCTCTAAGATGGACTCATCTCAGAAAAAGTAAGAAATGGTCAATATATAAAGTTCCTCCAATTCCTTGTTAATCAAAGGCTTCAGATACATTCCACTTTCAATCCCAAACGCCTTCTTGTCCAGTGTTTTTTTTAGCTTTTCAAATTGTGAGGTAAAACCCTGCTTTAGGTACTTGTGATTTTAAACATCTCTCAGTAACATCACCAATCGACCTTGTAACACTTGTAACACGGAGGGAGTTCTGGGGACCAGATGCAACAACTTTGAAGAGGCAAGGAATAAGCCAGAGCAGTAGTAGGAGGCAGCAAGTATGAGGAGCTGAAAATTACATCACCCTATTGCCCCCGTCTTCATGGCATTTGAAATCTTGGACAGGACCTGAATTAGGAATCAGCTTGCCAAACTGGGAGCCACCAGAAGTTATCTCAGGTAATGTTTAGGAAAAGACACTGAAGCTTTGGGTCTTTTAAAAAACTAAACCCAGAGGAAAATTGAATCTCTGCAGATAGTGGAGTTCAGTGCTCTAATTAGAAGCTGAGTTAAGTTTTGCATCCTTGGTAATTATAAAGGTTCTGACCAAACTCATTCTCCAGCCTTGGGATTCGTGAAAGGAAATGTTCAGGGTTCTACAGTGGTTTTTGTTTTCTTTCTTTTAATGTTGATTCTCTTCAAATTAGTCAGGAAGTAAACAATATTACTTATTAAACATCTTTGTGAAACAGCACGATATAAGAATTATGCTGCATGATTCATGGTTCCTGCTAAACATATTAATCTCATCGATGTTTTTAAAGGAATCAAATGTGCCAAGTCTTGGTATCATCTCTGTGTGATGTGCTGCAGCCTGCTTGGGATCCTGTGCTTCACAAGGGAAAAAGGAAAGATATTTATTAGCATCTTAGAACACAAAACCTAAGCAACTCCTTACTCTTTCCCAAGCCAGGGCCAAAAGAGCTGATTCATCTCCTCCTTGTCTGCTTGAGAACTGAGTGGTGCCATGTAAAATGGTCAAGAAGAGCTAGAACCCAGAGGGAGAGACTATTATCCTTGTGCCTGTATCCTTGTTTATTCCAGTCCACTCATAAAACCTCTATTTGACCTTCACACAAGGTTTGAAGAAAGAGGGGGATGTGAAGGACAAAAACCTAAACGTAAACTATGAATTCCAAAGGCGTTGATGTGGAGGCCACAGCGTTCTTGCTGGAAATAACCTGTTCTGTACCATGTGTGCAACAAAGAGACTCTTTCCAGGCCGGATCCAGTATATCAGGTTCCTTACGGATCTGGTAAATACACAAGCAGTCAGTTCTATTCTGGGGGTAGATTAAGTGAGAACAATGATACTTAGATCATTTTCTATGTGGGAATAAGAGAAACAAGCTTTGCATATGATTCAGACAATCACAGACAGTAGAATCTTGAAAGCGGTCTCCTCTTAAAATTAAGAAATTTAACTATATCTGTGTCTGTAGATTATTCCCATTAGGGTTAAGTTAGGATTAAGGGTAAGGAATCAGCTCTCTTACAGCATCCAGCCCATCTTACCTATAGTAGATCTTTGTAAATATATTCGTTGAGCTAATGAAGGAAAGAAATCGCTCACCTCCTTTCTACTGCTATAGTTCTCTTAAGTGTGATATATAGAGCAATTCATAAATACTTTCCTGACACTTTGATATTTCTGAGAAAAAGCTCTGGAAGAAAATCTGGCTATTTTAATTCTAAGTTATGGGCTATACTGGTCCTTGATCTACCACCTCCTCCTTCTAGTGAATGTTTAGCTCTTCAATTTATTTCCGTGCCATTAGGAAATGACACTTTTATGATAACCTTCAGGAATAGGGTGGAGTCACATCACACATGCGTTTAATGTACAAGTGGCTTTAGAATCTAACTCCTATGAAGATGAGACCAGTGACCAAGGATCTGAGAGTAGCAGCTGTTCAGTGGGGACACAAGGAGAAAAAGCCACGTAGGATGAGTGACAGGCAGCAGGTGGCCGTGCTCTTCTCAGTGATTTTTCAAAGATGTGTCTGATCAATCAAGATTTAGAGTAAGAACCAGCAAATATTTTCTGAGTACTTACTACATTTCCACTATCGTGCCCTTGTTACTTTCATATGTTTTCCTTCTTTAATTCTCAACAATAAATATGATATTTACTAAGGTTATCATGGCTTAATATTAAGATAGAATGGACTTAAACTTACAGGCAAGAAAAAGCACTTTTGAAGTCTGTATCCCTTCCCCATTCACAGTAAGAACTTGAAAATTATCTTAAAGAAAGAATGAAGTGAATGTCCTGACATCTAAGTATAGATTTATCCTTATTTCTTCCTTTATCCTAGCTCGGTGGCTCTCAGTCCTAGGTGTGAGTATGTATTACTATAAGCATATATTAAACTTTAAGCATGACTTAAGGGAGTTCATGATTATTTTGACTACACCAGATTTTTGCTTTAGGCACTGGCTTTAAAACTAACCCTTGATTAACAAGGACTCCAATTTATTCAAAATAAGCAATAAAATTAAAAATATAAAACAAAATTCCAGAAACAGTGGTTATTGCCTAGTAGTGTTTCAGTGTGTTATGGAAAGATCCAGGAAGCAATTCAAATCATCTTTTCTAACATCAGCATCTTGAGACATTTGGCTCTGTTGCCAACTGCAGGAAAGAAAAAGGATCAGGTAAGGAAGAGTTCTTCAGGTTCAAAGTTTCTTTAATAAAGCTATCTTTCTTTTACAGTCCTATAAACATAAGAGAAATAGCTCAATCTTTCTCTGTATCCTTTCTCACCTGTAAGAAGGAAAAGTAGACACTGTTTACAAAAAGTAAGTTTTTAAATCCTACCTTTTCCACCTAAGATTAACGGTCTTCTTGGAAATGCCCCTCTCTCATAAGCCTGCCATAGAAATCCTTTGCTACATAGCATCATAGCCCATGATTTAAGAGCAGAGCCCTCGGGGCCAGACAGATTGAGTACAAATACCAAATCTGTCCCTCAGCACAAGTATGACTTGGTGAAATTTATTTAACTTCTCTGAGGCACAGTTTCCTCAGTCATATAAGGGGATAATTTCTTGCTGCCTCCCATGGCTCTTAAGAACAATATGCCTGGAACTCAGCAGACGATCAGAAATATTTGTTGACGAAATGAAAAGTAATTGTGAAACACAAAGTAGAGAAGAAGCACATAGTTCTCATTAAACTGTAGTGATTATTTGTATTATTTCCTATCTACTAAATAAATGGGAATGAATTTGCTTTATACACTCTCAGTAAATGCAGATTCTGAAGACATGAGGACATTGGTGGGAAAACAGAATCTCAACATATAAGTCATATGACAGTATCTGAAAGATTTCATTTGTAAATTCAAATCTTGTCCAGTTCCAATTCTGCCATTAAAACTCACTCCCTTTGGTGTGGAGAAAAGGGAACCCTCCTAATGTTGGTGGGAATGTAAATTGGTACAGCCACTATGGAGAACAGTATGGTGGTTCCTTAAAAAACTAAAAATAGAGTTGCCATCTGATGCAGCAATCTCACTCCTGGGCATATATCCAGACAAAACTATAATTTGAAAAGATACATGCACCCCAATGTTCATAGCAGCACTATTTACAATAGCCAGGTCATGGAAACAACCTAAATATCCATTGACAGATGAATGGATAAAGAAGATGTGGCACAGATATACAATGGAATATTACTCAGCCATAAAAAAGAATGAAATAATGCCATTTACAACAATGTAGATAGACCTAGAGATTATCATACTAAGTGAAGTAAGAAAAAGACAAATATCATATGATATCACTGATATGTGGAATGTAAAATATGACACAAACGAACTTACCTATGAGACAGAAACAGACTCAAAGACATAGAGAATAGACTTGTGGTTACCAAGGGGCAAGGGGGGTGGAGGAGGGAAGGATTGGCAGTTTGGGATTAGCAGATGCAAACTATTGTATATAGCATGGATAAGCAAGTTCTTACTATATACACAGGGAACTATATTCAATATCCTGTGATAAACCGTATATATATATATAATTGAATTACTTTGCTGAACAGCAGAAATTGACACAACATTGTAAATCAACTATACTTCAATAAAGTTAAAAAAAACAACTCACTCCCTTCAAAGGTGGCCAGGTGCAGAGGTATGGGTGCTGTTACACAGGTCCACGGCTGTAACCTCTACGTTTGGCTTAAACTGTGTTCCCTCAGCATCAACCCAGCCTTGCTCCCCTCTCTGGTCTCTCTCAGTTCTCAGTGGTAGTCGACTCACGAGACCATTGCTCTCATTGTGGGGTCTTCCTAGTTCACCTGGTGGCCCCCTGATGAGCTCACTGGCTTCCACTGTAACAACCCAGGAAGGCTAGGCTTCACGCCCCTGCTGACGGTGGCCCAGTCAAGCTTCCTGGGATAGGACTGTTCTTCAGAGTGGTGTGGAACACCCTGTAAGGTGGCTTCTTCCAGTACAGCCAGAGGGCAACGTGGCAAGAGCTCCCTTGCTGTTCATCTTCTCTTCAACTTACCTAACTCATCTCCTGCTCTCCAGGCCGAAGTTCACAGATGGGCTATCAGGGACCTATGAAGACCATGGCACTCTGATCTCTCTTTTCCTCATATTGCCACAGTCTTCTTTTACTGCTTTTATATCATATATTCCCCCTTCTTAATGCCAACTAGGCCTCTACTGTGTTCATTCTATAAGCTTAATCCCCCATACCTGGTTGTTGATCTGCTAATAAAGGAAGAAAATAAAGAAATTCAAAAATCTTCTCTCAAGACAGTATCTTGGTTTGCAAGGTGATGTTTCTTCCCGCATAATCCTGTTTTACATGTCAGAAGCTAAATATTACCTTGGTCTTAGTCTCTGCACTGTTTCAGAACCAAATTCCAATCTTCTCTATAGACAGATGGATGCCTTGGATGGAGCAGGCAGAAGATCTTTTACTCAGAAAGGCAAGGGACAAAAGTCCCAAAATTTTTTGAATACTTCCCCATGGTGTCTCAGGTTCAAAGTGCAATTTATTGGGAATTTTTTTAAAAGAAGATTACAGAGATGTTCAGGTTATGAAAGTCTGCATAATATTTTTAAAACATCTCATCCGTTAGTTGTATCCAGTACAGAATGTGCAAAAAATAAACCTGGCTCTCCAAATTTTATATAGTTATAACTGTGTTGTATAGGTACATTCTCAATGTAAACCATTTTGGTAATTTTATGGGGTTGACATTTATCTGTGCTGAACTAAACTACGATCAGTTTCCCTAAACGGAGCCTTAAAGCTACACAGCTATTTTCTAAGACTCAGATTGTTGTTTTTGGTTATGAGCAAACCAATAAATTAAACAGGCTGGTTTAATCTCTAGTATTTTGTGTGCACATTGATGTAGACTTTAAACTAGATGAGCAGAAAATGAAAGTATGTTTTCTTTGGCAGGCATTTGATGTACTTGGAAGAGTTGAAGCTTACCTTAAGCTCCTTAAATCAGAGGGTTTAAGTCTGCCTGTCTTGGCAGCGAGGCATGAGGAATTACACAGAGAAATTAAAGACTGCACAGCTGATGCTTTGCAGGAGGGACAAGCCTTAATCAACCAACTAGCCTCCTGCAGGTAAGTGAAGTCTATTTCTTCCTCAGTGTGACAAGCTTTTTCACAGTTTCCACAGTCTGTTAAAAAATAAGTTGCATGATTTTTTTTCCCCTACTTCTGATGTTTTACTGCATTATGACATGGCTTAAAAGTATCTATTGAATTTTGGTCAACAGTAATTCTGAACACAGCATTGCTCATCCAGAAGTGAGGCTATATTCTGACCTGAGGACCTGAAGATGCTAAAGCTTTCTTTCTATGAGTTTCTGAGGAGGGAGGAGGGAAAGAACAAAAGAAGAGACAGAACTTTCCTTCTGTATACTTTTTATATCCTAGCATCTCCGTGGGATTTCTTCCTCCCTTTTAATTCGTAAGCCTTGAGTCTACTCTGTCCCTTTGTTGCTTTCTGGAAAAAATAAAGTTCTAGGATTCCCTTTCATTTATGAGCTTGATGGCTCACCAAGCAAAACCCTAAGTAAAAGATGACATTATTATTAATTAATAATAATTACATTTTTAAAAATTGAGAGCCCACCACATGCCTGGCACTGTCTCAACAGCTTTAGAAGCATTATCCCATTAATCCTCACAGCAACTCTACAAGGCATAGAATATACTATTAATGTTCTCTTTTTACAAGCAACTGAGACACAGAGAGGTTAAGTAACTTGCAGAAGGTCATGCAGCTGGTTAGTTAGTGGCAGAGCTAGAATTTGAATTCAAGTGCATGGATCCAGAGTAATGGTCTAGTGCATCCTAGACCACCTGCTCTTAACCAGTGTGCTAGGGTGGGTTGTTTTTATGAGCACATTCAGTGAGTATATCAGTGTGATATACTCTGGTATATCTTAGAGATGGGTGGGAATGAGGAGAGAGAAGGACCTTGAGAAGCAGGAAGAGAATGCAGTGAGAACGTATGATCAAGAATAGGGACTGGAAGACAAAATGGAGATGACAGAAAGAACAGATGATGGAACAGATACTGACTAGGAAGAAATGATGGCAGGGCTTATGTTTTGACAGAGAGAGACAAAAAAAATTCTGCAAATGGGGTAAGCCCTGTTTTTATCTTCCATATCCACAATCCCCTTGAAACTCAAAGACATTCAATTTGAGGAACAATGAAATAGGTCATATGTGGTAAAAATTATTTTATTTCTGTTTAAACCCTCATTCTGCTCTATTTTAGACATGCTTACAAGTGTTGATTTGGTAAATTTGGGTTTAGGGAATTTTCTTTTCAGAAGATAATCTGAGTCCAGACAGATACATTTAACCAGGGCTTTGGGACCATGCAAAGTCAAGATCAGAAATAATCCAAGATATTCCAGCAGGAGCTAAAAAGCTGAGGCTATGAAAAGGGCAAATAATTCTCACCTTTGGAAAACTAACAATAGCTGTAGTTACTAAGTTTCCCTACTTTGGCTCCATGTCATGCATCAGGTAATGGTGTGTCCACTGGGCTCTAGGAGAACCAGTGTGCTCATGTCTGGCCCCTATGGGTATGAGAGCTCCTTTCTTCCCTCCCCTGCTACAGGCCCAGTCTTCTAGAATGTATAAGAATCTTAGACCAGGCAGAAGATATCCTATGGGGTGCCTGGACTTGTTGTGCCTGGACTCAGTGTACCTGTTTGACATTGATCTGGGTCATGTGATGATGGATTAAGTGGTGAGGTCTCCAGTTATAATTGGTCTCATGTCAGTTTAGTAAGTAGGTCTCAAAGCACAGATACGTACTATTTCTCTGTTCAGGCCACTCTTTACTTGTGGTACTTTCCCTGACCTTAGACAGTTTCCTTTCATGCGTGGGTGGATCAGGAAGCAGCCAGAGACCCCTCCCCAGATCTGAAGATCTGTCACTGATACGCTGCCCCAGAAATTCTAGATGCTTTGGCCTCCCCTAAGTCTGATCTCTTTATCTTCAAAACAGTACACATCCTTTGGACTCTGTTTTGTTCCACTTCCCTGAGCTTTGGTCTGGAAATTACCTCCCAAACAGCAGGCTGATGCAATCATAAGGCTCACCTCATTCATTTCCCTTCTCTCAGGGATGACTGTCCTGTGCTACCTGTCCTTCAATGTCTGAGTTGTTTAAGGCATGAGGGTAAATCCAGTCCCTGCTTCTTGACCAGAAACTGAAGTTCCGTATTTAGTTTTGATGCTTAAGTCTTAAGAGTAGGAAAGCTGGTCACAAGTTATTACTGCTAAACTTTATCCTGTTTGTTCTAATCAGTAATGCTTTATTTTCAATACTTAAATATAAGAGAAGTGCTTTTATTTTACATTACAGTCTATTTTCAGGATTCTAGTGATTCTTTTTGGCCATCCATTTTGTAATGGTCGACATGTTTGTTTACTTAGCTAGTCTCTTTCTTTTTGCCTTCCTTGCTCCTTCTAGTCTTAAATTTTACATATATATTGTTTTTCAAAGGGACATCTATAGTTCTGTTTGTCAGGTTGCAGACTGAGTCTTAATAGAAGAAGCAATAGTTAGGGACCATTTCAAGAAACTTGTATTAATGGTAGGTAACTGGATTAAAGAAAGAAAAATTAGCAGTGTGATTTCTGTCAACATCCTAGATATATGAGCGTTCATAGTAGTTCCAAGGTGTTTGGTTGCCCTGAGATTTCACAATATTTTACAAATCAATACTATTTCCGTTTTGCAGGAGGAACTGAAGTTAAAGTGCAGTTGTTACTTGGCAAAGGACATTTTTGATTCAGAGGGTAGATGTAGAATAGAAATCCATTAGAAGCTGAATTGAAACGCATTAGAATCTCAGTCGCAAACCAGAGACACACATAGTCACTGACCTCAATCCCATGCATACCATTTGGGACTAGCTTCCCTCCCTCATCTAATGATTTATCTGTTCAACGACCTGGGTCACCACCATGGGAGAGAAGCAGGAGATTTCAAGTTGCAGCCACAGCTGGAGTGAAGGTGGAGTTTAGAATAATGACAATGGAAATAAACATAAATTCCACAGAGAAAAGTATGTGTTACTGAACATCACAATGGCTTCCTAGACTTCTGAATGCCAGCCACACTACTAGGACACAAAACACTAAAATTCCTACTATCAGACATTTGAAAACTGGTGTGGATAAGAAGCTTAGGACTTAGTATCAAAGGAGTTTTATTTCATGCATTCTGAGAGCCAAAATAATGCCATGCATTTAACTTCTCTGAACCTCAGTTTCCTCATCGGTAAAATGAAAATATGCATTTTATAGAGGATGTTTTAATCAAATGCGATAACACCACTCTGGCATATAGAAAGCGCCCGATAAATAATTGGTTCACTTATTTATTTACCTTCTATACAAAGAGTTTTAAAAGCAAAATATTAAGAGTTACATGGTCGCTTCATATGACTACGGCAGAGTCAGCTGTACCAAATCATATTCATTTTCACTAACTGGGGAAGGTTATATTAGAAATAGAGCAGATAAACATTTATCTTGAGGTAATAAAGGTAAAATTTAGTACTGAGGCAGATAGGAATTTCAGAGACCCTTAGAGCTAATTTTTTTTCCAGTTAGTTAATAAAATAGGACTTCAGAAGTTCACATTTATCTAAGATGAAGCTTCCCAGTAAATCTGAGAACTTTGTAGTTATTTTAGGAACAGATCCACACTGTTTTTCTAACCTGGAATCAAATACCTTTGAAATTGGAGCAGCCTCACAAGATAAATGATGGTTATTTACATGTTTCCTTGCCCTTCTATTTCCTCCCTAATGCTCAGGTGATAATTCTGAGTCATTGTTAAATTGTTTATTATCTTTTCAGAGTGTGATATCTGTGACATAACCTAAGTACACTTTAACATCAAAGGCATTTTAGCGCATTCGTTTGCATTTAGTTATGATGCGAGTTACCTATCATGGGATCTGATAATGGTCAAACCAGGCTTACAGTGAGGTTGAAAGCTCTGGATTCCGGCCCCCTCACCTCCTCTTAGGCCTTGCTTGGCATCATCTCTGAGCACTGAGTGTAAAGGTAGCCCAAAGGTACCCTGCTGCCAAGCAGAATAATGCATTTATTAAGCCACAGGAAGCTGCGGTGATTGGAAGTGCTGGGTCGGAGACCTTGTGTGAGGGTGAAGTTTTCCATAATTGGGCAAAAACGAGGAACCTCCTTTTTTGTGTTCTCAGTGAGCTACCAGTTCAGAACTCAAAAACAAGGAAACCATAAACAAAAGACAACCTATGAACTGGGAAAAAACGTTTGCAAATAATGAGATCAACAAGGGCTTAATTTCTAAAATATACAAACAGCTCATACAACTCGATAACAAAAAAACAAACAACCCAATCGAAAAATGGGCAGAAGACCTAGATAGACATTTCTCCAAAGAAGACATACAGATGGCCAACAGACACATGAAAAGATGTTCAACATCGCTAATTATTAGAGAAATGCAGATCAAAACTCCAATTAGGTACCACCTCACACCATTCAGAATGGCCGTCATTTAAAAAGTCTACAAATAACAAATGCTGGAGAAGATGTGGAGAAAAGGGAACCCTCCTACACTGTTGGTGGGAATGTAAATTGGTGCAGCCACTATGGAGAACAGTATGGAGGTTCCTTAAAAAACTCAAAAAAAATGCTACCATATGATCCAGCAATCTCACTCCTGGGCATATATCCATACAAAACTATAATTCAAAAAGATACAAAACTGAAAAACATAGAAACACCCACTAAAACCAGGCTACTTTATAAAGTATTCATTTGGCTTTTCCTGTCCCTAAAATTAATTTAAGATTTACAGGTAAACTTGCTTCAGCATTGACTCAATTTCTGCTCCTGCATAAAAGACTGTTCCAGCTTTTTGTTTTTGTTTTTTTTTTTTTGTGGTACGTGGCCCTCTCACTGTTGTGGCCTCTCCCATTGCGGATCACAGGCTCCGGACATGCAGGCTCAGCGGCCATGGCTCACGGGCCCAGCCGCTCCGCGGCATGTGGGATCTTCCCGGACCAGGGTACGAACCCGTGTCCCCTGCATCGGCAGGTGGACTCTCAACCACTGCGCCGCCAGGGAAGCCCCTGTTCCAGTTTTTATTCTACCTTGCTGTGGTGAACTTAAGCTTATAAACCTCATCCTGACTGAATACTTTGCTTTCATATAACCTTAAGTATTGCCCTTTTGCTCTAACATTTATTGTTATTCATTTAATGTTGATTTTTCATATTTTACAGAGAAATAGAAACAGGGGTAAGTTGGGATTTTTCATTCTCTTTTCACGATTTTCTTTTATGTTGACTACCACTACATACCCTGTTTGATATTGCGAATGATAATGAACTTTAGACAGAGCATGGTTCATTCAGTCATTCATTTGCTCATTCCCAAAATATTATTGATTGTCTTTGTAGATCAGGTGCTCCCAAGCATCTAATGTGATAGGTGAAGTGCCTGCCCTCATGCTGTTTATATTCTGCTGGGAAGAAAGAGTCAACCAACAAATAAATCAACAGATGAGATGCTCTTACACAGCAATGAGAACTGTGAAAAAAAAAAAGTGAAATGGGCTAGAGAGTGACTGTGGGGAGGGGACCATTTTAGACATTGTAGTCAGGGAAAGATTAAGGAGAGGAGCTACCATGCAAGTGGCTGGGAGATGAGTGGACCTGGAAGAACAACAGCAAAGGTGTAGCAGAAAGAAGGACAGTGTGGCTGGAGGAGAGCGTGACAAGGGGAAAAGGCATAAGACAAGATAAAATAGTTAGGTGGGAGTTAGACTATGTCCAAGTGCTCGTTGGCAATAAAGGCAACGCTTGTGTGCTTTATCTACATTAACAAATTTTATCCTCAAGCCACCCTGTTATACAGATATTTCTATTACCATTGTCCCTGTTTTGCAGGTGTAGAAGCTGGGGCTCAGAGAGGTTCAAATAACTTACCTACTACCTGTCACACAGTGGTAAGGGGTGGAGTTCAGGTCTGAACTGCTCTGTTAGGTTGCTAGCTCTGTCTCCTTTCTTTCAACTTCAGTCGTTAGCAAGGAGGCTGACCACTTAGTGAATGTGGATTTTTTTTTTTCATTCTAACACACTTAAAATGTGCTGTATCTATCTTCTAATTTCAACTCAAGTCTCACCTTCCCTGCAAAGTTTTTCTTTCTTTCTGTTTATTTAAAACATTATTGAGCATTCGTATGACATACCAGCACTGGGCTTCAAGGATAGTCAAAGATACATAAACCTGGCCCTGAGTCTTCAGAACCTTATTAACGGCCAGTAAGGGAATGACATGTCAAGGGAGTGTGATCTAGGTCTGAGGAAGCCCTTGGGACAGTGGGTGTTAGGGCCACATCTTCAGAGAAGAGAGACACAATCCCAAGCTCCTGTGACCAGGATGGGTCAAGTGAAGGAGTGAGACTTGAGAAGACCATTGTTGAATTTGATAATCTAAGATGGGTGAAGGGTCTACATCTTCCAGCCAGGATGAACCTAATCAAAACCTACCACACAATAGTTTTTTAATTCCTTTGTATTTGTCAGCCCTATCTCACTTTTTACTCTGTGGTGTTCTGACTCATTTCTTAGTTGTTTGACTTGTGACAGCATCATCTCCCCATCCAGACCATGACATCAACTTGAGGTCAGCCTTCAAGGTCAACCATGTAGGAAGCCTCTTTTATGCTCCTTATCTCAGTATTTACACACTAGGTGACTTGATTTGAAATGTTAAGGGGCTGGTGTGGCATAAAGGAAAGTTTAGGTCATAGCAAAAATATTTTTAAAGATCTTACGTGGAAAACAAACAAAAATAATCCCCACCCTCCAACAACATAAAACAAAACAAAGAAACAAAATCAGAAATCCCTTTGTATCAGAGTCATCTATTGTCACATTTTGTAGGAATTCTACCAAACATTTAAGAACTTAAAATAACTTTTCTTAAAAAAGTTTGATGATATATTTAGATGGTAAATATCAGATACTGAAATTTAGGAAATTGCAAAGTTGAGTTATGACAGTGTTAACTCAGCCGCCTTCCAAATATTTTCATGTCTGTATTAAGTTGTTCTCTTTAGGGGTTGAATAAATGTCATAATTGCAGTCTGAATCTGTTACCATTATTAAGGCTTGTATAATTCTGAAACTCTTAGTATGGAATGCACCCAAAGTTTACCCTTTCTATTAAATGTAGGACTAATTAGATTAGGTTCTTGTAAAATATCTAGGAGTCACTCATTGCAATATGAATTTATTCATTTATAATACTGATGATGTGATGTGAAATAGCAAGGATCCCAGTTAGAAGTTCTGAAACTGCAGGGTCTACAGAGGAAGCCTGACTAAAGGGGCAGAAATCTGTGCCTTGGACAGCTGAGGGGGAGTACTCTCCAATGAGAGGGCTTAGAGAGGAAAGAACACCAGAAAGAAGAGAGGAAGAGATGTGAGTGGACAAATATATGAATAAACTGCTCATTACAGTGTTGTTTATAATAGTGCAACCACCTAAATATTTTCAGAAAATATGAAACTGTTCCAATAGTTTAAGGGCAAGCACAGTATGGAATAATCTAAGCCAATATCAGAAGAGTGTTTTTGAGGAATATTTGAAGACAGAGTGTATCCTCACAATAAAATGTTAAGAGGATAAGGTAGGATCCAAATCACGTATATGGCATCTTACTAACTTTGGAGGGGAAGGGGTGGAAAGGACTGCCAAGAGAAAAACTTTTTGGAAGGAAATACATTAAAATGTATTTTTATATCTTCTAAATTACCTCAAAAGAGAATATTTGTCTGGTTAGCTCTTACTGTGCCCCTTTTATGTGAGGATTTATGTCATCAATCAGGGAAAATGTTCAGCAATTTAAATATTGATTTTCTGTTTTTCTCTCTTTTCTCTCCTCCTGTAACTCCCAGTAGAAGAATGTTGGAGGCTCCCAGTCTGTCTTAGATGTCTGAACTATCTTTCATATTTTTCATTCCTCTATCTCTTCGCACTGCGTTCCCAATGAATCCCTCATATTGAGTTTTCTCTTTTGTTAATTTTCCCTTTGTGTTCAGCCATTGAATTCTTTTGTTTGTTTTCATAACTATACTGTTCTCATTTCTAGGATTCCTAACTCATTCTTTTTCCTATCCAATTTTGTTTTACTTCTGACTGCTTTTGCTTCAGAGTTTCTTGTTTCTTGATTATGGGTGCTCATTTTTCCTTTATCTTTCTGGTGATGTGAAACATTTATAAAGTCACTTTCAGATTGCTCTACTTATTTTCATTTCCGGTAGAGCACATTTAGCTCTTGATTGTTGAGTGTCTTTTCTTAGGATTCATTTTCCTCATGTGTTTTGAAATTTTAGATTGTCCTTCTGGATGGGAAGTGTTTGTTCTTCAGCTTTATTTTCCTTGCTTTGTTCTCTACTCTTTTTTTTTTCCTCCTTGGCAGCTTTGCAATGACTTCAGCCTGAACTCACAGGGTCTCCTGTCCAGAATCAGTCTTCTGCTATTTGATCAGGGTCACCCGAGCTCCCATAGAGCTACTGGGTCTCTCAGAGGTGCAGCCAGAAATCCAGGTTGGGGCACAGTCGGGGTTCCTGACTGCTCTGCTATGTCTGATTCCTTGGCTTCAGCAGCAGTGGGCTATAGCATTTTTCAAACTCCTTTTACAAGAGGGAGAATCCCATCCCTGTTACTGATTTCAGGGAGAATCCCAGCTATGGGACCCTTCATGGAGGACATGTTTTGGTCTCTCTGGCCTCATAGGAGTGGAACATGTGGGCATCTCTGCATGGATCTGGACCAGAACCCAGGAACCCTGTAGTTTCAGCCCCACTTACTACTTGCTGTTTCTTTATTGTCATGTGTATACAAGAGGTACATGTGGGTGTGAGATGTTTGGTGGGCAGTAATTCTCAATGTGTACAACTTAAGTCAGAAAAAAATTATTGTAAAAACATACATATCCCTTCCACAGTTCGAATGGCACTTTTTCAAAGTAGGGATGAAAACTAGATGGTGGCGATTGTTTCCTCCAAAATAGAGATGATAAACATGAAGTGTTCCTGTCCAGAGATCAGGAAGATATTTTTTCCCATTTTCAAAGTATAATTTGTCCATAGACAGGAAGAAAAAAATGATCAGCTGATCCCTTCTGATGAGATAGAGTGAGCTGGCGCGTGCTTAGCATCTGGTTCAGCTGCTAATCCAGATGGGCTCCCAATAGTAATTTATGAAAGGTTTGAAAGCAACTTGGTGCTCTCAGGAAAGAATCATTAGAACACATCAACATTGGGATTTACTCTCTTCTCGCAGCCCTGGTTTGTAACAGATGCAAAGACAGGGCAACCGCTTCCATAGAGCAAATGTAACAGTCTATTTTTGAGCCAGAAGTCAATATGTCTCTGCTCTCTGGGAGGGAAAAAAAAAATCAATCATTTTTCTTTCCCCCTTCCCTCCCCTCTCCTGGCTCAATGAATAAGGGAGAAAATACTCCCATGATGGAGTTTCTAACAAATGTCTAAAGAAACCTTCACAGTCTGTCACTCCAGAGTATCTGTGATGCTTGAAGAAGTCAAAGTCAGTGTCAGGAATAATCTGATGTACCCCATGCTCATACTACAGGCAGGAACCATCTAATCCATTCATAGACAGGTAGCCCAAAGATCAAGCAGTATTTCCAATGCAAGTTACAGAGCCACAGATTGTTAGGCCTAGAAAGCTGGTCCACTGGCAGCTCCTCTCCCACCCCATCAGGCAGCACATGAGCAATGAGGCTTCATCAGAGTCAGAACAAAATGCCCGGGC
The DNA here is from genome assembly GCF_964270905.1 of Leucopleurus acutus. Lineage (NCBI taxonomy): Eukaryota > Metazoa > Chordata > Mammalia > Artiodactyla > Delphinidae > Leucopleurus > Leucopleurus acutus. Next base: position 64,762,866 of record NC_139149.1, on the reverse strand, counting down.
ACTCCCGTCAACCAAGTTTCTGTTATCAGTCCCCAGTTCTTGTCCCATCATTTATTTAATATTACTGTGAAGTAATAGGACTCATTTCTGGGTGGCTGATGGAATTCTATTAATTTATTTTCAGTTAATGTAAGAATTGCTGGCAGAGTGTGAGGTCATATTTTTCCTTTGATCAAACCATCTGCATTTCACTCTCTGAGGAAATTGGCAATATGCATGCTATACATGTTTTAAAATGTTTTGGAATGTTCAGAAGAAATGTCTGGAATCAGTGTTTCAAGTTTCCAACTGAAAATGATAGAATAGGGCTGGTTGTAAGCTGCAGACTAGGTTTTCACCAAGGAGGAATGGAGAGGGAGAGGCCCTGGGGTTAGGAGTGTGACAGATATACTCCAACTGGGAATCAGGTAGAAGGAAGGGATTAATGCCTGATCAGACAGAGATGATCTAGCTGAGGACAGAGGAAGATAGGAGCTGGCTAGGGTAAGCAAGATAATTGAGAACTTCTTGTACTAAGGATGTGGTCTAAGTGACAAATAAGAAGGGAATGCACATGGGACAGGCAATTCAGTCTGTCCCTATAAGGCTTGAAACAGTGGAGGGAAGTATCAGTCAACCTAATTATGAATCCTAAACCATCGAAGAAGAAATTGGGCAGTCTTTGGATAGCCTAAAACTTCTATAACTGGGCAAAGGGCAAAGTCATCTTTTTTTTTTTTTTTTTTTGCGGTATGTGAGCCTATCACTGTTGTGGCCTCTCCCGTTGCGGAGCACAGGCTCCGGATGCACAGGCTCAACGGCCATGTCTCATGGGCCCAGCCGCTCTGCGGCATGTGGGATCTTCCCGGACCGGGGCACAAACCCGTGTCCCCTGCATCGGCAGGCGGACTCTCAACCACTGCGCCACCAGGGAAGCCCGCAAAGTCATCTTTGTTTAAAAACAATTAGAAACCATTACTAGTGACATTTTTAATACAGTAACTATCTGTGCATATGTTCTTTTTCCTTAAATCTGTGTCTTGTCTTCCCTTAAATATTGATCAAAGTGTACTTTATTTAATTTGAAAATATGCATTGATCTGCTTCTTACAAGGCTATGTAGCTCAGGGCTACAGAGGATAAATGAATGAAAAGCATGTTGTATTTTCCCTTAATTTATAATGCAATAGATATACAGGATAAGACATAAATCACCACAAAATAAGACTAATCTCGTAGGTCATTGGAAAATTAAAAATGAATGATCCATCCAAAGACAGCAAGAGATCCTATTTGGCTCGTTGTGATTCATCTAAATTAAAATTGTGAGTTGCTAGAGAGCAATATATTTACGGAAGGAATGCTTGATTTGTTTTTGTTTCCCCGTTTCCATTTTCTGTGCTGGAGGGGCCTTCAAGATGTGAATTTGAATAAGATATCGTGCCCCTCTAGTGGTCACTTTGCAAACTACAGACAGACATTTCATTACCTAGAGAAGCCAGCCAATTTCAAAAGAGCATGCCAGCCAGGCTAATCCTGTTTCCATCAACACTGAGTGCAAGGGAAAGTGAAATTTTAGAATACTCCCCCCCACCCCCATCATGTGTCATGGACCCAGAAGAGGTACTATGAGGTGGTAAAGAGTGTGGACTCTGGGATCAGATGAATAGGTTCAAATCCCAGCCCTGCCATTTAATAAATGTGACCTGGGCAAGTTACTGAGCATTTCTGTACCTCACTTTGCTCATCTGCAAAACAGAGATAACAGTTATAGCCAGATCATCGGGTAGTTATGAGAATTAGAAGACATTACTTAAAACATTAAAAATGGTTCCTTGTCACAGTAAGTGGATTATTTTTAGAAAATGTTTACCCATTTACTATGACAAGCTTTATTCTCTGTACCTATTTTCCACAGTGCTTATTCACCTTTTCTTTTTTATTTATCTTTCTCATTCCAAATTTGCATGTTCTACAGAAGAACCATAACATGCAGGACAACTGGGCTTTTAAGTGCCTTTTTAGCATGCAAAGTCTAAAATGTAGTTAAAATGTGATTACTGTTACCAATATAATATTTTTACAGAATTTGTGGATATAAGTACAAGGATTATTTGCTAAACTCTCCTGATTTCTTGATTATACTCTTCACTGTCTCTGAGTTATTAAAATGTGAAACAAGTTGTTTCAAGTGTAGTGTCTGTGGGACCTTAGGTGTCAGGAATAAGATTTCCCCTCCAGTTAAACTTCTCTGGGACTCCGGTGGTCCCACAGGACACACTTGAATCCCATGTGCATTCAACAAGATTCTCAAGCCGCCTGATGACCTCTAAACTCTTGGCAGCCTCATTGTCATTCCTGTGAAGTCCCGTTCCCTCTCAGGCAGTTGGGATCCTGCCCTCATTTCGTTACTAATTCAATTCATTTTTACTGAGTCATAAATTAATTTTTTGAGGTAAAACTACTGAAATCTGTATCTTGTTCCAAGATCTTTTAAAGCTCTGGGTAATTAAATATGAGAGTTATCAGCTCATCTTTATGAGTATTGGAAGGAAATGACTGATAGGAAATTAAAGACTTCAACTTCTTATATGCTGGGAAAGGCTCTATCTCAGGGATAGGTTGAAAAATTTTAAAGTGCTCACTGGATCAGCAATGTCCTTTCATTGTCTTGCATTGCTAGTAAGCCTATGTTGGAAATGGCTAGGAAACTTGCTAATGTGTCTTTAGACCCCAGCAACTGGGGTCCAACTCAAAGTTCATTTGTTGTTTTAAAGACATTTTCATTTTATGAGCTGTCATGTCACTTTTCATTTTCTCATGAGGCCAGCACAGGTACAAAATGACAGTGTGAGGCTTGGTTTCTTTTTATGAACAAGTACATCAGATTCCTCATTGTTGGTGATACCTTGGTTTTCACCTAATGATTACAGCCTTGAGCATTCATAAGTATCCAGAACAAGGACCTTAGTGTTACATAAATATTTTACCCTATTGGATCATTCAGTGTTTTGTTAATTGGCTGATCTACACTTCTATTCAAAGAGCATCTTTAGATAAATGAAGCTTTTAAATAACAGCCCCAGGAAAACTCTTGGCAAACATACTGTGTTTTTTGCCGTAAGCTTCTCAAAATATCTTAAAGAAATATTAAAAAGTGAACCTTTCGAAGAGAAGATTAGACCTGGTTACAAAAACCCATAGCTCATCTTTTCCCTCGGGACTGACCGACTTAAACAAAACAACATAATTTGGTTTTGGTCTCTGCTGTACCAGGACTACAGCTTCTTAACTTCTATTATCCTAAAGCCTGACGCTTAGTAACTTTGATCAAGTCATACTTATCATGAAAGGTTCATTTTCAAATGTTCCCTGTTCCTGGGGCCTCTCTATGAGGGTGGAGTGAACTAACAGCTGGCTTGTTCCATTCAGCTCTCGGGTGACCGGTGTCCGTGAGATGATGGGATGCATCAAGAGGCGAGTTGATCATCTGACTGAACAGTGTTCAGCGCACAGGGAATTTGCTCTTAATAGACAGCAATTAACAGCCTCAGTGGAGGGCTATTTAAGAAAGGTAATTTCATAAAATGTGTCCTCGTTAAGCTACTATTTATTTCTTGGTTTGCATAAGTTCCTTTATTTTTCATTGAAGTATAGTTGACTTACGATATGTAAATTTCAGCTGTACAGCACAGCGATTCAGTTTTTTTTTTTTGTGGTACGTGGGCCTCTCACTGTTGTGGCCTCTCCCGTTGCAGAGCACAGGCTCCGGACGCGCAGGCCTAGTGGCCATGGCTCACGGGCCCAGCTGCTCTGCGGCATGTGGGATCTTCCCGGCCCGGGGCACGAACCCGTGCCCCCTGCATCGGCAGGCGGACTCTCAACCACTGCGCCACCAGGGAAGCCCTCAGTTTTATATATATATATATATATATATATATATATATATATATATACTCTTTTTCAGATTCTTTTCCATTAAAGGTTTTTACATAATGTGGAGTATAGTTCCCTGTGCTATACAGTAGATCCTTGTTGGTTATCTATTTTATGCATAAGCTACTATTTAGATGCAGCTCCTTACCTGGTGATAATAGATGATGGTATGGGAACTGCAGCATGCGGGCACGGTGGGAGGATAGGGGTGTGTCTCCTTAGGATTCCCTTCATTCCACATTAGGCTTTATATTCAAACAGAATGAAATTGTAATTCACTACTGCTCGTCAACCATCCCTGCCCCAGGTTGCCAAAACTAGAAGTGTCATCCTCCCTGCCTCCCAGCGCAGAACATGTTTACACAAAGGCAGTTCTCATTTTGCACAGAACTGTGTTAATTGAACCATGTGTATATTGTGATTGTGTCCTCTTTGATTTACGTGGTTCTGTGCGTGGCTCCAATATGCACATTTTGGTTAACATGGCACCACACAACACAAGAACAGCAGGTAGATACCAAAAATGATGAGTTTTAGGGGTTCCAGGAATAAATTGCCATTATCATAATTTATTGAACCAAGACAGTGCAAAGGACATGGCCACTCTGAATAAAACCATATGTGTGAAAATCCTTTCTACAAAGTGAATATAGTGGTTTGAAGAATTTTATTTCCCATTTTCAAAGAGGAATAAAACCAGGCAGCTACTATTTGACTAAATAAAAAATTACTTGTCTGGGGGCTTCCCTGGTGGCGCAGTGGTTAAGAATCCACCTGCCAATGCAGAGGACATGGGTTCAAGCCCTGGTCTGGGAAGATCCCGCATGCCTCGGAGCAACTAAGCCCGTGAGCCACAACTACTGAGCCCTCGTGCCACAACTACTGAAACCCGTGAGCCTAGAGCCTATCCTGCACAAGAGAAGCCACAACAATGAGAAGCCCGGGCACCGCAATGAAGAGTAGCCCCCGCTCGCTACAACTAGAGAAAGCCCATGTGCAGCAACGAAGACCCCAGGCAGCCAAAGATAAATAATAAATAAAATAAATAAATTTAAAAGAAAATTACTTGTCTGTAGATGGGGTTATAGCAAAAACTAGTAATATCTCAATTACATTAATGCTAATGAACCATGTTGTAAAGTCTGGGTCTCAAATTTTCAATGATGTTTTTTCATTAGCTACAATGGACTTATATACCTGACTTACACAAGTAGAATTAATAGACTTCACAGGAGAGGTCATTAAATAACCAAGTCTCTATCTAAATTGCCTCCTTGCCTGTTATTGATCCAGAGATGGGCATTTGAACCTTGTTCTGATGCCTGGGTCCAGGGAGATTACAAACATGGCGGCAGCTGTAGTGCTGCATTCCCTGGAGCTTGAGATTCAAGCGAATTTGGTGGTGGTGGAAAACACAGTAGAAACTCAAACAGCTGCTGTTGCTTGTGTGGCTACTGCCAAGTCAGAGCCAATTTGACTTTGGGAAGTATGAACTCTAGTCAGAGCAAGGCAGTAACTTGAATTGAATAGAACCCCTTAAACCTCACTGTATTCACTAATTCATGTGTATTGAAGATCAAATCATAATCCCCCACGTTCATCAATTAAATGCCTAAGCGTGTTTCTGTTTTGTTATTACACGTACAGCATGTGGTGCTGTCCCGGGGCCCCTCAGCCCTAAATATAGTAATCCATAAAGTGATCTAATACCTATGCTGGACCTCTGCTTCAAAATATACCTGTAAATTGGGCCCCTTTCAGTGTACAGTGTATGATCATGACTTAATGCACCAGAAAAATTCATTTCTACTGATGTGTTGACAAGTGAATTATCCTTTCTACGTAATATAGATAATAAATTCTTAGAGAATGTGGATTATTGCCTACATCTCATCGCTGTTAATAAAAGAAATTTCTGTAAACATATATCCTCTATTGGTGAGTCAGTAGTATTACCTCATATGAAGAGCAGCATTATGAATTTAAGTAGGAAATACTGAAATATTAAACTATTTTTAGATTTAAATTGATATACATTTAAAGTATAATGGGAAATGTAGAGAGTAATATTTATCTCCTCTACACATATGCATACATATATGCCAATATATATTACTAAGGGTGCAATATATTCTTTATTCCTAAAGGTGGAAATGTCCATTCAGAAAATCAGCCCAGTAATTTCTAATGCAATGGATGTCGGTTCCAGCCTTTCTGAATCAGAGAAGATTTTGAGTACATATCTGGAACTAGATAAACAAGCTAAGGTAAATAAAATGAGTTATTATTATGGTTATGGTTTTGTAAATATGATTTTTCTTTATTTTCAGTAACTATAAAACTTAATCCTAACTCCCTTGAGGGCTGCAATTCTAAATTAGTCTTCTGGCAGATAATGATTTAAAAACGGCTACCATTATGCGTATCTAAAGTATATTTACAGGTGCATTTATTAGGGCGTTTGAGCTCACGGAAGCTCAGCATTATAGCCTGGTGCTAAACACTCATTTGGCCCTCTTTCCTAGCCTAGGAGATGTTAGCAGCTCCTTGAGGCCGGGAGAGCGCCTCTTCAAGGCTATTTGTGATTTTCTGCTAGAGTAAGTTGCAAGAGAAAATTACCAAGAGCAACATGCATCAGTGCTAGATTCCAGGAGGCAAAAAAATCACAATGTTGTTTGCACACCCAATGTTTAGAGACAGAAACTGCCCCCTCCTCTGCCTGGCACCTTCTCTAGCACCCTCTCACCCCTTTCACATGGGACTTAGGTTCAGACATTCCTGCTAGCAGCTCCAAACCTTCATGAAGTCCCTGCCTGCCCCAGCAGGTGGTTAGGAAGGTGAGGCAAGTGCCCAGGTCTCTAGGAAACAGCCTCGCTATTCAATCATTTCTTTTTTTTGAATTTAATTTTTATTTTATATTGGGCTACAGTTGATTTACAGTGTTGTGTTAGTTTCAGGTATACAGCAAAGTGATTCAGTTATACATATACATATATCCATTCTTTCTCAGATTCTTTTTCCATATAGGTATTACAGAATATTGAGTAGAATTCCCTGTGCTCTACAGTAGGTCCTTCTTGATTATCTATTTTATATATAGTAGTGCATATATGTTAATCCAAAACTCCTAATTTATCCAAGAGTCTCCTTCACAGACAGCACTGCCACCTGAAACTCACAGATGGACAATTATTAATGGGCTGTTTTTAATTCATTTTTTAAAATGTCTAAAATGAAATGCATGCCTGAACTCAAGTTCATTTTTTTAAAAAAGAAAGCCTCATATATTTTATTTAGAGAAGTACTTTTTTCTTTTTTTATAAATTTCTTTATTTCTTTATTTTTGGCTGCGTTGGGTCTTCGTTGTTGTGCACGGGCTTTCTCTAGTTGCAGTGGGCGGAGGCTACTCTTCCTTGCGGTGCGCGGGCCTCTCATTGCGGTGGCTTCTTTGTTGCAGGGCACGGGCTCTAGGAGCAAGGGCTTCAGTAGTTGTGGCATGCAGGCTCAGTAGTTGTGGCTTGAGGGCTCTAGAGCGCAGGCTCAGTAGTTGTGGCGCACGGGCTTAGTTGCTCTGTGGCATGTGGAATCTTCCCGGACCAGGGATCAAACCCGTGTCCCAGGCTCAGTAGTTGTGGCGCACGGGCTTAGTTGCTCTGTGGCATGTGGAATCTTCCCGGACCAGGGATCAAACCCGTGTCCCCTGCATTGGCAGGCAGATTCTTAACCACTGTGCCACCAGGGAAGTCCCTTCATTTTTTTATTTAAAACATTTTAGAGGGAAGGAGGAAATTTCAAGGGGAGAAACTCCTCCACTTCCTCCTTCCAGAGGGCTCTCTGGGAGCAGCTCCTGTAAATTAAAATTACCTCCATTCAGTAGAGTACCTGGGAAGCATATTAAATACAAGTAGGAGAGCAATCCCTCCTTGCTCTAAATGAGAGTGGAGCGTCTGTCTTTCATGTTTGCTTGAATCCTAGCTTGGTCTCACGTGAAATTTTACACAGCTCTGCGGCAGTTGTGTAAATAGTGCCTACAATACCTACTCGTCCATTGAATCAGTGGTTAGATTTCACGTGCCAAAAATTGCACTCAAAAGAAGACATAGGAGAGCAACCCTAGCAAGTCAAATTCACTGACTCTTTAGGTTATTCACACCTCATCTGTACCATTTTCCCTACACTTATTTAAAAACTGTTGTAGATGGAGACTTTAAGAAGACTGCATACTTGATATGGCATTTTTTTGTAAATTAAAAAATGAGTGAACAATTTCTATAAACTTGTCATCTCTCATATAACAAAATTAGTTTAAGAATTTTCTAGAGCTACTGGTAAATTTCATAAAGCAATCATCATGTATAATTATTTTATTTAAATTATTTTAAACATTTCTGCCAATGTGTTTTACAACCTTTCTTACTAAACAAACTTTCTTCTATTTGTGACACAGAAAATAGAATGTTCTAAATAAGACGTATAGGTGATAGACTGAAAGAATAATTTGAGGTAGTTTTCATTTTAAGGTGCCTTTTTTTTTCAAAATTTAAAATATGTGCCTTTTTCATTGAGGAGAGTTTTGGTACAAGTTCAATTAATAATTGTAATAGATGGCTGTACGGAAGGTATTGGAATGTGAGTGTTCATGATTCCTCTGTCAGCTTCTGACCTCCTGTGCCTTGTTTTTATAGGAGACATCACATGAATCAGAAGCAGCTGCAAAACTCTTGACAGAGAAAAATGATTTTGAACCTGATGAAGTGGCATCGCTTTCTTCTAAAGCTAAGTGGCTAGAGGAAGAATTAAACATACTTGGCCAAAGCCTCAGCTCCAGGTCACAAGTCCTGCAAACTTATGTGGCATTTCTAAAGTCATCAGAGGAGGTACGGTACCTATGGGCTGACCTCTTTGACAGAATGGCCTCTGCCCATCTTCCTGCTTTCTAAGGGGATAGAACCCTCGTGGATCGTTCCAGATCCTCCACCCCAGTGCACATACTCACTTATAGCTCCTTTATTCTCCAAGGCACCATACACAGGCTCAAAGAGTAAGTTATTTTACTAAAAACATAATACAAGTGTGTATGTGTAGATACAGACAAATAAGCAAAGTGGCTGTGTTGAAACCCTTTTTACTATGGCCTACAAATATATATATATATATATATATATATATATATATATATATATTTTTTTTTTTTTTTTTTTGCAGTATGCGGGCCTCTCACTGTTGTGGCCTCTCCCACTGCAGAGCACAGCCTCCGGACGCGCAGGCTCAGCGGCCATGGCTCACGGGCCCAGCCGCTCCGCGGCATGTGGGATCTTCCCAGACCGGGGCACGAACCCGTGTCCCCTGCATCAGCAGGCGGACTCTCAACCACTGCGCTACCAGGGAAGCCCCTGGCCTACCAATATTTACAATATCCTAAACATAAAACAAAATTATTTAAAAATAAGTCATTTTCTATTTAAAAATAAGTCATGAATCTCTTTGAATACTTAAGCAATTTGTGTGATTTGTTTAAAATCCACACAATTGGAAGTTATAGGCTGTTGGGTCCCGTCTCAGATCTGTCTTGTTTGATGCTTTTAATAATTTTCCTCTGAGAGCTTTTTCTGAGGCATTGTTTTGACTGGTTTGTACTAAATAATCTGTAAAATTCCCTCTGGTAGACTAGAATTCCATCTCTCAAAGGTCCCAGGTTCTTGAAGGTGACATCAGTCATAGCAAAGCACTTGAGTCCCACCTCATTTAACTCTGGTCCTAATGCTCCCAGGCGCGCGTGGTTCACTCTCCTTTCAGGGAGGGGCTGCTGGTTGAGTGGGAGGTAGAGCCATCAAGGCTCACTCAGGGGTAAAGCCAACCCAAGTTAGGTAGCATCCTCCCGCCACCCTCCCAATACTCTCACCCTTACCTCGCACGACCACATCCTGCCTGCCCACATTCCTCTGCCAGCTCTCGTTCTCTAAGAGTCTTGAGTTCTCACCACTCTGGAGGAAGGCCACGCACAGGCCCTGGAAATCTCAGGGAACCACCGCCTCCTTTTCCACATCTTTCTTTATTCTGGATTTTTAAAATTTTTTCTTATCCTGGAACTCTCAGGGTTAGGCAGAGATATTATAGCCGACAGGTTGTCCTATCAATGAACACTTTTTTTAAAAAAGAAAGAATCTTTTTTTTTTAATCTGGTTTATTTATTTGTGGCTGTGTTGGGTCTGCATTGCTGCACATGGGCTTTCTCTAGTTGCAGTGAGCGGGGGCTACTCTTCATTGCAGTGTGCGGGCTTCTCATTGCGGTGGCTTCTCTTGTTGCAGAGCACGGGCTCTAGGTACGCGGGCTTCAGTAGTTGTGGCATGCGGGCTCAGTAGTTGTGGCTCACAGGCTCTAGAGTGCAGGCTCAGTAGTTGTGGTGCACGGGCTTAGTTGCTCTGTGGCATGTGGGATCTTCCTGGACCAGGGCTCGAACCCGTGTCCCCTGCCTTGGCAGGTGGCTGCTTAACCACTGCGCCACCAGGGAAGTCCCTCGATGAACATTTTTGTCTCAACTTGAAATGGTGGAGAGGGTACAAAGTAGTGCTTGTTTTTCTGCATCTTCATTGCCAAAAATGTACCTTCTTAGCTTCTAGCTCAGCGCCTACTTCCATGGCCCCCTCTGGCCTCTGGGACCAGGAGTTTTGGGACTAGGGCTGGAACCTTAGCTTTGCAAACAGAGCTTTCCCAAGAAGGACCTCATGTCCTTTCATCTTCCCAGCTTTCACTTAATCTATTTTCTTACCTGGCAGAGCCTTGTGTCCTCACCTCGGCAGTGCTCTCAGTCTGTCAATCTCCTACACCTTCAGGCTTTCTCTCTTTTCTCACCAGCTTGTGCTTATTCAATTCCATTCCATTCCATTCCCCATGTCCTCAACTCCCTGCCTTCTACCCTGACTTGCCAGCTCCCAATACTAGATCACTCCAACACTCTGTTTACTCAGCTTCTCTTTCCAAGCTTCCAGACGCTCCTGTGGAAAATCATACAATTGTGCTTATTGGTGCTCTTACAAATTTATGGGTCTTTGGCTCAGCTGAGCCCCCCATATGCTCTCTAGTTAGTGCCCATTCAGTAGTGAGTCGCAAACTTCTTACTGCAGTTTCCATTCCTAAATGTCAGCTTATGCCCTTACCTTGTATGTGACTGAAAAACATGAGTCCATTGAGCTTAACTGCCTTGACTTCCTTCAGCTTCCAAACCCACTGACATATTCACCCTTCCTCCACTGTCACCAATAAAGTGGAGCTTCTGCATGTGTGCTGCACTAATCAGCCATCAGTCCCTCCCTGTCTGCTCCTACATCCTTCAGAATCTGGCTTCAGCATCCATCCTCTAATTTTAAAAGTTTGCTTTTTCTGTTGCTTCCTTCTCTTTGGTCTACAGTTCTGCCCAAATAGTCTTGCCCTCACTGAGGCTACCACTCTGTAATTTTCCTTCCATTCACAACTGGACTCCTGGGATGGGGAGATGACATTTCTTTCCTCTTCTTCCTGATCCTCCCTAATCCTCATCCCACTGCCATTTGGTTTATCTCCTTTTCCATCCTGCCGTTTGCACCTCTTCATTCCATTCTTATGAGCTTATACTTACTACTTACCAGTTGACAGGTGAAACGGTCAATCTTTATCCCACTTAATCCCTCTGCTGTATTTATTTAACCCAGTTACTCACATTCACCTCCTTTGACTTTAAACAGATTTATTGAGGTATAATTTACGTAGCATAAAATTCGCCTATTTTAGGATTAATGATTTTTGGTATATTTATAGAGTTGTGTAACCATCACTGCACTCCAGTTTTGGTATATTTCCATCACCCCAAAAAGAGGCCTGGGGTATACTTTTCACCAATCCTGGTTTCCACCACCCCTCCCCCCTGCCCCCAGCCTCAGGCAAGCACTACTCTGCTTTCTGTCCCTATAGATTTGCCTTATTTGGATATTTCACATAAAGATATTTTCACATAAAGATATTTCACATAAAGATATTTTCACATAAAGATATTTCACAAAAAGAACACTTTTTCCTGATTCAGTTCTCTGTTCCTGAAGTGTGGTGGGTTACAGAGTTCTTGCCTGTGCTCCCTCTTTTGTACATTCTATACATGTTCCCTACAAAAATCACCCACCCTCCCACAAACACACCTATAGTTTCAATTTCCCAGTAACTCAAAACTGGTTCCTCAACCCCAGCTCTTCTGAGCTCCAGGCCAATGCTTTCAACTTCCAATCATACTAATTACCTATATATTCTGTAGCTTCCTGAAGCTCAACAAAACACAACTGGTTATCTTTTCCTCAAACGTGTTTCCTTCTGTATTTTGGCATTGGATTAATGACCCCACTGTCTTTCAGAAGTCCTATGTAGAAGCTCAAAGTCTGTTCCGATCCCTTTCTTAATGAGCAGTTATTTTTGTACTAGGCCCTGAACTTTTCATTCCTGATCTCATTTCATCCTTATAATATCCCTATGTTTATTTACTATTATCCCTACTTTGCAAATGAGGGAAACTGAGGCTCTGAGAAGTTAGGTATGTAAGACCAAACAGGTAGTAAACGTCAGAGCTGAAGTTTAATTCCCAATCTCCTCCCTTTTGTTTTTTCAAACATCAAAGGCCATGCTAGGGGCTTCCCTGGTGGCGCAGTGTTTGAGAATCTGCCTGCTAATGCAGGGGACACAGGTTCGAGCCCTGGTCTGGGAGGATCCCAAATGCTGTGGAGCAACTGGGCCCGTGAGACACAACTACTGAGCCTGCACGTCTGGAGTCTGTGCTTCGCAAAAAGAGAGGCCGCGACAGTGAGAGGCCCGCGCACCGTGATGAAGAGTGGCCCCTGCTTGCCACAACTAGAGAAAGCCCTCGCACAGAAACGAAGACCCAACACAACAAAAATAAATTAATTAATTAATAAACTCCTACCCTCAACATCTAAAAAAAAAAAAAAAATGCCATGCTATCCCATGTCTGTCTTTAGAGACAACCTAAGAGATTTCTGAATTCCCTTTCTTCATTTGTACCATCACCTTCTCAGTTTAGGTCCTCATCATCCCTTGCCCAGCTTAAAGAAATTGTATCTGCATGTTCTCTCTGCCTCCTATAATTCTCCCCTTTATGCCTTTCAGAAAATGGTCATTCTAAAGCAAATCTGATCATGTCACTTCCTGAAATTCAGGTTATATGACAAATGTAATTTATGAAGCAAGTTATAACTTTTACCCCAAAATGGGTAATGTATTAAAGTTGATCATTAATTCACTTAAAAAAAGAAACTAGTCCAGATTCAAGGAAATCCCTATAATGACATCATGCTCACTTACATTCAAGGAGGCTTTTTTGAGCAGTTGGAAAAGGAGGATGAATTAAAGTTTATGTTTTAAGAATTTCACTTAACCGACAGCCCATGATATTGACACCCCCGCCTGTAGCATACTATCCCATTGAAGTACTGATGGCTGTCATGCCGATTCCGAGTCATTGTGATAGCTGTCAGTTGTTTCAAACTAACAAGAGTGTGTCACAGTTTGTTGAGTATAGTAGCAAACGAGTTGAAACCTACTGACGGCTTTATGCCAACACAATGATCACTCTCACTTCTTTCTTACCACTCAGGTTGTGCTATCTGGACGTCACCCACACCAAGATCATTTATCGTGCTCTGAACGAGCCAGTGTTTCACACTTGTGCCTTCACACGTGTTATTCCTTCCATCTGGGACCCCCTTCTCCTGTTCCCTCTCACCCTGGACAATTCTGAAAGACACAGATCAAATGTCGCTTCCTTTGGGAAATTCTTGCCTGTTTACTTTATGTAGAGCTGGTGGTCCCTCCTCAGTGTGCCCAGAACACTGTGGGCATACTTGCCTTTGTGTTGTAATAATCTGTTTATGGTTCTCTTTCTCCCAGAATTATCTTTGGGAACCCAATGAAATAACTGCTAAATTCTTACTACAGAATCTTAGGAGACTCCATGGAGGAGGTAGTATTTTAACTGTCTCATGATGGATTATGTAGGAGCAGAAAACTGAGAAAAGATTATCCAGGGCTGAGGAAACAAGTATCAGGAAAACAGTCATGAATAAATGGACTATGGAAAAAGAGGAGACAACTTCTGTTTCTAAGTGCCCTTTACAGCGCTCATTAAATTAAGAATGATATTGAAATCTTGAAAATATAGTGACTAACCATTGCCTGAAATTTCTTATCCCATTTATATTGCTTTCAGTAGTTATGAGCTCTTTGAGTCTTATCCTATTGCCCATTAAGTATTATTCAAAATGCATAAAAACTTGTGTCAAAAATTTTCTACCGTTTCTACAATACCCAGTTAAATGATCTGGTTCTGCAGGCACATCTGATTTTATATAAGCTCTGTCCAAAGAGAGTGATTTAAAATAATCTAGTATTGCTTACCTTGGTTAGCCAATGAGAAAATATAATTCTAGGGAGGTGAAGTAATGAACCTCAGTAAGATTTGCTCATGGAGGCAGTTTAATATTAATACATGTACAGAAAATTCATAATTATTTGTACTCTTTTGTTCTGATTTATCACTGATAAGAAGCAAATTGTGATTTGCTAATTATGAATAACTTTCCACTGACTTACATTTCTTTCTGATTTGTATTCCTTGATTGTATATGTTTATCTTTCTCCTGAATTATAAAACTCAGCTTTAAATGGAACCACATTGGTCTTTGACATAAGCTGTCTCCAATTGCAAAACATACACATATATAATACCTAAATATGATTTTGGCTACAGTAAATAGGGCTTCTGGATAATAAACTTGTCAGGTCAAGTTACTACCCAGTAGCAGTCAGTCTGATCTGTCAACAACCTGAATAGATTTTCATGTCTTTTCAGTAAGTTGACAATATTTAATAATTATTTAAAGAATTCTGAAATGTAGGTTCCAATTAAGTTTTATATAGGCTTTTATTGGAATCTAGTATTTTTCTCTTTAAAAATGTTTTTAAGTGTTCTTAACTTTCATTTATATTCCTTTTTTTTTTTTTTAAGGTAGAGGAGCAATGTCAGGGCCTAAGGGAGTTTTACCAAACTGATATCCTGCGAAAGGAAGAGGGTGTTGCTGAAGCTGAGCGTCTCTCAGACTCAGTGGAGAAGCAGTGGCAGCTGTTTTTAAAGAGGAGCTTTTTAACTCAAGACCTCGGGCTCAAGTTCCTTAATTTAATAAATATGGTGAGAATAACATTAAATGAGTCACACCTTCTTCAAGGATCACTTTTCAAAGTCAGAATCATAAATTTAAAAGTTCAGTTGTCTGTTATTCAGCTGTGCTGGTTTAGGAAGTTCTTTTTAGCTCCATTCAACCTAGAATAGTCCTGAAGCCCAGCATTTATGTGCTTCTTTGCTCCTAGACCTCTTGTGAGTTTATCACATGAAGGCTAGTTTATCTATTAACAAGAAAGAGTGACTATAATCCAAATGTAACATTATTATTATTACATAGAGTCCTCAGAAGATCACCCAGAAGTTCTGAGTTATGTTGAAAGCATGCAACAAGATCCTTACAAGATTTCCAGAGGCGAAAGATAACATCTAGGATGAATCTTCATTTCAAAGAATTTCTTACAATACCAGATCTTTTCATATCAAAGCTCCATTATATTTAGAAATGTACCCTAAACTTTAGTTGTTATGTCTGTAAAGTATCCTAGAATCGACCTCAGGCCCATATAAAGTTCTCCACAGAATTCTTGAAAGATGGTTAATCCACCTCTCCTTCAATATCTCAAGTATCTTCCTTACGAAACTGTTCATTTTATTGTTAGAAAATGCCAGCTGCTAGGAAAGTTTTTTATTTTTTAATGTTAAGTCGAATCTGTCTTCATATCTGATTCTAACCCTCTGTAGCTCCACAGGGGGAAAAATGTATGCATATTTCATTTCTCTTTCACACGAAAGTTTTTCAAACCTTGAAAACAGTTGCAAAATCTAATTTGAGTCTTTTCTGCAGTGAACTAGATATAAATCCTTTCTATCATTTAGGAGGTAGCTTTCTCTCTTTCTTCATCCTAATCCTTCCTCCCAGAATTTTCCATGATTTGTCAATATCATTCATAACATGTAAACAAGAAGTAAAGTACAACTTCAACACAGAGTACAAAGTGTACATCATTCTTTACTAATGAGACCTAAGGTTGTACTAGCACTTTTAGCAATAATTTCACTTTGTTGGTTCATATTAAGCCTGTGATGGAAAAACTGCAATTGCATTACATTTTTATTGCAGTTCCTGCCAGGCTAGGTCTCTCCCATTTTATATCCGTGTCGCCTATTTATCTTTTACATACAAATGTGAACCTTTATATTTATTCCTATTTTATATCACTTTGTTAGTTTTGACTCATGATTCCATCTTGTTAAACTAATTTTGAGCCTGCTATCTATTGCATTAGCCATCTCTCCTGGGTTTAATTCTGTATATTAATAAGTAAGCCTCTTGTGGTTGCAATTAGATCTTTAATAAAAGTGTCTGAGGGGCAGATTGCTACCCCAATCCATTAAGCAATCAATTGATTAACCAGTCTTTTAAACAATCGTGGACATTCCCAATAGTACTTTATTTTAACCACTTTTTCTTAAGTCTATAATGGAAGACACTGCTCGAAGGAAGGTCTATCTACCTAGTATCCTATCAATTGTATAATATAATTTGCCAAAAATTAGTTTGACTCCTAGTAATCATAGAGTTCTTTCCAAAGTGCTCACAATCTGCTTGATCAATGATGACTTTATTGCCCTGGTTTTCAATGTCAAGCTTACTGACAGGTAAATCACATAGGCCATCTTTTCCCCCATTTGAAAATCAGGGCATTTTCCTTTCTCTAATTTTCTGGCCCTTCTCCTATTTTCTGTAGATTTGCAAAGATGACTGACATCTGCAATTTTCTCAGTACTCTGACATGTGATGAATCTCAGTTGGAGCCTGAATTCATTTGGAAGAGTTGGGCTCTAACTACCCTCATCTACTTTGAGCTACAATTTCCTCTTTATCTTCATTGTTTCGAACTTTGTTGTTTAAAGACCGGTCTTCTTAAATCTATATGGAAACAAAATATGCATTAAATATTTCTAATTTATCTAATACTATCCGTATGCATCAGAGAAAATTTGCTGAGTATTTTACCTATGTTCTTATGTTATATTGGTGCTTTACTGTTAAAAAAAATTGTTATTTTTTACTTGGAACATTTAGAACATATCTATCTATCTATCTTTAATATTTTTACTCTTTTTAAGTATATCTTTATATCCATCTCTTCATTGTGTATTTCTCCAATTTGCACTCATAAGGGAGTTTACATATTTGCAAACTGCACTTTTTTTGTCTATCCTTTTTCTTACTAACTTCCTTTTGAGAAATTATATTTTTCAGTTTTGGAATTTCCAGTTGGTTCTTTTTTATTAGATTTATATTGCCAGTGAAATTCTCCTTTTTTATCTTCTCTTTCTCCATCTTTCCTATACTTTCGTGACCGTATTAATCATGGGTATATTAAAGTGTTTGTCAGCTAAGTCCAACATCTGGATCTGGAATTGTTTCTATTGTCTACTTTTTCTCTCGGTTTCCAGTTCTGTCGTCCTAGCTTGGGATGATGAGAGAATATCTATCAAATGCCAAGCATTATGTATAAAAAAATTGTAGGAGTTCCAGATGGTGTTATCTTCTTTACTTAGGTGGGTGTTGGTTGAAGATCACTTAAGCCAATCAGGAGCTGGTGGAGTTGAGTCCGGAGTACAGTCCTGTCAATGCTCCATCTATTCTGTTGACCTTGGGCTCTCAGCGTTTTCAAGTTAGAGCTTGGGGCCTTCTCTGAGGTCTCTCCCCCTGGCAGGTCTCCAATTTGGGGAGTCTTGGGAGATAGCTGAAAAACTTCCACTCTGCTTTTCAGAGGCTTTTGCTTGGATTTTTTAATCCACTGCCCTGTTCAGCCCCAGTATTTTGTCAATGTTCTGAGATGAAGATGAGCTGTGTGCTTGAACCCCCATCCCCACTAGTGTCTGTCAAAAGTTCTATTGTTTTCTCTGTTCCCCAGTAAAGCCTCACGATCAGCCTCCTGTCAGCATACAGAATTGAGAAACGCCCCTGACTGGGGTAGGAGAGGTGACAGGTGAGCTTACCGCGCTCAGGTTCGTCCTTCTCTGGAGTCTTGGCCTCTTTAGTTCTTTTTGCCTTCAAATAGATGCTTTCTGCATTTATTCCAGCTTTTCTAGTTGTTCTAGGCAGAAGCTCTGCTCTGCCACTAGCTACTCCATCCTACCCAGAAACAGAAGTCCTTTATTATTTATTTAGAATGTTTAAGATTGTACAGTCAGATTTTCATTTAAGATCTGTAGCAGGAATCCATTCAAAATTATATTTTGTATCTTTGTCTAAATAAACTTAGGTTTCATGATATTCAAATGTCCATTTAGAGTTTTCAGCAACAGTGTGTATTTTACTACATACCTTGGTGGTCTTGTATCTTGACATTATAAACATGGCTACTTTAGCCCAAGGTCCTTACCACTGTCATATGATAAATAAATTCCTCCTCATTGATGAGAATTAAGGTCCACATAATGCTTAACTTTATTGGTTCAGTGACATTCTGCGATATGAATGGTAAAGCCATTTGGTAAAGCCAGTATAACACAATTTTTATTCTCTTCATATCTTTGGGACCATTAGGCTTTTAAACAAGCATTATTGCTGAAGTGTGGTAACCAATTTGGTTATTAAGAAGGACGAAGTCCCGCTGGCATTTCCCACTGAGTGTTCTGCTCTTGATTGGGTTGCCGAGGCCCAGATTTTCAAGCTTGAAATTAAAAAAAATGTTTCAGTGCATCTAAAAATCATCACAATCAGAAAAACTGATTTAGGGCAGAAATCTGGCAGACATCTTGATGAAAGTGCCAATTTACTAATTTATAGTGGCAAATACCAAGAATGCTACATGGAATACTGCCTTCCAGTTATCAAGATATCTGAAAAGCAAGATGTCAGAAGACCACTCATTGTGTGTGAATCTACATGGAAAATGGATAATTTAGTGCCCTGTTTAGATTATGGCAAATTTTCCAATGACCTTATACAGAAGTAGAATGAATAGTGTGTTTACTAACTAGACCTCAGGCAAATTATTTAATCTTTCTGAGTGGCCAAAATATTTGTTTGCCAAATGCATAATCACTCTTCTTGAATCCTGCTAGCTAGGCATCAACAGATCCTACCATAGCTCTCTTTTCTAGGCTTCATTCAGAGCATATACTCTTCTGATTGTAGTTGACATTGACATGCTGCAAATTCCAAGTTTACATTAAATTGTGTATTATATAACATTTTGATTAATATTTTCTTAATAATATGTGAAAGATACCCTATCTTTATTTATAGCATAGATAAAAATATGATTTGCTTTAGGGCCTGCTGTGGCTGTCTAATGCCTTTCATCATATGTGTGTCTTGTTCATCATAATTACAGAATACATCATTTTACTACTAGATCCCCAAATTCATAGGAGAAGTCACATTTAGCACCTGCAGGTATTTTTTCAATTAAATGACACTTTATAATGTCTACATTAATATAAAAATATAAATGTGCAATATTAATGTCATTTAAAATAATTTTAAAATAAAATGGCCTGTGATTTAAAATATCCTGTTACATATTCATGGCACTATCTTCTGACTATAATCTAAAAGGTCCCGTGACTTTTAGATACCCAGCTGTCATTGCCATTGTAGAAATCCATGTGCAATTGCTCCTTAGAAATTCAAGGATTTACTGAGAAAAGCTGGCCATCAAAGTAAAAATTGCTGTTTTGCAAAAAAAAAAATTTTCTTCTGCATTTTTTTGATGTTTGACATAAAAAAGCCTATTGTCTTACTCTCTATCTCTCTTATCCTTCTGCCTCTGATTGAATTTCAAGTAGTTTAAAATCATTGTTTAAAGGATTTCAAATCAGAGATCTAGAACATATGAAAGTTGGCAAGAGAAGTCTTGGAATTTAGATATTGTTCTTCTGGTGCACAATAGAGATACAAATATAGAGATACAGTTGGCCCTCCATATCCACTGCTTCCAAATCCCTGGATTCAACCAACCTCAGAGCTAAACATAGTACACCATCCACAGTTGGTTGAAACCTGCGGATATGGAGGGCCAACCATGGGACTTGAGCATCCACTGGTTTTGGTATCCGTGGTGAGTCCTGGAACCAGTCCCTGCCTCCCACCCTGCTGCCGTGAATACCGAGGGACAACTGTATATAGAGGTACATTTCAGTTCTCACAAAACAGGGTAACTTGAGGAACTGCTCACAAGGAAAATTTTAAATAATTGTATTGAGTTGGCCAAAAGGTTTGTTCGTTTTTTTCTGTAAGATGGCTCTAGTAGCACTTAGTTGTCTTTAACTTCATTTGAAACAATTTTGTTAGATTGTATATGACAGCTGTCATATGAGCGTCATTTAAAAAAATACTTATCAAAATTGGTGCCATTTTAATACTGAAGATGGAAAAAAAGCAACATTTTTGGCATATTATGCTTTATTATTTCAAGAAAGGTAAAAGCGCAACTGAAACGCAAAAAAAGATTTGTGCAGTGTATGGAGAAGGTGCTGTGACCGATGGAACATGGCAAAAGTGTTCTGCGAAGTTTTGTACTGGAGATTTCTCGCTGGACGCTACACCATGGTCGGGTAGACCAGTTGAAGTTGATAGCGATCAAATCTAGACATTAGTTGAGAACAATCAACGTTATACCACATGTGAGATAGCCGACATACTCAAAATATCCAAATCAAGGATTGAAAATCATTTGCACCAACTTGGTTATGTTAATCGTTTTGATGTTTGGGTTCCACATAAGTTAAGTGAAAAAAACCTTCTTGACTGTATTTCCTCATGTGATTCTCTACTTAAACATGACAAAAACGTTCCATTTTTAAAACAAATTTTTATGGGTGATGAAAAGTGGATACTGTACAATAATGTGGAACAGAAGAGATCATGGGGCAAGTGAGATGAACCACACCAAAGGCTAGTCTTCATCCAGAAAAGGTGATGTTGTGTCTATGGTGGGATTGGAAGGGAGTCCTCTATTATGAGCTCCTTCTGGAAAACCAAATGATTAATTCCAACAAGTACTGCTCCCAATTAGACCAACTGAATGCAGCACTTGATGAAAAACATCCAGAATTAGTCAACAGAAAACACATAATCTTCCATCAGGATAACACAAGACCACATGCCTCTTTGATGACCAGGCAAAAACTGTTACAGCTTGGCTGGGAAGTTCTGATTCATCCGCCATATTCACCAGAAATTGCACCTTCGGATTTCCATTTATTTTGGTCTTTACAAAATTCTCTTAATGGAAAAAATTTCAGTTCCCTTGAAGACTGGAAAAGGCACCTGGAACAGTTCTTTGCTCAAAAAGATAAAAAGTTTTGGGAAGACGGAATTATGAAGCTGCCTGAAAAATGGCAGAAGGTAGTGGACCAAAAGGGTGAATACGTTGTTCAATAACGTTCTTGGTGAAAATGAAAAATGTGTCTTTTAGTTTTATTTAAAAACCAAAGGGGCTTTTTGGCCCACCCAATATATACAATGGGATAGTTTAGAAAGAAACACAGACCCACAACAATCTGCCCCCTCATGGTCCCTGATACTCAGATATTGACATATTCTAATGTGTGTTAAAATAAAAGGTGGAATCCACTTCAAAACTTATGCATTAAAATAATCTCAACTTCAAAATTTCTGGATCCCTATGCTCATTTAGTCACCCTTTAAGCCCGAGGAAATGAACAGATCCTAAAGGAGAGGACTCAAACACCAGTGGGGTCATGAAGAGCTCGGGAGCTGACGTCCAAGCATAGATTATGGGTTCTGAGAGCCCAGCTGTGCCTGTGCACAGACTTTTCAGCCTTGTCTTGTTATCAGAACTGTGTTCTGCTTTGGCTATGATGAAGCATTTGCCTCCTCAAATAGTTGTATGCAAAATGTTCTATTTCTTGGGAAAGAAAAGCCATTATATAATTATTAATTTCACAGGCAAAAGCAAATGAAATATTAAATGTGAAAAATGAAGTACACATTATGGAGAACACTATGGAAAGCCAGAAGGCAGAAAGGGAGGAGCTCAGCCGCCTTCGGATAGCCTGGCAACTTAAAGCCGCTGCAAGCAAGCCCGTGAAACAGCGGTGGGGAGCGTTCAAAGAGCAACTTAGAAAGGTGAGGGAACAGGCAAATGGGTAGTATTCGCCTTAAAAGGGAAGGAAATTCTGACACATGCTGCAACATGGAGGGACCTTGGAAACATAAGTGAAATCAGACGAACACAAAAGGATAAATATTGTGATTCCACTTATGTGAGGAACCTCGAGTAGTCAAATTCACAGAGACAGAAAGCAGAATAGAGGATACCAGGGGCTGAGGGGAGGGTGAAATGGGAGTTAGAGTTTAACCAATACAGAGTTTCTGTTTGGGAAGATGAGAAAGTTCTGGCGATGGATAGTGGTAATGGCGGCACACCAGTATGAATGTACTAATGCCACTAAGTTGCACACTTAAAAATGGTTCAAATGGTAAATTTTGTTATGTATATCTTACCACAATAAAAAGAGGGCCTGTGCTTTTGTTCATTGGTGGTTTAGAACCACAGGCTCACTCTAGGTAGTGAGTGCTTTCATGGTAATTGAAAAGTTTGATGACACACCATGTCAGCACTGGAATGATTATGACGTATTTGCTGGTGGTATCAAAGAAAACATATGCATAACTATCTAACGTCTATTTCAGACTACTCACAACTTAAAACTTCTTCAGGAAGCACTTATGCCTGTGTCTGCACTTGACCTTGGAGGGAGTCTCCAGACCATTTTAGGTCTACAGAAAAAATGGAATGAAATGAAACCTCAGTTCCAGGTGAAGAAACAAATTGATGGCCTTGGGTGAATGAAAAAGTATTAAAAACTGTTCAGTCAATGCTCACCTAATGAATTTTTACGGTCTGATGAATTACAATTTTTAAAAAACAACAGCATTGCTTGTCTAAAAATCCACTTTAAAAACACATTTTTCTTCCTGTTTAACTGCAGTGTGCTATATTTGATGATACACAAACATTTGGGCTACAAAAAGGTCCTTAATATATTCTTATCTTAGATTATTTTAATTTAAATTAGTTCCTTATTAATGTATTTATCATATATATTTACTCTAATTCTTTTCCTAAGGGGTATAGACATGTTTTCGATTCAGACATCTCAAAACAAGGATGGGCAATCTCTGACACAGAGGTTCTGCTGTCCTCTGTCCCTGAAATTATCACTGTGATGTCATCACCCACTGGCACCCCAGGCTCCTACCACAATTCCAAGAATTTTGCTGTGCTCTCCCTTTCTCCCTCTCAGAGAGCCCTCAGAATGTGAGAGAAAAAACCATGAGTCATGTTCCCAGGCCCTGATTGCTAGTGCATTCCATACCCCCCCACACACCTCTGGCCATTCCTGAGCTTGACACAGCTGCCGAAAAAGTTTGCCAGTCATGTTATCCTCCTATCTGGATTCGTGTTCTTTGCTGCAGAGTTAAGATACCTGTGTTTCTGTTTGTCACTACTTTGCAAGTATTGGCTTTAAAGAAACCCCGAAACAGAAGTTTGAAGATTCCTTTAGGGAATATCTAATTTATGTTCCTTTAAGACAAAACTAATGTAATACATAACCACCCCCCACTCACAAAAAGCACACACACCACTGTGGCCCAAAGTGAACTCTTTCCTCCAAACTCTTAGAAAATTCTCCTAGCCTATCTGTTGGTTTCTTTGCTATACTCTGTATCATATGTATCTGCATTTCGTGTGTGCACATGTCCCTGCACATGAGTAAGTGTATGTGTGTAAATTCCTCTAAATCAGGAACTGTTGTCAAGTTTCTTTAGCTCTGTCACTGTGATGTGCGTATATTTGATGCCCACGTACTTGATTTCAACATGAAGACCCTTACTAGGTCACTCTTCTGCAAATTATCTCCTTAGCCTAAATCATTTCCATTACTGTTATCCTTGACGTAAAATCCAGCTCTGAAATTATAGCAGCTTCCTCTTTAAGCTGTGCACCAGGATCTAGATTCCTATAAGGGCTATCTGAGCAGTTCTGGGTAAAAAGAAGGTTCCTTATCCCTCCCTACAAGTGGTGGCTATTTGTGGATTCTGGGATGACTGCTTTTAATGCAGCATAGCTACTGTGCTGCTCAGCTGGTGGTTCATTTTGATCATTCTTTTATCACAGAGGACAAATAATTCCCCCAATATATTTTTATGCTTGTCTTCTTTTGGTGTTCTTATCATACCACCTGATTCTGGTTGTATTAAATATCACAGATGGTCACAGCCTCATAGAGTATCTAGAATATATTTACTTAACAGATGACCAGAATATTTGGTCTGTCATAGAAATATATGACTTTCCATTTCACCACCTAACTTTGAAACACTTTTTTGTGTTTTTAAAATTTAATTAATTTAAGTTAATTTTTAAAAAAAGTTCTGAGAAGATGAGGATGGAATAATATATCCCTAGCATCATGCACAATGCCTGGATTTGCAGGGATGGGGGTGAAGCTCACAATAGTATTTGTTAACAAATAAGAGAGTGATTTGTTATTGAGATCTTCATATAGTCAGTTGTAAAGTAAAAAGCTCTCTAAAAGCTGTATTTCTTTTATTGCTTACAACTTTTTAGCAACTGAATGATGAGGCTCAATACATTATAAAAGAGTCAGAAGAGTTAAGTGGCAAAGGAGCCCCTGTGAAAGAGAAGTCTCAACAGCTGAAGGACCTAATTCACCTCCATCAAAACCAGAAAGAGAGAATCCAAGATTACGAGGAGATCCTGTATAAGATTGTCCGGTTCCACCAAGTCAGAGAAGAGGTAAGACTTATCATGGATGTTTAGAAGACTCTCAGTTTTAAACTATGAAATTAAAAATAAATGATTGTGTAATAAATAAAGGCCAGACTGCTTATTCTGATATTAGAAGCTTTCCTCAGTCTGGCCCCTGACTTTTCTCTCACTGGGCCCCATTCTGCCCGATGTTCCAGCCAAAGTGAGCTCTCCTTGGGTCCCTCAAAGATGGCGTCCACATCACTAATTCCAAGCCTTGACCCTTGGGCTGCCATTATCTGACAGGTCCTTCTGTCTCCTCTCTACCGTCTAGGCCCTGTGTCCCTCCATCCAAAAATCTACCTCCCTTGGAGTGATTTTTCTCTCTTCAAAATTCCTCGAACTCTTATTGTTTATTCCACACATCTGTCATTTTTAACATCTTGATTCTTAATTACTTTTGTTCCCCTAACTCAAGTGTAAGCTCTTTGAGGGAAGAAAACAATTTCTTTTATATCTCAAATATCAGTAGAGTGCTCAGTAAAACTTCATAGTCCTTAGCCTCTATTAACAGAAAATGGAGACTTATTGAAATCCCTTGAAAATAGCCTCTGAATTTACTGAGATCACAGGCCTCATCTTGCTAAAGTTTTAGGCTGTGAGCAAACAGTGTTTTCTTCTTTAATAGAACTGACAGAGTTAGTCCCTCAATTTTACCCTATTGACTTGCAGCATTGTAACACTTATTTGTCTATAATACTAATAATTTTAGATGGGCTTGTCAGTGTTGACCTGCTAGTTAAATATGTTATAGGAAAGAAGTTTTGTTTTTTTTAAAAAAAAGCTATCTTTGAGAAAGACAAATACTGTATGATGTCACTTATATGTGGAATCTGAAAAATACAACAATGTAGTGAATATAACAAAAAAGAAGCAGACTCACAAATATAGAGAACTAGTGGTGACCAGTGGGGAGAGGGAAGGGGGGAGGGGCAGTACGGAGGTAGGGGATTAAGAGGTACAAACTATTAGGTATAAAATAAGCTACAAGGTTATATTGTATAATTTAGGGAATATAGCCAATATTTTATAGTAACTATAAATGGAGTATAACCTTTAAAAGTTGTGAATCACTATATTGTACACCTGCCAGTTATATAATATTGTACATCAACTATACCTCAATGTAAAAAAATCTGTCTTCATAAAAATATGAAGGTTAATTGTTAATGGCCTAAATTCCAGCTGGGACGACTCTTCAGATCAAGAGAACTGGAGTTTCTACAACAGCCAAAGGAAATGGTTGATGCTCACGATGCCCAGGTTCTCCTCAGTCGCTCTCGGGAAAAGCAGGCACACATAGACCATCTCCATAAACTGGCTCTTTCCTTGGGGGTGGACATCATCTCGTCAGTTCAGCGGCCTGTAAGCAACTTAGAACACCACCATTTATACCTAATATAGCTCTCAGTTGGCCTGTAATATGAAAGAAACCAGGCACATTGCCTGGTATACGTTAAATTAAAAAATACATTAAACCATTGGGCTACTTATTTGTGGTAAGTTTCTACTACATCCAGAGAAAAACATTTTAAGGAGAAAAATCTGATTTTAAAAGCCTTGTTTGATACATCTATTCTCATGCTGATTTTTTAAAAATCATAGAGGTGTGCTATCTATAATGGCAGTTAGTTTTTCACATTTGAAATATGCCTAATGCAATTAAGGGACTCAACTTTTAATTTTATTTAACTTTAATTAATTTACATTTAAAACTGATACCCCAAATTGTAAAACTTTTAAGTATATTGGGAACAATTTGGGTATGTGAGTCTCCTAAACTCTATGAGATTTAAGTGCCGATCAAGTATTTCTGATAGAAATTTAGCAACAATTGAGATATGCTCTAAGTGTGAGATACAGACTTGATTTCAAAGACTTAATATGAAAAAACCTTATTAATGTTTTTTAATATTTGGTTACATGTTGGGTATGTGTTCAGTTAAACAAACTCTATTATGAAAATTAATTTCAACTGTTTCTTTTTTACTTTTTAATATGGCTACGAAGAAATTTAAAATTATTTATGTGGCTCAGTCGTATTTCTGTTGGACAATGCTGCTTTAGCACATCAGATCCAAAAGGTAGCCGAGAGATCGTTAGGCCCAGGGCCCTCATTTTATAGGTGAAGAGTCTTATCCCAGAGAAGCTGCTTTATCCATAAAACCCCAGGGTAGAAAAGCTCAAGAACCCTGGCTCCACCCAGGGATCTGGGCACTCATCACTGGATCTGCTTTATTCCACTGGACTGACCTTACCAAAGGAGCCTAAAAGAGATGGAAATAATTCCAGATTAAATTTTCCTGAATAACACATTGGGCTCTGATTTTAAAAAAACTCCTTCTCCAAATTCTTAATTTGAGGGAAGAAAAGATTATGTTAATTCTATCCAGTATGTATAACATTAATAAAAATCGTAACGGCTGATTTTATTTCAAAGTTCATTTAAGATATCCACTAAACTATATGGAATTCAATGGATCTAAAGTATTTTCTTAACTGAAAGACACAAATAAAAAATATCTGTCTCTGTTGTAACAGAATGTTTTTCCCAGGAAGGACCTTTCTTTTTAAAGAAAAGGACCTTTCTTTTTAAAGGTCTTAAACTCTTAAAGGTTTTAAACTCTTTTTAAAGAGTTTTGTTTTATTAGTAAATTTATTTTAAAATTTATTTTAAAAAGAAAAAAAACAAATAATGTAAATTGTTCTCCAGTCCGCATCTGGCCTTGGCCTCGGCAGCCCTCTGCGTTGAGTAGAGGTTGGAGCACTTGCATAATAAACCTGAGGTTACGCTCAAGTTGACAGAAAAATTATAGTGCAGAAGCCAAATGTTTCTAATGCATATTTTATGCCTTTTGAAGTAAAAATTATACCTTATAATGAATAGCGTCTCTGAGGCGTTGGGTGAGGTGAGCAAATCTTCAAAACTGAAGTTTCAAGACTGGAAATGTAAGGGTTTGTCTTTCCCAACATCGGGTGTTGGGTGTCTGGCTTCTTTCTGAAATCATTATATTCAAAGAAGCTTAAGGTGAAATAAATCAGGATGTCATATTTTTTCATGTCATTTATGAGTTTCACAATGCAGGTAAATAGCATGTTGTTCTCATTGCTGTTTTGCCAGTTCCCTTCATCACTTCCCCTTCTCTTTCATTTTTAGAACTGCTCTAATGTTTCTGCAAAGCACCTGCAGCAGCAGCTGGACATCCTGGAGGGGGACAGTCTGAACTGGCGTGCCCAGGCTGAAGACCACGAGCGGGCCCTGACCCGCAGCCTGGAGTTCTGTACCGCAAGGGATGAGATGAGCGAGGTGAGAACGCACACACACACGCACACGCACACGCGCACACACACACGCACAGTGAATCAGGAGACTTTCTTTTTACCCTTGACCTTTAATCTGCCAAGCAATGGCCTCAGGGCTCAGAAAGATTGAGTAAACTTTAAGCTCCCAAACTTTTTGAGGTCAGTATATTGTCAACACATGGAAGAACCTAGAATGTAGCATTAGGGTTTATTGTTTGCTCCTCCCCAACCCACCCCAAACCCTCACAGCAGTTGTTTTGCTTGAGTGGATACACATCATCAGTGCAGAGTGATAGCATCCCGGTTCAGCCAGCTCCCGTCTGCGGAGATGCTATTTAAGTACAATTGACTCATGATGAAGGGGGTGCTAAGAGGAGCAGGCTTGTTGCTTCAGAGGCTACAAAGTATTATCACCAAAGTCAAGTGGCTGGTTTCATATTTACTCAAACTGAGTGACTTCTCTGGCAAAACAACGCCTAGACTCCATGCCCCCTCCTCCATACACAGTTAATTCCACCTCCTCTTCCTCAATTCTACCCAACCCCCAACCCCCAGACACATGCTGAACTTGAGCCACACCCTCCCAGAGTTAAACTTTCCATCTAAAGGTTTACTTGTTCTAGGAGAAAAATATAGCTTAGCGAGGGTCCTGGTTCCTTACTGGAACTGACAGCAGAACAAAAGGTACCACAATTCCAGATTTATCTCTGTTTAGAGCAAGACGTTTCTAAGTTCATTAATCACAAACCCATTAGGAAAGTGAGCGGAGGGAAAAAGATGTGGTGAACCTTCTTGATTTTTCTGTTTATGCCCTCTTTACACAATTTAGGACCAGTGAGTATCAAATATTATCAAACAACATTAGAGCATGGACTTAAGTATGAGTAACTAAACTTAGCAAGTGGTCTAGCCCTTTCATAGCCCACAGAGAAGTGCAGGAAAGGAGCATGGCTGGAAGGAAAGCAAGAGGGCGAGAGCAGGAGGGGCCGCTTGGATCCCATTCAGTGGGAGGGAAACAGGAAGCAGCATCATGGAGGGTTTTCAGTTGAGTGTGCCACAGGACTGTAGAGTTTCTGCTCTGAGTCTGCGTTTCAGGAGTCACTGTGGGCGAGACTCTCATTAATTCGCTCAGTGTTAAACCCCTAGTGTAGTCTGCCCTCTGTGTAGTAGAACGGCCTCTTCTGGGTCCTGTACTGCAGTTAGCACCACTTCAGCCAGATCACTTTAAGGAAAACAATCTTAATTCTCCTCAGGCTATAAAATTTAGATTCACAGCCATGGAAATATTTTTTTTTACTATCTTTCCCCAAAGTTGTTTTCTTTCTTCTTTTTCTTCCTCTTCTTCCTTTTTTTTTGCTGAAGATCTCTCTCTCTCTGCTGTGATGTTCAACCATATTTTATTGAAAGCACAAGAGAGCAGGCTAAGGGCTATTCCCAGCTGCCTATGGCTCACTTTCCCTCTTCCTGAAGCATGGTGGCCTTTATGGAGGTGGGTCTCCCTGTTTAGGCCCTTTCCACAGTGGTTCTGTTTACAGGGCTGCCTCGTGATGAGCCTTTGCTGGGAGGCAGCCTGGCCCTTCCAGTCAAAGTAGGGACACACCAGGATTGTCTGTACTGTAACAGGAACCAGAAACCAGATACTTGCAGCTTTGATATAGGAGTCAAACATCACTTTAACATGATCTTAAGTATTAAGAGAGTGATTCTTCCCATTTGCTTCTACTTCAAACCCAACAAATGTTTGATATAAGTCACAGTTTCATATTCAAAGGATCTTTGAAAACTTTTGGCCCTTTTCCCTTTTCCTTCCTCGTAGAGATATACAAGGCATGTCACAGTATATCATGCACAGCCTGGATTTTCCAACTACAAGCTTAATGGGAAAATAATCCAAAGGAATATTTTCAGTGCCCGTTAATAAAATAAAGAGATGTGTGGTCTAGTTTGTATTGTGAATGTCAGAGCCAGATTCTAAGTTGTAATAATATTTGATATTTTAATTATTATTATCATTATTAGTATCTGGTATGAGTGCTTAAAAATTATGTAAAATTAAAAGCTGCATGTTACACTAATTTTTTTTGTATAAAAAAATAAAGTCAGATAGCCCACCAGGGAACTAGACGAAGCATAGCATTTGATTTGTTCAGTTGATTTTGAAATGCATTATTTTGCATCCAGTGCATTTAAAGTGCTTCTTGGAAGTTCACTGATCTGAGCTGAAATTGGCTTTGGAGGACTTTCATTTTCCAGATGAGGAAACTGAGGAGTATACAGTTTTCACTTGAGCAGTGTGCTTCAGGACTGTGGGGTTTCAGGGAGTCAGCTCGGGCCAGAGGCTCATTTATTGGGGACCAACTTTTACTGGGCACCAGCTTGTCACCTGCTAAACTCAGAGTTCACCATTCAGTTAATGTTTTAACCCATTCAACCACTGTATGGTCTGATGTTAATGTATCCTTTTTCTATGCTTTCTTCTTCTATCTTTGTTTTCTCGAATACTTGTTACAAGCTCTTTGTATGATCTGATATAATAGCACAGTTCATTTTGTTATTTCAACTAAAATTACTTTATTGCATGGTTTTAAGTGCACTAAAGGCCCTTAGAAAAGGACTCAGGAGTTCCCTGGTGGTCCAGTGGTTAGGTAGGACTCAGGGCTTTCACTGCTGTTGCCTGGGTTTAATCCCTGGCTGGGGAACTAAGATCCCGCAAGCCGTGTGGCAAAAAATAACAGAAAAAAAAAAAAAAAAAAGAAAAGGACTCAGTATCGCAAGGTAAAGTAAAGTGAGGTATTCTAAATGTGATTTTTTTTTTTTAATGTGATGTGATATTCCTTAACGACAAAGAACCATGGTTTTGTGCCTTGATTCTCTTTGGGTAAAATATTATTATTTTCTAATTTTATATACTATATAAGCCATAGTTAGTTAATTATAAAAACTCATTTTCTGGCCTTCCCTGGTGGCGCAGTGGTTGAGTGTCCGCCTGCCGATGCGGGGGCCACGGGTTCATGCCCTGGTCCGGGAGGATCCCACATGCCGCGGAGCAGCTGGGCCCGTGAGCTATGGCTGCTGAGCCTGCGCGTCCAGAGCCTGTGCTCCGCAGCGGGAGAGGCCACGGCAGTGAGAGGCCCACGTACCTCAAAACAAAACAAACAAACAAACAAAACTCATTTTCTCCATGTGTACTAGAAAACACACCCTTCAGACTGCCAGATTTTGTGGAGTTTTTTCCCACTCATTTCACACAAAGATATATTTGTGTGCATGAATGTTGAATCTCACTGTACATTTTCTTGCCTGGCAATATAAATAAGCTTTTAATACACAAAGCATTATAGATATTCTCTGCCATATTACATGACAGAACATCATCAGTTCCTTATTCTTTACATGTCTTCTTTAGAAACGTAATAAGTTAATATCGAGCATGTTTTCTTCTTGCAACCTGACCAAAAAAATTACCTTTACATTTACATGATGTTAATGGAAATTTGTCACTGGAGTCTCATTATGGATCACGAACGATTACTTTGATGAAAAGTATAGTAATGGG
This sequence comes from Leucopleurus acutus, assembly GCF_964270905.1. Lineage (NCBI taxonomy): Eukaryota > Metazoa > Chordata > Mammalia > Artiodactyla > Delphinidae > Leucopleurus > Leucopleurus acutus. Next base: position 64,731,112 of record NC_139149.1, on the reverse strand, counting down.
GCTTTCCTGGTGGCGCAGTGGTTGGGAGTCCGCCTGCCGATGTAGGGGACATGGGTTCGTGCCCCAGTCCAGGGGGATCCCACATACCGCTGAGAGGCTGGGCCTGTGAGCCATGGCCGCTGAGCCTGCGCGTCCGGAGCCTGTGCTCCGCAGTGGTAGAGGCCACAACAGTGAGAGGCCTGCGTACCGCAAAAAAAAAAAAGTATAGTAATGACAGAATTGGGTTGCTATTCATTTTTCCAAAATAAATTTTGCAAATGGAGCTTTCATATAATTATATTACTTCAGCCTGAAATTTCTACACTGTGGCAACATCTTACCCATCAGGAAGGAAACAGAAATATGTATGTATGTGTATGTGTATATATATATATTCCATATGTCAGAGTCTCTTGTTCTAGTCACACAGATTCTTTTGTTCTTTTGTCAATTTGGATAAAACGGTCATCTAAGTTCCAGGGAGATAAGGCAGATTAGCAGCAATAAATTATTGTAGAATAGGGGAATGCTGCTGCCTTAGACAAATACACAACCAATGACATTCAACCTCCTGATATTGTACACTGCTTTGCTATTGACAAAATGACTGTGGACAACCACCATCTGGTAAGAAAGGAAGCAGAAAAAGAGGGTATAGATGAGGCAGCACTATGGTATAGTACAGATAATTACTATTTTCCAAATTGATGACCTTAATTCATCATTTTAAGAAAAAAACTAAATTATCATCATTCAACAAATATGACTACTGTGTGCCAGGCCATAAGAACAGGAAAGTCCTCAGGAAACTAAGAGTCTAGGCAACTTAAAGCCCAAGGGACTTCACAGTCACAACTGCTCATTACCAGGCCACACTGTGAGTCTGTTTCGTTGGTATATGTAAGAGGATGGGAAAGATTATAATTTGTTCTGAAAATGTCCATCCCATAGGGTTAGAATCTGTTAGAAGTTTTGTGTTTAACTTCTGCAAAATGACTCTTCTTACTGAAGAAGATAGAAAGCTAAAGTTTAAAATTGTGGTTATCATGTCCAGAAAATAAAATGTCAATATATTATGAACAAACAAAACTTGCAGAGTGGATAAAGTAGCCGTTACTGAGATATGCTGCCACCTGCAATTTCAAATGGAGCAATTGTCTTCTCCTTCCAAGCGGCCCCATTTCCTGCTTCTGCAAGACTGATGGTAAGCACAGGAAGACAGCCGTGTGGTTGCTGGACAGATGGAGGCCCAAAAAGTCTTGTCCCAAAATCTCTCCAGCACTAAGCCTAAATATTCTACTGTTAATAATTGTAGCAAATCATTCAGGTTAAGTTATGAGTCTTTGGGTCCCTTCATTTCAAATACAGGCATCCCTGGGAAGTGATGGCATTGCAGCCTTCTTTCTGTTACTGAAAATGAGAATCAGAAAGCTTTTTTTTCTGGAGTAGGCAAAATGGTGGGCAAGAAATTAAGCTCGTGAAATGGACATTAAGAGAAATGGACTATTTGTTTTGTATTTTTGCTTCTGGACAATTGTGTGCCATAGTTCTAAGAAAAGCTCTTGTTTTAAATACATTTTCTTAGTTTTAAAATGTCTCATGTCCCTCACGTAAATTGACCTTGCCAGCAACAGACTCACAGATAATACATTCTTGTGCCAAAGTTGCTTCAACCAGCTTCCTCAAGACTAAAAATAGCAAGCCAGCCTCCTTGTTGTCCATCTTGTTCCCTTCTGCTTCTTCTCTAAGAGGTTTTTGTTTATGCCTAACCCTGAGAGAGGCTTACTGCTCCCTGGGAAATTTGGTGAAGATGCTCATTATGCTAATTTCAAAAGAACTGCAGTTTTAAAGTCTTAATGATTGTTTTTTCTAATTATAGTTGTATTAAATTAGTCCGCTTCTTCCACAGCAAACATGTAGGAGCTGAACATATGGAAAGATAGGAAAATTGCACTGTTCATTTGAAAAAATATCTTTTTCCTGATTATCTTAAGACTTTCAGAAATTTTATCAGTATGAATTAAAACAACATTTAAAGATTTCGAATAGGGTAAACTTTTTCTTGCCCCAAGCTTTGGGTGTTTTTTACTGCTTCTGTGCTCCAGTTGAGCAGTTGTCTTGGCCATCTACACCATTCCCCATTGTTGACAAGCTAACTAAAGTTAGAAACAGCTGCGTGAACAATGATACCACAGCCGAGCAACCATGGCACTCAGTTCCCTTAAAAATATGATCACAAGTTATGTGGAGATTAGATGGGAAGTTAAGTTTTTGTATTGGAATGTGCAGGTAAGAAACTTAGGCATGGCTGGATGTTTTCTGAAAATCTGATTGCTGAAGGTAGTTCACGCTTGCTGCCTTCCACTTGTATCTGCATAGTCCTCAATTTGAGCTGGGAAAGGTACAGGATTTAAAATAGATTTCCAGTGGGACCAAAAGAGAAAAGTGCCAGCAACTTGTCAAAGGAGCTCATGTGTCAGAAAGAAACTGATCCCATTTCACATACCCATATCGCCTGAACATCTTTGGCTTTATAAATCATCATCAGTGGAAGTGCATACATTCTGAGGCAAACAGAAATAAATTTGTACTCATCATTTATCAGTCTTAAATTTCTTAATCCAAAGTAGATTTTAAATGTCATGTCTTAGAATTAAAGTGTTAAGGCTCAGCCTTTCTTCATTTATCATATAGTTTTCAAATAGATGTTGATTTTTTCCCACTTAAACAAGCGGGTGTAACCCAGTGGTTATCTGGTTGATGACAGAGCCCCTCTTCCTTTCTTTAGACTGAAGTTTATAATATATGTCATGTTACAGTAAGGGGGGAAAAAAGAATATAAAATTTTATTTTCCAGTGGATACATGTTAGTGACTGGACGTATTTTTTTCTTTCATTTTATTTTACTTTATTTTTATTAAATATAAAAATTGTATTTTTAGCTGTAGTAAAAGACACATGACATAAAATTTACTATCTTAACCATTTTAAGCGTACAGTTAAGTGATATTATGTACGTTCACAGTGTTGCACTACTATCACCACTATTCATTTCCAGAACTTTTTCACCATCCCAAACAGAAACTCTGTACTCATTACAATAACTCCCTATTGAGGACATGTTTTTTAATACAAAATTCTCTGGTTTCCTAAGATGTGGTAGTTATTGCACCTATTGTTGCAGATTATGACTTCAAGGGAAAAAAGTTCCTGCCAAAGTTTTATGTGATTAACTAAGGAGGAAGTCTGTATCTTAATCCCATAAAATCAACTTCATTTGTCCTTTCCCACTAATAACAAATACGTACATATTAAAACAACAAATGTCAAAAAATTTAAATATTGTTTATTTCATAAATATACCAACTGAATATTATCTTTTAAATATTTTTCTGAGTTCTAACAGAGAAATCATTTTCAAATTTTGAAGTTACAGTTCTTTCCACTCCTTTATACTATTACTGATTTATCAATTTAAATATTTTACATGGTCTCTGTGCTTATAATTTAAAGCTAATGCTCAGCTATTTCATTTACCATATAAAATAAACAACACTGATGATGAAGTATAGTTGTGGCAAATGCAAAAATTGCATCAGTATAATAATTTCCATGTATGCAAATAGGCTAGGGCTTTATAGATTGTTGTCTTCAGAAAATGTTAAAGATAAGGTCACGGTTCTGTTTTTACAATATGCAGAATTTGAAATAAGCATTTTGAGAAAGCAAGCATTTTCTGGGGCAAATATGTTTTTCTGCATTATAAGTTTAAAATCCAGCATGGGCCCAGCCTTTATTCCCTCCCAAATAATTTACTTGCTGTCATTGAAAACAATTTTAATGTCTTCCTGACTTTTCTTGTCATAGCTCAAATTTATCAACCATGACATTGTTTATTCTTGGCTGTTAAATGCTTCCATATAATGTGAGATGGTTTATATTTTCTCTGTACTTCTCTTTGCTGATAATATAGAGTGAATTGCCTGTTAATATGTTTATCCTTCTTGAATCTGGAGAAGGGCACAGAAAGCGTTGTTGTTAATGGAACTAGACTGCTTAGAATTTTGGCTCACTGGTAAAGTTGGACTGTTTGTTCTTAAGAAAGTCATCATCTATGCCCCATTTTCAGGGTATAGCCATACACTCTGTTTATATACAAGTTAGCATTGCCACCACAGGCAACAACTGTCACCTTACATTCCATTTTTTAAGGACCTCTGAAGTTAATGGCTTATATCTAAGAAGTAAATCTCTTCTGGAAACTGCCCATGAAAAATAATTTTTAATTGGATTTGGACAAATACAGTCCTTTTCCTACTGACTGTCATACTGGGTCTCCTCTTCCACCCCACTAATGTCCTCGTTGGTCTAAATGTCAACACTCCATTGACCTCTGCAACATGGACAGCTCCTTGGAGGCTTAATAAATTTATTCATGATGGCTATAAGAGCATTGGAATATGGAACAAATATTAGCACACAGAGAACAGAATGAGTTGTAAAATGATGTCAAATAAATAAATACAAATAAGAAAACTAGAGTTGCTTAAAATCTGTCGTATGTTAAAAACTTTCTTGTTTGAAGGTCAAAGGATGTTCCGTAACTGTAATCCTAATTATAAATTACAAATCAAAAATTACTAAGAACAATTTATAATTACCTATATTTGGGGGCTATGTTTAAATTCACATTATATATTCACTTAGCAGACCTGTCTTCTATGAAAATCACTCTGGATACATTTCGAAGGTTATGAATATTTTGAAGTGTAGATATCTTGATTTATTTCAAGTGAATATTAGTGTTCTCATTTTAAGGAAATCACCTGTTTCTTTTTACTGAACTGCAGCTCAAAGAGTCATTCAAAGACATCAAAAAGAAATTCAACAATTTGAAGTTTAATTACACTAAGAAAAATGAAAAAGCTCGAAATCTAAAAGCTCTGAAATATCAAATTCAACAAGTAGATATGTATGCTGAAAAATTACAGGTAATGAGAAAGTACGTGTGTGTGTGCGTGCTACTGCAATTATTGCAAAATTATTTTGCATTTCAATTCTAGATGCCTAACCCCTGGGCTTTTTTATAGCATTAGGACTGAAACGATCATCCTTAATTTTTATAACAATTGGGTACTTCATGTAAAATACATAATTAATTGATTTATCTCTTGAAGCAGCTCCAAAATGATTTCTGCCAAATCTACCCAGCCTCTCCCCTTCCCCTCTCTCTCTCTCTCTCTCTCTCTGTCTCTGTCTCTCTCACACACACACACACACACATCCCCCTCTTGTATACCCCTCTTTCTTTCCTTGTACCCACCTATGTCAGGACCTTCCTCCCCTGTTCCTGCAGCCCCTTGTCACTTATACTGGCTAGATTATTTGAGTGCCTTTCTCAGGAGACAGTGAGCTAATTGAGGACAATAAAATATTTGATTTTATGATCACTGTCTTTTTTTAAATCATTAGTAGCATCCTCAAACTATGGTATAGATCCTGATATGCAGTAAATTTTCTCTATGTTTGCTGCTGAATCAATAAACTATCTGAAACAAAACCTATTCTTTCCAAAATGCATTTTAATAATTATGATTTTAACATATTAAATGGAGGAAGCTACAAAAGTTTTTCCCGCAATATTTAATCACTAACTAGCCTCATAAATAAAAATTGAATGTCCTTAAATATTTTTTTTTTTGCACAGGCTTTGAAAAGGAAAATGGGAAAAGTTGAGAATAAGACTTTTTTCTTAAATTATCCAAATAATAAAGTGAATGTCCTTTCGGAAGCCATGAGGGATTTGCAGAAATATGTGGATGAGTTTGACAAAGTTGTGACAGATTACAGGAAGAATTTGGACCTGACTGAGCATCTCCAGGAGTTGATAGAAGAGGTATCCTCTTCTTGTTGTAATGTTGTTTTTAAAAATTAGTCAGCTGCTTTAAAACAATGCTGCATTGGCTATTATTGTCATTAAATTCATGTATCATGCCTCTTTTCATGAATATATCCTTAGGATAATTTCCTAAAGCAGAATTGCTGGACCAAAGGGGATGCATGTTATAAGGTTTTGATTGTATTGTCCAATTGCTCTTTGGAAAGATTTTACTAATTTACTCTTTTTACCAGCAACATATGAGACTTTCTCATTTCTCCATAACCACATCAACTCAAGATATGTTTAACCATTATGGAATTATGTTCACTGCTGGATATCTGCTAAAACACTCAAAAATGACATTTATTTCACAGAATTTGAAAATGTTTAGAGAGAAAGGTGATACTTGGATTTTTTCAGGTACAAAAATTGTTATTGACATTATTTCATTTTTTGTCAAGAGGATAAATGGCAAAGTATACACAGATTACATGAAATGTAGCAAGTTGGTTATTATTGGCATACTTCATAGTGAAGAAGCTCTACACTTGAAGTTATTGAGCGTTCTTTGTAATCCATTATTCTGAGATACAAAATGTCTCTCCCACTAACACAATAGAGCTTTTAGATGTAACACCACATTAAGGAGGATTGAAATGATCATTCTTCTATACTGATGTATAGGTTCGCTGTACTTCTGTGGCACTTATTTAAAGCCAGCTCCTAACAGAGTCATGTGTTTCTGTTTCTCACTCAGCATAAGTGTTTCTAGCCTTGGTCAGACACTTCTTCCATCACAGTTATTTATTTTCAGTGAGAAACTATCAATTCTCCACTGTCCTTTGAAAATATGACTATCTTCTATCAAGAAAAGGTCAAATGCTATTCTTTAAATGATATTTCCTCAATCTATACACTAAATCTTATTCTTAAGAGAGAATTTATTTATTAGAGTGTTATTTGGGCAATAATTTATCCATGTATTGTAAATGATTTCAATTACATAGGCTGGATTTTGTGTGTTTGAGCTTTTTTCTTCCCTTTAGCTGATATTTGGATTCTTTTCAGTGCCATATGCTTTTTATTTTTATTTATTCATTTATTTTTAACATCTTTATTGGAGTATAATTGCTTTACAATGGTGTGTTAGTTTCTGCTGTATAACAAAGTGAATCAGTTATACATATACATATCATCCCCGTATCTCTTCCCTCTTGCGTCTCCCTCCCTCCCACCCTCCCTATCCCACCCCTCTACGTGGTCACAAAGCACCAAACTGATCTCACCATGCCACGTGGCTGCTTCCCACCAGCCATCCACCACACACTTGGTAGTGGATATATGTCCATGCCACCCTCTCACTTTGTCCCAGCTTACCCCTTCCCCTCCCCATATCATCAAGTCCATTCTCTAGTAGGTCTGCGTCTTTATTCCCATCTTGCCCCTCGGTTCTTCACAATCAGTGTTTTTTTTTTTTAGATTCCATATATATGTGTTAGCATATGGTATTTGTTTTTCTCTTTCTGACTTACTTCACTCTGTATGACAGACTCTAGTTCCATCCACCTCACTACAAATAACTCAATTTCGTTTCTTTTTATGGCTGAGTAATATTCCATTGTATATATGTGCCACAGCTTCTTTATCCATTCATCTGTTGATGGACACTTAGGTTGCTTCCATGTCCTGGCTATTGTAAATAGAGCTGCAATGAACATTGTGGTACATGACTCTTTTTTTTTTTTTTTTTTTTTTTTGCTGTACACGGGCCTCTCACTGTTGTGGCCTCTCCCATTGCGGAGCACAGGCTCCGGACGCGCAGGCTCAGCGGCCATGGCTCACGGGCCCAGCCGCTCTGCGGCATGTGGGATCTTCCCAGACCGGGGCACAAACCCGCGTCCCCTGCGTCGGCAGGCGGACTCTCAACCACTGCGCCACCAGGGAAGCCCCATGACTCTTTTTGAAATACAGTTTTCTCAGGGTATATGCCCAGTAGTGGGATTGCTGGGTCATATGGTAGCTCTAATTTTAGTTTTTTAAAGAACCTCCATACTGTTCTCCATAGTGGCTATATAAATTTACATTCCCACCAACAGTGCTCAACTTCCCACCAACTTTCTCCACACCCTCTCCAGCATTTACTGTTTGCAGATTTTTTGATGATGGCCATTCTGACCGGTGTGAGATGATATCTCATTGTAGTTTTGATTTGCATTTCTCTAATGATTAATGATGTTGAGCATTCTTTCATGTGTTTGTTGGCAATCTGGGTATCTTCTTTGGAGAAATGTCTATTTAGGTCTTCTGCCCATTTTTGGATTGGGTTGTTTGTTTTCTTGATATTGAGCTGCAAGAGCTGCTTGTAAATTTTGGAGATTAATCCTTTGTCAGTTGCTTCATTTGCAAATATTTTCTCCCATTCTGAGGGTTGTCTTTTGGTCTTGTTCATGTTTTCCTTGGCTGTGCAAAAGCTTTTAAGTTTCATTAGGTCCCATTTGTTTATTTTTGTTTTTCTTTCCATTTCTCTATGAGGTGGGTCAAAAAGGATCTTGCTGTGATTTATGTCATAGAGTGTTCTGCCTATGTTTTCCTCTAAGAGTTTTAGAGTGTCTGGCACTACATTTAGGGCTTCAATCCATTTTTAGTTTATTTTTGTGTATGGTGTTAGGGAGTGTTCTAATTTCATTATTTTACATGTACCTGTCCAGTTTTCCCAGCACCACTTATTGAAGAGGCTATCTTTTACCCACTGTATATTCTTGCCTCCTTTATAAGGTGACCATATGTGCATGGGTTTATCTCTGGGCTTTCTATCCAGTCCCATTGATTTATATCTCTGTTTCTGTGCCAGTACCATATGTAGCTTTGTAGTATAGTCTGAAATCAGGGAGCCTGATTCCTCCAGCTCCGTTTTTCTTTCTCAAGATTGCTTTGGCTATTGTGTTTCCATACAAATTGTGAAATTTTTTGTTCTAGTTCTGTGAAAAATGCCAGTGGTAGTTTGATAGGGATTGCATTGAATCTGTAGATTGCTTTGGGTAGTAGAGTCATTTTCACAATGTTGATTCTTCCAATCCAAGCACATGGTATATCTCTCCATCTACTTGTATCACCTTTAATTTCTTTCATCAGTGTCTTATAATTTTCTGCATACAGGTCTTTTGTCTCCTTAGGTAGGTTTAGTACTAGATATTTTATTCTTTTTGTTGCAATGGTAAATGGGAGTGTTTTATTAATTTCTCTTTCAGATTTTTCATCATTAGTGTATAGGAATGCCAGAGATTTCTGTGCATTAATTTTGTATACTGTTACTTTACTAAATTCATTGATTAGCTCTAGTAGTTTTCTGGTAGCACCTTTAGGATTCTCTAAGTATAGTATCATGTCATCTGCAAACAGTGACAGCTTTACTTCTTCTTTTCCGATTTGGATTCCTTTTATTTCTTTTTCTTCTCTGATTGCTGTGGCTAAAACTTCCAAAACTATGTTGAATAATAGTAGTGAGAGTGGGCAACCTTGTCTTGCTCCTGATCTTAGTGGAAATGGTTTCAGTTTTTCACCATTGAGGACGATGTTGGCTGTGGGTTTGTCATATATGGCCTTTATTATGTTGAGGTAAGTCCCCTCCATGCCTACTTTCTGGAGGGTTTTTATCATAAATGGTGTTGAATTTTGTTGATAGCTTTCTCTGCATCTATTGAGATGATTATATGGCTTTTACCCTTCAATTTGTTAATATGGTGTATCGTGTTGATTGATTTGCATATATTGAAGAATCCTTGCATTCCTGTGATAAACCCCACTTCATCATGGTGTATGATCCTTTTAAAATGCTGTTGGATTCTGTTTGCTAGTATTTTGTTGAGAATTTTTCCATCTATGTTCATCAGTGATATTGGCCTGTAGTTTTCTTTCTTTGTGACATCCTTGTCTGGTTTTGGTATCAGGGTGATGGTGGCCTCGTAGAATGAGTTTGGGTATGTTCCTCCCTCTGCCATATTTTGGAAGAGTTTGAGAGGATAGGTGTTAGCTCTTCTCTATATGTTTGATAGAATTCGCCTGTGAAGCCATCTTGTCCTGGGCTTTTGTTTGTTGGAAGATTTTTAATCACAGTTTTAATTTCAGTGCTTGTCAATGGTCTGTTCATATTTTCTATTTCTTCCTGGTTCAGTCTCGGAAGGTTGTGCATTTCTAAGAATTTGTCCATTTCTTCCAGGTTGTCCATTTTATTGCCATATAGTTGCTTGTAGTAATCTCTCATGATCCTTTGTATTTCTGCCGTGTCAATTGTTACTTCTCCTTTGTATTTCTGTTGTGTCAGTTGTTACTTCTCCTTTTTCATTTCTATTTATTTGAGTCTTCTCCCTTTTTTTAATTGATGAGTCTGGCTAATGGTTTATCAATTTTGTTTATCTTCTCAAAGAACCAGCTTTTAGTTTAATTGATCTTTGCTATAGTTTCCTTCATTTTTTTCATTTATTTCTGATCTGATCTTTATGATTCCTTTCCTTCTGCTAACTTTGGGGTTTTTTTATTCTTCTTTCTCTAATTGCTTTAGGTGTAAAGTTAGGTTGTTTAATTGAGATGTTTCTTGTTTCTTAAGGTAGGATTGTATTGCTATAAAATTCCTTCTTAGAACTGCTTTTGCTGCATCCCATAGGTTTTGGGTCGTCGTTTTTTCATTGTCATTTGTTTCTAGGTATTTTTTGATTTCCTCTTTGATTTCTTCAGAGATCTCTTGGTTATTAAGTAGTGTATTGTTTAGCCTCCATGTGTTGGTATTTTTTACAGATCTTTTCCTGTAATTGATATCTAGTTTCATAGCATTGTGGTTAGAAAAGATACTTGATACAATTTCAATTTTCTTAAAGTTACCAAGGGTTGCTTTGTGACCCAAGATATGATCCTGGAGAATGTTCCATGAGCACTTGAGAAGAATGTGTATTCTGTTGTTTTTGGATGGAATGTCCTATAAATATCAAGTAAGTCTATCTTGTTTAATGTATCATTTAAAGCTTGTGTTTCCTTATTTATTTTCATTTTGGATGATTGTCCGTTGGTGAAACTGGGGTGTTAAAGTCCCCTACTATGATTGTGTTCCTGTCAATTTCCCCTTTTATGGCTTTTAGTATTTGCCTTATGTGTTGAGGGGCTCCTATGTTGGGTGCATAAATATTTACAATTGTTATATCTTCTTCTTGGATTGATCCCTTGATCACTATGTAGTGTCCTTCTTTGTCTCTTGTAATAGCCTTTATTATAAAGTTTATTTTGTCTGATGTGATACTTGCTACTCCAGCTTTCTTTTGATTTCCATATGCATGGAATATCATTTTCCATCCCCTCACTTTCAGTCTGTATGTGTCCCTAGGTCTGAAGTTGGTCTCTTGTAGACAGCATATATATGGGTCTTGTTTTTGTATCCATTCAGCCACTCTATGTCTTTTGGTTGGAGCATTTACTCCATTTACATTTAAGGTAGTTATAGATATGTATGTTCCTATTACTATTTTCTTAATTGTGTTGATTTGTTATTGTAGGTGTTTTCCTTCTCTTGTGTTTCCTGCCTAGAGAGTTTCCTTTAGCATTTGTTGTAAAGCTGGTTTTGTGGTGCTGAATTCTCTTAGCTTTTGCTTGTTTGTAAAGGTTTCAATTTCTCTGTCAAATCTGAATGAGATCCTTGCTGGGTAGAGTAATCTTGGTTGTAGGTTTTTCCCCTTCGTCACTTTAAATATGTTCTGCCACTCCCTTCTGGCTTGCAGAGTTTCTGCTGAAAGGTCAGCTGCTAACCTTATGGGGATTCCCTTGTATGTTATTTGTTGTTTTTCCCTTGCTGCTTTCAATATTTTTTCTTTGTATTTAATTTTTGATAGTTTGAGTAATATGTGTCTTGGTGTGTTTTTCCTTGGATTTATCCTGTATGGGACTCTCTGCACTTCCTGGACTTGATTAACTATTTCCTTTCCCATATTAGGGAAGTTTTCAACTATAATCTCTTCAAATATTTTCTCAGTCCCTTTCTTTTTCTCTTCTTCTTCTGGGACCCCTATAATTTGAATGTTCGTGTGTTTAATGTTGTCCCAGAGGTCTCTGAGACTGTCTTCAATTCTTTCCATTCTATTTTCTTTATTCTGCTCTGAGGTAGTTATTTCCACTATTTTATCTCCGAGGTCACTTATCTGTTCTTCTGCCTCAGTTATTCTGCTATTGATCCCTTCTAGAGAATTTTTAATTTCATTTATTGTGTTGTTCATCACTGTTTGTTTGCTCTTTAGTTATTCTAGGTCCTTGTTAAATGTTTCTTGTATTTTCTCCATTCTATTTCCAAGATTTTGGATCATCTTTACTATCATTATTCTGAATTCTTTTTCAGGTAGACTGCCTGTTTCCTCTTCATTTGTTAGGTCTGGTGGGTTTTTACCTTGCTCCTTCATCTGCTGTGTTTCTCTGTCTTCTCATTTTGCTTAACTTACTGTGTTTGGGGTCTCCTTTTCACAGGCTGCAAGTTCCTAGTTCCCATTGTTTTTGGTGTCTGCCCCCAGGGGCTAAGGTTGGTTCAGTGGGTTGTGTAGGCTTCCTGGTGGAGGGGACTAGTGCCTGTGTTCTGGTGGATGAGGCTGGATCTTGTCTTTCTGGTGGACAGGTCCACATCTGGTGGTGTGTTTTGGGGTGTCTGTGGACTTATTATGATTTTAGGCAGCCTCTCTGCTAATGCGTGGGGTTGTGTTCCTGTCTTGCTAGTTGTTTGGCATAGGGTATCCTGTTCTGGAGCTTGCTGGTCGTTGAGTGGAGCTGGGTATTGGCGTTGAGATGGAGATCTCTGGGAGATTTTCGCCGTTTGATATTACGTGGAGCTGGGAGGTCTCTTGTGGACCAGTGTCCTGAAGTTGGCTCTCCCACCTCAGAGGCACAGCCCTGACACGTGGCTGGAGCACCAAGAGCCTGTCATCCACATGGCTCAGAATAAAAGGGAGAACGAAAAGAAAGAACAAAAGAAGAAGATAAAATAAAATAAAAAAGTTATTAAAATAAAAAATAATTGTTAAAAAAAATTTTTAACTAATAAAATAAGAAAGAAGAGAGCAACCAAACCAAGAAACAAATCCACCATTGATAACAAGTGCTAAAAAGTATACTAAAAAGAAAAACAAAAAACGGACAGACAGAACCCTAGGACAAATGGTAAAAGCAAAGCTATACAGGCAAAATCACACACAGAAGCATACACATACACACTCACAAAAAGAGAAAAAGGAATAAAATATATATATATATATCGTTGCTCCCAAAGTCCACCTCCTCAATTTGGGATGATTCGTTGTCTATTCAGGTATTCCACAGATGCAGGGTACATCTAGTTTAATGTGGCGATTTAATCCGCTGCTCCTGAGGCTGCTGGGAGAAATTTCCCTTTCTCTTCTTTGTTTGCACAGCTCCCGGGGTTTAGCTTTGGATTTGGCCCTGCCTCTGCGTGTAGGTTGCCTGAGGGCGTCTGTTCTTCACTCAGACAAGACGGGGTTAAAGGAGCCGCTGATTCGGGAGCTCTGGCTCACTCAGGCCGGGGACGGGAAGGGGTACGCACTGGGGGGCGAGCCTGCGGCAACAGAGGCCAGTTATGATGTTGCACCAGCCTGAGGCACGCCGTGCGTTCTCCCGGGGAAGTTGTCTCTGTATCACGGGACCCTGGCAGTGGCGGGCTGCACAGGCTCCCAGAGGGGCGGTGTGGATAGTGACCTGTGCTTGCACACAGGCTTCTTGGTGGCTGCAGCAACAGCCCTAGCGTCCCATGCCCGTCTCTGGGGTCCACGCTGATAGCCGCAGCTCGCGCCCGTCTCTGGAGCTCCTTTAAGCAGCATTCTTAATCCCCTCTCCTCGCGCACCAGGAAACAAAGAGGGAAGAAAAAGTCTCTTGCCCCTTCGGCAGGTCCAGACTTTTCCCCGGACTCCCTCCCGGCCCTCCATGGCGCACTAACCCCTTCAGGCTGTGTTCATGCTGCCAACCCCAGTCCTCTCCCTGGATCCGACCTCCGAAGCCCGAGCCTCAGCTCCCAGCCCCCAACTGCCCTGGCAGGTGAGCAAACAAGTCTCTCGGGCTGGTGAGTGCCGGTCGGCCCTGATCCTCTGTGCGAGAATCTCTCCGCTTTGCCCTCTACACCCCTGTTGCTGCGCTCTCCTCTGTGGCCCCGAAGCTTCCCGCCCCCCGCTGCCACCCCCGTCCCCGCCAGTGAAGGGGCTTTCTAGTGTGTGGAAACTTTTCCTTCTTCTCAGCTCCCTCCCACTGGTGCAGGTCCCGTCCCTATTCTTTTGTCTCTGTTTATTCTTTTTTCTTTTGCCCTACCCAGGTACATGGGGTGTTTCTTGCCTTTTGGGAGGTCTGAGGTCTTCTGCCAGCGTTCAGTAGGTGTTCTGTAGGAGTTGTTCCACATGTAGATGTATTTCTGATGTATTTGTGGGGAGGAAGGTGATCTCCACGTCTTACTCTTCCGCCATCTTGAAGCTCCTCCCACATGCTTTTTTATACTGCCTGTTCTTGTAAGTCTGCAACATTCCTCTTACGAATTATGCTTCAGGCAAACCTAAGAAGGCAGGAAAATCAGAGTGATTTCCATACTTCTACTTTCTTACCTGACTCTAATTTCCAAGTGCAAAAGTATATGATCACGTTGTGATGTTTTCCTTCTTAGGACTTAAAGAGTTCACACTAATGTGAATATAAAGTTTGAGGAAATTGAAATTCGATATTTCAGTGATCAAAATGAAGAACTTTGGAAGGATGGTGTCTCTTTAATCTATGCTTTGTCCCATTTTAATTTAGTGTCACTTTTGGTATGAAGATGCAAGTGCCACAGTTGTAAGAGTTAGAAAATATTCCACAGAGTGCAAGACCAAGGAAGCTGTGGAGATTCTCCTTCAGCAGTTCAAAAAGTTTATCACACCCTCAGTGCCTCAGCAAGAAGAAAGGATTCAGGAAATCAGTGACCTGGCTCAGCGCTTATATGGTGAGGTCTCTTTTAAGATACCCACTGATTCACTATTGAACACATCTCTAGTGAACCTAATCCAGCGGAAAGCAGAGCATGGCAAGCCCTCAGGGTCCTCACTACCCCAACCTATTCAAGGAAAAGTTTAAAGATAAGAGCAAAAGTGAACTGTAGTGAATAGAGGAAGGAACTCCTGGCTGTAGGAGATGAAGCCTGTGGATTTTTAATGACCATTTGTAAACCCTCCTTCTAAATTCTGCTTTCTTCCCCATTCTTGTTGTTCATCTTCAGGGTAATAAAACCAGAACAATACTCAGCTTATGTAGACAAAAAAATCTGATTTCCACTAGGGTGATTCCTCAAAAAAATACAAAACTCCCATAATATTATACTTAAAGTAGGTAGAAAGCTAAGACTGAGGTCTACAGCCCTCTCACTTCTATGAGGGTTATGGTTTGTGGATATGAGAAAGAGCTGGAAGATTTTCCCTTGTCTTCCTCTCACTTGTGGAATAAATGGGAGAACTCAAACGACCATCTCACTGGTTGTGCTTTCCTCTTATCCATGACTTTGTCAGTCTGAGAAGTCTTTCTATCTGAGGGAAGGCCCCATTTAAAAGGCCCCTGGGGGTTGACAGTCCTTGAGGGTGCAAAGGAATAACTTTCATGAATTCCCTGACATTGTTAACTACAGGCCAAGAGTAATTCCTAGTGACAGGGCAAATCTAGCCCCAAAGGAAGGTAGAAACAGGTGCTTCATTTGGCTGTCCACAGCTGCTGTCAGGTGGACATTTTCTCTTATTACATGAAGCACTATGCATGGATAGACATAAAAATTTTGTGGAACAATATATACTGTACTCCCTAACATCAAATTACTGAGAATGAATTATTAATGATTTTCCAGAGAAAAGGGTAGAAACATAAGAACAATAAAATATAGATTGAAAAATTAAAGAAGACTAATGTGATGTTTCACTCCTACTATAGTTACCGTATAAGTGTACTAAAAAATTCTGGAGGCACTCTGCTCCTATAAGATGGTTTATGTTTTCCTCTGTTATTGTATTCTTCACACTGTAGCATAATTACATGTCCATTTGTCTGTCTTCTCAACTGACCATAAGCTCCTTGAGGGTAAAGGAAGTATATTTAATCACTATGTTTCAGTGCCACTCAACTTCAGCACATGGGAAGTACTCACATGACACCATAAAAGTTACATTACCCTCCCATCATGCAAGATCCCACATCCTGCTTTGTTTGTATTCCAAGGCCTTATCACCAACTGACATATTGTATGGTTATTTGTCTGTTGTCTGGCTCTCCTTACTAGAGCGTAAGCTCCTTGAGAAAAGGGAGTTCACTGCATTATGGTATATACTAAATGCTTAACAAATATTTGCTGAATAAATGAACCACTGAATGAATAAATGAATGGCATGTGTCTTCATCTGTTCAGTATGGAAGTTATGCATTTTTTAGAATTTGCATCAGGTAAGATAATTTAGAAATAGTATATCAATTCTTATAGCATTATTGAACCCAGAATTTTAATGCGAATAAATTTATCGCAAAAAAATTTGAGTACCTATTATATACTCAGAGCTGGGCTTGATATAAAGACATATAAGACTTAGTTCCATCATTCAAGAATCGACACTCTGTACCTAGAAATCACAATATGGTAAATGCAGTGAGAAAGGTATAAAATGTGTGTATTAGTTTTCTAGGGCTGCCATAACAAAATACCACAGACTGGGTGGCTTCAACAACAAAAATTTATTTCCTCACAGTTCTGGAAGCTAGAGGTCCAAGATTAAGGTGCTCACAGAGTTGGTTTCTACTGAGGCTTCTCTTCTCTTGCTGCCTCTTCATATGGGCATCCCTCTGTGCACAAGGACCCCTGGTTTGCTGGTGTCTCTCCTTCTTATAAGGAAACCAGTCATGTTGGATTGGGACCCTACCCTAATGGCCTCTTTTTAACTTTATCACTCTTTAAAGACCTCATCTCCAAATATGGTTATATTCTGAGATACTGGGTGTTGAGTCTTCAACATATTAATTTTGAGAGGGACACAATTCAGCCCATAACAATGTATAATTCTAGTTTGGTCTGAACTGTGGAGTCCAGTAGTCCAAGTTTAAATCCCTTCTCCTCCAATTATTGTCCGGGTCACCTGAAAAGGCTCTGTTGAGCCTTGCATTCCTCATTTGGAAAATGCAGTAGAACCTACCAGAGAAGGATTATGTTAGCTAATGCATATAAAATGCCTAGCCACAGGCAAATAATAAGCACTCACTACGTGATAGATATTTGTATCATTATCCCAATAGGAAGAGGTAAAATCCAGTTGGGAAAGATTAAGAACATTTTTACAAAGACGTTGGCATTTCAGGTAGACCTTGGAGAGTGGGTAGGATTTGTCAAGCAGAGATGGGGTTATGGTGAGGGCATTCCCAGTACAGAAAAGAATACTCAGTGGCTATGGGGGTTTTGAGAGAAAAGTTGCTGGTTCAGTTTGTCCAGAGATTAAATATGTGAGAGAATTAGGGTGACATACCTTTGAGAGAGGCAGGTTAAAACCATATTATGGAGGGCCTTGAATGTATACTTTTCTAGGTAGTGAAGAACCACTGAATGTTCTGAAAAGGAGAAAACTGGTTAGAGTGGAGCTTTAAGAATATTAATATAGAAACATTATTTAGGTTATATAAGAGGGACATGGCACAGCAAATGTAACCATTTTTCTAGAATACTTGGTTTTTCCAGTAATGCCTTTATTTATTTATCTGTTCAGCAAGTATTTAGTAAGCACTTACTATTTACCAGCCCTTATGCTGGGCACTGGGGAGATCAATTAATGCCTGGGATTTTTTTTTCTGCTAAGGATTTGAGCTTTAAAAATAGATTTAACCCTTCTCCTCCCCAGGTTTTGAAGAAGGGCAGAAATATGCTGAGAAAATAGTGGCCAAGCACAAAGAGGTTCTTGAATCTGTTACTGAATTATGTAGCTCTCTCACAGAGCTTGAAGAAAAAAAGGTAATTTCTTCTTACCAGAATATGTACTTTTAAGTGATATAAATAAAAATGTGTTTATCAAGTGTCTTCTGGTACAAAGATGTTCTAACGGAAATTCTCAAGGGACATAATGTGCACATTTGTTTCACAGCTTTCTAACATAATCATATGGTTGTTTCTGATAATTAATTCTGTTTCTTTTCCATCACTGCAGAGAAAAATATTGTGGAGAATAAGGACTAAACTATTAAGGTGTCTTGTTTATATTTTCATGGATCATATCCTAAAGGATAAATGTGTGCCATTAAAATCAAAGTCTATATTAAGTAGTTTTACGTTTTCGCTCATAAATAATGAACATGTTATTTTTTCTCCTCCAAATTGTGGCCCTGGAGAAAATAAAACTAATCTTCAGGTATTATAGTCATTGAACATTTAGCTTCATGGAAATATTAAACTAATCATTGGCATCTTTCATGGAATAAATAAATTGATGGTAAAAAAAAATAGAGAGAAAATATGTTTATGACTATGTCTAGGTAAAATCTGGTTAAAAGAGAGAAATGTATGTATATATATATATATGTGTGTGTGTGTGTATATATATACATATATATGTATATATATATTGTTTTTGTCTATGTTGTGTCAAAACTGGTTTCATTAGTGCTGTTTTCAGAACTGGCTGAAAGAACCAGTTGTTTAGGATAGAGAGAATGGCAAGGTAATCAAGAGCACAGGCTCTAGAATAAAACACAGCCCCCTAGGAATACCAACTCTCCAAATTATTGGATTTGTGAATGAATTGGGGTAAATTCCTTAATGGCCGTGAGTCTCAGTTTCCTGATCTATAAAATGGAGGAAATAGAGGAAGCTAATAACAGGATAGCCTTGAGGATAGAATGTGAAGACACCTGTGATTATTGTTGTGATTGCTGTTGGTATTGAGACATAATGGTGCTCTTGCAGCTTGGAGCAGAATTATATTTATTTTCAGCAACTATTTTTTCTGTATGAATTTCCATGTCATAAATTTGAGTGACATTCCATTCAAAATGGTTTGCTAAGCTTGCTTATTTATTTATTTATTTATAGCTGTGCTGGGTCTTCGTTGCTGCGCGCGGGCTTTCTCTAGTTGCGGCGAGCAGGGGCTACTCTTCATTTTGGTGCGCGGGCTTCTCATTGCACTGGCTTCTCTTGCTGCGGAGCATGGGCTCCAGGTGCATAGGCTCAGTAGTTGTAGCTCGTGGGCTCTAGAGCACAGGCTCAGTAGTTGTGGCACACGGGCCCAGTTACTCCGCAGCACGTGGGATCCTCCCGGACCAGGGCTTGAACCTGTGTTCCCTGCATTGGCAGGCAGACTCCCAACCACTGCACCACGAGGGAAGTCCCTAAATGGTTTGCTAAGCTTTTAATTCAGTGGGCACCCAATCAAATTATCTTTTTCCTTTGGTTGAGAATCTAGATTTTTCAAATTCTTTACCATTTTCAGTAACACTGTAGTGAGCATCTTTGTACGTGAAGCTTTTTTCTCTCTTTTGTATTATTACCTACGCAAAAATTCTTTGCTTTTCATAGATGTTTTACAATGATACTGCCACCAGTAATGTATGAATGCACCATATATTTTGTATTATCTTTTTCAGCATTAATCGTTTCCTCCCCACCTTCACCCCACCCCCTGAGGATGTGTTTCTTCTGATTTCTGGTGCGCAGCCTGAAAATGGCTGCTTCCTCTGACTCTTTGCTGTCATCTACAGCATCCCTCCCATTTATGCTGTACATCTCCAAGTGAGCTCCACTAAACAAAATCGACTCTCTTAAAGTGATAGCCCTTTCCAGTTTTTCACCTTCATGGCTATTCTTACTGAAAGCTGTTTCTATTCCCTCTGCCCCCTTCCACTTTCCCCCTTCCTTCTACACCCCTGGAGTCAGCATTGCACCCTCTCTTTCTCATTCCTAACCTATCACTTGGATTCTCTTTTGCGCTAGTCAGCAGCCTCCTAATTATTCACTCCTGCTAGATGAGCCTGCTAGTGTCATTTTTACATTCAGAACACTTCACTACAAACTCTTCCTTGTTTACCAGATAAAGTTCGGACTCAAGGCCTTCCAATGTTCTGGGGCCGATTGTCTTTCCAAACCACTGTGCTTCTACATTCATTGTAGGTTCCTATCTCACTGGTCTCCTACCCCACATTCCCAGCTCTCCTGCTTCTAAACTTTTACAGTCGTTCCCGCTTATCTACAGTTTTGCTTTCCTCAGTTTCAATTACCTGAAGACAACCTCAGTCTGAAAATATTAGATGAAAAATTCCAAAAATAAACAATTCATAAGTTTTAAATTGTGAGAGACCATATTCATGTAACTTTTATTACAGTATATTGCTATACTTATCCTATTTTATTATTAGTTATTTTAATTAATCTCTTACTCAACCTAATTTATAGATTAAACTTTATCATAAGTATGTATGTATAGGAAAAAAACATAGTACATATATATAACGTTTGGTACTATCTATGGTTTCGGGCATCCACTGGGGGTCTTGGAACATATTCTCCATGGGTAAGGGCGGGCCACTGTACCTCATGTGCATGGCCTTCTATCTCTCTGACCTAAATTGTTCATCTCTCAAAGCCAGACCCAAATAGTGCCTCCTCCACAGTTCCTTCCTTAGCTGTGTCACTTCGCAGGGGAACCGGGCCGCACAGCAGGAGCGAGTGAGGGCGAGCGAGCGAAGCTTCACCTGTAGTTACAGCCATTTCCTGTCGCTCGCATTACCGCCTGAGCTCCGCCTCCTGTCAGATCAGTGGCATGAGATTCTCATAGGAGCGCAAATCCTACTGTGAACTGCTCATGCGAGGGATCTAAGTTGTGCGCTTCTTATGAGAATCTAATGCCTGATGATCTGAGGTGGAGCTGAGGCGGTGATGCTAGCGCTGGGGAGTAGCTGCAAATACAGATTGTCATTAGCAGAGAGGTTTGACTGCACAGAGACCATAATAAATCAATTGTTTGCAGACTCATATCAAAACCCTATCAGTGAGTGGCAAGTGCAAACAAGCTCAGGGCTCCCACTGATTCTGCATTATGGTGAGTTGTATAATTATTTCATTAAATATTACAATGTAATAATAAATAGAAATAAAGTGCACAATAAATGTAATGCACTTGAATCATCCCAAAACCGTCCCCCACCCCCCAGTCCGTGGAAAAATTGTCTTCCACGAAACCGGTCCCTGGTACCAAAAAGCTTGGGGATCGCTGTGCTATAGCTCCTGTGTTTCTTCCTACCATAATCATCGCATATAACTACCATGATCATCCCAGCCTCTCTCCTTGATTATACCTGAGGAAACCCCGTTCAATTTAGCATCCCACACAACATTTAACACTATGCTTTGCTGAAAACAGGTTCTCCCGAAAGGGTTTTGGCATTTGTAGTAAATGCTCAAAGGATTGGTACAGAAAAAAAAAAAAATCATTCAATAGCCCAAAAAAGTTTGGTTTGGGTGGACATTAAAATGAGGAATGGCCTCTTTGGCAAGAGAAATGGGCATCAGAGATATGGGAACATATGTATATGTATAACTGATTCACTTTGTTATAAAGCAGAAACTAACACACCATTGTAAAGCAATTATACTCCAATAAAGATGTTAAAAAAAAAAAAAAAAAAAAAAAAGCAGACCTAGAAATCCCTGTCAAGGCTGAGACAGTGATAATAATCCTTTCTATTTGTTTAGCATTTTGAGATTCACAAAGGATTTTCATAAATATTGCCTCAGTGATTTCCAAATAACCTTGTGATGGTAATAAGGTAGATGTTGTTTTCTTTGTTTTAGAGTGAAGTTCAGGGAGGGTAAAAGTGCTTTGCTTGGGGACCCACACTCAGTAGTGGTGGGTCTGCAGTATGAACTTAGTTATAATTCAAAATCTAGTACTCCTTCCACAACTGCCAATTTGGTTTATTTTATTTTATTTTATTTATTGAAGTTTAGTTGATTTACAATATCATGTTAGTTTCAGGTATACAACACAGTGATTCATTTGTATATATATAACTGAATGTGTGTGTGTGTGTATTCCTTTTCAGATTCTTTTCCCTTATATGTTGTTACAAAATATTGAGTATAGTTCCCTGTGCTATACAGCAGGTCCTTGTTGGTTATCTACTTTATATATAGTAGTGTGTATATGTTAATCCCAACTTCCGAATTTATCCTTCCCCCCACCCCCCTTTCCCCTTTGGTAACCATACATTTGTTTTCCATGCCTGTGAGCCTCTTTCTATTTTATAAATAAGTTCATTTTAAGATTCCACATATAAGTAATATCATATGATATTTGTCTTTCTCTGTCTGGCTTACTTCTCTTAGTGTGATAATCTCTAGGTCCATCCATGTTGTTGTAAATGGCGTTATTTCATTCTTTTTTGTGGCTGAGTAATATTCCATTGTATATATGTAGCACATCTTCTTTATCCGGTCATTCATCGATGGACATTTAGGTTGCTTCCATGTCTTGGCTATTGTAAATAGTGCTGCAGTGAACATTTGGGGTGCATGTATCTTTTTGAATTATAGTTTTCTCTGGATATATGCCCAGGAGTGGGATTGTTAGATCATATGGTAGTTCTAATTTTAGTTTTTTAAGGAACCTCTATACTGTTCTCCATAGTGGTTGTACCAATCTACGTTCCACTTTGGAATTAGGTATCAAGTGTGTACTAAAGCAGAGTAATTTATCCAGTAATACAAACCAGTTTAATTTTTAGAGTTGGGAGTAAAAGCTAAATCTCCCCAGTAAATGTCTCCCCAAATCTTCCAAGTTGGTGTAACATGTACACTTTGAGAAGCATGCCTGTTTCTTTAAGGCCCATCTAATGCCTGTATTCCAGGTGGTACAGAGTATCTTCTGTTGCCCTATAATCTCATCCTAAACTGGTGTCCTGTCACTTGGTGTACCTGTGGCCCCTTTCATCTTCACAAAGTCTTCAAAGCTCTTACACTGGCTCCTCAGCAGTTAGCAAACACCCTCTACTTCCATGACTAAAACGGAGCCCCATGAACTGTAGGAGCAAAATATCACCACCCACAAAGCATCATTTGTTCTCAATTGTTTTTTTTCTTTACCATACTCAATTATATTACCTTCCTCTTTTCATGAGTCTCCCAAACATTTTGCTTGTCTAAATACTCTGAATTTCCTACTTTGTTCTCCATCAGAATCTTCAGTCATTTCCTCTTCATGGCTGCTCCCCTAGATTTTTGCAATGGTTTAAACTGCCACGCACAATGATTTTTCTCTCTAGAGAATGCTCCTGTAGGTGCATCCTATTATAACAATGACTTTTTTCCAGCTGGGCCTTTGAACAACCTATTTTTACTGGCAATCAACTTTATCAAAGGAGTGAGGTAGGAAGGGAACTGTGTGCTTGAAGAGATAATTTTATAAATCACATCGTGGGAGTACGCCAGTCTCTTGAGGAATACATTTACTGAAAGATTGCAAGTGGTCTATGTTTTCTTCCAAGTGGTTATTGTGTGGCACTGTTCCCCCAACTTTCCTGGCCCAGGCTCTCACTAACCTTCACTTTGTACATCAGGGAAACGTTTTAAAGATGAATCTGAATTTGGAAGGCTTCCACGATGATTGCATTGACCTACTAAAAGAACCAGGGAGAAATAAGCAGACAATATTCAATAAAGGAAGGAATAACGTAAAGAAAACTATGTACCCTCAGATATTCATTACTTTTGTTTTGAGGTTAGAGTCATTGTGCATTGAAAAAAAATGAATTGAAGCCTTATTATCGATCTGAATCTTCCAGTGTAAATGAAATGTGAGTGTCCTCTTCCCTTCTTTTCTACCCTTACTTAGCCCTTCGTCTCTCATCTGTGCTCTTTCCCTCTGAGTCCCTCCCACTGAATACTGGAGCCATAGCATTTCACAGTGGCATTGGGACAGCCATTCAAACACCACACCATCTCCCCAAACTATTTCTGTTTCTCCCATCTTTAGCTGCCTTTCAATCCCAACTTCAAATTTTACTTCTCCCTCTTTATCATACCACCAAGTTATGACTTTGTTGTTTTACACTACCCCCTGGAAAACCTTAATACATGAAATTATTGATAGATTGTATCTTGTTGCCATAGAATCTACCTCTAAGATGATATATGTACTAAAACATAGAATGCAACTGAAATATAAATACTAAAGTATTTAGAGAATGTTAAATTATTTTAAAGCCTATGCATTACAGATAAATTAAGCATGCAGCAAGAACTGCAAATATTCACAAAATGCATATGCATTTCAAAAGCATTATTTAAATCACATCATGATGGATTTTCAGTATAAGTTGCTCACTATCTATTCATAGCTGCTGGACTATAATTAGCTCTTGACTTTATGCTTTGCCAAGTTTGCTCCCAATGTTTGTGTCTCTCCCAAGGAACTGAAAGAGCAAGCAGAGTTGACATTTTTCTCAACTGCTCCCAAATAAAATAAAATATACTCTTTGTGACATGAGAGTTTAAAAAATTTCTCCCCAGTTGTTGCAGTCATCTCATGGAGAAAGACTTACCTTTTCTTGAACTAAATACAGTACTTAAGAGCTTCTTTATATGTCCTTTTCCGCAGGTTAAATCTATGTCAAGGTCTAGTGCAATTACACAACCACCAGGCAGCAAGTACCATTAATTAAGCAAGCTGGCTTTTTTCGTGGGATGGGGTTGTAGCATTTAAACCCTGATTCCTCTCTGAGGCAAAGGAAAGCTGCCACACCTTGATCATCTTGTTGGACTTTAGCCTTATATCAAATGATCTTTGGTTACTCTGATTGTCTAAACCAGGATTACTCAACCTCGTTACTACTGACATTTTGGCCCAAAGAATCCTTTGTTGTGGGTGCTGTCCTGTGCATTGTAGGATGTTTAGCAGCACTCCTGGCCGGCAGTACCCGCTCTCCACCCAGTTGTGACAACCAAAAATGTCTATAGAAACTACCAAATGGCCCCTGGGGAGCAAAATCAACCTTGACTGAGACTAACTAGTCGAAATAATAAAGAATAACATTAAATGCATCACATTTTCTTAACTAAGTTATAAGAGATACTAAATCCAACAACATATTATTTATTTTTTTTAATTCTGCACACTTTTCTACATTGTCAACCACACACATTTAGTAAGATTAGAAACAAAAGTGATTGCTGCCAAAGCAAACACACTCATTTATACTTAGTAAAAATGGCTTTCTTGTTTTTATTTATTTTTCTTAGAAAAAAATTAAAGAAGCAGATTCCTTTAAATAAAAAAAGCAAGATTTTCTTTCATTGAGAAATCACTTTTACTTTAACGTAAATTAAAAGACATGATAGATCATCAGATATTTAGGATAAAAGTGAAAGTCCATAATTACACTATGATCTCTCATTGACCTCATTTCATGTATATGTTCTCGTGCAATTGGCAAAATGAAAGGGCAGCAGTAATCTTCACTTTTAAACAGCTCAACCACATTTACCCTCTTACTGTCTCTATCATTTATATTATAGGTCAGCTGTAACAAGTTCATGAAACACCATGTGGGCAGATAACAAGAAGCACCAAGTGAAAAGCTTATGTGGGAATCACTGCATTCAATTGTGATACCCTTAAATGGTATTGTTCTTCCTCAGAAAATTATTTGAGTCAGAAAGAACAATTCCACCAAACTATTACAAGAAAATGTTCATCACAGGATTTTTTCCTGGAGATAGTAAAGTGCTTCTCATTTTTCTGACGCAAAAAATACAGTTGGTAGAATTAAGCAATTCAGTAAATGCAGTGCCCATTGCACTGCTAACAGATTAGTGATGGTGTTTTATTCCCTAAGGTGAGCACTGAAGCTGAATCCACAGGAATATCTAAAAACCCCTAAGGTTAAACAGAGGCACAGAGTATTAAAAGCCTTGCCTAAAATCACAGAACTATGTAAGGCTTATGATACCAGCATTTAGAGTTACAGAATTCTAGTGCTAGAAGGGATTTAACAATCATCTGATCAAATCTCATTTTACAGTTGAGGAAACTGAGGCCCAAAGAGATTAAATATTTTGCCCTCCAAAATTCACAGGAAGTAGTGTCAGAACTGGGCAGGCAGCCCAATTCTCCTGAATTTCAGCCATGTAACTTTTTCCACAAGACCAAAAGGGAGCTCCAAGAAACTGCTGCATATAAATAAGCTGTTTTGTAATGATACTGTAGATTCCCATGCCAAATTTTTTCCCTCTTTCCATTCATCTGTTACACAGTGATTAATAAAGTAGCAGCATGGAAGTGCTTTCATAGCAAACAATTCAGTGGAGTGCTCTTATCAAAGTGGGTGAGGACAGTCCCTGGGCCCTCTTGCAGTAATCCTGATCACCTGGTAGGCGGAGTAAGATGTTCTTGAGACATTTGCTTTGGAAAATAATGGGAAGGGCAAAAGGTTCTTCACCACCTTTCTGTTCTCTCTTACCTTGTCCTCCCCAAGTGCTTAAGGGTACCAAGTCACTCCTTGACTGTCCAAATCCCCTTCCAAGAGCCTTCCCCAGAAAAGCCTTTCATAGACCAAGCCCTATGTTCAATATCTTTCTTTATCCACTTCCCACTTACCTTCATTAAATCATAAACCAAGATAAGATTACCTATTGTGGAGACATTTTAGAAGATAAAGCCTTGTGGAATTCCCTTAAATTTACCACAACCATGGCTCCCGACCCTACGGACTTGGAGAACTGGTGCTACACACTTAGTTCAATGGATGTAGAGTATCATTATATTTTCTCTTCCAGATGCTCATTTTGTTTGCCTACAGGGCAATGATTGTAGAGTCAAGTGATTATGTCCATCAGTGGAAATGAAAGTTCAGAAATCCTGACAGAGATACGATCTAAGGCTATAGATTTAGGATTAATTAAAAGTTAATGATCATTAGATATAATATTAATTAAAAGTTAATGATCATTAGATCTCATAGGGTGAGATCTTTGAGTGGAAAAGTATATAAAGAAGATTAGAAAACTTAAAGACAAGATTACACACCATTCATGTTTTTAGAAGGTGGGAAAAGAAAAAGGAATCAACAAAGACCAAGAGCAGCCAAGGCTATACGAGAAAGAAATTGAGAATGAGCTATGTTTTGGTGAGTTAAATCAGTTTCACAGACACTGCCAGAACTCATCAGATTGATGCAAATATTCCCTGTCTGTGCTGAGATACACAGATTTATCTACCCCTTTCTGGAGACACACACACACACACAAACACACTTTTTTTCTCCTAATAGCAAAAAATGGCTTTATGGTGGAGAAATATAAAAGATAGTTGGTATATGTGAATGTCTGGAAACCATTTTCATAAAGGAAAATTAGTATATCCAGGAAACTATAGTTCAGTGAGTTCTAAAAGTGATTTTTGTAAAATTCCATAGTGACTTAAAAACTGAACGCCTATTTGCATTTGAGAATAAAGACAGAAGTGTCAAAAGCCAACATGGATTTACTCAGAAAAACTTGTGTTAAATTCACCTTATTTTGCTTTCTGAGATGATTATTTAATAGAAAACTCTAGGTTGGTGCCATAGACAAAATTTATTGTGGTTTCAGGAAGTCATTTGATAAACACACTCACGATATGTCTCTTAAGGTAAGTGGAGAAATGTGAATTGAATGGGCGTTTGGTCAGGTTATAATTGTGCCCAAGCGTGTTAAATAGTTCATCAGTGTCAACCTGGAAGACAGTTTGCCTTGCCCTGGAGAGACAGTTGGCTTTGTCCTAAACTCTGCAGTGTTCAACAGTTTTATCAGTGGTATTAATAGACAGAGGAAGTAGGACATTTTAGTTGATTAAAAACATTGTGAATCAATAGTCCCGTGTGATTCTTATAAAAACAAACAAAAAACTAATAAAGTCACTTTCATAAAAACATATCATGTAG
The DNA here is from genome assembly GCF_964270905.1 of Leucopleurus acutus. NCBI lineage: Eukaryota > Metazoa > Chordata > Mammalia > Artiodactyla > Delphinidae > Leucopleurus > Leucopleurus acutus. The sequence goes on along the minus strand of NC_139149.1, from coordinate 64,703,276 downwards.
ATCAAGGAGATGATTCCACTGATTACTTTCCACCTGAAAAGTAAGTAAATCCTGGAAATAAACATAAGTTGAAATGTTTCTAGAAAAAGATTTGAGAAAACTCTCTCTTATTGTCAGTGGAAGTTATCCAGTAGTGTATTTTTGGTGGAAAGTATTTTTCTACTTCAGGAATTATAGGGAGTGAAAAAAAGTAATATCCTTGGATTACCTTCTTGAGTTTAGCACCATTTGAAAGTGAGACACAGGAGTCAGGAATCAGTAACCAGTAAAAGCTGGACTGGAGGACAGGGCTTGGACTTTTCTAGTGGGTTTCCCCAAACTTCATCTCTGGTTGAGACAGACTTGTCTCCTCAGCCACTTGGGTGCACAGCTAGACAACACAGGCTTCCCTTACAGAGGTTTTTCATGCATTAGAGCCAGTGTGGATGCACCCACTTGATGGAAGGCACATCCAAAAGAGAGGGACTCAAAGAGACAGAGCTGAGCAGGCTCAGTCTCTTCTTCCAAACCCACAATTAGGTAAGTCACTTCCTCCCCAGGAGCGAGTGAGGAGTAGGGAAACTAGCTCAGACTTTTATCCAAATTCCTCCTAAGCCTGTTGCAAAACTTCAATTTTTACACATTATTCTTTTCCAGAGGGGCCTATGTTACCCATAGAAGTCATTGAGGAGTTGCCTGCCCCTGCATGACCCTCAGATCAACAAATGTCCCTGCCCTCCCATGAAGGAGTTTGTAGCTCATTAAAGTGGGACCTCCGAAGGTGACCAGAATGAAGAAAGTTCCAGGAATGAAGGCAGAATAAGACCTGGAGGTTGCAGGACCAATTCTCTAAATAGTCAAAGGGCTGTTAAAAGAGGAGAGCAGTCGGACATCTTCTATGTCATTCCAAGAGGCCAATTCTGATGTATTGGTGGATACTGAGTGAAGGCAGATCTGTGATAAATACAGGAAGTTATTCTTAACACAAATAAAGCATAAACTTCTTTTCAAAGAAAGCACCCATTCAGAAAAAGTGTTCAAACAGAGGCTGTCAGAATGGCATAGAGGAGATCCTTAGTCTGAACAGGAGGTTGTAGGATCAAAGTCTCTGAGAAAAGGAAAATAAACATTCTACATTCAGGGAGAGATGGAAGGAGAGGCACTAAGCTGTGGTAGGAAAACCAAAAGAAGGAGGGGCATTCCCTACGGAATATGTGTTTATTTAGTAATTTTTTTTATTGAAGTATATTTGATTTACAATGTTGTGTTAATTTCTGCTATACAGCAAAGTGATTCAGTTATACATATATATACATTCTTTTTTTTTAGATTCTTCTCCATTCTGGTTTATCATAGGATATTGAATATAGTTTCCTGTGCTATACAGTAGGACCTTGTTGTTTACCCATTCTGTGTATAATAGCTTACCTCTGGTAAACCCAAGCTCCCATTCCATCCCTCCCCCCAGCTCCCTCCCCCTTGGCAACCATAAGTCTGTTCTCTATATCTGTGATTCTGTTTCCATTTCATAGATAAGTTCATTTGTGCCGTATTTTAGATTCCACATATAAGTGATATCATGTGGTATTTGTCCTTCTCCTTCTGACTTACTTCACTTAGTATGATAATCTCTAGGTCCATCCATGTTGTTGCAAATGGCATTATTTCGTTCTTTTTTTAAAAATTTTATTTAATTAATTTATTTTTGGCTGTGTTGGGTCTTTGTTGCTCTGCGCAGGCTTTCTCTAGTTGCGGCGAGTGAGGGCCATTCTTCTTTGAGGTGTGCAGGCTTCTCTTGTTGTGGCACGTGGGCTCTAGGCATGTGGACTTCAGTAGTTGTGGCACACAGGCTTAGTTGCTCCGCGGTATGTGGGATCTTCCCGGACCAGGGCTCGAACCCGTGTCCCCTGCATTGGCAGGTGGATTCTTAACCACTGAGCCACCAGGGAAGCCCCTATTTCATTCTTGTTTATGGCTGAGTAGTATTTCATTGTATATATATGTACCACATCTTATTTATCCATTCATCTGTCGCTGGACATTTAGGTTGTTTCCGTGTCTTGGCTATTGTAAATAGTGCTGCAATGAACATAGGGGTGCATGCACCTTTTTGAATTAGAGTTTTGTCTGGATATATGCCCAGGAGTGGGATTGCTGGATGATACGGTAATTCTATTTTTAGTTTTCTGATGAGCCTCCATACTGTTCTCCATAGTGGCTACACCAACTTACATTCCTACCAACAGTGTAGGAGGGTTCCCTTTTTCTCCACACCCACTCCAGCATTTATTACTTGTATACTTTTTTTTTTTTTTTTTGCGGTACGTGGGCCTCTCACTGTTGTGGCCACTCCCGTTGCAGAGCACAGGCTCTGGACGCGTAGGCTCAGCAGCCATGGCTCACGGGCCCAGCCGCTCCACGGCATGTGGGATCTTCCCAGACAGGGGCACGAACCCGTGTTCCCTGCATGGGCAGGTGGACTCTCAACCACTGCGCCACCAGGGAAGCCCACTTGTATACTTTTTAATGATGGCCATGCTGACTGGTGTGAGGTGATACCTCATTGTAGTTTTGATTTGCATTTCTCTAATAATTAGCAATGTTGAGCATCTTTTCATGTGCCTATTGGCCATCTGTATGTCTTCTTTGGAGAAATGTCTGTTAAGATCTTCTGCCCATCTTTCGATTGGGAGATTTTTGTTGTGTTGTTGTTGAGTTGTATGAGCCCTTGTTGATCATATCATTTGCAAATATTTTATTCCATTAGTAATTTTTTTAATGAGAAAAACTTTTAAGAACTTCTGGCTTTAGACCCAGGGTTTAAACTTTTTCTAAATGGCTGAAGGAAACCACTTTCTCTCAGCTGGGATTATGCTTTCTCTGAGGGTAAGTCATATCTGTGGGATAGTAGAAGGAACATTGTTTTGGTTTGCTTCTAATCTTCAATCTGAAAACACATTTATTTCTCAAAAATCACCTGTAAAGTATATGTCCAGAACAGGACTATGGGCTAAAATGAAGAACTCAAAGTCAAGGCAAGACATAACTTTCTCATGTGCAAGTAGTAGCCACAGGACAAAAACCAGTAATTGTTAATTAAGGAAAAATGTGCCCAAAATGCTGAGGAAAGGCAAAGAATGAAGTGGTTATGAAACAAGTAGGTTGGGATCAATGAGATCCCTTTCAGCTTCAATATTCTTTTGAGTCTATGCCAGAAGGGTTATTTGAACCTCTTCTCAAACCAGAGATGGACGTCAGTGAGTGGAGAGAAATACTAGAACAGTGTGAGATGGATCACTGTTCTTCTCAGTCTCGTAGAATGACCTATGCTCCACATGGGACAGAAAGACAAGTGGCAAGTGTTCCTCTACTGTATGTTGGTGTGTTCTCCTGCGAAAGTCCACAACATGGGATTGTTCCCTTAATACCTACCTCCCTGCTAGGCCGTCATCTCTAAGAGGGAAGGATTATATTTACTTTTACTCACCATTTATCTCTGCGATGCCTAGCACAGTACCTAGTATATAATAGGTGCTCAATAGATATTTTTCATTGTAAGAATAAAACTAAGGGGCTTTTAGAAAATAAAACCAGTCATTAAAATTGGCTTTCTCTATATGAGATACCTATAGTTGTCAAATTCATAGAGACAGAAAGTAGAAGCGACTGGGGGATGGGAGAAGGGGAAGTTAGTCTTTAATGGGCACAGAGTTTCAGTTTGGAAAGATGAAAAGATTCTGGAGATGGACAATGGTGTTGGTTGCACGACACCGTGAATGTCCTTAATGCCACTAAACTGTACACTTAAAAAATGTTAAAATGGTAAATTTTAGGTTGTGTATATTTTACCACAATAATTTAAAAAAAAAAAAAAAAAAAGAATGGCTTTCCTGAGAAAAAAGGAGGGTTATTCTAGGAGGGTCTGAGGATCACCTAAAAGGGAACATCTGATATTTGGGAACCACGAATGCTGTGAAGTGTAGACAGATAAATAAACCAAACCAGAATTTGCTGGCAGAGGAAGACTCCTCAGATCATGATTGGAAAGACATGGATCCAGTCGAGACCGCATCATGAGAGATGAGAACCAGGGCTTTCTCTCTTCCGTGTCGCAAGGTCTGTCACCTCTCACTCAGAGGCTGGAGGTCGGTTTACACCGATTCCTTAGTCATGGGACAGGGCTGTGCTGAGCTTCAGCAGACAAACAGTTTCAAGTTCTGTAAGGCCAGAGCCAGGGCCCCAGCTGTCACTCACTGCAGGTCTTCTCAAGTTGTCTCTCTGAGGTTGACTTTGAGATCTGGAAAAAGAAAACTCAACCACTAACTGGAAGCTTTGACTTTTCCATTTTGAAGGAGCAGGCCAAGCCAGCGGACGACTTGGCGGTCAATAGAGCAGGAGAGGGTCAGCTTCCACGGGAAGTGAAGCAGCTGGTCCCCGGCCCAGAGGGTGCTGTCCAAGGCCGGCTCCTGCCCGTGGATGTGCTTTCAGGAGAAGAATATGACTGTGTCTCGCCCGATGACGTCTCCCTGCCTCCGCTCCCGGGAAGCCCCAATTCCCTCCTCGCTCTGTCTGACATGGAGCTGGAGGCGCGTGCCCTCCCGTCCCTCCGCCGGCACCTAAGCAGCCACGGGATGCAGACAGGGACCAGCGGTCCAGGGGAGGCCCCGGAATCTGGCCCTCCGCCACCTGCTGCTTTTGCTGATGCTTGCAATGATAAGAGAGAAACATTTTCGAGTCATTTTGAGAAGCCTTCCCCCCAGTTCCAAGCTGAGCCCCCATTAACATCCCGAAGATTTCCGGAAGAGAGTACTGACTTCCACAGAATCAGTGTTAAACCTCCAGAGAGCATGTGCGGTGAAGTGCATGCGCGAGCTTTGCAACAGCACCCCCAGGCTCAGGGAAGTTTGCTAGAAACACCGGAGAAAACGCATGCTGATAATAACGTCACTAAAACCCGACATAGGCTGCATGCTTCCCAGGATGCATGCTCGGGCCTCGGGTTTCAGCCAGGCCCCAGCCAGGCCTGTCAGAGGCAAATGGTTCCCAGAGAAGAGATTAAAGTTACCTCAGCAAAGAACAGCGTGGTCAGCCTAGCTGGCCAGGCCCCTAATTTCTCCAGGCTCTTGTCTAATGTAACTGTCATGGAAGGTTCTCCAGTGACTTTGGAAGTTGAAGTAACAGGATTTCCAGAGCCTACACTGACATGGTGGGTAGCCTATAACGACAAGCCATAAACAGAAACAAATTGAATCACTGAGCAAATCATTCTGTGTGCACTAACTTAAAGGTTTAGGGGTAGCTGATTAATATTCTAGGTCACTGCAGCGCTGCATGATTCAATCTCACATCGAACCCCCAACTCTCATTTTTGTAGCCGCATGGCTGATACCCTTAAAGAAAAGGTAACCATATAAAATAATGATTTAACCGACTCCAAAAGCACTGCAACTTAGTTGTGCTATTTTTTGGTTTCAGTTTAACATTCCGCATTTCTAAAGGTTGTGCTTGAACTTCTTTCCTATTGTTTATTCCTACATAAGCATGACATTTACTTGGTTTAACATCCAATTAAAAAACATAAGCATTTGGGTTTTTCTCTTTTCTCTCCTTTACCAATGGAATTTACCAATTCCATCTTTTCCCTCTTCCAACAGAGTCACACATGCCACTTTTGTAATATTTGTTTATCTCACTAAGATTTCTTCTTTTACATTTCTTCAATGTGGAAGATGGAATAAAAATATTTCTTTCACAGTTGCTTCTAGTGACAGGTAATAAAGCCATTTTTGAAAGGTGATGTAGTAATTGAGCTGTGAACAATGTGGTTTTACTCTAGACACATCACCATTTTTAGCCAATTTGTTTTAATAAAAGTAAACGGCAGAACACAGGTTTTATATCACTGTCATCATAAAAGCAGTTCTAACTTTCTTAATATGTGGGTTACTTTTAAACGTTTAGAAATTTTTCAAGTTTTCAACCTTAAGTATATTTATTTGAGGACAAAGTTACAAATACGTGAGCATGAGTTTATACTTATAAACTAAGTAAAATAGCATTTATTTATCATACTATTTCAGTAAACATTAAATTAACTCTTTCAATTATTGTGTGTGCCTGTTGATGGTACTTGAAGTGTGGATCAGCTCTCTAAAGAGTTTATGAGAAAATGTTTGTTTCTCAGATTATTAAAAGAAATTGCACTTGGGTTACAGTGCAGCCACTTATGCTTTTTATCTTATTTTGTTGTTTTTACAATTGCATGTTTTTTACAGATCAGGAATTTTGTATTTAAGAATTTAAATATCAGTAAATTTATTATTTACTATTATCATTTAATTCATTATTAAATATTAGTTCACTCCAAAGAAAAATGTTGTCTGAAGTGTTTCTTGTTTTGGTCCACACAAAAAATGACTTGATTAGTATTTACTGTTGAAGAACTGCTGCAGTACTGTGAAAAAATATCTTGCCCTCGAATTTACAACAATTTTGCTCAGTTAACAACTGGCAAACTATCAGGGAATCATTCTTAGGACACCCAGAAAAATGCAAAATTATCACCTAGGCAACGGGAATAGAAAATGCTTCAGGTTTGTCACCACTTCTTGTGTGGAAGAACATGGGGATAAATAAATAAACAAGAACCTAGAGTATACAAAATAAACAAATCATTTGCTTTGTATAATGATGCAGCTAAGTGCTCATATTCGTAGGAAACTCTTAGAAACCTGTCATTAACGGTAGTAATCCAATTGAATAAATGCCTTTTATAATTAGAAATTATTTTCTTCTAATGAAATTAATTCACAAAAATTAAATGAACTCATCTCGCCAGGAAGTGCTATGTAAGTACCTTCCTCTAAAGCGGCGCATTGGCATTCTCCTGCAGATCTTGCGGGATGCGTCTGAGCTGCTGTTTCATAGTGGCTGAAAGAATGACACAGGTCAAATAGAAGGTGCCATTTCCCATTTGGGGTAATTGTTGCCATGAGCAGATGGTGGCCCAGTGTGACCAGATGGCCCAGTTTTTTTAAGAGGAGTTGGATATCTGAATCTTTGTATGCAATATTCTAATTGGTAAATGTCCAAAAATTCAGTTTTTAAAAAACACAGTCTGAGCCCATCAAGCACGTCTATGGCTACCAGTTGACAACCTCTGCTTGAAGGATACACAGCCCCACTGGGATTTGTGGTTGCTGCAGAGTTCCTGCTAATGCTAGAGAATATTGCAGTAGTCATGGGCCGAATTGCAGTGCTTATTAGAACTTGGAAATGATGTGAATAAACAGTGATCCTGACTCTAAAAACTGACTCTCTGCTTCAGGTACAAGAAGGGCCAGAAATTGTCTGCAGATGGGCACTTGCAGGTTTTACACAAGGAGACAAGACATTCGGTGTTCATTCCGAAGGTATGCGAGGCAGATGCGGGCCTCTATGTGGCTCGGGCCCAAAACTCTAGTGGCGTTCTCTCTTCCAATATCATCCTCCACGTGACAGGTAACCGCAGGCCGCCCATCACCAGAATAAACTGGATCCTGCTGAGTGTCATCTATGTTAGCGTGTCCCTAATGTACTGGCTACTCACACAGTAACCGCGCGGTTGGCACCAATGGGCATCATTCTTATGAGCCTAAAGGACAACAATACTGCTGTTTATTTTCCTGCATCTCCCACCCAGCATCCCCAACCAAGTATCCCCCACCCAGTGTACCTCCATTCTGGCCGTATTGCTTTTTTGGAATACCACTGCTCAATGAAATAATCAAATTTTCTTTAGTGCTTTAATGTATCTGAAGAGCTCAGTAAATCATTAGCAGCGAATAAGGATACATTTTGTATTCTCAAAAGAGATGTGTTCAGTATAAAACACAGTCAAATTATACTATGTTTATTCCCTCCTAATTTAAGAGCATTCAGATCAAGTCTCACATCAGCATGCAGATGTGTTTTATTTCAAATCCAACTGTTTGATAATCTATTTTTAATTGTACGCATAAACATCTCTTTGTAGAATAAGAGTAGAAATGTTGAACTAAAATTGTAATTTTCATTATGGCATAAGATGTCCTTTAATTTTGCTTTTCATGTCTTGATCTCATTTATTGAAATACATTCTATGTAGTTTCAACATAGCCTACATTCCTGAGTCTGAGGATGGCACTGCAAATAATCATTCCTCCTGTTCATCTCATGGGTTTGACATTGGAGAATAGATGTGCTGTTAGCCTTAAATGGAGTTTGAAACCTCCATCAGCTGTGTGTGTCACAGAGCAAGATAGAGCATAGCCGCAGAGGTGGACCAACAGTATTCCTGTCCTTCCGTTGACATGTTTTGGGCAGCCATGTGTATACAGCTGCAACCGGCTTCTCCTGCTTCTAATCTTGATTCTGTTGCTGACCATTTTTACAGCCTGTGGGAAGGCATAGTAGTGCCTCAGTTTACCATTTGGCAAATGGGTTCATCATCTACCTCTTGGGCAACTGAAGGTTTTCATTTCATGTCTTGTAAAGATCTGGAAAATGGAAAGTACTCTATGAAGACTAAGGGTAATTGTATTGCTTACTGTAATTTGTCATCACACTGCCTTCTGCCCACTGTTTTCTTTCAGATATTGTTTCTTTTGAATATTAACTTAAAGGATGGTGTTAGTATGTGATTTCCAACTATTTCCATATAGGAAAATGATGTTTTCTGAATTGGAGCTTAAATTCCTTTCTAATTTCTTAAGACTATATCTTTTTCAAAGACTTGAAATTAAACTCAGGGGGATACATTTAGTAAGATCTTGGGAGAGAAAAAGTATATAATAGGATGACAAGATAAATTCTATCCTTTTCTTATAATTACCACTGTAATATTGAAGAATGTTCTATGCCTTTCTGAAATATATTATTCAGAAAAGAGGATCATCATTTTAGTGCCTTTAAAAAATAAACATGTGTAAGAGAGGCATTTGTTTTTAGATTTTAAATGTAGTCTTGTCATGTTAGGGTAAAATCTTTAGTTGAAAGAATATTCATTATAGATTTTTGATGAAGGGGAGGCATTAATTATGTTGCTGTAAAGCCTGTCTACAAATAATAAAAATATTTAAATTTAATATATTCAGGTTGGTATTAAAAAGTTACTGGATATTAACCAAAGATGTGAAATGTGTGGCTAAGTAAAAAGTTGGCATATATTTTCTTGTGCTGTGTATTCAATTTAATGAAAAAATTTAATCTCTTAATTTTCTTAAAAATTTTGACAGAAACCTATTAAAAGCTTATATATACAGCATCCTAGGGAATTCATAGTCTCTTAATTCTCCTGTCCTTTTCGTCCAGTTTCAAGTATTGTGCATATCTTGCCAAATTGCTATTCCCATTTGAAGCTAAAGAGTAAAACCTACTTATGTCCAAAGAGGGCCAGCAGGACCAGGTAACAAATTCTTGTCTCACTCTATCTCTTTCTTGTTAATTTAGTGGGATCTCCCATCCCTTTTTGTCAGCTTGGTTGAGTTTTTTTTAACAGGAGAAAATCAAACAGAGGTTTAATAACATGTGTACATCAGAGAGACCCAGGAAAACTGAGTAACTCCAGCTTGGCTGAATTTTTGGTTTGGGGTTGTTAGGGCCTGGGAATTACTGGTTTGCTTTACCTGTTGCATGCCAGTACATGTTAATCCTTTGGGGAGCAGGATGGGATATACATATATCCATGGTGATGACCAAAGAAGGCATATAAAGTCCCTGATATATTTGATTTCTATATCAAGCTTAAGGTTTATACATATATCTGATATATATAGCTTATGTATATACCTTATATATATCATATATTTGTATACATATACACCTAGAGCTCAAATGTTGGGATAAAACGTTATGCTCATATTCATGTTATAGTTCAGATAGCTGTGTATCTGTCTGTCTGTTTATCTATCCATCATCTATCCATCCATCCACCCATACATTTACCTACCTACCCACTTACCTACCTACACATTCTTCTGGGCTATTGACTATCTAGTAATCCCCACAGCAGTGAAGAATAATTAGCTATTCAGTTATTCTTTTGGTTATACTTTAATTTCAGTGTGATTATCCTTTCTGTTAACATTTTTGTCTTGATCAAAAATTCCCCCTATGAAAGTATGAACCAAAAGTATTGGTTAAAAATGAAAAACTTAGGAAATGGACATGATGTTTCTATTTTGAGATATATACATGATTTATACCTGTTTACTTCTAGAGTAAATTCTGGACAGTTAGCAATATCAAAACACTTTTCAACAAGAAAATGAAAATGACCAAAAGAAATTTTAAAGAATATATACTCGATACCTTGAAGGAATGCAACACAAAATGTGTTTTGAGCTTCCTATAAAGGCAAAATTATTTTTTCCAGTTTTTATTTTCTGATAAAATGATGTATAAACATTTGATGGTAAAGTTTTTTTACATTCAATTCCAGGAGAAACTTACCATAGGAATCCTTACATTTGAATCTTTGCATATTCTATAATATCTAAAGTATTTGGAAAAAGAAGGAAAATTTAGCTCTTTCATTCAATAATGCTAACCATCACTTATAGTTAAGACACAGGCTTAAAGTAAATTATTGCAAGAACCTCCTAACCACTTCACCCTTAAATTTCTTCAAGTAGCACACAAGGTCCTTTAGTACCTATGCTTCCCTTCCCAGCCTCTGTTCCATCCCTTCCAATCCCCCCATAAAGCGATACTTAACTTCAGGTTTTACCCTGTCATGATCTTACTTCTCTCCAGCCCTCCTTCCCAGAACTCCCTTACTCTTTCTACCCAACTTCATGTGGCTTAACTCCTGCTTATCCTTCCAGGTCCTTTGGAGACACAACCTTCCCAGAAAGCCTTCTGACCCATCAAGTCCAGTGTAGATGTTCCTGCTATGTGCCCTGTCAGCACCTGAGCTGACCATGTCACGTCCCTTAATAGTTGCATTGGAATCGCACATGTGAGCATCTGTCTCCTGGCTAGAGCGAGAGATCTTTATCAGCAGAATCTGTGACAGCCCCGTTCGTCATCATACTCCCAGCATTTAAGACATAGTCACACACTCAATATTTCTTGAATTGTTGTCAGAGGTAAGCAAAGATAAGCATAGCTTGATTTGTCTCTTCCTTTTTTTTTTTTGGAGAGATGGGTGGGGGAATGTCAAAAGAGAAAGATGTTATTTGTCGCCTGATTATTCTTTCTTGTTATGGACATTAACCAGTCAGAATCAGGTTCTAACCTCACCTAACCTACCACACTTAAGTGAGAATCCTCCAGAGCCTCTGGGCTGCACCCCAGTTGAAACTTTAAACTTAAAGATATAGGCTGGCTCTGGCAGTGGAGTGGAGAAGTGGGTGTCTCCCCTCTCAGTGACTAAGTCCCAACTGCCAAAACCAGAATTTATGTACTTCTTTAGAACATTGCACAAATTATCAATATTTTATTGTAGCTGGAGCTCAGTCATCTGGTTGCAAACAGATCTTATTTAAAACCGGCTTTTCATTCATAAGTGTAAATCTAAAAACAGCCAAATCCAAAAAATTAGATTATTTGAATTCCAAATGAAGGAAGGAAAAAATATTGCATCTTGTTCCACTCTGTTTATTTTTATTCATGACCGTGCCTTACTAGAAATTGCCATCTGAAGCTTTTGACATTCCTGTTGTAGGTACAGTATTTTAAGCGTGTCCATGAAGTAAGTTAGCTGAAACAAAATAAAATATCTCCTCCTAGTACACTCTGATATTCTGCATGTCAATGCAAATGCCAAAGCATGACAGACTGTTTTCCATTTATAATAAGCAGAATCTTGAGCTGCATCAAACAGCCAAAAAATTTGTATTCACGAAATGAAACAGTGTCCTGCTCAAAGCAACAACAATTCATTTTCTCCTCTGTCTTCACATGAGATGAGATTTGAATGTTATCAGCTGTGCATGAATTCAGCCTCAAAATGGAAACACAAAGCTGCTAATTTGGCTTTTCCTCAAGAATCCCCACACCATTATTCCTTATGTGGGTGAGAGTTTATATAACATCATGAACCACCCAAAATTGGGGGTGAAAGTTGGATGCATGACACTTCTCCAGATGAACAAGTCTTTGATTCTGGAGTCTGCTTGGCCAGATAGCTCTTCCTTCTGTTCAACGGAAATTTCATTTGTTTAAGCCAGGACTTGGCAAATCCACTTCTTTGGATCCTCTTTTTTATACCATAACATTAACACCCTATCCTCCTTAGAGGACAAGGGAACAGAAAGAATTGTATAGACAAGAACGTTTGTGTGCATATATTTCCAGTTGACGTAATAAAAACCTAGTGAAATTAAAACATATTTGAACTATAGGCATTGCTGGAAAAATTGATGACTTTTCTTTAAACCAAAACAATAATAGGTACATAATTTGAAGTTTCTCATCTGTATTCTGATGGCTCCCTGCTATGTCTCTTTTCCCATTTAGAACTCACTTAATAACAATACTTGTGAAATAACAGCTCCAGAGCTGGCTAATGAAATAAACTTTTCCCTTTGTCATTCAGCAACTGTTCTTTTGCAAGAACTTTATTGATCCAATAACTACAAAATGACATTTTATCTTATATTAGTATTAAAAATCATATAATAAAATCTTCTGAAGATAAAAATTCACAAGATGAAATACAAAGGAAGCTTATCCATGGCAAATAATCTCTAACCCTTGTTATTCTAATGATGCCAGAAAGCCGCCTTTCTTTGTAATAAGTATTATGCAAACCTCCATACAAACAGGCTGTTGGCAAGCAGGGCAGCTGGAAATGCAAAGTAGGAAACCAGGTACCTGGCAGGATCAGAAAGGCTAAATGCCCATCTGCTCCAAAGTGTCTTTTCTAGCAGCCATTGCCATGCCGACCCTCAAAGGCCTACCTTTGATTCAAGTTAACGCAGCTCTAGAAGATGCCTCCTAAACGCACATTTATTCATTTCTATTCTTTTTAAAGGAGTAATAGAATTTCTCCTCACATCCTGGTCTAGGTTATCAGATTAAATAAGAACATTTCCCCCACCAAAAATCCCCGATAGATTCTTGTGAGGAAATGGGGTATGTGGGAACCTGAAAGATTTGTCTGCTGTGTTCCACTAAGTGTTGGGAAATATAGGACCAGAGGGGAAAAAGAGCCAAACATCGGGATGAGGAAACTGAGTCAGCTTTGTTATCCTCCCTCGCAGTATGAATTTCCTACACATCTAGGAAACGTATGTGGGGAGCTCCCTGAGAGGAAGTTAGAGGCCACAATAAAATGTGTCTGCATGACTTTTTTTGTTATTCAATTAGAGGACTGTACTGGTTGAAGTGTCAGGGTGAGCCCTAAATCCACAACTGGTGTTCTTGTAAGAAGGCCATGACAGACCTGGAGACACAGAAGAGACACATGGGAAAAGGCCAAGTGATGACAGAAGCAGGTTGGTGTAATGCAGCTGCTGCAAGCCGTACAACACCAGAGGTGGCCACCACCAGAAGTGAGAGGAGCAACGAAGCATTCTTCCCTAGAGACTTCAGAGAGAGCCTGGTCCTACTGATGCCTTCATTTTGGACTTCTAGCCTTTAGAACTGAGAAAGAAGAAATTTCTGTTGTTTTAAGCCATCCAGTTTGTGGTATAGTCCTCCTTCAGTATCCCTGGGGGATTGGTTCCAGGATACCTCCTCCCCCCACAGATACCAAAATCCACCAGTGCTCAAATCCCTTACATAAAATAGCATGGTGCAGTGGGACCCTCCTTTATCCACAGGTTCTGCATCAGCAGCTACTGAAGACCGACTGTTCTTTGTTACAGCAGCCTGAGGAAACCAATGCAAAATGTTTTAGAAAAATCCATACATGTCTTTCTCTGGAAAAAAAATTCCCAGAGACATTCACTAATAGACAGCAACCAGTGCTGCCAATAAGCACTCCCAGGTTGTGCTGCAAGGCCTCAGTTCTCTTCTTGATTTAGGGGATCATCTTGGTATATTTCAGTCAATCAGCAACTATTCATCTTCTACATGAACATTGTCCCCTAAGTATACCACAGCGTACTAAAACCAGATAAAGATATTAAAATACAACTATAGGCCAATATCACTCATGAATGTAGACACAAAAATTCTCAACACAGTACTAACAAATCCAATCCAACAGTGAATAAATAAACTTACACATACAAGTGGAATTTTTTCCAGGTATGCAGGCTGGTCCAATATTCAAAAATCAATCAATCCACCACATCTACAGGCAAGAGAAGAAAAATCATATGATTATATCAATTGCTTCAGGAATGACATTTGAGAAAATTCAATATGTGTTCATGATAATTTTTTAAAAACTCACAGAAAACTAGTAACAGAAGAAATTTCCTCAACTTGATAAAGAGCATCTACAAAAAAACTATAACATCATACTTAATGGTGAGAGACTGGACACTTTCACCCCAAGACTGGGAAGAAGGTAAGAATGTCCTCTCTCATCACTCTCAGCCCACATTGTACTGGAAGTCCTACCTAGTGAATAAGACAAGAAAAGGAAACAAAAGTTCTGTAGATTGGAAAAGAAGAAATAAAATGCTTTTGTTTACAGAAAGCATGATTTTCTATCTATAAAATCCCAAAGAATCTTCCAAAAACTCTTAGAACTAATAAATAAATATAGCAAGTTCACCAAAAGCAGAAGACCTGCACCAGTGGTATCCAGGAGAAAGGCAGGGAGTTAGCAATAAAAGAATCATGGTGAATCAGGCATCTTTTGAGGCCAAGGCAAAAGGTGGGCAACCTGAATTTGTCTCTTTCCAACAATTGATTACAGACATCATGGATACTTGTAATCTAGTTGCAACATCTCACACTTTATTTTTCTTGCAGCTTCCTGCATTATTTTGGGGGGTTTTGAGAGAGGTAAATTATTTGAAGGAGACAGTTCTCAACAGAGCAAGGGAATATTTGATGTGGAACATAAACTTTATCATTTGCTGCCATTGTCATTATCACTGAAAGAGAAAAATTAGAAAGACATTGTAATTATAATGTTGTAAAGCTGAGCTTTCCCCAACAATAACATATTAATATTAGAACAAAAGGAGTCCTTTTAGCCTCTGACATCAAATCCCAGAGTGGATGATTTATCAGTTGGTACTGTGCTGCACTACAAGAATGAATGTATCTCCCGTGGATAAGTGCTTTTCCTATCAGCAAGGATGGACTCACGCTGCTAGTATATTTCTAAGGTTTCTTGATAGAAATCAGAGCTAAAATATGTCAGCCATTATATTATACTTTCAAAAGTAATCAGTTTCATAAAGTCATATATTGGTCTATTAATTAATTAAAAGATGGAAAACAAATGACTACTTTGGTACCTACATCTAACAGGAAACTTCAATGAAACTAATCATTTTGTATTTTCTAGATGGTAACTGTAAGTACTTTCTTCATTTCCATGTTCTTGAAGGTAATTTTTGGTCATATATATCATTTGTCTAAAACGTAATTGGTGTTATACATTACCACTTAAAAGAAAACTAATTGACATACCACAAAGGCCAAGTATTAAACTTACATTTTATCAAATGCTTTATAAATTTAATCATATAAACAATGAAGCCCTGTTACAACTCCATCCAGGACTTATAAATGGATATGCAAGCAAAGCAGTCATAGTTTTAGTTCAAATCTATGGCAGCATATTATATAATTGCACAAATATTGATTTACTATTACAATTAAAAATGGATCATGAACCATGAAGAATGACTCAGGCTTAACAGAATGTACATGTGGGAGTCATGACCACAGTCTAAGGTTATGGGGCTGGTTTTCTTGACAATTGAATCCCATTCTTCTGTGCTCTGACTCTATCCCATCATAGGTAAAGATTCAGTAAGTTAAGGGATGGCACCATCTCACAAAGAACCTCAGAATTAGGAAAATCTATACAGTTTCTTTAAATGTGAGAAATTGTTGGTAGCAGTTATGCAGCACAGTGTGTCACATGTCATTAATGTCATTGTGAATTAATAAAAACGTTTTCAAGAGTTTTGGATCTTGGTGCTTTGTATGTGTTTGTGTGTGTGTGTGTGTGTACACCTATTTCTTAGTATGAGTTCTTATCCATATGAATTAGGTAATATATAAAATTCCCAGGTGATGTATGATTAATCAGGTTAGGAAAACACCTCTTGTTAATGGTACCAGTGCCATGAGGAACTGATGACCAAGAGTTAAAATAGACACTTCTTATTTTAACAGTGGTATAATACAGACATATATTTATGTGCATGCCACAAGATAAAATACTCAGCACAACTCTCCAGTTTCTTAAATGTATGATTAAAAACCGGTATTTCCAAACAGGATTCCCAGATTACTGATAAACAAGGGGAAAATACTCTTCAGATCTGTATACAAATATATCAGCTCCGAATATAAATCCATTTAAATTCCTCCTAGGTAGCAATTCAGAGAGTTATTTCTAAATAGAACTTAGAGGTTACTTTTATTTAAATGTAATAACAATATCATAAATCATGCTTGGGAAGCAGCAGTTTTTTTTTAATCCATTGGCTATTGTATTTGTATCTTCCATATAAAGTACTGAGTGTGGCTTCTTAAAAATGGATTTTTCTAGTTCATTTTTCAAGGTTATACAGCATGTATGATTACTGCAGGGACAAATGTTTTGTGTGTTCATTTCTTTTTTACTGCTAATGGTTTATACATGCAAATAATGAAATGTATATTATGTCTACTAAGTACGTGGAAACAATGTAGAATTTACCTGCCTGATTCTTAACTCCACTGAGAATTCTTTAAAATGTAATTTAACATTAAATTCTTGTAAAGGTAATAACTTTAATCTGATTTTCTTATATACCTTTTGCAGATAGGAGATATTTATTCTTGTATGAATATTGATTCATAAATGCTCTTAAGGAATGCAGTGGCTCCAATTCGAGAGAGAAAATTTTCATGGTATTTAATATTTGATAGGGAATATACTCCTATTTAACATCCCATTGCAGAATAGTGATCTGTTTATAACAGGACAGTAACCAAATTAAATGAAGACAGTTTTCCAAAGTCAAATATAATCGTTTCGCACTATGGTATAGTCTTTCACCATGAAAAAAGAACTAGCTGTTGAATTCGTTTCTCCTATACTTTCTTACCATGTCATTAATTTTAATAGGAAAAAGTTTAGAAGGTATGAAATAATAAAGAATTTGTTTTGCCTGGCACTAAGTAACTAACTGTATACTGCATAGATAATTTAACCCAATGGTCATATTAAACATTTTTTAGGTTCATGGAACTTAGCTGGTGAAATTCACTGAAATTGAATTCCATGACAGCCACAAACAGGAAATATTGTCTAAGGCAATAAATAGGTGAGATGATAAAGACAAGATGTCAAGCAATAGCTATAACAATGTGATTAAATAACAGATGGGACCAAGGATGGAAACCATTGAAGGAAATGCAAACCCAGCTATAATTATGTGTTAGTAGTCTTCTCTGTGATGTTGGTTTAAAAAAATTGTGTCCTCTTCCTTTCTTCTGTTCTGGAGTAAACACACATAAATGTACATATGCATACACATCCATATGTATCTACAAACTTGCATATAAATGCATCTAATTGTATCTATATTCATAATGGTATCTTCTGAAAATCTTACAAAGACTTGGTATAGAAAGTCATCCCAGGCATCATCATCTGTCTCCATGTGACCATTCCATCGGAGCTGACGCTGATAAACCTGGCATAGCTTCAGGAACGACTCCTCCAGTTTAGTATGCAGACATGGTCATGTAAACCTCTAAGACTTAGCCTCTTTGAGCCGACCTGCAAAGTTTCAGATTGGTAGAAAAGAGGAACGTTTCTCCATTGTGTGTCCACACTTGGCAACCCCTCCCCTTCGCACCTGATTCTCTTTAAGTGAAGAGTTAGTATAAGGTAGGAGGAAAATATTTTTCACAAATGCTTTAGAATTACACATCTTAAAGAATAAGTTGCCATAAGTCAACTGCTTGATTTTATCTGGTGTGTCTTTTAGAGCCTTGCTATAGAAGACTAGCAGCGTCAGCATCACCTAGGAGCTTGCTGAAAATGAAGAATCTCAGATTTCACCCCAGCCCTACTGAATCAGAATCTACGTCTTAGCAAGATTCTCAGGTCATTTTTATGCATATTAAAGTTTGAGGAACATTGTTTTAGAGAATACTTTGGTTTCTAAAGACTTCAAGCCTTGTATGCAGTAACTTCACGTTGGTGACCTCTGTGCTCCAAATTTGTAAGATTCAAAATGGAAAAATTCAACACTGTCATAGGAATATTGAGATAGATTGACAGATTTCTATAGTAGAAACAGTAAAAGAAGTTAGAGTGGTAGGGATCATTCTGAAATCTGTAGAGTCCTGTTTGAGAATGAATTTAGGTTCAGGGATTACATGTTTAATCAGACAGTTTTGACAATGTGTGGTATTTAGGCAATGCCACCAAGAACTCTGCAAAATAGTTTCCGGAAGAGTATGTTCTATTCTATGTTCTAAGCCCATAGTGCTAGCCAACAAAGTTTCTTAGGGCCATAGTAGGTCAGGCAGATTATAATGACTAAAGTGCTTTTCTATTTGAAAATATGCCAAAGATTTATTCAGAATGGAGACAACATTCTCTGCATTAAGAGCTTCTTTTGGCAGGGTGGGGGGGGGGGGCGGGAAATCAGAAACCACTTGCAATTATACTCAGAGTTGTATGCCCCGCCAACGAGCATAAATGGCCAACAAGTCAATGCCAGCATTAAATGCCCTTTGGAAAGTTTACCAGTGAGTTCCCAGAGCATACTGTTTCAAGTGACCTAAAAACTTGAGTTACAGTGTGATCACTTAAACGTTTTGCAATGAAAGTAACTAATCTAAATTTTAAACGATTATTAATGTTTACTGCTGCCACTTCTGTAAGTAGAGATTACCAAGGAAACTTTGTTGTTCATGTTAGAAGCATTAAAGTATATTTTTGACTCCAAACACAGTACGAAGTTTATATGGCTATTTTAATAACATTGACACATATATTAAAAATTAGTATCATTGATATTTAAATTATATGACATTGGCTGTATAGTACATTATTGGAAATAAGCAAATTATAACCAAGGTTCACTGTCATTTTAATTTTTTAATGATGGATGTGACTTTACATGTCTACTCTAGAATTGCCATTTGCAGATAAAGTAGATGAGATAAAACTCAGCCCCTATTCTGATGTTGCTCTGAGGAACCTAGAGGCATAGAACTCTTTTTTTTAATTGGATAAACATAGGCTTTTTGTTGAGGTTGTCTTGTATCTTTTTACAGGTTAATTGAAATCCTTTAATAATGTTTATTAAAATAGTGGAACATTGATTTTATAAAAATATATCATGCATTTGAGCCTGTTTTAATCATCTTGCATTTAAACAGAAATAGAAATTAGCATTTGTTTTAAATATATGGGCTATTCTGTATTACTCCTCTTAAACATTACTGTTTTGAAGTGCTAAAGACCTGAATTCTAATCCTAGCTCTGATACAGAAGAGCTCTGAGGATTATGGCAACTAAAATCTCTATCCCTCATGTTCCTTGCCTGTGAATGATTTTATAAATTAAACCATCTCTAAAAGGGCTACCAGCTCTCACTGATCACTAAGGAGTATTAAATACACAAGTACGTCCTTGGTTTTCTCATTAGAACAGGCAGATGATATTACCAAGGACTTGGTGTTTGGGGGCCAAGTGACCAAGAGGCCAGCCAAGTTTCAGGATAAAATTTAAAGAAAATTTCCTGGGAAGAAGAAGGCAAATAAGAACTTTCTTTGCTGGGAATAGTACACACCTGGCGGTCATAAAATGTTCTCTTTATTCCACAGAGAAGAAAAGAAAAATATTACGGTAGGACTCCAAATAGAGTCAGTTAAAAACATGGTATACCCAAGCACAGGCTCTTATTCAGCCCCTAAAAGTCCCAGCCTCAATGCCCTTTAATATAGAAATGCTGTTAGCAGTCTATGATTCAGCTGAATGATAAAATAATTGAGAATATAGCACATAGTAGTTGTTGACAAATTATCCCTATGTTAGAAAAGAGACAGTTAATTGGCATAGATCTTGTCATTCTCTAGAAAAATGCAACCGTAGTTGGACATTCTCTTTGTATGGAATGAGTATGAAATTGTGTAGTGGCGAAATAGAACATAAAAGGTCATTTGGACATGTTTAGCATGTGGAATCTTGAACTTCATAGGTAGGCAACCTCATAAGACTGTAGCACTCCAAACAGGGTTATCAACATGTCCACCCACACAATATCTGCTTTCAAGGAAAGCTCCGTGTCAGTTTCAGGCAATTAACAAATTTTAGCTTTTATTATATTGAAATGAAGTCAAATTATTTTTCTGTTATGATCTCTTTTGAAATAAGCTTTTACATATTTCTAATGATTTCTTCTAAATGGTTCATATAAATTAATGCTTTTTTAAAAAAATATATTATTTGATTTCACTTTGATCTACTTTAGCTCTCATTCTCAGGGAGAAACAACTGAGTTAAAGTCACTGTTTTAAACAATATTTTTTATTGCATTTAGAGTAATTACAACTAGAACACTTAATAATTTTATTCTAAATTGAGCTAAAGCCTGGACAAAAACATTTTTAAGTACCCAACATGTTCAGATTTTTTAAGTTTTACTAGGAAGAGATTGTGTGTTTAATTAAGAATACATATCTAAAAGGAAAATCTGATTTTGTGAGATTATAAATTCTGGTTTTCAGAGCGAAGATAATCCTGAGAGAGAAATTATCTGAGCCTAATCTGCAACCTTGCCACCCATCCCAGACACACACACACACACACTCTCTCTCTCTCTCTCTCTCTCTCTCTCTCTCTCTCTGTCTCTCTCTCTCATTCTCTACCAGTCCAGTGTGACCAAGCCAAGGAGAATGAGGGGCAGGAACACAGTCACACAAGTCAGAGCCAAATAAGAAGAATAAAAATAGAACCTTAAGCTTTCAGAAGCACCAGTTTTTAAAGTGAGCCAGAGGACAGAGCAACAGCTATATATTTAAACAGAAGTAACTACAACTTTCTAATCAGTTACCCTGTGATAGAACATAAACTGCAGTAAATCATGACTCAGTGTCCTGTTATGTATCCCATAAACAAGGGGGGGTATCATTGGTGTGCTTTACTTGGTGAATATGCTTATGCAGATGCTTCATAAACAGATGCAATAAATATATTCTACTATGTCTTTTAATTTAATAGAAAGCTTTTTTAAAAAAAATATTCAGCTTATATGTACATTGACCAGAACATGTTCTGTGTGGAAACTGCATTTTGCTTGGGTTTTGAGAAGAGCATTCTATAGGATATCTATATTCTTACTAAAGTTACTTAAAGATAAGGAAAATGTGGTTTTCGTGGTATATTCCTCTAAGGCTGGGCTTCTCAATCTCTGCACAATTAACATTTGGGTCCAGATACATCTTTGTTGTGGGGACAGTCCTGTGCATTGTAGAATGTTCAGCAGCACACGCAGCTTCTACCCACTAGACAACATTAGCACACCCACCCTCAGTTGTGACAACTAAAATGTCTCCAGATATCCCCAGCATAAAATCATCCTCAGCTGGCAACCACTGTTCTAAAGAACAAGTTAGCACAGCCTTGGTCAGGATCAAACAATATTGCTTTGTTAGCAAAATTTAGGAAATAAAATCCAGCAATTAATGTGGCCTTCACACACTTTTACTCTTGTTTCTTTATTTAACCTTTTCTTTTATCAGCTTTTTTTCTTAAATGGATTACTACTATCCTGGATAGATTACTAAGGTTTTAGTTTAACAAATTTGTTATGAGAGCTGAAATTTCCAGCTTCTCACCCTCCCCCCAGTATAATGATGATGTTCAATCAAATATGTCAGATAGAAGCCCACAAAATTCATCAGATTGGAGTCTACATCCTCCTGGAATTTGAGAGGAAAAAAATGTGGGGAATATCATTTTTTGGTAAGGAGGCTAGGTCCATTTGCCATCGAAGTCTACATGTACGCTTCTAAATGTCATCGATATTAATTCTGTTTAAATCTGTGCCTATAGTATACACTCTAAGGATGTGGCTGTTTAGTCTGGAAATCCGTACTCTGACAAAACCCACCACAAAGCATGAGAATTTGTAGCTTAAAAACAAGTTTCTTCTCCTGTCAGTTCCTTCTCTCACCCCTCTATGTGAAGAAAATAGAATTTAACAAGATGACTGTAGTCAAGAGTCTTGACAGGAAGTTACCTTAATAGGTTTTATTTTTACTTGTGCTTTTGTTTTTGTTTTTTTAAATTCAGGGAACCTATTGGTGGTTGCTAGATGCTGGAAGGTTGCAGTAAAAAGAAAATTGTTATTGTTTATAAATACTTCTGGAAATGAACACGTTTAAAATACAGCATATGTGTAGCTTCTATCAGCAATTACAAATACCTTTTTCTTTTTTAGTGCTAGACAAAATTCCAGCATTTCTAGAAAGTGTTGGGCCCGCCCACCTCCAGGAAGGAGGTTTGATTCCACACGGTAGTGCCTGGAATACTGGCTTATCGGTTGTGACAAACGTACAACACTAAAGCAAGGTGTGTGTGGGAAAGGAGTATATGGAAACTCTCAGTATTTCCTCTTAATATTTTTGTAAACCTAAAACTTCTCTAAAAAATAAAGTCTATTAATTTTTTCAATGGATTTGAAAAGAAAAAAACACTAATTTTTGAAGTAATAAAAAAGTGAAATCTAGTCAAATTGTGGTTCCTAGGCATAAAGTGGATTGATTGTTCTAAGCATCATTTAGATTTTTAATTTGTGACACTGTTTAATAATAAACAAACCTATTAAGAGAGAAATATTGCAGGTCCCAAGAATTTTTAATTTATTATTTTTTAATACTTGATAACTTAAATGTATGCAAATATTAAACTAAATATAAGTCCATTATATTTATAAAATTAGGAAACAAACTGCAAACCAGAGACAGACAAAACCAATAAAATTATACTTATCAGCATTTGTCAATGTGTCAGATGACATGTTGTTGAAACTAATCACTACTTAAAATGTGAATATGGTTTTACAGCAAGCTACAAAGGAAGGAGAATTACCATCCAAAAGGTTGCTTGGTGAGCATGGAGTTAGAGAGGTAAGTTTGAATTCATTATCATTAGGCTCAGATGGTCTGACGGCTTATCTTCACAATATGATAAGGGTTCTGAGAACGTGTGGCCCAACAGAGTGTGCCCTGCCTGCCTTCTTTCAGGTGGTGCTGGAAAGGATGAGGAGAGCCACTGCTTCCCTTGGTAACTCCTACTGCACTGCATTTCTGAACAACATGCTCATGACTTATTAAAACTCTTTTTTTCTTCGCATTCTACTCTAGCCTGAAAGCCATTCTGTCTCATTAAGGTAACTGAAAATCTGTCTACCATCCAGGAACAGTCTAATGCTCAAGTCTGTTTCCTAATAGCAACCCTATTTCTCTGATTTTTGAGTTCTGGGGTCTGCCTCAGTGTTACCTCTACCCCTTAAGCGGATTGCCACGCCTACCCACTCACTGCCAGTGGAGGCTTTTAATGAGCCAACGTGTAATCAGTCATTACTCATTCAGTATTAAAAACCCAATTAAAATGTTGATTGTCTACAAGTAGTAGCAAGTGTGATGTGACATGTCTCTGGAATCATATTCTTATGTATTCAAGCATCCGTGTGTCTTGTGCTGTGAGGTGGTGTGCCCCGACATTCGATATAAAATCTGAGCTAAATACCTGAAGCAGACAAGGACTCATCATAGATGTAGATGCTGATTTTTCACACTTCTCTGGGCAGAATTGGTGGATGTTTCTATTTCCTAGGAAAAATCCTCCAGCTACCCTTCTATTTTTTCCTCCCTTCACAAAAGAAATTTCTTGAAAGAGGTTTATACACTTCCATCTCCCACCACTTCATGGACCAACATCTCCCTAATGTTAAAATGACACTGAATCCAAATGGCACATTCCAGCAACCTTTGGAACCATTCATTTCTCCCTCATTCTTAAAGGATTCATTTCCTTTGGCTGTTGTGCTACCATTCTCACCTGGATTTCCTCTTATTCTTCCTTCTCCATCTTTTTGCACGTCTCCTTCTCCTTTTAACTGTTGCACTTTCTCAGTTATCCATCCTAGTTCTCTTCTCTTTTAGACCTCCCTGTTCTCCTGAGTGAGAGATCATTCACTCCCAAAGTTTCAGGTGCCAACCAAATGAGCCAAGAGCTGCTGAAGGTTTATCTCCAGTTTAGACTCCCATTATAAGCTCCAGATTCTACCATCTACTCTGCACCTCAGCTGAATCTCCCACTAGCCCCTTAGTTTTGCCTATATCAGAACTTACCTTTCCCCAAGCTTGTGTCTCTCCTTACATCAGTAAAAGGCATTATTACCAACCCACTTACTTAAGCCAGAAATCTTGGGATCATCTTTACTTTCATTTGCCTCACTCCAAGGTCTCTAATTTTTGTTGTTGTTGTTTGTTTTTGTTTTTGTTTTTTTTGTGGTATGCAGGCCTCTCACTGTTGTGGCCTCTCCCATTGCAGAGCACAGGCTCTGGACGCACAGGCTCAGTGGCCATGGCTCATGGGCCCAGCCACTCCACGGCATGTGGGATCTTCCCGGACCGGGGCATGAACCCGTGTCCCCTGCATCGGCAGGCGGACTCTCAACCACTGTGCCACCAGGGAAGCCCCAAGATCTCTTAATTTTTAACAACTCATAATCATCTCTCAACTTTGACCTCTTCTTTTATCTTCACTGACATCACCATGCTCTGGCCTGATGTGACAGCCTCCCTACCTGGTCTTCCTGTCACTCAAAGATGGTCATTCTTGCCCTTCCTTGTCAGATATAGACCCAGAAGGGTTATTGCACAGCTGGATAGAAATAAAACTAGGCTAGAACCCAGATCTCAAACCTTCCAGCTACACCATGTCTCTGGCTGGGTATTTTTCCCTGCTTTAGCCTGGAAAAGAAGGATCTCTTCCCAACCCCATTCAACTCTTCTTCCCCTCTTCCAGCAGTATGTCATGCTCCAGCTGTCCCAACAGGCTCTCAGGTCCAACTTCTTGAATATCATACAAACTCCTTTCAAAGACATGGATTATATACAAAGAAGACATTGCAGACAGTGGGAAGATGGTCCATCTTTGGTCAGGCTAAGGGATGGACCATACTTAAAGATCCCTCAGTTCTGAATATTCTTGAGTCAAACCCAGGTCTTTCTGTCTCTGGCTTTCCTAGAAGGGTGACTTCTGTTCATACCCACAGTCTCATAGCCAGTGTATCCAGCAAGTAGAATTGAATCCACACTATTTCTGAAGCTATTATGAACTATTAAGTTAAATTGTTGGATTTATTAATTTGGAACTGCAAAAAAGTTAATCTTATTCTTACCTTAGTACAAAGTTTATGTCTTTTACTCTTCTAAAAACTCTTTTAATAGAAGGTCCTCAGGAGGTAACACTTATTTATAGGAATTTCAAGACAATAAGACAATGGGGTGAACTATCCTCCTCACCCCCAAGTCCTATTTTAATATTATTACATTTTTCTATTCTTAAAGAAATTCTATTCTTTTCTATTCTTATTCTTAAATTTAATTCTTAAATATTCTTAAATATTCTATTTCTATTCTATTTTAATATTATTACATTTTTCTATTCTTAAATTATTACATCTTTTCTATTCTTAAATTCTTACAATTTTCTATTCTTATTCTATTCTTTTCTATTCTTAAATGGGTCACTGGTCTGGAATCATTGAATATAGAATGGCTAAGAAGAAAAATATATTGAGTTATATCTGGAACTTTCTGTATGAGATAATGTTAAGGAAAAAACTGGAGATGTAGCATTAGTTTCTGCATATTTATTTATCAGATACTACTTGCAGAATAAAGATGTGGAATATTGGAATCTGATGAATTAATCAACTTGAAAAAACCTTTCAGAAGGACACAGCAGGGAAAGGAATTATCAGGGAACAAGTTGAATTAAAAGATATTAATTATTGTGAGCCATCGCCTCCTGGTTCTTGTGGTTTTTTCACAGTGTCTATAGTGAAATCAGTAAAATCTAGTTATATTCCATTATAAAAGTATTTGTTCATTGTGATTTGGATTATGATTTAAATAATATTAGATTCATTTAATTCCATTGTAAGGCTATAATTTCTGAACACGAATGTTCCATCTTTTTCAAACACATTAAAGGATATCCTTTCTAAAGGATAAGAAATTCCTTGCATGTGTATTTCTCTATTTTAAATAGCTTTTTCCTCTTATTATACATAGCAATAATCTTTATTGTAGAAAACTCAGAGAATACAGAAGAGCAGAAAATAAGAATATCAAGTTAACCCATCATCTACCACTCAGAGACAATTATTATTAACATTTTAGTATTTGTATTTCCAGGATTTTTGCTGTGTGCACATGCACACACACACACAGACACACACACTTGTGTATATAGCTATCTATAAACATATATGACATCAATACTCTCCAGCCAAAGACTATTAGCAGCATATCCAAAGTTAAACATGTTGGGCTTATTGCTTGTTGCAACAAAGACCACATACCGTAGGGAAGCACAGGGCACCTCAGTAACAGGGAGTTTGAAACAACTTAGGATTTGGGCTTATGTTAGGTGACTTTAGGGAATTTTAAGGAAACAAAGCCTTGCTGTGAATTGGAGGCAGAGGTGAGTGTATGTTTGGGTATCTTAATAAATGTTATCTGTAGGGCGGGAAGAATGAATAGAGGTAGAAGCTATAAAGTAGTAAAGAAGCAGCAGTCACTCATATTAGCCAGGATAGACTTCTGGGTCATTTTTGTGGCTTGGACAGTGTTCATGTTTGTGTTCAGACAAGACAGTGGGGTGGTTTTGTTGTTGTCTTGAGCCATCATAGTCCCAGAGTGGCCCTGTTCGTGTTAATGTTCTGTGATCTTGTTTATATTCAACGGGAGGACACAGACCGAGCTGGGAGTGCCCCACCAGCTTCTGGATATCAGGGCCTGCTTTCTTCTCTTTCAAAGCTTAGAGAGTTTTGAAACTTACAGGACTTCCCTCCGTCTTTGGAATTTGACTAGTGTAGATCGTGCCATCCGAAATTATTTACTTGGTGACTTGCTCAGTCTTTTGTTTATGGCATCTGAGTTTCCCATGTTGCTTAAGACAGCCTGTCCAACCTGTGAGGTTCCACAAATATTTTTATGTAGGTAGTTATAATATTTTATTATGTTCTTTTTACTTTTAGATATTTAATCCATTTAAGATTTATGTTACATGGTATGAGGTGCTTTTTTTTCAAGAATTTTTTGTTTTACGTGAACCATTTTCAAAGTCTTTATTGAATTTGTTGCAATATTGCTTCTGTTTTGTATTTTGGTTTTTTGGCCACAAGGCATGTGGGATTTTAGCTCCCCAAGCAGGGATCGAACCCGCACCCCCTGCATTGGAAGGTGAAGTCTTAACCACTGGACCGCCAAGTAAGTCCCAAGGTGCTTTCTTCTGAATAAATATTCAATTATATCAGCACCATTGTGAACTAAACCATCATAAATTCATTCCTCGGATTTCCTTGTATCTATTTCTGGACACTCTATTCTATTTAATAATTTATTTTTATATTACTGTGCTAATACCTGGCAGTTTGATTGCTGTAGTTTTATAGTAAGTTGTAATTTCTGGTAAAGCAGTTTCCCTTTCACCATTATTCTGATTTTTCAAGAGCTACCAAATGGTCTATTGTATCAGTATAAATACTCCCTATTGGCAGACATATAAGATATGTCCAGTTTATATTTCCTCTTACAAATTTTTAGAACAAGAGTTTTTTTCCATCATTTAATATAATTCTATGTGGCACAAATAGAGAACAAAACTACACATTAATGTGTCTCTGATCTGCTATAGGCTCACTTATTAGTAGGTGACACTCTGGTACACAGCTGTATTGTACACATGATTCAAATTCACACTTCCCCCAAATTAACTGCCATGGCTCTATAGTGTTACAATGTGTCAAACCCACAAATGTTAAAACCTTCAGTGTCAAGAACCCACATAAACAATTTTCACCCTACTGGATTTATCTTACTGGTATGCACAGCCTTCTGACCCTCAGAACTTCAAGGATCAAATGCTTAAACTGACTAATCCCTTTAATATCTTTTTCTAGTGGTAATTCCTGCTCATACCCACTGCCAAATACTATCCCCTAAAGTCTTAAACAAAACTCTTAGAAACAGAGGTGTGAGGCAGACAGCTTGGCTTGGCTGGTTCTAACATTGACATGACATGGCTTCATCTTCAAAGCCCTTTTGTGTCATGAACTCATGAAAAACAATGTGTAGCTAGAACCTTTGGCCTTCTCCTGTGGCAGCAAGTTCTGACACTGAGAGAGAGATTTGCATTTCATGCTGACCTTCCCCATGATGTTTGCTTGCCTCTTACACATTTTACGAAGTGAAGATTCATTCACTGTCTCTAAGGACTGTTCTACATCAATAGCCTACAATCCAAGAGCATAATTATCAAACTGGAAGTGGATTTACTTACAACAATATAAATTACTTGGTAAGTGTAAAGTAGTGGCTGTTGTTAATGCCAGTGAGAAAATGTGAAAAACTTTACAACAGGGAATGTGAACTTTGTTAAAAACTCTTAAAAATAATGTTAATCACTTGTCAATCACACAGAAAACCAGGATCCTAGCCAGAGTACTCCTGGCTTTCAGTTTCAATTCCTATCAAAGGAACACCTGAGAGACATGATAGTTACCAAAGATCTTTCGAATATGATAAATCCTACTTACAGATCAGGGGGTGGAGCCCCACTCCCACTCATTTTTTTAAACTTGCACTATATCTCATCAACTCCTCATTCAGTTGCATTTATGAGTTGCCTTTTAATGTTATGCCCTTGACTTTCGTTAAAAGCTTCCACCAAAAATATCAACATATAGCTTAGGTCGCTATATCTGCGATAGATACATTATTAAACACTTTATGTTCTGTATATCACTCAGTACCCTCTCTGTAAAGTTGTGCCTGATAAATTTTTAAAATTCAATGTTAAAAAAATTGCACTTCCCCAAGGAATTGGTATGCTTCCCTTTCTGGATTGAAAATCATGTCTCTTTATTCTTTAACTTTCAGGAAGTTCACCATCTAACCTGAAGATCATCTATAGTAAATAGAGTGGCCATCTTGGTTTGTGAGTTTATGTTGTTTTTTGACATGGTTTTATTTTTCTACCCTGTTTCTATTTTCTCTGAAAGTTATTCTTTATTGCCATTTCTCTTATATCAGTTTATCCGCTTTTGCTGAAATACCTCAATTTTTTTTGTGGAATGAAATGTAAAGTTTCCTGCCAAAGTTGTCCTCTCCATGAGAAGTTCTGTTTTTTGTTTGTTTGTTTGTTTTTTAAGTAAGAAGTGGATTTATTTAGAGAGAAACATACTCCACAGACAGAGTGTGGGCCATCTCAGAAGGCAAGAGTGGCCAGAAGTTCTGTTTTTGTTTCACCTTATACGGCCCTCCTCCATCTCTGGGTTCCTGGGCACTTAGCGTACCAATCATTTTGATTCCTCCCTTCCACCATCTCCCCTGCTTTGTTACATAGCTCTCTTGTCTTTCCAGCTATTAAGTGAAGGACGTTATGTTTTCTGTAGCCCCCGTAGTTCTTGGTACATGGAAGACACTCACAAATCACTTGAAAAGAAAAGAAAGCAGGGAGAGAAGAAGAGAGGGAGGGAGGAGGAAAGGAATAGCAGTCTGAACTTAATGTAAAAAATACGTGCAGCCTGTAGGGAAGAAGGGGTAAGAAAGAAGTCTATTGGAAATTGAAACAGTTATCCAGTAATGAAGGTAATTGCTTAGGTTTGTTTAGCTTAGGGGGGAGAGAAATTTTTATTATTTTTTAAAATTTATTTTATTGAGGTATAGTTGATTTACAATGTTGTGTTAATTTCTGCTGTACAGCAAAGTGATTCAGTTATACATATATATATTCTTTTTCATATTCTTTTTCATTATGATTTATTACAGGATATTGAATATAGTTCCCTGTGCTGTACAGTAAGGCCTTGTTGTTTACCCATTCTATATATAATAGTTTGCATCTGCTAATGCCAAACTCCCAAAATCCTTCCTTTCCCCATGCCCCTCCCCACCTTGGCAACCACAGTCTGTTCTCTATGTCTGTGAGTGTTTCTGTTTCGTAGATAAGTTCATTTCCGTCATATTTTAGATCCCACATATAAGTGATATCATATGGTATTTGTAACAAGTTTTTATTATTGTCTCTATACAACTAGGTTAGGTCACAGTCAGGCAGGAAACACATGCAACTCTATAGCATAACTGAAGAGAGTTTAGTAAAGGGACAATTACAAGGTGTGGGCAGGTTCATGAACACTAACAGGGGATGGTGAAGAGCCCTGGGAAAAGCACCAGTAGAAAGCCCAGCTAAAAACATGGCAAAGGAACAATTACCAGAACCCAAAGAGAGTACCTGTAGGAAAGGGGTCCCCAACAAGAGCATGGTCACAAGTAGAAGAAGGATGCAGCCAAACTACAGCTAGGCAAGGAGGGAGCCAAAGGAGTAAATACCCCAAACTCTCTCCTGCCAGCACATCCCATAGAATGGAAGTGGGTGGGTAGTGGATAGAGGGGCAGCCAGAGGATATACAGTGCCCCGCACTTCACTGTCACAGTAAGGGCTTGCTTCAAAAGGATTCTACGTTTATAATTAGGTGAGGAACCGTAGGCCGCGAGGGTGCGGGGAGGAGGGTGGGGAGAGGAGGGTGAGGGGTGGAATTTGACTAGGAATTTGAAATAGATGGGGTAAAACACAGAGGTAAAAGGCCTAAATCTCTGCAACAGACATACAAAAGCTTCAGAATTCCATAAGAACGTAAATCATCATTTAAGGCTCAAAGGGTCTTTCAAATATTTCAAAGCTTACCTTTGTTTTCAAGACAGTAGAGCTGCCTTCAGGGTCATTTTTAGATTTTTGTCCCACACAGGCTCTTTTTCTTTTGGAGAATCCTCCACCCCTTAACATATCAACCATATTAAAATGTACCCATCATTAATGCAGTTGACTAGTTAACATGTCTTTTTTTGTAGGCATTTGATAAACATCTATTATTTTTCATTTTTGCAAATTCCTTTTTATATTTCAGAGCAAACCTTATTTTTCAGCTCCAAACACATTTTTGGTCCCAAAAGAGCCCTTAATCCTTAGGTCTGTGCCTGCAGTAGTCACTGGATAAAATGAGCCATACTGCCTCACTTTGGTGTATGTAAATCTTATTATTTGACAGTAATATCACCACCAGTGAGCATCTGCTTGTGGTTGGATTTGATCTGGTTTAAGGTTTCCTGTCCCAACATCCCAGAAACCCAGCTTATACCTTCTTTAAGATTCCAGTAGTTCTTGAGCTTTGCTTTAATTCCACGTATAAATGTCATGTGACCTTCTGAGGTCCTTCCGGGAAAGACATGACGTGTGTTTCTATGAGCTCACTCTTGGACTTCTCAAATATTTCTTAGAAAACACGATTCTGGATATTCAGCTGGGTAGTTAGATAATGGATCAAATTAATATTAGCAAGCACAGAAATGATTTTCTTTTATGTCATGTTTGGCAGCAGCAAACAAACTAAATGCTTACCATCTGTCAGATTCTCACTGTCCTGGGCACTATCACATTCATTCTGTCATTTGTTTTCCTTCTCTTCAAGGGTTAAAGGTAAAATGTCTTCCTCCTGCTCTTCACCCCCTTCTTCTGCACTGGGGTCCTGAGCATTGCTGTTGTTTATTTGCTTATGTTTTGGGTCCTGTTCAGAAGTTTCATCAATTTTTTCTGTTTCAGCATCCTCATTTCATCTTCACTCAATTCTTTTATTCATTTTCTGTGTCTACTGTGTGGATTATTCAAATGGCTGATAAGATCAAATATTGTTGGTATTGCATTATCTCGAAGAACTGTCCTATAAGGACTAGTTCTACAGATCACAGAAGTCTCCAAGTGTTTGGCACACAATCGATAATGTTTATCTAGTTGATCGGGTGTTTTATCTTTTAAGTCGGCTTTCCTACAATTCTCCACCCACTTCTGGCATCTGGCTGGATCCCGCGGCAACCTGAAAAAGGCCAGGTCCAACCGCGAGCTCTTCCGCGTGCAGGTGGGGGCCGTGCAGAAGTTCGGCATCATAGTCTGACTGCCGGCCGGCCCAGTGCTCCCCTCCCCCTTCCTCAGAGCAGCCCACCGGCCCGCCTGTTGGGGCCAGGGAGGGGAGTCAGGCCGCCGGCCGGCTCGTTAGGGCCTGTATATATGCTTTTAGATTCACTTGACCTCATATGAAGCATGTTGATGTATTGTTATGTTTGTTAGAACCAAAATCAAACCACGTTAATTCTTATGGGAATTAGACGGAATGAATGAATACAGTCTTGAAGCTTGTGTCATCTTGACGTGGTGCAATACAGAGAGCTCAAGAGCAGGGAAGATGGACCATATATGTTACAGACATAAGGTCAAGTGTCTATCCTCCAAAGCTGCTTATCTACTCACTGTGTTTGGACGTTTTTAGACTTTGCAGTATGGTCGAGATACTTGCCTTTTGGCATTTACATCCTTATATGACATTCAGAGTTAAGAAGGAAGGAAGAAAGGAAGGGAAGGGGAAGGGAGGGGAGGGGAGGGGAGGGGAAGGGAGGGGAGGGGAGGGGAGGAAGAGACCAGTTAGTAAATAGCTAATATACTACTCTGGAAAGAGTCCATGTTATTGGATTAGTGAACAATACTGGACAATATGTGATATCATGCTAAGCATTAGCTTTAAAATTAAATATTCCATAGTTGGCATATAGTAAGCTAGCCCAGTGGAAATCAAATACTACTCAGATTTGGGGAGTTTGCTGATGCAGTAAGATCTTAATTTACCACCTTAACAGTGGGGAGGAGTCCCACAGATAATCCAAAACAGCTGATGATTCAAATATAATGCCTACTTAGTTTTGGAATGCATGGTGTGATTCTCTTTTTGAACAGTATAGTCATAGCAATTCAATAAATATTTATTAAGCATATGCTCGGTGCTGAATACTGTGCTAAATTATTATAATTTGGGATTCTGTCATTGCTTATTGGCTCAACAAATATCTAATGAGTGGAGACTTTTGCCAGGCATTGTGCTAGGTGATGGCTAAACAGTGGTGACCAACAAGACAGTTATGGTTCCTGTACTTTTGGAGATTGTGGTTCACATAAACTACTAATAAATTCTCAGTAATCTACGACTGAAACCTAGACTAGGATATGTGTAAAACTCTGGCAGTGTCTCCATCTACGCAACTGTGGTTGATCTCAGACTTTGTTTATACTCCATTGGACCAGTTACCAAAGGAAGGACTTATTGGGGGTTATTTGAGAAATGGGTACAGTTTTCAAGACTAATGTAATAGTCCTTTGTGAGAGGAAAGAGTAAAATTAAGGTCTCTTATAATTCATTAAATTTTTTTGTGCATTCTTACTGTGTTAAACACGATTCAAGCACTGGGATTATAGCAATGCATGCAATAGACAGAATCTCTGCTCTCAAGGAGATAATTAGCACAGTAATATGTGGTAATAGTATAGCTATAAAGTCCCTTCCACTCATAAAGTGTTTCAAAGTGAAATATAGGCTTATCATTGAGCTATTTTTACACAGAGAAGTAGAAAAGCAAATTCAGGAAGTGCACAGGGAAGAATGCGCTGACCCAAACAACCCGTTCTGTGGATAGGCGTCTGTGTTCCTTGAGTTACAAAGGCAAGCAAACCTACATCAGGGACATGGGGGACAAGGAAGTGCTGCTTAAGATTTGAGGCTTCTCTTTGTCCTACTTTTTTACTACCTCCAGTTACAGGTGCTTTAGTAGTAAGATTGAATTAATTGCTTTCTACAATTGTTTACAGGTGTACTAACAGTCACTCACATTTAATGGCACATTAAATACGAAAAGTTTATTTTAGGCACGTGTGATACTTCTATTAAAATTAGAAAGATCAAAAAGTTGGTCTTACCCTGCCGAAGAGGCAAGAGACTTTTTCTTCCCTCTTTGTTTCCTGGCGCGCAAGGAGAGGGGATTAAGAGCGCTGCTTAAAGGAGCTCCAGAGACGGATGCGAGCCACGGCTAACAGCGCGGACCCCAGAGACGGGCATGAGACGCTAAGGCTGCTGCTGCCGCCACCAAGAAGCCTGTGTGCGAGCACAGGCCACTCTCCACACCTCCCTTCCGGGGAGCCTGTGCAGCCAGCCACTGCCAGGGTCCCGGGATCCAGGGACAACTTCCCCGGGAAAACGCACGACGCGCCTCAGGCTGGTACAACGTCATAACCGGCCTCTGTCGCCGCAGGCCCGCCCCGCACTCCATGCCCCTCCCACACCCCCCCGGCCTGAGTGAGCCAGAGCCCCCGAATCAGCGGCTCCTTTAACCGCGTCCTGTCTGAGCGAAGAACAGACGCCCTCCGGCGACCTACACGCAGAGGCGGGGCCAAATCCAAAGCTGAACCCCGGGAGCTGTGCGAACAAAGAAGAGAAAGGGAAATCTCTCCCAGCAGCCTCAGAAGCAGCGCATTAAAGCTCCACAATCAACTTGATGTACCCTGCATCTGTGGAATACATGAATAGACAACCAATCATCCCAAATTAAGGAGGTGGACTTTGAGAGCAAGATTTATGATTGTTTCCTCTTTTTGTGAGTGTGTATACGTATGCTTCTGTGTGAGATTTTGTTTGTATAGCTTTGCTTTCACCATTTGTCCTAGGGCTGTATCTCTCTGGTTTTTTTTTACTTAAAACTTCTTTTAAATATTTTTTTATTTTAATAACTTTATTTTACCTTAGTATATTTTATTTAATCCTCTTTCTTTCTTTCTTTCCCTCCTTCCTTCCTCCCTCCCTCCCTCCATCTCTCTCTCTCTCTCTCTCTCTCTCTCTCTCTCTCTCTCTCTCTCTCTCTCTTTCTTTCTACTTTTTCTCCCTTTTATTCTGAGCCGTGTGGATGAAAGGCTCTTGGTGCTGCAGCCAGGAGTCAGTGCTCTGCCTCTGAGGTGGGAGAGCCAACTTCAGGACACTGGTTTCGTTCTCAAGATTGCTTTGGCTATTCGGGGTCTTTTGTGTTTCCATACAAATTGTGAAATTTTTTGTTCTAATTCTGTGAAAAATGCCAGTGGTAGTTTGATAGGGATTGCATTGAATCTGTAGATTGCTTTGGGTAGTAGAGTCATTTTCACAATGTTGATTCTTCCAATCCAAGAACATGGTATATCTCTCAATCTATTTGTATCATCTTTAATTTCTTTCATCAGTGTCTTATCCTTCTCTGCATACAGGTCTTTTGTCTCCTTAGGTAGGTTTATTCCTAGATATTTTATTGTTTTTGTTGCAGTGGTAAATGGGAGTGTTTTCTTAATTTCACTTTCAGATTTTTCATCATTAGTGTATAGGAATGCCAGAGATTTCTGTGCATTAATTTTGTATCCTGCTACTTTACCAAATTTAT
Source organism: Leucopleurus acutus (assembly GCF_964270905.1). Lineage (NCBI taxonomy): Eukaryota > Metazoa > Chordata > Mammalia > Artiodactyla > Delphinidae > Leucopleurus > Leucopleurus acutus. Next base: position 64,667,606 of record NC_139149.1, on the reverse strand, counting down.
TGATTAGCTCTAGTAGTTTTCTGGTGGCGTCTTTAGGACTCTCTATGTATAAGTATCATGTCATCTGCAAACAGTGACAGCTTTACGTCTTCTTTTCCAATTTGGATTCCTTTTATTTCCTTTTCTTCTCTGATTGCTGTGGCTAAAACTTCCAAAACTATGTTGAATAAGAGTGGTGAGAGTGGGCAACCTTGTCTTGCTCCTGAGCTTAGTGGAAATGGTTTCAGTTTCTCACCATTGAGGATGATGATGGCTGTGGCTTTGTCATATACGGCCTTTATTATGTTGAGGAAAGTTCCCTCTATGCCTACTTTCTGGAGGGTTTTTATCATAAATGGGTATTGAATTTTGTCAAAAGCTTTCTCTGCATCTATTGAGATGATCATATGGTTTTTCTCCTTCAATTTGTTAATATGGTGTATCACATTGATTTATTTGCGTATATTGAAGAATCCTTGCATTCCTGGAATAAACCCCACTTGATTATGGTGTATGATCCTTTTAATGTGCTGTTGGATTCTGTTTGCTAGTATTTTGTTGAGGATTTTTGCATCTATGTTCATCAGTGATATTGGCCTGTAGTTTTCTTTCTTTGTGACATCCTTGTCTGGTTTTGGTATCAGGGTGACGGTGGCCTCGTAGAATGAGTTTGGGAGTGTTCCTCCCTCTGCTATATTTTGGAAGAGTTTGAGAAGGACAGGTGTTAGCTCTTCTCTACATGTTTCAAAGAACTCGCCTGTGAAGCCATCTTGTCCTGGGCTTTTGTTTGTTGGAAGATTTTTAATCACAGTTTCAATTTCAGTGCTTGTGATTGGTCTGTTCATATTTTCTATTTCTTCCTGATTCAGTCTTGACAGTTTGTGCATTTCTAAGAATTTGTCCATTTCTTCCAGATTGTCCATTTTATTGGCATAGAGCTGCTTGTAGTAATCTCTCATGATCTTTTGTACTTCTGCAGTGGCAGTTGTTACTTTTCCTTTTTCATTTCTAATTCTATTGATTTGAGTCTTCTCCCTTATTTTCTTGATGAGTCTGGCTAATGGTTTATCAAGTTTGTTTATCTTCTCAAAGAACCAGCTTTTAGTTTTATTGATCTTTGCTATCGTTTCCTTCATTTCTTTTTCATTTATTTCTGGTCTGATCTTTATGATTTCTTTCCTTCTGCTAACTTTGGGCTTTTTTTGTTCTTCTTTCTCTAATTGCTTTCGGTGCAAGGTTAGGTTGTTTATTAGAGACGTTTCCTGTTTCTTAAGGTAGGATTGTATTGCTATAAACTTCCCTCGTAGAACTGCTTTTGTTGCATCCCATAGGTTTTGGGTCATCATGTCTCAATTGTCATTTGTTTCTAGGTATTTTTTTATTTCCTCTTTGATTTCTTCACTGATCACTTTGTTATTAAGTAGTGTATTGTTTAGCCTCCATGTGTTTGTATTTTTTACACATGTTTTCCTGTAATGGATAACTAGTCTCATAGCATTGTGATCAGAAAAGGTACTTGATACAATTTCAGTTTTCTTAAATTTACCAAGGCTTGATTTGTGACCCAACATATGATCTATCCTGGAGAATGTTCCATGAGCACTTGAGAAAAATGTGTATTCTGTTGTTTTTGGATGGAATGTCCTATAAATATCAATTAAGTCCATCTTGTTTAATGTATCATTTAAATCTTGTGTTTCCTTATTTATTTTCATTTTGGATGATCTGTCCATTGGTGAAAGTGGGGTGTTAAAGTCCCCTACTATGAATGTGTTACTGTCGATTTCCCCTTTTATGGCTGTTAGTATTTGCCTTATGTATTGAGGTGCTCCTACGTTGGGTGCTTATGCGGGCTGCATAGGGTGTCCAGCACTGTAGCTTGCTGGTCGTTGAGTGAAGCTGGGTGTTGGTGTTGAGATGGAGATCTCTGGGAGATTTTTGCCATTTGATATTATGTGGAGCTGGGAGGTCTCTTATGGACCAGTGTCCTGAAGTTGGCTCTCCCACCTCAGAGGCACAGCACTGACTCCTGGCTGCAGCACCAAGAGCCTTTCATCCACACGGCTCAGAATAAAAGGGAGAAAAAGTAGAAAGAAAGAAAGAAAGAGAAAGAGAGAAAGAGAGAGAGAGGGAGGGAGGGAGGGAGAGAGGAAGGAAGGAAGGAAGGGGGAAGGAAGGAAGGAAGGAGGGAAAGAAAGAGGATAAAATAGAATATACTAAGGTAAAATAAAGTTATTAAAATAAAAAAAATATTTAAAAAAAGTTTTAAGTAAAAAAAAACAGAGAGATACAGCCCTAGGACAAATGGTGAAAGCAAAGCTATACAGACAAAATCTCACACAGAAGCATACGTATACACACTCACAAAAAGAGGAAACAATCATAAATCTTGCTCTCAAAGTCCACCTCCTTAATTTGGGATGATTGGTTGTCTATTCATGTATTCCACAGATGCAGGGTACATCAAGTTGATTGTGGAGCTTTAATGCGCTGCTTCTGAGGCTGCTGGGAGAGATTTCCCTTTCTCTTCTTTGTTCGCACAGCTCCCGGGGTTCAGCTTTGGATTTGGCCCCGCCTCTGCGTGTAGGTCGCCGGAGGGCGTCTGTTCTTCGCTCAGACAGGACGCGGTTAAAGGAGCCGCTGATTCGGGGGCTCTGGCTCACTCAGGCCGGGGGGGTGTGGGAGGGGCATGGAGTGCGGGGCGGGCCTGCGGCGACAGAGGCCGGTTATGACGTTGTACCAGCCTGAGGCGCGTCGTGCGTTTTCCCGGGGAAGTTGTCCCTGGATCCCGGGACCCTGGCAGTGGCTGGCTGCACAGGCTCCCCGGAAGGGAGGTGTGGAGAGTGGCCTGTGCTCGCACACAGGCTTCTTGGTGGCGGCAGCAGCAGCCTTAGCGTCTCATGCCCGTCTCTGGGGTCCGCGCTGTTAGCCGTGGCTCGCATCCGTCTCTGGAGCTCCTTTAAGCAGCGCTCTTAATCCCCTCTCCTTGCGCGCCAGGAAACAAAGAGGGAAGAAAAAGTCTCTTGCCTCTTCGGCAGGGTAAGACCAACTTTTTGATCTTTCTAATTTTAATAGAAGTATCACACGTGCCTAAAATAAACTTTTCGTATTTAATGTGCCATTAAATGTGAGTGACTGTTAGTACACCTGTAAACAATTGTAGAAAGCAATTAATTCAATCTTACTACTAAAGCACCTGTAACTGGAGGTAGTAAAAAAGTAGGATAAAGAGAAGCCTCAAATCTTAAGCAGCACTTCCTTGTCCCCCATGTCCCTGATGTAGGTTTGCTTGCCTTTGTAACTCAAGGAACACAGACGCCTATCCACAGAACGGGTTGTTTGGGTCAGCGCATTCTTCCCTGTGCACTTCCTGAATTTGCTTTTCTACTTCTCTGTGTAAAAATAGCTCAATGATAAGCCTATATTTCACTTTGAAACACTTTATGAGTGGAAGGGACTTTATAGCTATACTATTACCACATATTACTGTGCTAATTATCTCCTTGAGAGCAGAGATTCTGTCTATTGCATGCATTGCTATAATCCCAGTGCTTGAATCGTGTTTAACACAGTAAGAATGCACAAAAAAATTTAATGAATTATAAGAGACCTTAATTTTACTCTTTCCTCTCACAAAGGACTATTACATTAGTCTTGAAAACTGTACCCATTTCTCAAATAACCCCCAATAAGTCCTTCCTTTGGTAACTGGTCCAATGGAGTATAAACAAAGTCTGAGATCAACCACAGTTGCGTAGATGGAGACACTGCCAGAGTTTTACACATATCCTAGTCTAGGTTTCAGTCGTAGATTACTGAGAATTTATTAGTAGTTTATGTGAACCACAATCTCCAAAAGTACAGGAACCATAACTGTCTTGTTGGTCACCACTGTTTAGCCATCACCTAGCACAATGCCTGGCAAAAGTCTCCACTCATTAGATATTTGTTGAGCCAATAAGCAATGACAGAATCCCAAATTATAATAATTTAGCACAGTATTCAGCACCGAGCATATGCTTAATAAATATTTATTGAATTGCTATGACTATACTGTTCAAAAAGAGAATCACACCATGCATTCCAAAACTAAGTAGGCATTATATTTGAATCATCAGCTGTTTTGGATTATCTGTGGGACTCCTCCCCACTGTTAAGGTGGTAAATTAAGATCTTACTGCATCAGCAAACTCCCCAAATCTGAGTAGTATTTGGTTTCCACTGGGCTAGCTTACTATATGCCAACTATGGAATATTTAATTTTAAAGCTAATGCTTAGCATGATATCACATATTGTCCAGTATTGTTCACTAATCCAATAACATGGACTCTTTCCAGAGTAGTATATTAGCTATTTACTAACTGGTCTCTTCCTCCCCTCCCCTCCCCTCCCTTCCCCTCCCCTCCCCTCCCCTCCCTTCCCCTTCCCTTCCTTTCTTCCTTCCTTCTTAACTCTGAATGTCATATAAGGATGTAAATGCCAAAAGGCAAGTATCTCGACCATACTGCAAAGTCTAAAAACGTCCAAACACAGTGAGTAGATAAGCAGCTTTGGAGGATAGACACTTGACCTTATGTCTGTAATATATATGGTCCATCTTCCCTGCTCTTGAGCTCTCTGTATTGCACCACGTCAAGATGACACAAGCTTCAAGACTGTATTCATTCATTCCGTCTAATTCCCATAAGAATTAAAGTGGTTTGATTTTGGTTCTAACAAACATAACAATACATCAGCATGCTTCATATGAGGTCAAGTGAATCTAAAAGCGTATATACAGGCCCTAACGAGCCGGTCGGCCGGCCTGGCTCCCCTCCCTGGCCCCGACAGGCGGGCCGGTGGGCTGCTCTGAGGAAGGGGGAGGGGAGCACTGGGCCGGCCGGCAGTCAGACTATGATGCCGAACTTCTGCACGGCCCCCAACTGCACGCGGAAGAGCTCGCGGTTGGACCTGGCCTTTTTCAGGTTGCCGCGGGATCCAGCCAGATGCCAGAAGTGGGTGGAGAATTGTAGGAGAGCCGACTTAAAAGATAAAACACCCGATCAACTAGATAAACATTATCGATTGTGTGCCAAACACTTGGAGACGTCTGTGATCTGTAGAACTAGTCCTTATAGGACAGTTCTTCGAGATAATGCAATACCAACAATATTTGATCTTATCAGCCATTTGAATAATCCACACAGTAGACACAGAAAATGAATAAAAGAATTGAGTGAAGATGAAATGAGGATGCTGAAACAGAAAAAAATTGATGAAACTTCTGAACAGGACCCAAAACATAAGCAAATAAACAACAGCAATGCTCAGGACCCCAGTGCAGAAGAAGGGGGTGAAGAGCAGGAGGACCTTTAACCCTTGAAGAGAAGGAAAACAAAGAATACTTAAAATCTTTATTTGAAATTTTGATTCTTATCGGAAAACAGACCATACCTCTGGATGGACATGAAGCTGATGAAATCCCAGAAGGTCTCTTTACTCCTGATAACTGTCAAGCCCTGCTGGAGTGCCGGATCCATTCTGGTGAAGAGGTTCTGAGAAAGTGCTTTGAGACAACGGCAGTGAACACATTATTCTGTTCGAAAACACAGCAGAAAACGATGGTAGGGATCTGTGAGAGCTGCATTCGAGAAGAAACCCTCAGGGAAGTGAGAGACTCTCATTTCTTTTCCATCATCATGGATGATGTGATGGACATAACAGGGGAAGAGCACCTGCCTGTGTTGGTGAGGTTTGTTGACGAATCTCACACCTGAGAGGAATTTGTGGGCTTCCTGCCTTATGAAGCTGATGCAGAAATCTCACACTACAGTAACTGAGAAGTGAGGATTAAACATGGAGTACTGTCGTGGCCAGGCTTACATTTGTGTCCAGTGGATTTTCTTCCAAAATGAAAGTTTTTGCTTCTAGACTTTTAGAGAAATATCCACAAGCTATCTACACACTCTGCTCTTCCTGTACCTTAAATATGTGGTTGGCAAAATCAGTGCCTGTTATGGGAGTATGTGTCCCATTAGGATCAGCTGAGGAAGTTTGTTCTTTCTTCCATCGATCAGCACAACTGCTTTTAGAGCTTGACAGTGTAATTTCTGTCCTCGTTCAGAACGATGAAGAAAGGGGCAAAGAACTGAAGGAAATTCGCCATTTTCAGTGGCCAGGCAGGCATGATGCTTTTGAAATCTTAGTGGACCTCCTACAAGCACTTGTTTTATGTTTAGATGGTATAATAGTGACACAAATGTTAGATGGAATAACTGCATGGCTGGCCGAGCATTTGTACTCTGTAGTGTGGTAACAGATTTTGATTTCATCGTTACCATTGTTCTTTAAAATGTCCTATCTTTTACAAGAGCCTTTGGGAAAAATCTTCAGGGGCAGACCTGAAGGTCATCAAACCTCTGATGTCTTCTTTGCAGCTAGTAGTTTCACGGCATGGCTACATTCACAAAATGAAGTGATGGAAAATATCGAAGTTTATCATGAATTTTGGTTTGAGAAAGCCACAAATTTGGCAACCAAACTGATATTCAGATGAAACTCCCAGGGAAATTTCTCAGAGCTCATCACAGTAACCTGGAATCTCAGCTAACCTCTGAGAGTTACTACAAAGAAACTCTAAGTGTTCCAACAGTGGAACACATTATTCAGGACCTGAAAGATATATTCTCAGAACAGCACCTCAGAGCTCTTAAATGCTCATCTCTGGTACACTCTGTCATGGGACAGCTCAAATTCAATACATCAGAGGAGTATCATGCTGACATGTACAGAAGTCATTTACCTAATCCTGACACACTCTCTGCTGGGCTGCATTGTTGGAGAATCAAGTGGAAACACAGAGGGAAAGATGTAGAACTTCCACCCACTATTTATGAAGCCCTTCATCTGCCAGACATCAAGTTTTTTCCTAATGTTTATGCATTATTGAAGGTTCTGTGTATTCTTCCTGTGATGAAGGTTGAAAATGAACACTATGAAAATGGGCAAAAGCATCTCAAAGCATACCTGAGGATCACTTTGACAGACCAAAGGTCAAGTAACCTGGCTTTGCTTAACATAAATTTTGATATAAAACATGATTTGGATTTAATGGTGGATAAGTGTACAAGTAAGCACACAAGTGTACAAGTAAGTCAGCTTCCTACAGATAATTCAGAAACCAATGAAAATACCTGAGACTTTTTTTTTAACATCTTTATTGGAATATAATTGCTTTACAATGGTGTGTTAGTTTCTGCTTTATAACAAAGTGAATCAGCTATACATATACATATATCCCCATATCTCCTCCCTCTTGTGTCTCCCTCCCACCCTCCCTATCCCACCCCTCTAGGTGGTCACAAAGAACCGAGCTGATCTGTCTGTGCTATGTGGCTGCTTCCCACTAGCTATCTATTTTACATTTGGTAGTGTATATATGTCCATGAAGATACCTAAGAGACTTTTAAAATAGGCTTTCTCTTATATATGATATTTGAAATAAACTGTAAGAAATTTGAAAATATCTTACAGAAAAGTTGTAAGGTGTACGTAGGCCACTTAATCACTGAATATCTTGACCTGTAGGCCCCCCATTGAGTACATTAGTCATTCATAATCTGCCTGTTTAAATGGCCCATTTCAACTCCCATACTTTGGAGACCTAACTGTTCTTCCAGAAGATAGCATTGAAAGTACCATGTTACACTCTGTGATCTCTGCTAATGGCACTTTGGAATTGTATTAGTTAAGTCATTTTAGACATAACATTTATCACTGTGGATCCAATTGTCAAGTATTGAGTTATCAGTTCTTTGAAGAAATAAATTGTGAGGAGGTATGGGAGGAAGGAATACAGTTTATAAACATTACAATGAAGCTCATGACTGACCTTTGAATATTAGGAGTTTTAAGTATGCTGTTAAAAATCTGTAAGGGACAGTTAAGAAAATTATCAGACTGTAATAGAAACATGGGAGCTCACCAAACAAGGATTTCAGTGTAGATTCTGTCTTTATCAAATGAAGTTAAAGGAACAAGTTATAGTTAAAGTTTGAATGGAAGAGCCTTCCCTTGTTGTTCCACATCTGGTTGTTGCTGTTTGCATTCCTTTATTGAGCCTACATCTTCATAAGCTTTTTGGCAGGTATATGTTGAACACTTCTATTTCATGGTCAAGACAGGATCAGAGGCCATGGATACTGATTTGTCTGTTTTCTTCTGTCTTTTTTCATGACTATATCTACTGCCTCATCTTGATTTACAAGCAAAACCTAGAAAACCCACAAAAATAAGTGTTTTGTGGTTTATCTAGGAATAATACAGAAAATATTGCTGTTATTTTTGGTGAAGAAAATCAATTTTGTATAGTTTATTTCAACCTAAATAAAATGTGTATTTTGTTTAAAAAAATAAAAGCATATATACATACACGCACTCACCACACACACACACACACACACACTTGCACACATTTTAAATAGATAACCAGTTAGTTATCTATTTAACAGTGCAAATCAGAAAGATCACATGACATTTCTAGTCTAGCTTTGCTTTATGACTGGCAGGTTGCCTGTAACATAGTCTCTAATTGGGAATAATTTTTAAGATATATAACATGAAACTAGTTGTTTCTGAATAAAGCAATCAAACAGGATTTTGTCAGATAGCATCGGTAGTAGGAAAAATAATACCAACAATACAGATATCACTGCTTAAGTAAAGAAGACAAATGTTTAAATAAATATGTCATCTTGTCTGTATAGCTATATTACATAAGTTGTCCAGTATATTTTAGTCCTGTTTAATGTTAACAAGTTAATCACTGTATAAATAATTACCAAGAGTGAAATACTCAGGAAGTTGAAAAGTCTAATGCATGGTCTTCCACATCAGGGGAAATTTTTATTACAGATGTAAATTTAACTTAAAATTTAAAATTTTAGTCTTTTATTAAGAAAAATCTCTTTTTATTATCAACAAGACAATTTTCTTCCCTCTTAGTGAAGCTGTACAAGTCTCTCAGCTGAACTATTTTAAAGCTCTTCTGGCATGCTCTTTTGTATTTGAAATATCTGTTGCTTGAAATTAAATTCAGTTCTAAAATAGCAACTATATCATCTCCTAACTACTTCCCATTAGTAAGAGCAAACTCCAGAGATTAGTAAGGCAGCTTTCATGTGCCTGAAAAAGAACCCTATGGATGTTTTAAACAAAAGACTTGGCTGCTCATTAAGGATCAGTGCATGTCTATTTGTAAATATTAATGCCAGAAAGAAATGAAATCTGGAAAAAAGAAATCCTTACACTGTCTAGGCTAAATCTAAGCAGAGTTCAGATTTTGCCTCTCAACTTTATTTCTTGCAGGGCTGTATAAACACTTAGCTCATTAACATTGGCTTAACTCTCCCCGAAGTACAAGTGGATTCTGGAGAAAGTAGATAGTATAAATGAGCTCTCTTCAGTGCTGAGGTTTTTAGGCACTGGTTCTTCAAAAAAAAAAAAGGTGAAGTCTTACGCATGAGATAAACTCCCTCATCTGTTGTCATGATTGACAGGTCCATTTGCTTGGTTGTATGGGGGAAGGGAACAGGAATGGGGCCTCACTCAGGGCAGAGTCCTCAGGTTTGGAGCTGTTTTGTATAATTGCCCACAAGTGTTTTCTATTGCCACAAATTCTCCTCAGACCAGTTATTTTCAGATTTTAACATGGGCAACAAGTGCTCTTCCCCAAGCCGCAACAGAGTTAGTCTTTAAGTGCGGTTCTATTCCCTTGGTAAAGCCCCTTTTGAGATGCTAAATTTAGCACTGCCAATCAGAAGAACAGGTGGTCTGCGCCGCTCGCTACCAAATAGGTCCCGCTCCCATCATGCTTTCCTGGGAGAGCCAATCAGCCAGCGCCCTGCCCTGAGATGTGGGGCTGTCAGCAGATCTGGCAGATATAAGGGCTGGGCCCGACCCTGACTCGTGAGCAGTCGTGCATTCCCAGCCTCGCCTCGGGTGTAGGGATTGCATAGAAAAGCAAAACTACACAGTCTTGACTGTGTAGTTTTGTTTTTAAGTTTAGAGGCTCACCGATTCATGTTGGAGATGGTCGAAAAAACCAACTCTAGATAGGACGTCGTTTCAGAAGCAACCTTGGGCTTAGTCCCACCCTTTTTGGGCACTCCTGAGAAATCAGGTGAGCAGCATCTTTTCTTTCTTATTAGTAGACTCCCTCCCTTATCGGTTTCTAGTTCCGCATTTTCTTTGTATGCTAAATGCCTATATGGAGGTGTTTGTCTGACTACTTGGTGCTGGTTCTGATCCTGTATTTGAATCTGCTTGTTAAATTCTGTTTTGAAATATGTGAAGGCTTTTCCTTTCAAAAGTTCGATGCTTTAGCATATCAGCAAGTCAGTGATTCAAATTGTTTAAATGCACCTAACATTCTAAAAGTATTAAAAGTTGAGGTCTGAAATGGTGATAGAAATGCTTGCTTCTTTTATAGACTTTTTTTGTTTGTTGAGAATGTTCAAGGTTATATTACTCAGTGATAAAGTGAGACACACCAAGAATAGCTCTGATAAAATGCATGTGGTATCAGCTACACCCTGATGACTTTTTATGGGAATCAACTGCTGAGGTATCAGTTGCAGGACAGTGACAGAACACTTGCCTGCTGTCAGTCAATGCTGGAGAGTTTATTTTGGGAGTATGACATTTTCGATGCATACCTTCAGCCATAATTAGACAAAGGCCTCTCAAGAGCAAATGCTAAAGCAACAAAATTTACCTGAACAATAGGAATAGAAGACCTGTTTAGGCCAGTTAATTGCAATATATTTAGAAATTTGGAAAAAAAAAAACAATATAACTGTTTTCTAAAATGCTCAGCATTTCATTATGTATTTTAGATCAGCTCATAATCAAATTATATGATATAATTGTTGATGCTAAGAAGGGTAAGAAATAATGTTTTAGAGACTTCTTATTTCAAATTATACCTTGATTTCCCATCTTCCTGGAATTAGATTACTAATTGTAAATGCCTATAAATATATAGGTATATAAAACATAAATGGTGTAAAAGAATATAGCTATTTTTAGAAGATGCACTCGCTCAGAAACAGGAAGAGTTCGACACAAAAAGTTATTTTCGTGTCCTAAGGATAATATGCTACGCTAAGCAGTTCTTGGCAACAGTTTATTTTGGATATTATCTGAATTTTTCAAATATAAATGTTATTGTCTTAGAGAATTCTAGTTTTATTTTCTTTTTAACTAAGTAAAAAGTTACAATAAGGTACAGAATTAGATGATTGCTCCACACACTTTTAATAAATAGAGAATTTTATGAAAAATACTAATGAAGCAATTGACAACTGAGAATCTGCCTTTTATATCAGAATAGTGGCATAGTCACATTCAATAGCAAGGTATTTATGTCTCAGAAATTTCTTCTCATAATCTCTCTAAAACTGATAGGCAAAGTACTTGCTTCCACTTAACAAAACAACTTAACTGCCGATTTCGTGTTAATTTCTTTGATTTTTAGTATTTGTGCTATGAAAGCATAGGTGCTTTCGCTTCAACTGCATCGCAGACCAGCCTTCCATTTTTCAGAGTCTGCACATTGTTCCTTATTAAGAACTCAAGTCAGTATTTTTCTTGCAGATCTATAATAAATACTGGCCTGCTCAGTTAAATTTAAACTTTCCTGAATATTCACTTCAACAGTAGCAACATTTACTGAACAGTTACAATATGAAGAAATATTAAGGACTAAAAAACACTGTATGCTGTCTACAAAAGGTTTGCATAGTGGACCAGGCTTTCCAAAAGTTTTCAAGTTAGGAAAGAAATTGCAAAGTTCAAGTTTTTAGTTTTGGTGACTATTTTAAATAATCACCTGGGTTACTTAAGGTAATAGTGCCTGAATCTATGTCAACTTTATAAATACAGATACAGTGTCTGAAAAATATTGGGAGGAAGGAAATTTTTTAAAATAATTCTTTCTGACATTGAACCGATGAAAAGATTCGTTTTACACTTTTCACATATCCTTTCTATTATTTGTCACTACCCCTAGCTTCCTCCAGCTTTCCCTTTCTCCCAACTCTCTCTCAGATTTCCCACCTTTGGTAAGACTGAATTTCCCTCTTCGACCACTAGGGTACATTCCTTACTCTGTTTGCTTCGGTTGTTTTTTTTTTTCCATCCCCCCCTTAGACGTGCTACTCTGTTAGGCTATAAGTTAACCCAGAGGCCAAATTCAGGCCACAAAAGAGAAGGCCTGCCCATCACTCTGGGCCCACAGATAATCTGAGAAGCAACCCATTTGGAAAATGTGTGTCTGCCATCTTCAGAGTAGCTCCAGAATGGCCCTAAGCTGTGACCTTCTAATTTCTTTTCTCTTCCTTTTCAGAGTGCCTAAAAAGATGACAACTCAAGCACCGACGTTTACGCAGCCGTTACAAAGCGTTGTGGTACTGGAGGGTAGTACCGCAACCTTTGAGGCTCACATTAGTGGTAAGCTCACACGTTCACACTGTCCCTTTTTCTTCTCTGCCTCCTGTCCATTAACTTTGCTGTAGGACTTGACAGCAAGCTTAAGCCTTGCTTTGACTTTGTGAAATGGGCCCACTTCTGTGGAAGGGTCATTGTAAGAGTATACTGTTCACAGTATACTGTTCACTTATATTCACTCTGTGAATATAAGTATTTTATATATAAGTATTTTATATATATATAAATATAAGTATTTTAGTATACTTATAATATATATTATATATACTATAATATTATAATATTATAATATATATATTATATATATAATATAATATATATAATATAATATTATAATATATATAATATATATATAAGTATTTTAGTATACTTATAATATAATACTTATATTATACAATATAATGGCTTGAAAATGTTTTATTCATATTTATAATTCCACAAAGCAAAATAAATAGCATTGGATTAAATTAGCTGTCAGAATCCAGGTGCTAAATAGGACCAAATTTGGTCATTCTATCTTTGGATTCAGCTGCAGAGCCAGACTGGAAGCCAAGAACTCCAGCCCAATAGGGGCCAGTCATGGAGCTGCTGGGCGAGTAGCCTGTGTGCCTGAGCCTCTGTGGGTTTACATGGAAAATAACAGTACAACTGACTTTGCTCAGTGGCAGAACTTTCAGTGATGAGCTAACTCCTAAGTATTTTATTATTTTATTTTCAATCTTTATTAAGTGATTCTAGTCAATGAAAAGATTTTCCAGTCATTTTGAAAGGACACCCCAAAATAATATATGCCACTCTGGTTCACATAGTAAAGAGAAACAGACATTAACCCTAGAATTGTATTTAACAGGCAGTTCTTCTGTCTCTTTTTTTCCTTCTTTTTCTTCTTTATAATTCAGTTTAGGGATGGTTTTGAAAATGGATGATTTCTGGGACCTATCATCGTGTGACAAAATGGGGATAATCTATGAACTATATTGTAAATAATCTCAAAATTATTTAATCTCAAATTTATTTAATCAATATTTTCTCCTGCAGTATTATAACTGGTCATGTGAGATTTTATGGATTAATTAAAAGTTGATGCTTGATGTACCTCTATGATACACTATTCCTCTTTTTTTTTCAACTTTATGGCTTATAATAAAGATGTAAAATGAGATTTCCTTTTCCTTTCTCTTTCCTTTTGTTTTCTGTCTATGTACCAATCTTATTCGTAACTGGATAACACTTTATTTTACATTGCACAAATAACATATAATCATTCTTTAATTTCTATTGTATATGTATATAGAAATGTACAGAGACCAGTTCAATTCTTCTCTTGTATGATAATCTCTGACTTCCAAATAATTTACTTATTTATCTTGTAACACTCAGTAACTTCTGAACTGAGCAGAACACATATGGCTTCAGTGGGAAGTTTGCCTGCTTGTGGAGTAATGGAATCTGGCTTCCTCATAACTCCTTGTTCCTTCACACTTTGCGCTAATACATTCTTAGAAAAACACCACTGAAAATATTTGAACACCCATGAATTCGTTAAATAAACTATTCACTTGGCCACAGTGGGAGATTGGCTAATATAAGGACAACAAAATAAACTTTCTCTCGCTTATCCTCACCTCCTCAGTTTAAGGAGTTAGATCACCAGCCTTCATACCAAAGGCAAAATAAACCGTGCTCTGAATTTGCCTCATGCCTTCCGAATGCAGAATTTTAGTATACTTAAAGCATCCAGCTGTGTACTTGTAGTCATTAGCTCCATGATTCATGGTGGGTGAAGAGAATTTGACTTTTCTACCTGCAACTCCAAGTATCCATGTTATTCTGAAAGACTTGGTTCGGCATCATCTCTTATTGTATGAGAAGCTGCCCCTCCTTTGTATGGCATTTTTACTGAAGCACATTTGAAAGGCAGGAGAGGTCAGGAAGACAGGAGAGGTCAGAGGAGGTAGAGGGCTGAGCGTGTTCTCTTGTGCTTAGTAGGCTGAACTTTTAGATCCCTTTGCTGCTTTTGTTCTTCACTTGTTTTTGAAGAGGACAACAGTCACTTTTTATCTCACAGTTTCCTTGGCTCTTCATTTTTATAAATCTCCTTCATGATTTTAATGATGTCTATTAAATTGCATCAGATAGAACCTTGGGCAGGAGGGCAGGTGATGGCAATTCTGGTCCTCTGTGTGCCACTGCCAGCTGAGGGACCTTGGAAAAATCATTGAGCCTCTTTTGGCTTCAGTTTCCTCCCCTATAGAATGAAGGTGCTGGCCTCCACGTGAACCCACAGACCTTCCTAATGGTCTGTAAGTTTACACTTTTATCACACAGCTGTCAAATTTTCACTGTCATTAAATAGCATGACTCTCTGGATAGCTTTTATGGTTTAGGACAAGGAAGTGAACATAATGGGACAGAACAGAGGACTTTGCAGTGCCCCAAACATAAAGATGAATTCTTTGTTCTCCAGGTTTCCCAGTTCCTGAGGTGAGCTGGTTTAGGGATGGCCAGGTGATTTCCACTTCCACTCTGCCCGGCGTGCAGATCTCCTTTAGCGATGGCCGCGCTAGACTGCAGATCCCCGCCGTGACTAAAGCCAACAGTGGACGATACTCCCTGAGAGCCACCAATGGATCTGGACAAGCGACTAGTACTGCTGAGCTTCTCGTGACAGGTAGGCTTTAGGGGACCTGCCTGTCCCCTGTACCACCCCCGGAGCACATCTCCAGGATCTGGGGAAGGGAGTCCCCCAAAAGCTACTGAGCACAAGCAGATGCATCTCAAATCTAGAGAAGGGCCCACCGGACACTGCATTGATAGCAAAGTTGTTTGTCTTTTGGAATTTGGTTTTCCTCAAAAAAGTGGCTGAGAACTAGTTCCTCCATACACATATTAAGCACTCAAAATTATATTAAGGGAATATTAAAAATCGTGTTTCTGAGCAAGTAGAAAGGCTTGAGCCTTGTCTATACGCCTGCTAAGGAAATATGCGTATCTCCAGGAATTCACACTTTAACAAGCACATAGATGATTCTGATACCAGTGGTCCACAGACCACCCATTTAAGAAATACTGCTCTAGGCTATAACATTTAATAATGCTTCATTTACTTTCCATTTCTAAAATCATTGCACAGTAAGCATACACAGAAATAGGGCAAATGCTTGTTTATGATTCAAATGCAGGACACAGTTTCCCCACAAAAGTTACCACAAGTCTTCGTGGCCTCTGTCATTTTTCTCCATCCTTTACTTCTTTGTAAGACATTAGTACAAAGAACATTGCATTACTTCATACATTACATAACAATATCTTTCATGAGCTGCATAATGTTATATATGTTTATCCAGTAAACTATACGTTCAGCACTGTTTAAGTATAGGGCTATCATTGACCAAAACAGAAGGAACATCAGGTAACATCAGGTATGAACTTTAACATACATCCAGAAAATTCAGAAAGGGAAAATGCACAAGGTTGACAGCATCTGCTGTTGTTTATTCCTCAAAAACATGTCAAGATTAATCCCACTCACCCTTCACATTTATTTTATTAAAAATTTCTTCCAGCATAATTAGCCAAAAAAAAATCCCCTTTCTGTAGCATCTAACATTAAATCGTGTCATTATTTGGATTAACATTTTAAATGCAAGTACATATTTGGGTTATTTGAATACTGATTAAGTTGGAGCCAATTTAGGATTTTTTAATTTAAATTAAAATTTAATGATTCTGTAAGTCACAAGTGTATCCAGCAAACCAACCACTGGAATTCATTTTAGTGCAACTTCCTGAAATATGTAAAGTTATCTTAACATATTAATATAATGCTAGATGTGAAGTTGGGAGGAAGTGCAGGAAATATCCTCTAGAAATGTCATAACAAGATCTAGGCTTTTTCTTTAAAAAAAAAAAAATGTGGTGGCCTAGAACAGCTAAACAAGACAAAGCAAATCAAATATGGTGGCGGGGTGCCCTCTGCCACCTCCTGGCTCTGCTCTTACTGTCATCTGATGGATGAGCTGGGCTCAAGGACAGTCAAGCATGTTTGGTTCAGCTAGCCATTGCCTGGTTTGGACACCAGAGCTATAATCATTTAAAAATAGATTGTTGGGAGTGCCCTGGCTGGCGCCAGTCCTAATTTTCTTCCCTTCCCACTGCAGCGGAGACAGCACCACCTAACTTTGTTCAACGGCTGCAGAGCATGACCGTGAGACAAGGAAGCCAAGTGCGACTCCAAGTGAGAGTGACTGGAATCCCTACACCTGTGGTGAAGTTCTACCGGGACGGAGCTGAAATCCACAGCTCCCTTGATTTTCAAATTTCACAAGAAGGCGACCTCTACAGCTTACTGATTGCGGAAGCGTACCCTGAAGACTCTGGCTCTTATTCAGTAAATGCCACCAATAGCGTTGGAAGAGCTACTTCCACTGCTGAATTACTGGTTCAAGGTATGTGCTGGAGGTTGAGGAACAGGGAGCAGGGAAGGGGGAGGATTTAGGACCAAGTGGGGTCAGGGGTCCACCTGCCTGCCCTCTGAGGTCTGGGGATGCTGTGAGTTGAAATCAAAGCTGGCATTTCAACACCCATGAAAAGTCTCTGAGATTCCGTGCAGGAGTTTAGAATCATTGAAGCAATCTGTGGTTTTTAACCCTACTAGAAACCGGGAAGTATTTCAATTAAGTCATCTATGTTTTCAAATTATTGGCAAGCGATGGAATTTTTTAAAAAAAGATTCTAATTAAATTCATATCTAATAATAAATACTTTCTATGTTTAAAGCTAATTTATATTCATACAACATCCAAAACTTTCTGCATTTTTGCCCATTGGGACACACAAAATCTTATTGACTTTGTAGTCAGAATTAACATAATCCCTTTAAAAATGGGTCCTTGTGCTCCCGTCTAAATATTTATCTTTCCCTTCCTACAGGTGAAGAAGTAGTACCCGCTAAAAAGACGAAGACAATTGTTTCGACTGCTCAGATTTCAGAAACACGACAAACTCAAATTGAAAAGGTTTTTTTTTTTAAAAAATATATACTGTCAGGTTTTAAGCCTTTCAGATTGTTTCTTCATCAATAATTCCTCCTCACCATGGGCTTTGTTTTTCTCTTTTACAGAAGATTGAAGCCCACTTTGATGCCAGATCAATTGCAACAGTTGAGATGGTAATAGATGGTGCCCAACAGCTGCCACATAAAACACGTCCCAGGATACCTCCTAAGCCAAAGTCAAGGTCTCCCACACCACCATCCATTGCTGCCAAAGCACAGTTGGCTCGACAGCAGTCCCCATCGCCGATAAGACACTCCCCGTCCCCGGTCAGACATGTGCGGGCACCGACCCCATCTCCCGTCAGGTAAAGCCTTTTAAAAGAGATCATTATGCATTTTCAAATTAGGTTTAATCCAATAAGATGAGAGATAAAAGGAAGAAATAAGAAATGTAGGGTGTGATAAAGGAGGTAAACCAAAAAGACACTGATTATGATTTTCACAAATCCTCACTGTCCACTGGTAAATTGGAGAACTTTATAAACTCTAATTCTGAATTCTTATTTGTATACCATTTAATATCTGCTTTAGGAGTCAAGAAAAAGCACAGTGAAATGAGAAGAGCACAGAATTTAGGGTTGGAAGCCCTGCGTTCACTCAGCTTGATTACTTGTTAAAATGTGACTTAGAAAATAATTATAATAATAAAATAATCACTAATATACATTGACCACTTTCTCTATGTCAGACATTTGATTGGCACTCTGTGTATATTATCTCATTAAATATTCATAGCAACCTCTAAGAACTATCACCCCTAATTTTATAGCTAGGTGACCAGAGCTAAAGAAGTTAAATAATTTGTTTAAGGTCTTAGTCGTGTCATTTGTAAATTATAGAGAAACACGGTAAGAATTATCTCAAGGTGTGTTGTGAGGGTTCAGTGAGATAATTAGTTGAAGGTTTCTTATAGATATAAAATAATTATACAAGTGTTCTTCTGCTCTAATAATAAGTAAAACCTTCTAAATATTTTGCATGTGCTTATGTTATTTTGTCTAGAATATAAAATGGATTTCTGTTAGGTTTCTATGCTTAGTTAATATGGAGGTATATTAGAAAGTAAGAATGTATCATCAGGGCTCAGAAACTATTGGGTTGGCCAAAAAGTTTTCATAACATTTTACAGAAAAACCCGAATGAACTTTTTGGCCAATCCAATAGATAAGCAAGTATAAATTATCCATAGCAAATTTGAAACTTTGGGATTTAGCTTAACATGCTGAGGTTTTTTTTTTACATGATAAACTGATAAAAGGGAAAAATTTGGAGTAAATAAAAAAGTGATTCTTGACCAATTTAATTTTTTAAATGTAGAGAAAGTTCCCCTGCCATGAAAAATTTTAAAAGAAGAATAATAAGTGGATAGTTGATCTAAAAAATATTCAAACTTATTGTGAAGTTACTGTAATCAAAACAGTATGGTATTGGTAAATGCATAGAAAATACATGGGCAAAGCAGAACAGAGCATCCAGAAATAGAATTCAAGTATCCAGGAAATTCAGTGTTTAAATCAAAGTGACCTTTCAGTTCAGTGGGGAAAAGGATATTTTACTCGATAAAGAATGCTGGCCCAGTTAACTATCCATTTGGGAAAAACCGAATATAAACTTGTACCTACACTATTTACAGAATAAATCTCAGCTTGACTAAAGAGCTAAATTAAAAACTAAATCACAAAAATAAAAGAGAAGAAAATTTGTGAAAACAACTGTAGGGAAGAGCTTTTAAAAATAGATTTACAGACTCAACAACATAAAAATAAAAATTTATGTATGGCAAAAGCAAGGTCATTGCTATACCAAACAGTGTATTTGTGAAAAAAATTTAAGGATGCCTCTTCCTCGAGATATGTCATTGCCTCTGCCATAAAATATTAAAACAAACATACAGTGGCCACAGTGTGAATTGTACAAGCCTAGAAACAGTGCATAATCTACACAACTGTACATGTTGATGCTGGATAAGACCCTATAAATAAGCAAATGCAAACCGTGGATCTCGGGGGAAATGTTTGCAATACTTATGACAAAGGACTAATACACCAGATGTATCAAAAAGCTTCCACAAATTAATTATTAAAGAAAAAACAAGCAACACAAATGAAAAAAAAATTGACAAAAGACAAGCATTTCACACCAGAGGCAATGTAATGTCCAACAAATATGTGGAAAAATGCCAGATATTTTCCAGTCTTTATTATAGTGGCCACTTTAAAGATATTGGTAAACACTAATATGAAGCCTTGACCAAAAAGCTAGTTTTAAAAACGTGTCTGGCTATCAAAAAAAGTGTTCTATCTCAGGCTAACTCCAAGTTTGCGTACACAAAATCACAAGACAGGCCGCATGTGATTTCTGGGGGAGATAACAACCTCACCGTATTTTTAATCCAAGCCTAAGAGTCATTTAGAATTACAGAGCTTCCCTGACTCTATGGAGTATTTTTACTGTCTTAGAAGTACTGAGAATTCATTGATAACAATCCCAATTATTTAGCCCCCCAAATTTGCTTTAAAATAAGAAATTTAAATATCAGTTTGTGGAGAAAATAATGGTTATCCAGGATAGACAATTTCCTAAAATGTCTCACAGTCTAATCTTGATTTTTGTTGTAGAGAAAGGCAAACATATTTCATTGAATAAGGTGCATTGTATCTAGCTGTGACCAGGTGATTATTTTCTTTTTATTGTAAGAGCAGAAATGAGCACTTTCCTATAATGACTCAAATTACATTGATTTTCACAGTTATGGGCTTACCTGCAACCTGCTGCTAATCACTCATGTCATGCTAATCATGTCTTTAACTCTATTTGAATTAGACCCACTTTACTAGGGAGAGCAAGAACAAGACACAGGTTGAAACTTGGAAATACATGTCACTTTGCTTTTCTTCAATTGGTGTAAACCCTACGTTATTCTAAACTGGTCTTTGTTATGGTTCTAAGGCAGTCACTTTCAGAGTAGATACTTGTTCCCCTAGATCTACCTTTAGTTGATCACAACTCCATTTATAAAATGTAAATTGATTTTCACCTAAAAACCCTTCTTCAAGAAAATGATTGAACATTTCTTCATGAAACTGGTTAATATTGTAATGTACTATTAATTTACTCTGTAATTTAGAGCAGATATCAACTGTACCTTGAGCCTTAATTAGAAAAATTGTTTCATTTATGATCAGTGTAAGTTAAATACCCTATGTAGTGACAGAATACATTTATAAACATTTTCCTGCATGTAGTAGTTAAATGCAATGATAAGGCAATACTGCCACCTAGAGGGAAAAGTATAATAAACCCTTTGGATCAAGAATTTAATTATGAAAAATTTCATCTTAAAATAATGCCTGGAATTATTACTATAGATTAGGAACTGTCTTTTTTGTCTGTAAATGCCTTGATTCAGTACCCAGATTCTTGAACTGATGCTATTTCAGTTTGGACACACATAAAAAATGATGAAAACTGTTTTGGAAGAAACCACTTTATCAATTTAATCAAGAACTATAGAATCCTTAGGTTTCAAATTATCCACTATAAGGATATTTAAAAGAAGTCCAGAGTACAATACAATGAGGGCGAGGGTAAACAAAGACAGAATAAATTTAAAACAGCAGTTCACCATACTTTGACCAGAACAGCAGTTTGCAAAGTGCATTGCACAGCCTATACCCCAAAAAGTTCTGCAAAAAGAGTAATGAGAAAGCCTTGCAATTCACAGGGCATATGGGCATGATGAAGGCTGTGGGAAATCCTGCAGGAAAATTAAAAAAAGGTTTACCTTGTTTAGCCTTGAGCTGCACAAGCATTTTGATTACAGAAACCTTTCTTCCTTCAACACCTATTTGACGTCCCGTCGCCCCCACCCGCCCCCCAGAATTGGGAGTACAGAGAAATTTAGAGTTATGGTTACCATATTTGCCGTGTCCTTTCTTTGACTGTATTTTAAGGACACGCCTTCTGCTGTCTTGACTTTTCTAAACACGAAAAGGTGGGGCAGGGCACAGAATTCTTTAGTTTAGGATTAAATCTGATTCTCTTACAGAATTACCGCAGATGAGAATAAGGCTCACTGAGATTTAAAACAAATTACTTTCAAGTACATTACTTGCCTCTGTATAGGTTATTGAGCCACGGATTTTATTTTTATTTTTTTAATTTTATTTATTTATTTTGGCTGCATTGGGTCTTCATTGCAGCGCGCGGGCTTTCTCTAGTTGCGGTGGCTTCTCTTGTTGTGGAGCACGGGCTCTAGGTGTGCAGCCTTCAGCAGTTGCAGCGCGTGGGCTCAGTAGTGTGGCTCACAGGCTCTAGAGTGCAGGCTCAGTAGTTGTGGTGCACGGGCTTAGTTGCTCCGTGGCATGTGGGATCTTCTTGGACCAGGGATCCAACCCGTGTCCCCCACATTGGCTGGTGGATTCTTAACCACTGCACCACCAGGGAAGTCCCAAGCCATGGATTTTAAAACTCTTCCTTAAATTAAACACTTCCAGAGTTTTCTTCCTTTATTCATATCTGATGACCAAGGGAGTAGTTCCTTGTCTTGGCATTCTTTGACCTCTGTCATTTGATTTTCAGGTCCGTGTCTCCAGCGGGGAGGATCTCCACGTCCCCCATCAGATCCGTTAGGTCTCCGTTACTCGTCCGGAAGGCTCAGATGCCCACCATGCCCCCAGGCCCTGAAGTGCCTCCCCCTTGGAAGCAAGAGGGCTACATGGCTTCATCTGAGTCTGAGATGAGAGAAACCATGGTGACAAGTGCTACTCAGATCAGGACAGAGGAGAGATGGGAAGGGAGATACGGGATCCAGGAGCAAGTGACCATCAGCGGAGCGGCAGGGGCTGCCGCCAGTGCTACCTTTGCGGCAGGGGCTGGTGCTGCTGGGGCTGCAGAGGTACTGTCAGAGCTTCCTTTCTCTTCCTTTCACATCTGGTTTCTCCCAACAGAATCCTGCCGTGAAACGCAGTCTGTGTAGGTTGCAGGGAAAATGCATACGAACATAAAAGTATAACCGAAACTGAAAACCCAATTTGGCTCATGCTCTGTAAAAGCATTTTTTAATTGGAACAAAGGCTCTAAATCTGTGAGCTTTTCATAAATGTAGGTTTTCACAGTACCTACCATATCTCTCTTGGCAATGATAAATGCTTATGCATGTGTCTACTGTACTCTAGGTGGCTTGGTTTCCACTGTTCTTTTGTATTTTCTACCGTGTGTGTCATTTCACAAAGTAATGTGCTTGGTCACTGCCAATCCAGGTGAAACAAGAAACTGACAAAAGTGCAGCTGTTGCAACCGTTGTTGCTGCTGTTGATATGGCCAGAGTGAGAGAACCAGTTATCAGTGCTGTAGAGCAGACTGCTCAGAGGACAACCACGACTGCTGTGCGCATCCAACCTGCTCAAGAACAGGTAGGCCTGGGGCCATGCACACTGAGCTGTGCGTGCAATCAATGCTCACATCGCTTTGAGGACAACACTAAGCCCACCATGGCCCGGACTTTTAGGTCTTTCGGTGCAGGAGGTGGTCTGAGACCAAAGGTGTTCAAGTTACAAACATTCTAAGTACCTGGTCTAAGTCAGACACCTAGGCAGGTAAGAGTTAACTCTCAGAAAGTCAAGATAGGCGGTCAGACAAGGTATCCCAAGTATCAGGGCACTCCTGAGTTAAGACAGGCAAAGGTGGCCGAGAAAGTCAGCTGAACAAGACAGTACATGTGCGTTCAGAGCTGTAGTTCCAGACCGGTCCATCCAGAGCTCAGTCTCTCCAAGAGCCAGGCAGGAAAACCATTATTTCAGGGCTGCCATTACCTTTCTCTAAGCTTCCCCCAAAGACCTTTGCTTTTACTTTCCTCAAAACAAACGTGACGCTTGATTCATAGCTGAAAGGTGTTATAAATCCAAGATAATTTCCCATCTCATATTTGAATAGATTTTCTGTTATAGTTTAAAATCACTCTAGCTTTCCTCCTTGTCATCTCCTGTGTGACATTTATGTCTTTATCCTGATTTATTATTGTGACTTTTTATATGAGGTGCATTACAGTATTTCTTTCCTTTCCCCTATGAAAATCAGATAAAAAAGGAGGCAGAGAAGACTGCTGTAACTAAGGTGGTAGTGGCCGCCGATAAAGCAAAAGAACAAGAATTGAAAGCAAGAACCAGAGAAGTCATTACCACAGAACAAGAGCAGGTGCACGTAACTCATGAACAGGTGAAACTGGTTTTTGATATGAAATTATTATTGTGATAATAATTGTTTTATTATAATTATTTATAATTATTTATTTATTTATATTTATTTATTTATTTATTTATTTATTTATAAATAATATATTATATTTATTTATAAATTTATAAATTTATTTATTTAATATATTTATTTATTTATTTATAAATAATATATTATATATATATAAATAAATATATATTTATTTATAATTATTATCACAATAATTATTGTGATAATAATTGACGCTGGTGCGTCAACACAGATAATAATGTTTACCATGAAGGGTGTTGTTTCATGAGCAACACGGTTATTTCACACTAATAACATCCCCTGTATCTCTGTATCCCTGGGTGCTAGATACCAAAGTCCTTTAGAGTCACCAGACGCTTCCCTTGTGTAGACAAAAGGGACCTCTAGGAACACATAGCAGAAGTAGAAACAGGGGTCTCATCTACACTGGCCTGGAGACGCACTGGCTAAATATGTGACTACAAGGGACAGAGAAGTAGATGCTGAGGTGGGAACTGGGAAGGGTGGAAAAGAACACTGAACACACAGTGCTCTGAAAATAGCTTAGCAACTGCTTCCTGACTCCTTAAGAGAACATTTGAACATGGATTTGAAATGAGATGGAGAGCATGGCCTTCTCGGGTGAAATAACCAGAAAAAGTGAAAAAGACATTGTGCTTGGAGGCATTCAGGAGCGAATTAGATGAGGCCAACTGATAGGGCTCTTGGCCACCCAAGCCGATTGTCAGTTGGGCGGGTTTGGGAAGATACCTCTCAAGCCTCTTTTAACCCTGAGATCCTGAATTTCAGTGACGACGCCTGAGAATGGCAAAGAGGCAAATGGAGAAAACTGCCCCCCCAGCACCCCCTTTCCCCTCACATATACCTTAGGTGTCCAGATCCAGATCCAAGCACAGTATCTTCAGGGAGTTAAGGATTTGGAAAACATTTTGCCTGGGATGTGCACAAAACTTTTCTCCCTTTAATGTCTCAATTTTAGAAAAGTAAGTCTTGATATTCCAAACCATCACAATAGTTAGGAAATTTTTTGAAGCAAAATTGTCGTATAAATGTGGATTATGAATCATCTATACTTGATTTTTTATATATAAAATTAAAGGGTCAGACAGTATTACTTCTAAGGTCTTCCATTCTAATATCCTGTGCTCTAAGATTTCCTTTAGATGACAAAGTGACACAAAATAATATTGCCATATATCCATTTATAAAAATTGGAAGTCCTTTTTTTTTGCGGTACACGGGCCTCTCACTGTTGTGCCCTCTCCCGTTGCGGAGCACAGGCTCTGGACGCGCAGGCTTAGCAGCCATGGCTCACGGGCCCAGCCGCTCCGCGGCATGTGGGATCTTCCTGGACCGGGACACGAACCTGTGTCCCCTGCATCGGCAGGCGGACCCTCAACCACTGCATTGGAAGTCCTTTTAAAGAAGACTACACTCTCCAATTCAAAGCAGGGTTGAATCCAATTTTTTTTCTCTAAGCAACATAACTTATGGTTTAGGCAAATAAAGAGCATGAGTGTGGTCATATTAATGAAAATGAGATCATTTATTTAGTGATATCTCTAGAAAAAGGACTTTTCTTCTTTTACTTCCTATTTTTTTATATTTAATAAACATTATGTCACTTCCATTAGAGATTGGGAGACAATAAGGTTTTGTTTTTATCATTGATTTCAGATAAGAAAAGAAACTGAAAAGGCATTTGTACCAAAAGTAGTAATTTCCGCAGCTAAAGCCAAAGAACGAGAAACTAGAATAACCGGAGAAATTACTACAAAACAAGAACAAAAGCAAATAACACAAGAAACGGTAAGTCAAATTTTGTAAATACCTTGTAATTTGTTGACAAATATCACATTCCAGCCAGCTACATGTACCCTCTAACCAAAACCTCTAAGTGGAGGAGTCTTGTGTATATTATCTTTCTGTTGTTTCTCTATATCCAGTACTTAAACTCTTTCATGATGGAAATTCTGCTCTCATTACACAATTTTCCACTCAACTGATCAGTTTCAGGGAAATTGTCTATCTACTAGGATACTTTGGGGCACATCAGTGACGTTTCTAGAGCATAATTAAGTGGAAGATAGATATCACTCCAGCCCAGTTATGCACTGGTACAATCAGTTTTTTCATGCATAGCCTGAGCCCTTGGTCACTTAAATTGTAACACACAAACTTGACATAGTTGGAAGACATATGCATGCGTATGCCCCTACACACACACATACACACACACACACACACACACACACACACACACCAGCCACGAACACTCCAACTAAATATCAAGGGAAAGTGAGGAATTGCTAGACATCAGAGAAGACCAGTACTTCTTCAAGAAAGTGCCCTAATTCCTGGTTGATGAACAGTGACCCAGAAGTGTTTGCTGCTTTTGTGCTATAGAGCCAAGTTGGAAAAACCCCAGTATCACCAAAATCTACATCTCTCCCATGTATGAAATCGAGCCTTACTGGGTCTAGCAAGAGGCAACT
Organism: Leucopleurus acutus; assembly: GCF_964270905.1. Lineage (NCBI taxonomy): Eukaryota > Metazoa > Chordata > Mammalia > Artiodactyla > Delphinidae > Leucopleurus > Leucopleurus acutus. The sequence goes on along the minus strand of NC_139149.1, from coordinate 64,641,325 downwards.
TTTGAATTCTTTCATGTTCAAGTAGATTTCAGTGACATTGAGGTTGTTCCAACTTGGCCAGCCTCTCTTAATCTCAAGCTCTTTGTTGATCCCAGAGCTACTTTTTTAAAAAGATCCAGCTTAGAACACTATATACTTAAAAGGCTGGCCAGAGGTCTTTGGACGAAATTCCCTCTCCTTACAGTGAGTGAGAGACTTTGAAAGGAACCCAAGTTGGCATAATGAAGGGCATAGAAGTCCCTGTTGCCATTGCAATGCTGGTGACTGGCGAGTTCAGTCTAACTGTAGTTGTCTAGCCATTTGCTAGCGGGTGCTCATTAAGTTCCCTAATGTGTCAACATATCTTAAAGATGAGACCTTTTCAGTTTCTAGGACAATTTACTCAGGGGCAGGTAGGCAGAAAAGAAGCCCACTCCTGGGTTTTAAACACAAGCGTAGGCCCTCAAAATGGAACTGTGATAACACCGAACATTCTGTATTCTCTCGAATGTCGAAAGGATATCTTGCCATTTCTCCTGTGCCTTTTGAAACTCAAACCTTCATTTTACTCTGAAAATCAGACAATACAGAAAGCTGAGACAGCAGCTGCATCCGTGGTGGTAGTTGCCGCTGCCAAGCCCACAGTCTTAGAAACAATTCTGGGAGCTCAAGAAGAAAGTGTCACACAACAAGATCAAATGCGTGTAACTCATGAAACGGTGAAAACTTCCTGCTGGTGTGAAATTCACTCTTGTTTCATTCCATTTGCAAGCCACCTACATTTTCATCCTGGGTCTTAATCATCACCTTTTCACCTCCTTCTCTTCTTATGACTCATACAGAAAACTTCAGAATCTCTCAGGAACCTTTTGCTATCTATCTAGCTTTCACTGCCACTTTTCATTCCTAACTTTTTGGACTTCCCTTTGGATTCTTACTAGTATGATATTATAATTCACCTTAATATTTAACATGTTTCTATTGACTACTCCAGTGTCAAAGTCAATTGATAAAATGCAAAATTAGGTATTTTTTATGACTCTATTGTCATAGAGTCATAAAAAATTATGAAAAGAATAAGGTGAGAAAGAGAAGTGCATCCTTTTATTGCTCAACACATTTTTTTCTTTTAGACTGAACTTATTTTGATATTGTTACCAATGAAACAGTATGGATGATCAAAGCAACTCAGATGATAAAATGTCCTTGCATAGGAAGAAATAGTCTTCCTGTCTCAGCTTTGACTTAATTTCTTTTATTAGAGGCTATATGAAATTTAATGACCATTTTCTCATCTTTTTTTTTATCATATGACCAGATAATGAAAGAAACTAGGAAAACAGTGGTACCTAAAGTCATAGTTGCCATGCCCAAAGTCAAAGAACAAGATTTAGTAACAAGAACTAGAGAAGGCATCACTACCAAAAAAGAGCAAGTTCAAATAACTCAGGAAAAGGTGAATACAGATATTCGAGATGGGAAAAGTTTCATCTTTAAACTAATTTCCAGTAAACCATTAACTACAGTGCGATATGAATTATTGATCTGTATTTCCCTTTTTGAATCCCCAACTAAAAACCACATGGTGAATGTATGACTTCTTACCATTACTTTTATCTGCACATTTGATCTTCATTCGTCTGTAACATTTGTAATTCATTTTATTCACCATTATCCTTTGCACGAAGATTGGCATTTTTAGCCTGACTTCTAAAAAGCAATATAAGGAATCATCTGGAGATTTTTTTTTGTAGTTAACGTTTCTAAGGTTTGTGGTTCCCAGTCAGTGTGTACAAACACTGCCCAGTGCAAGTTAACTTCTTTTGTGTAGTTAACCCTGAATAACCTTGTCTTGCATCCCCACTAAGGGGGTGGGGGTGGGGGGAAGTGTCATACCATATGCATCTGAAGCCCTGTACAATTTAAACCTGGATTTTACTATAATAATCAGATGAGAAAGGAAGCTGAGAAAACTGCCTTGTCTACAATAGCAGTTGCAACTGCTAAAGCCAAAGAACAAGAAACAATACTGAGAACTAGAGAAGAAATGGCTGCTAGACAAGAACAAATCCAAGTTACTCATGGAAAGGTGACTATTGCTATTCCAAGTGTGAAATCCCCTATTATAATACATTAACACTAAATCTCATGTGAAATCCCCTATTATAATGCATTCCAAATCTCAGAATTTCTTATGAGACACTATTAACCTGATTTATTTTTAGATGTACAATTGGAAACTAAAAAACTGAATTATTTATTATTGTTAATATTACTACATATTCCTTTCCTCACTTATTTTCCATTTTTTTATTATTAACAGCTAGAGATTCTCCAGAAGTTGATGATTGAGATTGCATGCAGGCTAATTTTAAGATACTCCATGGACATTTAAAAAAAAGTGTTCAAGTAAATAATGACCCTTACTGTCAAAAAGATGTACATTTTGAAGTACAGTATTAAGTATAAATAAATAAATCCAGTATATTACAGTGTAGAGTATGGACTTATTTCAGGAAAAAAACCATAATTTTCATCATGTGAAACTCTACCTTTTTTTCTCCCTGTAAATATCAGATGAGAAAAGAAGCTGAGAAAATTATGGTGCCTGCTGTAGTAGCTCCCACTAAAGCTGAACAAGATGCAATATTAAAATCTAGAGAAGAAATTATCCAACCAGAGTAAATACACATCAACCATAAAAATGTTATTTGTAGCATCTATTTGTGGCTATGAAATTTCCATGAATTTACCTTCTTCCCAGGACTCTATACCCCGGGTGAACTATTTACCTAATTTTATTCTTTATTGCGAATATAGTAATTGGGAATTAGCAACTAGTTTTTCAATTTCTTTAGCGTCATAACTGAGTCCTGTCTGTATTTCCCTCAATGCTGTTTTCTATCTCTACAGCTTTGGGTTTTTTTTTCTAAGACACGATTTAAGATCAGCTTTTTTAACATTTACGTAAGTCTAATGTTGAATGGCATATCAGCCTTCTAGAAGTCTCATTGATGACAGAAATTCCAGTATGTAACATACTTCATGAGTGATTATATTTACATTTTTGTTCTGAATCGCATAAATTTGACTGTCTTATTTTTTTTGTTAAAAATTAGCTTAAAAAAAATTAGCTAAGAGTGGAAGCTCAGGAAATGTCTAGACTCAAAGAAATAGTTACCACTGCAAAATCTGCGAACACTGCCAAGAACTAGAGGAGGATTTGCCATTAAGCAAGAACAAATACATCTTTTTCATGAGGAGGTGAAAACTGATGCTGTGGACGTGACAAGCCTTGTTTCATCCCATTTCATCATCAGCTGTCTTGACTTTTCATCCACAATGAGTCTCTGTGCTCCTGCTGCTCCATTTAATTGCTTAACTGATCAACAGAACATTAGAGACCATTAGATTCAGTCCAGTCCTTCCAGTGCAACAGTCAGCACTTCTAGTTGTGGAAAGTCAGATCAAATAACATTAGAGACCATTAGATTCAGTCCAGTTCTTCCAGTGCAACAGTCAGCACTTCTAGTTGTGGAAAGTCAGATTAAGTAACACTTTTCTTTGTGTCTTCTAAATTAATTCTCAGCTTTAAACTGGTATGAGTTAGGGTCTCCAATTCTAGTCCAATTCTTCTTCCTGATTATCTAGGTTCCAAAAATATGAGGGATATTAGAGTCAGTCCACTAAGAAATAAGAGCAGCTATCAGCATAGATTACTCATTTGTGGCTGTCCATCAATGAGTATATGGGTCCACCAGCATATGTATATAGAGTTGACATATGTTAACTAAGGAAAAACTTATAGATGCTTCCCCAACTTAAAATATCTTACTATAGTTAAGATTCTTTTTTGCGTAAGTTTTAAATTAAGAATAACATTCATATATGTCAGTTAGCAAAGGACAATTTCTTTGAGCTTAAGTTTTCTCATTATTAAAATAAGTAAAATGAAAACTCAAAACTATTTCATAGACTGGTTGAAAGATTCAAATGAGATATAATGTAAATGTAATCATTCTATAAGCAAAGTAATTTATATGTGTGTGTGTGTATATAGTTGAAGGTGTTAACATTTTAAAACATCTATAAAATTAAAGTCAACTAATGGCCTATATGGTTTAAAAAAAGAAACAACCAGAAGAATGAACTTAACCCACCTAATCCTCACATATATTTTGCATTCTTCTAAGATGCAATCTAAAGTGAAAATGGTATCTGCAATTCTTCAAGGCAGATTAGATTGTTTGTGGCTTCCTAGATGGAGAACTGGATGAAGCCTATAATCACTAAAGGCCCAATTTCGTCTCAGAAACACCTCATTTATATCTTAAATGGTTCAGAGAATAATTTTAACAGATATAGAGGTAGCACACTTGAAAAACACTTCAGATGCAATCTAGATTCTATTCACAGCAGCAGAAAAGAAAACTGAACATTAATAAAATATTCCAGCATTCTTTTAAAGAGCACTGATGGACACGGTGATGTGATTTTTGCGCTATGCTGTTTCCAAGTACTGCAGAGAATAATAACATATGAGCTGTATCAACTGGCTTGCTTTCTTTAAAAGAGAAACTCCTTTGCAAAATGTGTTCCCATTTATGATAATCAGATTCATGGAAATGAGAAAACAACATTTCTTTTTCCTTCTTCACTTTAACTTACAATAGTAAATTGAACTTTGCTGTGAAAGATTGTTCTCTTGAATCCAAATATAACACTTTCATTTTCATCACAGTATCTTCATTCGTGTGTTTTAAGAAAGATACTTTCTAATAGATTAAAAAAATTTTATACCTAGGGAATCATAAGTAAATTAATATGTTCCCTGTGTGTTCACAAGTTTTCATGTTATCTTAGATTTGCATGTGACTGTACAATTCTGTAGCAACTGATTTTTCTGGATGGTAGTGTGACAGTATTGAGTGCATTTTTATCATCGCCGTCGTTGCACTGACGCCGGACTAAATGATCGGCAATAAAAATAATCAATGAAGATAACCAGCCCCGAAGTCCTGATTTCACAAGTGCTAATTGACTGTCTGCCATGGACAAAGTACTAGACAAACTCAAAACTTCCTTTCTGTTTTACATACACATTGTGTTGTCCTATGTTGTGTTTATGTGATTTAATGTCTAATCTATTTAAGCAAGGATTCAGAGTGTATCTAACTAGATGTCCATGCATTATAATAATCAATGAAATATTAAATTCGTAAATGCATTTCTAAGTCATATTTCTGGAGACATTAACATAGCTTTGTAACGTAGGTGCCGTCGGCCCATCGTGCCTTTAGACATGACTGACATTACTGAGTATTAATTCTGGAAACCTTGTCTGCAGGTGGGCGTTGGGGAAAAGGCGGAAGCTGTAGCAACAGTGGTTGCTGCAGTAGACCAGGCCCGAGTTCGAGAGCCCAGAGAACCCGGGCATGTTGAAGAAATGTATGCTCAGAAGACCACTTTGGAGTACGAGCACAAGGAACACGTGTCTGCCGCCAAGGTAACTGAGCATCCGCCACGTCCAGCCTCAGAACCCCACATTGTCCCTAAAGCAGTCAAGCCTGGAGTGATCCACGCTCCTTCTGAGACTCATATCACAACTACGGATCAAATGGGAATGCACATATCATCACAGGTGAGTCTGGACCCACTGGCTGCTCCCGGGAAAGCGAGCTTAACTGCTGTGCTCACCTGGTGAACACGGGTATCACTGAGTTCCATTTCCACGCAGATCAAGAAAACTACAGATCTAACAAGTGAAAGATTAGTCCATGTGGATAAACGCCCCCGCACAGCAAGCCCTCACTTTACCGTTTCAAAAATTTCTGTTCCTAAGCCAGAACATGGATTTGAGGTAAGAAGTTAATGAGCTTGACAAAGAAATGTTAGGCTCGAAGGAAGAAAGTATCTAATGGGTGACGTAGGGTATCTTTGCCGAAAGCCGACGTGGGCCTCTTTTTGATGATGTCTGTTTGCTTTCACAGTGGACTCAGAAGCCCCTAAAGTCTGAAACTTGCCCAGCAGGGTGAGCCTAGGCTAGCAGTTGGTTATCTTACACCTCTGAGAAGACACAAATCCATACAGGCTTCTTTCCTTTCACATTTTGTAAAAGATGATGTGTTACGCAGTTCAGTTTTCCTCATTCTGTGAGACATTTCAGAGTAACTTAAATGAGAATTGATACCAATAATAAAGACAGACGTTGAGAAATCATGTGTGCGTATACTCACTGTAGCAAAATGGAGAGGTGGTACTGTGTGGTAGTTGGGCTGGATTGTGGAATCACACAGCCCTGGATAAGTACCCTGGCCCCTGCCCCTTATTAGCTCTGTTATCAGGGGCAAGTTAGTACATGTAAAATCCTTAGCAAGTTGACAGGGCCTAATAACCCTCAGTGTTAGTCACAACTGTTCTTACTTTACACACCCAAGGCATGGAATCTAAACTTTGTACGCTTCAAAGGATTGTAAGGTATGTTTAATACCTACATTTGGGATAGTCTCAAATTACTGAAACCAAATAACCATGGACAGCAATAGAATAAAAAGAGTAAGGAAGCCCTTAAGATACTTTTCTAAGCATCTCTATTTTCACCTTTCACACAGATTTGTGGCCGAAGCCTAAATGTGCTATTTTAAAGTAGTTCTTAGGAATTAACCAAGTATTTAAATTTTTTATTATTTTTGAATTTCCCACCGTCGTATTTTCAAATACAGCTTCATTGGGATGGTTAAGTGAAAATTCATGACCGAGTTTTAGAAGACCTTCAGTCCCTTTATGATAAGAGCATAAAATAAGAAGCTCTAAGTATAACTCTGTAAGAAAGGTTTTCAGATACATTTTAGAAACTGGCAGGAATGACAAGGAGTTTATAACTGGCTTATCTCTGACATTTCATTAACTATAAAAGTGATAATGAGAACAATAAAAAAGGGACCATATAGGAAAGAGACTCAGACTCACCCCAGGAATACTAGTGGCAAAGCAGTTCCGAGTAATGACTGGGATGACAGTTAAGTGACTTTATTTTCTGACTCCGTTTCTATTCAGGCATCAATAGCTGGTAGCGCTATTGCCACGTTACAAAAAGAGTTGTCAGCCACACATTCCGCTCAGAAGGTCACCAAATCCGTGAAGCCACCTACTGTGAAGCCCGCTGAGGCTAGAGTGAGAGCAGAGCCCACCCCTTCACCCCAGTTCCCCTTTGTGGACACACCAGAGACTTTTAAGAGTCAAGCTGACATTGAGGTGAAGAAGGAAGTCGGGGTGAGCATCACTGGTGGCGCAGCCCGTGAAGAGCACTTCGAAGTACTGCACGAGCGTGAAGCCAAGGTTGGTCACCGGAGCGCCCGCTGTCTCTTGATCCATTCCTGTGGAGGACGGCCAGGCGCTTGGCCAGTCTGTGCTACAGAAGTGGTCAGCCAGGTGTCCTGCCTTTCTCCATCACCGTGCTTGCACTTCATTTTATTGAGCATAGTGTGGGTCGGAGCTCTTTTTCTCAAGTTATTTTTATAATTTTGCATATGCTAAGAGCTTATGAGGCGTCCCCTAATTTCCTGAGCATTTTGTAACATCCTTTGTAAAAATTGTAGGTGACAGAAACAGCAAGAATACCTGCACCTGTTGAAATCCCTGTTACGCCACCAACTTTAGTCTCGGTGAGTAAAGTTGATTGTGTTGGATCATATGCATATCTGATCAAATAATTTTCATATATGCAAAGATCAGTTTCTCAAACTGGAAAATTCCACGAGTGCATTTACAAGTACTAATTTTAAGACCACATACTATTTGGCAAGGAGAGGGGGAATTCTGTGTGACAGCCATCAGTCATGTATTCAACAGATTTAATGAGTTTCTCTTATGCGTACAGCACTATCGCAAGACCAGTCTGGCCCTCTTTGAAATCTTTGTCTTTCTGTCAGAGAAGATGTACGTAAATAAGCGTAATGAAATGTAGAAGGTGATAAGCACTTCAACAAAGGGAGCGTCTGGAGGAAAGCTAGATTACGTCCAAGTGAAGGTAGCATGGAAAGCTTTGCTGAAGAGGCAGAGTCTGCTGCTGAGCCTTCAAGCTTCGTTAGGATTTGAATATGTGCAAAACACAGAGGGTACAGAGTTGCCCCATTATATGGTATTAATACAGTTCTACCCTATGAACCTGGAAATGCCTTACATTTATTTCAGATTGGGGATATTCCAATTTCTAAGGGAGTTTCTCTACTAATATTTCTAGAGTCTTGATGTTAAGAAAGCATTTTATGACAATTAGAGTGTGCAAGGTCAAACCACCCCCACATTTGTTACAACACATAGAGATGATTCATGAATATGCACATATATCAATACTTCCTTTTTCTTCTCTCTTTAGGGCTTAAAGAACGTGACTGTTATTGAAGGTGAATCTGTCACCTTCGAGTGCCACATCTCTGGATACCCATCCCCAAAAGTGACATGGTACAGGGAAGACTACCAAATAGAAAGCTCCATTGATTTCCAGATAACCTTCCAGAGTGGAATTGCTCGTCTTATGATTCGTGAAGCCTTTGCAGAAGACAGTGGGCGATTTACTTGCAGTGCTGTGAACGAGGCTGGGACTGTCAGCACATCCTGCTATCTAGCTGTGCAAGGTCAGTGGCCACACCCCCACCAACCTTCCACACATGCCATCGCTGTTGCCTGACACTTCTTTTCACCATACGGTGTCTGCACACCTCGTAATGGAGCGCCCTTTTGGAATTGAGGGGTTGATTATGGGGTCAACTTAACTGTGATGCTAAGCAGAGGTCACTAATGAAACAAACTAAATATCTGACTTAACAAGAGAAACTTCTGTCTTCTTGTAGTGTCAGAAGAGTTTGAAAAGGAAACAGCTGTGGCTGAGAAAATTACCACCGAAGAGAAACGGTAACACGCTTTTTGCTAATGAGTTTTGTTGTAGTACCGTTCTGCTTTTTCATTCCTTTCGTACTGGCAAATTGCAGTCCAGAAGCTAATATGAAGGGAATTCTCTTTCCAGCTTTGTGGAATCAAGGGATGTGATAATGACAGACACTAGCATCACAGAGGAACCAGCAGGGCCTGGAGAACCTGCCGCTCCTTTCTTTATTACAAAACCAGTGGTACAGAAACTGGTAGAAGGCGGGAGCATTGTATTTGAATGCCAGGTTGACGGCAACCCAAAGCCCCACGTCTACTGGAAGAAGTCCGGTGTTCCTCTAACCACTGGATACAGGTATTTTTATGGCTGAATGATAGAGTTCTCTGTGATTTGTCTGATATGTACATGAAGCCAAGAGAGAAGTAGAATTTACCTACCCCACCATCCCTCAAAGGTAGACTCTTGTTATGGAGCCTTCATAGTGCACTTTGAGGTATCTTCATGTTTTCACATGAAGTCTTATTGAGAAACAAAGCTCTGTGACAAAAGTGGATGGAAGATGCATTTCTTTATATTCTATTTTGATTCACTTATAGTGCTAGTGAAATGGAGAAAATGGTGTGGATTTTTACACACACAACATATTCTTCTAGAAGGGATTGGAAAACAACTTTCAGTAAAAATGCTTAGTAATTAAGGCACTAAAAGATAAAAGAAAAAGGGTCATGTAATGAAGAAGAAAGCTAGTTATACATGAAAATCTATGCTAATAAATTTGCTGCAATTGAACATAAAATTAGGTTTGAATTTCCCGCAACTTAAACAATCTAAAAATGTAGCCATCGTATCTTGAGAATAAATATAGTGTACCAAAGGCTTCATATTGAAATGTTTAAAGGAATTTATTGTTTTGATTATTCATTTGATCTTCACATAAAACAATGAACAAAATAATGAGCAAAGAGAAATACCTAAGTGTTTAAATGGCCTCATCATTTGCTAACATAAACACTGAAGCCCCTTATTTCCATACAGTTGATTCTAGTAGTATTATAGTCTATTATCTATTTTAAAGAATATATTACTATTATTTAAAATGAAAATTTTAACTTGCTTGGCCCGCATTACTCATGCTTATGCATTTTGCTCAATTTTCAGCAATCTTATATTCTATGGTGGAGTTTAGTCCCATGTTTAGGATCATTGAATTTTATACCACAGATCCACATGAGGGTTACTTATGGCTGAATTTTTTGTTTGTTCATTTCCATAAAGATACAAAGTGAGTTACAACAAACAAACTGGCGAGTGCAAACTGGTGATTTCGATGACGTTTGCCGATGATGCTGGAGAATACACTATTGTTATTCGTAATAAGCATGGAGAAACTTCTGCATCTGCCTCCTTGCTTGAAGAAGGTGAGCGCAATTCTAAGCGGTTCCGTGTGCACAGTAAGAATGGAAATGCAGGGAAGTAGCAGTGCCGTGTGGTTGTCAAAAGGCCTGTTGCTATATCCTGGTTCTGATACTGGCTGTGTCCCCATCTGACCCATCTCTTGGCCTCAGCTGTATAGGAAATGTTTTAGATCACACAGCCTCCAAAGCCATACCAGTGCTAAACTTCGAAGGTTCTAACAATAGTTTCTTTTCGGTACATTTATTTCTAAGCATATAATGCCTTTGAAAATGCAGGGATTCTAAATCCAGTTGCCTTCCAGATCCAGACAGATATTAGTGATCTCAAGGCAGACAGTGGCAAACTGGAGAGAGTATACGCCCTGCCTCAAGGGGGCAGTAGCTCCCCAACTCCAGTACATTGTTGCCAGGCATGCAGTATCAGGCTCAGTGTTGCTAGAGCTTACGATATTTTTTTTTAAACATCTTTATTGGAGTATAATTGCTTTACAGTGGTGTGTTAGTTTCTGCTGTATAACAAAGTGAATCAGCTATACATATACATACATACCCATAATTCCTCCCTCTTGCGTCTCCCTCCCACCCTCCCTACCCCACCCTTCTAGGTGGACATAAAGCACCGAGCTGATCTCCCTGTGCTATGCGGCTGCTTCCCACTAGCTATCTACTTTACATTTACATTACATTTACATTTGGTAGCATATATATGTCCATGCCATGAAGCTTCTGATGTTTTAAAGAAAAGCTAGAAATCAGGATTTTCAATATTTATAAGTAATTTGAAAAAAAAAAGTGTAATAACATTTAGGTTAAACAAAATGTATCTGTGGGTCTCCGTTATCTTTGCCTAGATGTTCACATTTATAGTGGACCATCCATGTTCTGTCTCATTTGAGCTGCACAAAACTCCTTAGGGTTAGGATATTATCCCCATTTGGCAAAGCACTCAAGACCCAGGAAGATAAATGAATTGCCAAAAGCCACATGGCAAATTAGGAAGACCTCTAGGGTTGATCCCAAAGGACTGACTACTAATATAAAATTCTTTCTACAATAGTAGTGGCTGCCTTGACTTCTTAACGTAAGTTTGGGTTTGAAATTCAATCTAATTAGTCTATACTGAGCACTTTGATAGTAAAAGTTGGCAGATCTGGCTTTTGGTTATCAACTTTCCGTGGTGTAGGACTTGCTTGAATGAACAGTGGCATGGAGGCTTTTTCATAAGAACATTAAAAATTAACTTATGTTCTTAACTCCTAGCTGATTATGAGTCACTGATGAAGTCCCAGCAAGAAATGCTTTACCAGACACAAATGCCTGCATTTGTGCAAGAACCTAAAGTTGGAGAAATAGCACCTGGCTATGTATACTCTGAATATGAAAAAGAGTATGAAAAAGAGCAAGCCTTAATTAGGAAGAAAATGGCCAAAGATACTGTAATGGTCAGAACTTTTGTGGAAGACCAGGTGAGTAAAACAATAATGACCAAGTAAGTCACTTCATACAGTATACTTTCCTCCCACAATGCCCCTCTTTTTGTTTGATATTTTCATTTTCAAGTGATAGGTCAGGGTTAGACTACTATAAACATGTCCAGGTTCACTGCTGACGAGGTTCCTTAATCTTCATAACATGTTGCACACATGACTTTAGAAATAGGAATTACATATAAGCAGGAAAAACAAATACTAGCACAACCAAGTTCATTACTGCCAACATTTTTTCATCGGTAGGATGAACATCGCATATATAACCCATACTCTTAGAATGTCATTGACCCAAGACACCACAGCATGAACTGACAAAGATGACTGGAATGCAGATTTAAAAACAAAACAATGACCCATCTAATTCTCACTGAAAAACAAACAAGCAAAAACAAAAGCCTTCTAGATTTTTCTTCCAGTTAAAAATTTGAATCAAACCTTATCTCTGAAATGAATACTCTTATGGAATTTCTATCAGTCGGCATATATCTTTTTAATAAACTGTCGTCTTTTTCACTGCGTAGGAATTCCATATTTCTTCCTTTGAAGAGAGACTTATTAAAGAAATTGAATACAGAATAATAAAGACTACATTAGAAGAACTTCTTGAAGAAGACGGAGAAGAAAAGATGGCAGTTGACATTTCTGAATCTGAAGCCGTTGAAGCAGGATTTGATTTAAGAGTCAAGAATTACAGAATTCTTGAAGGGATGGGTGTTACTTTTCATTGCAAGATGTCTGGGTATCCATCACCCAAGGTAAAATATAAACATTGATCATACCTCCATGCTACAATAAAGACATGAATAGGTTACAGTATAACCATTTTCTCTAAATTATATTGACATATGCATGATATTATTTGCAGATTGCATGGTACAAAGATGGCAAGCGCATCAGACATGGAGAGAGATACCATATGGACTTTCTACAAGATGGCAGAGCTAGTCTGCGCATACCTGTTGTTCTTCCGGAAGATGAAGGCATCTATACCGCGTTTGCCAGCAATATTAAAGGAAATGCAATTTGCTCAGGGAAACTGTATGTGGAGCCCGCTGCGCCACTTAGTGCTCCGACTTACATGCCCACACCAGAGCCAGTGAGCAGAATCAGGTAGACTCGTGATAATTTGTGTTGACTAGTATTGAAATTGTTTAAAACACCAAATATCTCTGTAGCAAATTGCTGTTGTGTGGCAGAAAAAATTGAAGGCTGAGATAGCACAGAAATTTGCCATGTGCAATACCGGCAGTTGCCCAGTTTTTATTTCTTGCCCCTACGTAAGCTGAGAAAAGCATTTTCATTGTGGAGCATATTATTTATTTTGCCAGTGCTGTAGCTAACGTAGTGAAAGCTGTAAAGGTGTATTTGACATCAGATTTTACATACGTTACCCTAATTTATACAACAACCTTGCCTTGGAGGGATTATCATTGCTATTTTGGAAGTGGGAACACTCAGCTTCCCTGACCCTGTGAAAATTGCCTTAGTTCACCCAGCCTGCGTGGTGGTGTCAGCACTGGAAATCCTATCCAAGCCGATCTGGCTGTAGTATATAGATGGAGTTTGGGATTTTTTCAAATATAACTTCTATGTTCTTCTTCTTCTGGGATAAAGAAGTATATTTTTCTTTTTCCATAAATGTATTCCCGTGGTTGTTTAAGCAACCAGCATTTATTGAAATATTTTGGTAGTTGAACCAAAAAGGTTCGGTAACTAACTAAACCCAGTGGTGAGGGAGAGACAGCATTAAGGACCATTCTAAATGAACAGCATAGCTTTGGAGGCAATAATAATGTATTCTGTTTTGGATCCCAGCAAGTTTGAGGTACCTTTTAATATGTACACAAAGTAAATTCTAAAATAACATTAAGAAAGAGCTTTGTCTTGCTGAGTTTTCTCTATGCCTCATGAAAATATTCTGCTTTGCCTTTCTTTTTCAGGTCCATCTCTCCACGTTCAGTGAGCAGATCTCCGATACGCATGTCCCCTGCACGGATGTCCCCTCTACGGATGTCCCCTGCACGGATGTCCCCCGGACGTAGGCTGGAGGAAACAGATGAGTCACAGCTTGAGAGACTGTATAAGCCAGTCTTTGTGTTGAAACCTACTTCTTTCAAATGCTTAGAAGGACAGACTGCCAGATTTGACTTAAAGGTCGTGGGTCGACCTATGCCAGAGACCTTCTGGTTTCATGACGGTAAGTATAAGTTTCTGCTCATAAATCATTAAACACAAAAATAAGCTTATATATGTGCCTAACAATTTAAAAATAACTATTTTAACATGTTTTCTTTTTTACTCTATTTTTTTACAGGTCAGCAAATTGTCAATGACTATACCCATAAAGTAGTCATTAAAGAAGATGGTACCCAATCACTAATTATTGTCCCTGCAACACCCAGTGATTCTGGAGAATGGACTGTGGTTGCCCAAAACAGGGCAGGAAAATCATCAATTTCAGTGATTTTAACCGTGGAAGGTATTTGCTCTGAAGATTAAAAAAGAAATTACCTTATCACCTGGGTTATAAACAGGTAGTTCAGCCCTACTCAGAATCATGACCTTTCTCTTTCAGCTGTGGAACATCAGGTAAAACCAGTGTTTGTGGAAAAACTGAAAAATCTCAACATAAAGGAAGGTTCCCGACTTGAAATGAAAGTCAGAGCTACGGGTAACCCCAACCCTGACATCATATGGTTGAAAAACAGTGAGATCATTGTACCTCATAAATATCCAAAAATCAGGTAAGTTTGCTTGAAAAATAATAAACCTAAGCTCATTACACAAATCCAGTAACCAAGGAAGCCACAACTACTTCTGTACTGATGATTAATTTTCCCACTTTTAATAGAATCGAAGGAGCCAAGGGAGAAGCTGCCCTTAAAATTGACTCCACTGTCAGCCAAGACTCTGCCTGGTACACTGCCACTGCCATTAATAAGGCTGGCCGAGACACTACAAGATGCAAAGTAAATGTTGAAGTTGAGTTTGCAGAGCCTGAGCCAGAGAGAAAATTAATCATCCCACGAGGGACATATAGAGCAAAGGAGATTGCAGCCCCAGAACTGGAGCCCCTCCATTTGCGATATGGTCAAGAGCAATGGGAAGAGGGTGACCTCTATGACAAAGAGAAACAACAGAAACCATTCTTCAAGAAAAAACTCACTTCCTTAAGACTCAAGCGCTTTGGGCCTGCCCACTTTGAATGCAGGCTAACACCAATTGGTGACCCAACGATGGTGGTGGAATGGCTCCATGATGGAAAGCCACTGGAAGCTGCCAACAGGCTCCGTATGATCAATGAATTTGGGTATTGCAGCCTTGATTATGGAGTTGCATATTCCAGAGACAGTGGTATCATTACTTGCAGAGCTACTAACAAATACGGAACAGATCACACATCTGCTACCCTTATTGTCAAAGACGAGAAGAGTCTCGTGGAAGAATCTCAATTGCCTGAGGGGAGGAAAGGCTTACAGAGAATTGAAGAATTAGAGCGGATGGCTCATGAAGGTGCCCTTACAAGTGTGACAACCGATCAAAAGGAGAAGCAAAAGCCAGACATCGTCTTGTTCCCAGAGCCAGCAAGAGTACTTGAAGGGGAGACCGCCAGATTCCGTTGCCGAGTGACAGGCTACCCTCAGCCCAAAGTCAACTGGTACCTCAATGGGCAGCTCATCCGCAAAAGCAAAAGGTTCAGAGTTCGCTACGATGGCATTCATTATCTGGACATCGTGGACTGCAAATCATATGATACGGGTGAAGTCAAGGTCACTGCAGAAAACCCTGAAGGTGTGATAGAGCATAAAGTGAAGCTTGAGATCCAACAGAGGGAAGATTTTAGGTCTGTCCTTAGGCGAGCCCCAGAGCCAAAGCCTGAGTTTCACGTACATGAACCTGGAAAACTTCAGTTCGAAGTACAAAAGGTGGACAGACCTGCTGACACCACTGAAACTAAGGAAATTGTGAGGTTGAAAAGGGCTGAAAGAATTACCCATGAAAAAGTGCCTGAAGAGTCAGAAGAGCTGCGTAGTAAGTTCAAGCGCAGGACTGAGGAAGGCTATTATGAAGCCATTACTGCTGTGGAGCTCAAGTCTCGTAAGAAGGATGAATCCTATGAAGAACTTCTAAGGAAGACAAAAGATGAACTCCTCCACTGGACCAAAGAGTTAACTGAAGAGGAGAAGAAAGCCCTTGCCGAAGAAGGCAAAATCACTATTCCAACTTTTAAACCTGATAAAATTGAACTAAGTCCTAGTATGGAGGCTCCTAAAATCTTTGAAAGAATCCAAAGCCAAACAGTGGGCCACGGATCAGATGTACACTTCCGGGTCAGAGTGGTGGGGAAACCAGATCCTGAATGTGAGTGGTACAAAAACGGTGTAAAGATTGAGCGCTCTGACCGAATCTACTGGTACTGGCCTGAAGACAATGTCTGTGAGCTGGTCATAAGAGATGTGACGGCTGAGGACTCTGCCAGCATCATGGTAAAAGCCATCAATATAGCTGGGGAAACCTCAAGTCACGCATTCTTACTCGTCCAGGGTAATTTGAATTTCTTTCATTTGATGGGTCTGTTTCTATTTATCCATGAATATCCAGTAGTGTGTTTCTTTTTATTTTCTTTTCCCATTATCCGAATTGTGAATTTAATTTAATGGGCTTTTTTTTTTTCCTTTTTCTTATAGCCAAGCAATTGATCACTTTCACACAGGAATTACAAGATGTTGTTGCTAAGGAAAAAGACACCATGGCAACATTTGAATGTGAAACCTCAGAGCCATTTGTCAAAGTGAAATGGTATAAGGATGGCGTGGAGGTTCACACGGGAGATAAATATAGGATGCTCTCTGACAGGAAAGTTCACTTCCTCTCCGTCCTGACAGTTGACACATCTGATGCTGAAGACTATAGCTGTGTACTTGCCGAAGATGAAAACGTAAAAACAACGGCTAAACTTATTGTCGAAGGTAGTAATTAATGATTTCATTCCTAAGTTTTAAAGTCACCCTTAGTATGTGATAAAGTTAGCTATGCAATTTTCACTTCATAAAACGAATTACTTGGGAATTAAATATAAGTTCCATAGCAAGACTCATGAATTTATACTGGTAATTAAGAATATTGACAATTTGGATTTTTAATTTTTTATTTTTTTGGCCTCACTGTGCTGTATGTGGGATCTTAGTTCCCCGACCAGGAATCGAACCCGCACCCTTGGCAGTGAAAGCGCTGAGTCCTAACCACTGGACCACCAGGGAATTCCTGAAAATTTGGATTTTGAAAAGCAAGGTCATTCTGATATCTTGCTTTTAAATTTTTTATTGAAATATAATTCTGTGCTTTAAAAATAATTTTTAAATTAAGTAACTCCTTTTAATTGACAATTTATTTCTCAGTCCAGCAGTTAGATATTAAGAATATTCCTGATAGTATGAGGCGGGGGGAATAAGAGATTTACAAGGAATTTTCTCTGTCCTAAGTCTAGATGCATAACTCTCCAGGGAAATTAACTTCTCCTTCTCTTATGCCTCAGGTGCAGTCATTGAGTTTGTGAAAGAACTTCAGGACATAGAAGTTTCAGAATCATTTTCAGGAGAGTTAGAGTGCATTATAACCCCGGAAAATATAGAAGGCAAATGGTATCATAATGATGTGGAGCTTAAATCCAATGGCAAGTACACAATTACATCTCGCCGTGGACGTCAGAACCTCACAGTCAAGGATGTGACCAAAGAGGACCAGGGAGAATACAGCTTTGTTGTCGACGGGAAAAAGACAACCTGTAAACTAAAGATGAAACGTAAGCCTTCCCCTTCCTGTCAGCCTGCAGTGAGTATCACTATGGCTTATTGATAATAAATAATCATAACATTCTTCTTTCTCCCCATGTTTCACAGCCCGCCCCGTTGCTATCCTACAAGGACTCAGTGATCAAAAAGTCTGCGAGGGTGACATTGTTCAGCTTGAAGTTAAAGTCTCCTTAGAGAAGGTGGAAGGTGTCTGGATGAAGGATGGCGAAGAAGTGCAGCCGGGCGACAGGGTTCACATTGTGATAGACAAGCAGTCACACATGCTGCTTATTGAAGACATGACTAAGGAGGATGCTGGACATTACTCCTTCACCATTCCTGCCCTTGGACTGTCAACCAGTGGGCGCGTCTCTGTCTACAGTGAGTGCGACTTACATAGTCTTGTTGTATGCTGTCAAGTGAGCACACGTTTCCAACAAAATTTGTATTCACAATTCTTTTGTGTGTGTGTGCTTTTGCAGGTGTTGATGTGATAACACCTCTAAAAGACATTAACGTGCTTGAGGGCACCAAGGCTGTGCTCGAATGTAAGGTCTCAGTCCCTGATGTGACTTCTGTTAAGTGGTACTTAAATGATGAACAAATCAAGCCTGATGATCGCGTGCATGCCATTGTCAAAGGCACTAAGCAGCGGCTTGTGATCAACCGGACCTATGCTTCAGATGAAGGTCCTTACAAGCTGATGGTTGGCAGAGTTGAAACCAGCTGTGATCTTTCTGTAGAAAGTAAGAATTGTTCCATGTCACTTAGTATTGTTTTAAGCATTCTGTTTTCCCAATATAATAGTAACCAAGTGATTATTTTATTTTTCCCCCCAGAAATTAAAATTATCAGAGGTCTTCACGACCTTACCTGTACAGAGACCCAAAATGTGGTCTTGGAAGTTGAACTGTCCCACTCAGGAATTGATGTCTTGTGGAATTTTAAGGACAAGGAAATCCATCCCAGTTCTAAATATAAAATTGAAGCTCATGGAAAAATATATAAGTTGACGGTTCTAAATATGATGAAAGACGATGAAGGAGAATATATATTTTATGCTGGAGAAAATATGACATCTGGAAAACTTATCGTGGCAGGTCAGTACATTTATCATTTAACCTAAGTTCTTAGGTTAAAGAACTTAGGTTAAACCTTAAACCTAAGTAGGGCAGTTGTTCTAACTTAAGAAATCATTGCCCATTTCCTCCCAAATTCCCACCAGTTTCCCACTTCCTTGCCTCTGCTTCTGCTGTTCTCAAAACCAATAATACCCTTGACACTATTCCCATCAGCCTAAATCCCAAATGTTCTTCCAGAAAGTCGTAGCTCAAATGCCATCTCCTCTGTGAAGCCTTCCTTGATCTTCCCATTTGTAGAAGATCTTAATCCTCCAACCTCAGGATCACTTTATGTGTGTTTCTTTCATGACCCTGACTCATATACTTGTTTTATTCCCCGTTTCTTCTTCCCACACCTGAGTAGATGCTCCCCAAATGTGGAATTGCTTCTTTCTCATCTTTGTATAGTCCAATACGTTGCACATGATAGATTGATGAGTTAACGTTTGGACTGAGTTTTATTTAAACTCTCCTACTGTAAAGATGTATTTCTTTTTTTTATTGCTCTTGTTTCTTTCATTTTTGTTTTCTTTGTTCCCTTTATACTTTATAATGAATATTTTAAAAATATACCTCAATATATGTGTCTGTGTGTCTCTTGTGAAATGAAGTAGGCCATTCTCAGCAGAAGCCACCAGCTTAAAAATGAAGAATCAAAAGTCTAAGCCAACTGTCAAGAAAAAACTAGGCATCATCATTAATTTGTTTGGTACATAACAATTTAGGTTTTGAGGAGACTAAATTGTGCAATCTGTGGTATATAAGCAAGTCAAATGGGAATAGTGTCTTCTCTGGTACGAAAATTTCATGGTTTATACTTTATTACATTATAAGATTTCCTCAAGGATTTGGCCATGAAAAAAACTTCTGAAACAGAATTTTAGATTCTGCACTTTGATATGTTTAATATAAATTACATGTTTTTAAATGTGTGGAAACAAGAAAAAACTATGAGCCTCTATGTGATTTCACCCAACATTTTTAAAGTACCTGCCATTGGCCAGGCGCTGCTAGGAACTCAGGATACAAAAATGAATACGGCATGATATTTTTTTTTGAGGAATTCACAATATAGAGAGGGACAGATACATTAGCAACTAACTTGATGAAGGAGTGATTATTTCTGCGAGCGATGATGGCACTGGAGCCAATGGGGGAAAACTTTGTAGAAGAGATGACATTTGTCAAAACAGTGATTTTTAGTATATAGGAATCCCTAATCTTCTAGAAACATTGATGACTACACATTTTGTTCAGCAAAATTTTTTCCAGTCAGATATTAGATGTATCTTCAGGAAATCATCTGTAGAAGACTAAGCAGCATGCTTTTGAGGAAGGAACTGAGTTACGGGCCATCCATGAGGTGTGCTCCACATTAAGGTTCTCAGAGTTCTGTATAACTTAACAGTTGCTTTTCCTTTGCAAAACCTTTCTGATTCCAGTAGTTTCCCTGGTTATCAGTGATACATACTTAGAACGAGGGGTTTCTGTGATACCTTCTTAAAGTACGTAAAAATAATTTTATTAGACATTTCATGATGTTCAGAATCATGTTTTAAAATTTGATGTTTTATATTAATTGTGCAAAGGTTTTTCTATTGTATAAATATTTTTAAAAGACTCACACTTGTACTTCTCTTGTTCCACAGGGGGCGCCATCTCCAAGCCACTCACAGATCAGACTGTAGCTGAATCCCAGGAAGCTGTGTTCGAATGTGAAGTTGCCAACCCAGATGCCGAAGGAGAATGGTTGAAGGATGACAAACACCTACCGCTGGGTAAAAACATCGGAAGTAAATCTGATGGCCACAAAAGGAGGCTTATCATTGCTGCCACCAAACTAGATGACATTGGAGAATACACCTACAAGGTGGCCACTTCCAAAACATCTGCCAGACTTAAAGTTGAAGGTCAGTGATATAATAACAGATTTATCCACTAAAAAATCGTAGTATATTTTTGACAGTTATTCTAAAAGTCAAATGGTATAATCATCGTGGATGCCATAAATCCTCATTTCATAAAATCATTATAAACTCTCGAACTTTCTTTCTGAGCCGTGTACCACAAGGTGCAAAATTGCTTATGAGTTAATGTGAAGAAGCCACGTCTTAGGTTCCAGCTCTGTGGAGCAGCAAATTAGATGCTCTCAGTCTGTATTCTTCTTTCACTCTTCTCCAATCCATTGATTAAGTTATTAGTATACAGCTATGCAAACTACATCTCATTCAAGTATAGAAAAGACATTATACAAGGTACATTTCAAACTGGACCCAGGTTTTCCTGAATAATCTCAAAGTGTCTTTTAAAAACTCTAGAGATGCTGCATAACTGTAAATTCTTTGATAACCATTCTTTTGCAAGATGACCCGGTAACAATCTTATTTGGGACTTCTCTTACCTGAATGGTATCATCTTTATTTTCTAAACAAATCATAAATTTGTCTTCAGCTGTCAAAATTAAGAAGACTCTGAAGAACCTCACGGTGACAGAGACGCAAGATGCTGTTTTCACTATGGAGCTCACACACCCTAATGTAAAAGGTGTCCAGTGGATCAGAAACGGGGTTGTGCTGGAATCCAATGACAAGTACACTATCTCAGTCAAAGGAACAATTTACTCTCTGAGAATTAAAAACTGTGCCGTTGTGGATGAATCTGTTTATGGCTTCAAGCTTGGAAGGCTGGGAGCCAGTGCCAGACTGCACGTTGAGAGTAAGTTGACTTAGAAACACTTTACAAGTAGCCAACTCGTGGTTACCACGAAGTTAACCATATCACTAAATGGCTTCAACTTTCCTCATTAGCCGTCAAAATCATTAAGAAGCCAAAGGATGTGACTGCCTTGGAAAATGCCACCGTTGCCTTTGAAGTTAGCGTTTCCCACGACACGGTGCCAGTGAAATGGTTCCACAAGAATGTGGAGATTAAGCCGAGTGACAAACACAGGCTGGTCTCAGAAAGGAAGGTCCACAAACTGATGCTGCAGCATATTTCCCCCTTGGACGCTGGGGAGTATACAGCTGTGGTGGGGCAATTGGAATGCAAAGCGAAACTCTTCGTGGAGAGTAAGTATGAGGCAGCCCCTGTGGCATTTCTGGGTGATCTCCATGTATTCATTCGTTTGTTTGCTCCATCTTTTTTTTAAAATAAAATATATTAACCGAAGTGCTCTCTGATTTTCCCAAGCATTACATATTACAAAAACCATGAAAAACATTGAGGTACCTGAGACCAAAACTGCCTCCTTTGAGTGTGAGGTCTCCCACTTCAATGTGCCTTCCATGTGGCTAAAGAATGGGGTGGAGATTGAAATGAGTGAAAAGTTCAAGATCGTGGTGCAGGGAAAACTCCACCAGCTGATCATCATGAACACCAGCACAGAGGACTCAGCAGAATACACATTTGTCTGTGGCAATGACCAAGTCAGCGCCACCCTGAAAGTGACACGTAAGTAAAATATATATACAAATATACACACACACACACAAACACACACACACACACACACACACACACACACACACACACACACACACACACACACACACACACACACACACAGAATATCCAGTAGACTCATTGTTATTCCATAGCCTACACTTTTTCTTCCTGACCGGTTACCTTGATTGAAACATCTACTGTGTCCACACTGAGTTAGGCATCTGGATAAAATTTTTGATTAGGGTAGCATTGAAAGGCTACCTATGAAGATGCTCCATTGTCTATCTCTTACTTTTTCTGTTCCCCTGTCACTTGACATTGTCCTGTAGAGGGGTACCTGGAAGGTATCATGGCTCATCTCTCTGAACTGTGATACCTAAACAGACGTACTAAGAACATTCCAAGTTTTCATTCTGTGCCTGTCATAACCCACGTCGTAGTGACACAAAATCTCCTTGGGTGTATTTCCTTCCCCCTTTGCAGCAATCATGATTACATCCATGCTGAAGGACATCAATGCTGAAGAAAAAGACACCATTACCTTTGAGGTCACAGTGAACTATGAAGGCATCTCTTACAAATGGTTAAAGAATGGTGTGGAAATCAAATCGACTGACAGGTGCCAGATGAGAACCAAAAAGCTCACCCACTCCCTGAACATCAGGAATGTTCACTTTGGGGATGCTGCTGAGTACACCTTTGTGGCTGGAAAAGCTACCTCGACAGCCACTCTTTATGTGGAAGGTATGGTTTCATAAATGTCATATCCATAAAACTAAATGGCAAACACATTATATAAAATGTTAGAGCATCAGCTAATGAATGGATAAATAAAATGAGGTATATCCACACAATGAAATATTATTCAGGAATAAAAAGGAGGTACTGATACATGCTACAACATGGATGAACCTTAAAAAACTTTATATCAAGTGAAAGAAGCCAGTCGCAACGGACCACATAGTGTATGATTCCAGTTATAGGAAAAGTTCAGAGTGCACAAATCTGTAGTGACATAGATTGGTGCTAAGTCTGAGGGGAGGACAAAGGGAGGGGTCTGGAGGGTGATGGCTAAGGGGTACATGGTCTTTTTGGGGGGTAATGAGAATGCTTTGAAATTAATTATGGTGATGGTTGCACAACTCTGAATATACCGAAAGCCACTGAATTGTATACTTTCACTGGGTGAATTGTATAGTATGTGAATTATATCTTAGCAAAGCTGTTAGAAAGATTAATTTTTTTACATGCTGTTCTCCAGCTCGTCATATAGAATTTAGGAAACACATTAAGGACATTAAGGTTCTCGAGAAGAAGCGAGCCATGTTTGAATGTGAAGTGTCTGAACCTGACATCACTGTGCAGTGGATGAAAGATGGCCAAGAGCTACAGCTTGTGGACAGGTCCGTTGGTTTGTTTGCCACATCCCAGTGATTCCCAGTTTCCTTTGAGTCATCATACGTTAAACCTCAATTCCCCTTTCTTCCATAGAATAAAGATACAGAAGGAGAAATACGTTCACCGCCTTCTGATCCCATCCACCCGGATGTCTGATGCTGGGAAGTACACAGTGGTGGCTGGAGGCAACATGTCCACTGCCAGCCTCTTTGTAGAGGGCAGAGACGTTCGCATCCGAAGCATTAAAAGGGAGGTTCAGGTAATTGTCCACATGCTGAATTTTTGGAGAAGTCATCAGTAGCTCCTAATCTATCATTTTGTCACTTAATTTTTTTTAACATCTTTATTGGAGTATAATTGCTTTACAATGGTGTGTTAGTTTCTGCTGCATAACACAGTGAATCAGCTGTACATATACATATATCTCCATATCCCCTCCCTTTTGCGTCTCCCTCCCACTCTCCCTATCCCACCCCTCTAGGTGGACACAAAGCACTGAGATGATCTCCCTGTGCTATGTGGCTGCTTCCCACTAGCTATCTATTTCACATTTGGTAGTGTAGATAGGTCCATGCCAGTCTCTCACTTCGTCCCAGCTTACCCTTCCCCATCCCCGTGTCCTCATAGAGAATGTCACTTAATTTTTTGACTTTTAAATTTTCTAACCACAGTCTTCTAAAAAAATGAAATCAGCTTATCCCTACCAGCTTACACTCTTGTGCTGACATCAACTTAGTCACAGTTTCCTCTCGCTTAGGGAATAAGTGTATCCTTCGCAGCTGTCTAAATACTTTAATGAAAGCAGCTGTAGACACTTCACTGTCAAATGGCCACTTACCAAGCAGCATCAACCCTAAAGGAACTAAAATTTAAATTGTGGTGTTCGCACAGCAACTGGAATTAAAGGAATTCAGAACAAGGTGGCATTTTCTCAGAAGCCTTCTACCTTGGAGAGGCAGCTGTGTGGGGACTTGACTGGGAAAACTCCCTCCGAGGTCCAAGAGGAAGACCAGTTTGAGCAAAGCTGGATTCCTAGCAGGGTTGCTGAGCAAACACCTTTGCTCTTGACTGCACGTGTACAGCTTGTCCTCATGGGTGCCAGTCTTCCCACGTGATATAACGGGGCGATAACATGGGAAGGGAAGTATCACTTGAGCTCATGTTTATCATATTGCTGATCCAAGGAGAGCCAGGCATTACATTAGGCCAGAGTGAAAAAGCCTTCAGTGCGTAGTCAGATAACCCAATATGTCCTCCATCCTTTATTGACCAACCCTGAACCTTGATTTTCTCACTTTTAAAAATGAGGATAATAGTTCCTACCTAGCCTACAAGGTTCACATCATGTGAAATCAAATTGAATCGTAACTTAAAAGAACTTTGTCAATGATAAACAGCCTTCAGATGTAAAGTGTCATTATTTCTTTTTTATTTTATTTTTATTTTATTATTTACTTCTGGCTGTGTTGGGTCTTTGCTGCTGTGCGCAAGCCTTCTCTAGTTGCAGTGAGCAGGGGCTACTCTTTGTTGCAGTGCACAGGCTTCTCATTGCAGTGGCTTCTCTTGTTGCGGAACACAGGCTCTAGGCACTTGAGCTTCAGCCGCTGTGGTGTGCAGGCTGTAGTTGTGGCACATGGTCTTAGTTGCTCCACGCCATGTGGGATCTTCCCGGACCAGGGATTGAAGGATTGAACTTGTGTCCCCTGCATTGGCAGGAAGATTCTTAACCACTGCGCCACCAGGGAAGTACCGCAAAGTGTCATTATTTCTGTTATGATTAACTAAGAAGCAAACATTTAAGGATGAAATCATTGCCTCCATGCAGATGTAAGCAAAAGAAGTATGGGCACCTTTTGTCCAAGGATATGCAGAAAAACTTAGAATGTGCTATAACCAGTCAATTTTCTATATCATAATATATAGGCTTGACATGCTCTTCAAATGAGCTGTTTTGGAAACAGGTTAAAACCGAAAGGAAACCAGGGCTTCAATTTTATTTTCCTGTTGCTCCTTTAAAAGGTTATTGAGAAACAACGTGCTGTCGTTGAGTTTGAGGTCAATGAAGATGATGTAGATGCCCACTGGTATAAAGATGGCATTGAAATCAATTTCCAAGTTCAAGAACGACACCAGTATGTGGTGGAGAGGAGAATCCACCGGATGTTTATCTCTGAGACCAGGCATAGCGATGCTGGTGAATACACCTTTGTGGCAGGAAGGAACAGGAGTTCTGTTACCCTCTACGTCAATGGTAGGTAGAGATATTAACATATTTTGTGCATCCATCTGTAATAATCCTCCCTTTCAACTTACTGAAGTTCTGGTAGTTTCCAGGCAATTTCTCAAGAACGCATGGTACTCATATGTTTGAAGTTATTACATTTATTTTCATATTATACCTGTGGAAATGGGATGGTGGCTGTTAAAAGGACCAAGATGTCATTTCCAGAAGGCACCTAATGGCTAGATCCTTATTTAGTTTGGTCAACATTATTGAACATCCACTGTATGTCAATTATAATAGACCCCAAATGGGTTTCTAGTTACGGTTTTCAGCTGTTCTAGTTCTCTGCCCTTGGCCCTAACTGCTTGCGTACTAGTAGCACTACCAAGTGATGGGGCATTTCCAGTCTCTGGTGGGGCATTTCCAGCCTCTGTTAAGGCATGCCTGGGAGAACCTAGGAAGCCACAGGTGAGCTCCATGCCCTAGGACCAGGGTCTGACTTTCGTGGGGAATTCCATATGCTACCAAGTCCTCAGAGGAGCACCATTAAACCATCCACTTTCCTCATTAGAAACCTTAGAGCTGAATCTGGGGCTGGTCTAGATCCATTCCTGTCCTGACCTTGGGTCCTACCTGTCTGAACAAATACCCCTGAGACAGATGAAGGAACAGTAAGAGTAATCTCAAGTTTCATAAAAATGAACCATATTGCCAACATCCCCTTGGTCCCTAGAAGACCAAATCGTCATGGTATCCAGTTATTATTATTTCTATATTAGTGGTAGAGAAACTGAGGCACAGAGAAGTAAAGGTCTACCTATATGGCTGTGTCAGAAATCAGCCTCACAGAAGTCAGTTCTCCCCATTTCTTGGTTCCATGAACGACCCAGTTTCCCTCAGTCATCACAACACCAAGAATATGTTTTAATTAGCATAACAGGAAAGCTGAATTTAAAAAAAAATTACCTAATTGCCTTTAGATCTAAAATGACATTCATTCATTCATGCATACTGATTGCACTTTACTGGCACCTGTATATTAAAAAATGACTATCACATATACACAAATACTTGAAAACCGAACCTGAATGGGATGAGCCACCTCACCACATGATTTGCCCAAACGACTGTTAAAAATAGGTAGCATGTGGAAATGTTCTAGCATTCTTTAGAGGACTGTCCATTGTCACCCCAATCCAGATCCCAGCCAGGAAAGGGGTGACCGTGTTATGCTGAAAAACTCAGCACTCCCAGCATCACCCCCCACACCAAATATCAAAAGTATCTCCCTCTACTTAGGGACAAAATTCCAATTTTTTTTCCTTCTTAGTGCAAAGAATGTTCTAATATTCTGAGGCAAGTAAAGATATCACCATTCCAAAGTTTTGTTTCGGGGTACATAACCACCTGGCAACAAATTAACGTAGATTTTCCCGTGCTTTCCTGTGTTTTCATGGGCTATTTGTTTTCTTTTCTTCCCAGCTCCAGAACCGCCCCAAATTCTGCAGGAGCTCCAGCCTGTTACCGTGCAATCTGGCAAGCCCGCCCGCTTCTGTGCTGTGATATCCGGTAGACCACAGCCCAAAATTTCCTGGTACAAGGAAGAGCAGCTGCTTTCCACTGGTTTCAAGTGCAAGTTCCTTCACGATGGGCAAGAGTACACACTTCTGCTCATCGAAGCCTTCCCAGAGGACGCGGCCGTCTATACCTGTGAAGCCAAGAATGACTATGGAATTGTCACTACCTCAGCATCGCTCTCTGTGGAAGGTAGAAATGCCTTGCTACTTCTCAGTTTAAAGTAAAATCTAAGAAACCCGCTTTTGCATCCTCCCAGGGCATTTAAAAATACAAGTAACTTGGAGCTCCTAAAAGTAGATTGCTACCTAACTTGGAAACTTTGAAAGGGCTCCACTGATAAATTAAGAGAAATCGGCATGCTTCATTCTGTGAGGTCTGTAGGCTGCCTTACTCCTGACAAGTCTGTGTTCCCTTCCTTTAGTTCCAGAAGTTGTGTCTCCTGATCAGGAAATGCCAGTTTATCCTCCTGCCGTCGTCACCCCACTTCAGGACACTGTCACTTCTGAGGGACGGCCAGCCCACTTTCAATGCAAAGTTTCTGGAACAGGTAGGTTTACAAGCAAAGGTAGAGTTGCTAATATTTAAAAAGAATGATGGGAGGAAAAGGTTTTCTTACCTCTCATGCATAATTTGAAGTTTCATGGGCATCTTGCAGAACACTTACTTGGATTATTGAATTGAGAATTAGATCAGTGTTTTCCGCTACTGGACTGTACACCCAAAAATGGTTAAGATGATAAATTTTATGTTATGTGCTTTTTTAAACTACAATTTAAAAAAAGGAATGAGTTCAGTGTTTTTCTATGTTTTAAACTTGAAAAATGTCGTTTTCTTTATGATTGTAGTTATACTTTGTTATCTCTTGAAAAAATACAAGGAAACCTACAATTATTATTAGATTAATTATAATGGCATCTACATATGTTTTAAGAGTCCATTTATATGTAAGACGTTGTTCAGTCTATGGACAGTGCTTGTGTGAAAAGCCATATCCCTTTGGAAGGTGGTATCCTGTAGTGGACAAAAGTGGGGGCGTTATGATCAGAGAGGTTGGATTTGAGTCTTGGCTCCACTCTGTGACCTTCGGCAAATACCTGATTTCTCTGGTTCTCTTTCCCTCATGAATAAAGTGAGGATAATATTGCATTCAGTCTTAGAATGTACATTTCATGAGGGCAGGGATTCTGTCTTAGTACCAAGAACATGGTGCCTGAAAAGCAGTAGCTACTAGAAGGAAAGCTCTGTGAAAGCAAGGGTGGATCCTTGTCCTAGAATAGCTCCATACATAGTGGGTACTCAGTAAGTAATTGTTGGTCGGACAAAAGAATGCTTGTTAAATGGCTGATATCAGTGGCTTCAGATCATTGTCATGATTATGTCAGCTAACCCACATCAGCACGTATCGCAGCACCCCTCATACAGTAATCCCTCCATCTGTTAGCTGTTATGATTTTTAATTGGTGCATGTTTCCCAGAACCACCGGCCCCTCCCCTCACCCCAGGAGTCTGACCTTAGTAGAATGAGACAAAATGTTTAGAGCCATTTCTAGCCAATGATGATTGTAGACCTACCTCACCTAGGGACAGGGTAAATCAACCTTATCCCGGATGAAAATCACTCCCTCGTTTGCTTGACTGTTGTATACCACCACAAAGGGAAACTCTCCAAGCTCGGGCATCTCCCAGCACTCCTAATAAATGTTTGTTTTGCTTATTGTGCTTCTCCCATTGGGTTATGGCCCAGTCTCTACCTTGCCAAGAGCCGGTTTCTTAAGCAAGTTAGTATTTCAATTGGGCTTCTATCACCTAATGATTTCCTGCTGTGGGATGGAGATGCTGATCTAGAAACCAAATAGACCTGTTTGATTTTATGAGCATAATTAAAGGATATGAGGTGTATAAAGCACTTACAGGCATGGCTAGCAAGTGACTGGTGCTCAATACATTAATTTTATTACAACCATTGCGAGGAATTATAGAAACATAAAAGTCTGGTATTGGGTGACCAACATAGATAAATACTATAGACTTTGTGACTTCAGAGCATGGTATTTGAAAAATGCCAAATATTAAGAAATGAGGACTGATTCGGTGATATCCTACTACAAAGAAAAATGCATTTTAATATCAAATTCACTAAAGCCATACTAAAGAATTTATCCATTCATTGAATTTTTAGAGGAAATTTTTCAAATAAACATATGTATATGGATTATCTAAAGTAGTAGTCTTAACTATATTTGCATAGTACTCTTTAGTTTATAAGTCATTTTATAGTTTGCCTTTAAGGCATTGCAAACATACATTTGAAGCTCTCTACAAGACTCCAATTGGGGTAGAAAAAGAAAAATATCTTTTCAATGTGACTGATGTCCTTAAATATTTGAATGGACTTTATAAATTCATGTGATCATTAACTCTCTATGTGTGGTAATATTAACACACATACAGAGGTTTTAGAACCCTTTCATAAATGTATTTTCTATATGACAAAAATTAAATTCACTGAATAAATGCCTTTTAAAATAAAAGCTCACCATATCACGTTTCATGCCCCTCAGACAGAAAATATTCACACAACTTCCCTTAAGAAAGTAAGTGCGGCTCTGCTTTCTGCAAATTGGAAAAAAATATGAGTCTGCAGAGGCCCCAGTCTCATGTTTTGGGGAACTCAGTACTTGCTGAAGCATGGAGCATGGTCCTGAGCAATCTGGTGGTGCTTTTGTAAGTGGAAACGTTATCTATTGAAGGTCTCTGGTGCCACCTACTGGTGGAAGAGAAGTTTGGAAAAGTAGAGTTTTAAAACTTGTAGTAAAGCTAGCTTTTTGCTAGTGCTCATTCTACAGATAATGGTCAGTATCATTTGGTGGCTTACAGAGTGGCAGCTAGCTAAGTGAGATGTTAAATAATTAGTTTAGCAATGAGGAACGCCCACTGTTCATTTAAGCTTTTTTTTTGTTTTATTCTACCAACATCTGTGTTCCTGCTATTGAGACATTACACTAGGTTCTAGGGATGCCAGGACCTGTCTCTTGCCTTCATGGAGCTCAGTGTGTAGGTGAGGAGACGCGCATGCACAGCTAGATCCCAAGGTTGTAAGTGCTGTAACAGCCCACCTGCTCAGTGCTCTCTGTCTGGGAGAGAGCTGGAGAAAATGCACGGACGGCACATTGAAGAATTAATAGGCTCATGAGCACAGTCGTGCTCCAGGCAGAGAACAACGTTTACAAAGTCATAAAAGCTCGCCAGAACACTCCATGTGCTGGCAACAAGTGGTTTAAGTATGGTTGGAAAGTGATGCAGTGAGTGGATGAGAAGCTAGAAAAGAAGGCAAGGGCCAGATCCTAAAGTGTTGGTATTCTGTGCTTAGGACTTTAGATTTTATCTTGTTTACTTTGAGGAGCCACTGAGAGATTTTGAAACCCCTGGGTAACATGATCAGGTTTTCTTTTTAGAAACAACACTCTGATCATGAAAGGAGGAATGGACAGATGTGGGAGGTGAGGCTGAAGGTAACGGACCAGCAGAGAGGCTATCATATTATAATAGGCTTGGAAAGTGTTGACAACTGAGTCAGGAGAAAGATGGGGGTAGATTGTGCAAGAGTCCAGGAGGTAGAATGAACGAGACTCAGGGACCAAATACAATGGAGTGGTGGGGGTGAGGAACTGGGGCAGTGGGGTGCCCTCACAGAAGCCATGAGAGGCCAGTGACTGACACAGATAGTGGCAGCCCAGTCAAAAGTACCAAGTCCATTACCAGTACAGGTCTTGCCCTTTAGCTCATTTATTATTGACGATTCATGCCTGTCCTCCTGCTTCACTCAGTTCACCAAAGGAAGAAGTTGTCAGGAAGAATAAGCAGGGAACCTTGTGAGGGAGAGAGAGTACCAAACTCTCCATCCTTCCCTTTCCATTGATTTTTTTTTTTTAACATCTTTATCGGGGTATAATTGTTTTACAATGGTGTGTTAGTTTCTGCTTTATAACAAAGTGAATCAATTATACATATACATATGTTCCCATATGTCTTCCCTCTTGCATCTCTCCATTGATGTTTAAACAAACAAACCAAGTATTTGTAGGATGACTTTTACATCCCATGTGATGATGGTATTACTTGTATATCCTATGGCCCTGTTTATTAGGTAAGTTATTGCTGATCCCTTGTGATGTCAGACATTCTCACTTTAATGACTGACTTGTGCCTGTGGTTTATAAAACCCTTTCCTCTGTGTATGTCATTGAATTCACACAGCAATTTTATAGCCCATGAATAGCCCATGAATTATTATGCATCTTATTTTACAAATGAGAAGACTGGTCCAGAGATTAACTGACATGTCTAAGGTCACACAGCTGGTAAATTGTAGTGTCAGGATTCCATTTCCTACCTTACCTTGCTACCTAAGGAAATAAAAAGATTTGTTTCTTTAAAAGGGGAACTTGTAGTTTATAACAACTACCCTAGTGGGAAGCAGGGGAATATTCATAAACCAATATTTATGCAACAGTGCAAACAAATACTAGAGGACTGGACTGTTAGAAGATCCCCATGGGTGGTATTGAGATAAGGAGGTAATATAGTGACCACATTCCAAAAACAAGATGGCTTCTGATTTTTGGCTTTTAAAACAAGTAACTAAATTTGAATCCACGCTTGACTTACAGGGCTGTTGCTTTAATGGAAGTATAATTTTTTTTAAAGTACACATCATCTTAAACTGTAACAACATAGTAATATGTATCCTTGATTTGGGGTTTTTATTCTCTATCATTTTAAGATGGTTCAAATCCTTGTGTGGAAATAGCTAGTTTTTTTTAATTTAATTTAATTTATTTTTTTATACAGCAGGTTCTTCTTAGTCATCAATTTTATACACATCAGTGTATACACATCAATCCCAATCACCCAATTCATCACACCACCATCCCCACCCCTCTGAGGCTTTCCCCCCTTGGTGTCCATACGTTTGTTCTCTACATCTGTGTCTCAACTTCTGCCCTGCAAACTGGTTCATCTGTACCATTTTTCTAGGTTCCACATACATGCGTTAATATACGATATTTGTTTTTCTCTTTCTGACTTACTTCACTCTGTATGACAGTCTCTGGATCCATCCATGTCTCAACAAATGACCCAATTTCGTTCCTTTTTATGGCTCAGTAATATTCCATTGTATATATGTACCACAACTTCTTTATCCATTCATCTGTTGATGTGCATTTAGGTTGCTTCCATGACCTGACTATTGTAAATAGTGCTGCAATGAGTGTGTCTTTTTGAATTATGGTTTTCTCAGATATATGCCCAGTAGTGGGATTGCTGGATCATATGGTAATTCTATTTTTAGTTTTTCAAGGAACCTCCATACTGTTCTCCATAGTGGTTGTATCAATTTACATTCCCACCAACAGTGCAAGAGGGTTCCCTTTTCTCCAAATCCACTCCAGCATTTGTTGTTTGTAGATTTTCTGATGATGCCCATTCTAACTGGTGTGAGGTGATACCTCATTGTAGTTTTGATTTGCATTTCTCTAATAATTAGTGATGTTGAGCAGGTTTTCATGTGCTTCTTGGCCATCTGTATGCCTTCTTTGGAGAAATGTCTATTTAGGTCTTCTGCCCCTTTTTGGATTGGGTTGTTTGTTTCTTTAATATTGAGCTGCATGAGCTGTTTATATATCTTGGAGTTTAATCCTTTGTCCGTTGATTTGCTTGCAAATATTTTCTCCCATTCTGAGGGTTGTCTTTTCATCTTGTTTATGGTTTCCTTTGCTGTGCAAAAGCTTTTAAGTTTCATTAGGTCCCATTTGTTTATTTTTATTTTTATTTCTATTACTCTAGGAGGTGGATCAAAAAAGATGTTGCTGTGATTTATGTCAAAGAGTGTCCTTCCTATGTTTTCCTCTAAGAGTTTTATACTGTCCGGTCTTACATTTAGGTCTCGAATCCATTTTGAGTTTATTTTTGTGTATGGTGTTAGGGAGTGTTCTAATTTCATTCTTTTACATGTAACTGTCCAGTTTTCCCAGAACCACATATTGAAGAGTCTGTCTTTTCTCCATTGCATATCCTTGCCTCCTTTGTCATAGATTAGTTGACCATAGGTGCGTGGGTTTATCTCTGGGCTTTCTATCTTGTTCCATTGATCTATGTTTCTGTTTTTGTGCCAGTACCATATTGTCTTGATTACTGTAGCTTTGTAGTATAGTCTAAAGTCAGGGAGTCTGATTCCTCCAGTTCCGGTTTTTTCCCTCAAGACTGCTTTGGCTATTCAGGGTCTTTTGTGTCTCCATACAAATTTTAAGATTTTTTGCTCGAGTTCCATAAAAAAATGCCATTGGTAATTTGATAGGGATTGCATTGAATCTGTAGATTGCTTTGGGTAGTATAGTCATTTTCACAATATTGCTTCTTCCAATCCAAGAGCATGGTATATCTCTCCATCTGTCTGTATCATCTTTAATTTCTTTCATCAGTGTCTTATAGTTTTCTGCATACAGGTCTTTTGTCTCTCTAGGTAGGTTTATTCCTAGGTATTTTATTCTTTTTGTTCCAATGGTGAATGGGAGTGTTTCCTTAATTTCTCTTTCAGATTTTTCATCATTAGTGTATAGGAATGCAAGAGATTTCTGTGCATTAATTTTGTATCCTGCAACTTTACCAAATTCATTGATTAGCTCTAGTAGTTTTCTAGTGGCATTTTTAGGATTCTCTATGTATAGTATGTCATCTGCAAACAGTGACAGTTTTATTCTTCTTTTCCAATTTGTATTCCTTTTTTTTCTTTTCCTTCTCTGATTGCCATGGCTAGGATTTCCAAAACTATGTTGAATAATAGTGGTGAGAGTGGACATCCTTGTCTTGTTCCTGATCTTAAAGGAAATGCTTTCAGTTTTTCACCATTGAGAATGATGTTTGCTGTGTGTTTGTCATATGTGGCCTTTATTATCTTGAGGTAGGTTCCCTCTGTGCCTGCTTTCTGGAGAGTTTTTATCGTACATGGGTGTTGAATTTTGTCAAAAGCTTTTTCTGCATCTATTGAGATGATCATATGGTTTTTATTCTTCAGTTTGTTAATATGGTGTATCACATTGATTGATTTGCATATATTGAAGAATCCTTGCATCCCTGGGATAAATCCCACTTGATCATGATGTATGATCCTTTTAATGTGTCGTTGGATTCTGTTTGCTAGTATTTTGTTGAGGATTTTTGCATCTATATTCATCAGTGATGTTGGTCTGTAATGTTCTTTTTTTGTAGTATCTTTGTCTGATTTTGGTATTAGGGTGATGGTGGCCTCATAGAATGAGTTTGGGAGTGTTCCTTCCTCTGCAATTTTTGAAAGAGTTTGAGAGGGATGGGTGTTAGCTCTTCTCTAAATGTTTGATAGAATTCACCTGTGAAGCCATCTGGTCCTGGACTTTTGTTTGTTGGAAAATTTTTAATCACAGTTTCAATTTCATTACTTTTGATTGGTCTGTTCATATTTTCTATTTTTCCTGGTTCAGTCTTGGAAGGTTATACCTTTCTAAGGGTTTGTCCATTTCTTCCAGGTTGTCCATTTTATTGGCATAGTGTTGCTTGTAGTAGTCTCTTAGGATGCTTTGTATTTCTGTGGTGTCTGTTGTAACTTCTCCTTTTTCATTTCTGATTTTATGGATTTGAGTCCTCTCCCTCTTTTACTTGATGAGTCTGGCTAATAGTTTATCAATTTTGTTTATCTTCTCAAAGAATCAGCTTTTAGTTTTATTGATCTTTGCTATTGTTTTCTTTGTTTCTATTTCATTTATTTCTGCTCTGATCTTTATGATTTTTTTCCTTCTACTAACTTTGGGTTTTGTTTGTTCTTCTTTCTCTAGTTCCTTTAGGTGTAAGTTTAGATTGTGTATTTGAGATTTTTCTTGTTTCTTGAGGTAGGCTTGTATAGCTATAAACTTCCCTCTTAGAACTGCTTTTGCTGCATCCCATACGTTTTTGATCGTCTTGTTTTCATTGTCATTTGTCTCTAGGTATTTTTTGATTTCCTCTTTGATTTCTTCAGTGATCTCTTGGTTATTTAGTAATGTATTGTTTAATTTCCATGTGTTTGTGTTTTTTACATTTTTTTCCCTCTAATTCATTTCTAATCTCATAGCATTGTGGTCAGAAAAGATGCTTCATATGATTTCAATTTTCTTAATTTTGCTGAGGCTTGATTTGTGACCCAGGATCTGATCTATCCTGCAGAATGTTCTGTGCACACTTGAGAAGAAAGTGTAATCTGCTGTTTTTGGATGGAATATCCTATAAATATCAATTAAATCTCTCTGGTCTATTGTGTCATTTAAAGCTTCTGTTTCCTTATTTATTTTCATTTTGGATGATCTGTCCATTGGTGTAAGTGAGGTGTTAAAGTCCCCCACTATTATTGTGTTACTGTCGATTTCCTCTTTTATAGCTGTTAGCAGTTGCCTTATGTATTGAGGTGCTCCTATGTTGGGTGCATATATATTTATAATTGTTACATCTTCTTCTTGGATTGATCCCTTGATCATTATGTAGTTTCCTTCCTTGTCTCTTGTAACAGTCTTTATTTTAAAGTCTATTTTATCTGATATGAGGATTGCTACTCCAGCTTTCTTTTGATTTCCATTTGCATGGAATATCTTGTTCCATCCCCTCACTTTCAGTCTGTATGTGTCCCTAGATCTGAAGTGGGTCTCTTGTAGACAGCATATAGATGGGTCTTGTTTTTGTATCCATTCAGCAAACCTGTGTCTTTTGGTTGGAGCATTTAATCCATTCATGTTTAAGGTAATTATCGATATGTATGTTCCTATGACCATTGTCTTAACAGTTTGGGGTTTGTTTTTGTAGGTCCTTTTCTTCTCTTGTGTTTCCCACTTAGAGAAGTTCCTTTAGCATTTGTTGTAAAGCTGGTTTGGTATTGCTGAGCTCTCTCAGCTTTTGCTTGTCTGTAAAGCTTTTGATTTCTCCATCGAATCTGAATGAGATCCTTGCTGGGTTGAGTAATCTTGGTTGTAGGTTCTTCCCTTTCGTCACTTTAAGTATTTCATTCCATTCCCTTCTGGCTTGTAGAGTTTGTGCTGAGAAATCAACTGTTAACCTTATGGGAGTTCCCTTGTATGTTATGTGTCATTTTTCCCTTGCTGCTTTTAATAATTTTTCTTTGTCTTTATTTTTTGCCAATTTGATTACTATGTGTCTCGGCGTATTTCTCCTTGTGTTTATCCTGTAAGGGTAAAGGGACTCACTGCCCTTCCTGGACTTGGGTGACTCTTTCCTTTCCCATGTTAGGGAAGTTTTCGACTATAATCTCTTCAAATATTTTCTCTGGTCCTTTCTCTCTCTCTTCTCCTTCTGGGAACCCTATAATGTGAATGTTGTTGCATTTAATGTTGTCCCAGTGGTCTCTTAGGCTGTCTTCACTTCTTTTCATTCTTTTTTTCTTTGTTCTGTTCTGCAGCAGTGAATTCCACTATTCTGTCTTCCAGGTCACTTATCCATTCTTCTGCCTCAGTTATTCTGCTCTTGATTGCTTCTAGTGTAGTTTTCATTTCAGTTATTGTACTGTT
The DNA here is from genome assembly GCF_964270905.1 of Leucopleurus acutus. NCBI lineage: Eukaryota > Metazoa > Chordata > Mammalia > Artiodactyla > Delphinidae > Leucopleurus > Leucopleurus acutus. Next base: position 64,604,413 of record NC_139149.1, on the reverse strand, counting down.
CATCTCTGTTCATTTGGTCTTTAATTCTTCTAGGTCTTTGTTAAACATTTCTTGCATCTTCTCGATCTTTGCCTCCATTCTTTTTCCGAGGTCCTGGATCATCTTCACTGTCATTATTCTGAATTCTTTTTCTGGAAGGTTGCCTATCTCCACTTCATTTAGTTGTTTTTCTGGGGTTTTATCTTGTTCCTTCATCTGGTACATAGCCCTCTGCCTTTTCATCTTGTCTATCTTTCTGTGAATGTGCTTTTTGTTCCACAGGCTACAGGATTATAGTTCTTCTTGCTTCTGCTGTCTGCCCTCTGGTGGATGAGGCTAAGAGGCTTGTGCAAGTTTCCTGATGGGAGGGACTGGTGGTGGGTAGAGCTGACTGTAGCTCTGGTGGGCAGAACTCAGTAGAACTTTAATCTGCCTGACTGCTGATGGGAGGGGCTGGGTTCCCTCCCTGTTGGTTGTTTGGCCTGAGGCAACCCAACACTGGAGCCTACCCGGGCTCTTTGGTGGGGCTAATGACAGACTCTGGGAGGGCTCACGCCAAGGAGTACTTCCCAGAACTTCTGCTGCCAGTGTCCTTGTCCCCACATTGACCCACAGCCACCCCCCGCCTCTGCAGGAGACCCTCCGACACTAGCAGGTAGGTCTGGTTCAGTCTTCCCTGGGTTCACTGCTCCTTCCCCTGGGTCCCAATGCACACACTACTTTGTGTGTGCCTCCAAGAGTGGAGTCTCTGTTTCCCCCAGTCCTGTCTAAGACCTGCATTCAAATCCCACTAGACTTCAAAGTCTGATTCTCTAGGAATTCCTCCTCCCGTTGCCGGGCCCCCAGGTTGGGAAGCCTGACATGGGGCTCAGAACCTTCACTCCAGTGGGTGGACTTCTGTGGGATAAGTGTTCTCCAGTCTGTGAGTCACCCACCCAGCAGTTATGGGATTTGATTTTACTGTGATTGCACCCCTCCTACCATCTCATTGTGGCTTCTCCTTTGTCTTTGGATGTAGGGTATCTTTTTTGGTGAGTTCCAGTGTCTTCCTGTCGATGATTGTCCAGCAGCTAGTTGTAATTCTGGTGTTCTCACAAGAGGGAGTGAGAGCACCTCCTTCTACTCTGCCATCTTGGTTCCTACTCGCTAGTTTTATTATTATTTATTATTACTCCTACTTTGAAAAAAGCCAAATATATCTAGGATGCCCAAATTTCATGACTCTTTCCATTTTAAAAATTTTCTTTTTTGCTGAGACCTTCCAGTGCTTGCCTACTGGTAACAAAATAATAGAGATTTTTCTTCATCCTTTAAGGGTGTCTCTTTTAGACTTTATGGAATGTTCATCTTCTCAGGTCTGTTTTTGATGGGTCTTTCTGCCTAACCACTATGCATATTTCCCTCACTTCCTGTCTCAGTAGGTAACCACAATCTCAGATCAAACCCTTTATGATGACTGTTTCTCAGGACAGTCTTTTTCTCATTTGACTGAACATGTCAAAACCTTATCTTTGCTTCCATAGCATGACAGGCAAATGGTTAAAAAGAGTATAACTAAAATTGTAAATTTTCAAACATTATAACCCATCTATAAGCTGGATTTTTCTAGAATCATGTTTCCTTCTTAAAAATGAAATTATATAAGATCAGATGTGGCATGCCCAAAAGAAAAGTATAATGTTATTTAGATAAATATAAAATTAGTCACTAATATAGTCAATATTGTGTTTGCAGGTAAATAAAAATATCCACTTGTTCCAGTGATTTAAAGATCCTTTTCCTTTCACGTTACAGATCTAAAAGTGTCTTGGTACAGCAAAGACAAGAAAATCAAGCCATCTCGGTTCTTTAAAATGACTCAGTTTGAAGACACTTACCAGCTGGAAATTGCTGAAGCTTTTCCAGAAGATGAAGGAATTTATACTTTTGTTGCTAGTAATGCTGTAGGTCAAGTATCAAGCACAGCCACTTTGAGACTGGAAGGTACAGTAAAACAACTTTAAGTACCACATTTAAATATGGATCTAATCTCACAATGTCAGTAACAAATCACTAAGGATTTCACGTAAATCATCGTTGGTCCTACCATTCTCTTAATGTGACTAATTGTTTCCATGTTATATGTGATGTTCTCGCTTTTCAGTTACCCCTTCTCATTATGAATCCCAAACCATCATTTTTTATTTTGCCCTGCTTTGTCTCCATAGAATTTTGTAATGTGTTGCTCTCATCATCAGCTTTCATGCTTCCTGATCAGCATGTATCAGAATGGGGAGAAATATGCTAAAGGACTAGATAGATCTGTTTTCTCATCTGACTAGGATGCAAATTCTAAAAGAAATGTTTTTAAATCTAAGAGTGTTACCATCCCACCATTGTACTGACACAATTCTGATTTCACAGAAGCTACAGTGGGTGATTTCAGGTCTGTACACCAGCTGGATGTGTTTACTGTCATTCAAAGAATGCCTGAGGGTTGAGGGGCTCCACTGTAAGATGGTTTAACATCTCTGTTACTTGGGGCTCTTCAGCTGCAATCAGAAACACTTCCTCAGTATCAGGGTGGGGGGCACTTTGATTCAAAATGAGATAGTATTTTTATAGAATCAGGCTGTTTTTCCTGAGCTAAATTAGTCTCTGTAATATTAAGCATATACAAATACATAAAGAGTTAGGGCAACTTCTGCTTTTTTCCTTGATTTTAAACACTTATAATAACCAGAGGTTTTCTTAATAATCAGTGTAGTGTGGTTTACAAAAAAGAAAAGCTGGTTTGACAACCAGAGGGAAAAAAATAACAACAGAAGACAAGAATACCTAAACTGAATTGCATACTCCACGACCGCCTTCATGCACAATGTAGTGAAGTTCCTTAGACTAGTTATGTCTCAGCATGTTCGTCTGGAAAATGGAAGGGAACTTGTGTGACTTTGAATCAGTGTGTGTATGTAGTGACATACGTTGACAAGGCATCAGGATTGGTCTGGATTCTAGTTCACCACTGAAATTTACAACAGATCTGTAGACAACTCCCAGTAAGTTCTGGTTTCAGTGCAGGGTAAGACATTAAAGGTTGGCATGCTTCTTTTCAGGATTTAGCAAACTTGAAGAAGTTACATCAGACTCTCAATGGCATGTCTCTTCGTCAGTTTCATTTAAGAAGGAGCCCCTTGGCCAAAAGCCCATCTTCATCCAGCCTCTGTCAAGCCTCAGGGTGCACAGCGGGGAGACAGTCAGATTCCATGCCAGGGTTTCTGGCATTCCCAAGCCAGAAATCCAGTGGTTGCATAACCAGCAACCAATTCTACCAACAAAAGATGTAGTTTTCCATTTTGAGGAGTCCACAGGCATGGCTTTAATGCTTATAGTTGATGCTTACTCAGAGCATGCCGGCCAGTACTCTTGCAAAGCAGCCAATAGCGCTGGGGAAGCCATTTGTGCAGCTATACTCACAGTGACTCCAAAAGGTAAAGAAAGCCTGGCTTGCTTCAAAGACTTTGATCTGCTGCATCCCTCCTACTCCCACCGTTACTAATGAGAGTCTCTGCTGTGTGTCTTGGTGCATATTGTGGTCGGTCCATAATTTATTAACAAAGTAACACCCAGGTGCCCCTAAGTCCTCAATTATAGTTTAACCAGTGTACTTTAAATCTCACTGAAGTACATGTTCTGGGCATTACACTAGTTATTATTTGGTTAGGCATCGACTTTGCTTGACATTTTTACTTTTCTAAACAGCATCTCATCATTGCATCATTAATGATTTATTTGCTACATATTTTTGATAAAGTATATGATGGAGGGAGGACAAATGATATCCCGAATAGAGTCAGAAAAAAAGAGGGAGCGGCTATGTCATTCTGGATAGCTGCAATGACAACAAAAAGAAGGAAGCAGATACTGTATGGCATCCTCATGAGCCTTCATCATCCATCCATCACTGGATCACTGGGAATGAATTTTCTTTTGTGTCACCCTGACATCCTGGAGCACACTGCATCTGGCATGCTGCTTCCAAGTAACAGTGACGTCTTTCATCTTCATCTTCCATGCCATTTTATGTTACTAACCTAGCCAGGTGACAAAGCTTAGATCCTAATGTTCTTTTCTTTTTCTTGTCACTTGATCGTACAGTGCAAGCCCTAGCTAGGCAAAGTTCTGGAAAAAATGTAAGAGAGTCCACCAAGTCCCAGGCAGTGGCAGATTCCTGTTTCACAAAGCAGGAGAGCAAAATATCCCAAAGCGAAATTAAGTCATTTCAAGGATCATCATATGAATACGAATTTCAGGTTTTTGAAGGTGTATCTCAAAGTTCCGCCCACACAGCTACATCCATTCGAGATGTAGAGTTGCACCATACGGCATCCCTTTCAAAAATTGCAGAAGGCACTGAGTTATCTGAGAAATGCACTGAAGAGCCAGTGGATGAAGCACCAAGGATTCTCCTGCATCTTCAGGACCTCTCTGTAAAGTGCGGTGACACGGCTCAGTTCCTCTGTGTTTCAGAAGAACCTCCCATTGACGTAACCTGGACTCATGAAGGTGTAAAGATAGAGGAATCTAAGAGAGTGAAGCAGTCACAAAATGGCAATGCTCAGTTGCTTACCATATGTAATGTTCAGCTGGTAGACCAAGGATTGTACAGCTGCATGGTCCACAATGAGTACGGAGAGAAGACAACATCAGCAGTACTAAGAGTAGAAGGTGGTTATTTGATATTTAGCTCTGACTTGCTTCATTTCATCCTCATCGCTTTATGCAGCTTTTCCATCATGCAGATTGAATCAATGAATATATTAAATAGAATACCCTTAAATTAGCACTCTATTCATAAATGACTTATGCAAGTCAGCCAAGTTGTTGGCCAAACTTAAGAACATGTAACTTTCCAGTCTAGATTCAAGGAAGTTTAACTTTCACATCTGAGTTCAGGAAGTCAAGGTTTGTTTCGTATGTGCTCTTTTTTCTAATACTTACCAAATGTGCCACCTAGGAAGTGTACCAAAGAAGGTTCAGATGTTAGAGTTCATCAAGTGTTTATTGAGTATTTATTATTGTGCCTGACACTGTCTGGACCAAAATTAGTAGTCTTTAGATATTTCTCAATAAATGCTGCTGCTTTATAGTCTCAGATCCTCGCAGAATTGTAGAATTATCTCACAGCAAGATCATTATTTTTGTTGTTATTGTGCTTGATTCACCACTGTGTCTAGAAGGGGCACAAATATATTTGGGCAAAGGTTAACTTCTTCCTTCCTTCTATGGACTTTCTTCTTGGATGCTAATAAAATGAGAAAAGTATTCTTCAGGTACTAGAAGCCTGTGCTGTGTGTCTGCAGCAAAGGACCTTCACTGAATCCCATGGAGGGAAGCTGGTGGAAGAAGTTTAGGCATCTCCAGGGGTTTGTGGAGAGCTGCGGCCTCTAGCTCTTCCCTGATCCGGCCATATTATTGTTGAGGCGTCAGAGATGAACGGGGGCAATACAGTGCTGTGTGCACGGCCATCTCTGCATTGAATTTTGAGATAGATTCATTAATTCACTTAATGTATCTGCAATCCTCACTCACCAAAAGGAGAATTTGTTTTTTTCTTAATCTGACATTTTGGTCTATAGCTATTTCTGATTAATTTTTAAAGCCTAAGAAAGGGATAGCTCAAGAACTGAGGTCTAATTATGCAAATTAGGTAGAAAATTCCACCATCCAGAAAGTTGACCTTCAGTTTCACCATAGCTGCTGGCTAGCACAGTAATCACACAAGAAACTGTCTATCTGGAGGCGTTGTCTACAAGTCACGTAGGTGACAACTGTGATGGTTTCCGCAGCAAGATAATTGGGAGCTGGTGTGTTGTGGAGGTGGGAGAAATGTAGGTCTTTCAACTCGCTTCCTGAAGAACCTAGTGCCCTAGGACAGTGCTTCATCATCGTGTTCCCAGAGTGGATTTGAGCTGGACATTTTTGCCTCAGGATTTCCAGTTCACTCAGTTCCAACAATTATATTATTAAAATGTTCTTGGTGTCTGAGCATTTTTTTTTTCCCTTGGGAAGTCCAGACTGCCTTACTGAAGAAAGTTAAAAGAGAAGCCACTTTTCAGTGTTTGAAGAGTGAAGGATCAGGCACAGTTATCTAATTATCTAATATAGGCCAGTCTTTATCTGCTCCTCTTCGATTTGGGCCTAATAATTTTACATAGGCTAGTTATCCATGAAAATCAGGTAGGAATGTGAACCCCCGTAAGTCTGTTTGAGTAGAGTTCTTATGTGCGTAGTAAGCATAGATATATCCTAGTTTGGGGACTAATGTGCTGCTTACCCTCTCATCCTAATGACATTCCATCGTCTCTAAATTCCACGTGTGTTTTACTCTTACAAACACAACTAATTTATTCCTTTTCCAAACTTTATTCTTACCTAGCAAAAGAATTGCAAACCAGACCACTTACCAAAATTACCCTTAGTTCAGACACTAAAAGTATTAAAACACTCAAAGAGTCCCAAATTAAAACAACCCGTGAAGTAAAGAGAGCATCGTCAAAGAAAACATCAAGTCTGTCAGTAACTTCATGCCAAAGACCACAAGGAACTGAGAAGCCAGGGCGGCAAGCACACTGACTTGTGTCACACAGACGGGAGAATGAGAGTGTTACCTGAGCACCTGCTTTCTCTGAAGCCACCCAGAGACGATTGTGTCTAAAGGCTGTGACTTTTCCTTATGTAATAAAAGTAATTTTGAGTTGAGGACTCTTTGTTCTGCTCTTTAACATATAATTGGACTTTGCGTGAAGTTTTAAAGGTGGTTCAAATCAAAGGAGTGTTTACTAGCAGAAAACTCAATTCTGCAGGGAAGTCTGAGAATGGCCCTCAGTTAAAAGTGGCAAGTTAGAAAATGCATGTTCCTTCTAAATGTGATTTCATCTCCTAGCAAGTAGTCAGTCAACAAGACATTAAAAAAGAAATATTCCTTTTGTTTGTGGATTGCTTTTCTCAGTGCATGTAAAAGGCATGGGGAATTGTGGAAGTAAAAGTGGAAATTTCATAGAGAACCTAAAATAAAAATGTTTAAAAATCTTTCATCATTGTCATGTACTTTATCAGCTCATTGATCTGTTTGGCATGGATTTTGGGGGGTGCATTTGGGGGATGTAGTTTTCTATTATAGTAAAGAGAAAATTGTAATTGTATGAATCATGAATTGAGGCAGAAAGTACATGGAATTAATCATGAAAATCTCTTGTTTTTGCATTCTAGCTCCTGAATCAATGTTGCATGAGCAGATTGAGATGGAGATGAAAGGTATGGTTATACTGAATATGAGATTTAAGTAGAAATTCTGAAGGATTAATAGAATCCTTGAGCTGCCTTCTGTTAGTAGTATTGAGAAAAATGACATAGATGTACAAATATATCTCTTACAGTATATATTACCGTGTTGCATGCCTGGTTTAGTATGCTGATAGTTACATGCATTTCACAGTAATTTGTTTTATGGTAATTTAAAATCTTATATTTAAAATTTATCAGCCATAATCAACTTCATGTTTGCAGCCATTTTCAAAAGCGTGTATTAGAAAAGGTTGTCATCTTAATGCATGAAATCATGAACTAGAAGTTTGTTTTCAAAATCACTGTGAATTAAATTGAACAAGAGACAATAACCTAGCTGTCATTCTCAGAATGCAACATCATGAATGAATTATCATTGAGGCGCTTTTTTATTTAGGGTGTGTGAAAATGTTACATTCCCATTCTGGTTTACACTTCATGCACATACATCATTTTAACATTGATATGTCTCTTACACTGGCTTGCAGATAGCTGCCTTATGTGATCCTTATTGCCTGCTTTTCTTTGCATAACATCGTGACTTTATGGCTGTATTAGTTCGAATAAACGCCTTCTCATTTTATTTTATTTTATTTTATTTTATTTTAGCTAATCATTTATGGTTATAGTTCTCGTATATATATATCTTAAATAGTTAATTCTCCAAAAATATAATAATTTAATCTATAATCAAAAGGATCAGAAAGGGCGTTTATTCCACTCTCTGCAAGTCAGGTAAGATTTTCCTCTTAGCCATCAAAAGGACAGTTTTCCTGCTCTCAAAACAAATACGCACAGGAACACGTTATTTTGAAATTCATTTTTGCTTGTTCAAGAAGAAATTTCAGCAGTTTGAAGAAAAGACCAGACAACGAACGATTTTCGTGTCAGAATCTTTTAAACAGAGCATGGTGTTGCGTTTATTCGAACAAATATGGTGAGTGAAATTTTTTATGGATTTGTGAGAATCTGTAGCATGCACTTTATTTCATTTCCTATTTTGCAATTTCATTTATTTTCAACTTTTTCAAATACTATGGAAAATAGTAAAATGCTTTATAATTGAACTTTTTTTCAGAATTGTTCTCTGAGGAAGCATCTGAACATTCAGAAAGAGATACCCGTGTTGCCTTCTCAGATTCTGAAGACATAGATCACAGCTCCATGGCTGCTAAAAGATATGCAAGTAGAATATCATCTACAAGCTCCTGGCCCAAATATTTCAAGCCTTGTTTTACCCAAAAGCTTATGTTTAAATATGTTTTCGAGGGTGAACCTGTTGTTTTTACATGTAGATTAATTGCCTGTCCAACTCCAGAAATGACTTGGTTTCATAACAATCGACCTATCCCAACAGGTCTTCGACGGGTTATAAAAACAAAGAGTGATTTACATCATCACTCTTCCAGCTTAGAGGTTAAAAGGGTCCAAGACAGAGATACTGGAAGTTATAGATTATTAGCAATTAATAGTGAAGGGTCTGCTGAGTCAACTGCATCGTTGCTTGTTATTGAAAAAGGGCAAGATGAGAAATATTTAGAATTTCTGAAAAGGGCAGAACAGACACATGGAAATATGGAGGCTTTAGCTGAAAGGAGAGAAGATAGATTAAAGGTTGACCTGAGGTTTACTGGCTCTCCCTTTAACAAGAAACAAGACGTGGAACAACAGGGAATCATGCGAACTATACACTTTAAGACAGTAAGTCCTGGCAGGAAAACAGATTTAATGTACGATGAAGAATATTTAGAAAGCAAATCTGACACAAGGGGATGGCTTAATGTAGGTGAAAGTTTCCTGGATGAGGAGACCAAAATGAAGTTGCAGCATTTACGGGAGGCTAGAAAAATGTTAATGGAGAAAAAGAAATTATCTTTGTTAGATATGTCATCTGAAATAAGTTCAAGAACTTTGAGAAGTGAAGACAGTGATAAAGACGTTCTGTTCTCTCGAGAGGAAATAAAAAGCAGGTCTGTATCTGATCTAGCTGACAATAGGGATAAGGTAGATAATTCAACTGAGGGTATTGTCCAAGATCCACAGGTCCTTCCTAATCTAATGGATCAAAATGTAGAATCTGGAGAACCTCCCACAAGCTTTCAAACTACTGTTGATGAGGAAATTCTCCAGACTGAAATGAGAATGAGCCAAGAGGCATTCCTAAGAGAAAGACTATCAAGGGACCATTTATATGGTAGGATTCTAGTAAATGAGAATATCCAAGCAAGAGAACAACTTGAAAAACTTATGACCCAAACGGAAATTGTAGAGTCATCTAAAGATATCACAAATGTAAGTAAGAATGAGGAAATATATGAGACCCCTGAAAAGGTGTCTCAAGTTACTATACCATACACCAGTGAATCTTTTGGTGCAGTTGTAAATATTCAAGAAAGTGAAGCATTAGATATTGACCAAATAAGAAAAGATGATTTGAGAGAATTTCAACACTCCACTTCCACAAAAGTCGATGAATTCAAAACTGAACAGGAAGAAAAAAGCACAAGATTTTTCGAAAATTCTTTCCAGAAACATCCACAACGTTGCCCACCTTCATTTCTTCAAGAAATTGAACCTCAAGAAGTTTATGAAGGTGATAGCTGTGAATTTGTGTGTCATTTTCAAGGATATCCTCAACCCATAGTGACATGGTATAACAATGATGTACCAATCCCATGTAATCGAGGCTTTATCACTCAGACTTTCAAAAACTATTCAACGTTAACCTTTTCTTCTGTCCATCCTCAAAATGAAGGTTTCATTACCTGTGTGCTGTTTAACCAATACGGAACAGTAAAAACAACCGGTGTACTTAAAGTGAAGTCAAAACAAAGGCATGATGTCGAAGCACATAGGGTCCCAGTGTTGCATGACTACACTGATGAAGAAGAGGAGCTGACATTGGTGTTTGACCAAGCAAAAGGCGTTCCTCCATCTCTGAGACAGGAAGGCCAAACAAATCTCCATATGTTAAAAGCTAACCCACCAGTTCCTCCCTCTGCAGACATAGAACTTCTTTCCTTTCCTGTAGAAATTCAGATAACGGCAGCTACTCCTACCCCAGAACAGGATAAAGAGTCAAGAGAGTTGTTTCAACCGGAGGAGTTGGAACCTAAAGCAACACCTCAAGATGAGGCTACTCGGTCACCAAAGCACAAATTTATATTTTCATCTGATATTACTAACGAGCCGCCAGAAGTGTTACAAGAAATGCCAAAGCATGCCAGTTGTAGAGAAGGGGATTCCATAGTCCTTGAATGTTCACTGTCTGGTGAGCCTAAACCAGCTGTGACATGGTTCCACAATGGAGTCCTTTTAAAGCAGAACAAGAAGTTCCAGTTTGAAGAAGTTAATTGTAGCCACAGGTTATATATTAATGATGTTAATTCTCAAGATTCTGGAAAATATGAATGTGTTGCTGAAAACAGTTCAGGAATGGTTGAGAGTGTTTCAGATCTAACAGTGGAACCTGTCACTCACAGGGAATATAGTCAATTAGAAAATATGAGTGGAATTTATGCCAAATATTCCAAAGATCAACACATTCAGGGAGAATCTGTAAGGGCACACTTTCATGATTATCCAACCGGTCCTTTTACTCCCCAATCCAATATAAAAGAATATTCTGTAAGAGAATATTTTCAAAGCCTTGAGACAATTGAACAGATAGACCAGAAAGTCCAGGTTTCTTGCACATCTTCTAGAGAAAAACTGCCCATATTTATGCAGGGTGCTTCTACATCCATAACAATCAACAAGCCTCTCCGAGCTGAACTCATACAATGTCAGGATGAAGAGAAAGAGGAACATGTAAATGAAAAGTCAAAGCTACACCAAGCAGAGGGAACTGTCTATCCATCTGTTGATGATTTCAGTGAAGTTAAAATTAGGAAAGAGGTAAGAAATGATTTGGGGAAACTTGGTGGACCAGAAAGGGAAAACGTGCAAGAATATGCCCAAAGTGACTATTTATCAAATATCCACTCTGAGAGAACTTCTGATGGTTACAATACAAAAGAATCGTCCATCATTGTATATGAAGAACCCTTTGGGGAAGGGAGATACTACCCAGGAAAAAAGGTGAGGCATAGAATCATTGCATTTGAAAAGTTACAACATATAGAAAAAGGCGTTCTAGAAAAAAGACCTACCAAGAAATCATTTGTGAATCCTCCTCAAAAGAAGCTTGATGACAAAGACTTTCCCTTAAAGCAAAGAAAATCAAGATCAAGTAACCTAAACACAAATATGCATCAGGCAGAGGAAATGCCTCCAAACACTGAACAAGATTCATCTAACATTGTAATGAATTTAAAGCTGCTTTCCTCTCAAACTCATAAGGTACTTAAAGTACAAGAGAGGGAACAACAGAAGGAAGTAGGTCTTATAGATCAATCTGCAGTTGCTGGAAGGGCTGAACATGAAGCACCTATTACATTTGACCTAAAGCAATTTCATGCTCAAATAGAAAATGCGGATGTAAAATTTCAGGAAGTTAGACTAGATAGTGATCAATCAGAAGAAGCTTATTTTCAAACCCAGCATCCTGCTTCTGAAACAACCGAGGCTGAGAGCATTGTATTTGATCTGAAGCAAATGTATTCTCATTTAGGAGACCCAGCTAAGGAGTTTCAAGAGCAAGAAACTAGGCAACAGCAGGAAACACCATATAAAGAGGAAGTTCCTAGCACTGAAACATTACAATCTGATACACAGAATACCTCTCAAAGCGCACAAAGTAACATATTTACCAATCCAGAGATTTCTTCCAGTAAGGAGTTTTTAGATAGGACTGTGAGGGAGAAAAGTGGTAGTGATGAAAATGCCTCTTATTTGGAAAAACATAAGCAGGAACAAAATTTAGAAATTTTAAATACTGATATTTCTCTTAAGACTATTTCTGAAGAGATCCATAGTGAACCGTGTGCCCTACTTTCAACCTCATCCACAGATGTAGGAAAAACTGATATTTCTGAGGAAAATGGGGATAGGAGTTTCATTTCACATGTGAAAAAAGCAAGTGAGGAAAAGCTTATAGAGGTTTGTAAAAAGGAGGAGGAGCATTCTTTGGAACCAGAGTTGGAGTCATTTCAAAAGCAAGATGGAGGGACACAGGGATATGCTGCTGGAATTTTGGGAGACCACATAAGTGAGGTTCAGGAAGCAGACACATGCCGCAGAAAAATTTCCCTGAGTCAGCACTTTCCATTCTTAATGACTGAGGAACAACGGAATCCAAATGATCAAATAAGTGAGAAAATGGATGCTCCTGGAAAAGAAAAATGTTATGAAGAAATTCAAGTTCAGAATGAAACTTCTTTCTCCAGTACTGAAAAAGAAAATATAGAAACTTGTTTTTCTGAAAATCCTCCTAAGTTGGATGAGGCACATACAACGGAGGTAATGGAATGTGAGACCTCCCTAACACAGTACTTACTGGCTGCTGGAAAGCATGAAGTTCCTGAGACTGCAGACACCAAGCACAAGGCAGATCTTGTCCACAGTGAATCAGTCACATCAATGGAGGTTGAAGAAGTAACTTTCAGCACTGTGTATGAGTACTACAACCAACAACAGGAATCACTGGGACGCCCATTTTCTCCTGAATCTGATATTTCAATTGATGTGGGAAGTACAAGCAGTGAAGCACTCTCTGAGCTAGATCAGTTTTATACCCCACCATCCTCTGTTGAACATCTTGAAACTCCAAAGTCTCCTGATTTGTATCTTACTCCTGTAGACACAGCTAAAAAATCCTCAACAAATTTGGGAGGTAAGACTATTGAAAGGACCACACCTTTAGAGGAAGCTACTGAAAGGTACTCAACACCTTCCGAAGGCAAGTTAGCAGAAAGGTGTTCCACACCCTCAGGAGAGACCCTGGAGAGATACTCCACACCTCCAGGAGAGACCCTGGAGAGATACTCCACACCTCCAGGAGAGACCCTGGAGAGATATTCCACACCTCCAGGAGAGACCCTGGAGAGATACTCCACACCTCCAGGAGACACCCTGGAGAGATATTCCACACCTCCTGGAGAGACCTTAGAGAGGTATTCCGTGCCCTCAGGGGAGACACTAGAGAGATATTCTAGACCTTTAGGAGGAGAAACTGTTGAAAGATATTCTGTTCCTACTGGAGGACCAAACCCCACTGCAATCTTTAAAAGGTGCCCATCAAAACTAGAAAGGGAGGACAGTCCATCAAGTGAACATTTCCACACACCTACAGAAGAGAGAAGCTCAGCTTATGAATTATGGCGTTCTGATTCCTTTGGCACGCCCAATGAAGCCATTGAACCAAAAGACAATGAAATGCCTCCATCTTTTATTGAACCTCTGACCAAAAGGAAGATCTATGAAAACACAACCTTGGGCTTCATTGTTGAAGTTGAGGGCCTTCCAGTTCCTGGTGTGAAATGGTATCGAAATAAATCTTTGCTAGAGCCAGATGAAAGAATCAAAATAGAAAGGGTGGGTAATGTGTGTTCTTTGGAAATTGCTAACATTCAAAAAGGAGAGGGAGGCGAGTACATGTGCCATGCTGTAAACATCATAGGGGAAGCAAAGAGCTTTGCACATGTAGACATTGTGCCCCCAAAAGAGAGAGCAGTGGCCCTTCCGCCTCCAGTAACACATCAGCATGTCATGGAGTTCGATTTGGAAAACACTGGGTCATCAAGAACCCCTTCTCCTCAAGAAATTGTCCTGGAAGTTGAATTAAGTGAAAAAGATGTTAAAGAATTTGAGAAGCAAGTGAAAATAGTCACAGTTCCTGAATTTACTCCTGATCATAAAAGCATGGTTGTGAGTCTGGATGTTCTTCCATTGAATTTAGCAGATCCAAGTATGGCTTCAAGGGAGGAAGAAGACAAAGATTTAAAAATTGACTTAGAAGTATTTGAAATGCCTCCTCGCTTTATAATGCCTATTTGTGATTTTAGAATTCCAGAAAACTCAGACGCTGTGTTCAAATGTTCAGTCATAGGCATCCCAACTCCTGAAGTGAAATGGTATAAAGAATATATGTGTATTGAGCCAGATGACGCTAAATATGTGATTAGTGAGGAGAAGGGAAGTCACACCCTTAAGATTCGCAACGTCTGTCTTTCCGATAGTGCAACGTACCGGTGCAGAGCTGTGAATTATGTAGGGGAGGCTATCTGTCGGGGATTCCTCACCATGGGAGATTCCGAAATGTTGGCTCTGCTGTCAAAGAAAAGTAAAGTGACATTGAGCAGTGTGAAGGAAGAATTAGTCTTAAGGAGCAAATATGCAGACAGCTTTTTTGAATTTCAGGTGGAGGAAGGGCCTCCCAGGTTTATCAAAGGTATTTCTGACTGTTCAGCACCGTTAGGGACAGCAGCTTATTTCCAGTGTTTAGTCCGTGGCTCTCCGAGGCCCACGGTTTACTGGTACAAAGATGGGAGATTGGTGCAAGGAACAAGGTTCAGTGCCGAGGAAAGTGGCATAGGGTTCCACAACCTGTTCATAACAAGCTTAGTGAAGGAGGACGAAGGTGAGTACAGGTGTGTAGCTACGAACAAATCGGGCATGGCTGAGGCCTGTGCAGTGCTCACCCTAATTTAAAGCTCCTCATGCAAGGTGTTAGTGTCCCCATAATGATGAGAATGGACTTGAATGCTTTCACACTTTCCAGATTATATAGTTCTAATAAATCTCCAAATACATCTACTCTATTTGAACAAATTACATTGAAAAACCCCAGGGAAAACAGTTTCTCTATGTGGAAATCTCATGTTTGTAATACATGTAGATATTCTATTATCTAAACTGTGGAATTATCACCTGTGTCAACTCTGCTGTGAATCATCAAACACTATTAAACATCTCCTTGGCTACCTAATCGTTGGTACTTCTACTTTACCCTCCTTCTACTCCATAAAGTCCTTCAGCAGAATGCATTCTCTTTTAGCAGATAAACTGTGTATGTCAAGTAAAATGTGAAATGGAAGACCATATCAGATGACCACACAGACAAATTGGTAAGGTAAAATCTCTCTGCTCTAAGTCATTTTGGAAACGATAACTCTTTTGCACCCAAATACATGCTTATTTATTCAGACTTAGAACAAACCAAGCAGCAACAGAAACTAGCTTTGCCCAATTGGTAACTAACTCTATAATCTGTTTTACCTTGCAATCTTCATATTTATTTTCAGCTCTTTAAAAAATATTTTCATTATTAATATCCCTCTTCTTAAGTGTTTTAACTCTTGCTGCTTTTGAAGGGACCAATGGTGATCTCTTGGCGGGTAGAGTTCACCTAGACATTTGCAGAATATGCAAATAAATATCTTTCCACTTTTGGAACTACCTCATTTTCTCAATTTCTGAGATAGCATTAAGTGTAAAATGTAGCATTAATTTGATACTGGACTGGGGTTGGGACAAGAAACTACTATATTACATTTATATATAAATTTTAAACTGCAGTACAATTTCAGAATCTTTAAAATTAGAAAAAGATGGTGGGACATCTCTAGTATTGAAGCAATATGGTAATTTGTATTTCAGATTATATACAAATAACAAGATAATTAGCTTTCCTGTCCTTTTCTCTGAATTTTATTTTTAAAACTAGAAATTAATAAGCATTCAAATTTAAGATGTATAAACATATATGTTTCTAAAGTGGCTGTTTTTGTTTTTCAAAATTATAATTATAGTAAGTTCACAAAATCCTTAACGTACCTATGTGCCACTGTGAACTAAATCTTCTCATATAAGCTGTAATAAACGTAAAGAAACTTAGTTTTTTCTTACCTGAAAACGAAGGGTTAGACCAAAAGACCACAGAGGTGATTGTTCATCTATGATTCTGTGTCATCCCAGTGGTAACTTTTCTTAATATAATTCGGAATACATTTCAGTTTTGCAACAGATGACAAGAGGAATAATAGAATATAGTAATTTGATTGTGAGACTTCTCTTCCTCCAACTCTGTAAATTACTCACTGTCATCTAATGGCTATTTTCTCCCCTGCATTGAGCAATTTTTACATAATATGATCATATTAAATACATTAATTTTACTTTAATACTAAAACATTAATCATTTAATTTAAATTTAATTTTCAAGAGAATCCATATATCCAATCATGTTTATTATGCTTCTTTCATCTGTCAAATTTTTTATTCCCACAATGGGACTTCCCTAAAAGCCTTTCAAATTAAAGAAGAAACTGGGAGAATGTGTAGGATATAGACAGACCAGTCAGGCTTACACCCCACCCACCCCACCCCCCAAAGAACATTCGCTTTGCTTTCTTTGAGTCACCATAACTTATCAAGATAGATACACTATTGTGAAACAATCATTTCTGTTTCAACCAGTGAGCAGACAATATCTGTGATCATAATTATAGATATGATATATATCTATATACCACATCATAATATATATTATTATATATTATATTATATATATAATATAATATATAATAATATATATATCATATATCACATCATAAATCCCTGAAATAAAACTAATTCTATAGTTTAGGGACTTAAGGATTTATTCTACTCTGAGTCACATAATGGATGTTTAAATAAATTAGAAATTCAGGTCATGACAAACATGATAAGCACACTTTACCCAAACATTATACAGCATAACAATAGTTCAAACCTGTTCTTAAAAAAAAGAAAGAAAAGAAAAAAAAGTTTTAATGCCATATTGGATTGGCAGTAAGGGCTGAAAACTATACTTTTATGCTTATAAAAAGGTGGGCTTTATTTGATTTTGCTCATTAGAATTCTGTTAGTCTTAAATTCATTGCACTTGAGAATATTCAGAATAAAAGTGACTGAATAAAGAAAAATAAGCCTTGCCCACCCTTGGCTTACTTATTAATTGTTGTAGATAATTAAATGGAATTTTTTATTTTCTGACTCAACGGCATATAACTTAAAAGCCTGAAATATGAATTTTTCTGATGCTGGATAAAGAATTCATTGTTTTATGCATAGTAGAGTTTAAACATAATTATTAGCTGCTATTACTACATGTATTTTAAACTACACCTTTCATGTTTCAGGACTCTTGAATTTCATCTGGTATCTTTCATATAGTTAATATACCATGTTTAGAAGAAAGGAAAAACAATTGAAAATATTTCAACATGTTAGTGAGTAGGGGTATTTTCGCTATACTGACATTCACTCCCTTTACAGATATTTTGGGAGTTCAAGTGAAAAGGGAAAACTGACACGAGTGATACATTATAGATTAAATGTTAAGTGGTCACCATTAGTATGTGAAATTAATCAATGTTTTTACAGCTTACTAACTGAAATAATAATAACTGAGTTTGTATTCTACATGCTATAGGTAAGTTTTACCAATATACTTATATAAGCCAACAGATACTGGAGTCCTGTCTTTTACTGCTAATACATTTGAATTAAAGCATAAGACTATTCCACGTGATGCAAGTAAACTAATACAATAGTAAAACTGCTCTAGGTAAGGTAATAAAACTATTATTAACCAGAGCTGTTCTATTTACCTAATAGCTTTAATGAAAAGCTAATTCCTTGTTATCAAATTACGTCTTTCATCCTGTCCATGATACTGTTTAAAGAGTATCTGTTATTCACTGTTTGTTTTCCTGTTCAATAATACTGTGTAGGTATTTCTCATGCAATAAACTATAATTAAATTCTTAATGTTGGAGTTTTCTCTCATTTCTGATTCTCCCATTTTCTTAACATAAGCCTCATTATAAAAGCTTTGTTGAAGTAATAGGGCAATTTACACAGGCAAAGGAAGGCTTGCATTTCTAGTAACTGAAAACAGTTATAAGCAGTAACTAGAACATAGATGTTTTAGTTTGAAAATAAACAGTCTTCAATTTGACAATGAAGATCACTCTTAAACTCAAGAAAATTCTAAATGTAAATAACAATTCTGGATCTTTTTAGAAATTTATTTAAATGATCCTGAATTCTTTTTTAATTAATTAATATTTAGTGGAATTTTTATTTAAAAGTTGTGTTTTAAAGAAAAACATTTGGATCCTGAATTATTTGATTAGCAATATTTAGCCAGCCAGCAGTTTCTCAAACTTTAGAATTGGGACTGTATCACAAAGGAAAACGCATAAGAACATCTTTAAAATGTATAAACTCTAACACAAATGAAATGGACTGAAAGTTGCATCAGTACAGTATTTATAATCATATAATATAATAAGCTAAGGTTAAAATTTTAGAAATGTGCCTTTTGATAAATTAATCTCAAGATAATCTAATGATTTCAGGAATAAAACAGAAGAAGGCCATCAATTGGTGCATAATTCTTTGACGACTTCTTTGTTTGTTTTAGTAAAATAATAATCATTTTTCCCCATACAGAGTTTTCTAGTTCTCTTCTGTCTGCTGAGGAAGAAGGACCTCAAACCTCTAGCTCTGGCCTTCAGTTATCTAATAGAAATGAAACACTGGAACTTTTGTCTGAACCTCCAGTTCATTCAACTAAATTCGATTCCAAAAAGGAAGGCAGTGTCCCAGTTTTCATCAAAGAAGTGTCAAATGCTGAAATAAGCATAGAGGATGTGGCTAAGTTGTCTGTTACTGTCACTGGTATTCCCAGGCCTCAAATTCAGTGGTTCTTTAATGGAGTAATGTTAACCCCTTCAGCTGACTACAAATTTGTTTTTGACGGTAATGATCACAGCTTGATCATTCTGTTCACCAAATTAGAGGATGAGGGAGAGTATACATGTATTGCCAGTAATGAATATGGACAGGCAATATGTAGTGCCTATCTGAAAATAAATTCCAAAGGAGAGGGGCTCCAAGAACCAGAATCAGCAGAAGAGAAATCTCTGGAAAAGCTCGAAGGTCCTTGTCCTCCTTACTTCCTTAAGGAGTTAAAACCAATTCACTGTGCACAGGGGCTCCCTGCCATCTTTGAGTACACGGTGCTTGGAGAGCCTGCACCCACTGTTTCGTGGTTCAAGGAAAACAAGCAGCTTTGCACCAATGTTTATTACACTATCATTCATAATCCTGATGGTTCCGGGACATTCATCGTCAATGACCCTCAGAAAGAAGATAGTGGTTTCTATGTCTGTAAAGCGGAGAATGTGTGGGGTGAATCCACCTGTACCGCAGAGCTGCTCGTGCTTCTGGAAGACACACACATGACTGATGCCCCCTGTAAAGCAACGTCCACACCAGAGGCTCCTGAAGATTTTCCCCAGACATCGTTAACGGTCCCTGCAGTTGAGGCACTTGACTCAGAACAGGAGACTGCAGCTTTTGTAAAGGACACCATTTTGAAAGCTGCTTTAATTGCAGAAGGAAAACAGCAGCTTTCTTACGAGCATATTGTTAAAACCAATGAACTGAGCAGTCAAGTTACTTTCATAGCTGAGCAACTGCAATCCACAGTCATGTTACAGCAGGATATGCCCACTCCTGAAAGCATCAGTGAACTTCTTTCCATCAGTGACACTATTCATGTCCAGCCTATCAAGGAACCACCTCCCAATGTACAGCTGCAGATTGTCCAGTCCCAGGACACCCTCCCCAAAGAAGATATTCTAATGTATCAAGAGCCTGAATTACAGGTGGTTCTACCAGATACTGAAAAAATCTTCCCAAGTGCCATGTCCATAGAGGAAATTAGTTCATTAACAGTTGAGTCTCTGCAAACTTTATTAGCTGAACCTGAAGGGAGTTATCCACAGTCATCAATAGAAGAAACGCCAGCCCATTCATATCCAACCTCTGTGGCTGAGGAAGTACTTCTACCAAAAGAAAAGATAGTATCCGCAGTGGATGAAGAGCAAAGAGTGATCCTTCAAGAGCAAGAGGCGCAAAGTGCCCTCATCCTGAATCAGAGCTTAGCTGAGGGACACGTGGAAAGTTTCCAGGGTCCTGACATCATGATCTCCCGGGTCCCTTCAGAACACACGTGCACAGAAGGTGAAATCTTAATGGAAAGTGTGGATCAACTGGACAGTGCAAAGCAAGATTTCGCAGCCAGCGTTGAGGAAGGCAAGTCCTTAAGGTTTCCGTTGGCAGGTGAGGAAAAGCAGGTACTGCTCAAGGAAGAGCGTCTTGACAGCTTGGCAATGCCCCCGAACCAAACCACTAAGTATAAAAAAGAGCCCATGGCAATAAATGGTGTGCAGGAGGTGCAGGGAAGTGACCTGCTTTCTAAGGAAAGTTTGCTTTCTGCTATTCCTGAAGAGCAGCGGTTAAACCTGAAAACTCAGATCCGCAGGGCTTTGCAAGCAGCAGTGGCCAGCGAGCAGCTGAGTCTTTTCTCTGAATGGTTAAGAAACATTGAACAGGTAGAGGTCAAGGCCATAGACTTCACCCAAGAGCCCAACCGCATTATGTGCACCTATTTTATTACCTCAGTGAAGTCTCTAACAGAAGAATTAGCCATCACTATTGAAGGCATTGATCCTCAAATGGCTAACTTGAAAACTGAACTTAAGGAGGCTTTGTGTTCTATAATATGTGAGGAAATGAACATCTTAACAGCTGAGGAACCTGGAATTCAGAAAGGAGCCACAATAGACTTGCAGGAAGAAATGGATTCTTTTTCTGATCCACAGAAGGTTGAAGCAATAACCAAACCAGAGGTTGAATCTAAATATCTTGTCTTAAAGGAAGAGATAAGTTATTTTAAGGTGGAAAGTCAGGTCAAAGCTGTGGGTGCCACAACTGCTTCCGCTGCTGTCTCTGATGAAAAACTGGATGAGATACCAAAACCATCAGAGGAAAAAGAGAAATCCTCTGAAGGTGGTACTGAGAAGGCTCATACAGTAGAGATACGGGAGGCTAAGGGTAGCTCACTCAGAGAGGGTGGTCCTGATGTACAGACGCCCTTGGTGGACATGATTGCCAAGGAAGGTGACACCGTAAGCCTCGCGTCATCCATAACAAATGCCAAAGAGGTGAATTGGTATTTTGAGAGTAAACTTGTGCCTTCAGGTGAAAAGTTCAAGTGTTTACAAGATCAAAATACATATATGCTAGTGATCGACAAAGTAAATAGAGAAGAACATCAAGGGGAATATACGTGTGAGGCCTTGAATGATGATGGAAAAACAGCAACTTCAGCAAAACTCACTGTAGTCAAAAGAGGTTGGATTTTAAGGATTCAGTGAATCAAGTTCTAACATTCACTGGGTTGTAATGATTTAGGCTTCCTCACTGAATTTTCACTTATCTGCCATTGCCAGAATGCAGTTTATTTAGAGTAAGAATGAAATCACAGGCATAATCATGGTTATTAACTTTCCCCTTTTCCCTTACTGCCTTACTGGGTGGTATGTTATATCTACACTACTACTTATTTTTAAAATGAAACGTATTTCCATATATTTCATAATACTGATAAATGCTTTTTTAGTCTCTTTCTATATGAAAATACTTTAATGATATGTAATAAAAAGCTGTCAGTGAATACCTAGTTACCCTGAAATCACCAGTCTCATCCTTAAATTCAAATAACCATGATTAATTGTCTTGTTTCGATTATCTTTTTTGCTATTGTTTCACTTCATCACTTTATTTAGTAGATCATGTTTTTTTCACATTATTCGCAGTGTTCCTAGTCAGCATGGTATATTTAAAGAATATATCGTATTGTTATGCATGTAAGCCAAGAGCATCACATCATTTTAATCATTTTTTCACAATTCACTGAAAAGTAGCAATTGAATATGTTGAAAGCTGCTTGCTGTCTTCTTTTGCCTTCAGTGATCTTCCTCATTTTCCAGTCACTTGTCTTAAACTGCTGCAATCCACTTCACTAATTTCAACTGTTTCACTCCATTAACAGCAACAAAGTTTAGAAGGAAAAGAAAAACGTGGGGTACCTGAGAAGGAGGTGTGCTAATGGGCTCTGCTTCCCTTTGCAGCTGCCCCAGTGATCAGGAGGAGAATTGAGCCCCAGGAAGTAGCCCTGGGCCACCTCGCCAAATTCACCTGTGAGATCCACAGCGCTCCCAATGTCCGCTTCCAGTGGTTCAAAGCTGGCCGAGAAATCTGTGAGAGTGACAAGTGTTCTATTCGGTCTGCAAATTATGTCACCATCCTGGAAATCCTGAGAACCCAGGTTGTTGACTGTGGCGAGTACACCTGCAAAGCTTCCAACGAGTATGGCAGTGTCAGCTGCACAGCCACACTGACTGTGACAGGTAAATGCCATACACTGACACAGATGTTATTCCATTTCATATTATTGCCTATTTTACTTTTTGTAGAGGTGCAGGAGGTACTTGTCCTACCAACTGGAGAGACCAGTAGCCAAGATGGTAACACAGTGGCTAGGTAGTGCAGAGCCTATGAGAGACAAGAAGTCATTGTTTACAGTCACATTTCTAAAAACAGCTAAAGAAAAAAAATTTTTATTTCAAGAGCAATGTGAAGGAATCACACAAGCAGTGGCTTCTCATAGTTTGGTTTGGGTTTTGGTTTTGTTCTGTTCTTTTTATTAAATGGTCTGGCTTGACCTCTAGCATAAAAAATTTCAGGACAGTTTGGTGCTACTAAAAAGTAAATGATGTCCGAATGTGTGTAATAATTTGGACCCAGTTAACCAATTAAGAACAGAATTACAAAATGAAAAAAGCCAAAGCATAAGACTAAAGTCAAACAAATCCTAATAGGAGACAGGGAGCTAGTACAGAACTACAAACTAGGATTCTCACCTAAGCTTTATTACTAATTGAAAAATAAGAGTAACTACACAAATATTCTGTTCTCCATTTCCTGAGGACACACAGGATGACTGTCAAGTAGGTAACACTCATCAGGAGTTTGAATTCCCTCATTAGCAAAAAAAAAAAAAAAAAACTCTTTCCTACCTCTTTTTCTCAGTCTTTCTTTCTCTTTTGCTTTCTTCCTATAAAGGGAAAATGTGAGTATGAACTTATGAACTATGGTTTAGGGTCAGAAGTAGCAATGACTTGTGCTGTTGACAGAAGCATGCACGAAATGCCAGGGTGAGGCTGTCCCTTTGTCTTTTTCTTTTTCTTTTTGAAGTATAGTTGGTTTACAGTATTACCTTGGTCATCTTTTTCAATGACAGCATGGAGGGGAAGGGTAAATGCAGCATGCGTCTTTGACTTGAAAAAGCCAGGGTGTCCTGTAGCTTCCTCTCCTCTACAACTCCTTTATATCAGAAACTCCACACCCCCAGGCCCATGGTGACCCATTCAGTGGATTTCACTTTGTGATCAGAGTCTCCGTACTGCCAAGTGCATGGCATTATTCTTAATGACACTTCGGGAAATTTCTTTACCCAAAATAGGCTGGTTCAGTAATGGGACTAACACTTGAGCTTCAAATCACAAGAGGAAAGAAGAAAGAGGAGGATTTTTTTTTTTTAATCAGAAAGAGAGGTTCCTAAATGTTTGCTTCCAAATGCAGAATGGACATGGGAAATTACTGCTATAAATATTTTTACAAGTTTGAAGTGATTTAGTGGATACATTTAAAGTTGTGCCATTTAAGGATTTGCTAGTGGTCATCGACATGAGGGTTAGAGAGACTTTATAAAACTACTGAAACTTTTTATTACTTAATATCCCTACTCTTCAGAAAAGTCAAGTACGTTTTCTTTATCTTCCTTATACGGTCTTCTAATTTGCAGAATTAACGTACCAGCTGAATTGCTTATCAGATAATTCGAACAAATAATCAGCTCATAAAATGGACAAAGCTTTAGCAATAGTGAGTCAATGTTGTGAAATAAAGGAACATTTGTTCTTTCCTTTGATAGAGACATTTAAAGTGCTGTCTTGCTCCTCTATAAAAAAAAACTCTCATCCCTTTCCTTTGACACATCTTTTCACCTTAATACATTACCCTACTTTGAGTAATGTCTCATGTCTATCTAAAGCTATTACTCATCTTTTTTCTTTCTTGGAATATGTAATTACAGCAAGAGCTTTGTAGGGACAAAATATAACACTGAAAACTTTTCTTTTACAGAGGCATATCCACCAGCCTTTCTCTCCAGACCTAAGTCCATAACAACTTTTGTGGGTAAGGCAGCCAAGTTCCTCTGCACAGTGACAGGGACTCCAGTGATTGAAACCATTTGGCAGAAAGATGGCGTGGCCCTCTCACCTTCCCCTAACTGCAGGATTTCAGATGCAGACAACAAACACATTTTAGAAATCTCAAATCTTACAATTCAAGATAGAGGAGTTTACTCCTGTAAGGCTTCTAACAAGTTTGGAGCCGATACTTGCCAAGCTGAGTTGGTCATAATCGACAAACCACATTTCATTAAAGAGCTAGAGCCTGTGCAATCAGCTGTCAATAAGAAGGTACACCTTGAGTGCCAAGCAGATGAAGACAGAAAAGTCACAGTTACATGGACTAAAAACGGGCAAAAGCTCCCCCCTGGGAAAGATTATAAGATCTGTTTTGAAGATAAAATAGCATCCCTCGAGATCCCTCTGGCCAAACTAAAAGATACAGGAACGTATGTTTGCACAGCTTCCAATGAGGCTGGAAGCAGCTCCTCTTCAGCGACAGTAACTATCAGAGGTAAGAAGTGTGTGAATAATATTTCCACTCCCTTCTCTCATTTTGTGATTAAAATAATTTCATCCAAGCAGCCTCTTTGGTTTGGGGAAATCCTGGCATTGTTTGATTTTATTTTTTCAGTCTTCTTCACAATGCACTTATTCTTGTTTGTTTAAAACTGTCTGCCATTAACAAAGCTTGCTTAAAACTTCTTCTAAGAACTTCGAGTGTCTAGGCAATCCTTAACTATCTTCTTGCATAAAATTGCTCTTTGTATAAGTAGAATTTGGTTGGTTTTGTTTTTGTTTGTTTGTTTGTTTGTTTTAACCAAGAGTCTGGGAAAATGTTGGAATCATAGAAACATGGAAAGCTATTGAGTACACCACAGCCTTTTCAGAAATTTCAAGAAGACATTTTATGTGTGTTATGTGTCTCTTTGTTGTATGATGTCTGCTTTTCTTTTGTGTAGTTTATGATTCAGATATCTTTTCCCTTCTCATTTTTGTTAACTTCATGTAGAGCCACCATCCTTTGTGAAGAAGGTGGATCCCTCTTATTTAATGATCCCAGGTGAATCAGCACGCCTCCACTGCAAGCTGAAAGGCTCACCTGTGGTCCAGGTTACTTGGTTTAAAAATAACAAAGAACTTACCGAGAGTAACACAATCAGAATGTCTTTTGTCAATTCTGAGGCTGTCCTTGATATTACGGACGTAAAAGTTGAAGACAGTGGGAATTACTCGTGTGAAGCAGTGAATGACGTTGGCAGTGACAGCTGCAGTGCCGAAATGGTTATCAAAGGTGTGTTTACTCTGTCGTAGTCCATTGTTTTCCTGAGAAAATATTTTCTTTTCAATTGCTCGTAACACACGCTTTATACAATGCTTTCATGCTTTTGTAGAACCTCCTTCTTTCATCAAAACTCTCGAGCCTGCAGATATAGTGAGAGGAACAAATGCCCTCCTTCACTGTGAAATCTCAGGCACTGGACCATTTGAAATTCGCTGGTTCAAGGATAAGAAGCAAATTCGAAGTAGTAAAAAGTACAGGTTGTTTTCTCAGAAATCTGTCGTGTCCCTGGAGATCTTTTCGTTTAATAGCGCGGACGTTGGTGAATATGAGTGTGTGGTTGCTAATGAAGTTGGGAAGTGTGGCTGCCTTGCAACCCACTTACTAAAAGGTTAGTGCTTGAAAAACTGGTATCTCTTGAATAAATTGTCAAAATAGCTTTCTTAAACCAAGGAAGGAAAACTGGTACTTTCTTTTCTTCTCCTAATCTTTGAAAATATTTTTTTTGCCTTTGGTTTGACCTGGGACCCTGGGGAAAATCCAGTCTTTATCTTGAGACCAGTATAAATATTTAATCTCTGATAACAAAAGTGAACTACATAATAAGCGATTTTGTCAGCTGATAACCGTTTATCTTCCTTGCTTCTTTCTCTTGGATGGAATTGTAATTCCTCTTGAATTTGATTTCTTCTTCTAATTAACCAACACTATGGAATAGATAAATGTAATCTAGATAAAGTTCTTAAATGCATATGGTGTTGAAGTGTTTGGGAATTAAGAAATTTTGGGTGCTCTCTTTCTTTAATTAGAACCACCAATCTTTGTAAAGAAAGTAGATGATTTTACTGCACTAGCAGGACAAACGGTTACCTTACAAGCTGCTGTGAAAGGGTCAGAACCCATTTCTGTCACATGGATGAAAGGACAGAAGATCATTAAAGAAGATGGAAAAATCAAAATGAGCTTTGCCAATGGTGTTGCAGTCTTGATAATCCCTGATGTGCAGATTAGTTTTGCTGACAAATACACATGCCTGGCTGAAAATGAAGCTGGAAGCCAAACGTCTGTTGGGGAACTAATAGTTAAAGGTTCGTGTAAGAACGTTTTAACTTGGAGTTGATATTTCCTTTTAAAATGAAACCTTACTACACACTTCAGAATTCCAACTATTTAATACCCTTGTAGAACCTGCCAAAATCGTTGAGAGGGCAGAACTGATCCAGGTGACGGCAGGAGACCCAGCCACGCTGGAGTATACAGTCACGGGTACCCCAGAGCTCAAGCCCAAATGGTACAAAGACGGGAGACCTTTGATTGCCAGTAAAAAGTATCGAATAAGTTTTAAAAACAATGTTGCCCAACTCAAGTTTTATTCCGCCGAACTGCATGATAGCGGCCAATACACGTTTGAGATTTCCAACGAAGTGGGCAGCAGCTCCTGTGAGACAACTTTCACTGTCTTAGGTTAGTATCTTTAGAAACCTGTGCTTCCATATTCCTCTGAAACCCAACAAACAACCAAAACTAAAATCACTGAGCACTGTTCCACATTGTTCTTTCTTCTCTTCTTGTGCTGTGAACAGATCGAGACATTGCTCCATTTTTTACCAAACCCCTACGGAACGTGGACAGTGTGGTTAGTGGGACCTGCAGGCTGGACTGCAAAATCGCTGGCTCCCTCCCCATGAGGGTGTCCTGGTTTAAGGATGGTAAAGAAATAGCTTCCTCTGACAGATACAGAATAGCATTTGTGGAAGGCACAGCCTCTCTGGAGATAAGCAGAATAGACATGAATGACGCAGGGAATTTCACCTGTCGAGCCACAAATTCCATGGGAAGCAAAGACTGCAGCGGAGCCCTGATTGTGCAAGGTTGGCTGGAAACTGTGCCTTTCATTCTTACGTAGACGATGTTCAAATTAAGCCTTCTTCCCTTCAGTCGCGCCTCTTAACTCTTTGAAATTCTTTCTTATCCCCCTTCTTTAGAACCACCCAGTTTTGTAACTAAACCAGCATCAAAGGATGTTCTGCCCTGCTCGACCATCTGCCTGAAGAGCACCTTCCAAGGGTCTACCCCTCTCACAATCAGATGGTTTAAGGGTGACAAAGAGCTGGTTTCCGGTGGAAACTGCTATATCACCAAAGAAGCTTTAGAAAGTTCCCTGGAATTCTATGTAGTAAAAACCTCCGACTCAGGCACATATACCTGTAAAGTCAGCAACGTGGCTGGCGCCGTGGAGTGCAGTGCAAAGTTATTTGTAAAAGGTTTGCATAGTTTTCTTGACATCTTTGTGCCACCATTGTCAGAAGTTCTTTCCTCTTTCTCACGTTTCTGGGTGATTTCTTTCCTTCCACAGAACCTGCCACATTTGTTGAAAAGTTAGAGCCATCACAGCTGTTAAAAAAGGGAGACGCCACCCAGCTAGCCTGCAAAGTAACGGGCACCCCTCCAATTAAAATAACGTGGTTTGCAAATGACAGAGAAATTAAGGAGAGCAGCAAACACAAAATGTCTTTTGTGGAGTCCACCGCGGTTCTAACACTTAAAGATGTTGCCATTGAGGACAGCGGTGAATATATGTGTGAGGCTCAAAATGAGGCTGGCAGTGACCACTGTGGTAGCATTTTAATAGTCAAAGGTTTGTGTTCACATTGCCCCTTGTGGTACCGAAGTTGTGGCCCAGGGCACAGACTCCACCCCCATTAACTCACAATAATTCCTTTTCCGCTATAGAGTCACCTTACTTTACCAAGGAATTTAAGCCCATTGAAGTGTTGAAGGAGTATGATGTCATGTTGCTGGCTGAGGTGGCAGGCACACCTCCCTTTGAGATCACTTGGTTCAAAGACAACACAACACTGCGAAGTGGTAGAAAGTATAAAACCTTCATTCAGGATCAGCTG
The DNA here is from genome assembly GCF_964270905.1 of Leucopleurus acutus. Classification (NCBI taxonomy): domain Eukaryota; kingdom Metazoa; phylum Chordata; class Mammalia; order Artiodactyla; family Delphinidae; genus Leucopleurus; species Leucopleurus acutus. The sequence continues at coordinate 64,575,890 of NC_139149.1, read as the reverse complement.
GTTAGCCTGCAGATCCTGAGGTTTGTAGCTGCGGACGCGGGTGAATACCAGTGTCGGGTGACCAACGAGGTGGGCAGCAGTGCCTGCAGTGCCAAGGTGACCTTAAGAGGTTAGTGTCAGTTCTAATGACGGACTGGCTTTTCTGCAGTGTCAGTGATTTTATTTTTTTAAAGCCAGTTTTGCTATAGAGCTGGTATTCATTGAGAATTCATTCTTCTACTAGAACCCCCAGCTTTTGTAAAGAAAATCGAGAGCACCAGCTCCCTTAGAGGAGGTACCGCTGCCTTCCAGGCCACTCTGAAGGGCTCCTTGCCAATCACGGTGACTTGGCTGAAAGACAACGATGAAATCACTGAAGATGATAACATAAGAATGACCTTTGAGAACAATGTGGCCAGTCTGTACCTCAGTGGCATTGAAATCAAGCATGATGGGAAATATGTCTGTCAGGCCAAAAATGATGCGGGAGTACAGAGATGTTCCGCATTACTCTCAGTAAAAGGTTGGTTCAGAAAGTTTGCCATGGGTTTTAGGGAAAAATGCAGATATAAGCCTTTCAGCAGAACAGTTCACAACCCATACCTATCCCCTTGTTTTCTACAGAACCTGCAACAATCATTGAGGAGGCTGTGTCTATAGATGTCACCCAAAGAGACCCAGCCACTTTGCAGGTTAAATTTTCAGGGACTAAGGAGATTACAGCCAAATGGTTTAAAGATGGCCAAGAACTGACCCTGGGCCAAAAATATAAAATCAGTATCACTGACACGGTCTCTATACTGAAGATTATTTCTACAGAAAAGAGAGATAGTGGAGAATATACTTTCGAAGTCCAAAATGATGTCGGGAGGAGCAGCTGCAAGGCTAGCATTAATGTATTAGGTTGGTACAGCTTTTCTATGGAGAGAAACTGGGCATTTCTGTGCTCCTTCATCTCTTACAATTTTAGAGAAAATAAAAATTGGTAGATTGACCATTTTTTTTCTTTTTCATTGCATAGATCTTATCATACCTCCCTCATTCACCAAAAGGCTGAAGAAAATGGACAGCATTAAAGGGTCTTTTATTGACTTAGAATGTATAGTGGCTGGGTCACATCCCATGAGCATCCAGTGGTTCAAAGACGACCAAGAAATAACAGCTAGTGAAAAATACAAATTCTCTTTTCATGACAATACTGCCTTCTTGGAAATCAGTCAGCTGGAAGGTACAGATAGTGGAACCTACACTTGTTCTGCCACTAATCAGGCAGGACACAACCAGTGCAGCGGCCATCTGACAGTCAAAGGTTGGCAATTTTTATCCCCGCCTCTCAAGAACTTATTGCTCTCTCATTTCTTAATTCTTACCTTGACTGATCATTCTAAAATAAACCATTCCTTCCCCCTTTTGCTTCTTTTTCTTTCACCCCAGAACCCCCTTACTTCCTGGAAAAGCCACAGTCACAAGATGTCAATCCCAACACAAGAGTTCAATTAAAGGCGCTTGTGGGTGGCACTGCACCCATGACAATAAAATGGTTTAAAGATAACAAAGAGTTGCACTCGGGAGCAGCTCGCTCAGTTTGGAAGGATGACACCTCCACCATTCTAGAGCTCTTTTCAGCCAAAGCTGCCGATTTGGGGACCTACATTTGCCAACTGAGCAACGATGTTGGCATAGCAACCAGTAAAGCCACTCTCTTTGTCAAAGGTCTGGTCTCTACATTTTCTCATTGTCTTGCTTGCCTAGATTTTCTTGGTGGGAGGGAAGAGGCTTAAGAAAACGATTCTCATTGGTCTTTGGTTTAAAAAATGTTCAATATCACGTTTTCCCCCATCTTTAGAACCTCCTCACTTCATTAAGAAGCCCAGCCCAGTCCTAGTGCTGAGGAACGGACAATCCACGACCTTTGAATGCCAGATAACAGGCACTCCTGAAATCAGAGTCTCTTGGTATCTGGACGGGAATGAAATAACAGCCATTGAGAAACATGGCATTTCCTTCACTGATGGTTTAGCCACTTTCCAAATTTCTGGTGCCAGGGTAGAACATAGTGGGACTTATGTCTGTGAAGCTCGTAACGATGCTGGCACGGCAAGCTGCAGCATTGAGTTAAAAGTGAAAGGTTCGTTACTGCATCTTCTCTCCTTTCTGGCTGTGCTGCTGGCTAGTCCTCGGGTCTTCCTTTGAGTGAGCTATTCTCTGTCTTCCTTTTGAATCTTTAGAACCTCCCACCATTATTAGGGAGCTGAAACCCGCGGAAGTAGTCAAAGATAGTGACGTGGAGCTGGAGTGTGAAGTTATGGGAACATCTCCATTTGAAGTCACTTGGCTGAAGAATAACAAGGAAATTCGAAGCAGCAAAAAGTATACGCTGACTGACAGAGTGTCAGTGTTTAATCTCAATATCAACAAGTGTGACCCCTCAGACACTGGTGAATACCAGTGCATCGTATCCAACGAAGGCGGCAGCTGTTCTTGTAGTGCTAGAGTCTCTCTGAAAGGTCAGTTAGACACACAAGGAGCAGGCTACCTGATACAAATTCTGTAATGCTCTTTAACCTTGTATGATGGGGAGGAGTTCAAATATACCTTTTCTTTTCACACTGTCTACTTTAATCACAGAGCCACCCTCGTTCACTAAGAAGATAGAAAACGTCACTACTGTCTTGAAAAGTTCTGCCACCTTTCAGAGCACTGTGATGGGCTCTCCTCCCATTTTTATAACCTGGCTCAAGGATGATCAGATTCTGGATGAAGATGATAATGTTCACATCTCCTTTGTGAACAATGTGGCCACAGTTCAAATCAGATCTGTGGATAATGGACACAGTGGGAGGTACACGTGTCAAGCCAAGAACGAGTCAGGAGTTGAGAGGTGTTATGCTTTCCTTTTAGTACAAGGTGTGTAAGCCAATCCCTTTCAAGAGTTATTCTGTGAAGACAATTTCGCAAGCAGTTCCTTGGTTCCATGGAATTATTAATGCAACTCATCCACGGTTTCATTCTTACTACAGAACCTGCTCAGATCCTAGAGAAACCTAAGTCTGTTGATGTCACTGAAAAAGACCCCGTGACCTTGGAGTGTCTTGTGGCCGGAACACCAGAACTCATAGTGAAGTGGTTTAAAGATGGGAAACAAATGATGCCCAGTAGATATTTTTCAATGAGTTTTGAAAATAACGTGGCCAGTTTTAGGATTCAGTCAGTAATGAAGCAAGACAGCGGGGCGTATACTTTCAAGGTGGAAAATGACTTTGGAAGCAGTAGCTGTGACACCTACCTGAGAGTGCTAGGTTTGTATCTTGGCCCCAGTCAGCTTCCCTTATATATATTATTGTCCTTGGTAAACAAATGGCAACATATTAATGGATGTGTTTTGCTGTTTGCATTGGACAGATCAAAATATTCCTCCATCATTCACCAAAAAATTAAGCAAAATGGATAAAGTTCTAGGCTCTTCCATTCATATGGAGTGCAAGGTTTCTGGCTCACTTCCTATTAGTGCTCAGTGGTTTAAGGATGGAAAAGAAATAACTACAAGTGCAAAATACAGGCTTGTCTGTCATGAAAACACTGTGTCGCTGGACGTTAGTAATCTGGAATTAGAAGATACTGCAAATTACACATGCAAAGTCTCAAATGTAGCAGGGAGCGAGGCATGCAGTGGCATCTTAACTGTAAAAGGTTAGAATTTCTTTACCTCTTTCTGACCCTTTTCTGCGATTGCTTTTCAAATATAGCACTCTTTTCTGGAGTCCTTTAAAACTAAAAGTCTCCATAATTCTGTTTCTTTAGATACATATATGTTGAGTTCAAGAAATATTCAGTCATTACCTCTTTTCAGTAATGTTTTTTTATATGTCCATAAAACCGTCAAAATAACCCAACAACAAGGAACTTAATTATATGTATTTCTCTTAAAATCTATAGAACCACCAAGTTTCCTAGTGAAACCTGGGCGACAACAAGCCATACCTGATTCTACAGTGGAATTTAAAGCTATACTAAAAGGAACACCACCGTTTAAAGTAAAGTGGTTTAAGGATGATGTGGAACTTGCCTCTGGACCTAAATATTTCATTGGCTTAGAAGGCTCAACTACCTTCTTAAATCTCTATTCAGTGGATGCTTCCAAGACTGGACAATATACTTGCCAAGTTACCAACGATGTTGGTAGCGACTCTTGTACCACAGTGTTGCTTGTGACAGGTGTGCCAGTTTGATTGTTTTATGTTTCTGTCTGACCTGTGGCTCCTGTCCTTTCTGTAATCTTTTACAATATATGTACCCAGTCAAGAAAGTACCCTTCTTTCTAACACGGTACACGCTGTTTGCCAGGCATTGTTCATGTTTTTCTCTTTCCTATGTAGTACCTAATTGAAGTTCGTTATTTATATCTGCTCTGTTCCCTCATAAATCTCCTCTTTTCTTCACTCTCTAGAACCACCGAAGTTTGCAAAGAAACTAGAAGCAACCAAAATAGTGAAAGCAGGTGACTCAGCACGACTTGAATGCAAGATAACTGGATCCCCAGACATCAGAGTTGTGTGGTACAGAAATGAACATGAACTCCCAGCCAGTGATAAATATAGAATGGCTTTCATTGATTCAGTGGCCGTCATACAGATGAATAGTCTTGGTACTGAGGACAGTGGGGATTTCATTTGTGAGGCTCAGAACCCTGCTGGCAGCACAAGCTGCAGTACCAAGGTTATAGTAAAAGGTAGAAACCTCTTTTCTCTGTTCCTCATTACCTGAAACCCACCTTCTTCTCCCCAGGCTATCATAGCTCTTCATTCTTTTGCTGTCATTTTTAGCTTCCATTTGAGATCATAGAACATTTTCCCAAACTAGTATTATTTCCATTTTTAGATGTTTTTTCTTCTTAAGATTTGCGTACATGTAGACAATCATTCTGAGATATTTTTCTTGTTATTCCAATGTCGTAATTCTACTCACCTCAACATATTAGCCAAGCAGTTCAAATTTGATGTTTCCAAAATGCTCAAAAAAACAAAGTGGGCATTTTAAAATTAATTTTTGCCTTCAATCAGCTTATAAATATATCATCATCCTCACTATAATCTTTATCATTAAAAGCAAGGAATATTTACCACATATATACAAGGTTCAAGCAATACAGATTTTAACCTTACATTTACAACAGGACAATTATGTATATTTTTCTCTCTCAAATGTCAGTTCCTATTTTTTTAAATTATATCACTATACTTTGTTGCAAATAGTACTAGTATTTTCCAGAATTTTTTTCACAAAGTCCAAGTTTGTCATATTGTAAGGCGATTATTGCAAAAACCATTTGTTGACATGGAAGACTTAGAGCACAAATGTTGTGATAACTTCCAAGTGTCCCAATTGTAATGTGTATACAAAAAATTTCATCCCTGAAGTCAGGACTGTGTACCTCATGCAAATCATATTGATTCTTACACTTGGGTTTGGGGGTTTGTTTGTTTTGTTTTGCTTTACAGTTTTGTGCATCAATCTTTATAGTCCCAGAAAAAGTAGTAAGGTGGAGTAGACAGAATGTTGAACTGCTCAGTAAGGTCACCTGAGGTCTAGCCCACGTTCTCGGCCAGTGAAGCAGAGTGATTTTGTAAAGGCTGATGGCTTCTCTGAAGCTGTTACTCCTAAAGTGATAGTGCTAGACCTATTATATTATCTTGACTCATTCTTCCAATTTAAAAACAAAGAAATAAAAATATTCTATGAAGTTAAGTAGCCCAGTTCATGAGGAATTCTTGTTTTTTACAGAACCACCTGTTTTTAGCAGCTTCCCTCCTGTGGTAGAAACCCTTAAAAATGCTGAAGTTAGTCTTGAATGTGAACTTTTGGGAACACCACCATTTGAGGTGGTTTGGTACAAAGATAAGCGACAACTCCGAAGTAGCAAGAAATACAAGATCGCATCCAAAAATTTCCATGCAAGTATTCACATTCTCAGTGTCAGCCCTTCAGATATTGGTGAATACCACTGCAAAGTACAGAATGAAGTAGGAAGTGATACCTGCATTTGTACTGTAAAATTAAAAGGTATGCATTATTTCCTACTCATGGCAGAAATGGCAGGAACGTGCAAAATGCTTATTTGTTTTCTCTCTTCCATTATCTCGACAATCTTTCCAACAATCTCCATCCATCTTTCCCTCTTCAGAACCACCAAGATTTGTCTCCAAACTGAACAGCCTCACGGTTGTAGCTGGTGAGCCCGCTGAGTTACAAGCATCTATAGAAGGCACCCAGCCTATTTCTGTCCAGTGGCTTAAAGAAAAGGAAGAAGTGATTAGAGAAAGTGAAAACATCAGAATTACATTTGTGGAAAATGTTGCAACTCTGCAGTTTGCAAAAGCAGAGCCAGCTAATGCTGGGAAGTATATCTGCCAAATCAAGAATGATGGTGGAATGAGGGAGAACATGGCCACGTTGACTGTTTTAGGTTGGTACAATATGGTGCGATAGTTCCTTGATACAAGGAGGTGCCAAACGCTGAGATGACTTACTAAGAGATACTGGTAGAGTCTCCTGTTTTGAATTTCTAGAACTATGTCAGTCGTCACCCATTTCAGAGGTTTACGGGAAAGGACCTTTCAAACACTCTTTTCTGTGTCTGTGAGCCTAACAAAAATGAGCCGTCTCTTATTATTTTCTTGATGGGTTAGGAGATGTAATCATGACTATCTTTTGTTGAAGAATGAAAAAATTGGGAGCCCAGCATATGCCACAAGGAAATTTTTTCCGAAAGTAATAGTTGTTAAAGCTGACAAGAACTCCAAAGATCAAGTTTGATAGGAACGACTTGCACTTTCATCTTTGGGCATATTCATTTTCAATTTTGCCATTGTTTGGATAACAACTTTCAAAAAACTGTCTTTAGCACCTTAAAGTAGAATAGAAATACTGAGTAATTCATAACAACATGTAGGCTTTGTTCTAGAGAGGGTCAAGTGCAAATCAGTATATATCAACATTGATTTGTACATTGAATTGTTTTGGAAGTCAACTAATGCACCAACATATTTCTTAATAATAACTCATATAATTTCATGACAGTGTGTAATTATGGAATCACATTTTAAGGTCTAGAGAAAGAGAGAGAGAGAGAGAGAGAGAGTGAGAGAGAGAGAGAGAGAGGGAGCCCTAAGATATCCATATCATTGGAAGAAACAGTGTTAATGAATTTGATAGTAGAAACAAGGTAAAGGTAACAGGCTTTGACAGATGGCTATCACATTTTATTTCAGAGCCTGCGGTCATTGTCGAGAAGGCAAGTTCGATGACAGTGACTGCAGGAGAAACGTGCACTCTGGAGTGTAAGGTGGCTGGCACTCCTGAACTCTCAGTCGAATGGTACAAGGATGGAAAGCTGTTGACCAGCAGTCAAAAACACAAATTTAGCTTCTACAACAAAATCTCTTCCTTAAAGATTCTCTCCGTTGAAAAGCAAGATGCAGGCACATACACTTTCCAGGTTCAAAATAATGTCGGAAAAAGCAGCTGCACGGCTGTGGTTGATGTTTCAGGTTAGTTCGGATATGTTCTTCCCATTGCTTAAGCAAATTCCTTTTACACGCTTTCTTCTCTCAAGTGTCTTCTATTCTTTCAAACCACGAGTCTCTTGCCTCTCCTCATGCAGACCGAATGGTTCCTCCCTCTTTCACACGAAGACTGAAAGATACAGTTGGGGTGCTGAGTACATCTTGCATCTTGGAGTGCAAAGTAGCTGGATCATTGCCTATCTCTGTTGCCTGGTTTCATGAGAAAACCAAGATTGTCAGTGGAGCAAAGTACCAAACTACGTTTTCAGATAATGTCTGTGCGTTGCAGCTGAATTCTCTGGACTCATCGGACATGGGCAATTACACATGCATGGCTGCTAATGTCGCTGGGTCTGATGAATGCCGTGCTGTGTTGGCTGTACAAGGTCAGTGTTAGACGCTCACACCCTTTCTTATGAGTTCCTCTTTGGGTACATATCCAGGTTGGCACACATTCAAACGTGCTCTTCTTTTTGATTCAAAATTGCAACTAAATTCGATGCTTACAGGATCTTATCATTATCCTCCTTGTCTATGTAGAACCACCCTCTTTTGTGAAGGAACCTGAACCTTTGGAAGTACTACCAGGCAAAAACATCACCTTCACAAGTGTCATGAGAGGAACACCTCCATTCAAGGTTGGCTGGTTCAGAGGTGCCAGAGAACTGGTGAAAGGAGACAGATGTAACATCTATTTTGAAGACACCGTGGCAGAACTGGAATTATTTAATGTCGACACATCTCAGAGTGGGGAATATACCTGTGTGGTTTCTAACAATGCCGGCCAAACATCCTGCACTACCCGTCTCTTTGTAAAAGGTTTGCTCCAGTGCATTTGTGTTTCCTACTTTTTAAAGGACATCTTTGTTTGTGTTTTCACTGTGTTTAACTGCTGTGCTTTGTCACTCCCCAGAACCAGCTGTATTTGTGAAGAAATTAAGTGATCACTCTGTAGAGCCAGGGAAGTCCATCATTCTGGAGAGCACCTACACTGGAACACTCCCCATTTCAGTTACCTGGAAAAAGGCTGGTGTGAACATTACACCATCTGAAAAATGCAACATAGTCACAACAGAGAAGACCTGCATCCTGGAAATTCTGAATAGCACAAAAGGAGATGCAGGACAGTATTCTTGCGAGATTGAAAACGAGGCAGGAAGGGATGTTTGTGAAGCTCTGGTATCTACATTAGGTGTGTTTCTTATTCTCAAATGATTGGCATTTGTCTAACATGAGGCATGGTTTGTGTGCTTTTCTTTAATTCCAGTTGCTGACTGTGAATCTTTCTTCTTTAGAACCACCTTATTTTGTTACGGAACTGAAGCCTCTGGAGGCATCAGTTGGAGATTCGGTTTCTTTACAATGCCAAGTTGCTGGGACACCAGAAGTTACAGTGTCTTGGTACAAAGGCGATACCAAGTTACGGTCAACTCCTGAATACAGGACCTATTTTACAAACAATGTGGCCACACTTGTTTTTAATAAAGTGAACATCAATGACAGTGGAGAGTACACATGTAAAGCAGAAAACAGTATAGGGACTGCTTCTTCTAAGGCTGTCTTCAGAATTCAAGGTGATGATATTATTTTAGAAATTAAGAAGTTTCTTTTTTCCTTGTCTTCACTCTTATCTTTATGGGGAAATTTTTATTTCATCTACTAATGCCTCAAGTATTACTTGTCTTCCAACAGAGTCTCAGCGCCCACCTTCCTTTGCAAGGCAATTGAAGGATATCGAACAAACTGTTGGGTTACCAGTTACCCTCACTTGTCGACTGAATGGCTCCGCACCAATCCAAGTGTGCTGGTATAGAGATGGGGTACTTTTACGAGATGATGAAAATCTACAGACATCATTTGTAGATAATGTGGCAACTTTAAAAATTTTGCAAACAGACTTGAGTCACTCTGGCCAATACTCCTGCTCAGCTTCTAATTCACTTGGAACAGCGTCTTCCAGTGCTAGACTGACAGCAAGAGGTTTGTTCCTATGTTACTCTCTCTCTTTGCAAACCATGACTTCTTAGTCATTGTCAAAGTAGAAACGGCCAATAAAAAGAAAAAAAACCCATGTTGCCTTTTCTTCTCATCTTTCAGAACCTAAGAAATCTCCCTTCTTTGACATCAAGCCTGTATCTATAGATATTATTGCTGGGGAAAGTGCTGACTTTGAGTGTCATGTTACTGGTGCTCAACCAATGCGAATTACTTGGTCAAAAGATAACAAGGAAATCCGTCCTGGAGGAAACTACACAATTACATGTGTGGGAAACACTCCCCATTTGAGAATTCTTAAAGTAGGCAAAGGAGACTCTGGTCAATATACTTGCCAAGCAACCAACGATGTTGGCAAAGACATGTGCTCAGCTCAACTCAGTGTAAAAGGTATCTTCACATGGCATTTACCAATATTGTTCTTTCCCATGTTGTGTAATTTTCTTTGAAAAGTTTCTTTAGTTTGTAAATGTTCGGGATAAAGTAACTGGATCATGTTGGAATTTGTATGTTAGTGGTGGAGGCAACATTCATCGAAGTTCTGTTTTCTCTTTATTTTGTTCTTTAAGTTAGTGTATCTCTAAGAGTAGTCTTATCAGAGGGTTGTTTAATTGAAATTTGTTAAATGTTGTTTCAACTCTCTCTTTTTTCACTCTTTCCTATTATGTGGCATTCTGACTTACCATTTTGATCAAATACCTCTATAATACATTAACTTACATGTTTTAGTTTCCGTATCCAAACTACAAAGATTAACTTGCCAATTAAATTCTCTATTAAAAATATTAAAAGTTTATTTAATAGAAAAGATAAATATATTTTACCACAGAACTCTCAGAAAGTACATATATTCTTACTAATAAACCAGATTAAAAATGTATTTATGGACTCTTCAGCTACAAACGTAAGCTGTTGTTTTCCTTTGACTTACTAGAACCTCCAAAGTTTGTTAAGAAATTAGAAGCTTCAAAAGTTGCAAAGCAGGGAGAATCCATCAAACTGGAATGTAAAATAAGCGGTTCCCCGGAAATCAAAGTTTTGTGGTTCCGAAATGACGGTGAACTTCATGAAAGTTGGAAATACAACATGTCATTCATGGATTCTGTGGCATCGCTCACCATCAATGAAGCCAGCACAGAGGATAGTGGGGACTATATCTGTGAAGCCCATAATGGTGTTGGGGACACCAGCTGCAGCACAGCCCTGACGATTAAAGGTTAGACATGCTAAGCTGCTTTCTTTCTTCCTTCTCTGATCTGGATTCTTTCTCAGCAATGTTCTGAGCTCCAAAATAAAAAGGCTAGTTAAGGGGATTTGCTTGCAATTCTTAAACTAGTTTTTATGACTAGTCATTTCTTATGTTAGTATACTGTCATATGGTCACACCGGGCACTCAACGATTTAGACTCTAAAATATTTTTTCCCTTTCATTAGGCAAATGCTCTCATTGCTTATCTTCTTTTCTTCTGGTAGCACCTCCTGTTTTCACCCAGAAGCCTTCTCCAGTAGGAGCCCTTAAAGGTTCTGATGTTATCTTCCAATGTGAAATTTCGGGAACCCCCCCATTTGAAGTGGTGTGGGTTAAAGATCGAAAGCAAGTTCGGAGCAGCAAGAAATTTAAAATCACTTCGAAAAATTTTGATACAAGTCTCCACATCCTTAATCTGGAAGCTGCCGATGTAGGAGAATATCACTGCAAAGCTGCTAATGAGGTGGGAAGTGACACGTGTGTTTGCACTGTCAAGTTCAAAGGTTTGTATCCATGGGCACAAAAATATTTATCTCTTGCTTTCATCTTTTCTTGCTTGACCAATAATGTATGTGGCTGTGATTCTCATCTTTTTTCTCTAACCACAAATTTCTTTCATTAGAACCCCCACGGTTTGTGAAGAAGCTAAGTGACACCTCAACCCTCGCTGGGGATGCCGTTGAGTTACGGGCCGTAGTGGAAGGCTTCCAGCCCATTGCTGTCATCTGGCTGAAAGATAAAGGTGACATTATCAGAGAGAGTGAAAACACTAGGATTTCATTCATTGATAACGTTGCAACACTCCAACTTGAAAGCCCAGAAGCATCTAACTCTGGAAAATATGTGTGCCAGATCAGAAATGATGCCGGAATGAGAGAGTGTTCAGCAGTCTTGACTGTCCTAGGTTAGTAACAAAGTACAGCCTGAGAAAAAAATCAGGTTGATTGACCCATGATCATTGCCTGCACATATTACTCTTAGCCAATAATATACTGATTACACTCTTAGTTTGAAAGAAGACTTTGTGTTCAATGCAATATACTTCTTTCAGAACCAGCCAGAATCATAGAGAAACCAGAACCCATGACTGTCACTACCGGAAATCCTTTTGCATTAGAGTGTGCAGTGGCTGGGACACCAGAACTTTCAGCCAAGTGGTTCAAAGATGGGAGAGAATTATCTGCAGACAGCAAACATCACATCACATTCATCAACAAAGTGGCTTCACTTAAAATCCCTTGTGCAGAAATGAGTGACAAGGGGTTATATAGCTTTGAAGTGAAAAACAGTGTTGGTAAAAGTAACTGCACTGTGTCTGTCCATGTTTCGGGTGAGTAGTATGAGGTTTTTGTGAATATACCATTTTTCCTGGGGTAGAAAATAAGGTTTCTCTTTCAACGGAAAACTACCCTTCTCCACGTAGATCGAGTCGTCCCTCCTTCCTTCATCCGCAAGTTGAAGGACACCAACGCCATCCTGGGGGCCTCGGCGGTTTTGGAGTGCAGAGTCTCCGGCTCTGCACCCATCTCCATGGGCTGGTTTCAAGATGGAAATGAGATCGTTAGTGGGCCTAAATGCCAGTCCAGCTTTTCGGAAAACGTCTGTACTTTGAATCTGAGCTTCTTGGAGCCCTCTGATACAGGCACATACACGTGCGTGGCCACCAACGTGGCTGGGTCAGACGAATGCTCGGCCGTCCTGACTGTCCAAGGTCAGTGCACAGGCACCAGGCTGCTGCTTGACTTAGTGACTGCCTCACAGGGGATTTCTTTATTTTGTCTTCGTGTGTAGTCTTTTTTTTTGTTTGTTTGTTTTTTAACATCTTTATTGGGGTATAATTGCTTTACAATGGTGTGTTAGTTTCTGCTTTATAACAAAGTGAATCAGTTATACATATACATATGTTCCCATATCTCTTCCCTCTTGCATCTCCCTCCCTCCCACCCTCCTTATCCCACCCCTCCAGGCGGTCACAAAGCACCGAGCTGATATCCCTGTGCTATGCGGATGCTTCCCACTAGCTATGTACCTTACGTTTGGTAGTGTATATATGTCCATGCCTCTCTCTCGCTTTGTCACAGTTCACCCTTCCCCCTCCCCATATCCTCAAGTCCGTTCTCCAGTAGGTCTGTGTCTTTATTCCTGTCTTACCCCTAGGTTCTTCATGACATTTTTTTTTCTTAAATTCCATATATATGTGTTAGCATAAGGTATTTGTCTTTCTCTTTCTGCCTTACTTCACTCTGTATGACAGACTCTAGGTCTATCCACCTCTTTACTTCGTGTGTAGTCTTTTTTTTTATTATTAATTAATTTATTATTTTTGACTGTGTTGGGTCTTCGTTTCTGTGCGAGGGCTTTCTCTAGTTGTGGCAAGCGGGGGCCACTCTTCATCATGGTGTGCGGGCCTCTCACTATCCTGGCCTCTCTTGTTATGGAGCACAGGCTCCAGACGCGCAGGCTCAGTAGTTGTGGCTCACGGGCCTAGTTGCTCCACGGCATGTGGGATCTTCCCAGACCAGGGCTCAAACCCATGTGGCCTGCATTGGCAGGCAGATTCTCAACCACTGCGCCACCCAGGAAGCCCTCGTGTGTAGTCTTAATTCCCTTTTCTTCAAGGAGCAAAAGCACTGCTCAATTGGATTTCTTTTTTCTCTTCATCTCCCCCACTCCTGGGGTATCTAGAACCACCATCTTTTGAACAAGCCCCTGATTCTTTGGAAGTTCTCCCTGGAATGAGCCTCACATTCACCAGTGTCATTAGAGGCACCCCGCCTTTCAAGGTCAAATGGTTTAAAGGCAGCAGGGAACTGGTGTCAGGGGAGTCATGCAGCATCTCTCTGGAAGATTTTGTCACAGAACTGGAATTGTTTGAGGTGGAGCCATTGCAAAGCGGGGAATATTCTTGCCTCGTGGCTAACGACGCTGGCAGTGCTTCCTGTACCACGCATCTTTTTGTGAAAGGTTTGCTCTTTTCTCCAAAACATGTATCTTTAGCATTCTTTTCTGATTCTTTATTTGAAGATGCCACTTCTGCCCTGCTGTTTTCTCCTTATAGAACCAGCCACCTTTGTGAAAAGATTGGCTGATTTCAGCGTCGAGACAGGAAACCCCATCGTTCTCGAGGCCACGTTTACCGGCACGCCTCCCATCTCGGTGAGCTGGATGAAGAATGAGTTCCCCCTTACACAATCTCGGAATTGCAGCATTACCATGACGGAAAAATCTACGATCCTAGAAATTCTTGATAGCACAATAGAGGATTATGCACAATACAGTTGCCTCATAGAAAATGAGGCCGGTCAAGATATTTGTGAAGCGCTGGTGTCTGTCTTAGGTATGTTGACAGTTACCTCTTCTTATTGCTCTCTTTTCTTTCTTTTAATACATCCTCTTTTAGCTAGTATGATTGATTGATTACCATCCTTTCTACCTCAGAACCACCTTATTTTATTGAGCCTCTGGAACACATGGAAGCAGCCATCGGAGAACCTGTAACTTTACAGTGTAAAGTGGATGGAACCCCAGAAATTAGAATTTCTTGGTATAAAGAACACACAAAGCTACGATCGGCTCCTGCATATAAAATGCAATTCAGAAATAATGTTGCCTCCTTAGTAATCAACAAAGTGGATCCCAGTGACGTGGGAGAATACACGTGCAAGGCTGAAAACAGCGTGGGGGCAGTGGCTTCCTCAGCTGTGCTCGTTATCAAAGGTGATGATCATTCTCCTAACAAGTCTTGCTGTGTGTTGACAGATCCACTTTCTTAAAAACGCCACAATGTTAATGGGTTGAAGTATGCTGCGGGTGTTTTCTCTCTTGTAAATAAGGATTGTCTGTGACTCCCTTCCAGAGCGCAAACTTCCACCTTCCTTTGCAAGAAAACTGAAGGATGTTCAGGAGACCCTTGGCTTCCCAGTTGCATTTGAATGTCGCATCAATGGCTCAGAACCTCTTCAAGTGTCTTGGTACAAAGATGGGGTGCTTTTGAAAGACGATGCTAATTTGCAAACATCTTTTGTTCATAATGTAGCAACTCTTCAGATTTTGCAAACTGACCAGAGCCATGTTGGTCAGTACAATTGCTCTGCTTCTAATCCTCTTGGGACAGCTTCATCCAGTGCGAAGCTCATCCTCTTAGGTGGGTAGCTCATCACATTACCCTCTTCATCATAAAGCAGTTTCACTGCTCCGGGCCACCAAAGGTCTGGTGCCACTTAGTTTCTGCTCCACGTCTGGGAGCATGAAAACTGAAGTCACCATGTTGGTCTTCATTCTTTTCAGACCATGAAGTGCCTCCTTTCTTTGATCTAAAGCCTGTGTCAGTAGATCTTGCTCTTGGAGAAAGTGGTTCTTTTAAATGTCACATAACTGGAACTGCACCAATCAAGATCACTTGGGCCAAAGATAACCGAGAGATTCGCCCTGGAGGCAACTACAAGATGACTTTGGTTGAAAATACTGCCACTCTGACGGTTCTCAAAGTAGGCAAAGTCGATGCTGGGCAGTACACCTGCTATGCAAGCAACGTCGCTGGAAAAGACTCTTGTTCTGCTCATCTGGGTGTACAAGGTACTTGTTCAAGTGAAATAGTAAGGTCTCATTTCAACATCTGAAAATATAGGAGAAAGCGTGTGCTTGAAAGATACGTTTAGGACTATGGTCTAGGAATTGGAAGTGATTGAATAGATCCAGGGTCTTCTAAGTGGGAGCAAGTTTTTTATAATGTTTATTTAAAAAAATATAAAACTGGTCAAACATGGACTGAAGGTCCATTTTCAAAGGCTGAAATTGCAAGAAAACCCAAGTTTGAAAGAAATTATCTTAGGACAATAAAAGGAAGTTGTCTCGAATGACTTACTTTCCACGTTAGTTTATAAATTAATGGATTTTGTTCCTCGAGGGGCTAGCAGAGCCCCAAACTATCAACCCCTTCAAGAAGAGTCAGATTGTGTCAACTTCTTTTCCTCTACTAGCTCCACTTAAATAACAATGGAAGCCAGGGGACTGGGGAGTACATCAATATCTGACATCATGGAAGGCAACCATGTCTCTCTGTAGCATGTTCAAGGCTGCTGTGGTCAGAAATCAAACATTTAACTCAATGAGCTGCTGGTCTAACCCATGAGAGCATTTTTAAGGGTTTTAATGGTGATAGTTTATAAATAACTTCAAATTAAAACAGAGTTAGATTTAGCAGCCCACGTGCTCTGTGATATATCGCTAATTATTTTTATCTCCCTAAACTTGAATTTTTTGATTCAGTTAATGAAGAAAGCGATCGCTCTCCCCACTTCAAAGGGATATTATGAAGGTTGAAGAAATATCTATTTAAGGCCTATAAGAGAAAATAGCACTTTAAAATATTAAGATATCTAACCCAATTTTGCTACTCTGACTCTTCATGGTACATAACTGATATCTTTGCAGCCACAGGAAATAGACCGTCCTGCACTGGTTCACGTACAAGAAAGTAATCAGACTCTCTCAAATCCCTGTAAACCATAGTGTGATTTCACCAACAGATACACACTCTGACTGTGATCTTGCACAAAGTGATTCTTTTGCTGGTAGGAGGATTGCACAAAGGGGATAAATGTCTCTTCCTCTTTCCTTTTGCAATAATATTTGATGTGGGTGCTTACAAAAATAAATATATTTTATAGGAATTTTCTAGATAAGTTTCACCTAACTATTTTCCTTGAACTGCAGCAAATAAATTTGTTTTCCAGAGCTAAAGACCTCTCTGTTTGATTTTTCACTTCATCCTGAATTATACGTGTCTTCCCTTCTCTTCCCTTGTGTTTTCTGTCTTGCTTCCATAGAACCCCCCAGGTTCATTAAGAAGCTAGAACCTTCAAGAATCATGAAACAAGATGAATCTACAAGATATGAATGTAAAGTAGGAGGGTCTCCAGAAATCAAAGTTTTATGGTATAAGGACGAGACTGAAATTCAAGAGAGCAGTAAATTCAGAATGTCATTCCATGACTCGGTGGCGGTATTGGAAATGCACGCTCTCAGTGTAGAAGACAGCGGAGACTACACGTGCGAGGCCCGCAACGCAGCGGGCAGAGCAAGCAGCAGCACCACCTTAAAAGTTAAAGGTCAGCTCCTACCCTTCTTTCATGTTTTTCACGTTAACTTCCTCCTAGTTGTCCTCTCAATTCCCTGTTTGACTCTCCGTCGAGGTTCTAAAAATTTTAAAGGACACAATAGAAAATCGAGTGTAGTGTTCTCTCTCTATGGTGGAATGGAAAACTGATTCTTACTTGTAACTACATAGTTACAGAACACATCCTAATGTTCCTTTTTTCCTAATTTTAGAACCACCCGTTTTCCGCAAAAAGCCTCGTCCCGTTGAGACACTGGAAGGAGCTGATGTTCACCTTGAATGTGAGCTTCAGGGCACCCCCCCGTTTCAAGTTTCTTGGCATAAAGACAAGAGAGAACTTAGGAGTGGCAAGAAGTACAAGATAATGTCTGAGAACTTCCTGACGAGTATTCACATCCTGAGCGTCAGTGCTGCAGACGTTGGGGAATATCAGTGTAAAGCCACGAACGACGTGGGGGGAGACACCTGTGTTGGTTCCATCACTCTGAAAGGTTAGAGTGACTCCATCCTCTTCTGCTTACAGTTTTCCTTCTAACTTTAATACCCTGTTGGCCCCTCAGCTCTTGCCCCATCCTTTACCACTAGCTGTCTTGTACTTTTCCCCTCTCTCCTTTCTAAATCCTTTTATAGTTAGTGCGCATCCCATTTCTAAATCCTACTAATTACCCTTTTAGACAATTTTCCCAGTAGGTTTTGATTGGATTTAGAAAGCTAGAGAGGCCAAGATGTTCGACTCTTTCTGCTTAGTACAAACTCTAATGCATCTCTGCTCCCATTCACCAAAAATGCCTCTTCTTTAAGAAATAGAAACAACACATGATCACCAGTTTGATTCCTAGCATTTATAGCTTTGAGGGAAATACGCATAGCCCCACACATTTTAAATCCCTGATTTTGCCTCTTTTTCATCAGCACCACCAAGATTTGTGAAGAAGCCCAGTGACATTTCTGCCATCGTTGGTGAAGGAGTTCAGCTTCAGGCTGCTATTGAAGGCGCTGAGCCCATTTCCGTGGTGTGGTTCAAAGACAAGGGGGAGATGGTCAGAGAAAGTGACAATATATGGATCTCTTATTCAGAAAACATTGCAACCCTCCAGTTTTCAAGAGTGGAAACAGCCAATGCCGGGAAATACACCTGTCAGATCAAAAACGATGCCGGAATGCAAGAGTGCTTCGCCACGGTGTCCATCCTCGGTTAGTGCAGATAGAATGTCATCATGAATAGAAGGCACGCGCTTACCAGTACTCGTGTCTTCTTTAGTTTTTCAATGTGATTTTAACATTTGAAAACAATTTACATCTCGTTCCAGAGCCTGCAGCAATTGTCGAAAAGCCAGAATCCATAAAAGTGACCACGGGAGACACCTGTACCTTGGAGTGCATGGTCACTGGCACACCCGAACTCACTACTAAGTGGTTTAAGGATGCAAAAGAGCTGACAAGTGATAGCAAATACAAAATAAGCTTCTTCAACAAAATATCTGGCCTTAAGATTATTAACGTGGCCCCCAGTGACAGTGGGGTGTACAGTTTTGAGGTGCAAAACCCTGTGGGCAAAGACAGCTGCACAGCCTCAGTTCATGTTTCAGGTTGGTTGGTTGGGCTTTTGTTTCAATGTTATTATAGTATAGTTCCTGGTTTACATACATGTTTATAAGAAACTCCACATTCTACAGCGTGACACAAGTCTGACATCCTCTGAATCAGCAAAATCAGAGGTAATAGACCTATAGAGTTAGAAGAAAACCAAGTCCAAAAGTTCTATCCCTTTCTTTTGGAGGAATTTCCACAATTCAGGGTGGTAGGAGTAACACTTAATCCCTGGATAAGGAATAAGGATATGTAGTCTTCTACTGTCACTTATGCTGGGGTAATTCTCCACATAATGATTCACAGCAAAGAGAGACCAAAATTCCTAATAAGTCAACTAGCACATCTTGTCCACTGATTCTCAAGGCTTTCCATGGTGTGACCCCACTGGGAACTCTGTGATATCCTCACAGAAGAGCCAAATGGATCTAGGCATATTCCATCAAAAAGACAATAATTCTCTCTTCAAATCATTTTATAACTGATGTCCTTGTTTGTTTGATTTTTATCACATTCAGACCGAATTGTGCCTCCTTCATTCACAAGAAAATTGAAAGAGACAAATGGTCTGTCTGGTTCCTCAGTGGTAATGGAGTGTAAAGTCTGTGGATCACCTCCAATCTCCGTCTCCTGGTTCCATGAAGGAAACGAGATCAGCAGTGGAAGGAAGTACCAGACCACCCTGACGGATAACACTTGTGCCTTAACTGTGAACATGCTGGAAGACTCGGACACCGGCGACTACACATGTATAGCTACTAATGTGGCTGGTTCTGATGAGTGCAGTGCTCCTTTGACTGTGAGAGGTCAGCTAAAAATAACAGCGAAATAGAATTGCGTTTCATTATTTAGTCAACATTTTTGTCATCAGAATTCAAAAGTAGTAAACCTTTTCCGGTATGTGCTTTTTTGTTTAGAACCACCATCTTTTGTTCAGAAACCTGATCCCATGGATGTTTTAACTGGAACAAATGTAACTTTCACAAGCCTGGTAAAAGGAACACCCCCGTTCAGTGTCAGCTGGTTCAAGGGTAGCAGTGAACTAGTACCAGGGGAAAGATGTAATGTGTCTTTGGAGGATTCAGTTGCTGAACTGGAGCTGTTTGATGTAGATACATCACAAAGTGGAGAATATACCTGCATCGTTAGTAATGAAGCTGGCAAAGCTTCTTGTACAACACATCTGTATGTAAAAGGTTTGTTTGACTGCCATTCTGCATTTTTACAATTAATATACATGAAGTAATAGGTGTGCCTGTATCTGTGTGTGTATGTGCTTTATTTCATGTTTTCAATTTGCCTGCTACAGCCCCAGCCAAATTTGTGAAGAAGCTCAATGATTACAGCCTAGAGAAAGGAAAACCCCTGATCCTAGAGGGCACGTATACTGGAACTCTTCCCATTTCAGTTACTTGGAAGAAAAATGGCACAAATATAACTCCTTCTCAGAGGTGTCATATAACCACAACTGAAAAATCTGCAATCCTGGAAATTCCAAGCAGCACAGTGGAGGATGCAGGACAGTACAACTGCTACATTGAAAACGCTTCTGGGAAAGACTCCTGTTCAGCACAAATCCTGATACTAGGTGTGTTATGATTGCACATTTGTGTCTTTATATACAAATAACCATCCTGGCATGTCTCCTTCATGACTGGTTATCTCTCTTGGCTGCAGAACCACCATATTTTGTCAAGCAGTTGGAGCCTGTGAAGGTGACCATTGGAGATTCTGCCTCTTTGCAATGCCAACTTGCTGGGACCCCTGAAATTGGGGTGTCCTGGTATAAAGGAGATACGAAATTGAGACCCACGACTACCTACAAAATGCATTTTAGGAACAATGTTGCTACACTGGTTTTCAACCAGGTTGATAGTAATGACAGTGGAGAATATATCTGCAGGGCTGAAAACAGTGTGGGAGAAGTTTCTTCATCAACTTTCCTGACTGTTCAAGGTGATTGCAATATTTTTTAAGTGAATGAATGTGTTTCATTTGAACAAGATTTAAAATATCTGGCGAGGGTCTTCTTTTTAGGAAAAATCTTCCCAAATGCAAAACTTTCTTCTTAAGTAGTTCTGCCTACAAATTAGCAGTGTCTCTTTTTTGATCACCTTTACAGAGAGAGATAAAATGACTAATCTTCAGTTGGAAGGATCATGTCATCATTTGTCTCTATAATTAAATCTTTCAGAAAAATGAGTAACCATATTTTTTTAAATTCCACCCATGGGTGTCTCATGCAGATTGCTAGAAAGCAGTCTTAAAAAGTAAGAAAATCTGCTACATGCCAGAGATGTACCTTAAGCCAATCAGTTTCTCTGCTGGCTTACATATTTTTACACCTACCATGCGTCAGCGTGGCATCAAAGTAAAACTTTTGCTCCAAAAATTTACCTGCTTTTCTTTGAGTCCAAGTTAATTCAGGATATGTGAAGGCCTCCTGATAGTTTTATAGGAATCCCATTATTTATATAACAATAATTGTGAGAAGACTATTCAGTAAATTCAAAATGTCCAGAAGTATTCATTACTTTAATTCTATTCCTACAGAGGAAAAACTTCCACCGTCGTTTTCTCGACAGTTGAGAGATGTTCAAGAAACGGTCGGGCTGCCAGTTGTTTTTGAGTGTGCTGTCAGTGGATCAGCACCTATCTCGGTGTCTTGGTTTAAAGATGGCAAGCCGTTGAAAGACGGCCCCAATATACAAACATCATTTTTAGATAATGTAGCCACTCTCAATATTTTTCAAACAGATCGGAGTTTTGCAGGCCAGTATTCTTGCACAGCTACAAATCCTATAGGTTCTGCTTCTTCCAGTGCCAGACTCATTCTCACAGGTGTGTGGATTCTTAAATTTCTATTTCTGTAATTAACTTTTTTATAACCAAATTTGAAATTAGAGGAGGATGATTTGTGTGAACTGGGATGGTCAGGTATGGAGCCTGAAACCATGTCTTTCTGCTCTCCTCTCAGAGGGGAAGAACCCGCCCTTCTTTGACATCCCTCTTGCCCCTGTGGATGCTGTGGTGGGAGACAGTGCGGATTTTGAGTGCCATGTGACTGGGACACAACCAATAAAGGTCACCTGGGCCAAAGACAACAGACAGATCCAAAGTGGCGGAAACTATCAGATTAGTTATCTGGAAAACAGTGCCCACCTGACAATCCTGAAAGTAGACAAAGGAGACTCTGGACAGTATACGTGCTATGCTGTCAATGAAGTGGGAGAGGACTCCTGCATGGCTCAGCTCAATATAAAAGGTATCTTTGTATATCACATCCTAAGGGTGCGGTTTTATTAGGACAGATGAAATTTAGCACATTTTTTTTTTTTTTTTTTTTTTTTTTTTGTGCGGTATGCGGGCCTCTCCCTGCCGGGGCCCCTCCCGTTGCGGAGCACAGGCTCCGGAGCAGGCTCAGCGGCCATGGCTCACGGGCCCAGCCGCTCCGCGGCATGTGGGATCTTCCCGGACCGGGGCACGAACCGGTGTCCCCTGCATCGGCAGGCGGACTCTCAACCACTGCGCCACCAGGGAAGCCCAATTTAGCACATTTTTAAACCACTGACATAAAAATGTTTCAGAAGAAATAAGTTTCTCTAGAGAAAAGGTGATCTTTTAAAATCTGTATTTCTCTAAGTTTTTATATATCCTACATAACCCTAAGACCACTCCTTCCCCCCCTTTTTTCTTTTTACAAATATCTGGTTCTGTAAATGACCATAAGTTATTCTTATCATCCATCCCATAAATCAGAGAACAGTTTAAAATAAGCTTGTGAAAATAAAAGAAAAAAAACACAATATTGTAAATCAACTATATGCCAATGTAAAATAAAAAAATTGTTTTAATTTAAAAATAAAATAAGCTTGTGGAAAGAGGCCAAAATGTTTAGGAACATTACACTGATATGGTGTATTCAGTTGGTCAGCATTGACTTTGAACTTAAAATATGACTTTTCTTTCTTGAAAAGCCTCCTATTAGTAACCTACTTCTGGATTCCACTTCATATATCCTTGAACTTTCTTACAGAGCGGCTAATTCCACCAAGCTTCACTAAAAAACTCTCGGAGACAGTAGAAGAAACAGAAAGGAA
This sequence comes from Leucopleurus acutus, assembly GCF_964270905.1. Taxonomy (NCBI): domain Eukaryota; kingdom Metazoa; phylum Chordata; class Mammalia; order Artiodactyla; family Delphinidae; genus Leucopleurus; species Leucopleurus acutus. The sequence continues at coordinate 64,553,297 of NC_139149.1, read as the reverse complement.
CTCTTTCAAACTCGAGGGCCGTGTTGCTGGTTCCCAGCCTATTTCTGTCGCTTGGTACAAAAATAACGTAGAGATCCATCCAACGTCTAACTGTGAAATCACATTCAAGAACAACACACTTCTGCTGCAAGTCAAGAAGGCAAGCATGGACGACGCTGGTTTGTACACGTGCAAAGTGTGGAATGATGCAGGCTCTGCTCTGTGTACATCTTCAGTCGTCATCAAAGGTAAGTCACCTTCAGAGCCCCTGGCATGATGTATTTTTCTTTACTGCCTTATTAGACAGCCACGTGTGTTTCTTCTGACATCTCGACCAAGTAAGTTTTAACAGATGTGAATATATATTATTTAATTGGCTTGCCACAATTCCACATATGTTTACTAAAAAATATACATTAGTTGTAATTATGTGGCCCAGGAAAGTATGTGTCATATAATAAATGGACTGTACCTTAGCTTGTAAATCACATCTCGAAATTCTCTCAGGTAGTTAGAAGTCTAAGTCTACTTTGAAATTCATACATTAGTGACATATAAATTTTTGTGAGGCACATTTGTTTTGAAATTTTTAAAAATTTTCATCATTGAATATTGCATTACCTTTGCTTATTATGAGTTCTATCACATTCTGAAACATTCTCTTTTCTAAGGATATTTCTAAAGGATTATTGTCTGACATATATTGCCCAAAGCTTTTAGCCTATAAATGAATATTAACCTCATACAAAAGTGTAAAATTTGCTCAGAAAGAAAAAAAAATGGGTAGAAAGATGTTGCATATCATTATGAATACACAGTCATAGCTTGAGGCAAAGAAATAGACTGTATTGTTTAAGGAGATCTTCTCAATCTGATCCTCTAACCATAATGGCTTCATCCATATAACTTTTTTTCTTAACATCTTTATTGGAGTATAATTGCTTTACAATGGTGTGTTAGTTTCTGCTGTATAACAAAGTGAATCAGCTATACATATATATATATATCCTCATATCTCCTCCCTCTTGTGTCTCCCTCCCACCCTCCCTATCCCACCCCTCTAGGTGGTCACAAAGCACTGAGCTGACCTCCCTGTGCTGTGTAGCTGCTTCCCACTAGCTATCTATTTTACATTTGGTAGTGTATATATGTCCATGTCACTCTCTCACTTCGTCCCAGCTTACCCTTCTCCCTCCCCGTGTCCTCAAGTCCATTCTCTATGTCTGCGTCTTTATTCCCGTCCTGCCCCTAGGTTTGTCAGAACTTTTTTTTTTTTAGATTCCATATATATGTGTTAGCATATGGTATTTGTTTTTCTCTTTCTGACTTACTTCACTCTGTATGACAGACTCTAGGTCCATCCACCTCACTACAAATAACTCAATTTCATTTCTTTTTATGGCTGAGTAATATTCCATTGTATATATGTGCCACATCTTCTTTATCCATTCATCTGTCGATGGACACTTAAGTTGCTTCCATGTCCTGGCTCTAGTAAATAATGCTACAATGAACATTTTGGTACATGACTCTTTTTGGATTATGGTTTTCTCAGGGTATATGCCCAGGAGTGGGATTGCTGGGTCGTATGGTAGTTCTATTTTTAGCTTTTTAAGGAACCTCCATACTGTTCTCCATAGTGGCTGTATCAGTTTACATTCCCACCAACAGTACAAGAGGGTTCCCTTTTCTCCACACCCTCTCCAGCATTTGTTGTTTGTAGATTTTTTGATGATGGCCATTCTGACTGGTGTGAGGTGATACCTCACTGTAGTTTTGATTTGCATTTCTCTAATGATTAGTGATGTTGAGCATCCTTTCATGTGTTTGTTGGCAATCTGTATATCTTTGGAGAAATATCTATTTAGGTCTTCTGCCCATTTTTGGATTGGGTTCTTTGTTTTTTTGATATTGAGCTGCATGAGCTGCTTGTAAATTTTGGAGATTAATCCTTTGTCAGTTGGTTCATTTACAAATATTTTCTCCCATTCTGAGGGTTGTCTTTTCATCTTGTTTATGTTTTCCTTTGCTGTGCAAAAGCTTTTAAGTTTCATTAGGTCCCATTTGTTTCATCCATATAATTATGAGGCAGTTCATCAAAATCACTTTACAGTCTAACTTCCTTGAACAACTGGGAGTTAATTACCAACTCTGTTGATCTAGCTGGCCATGTCAGGGTGCACAGACAGTAGGTTAATATCATCAATAGATTAATATTACTAATAAGCTAATATCATTGAGTTAACTTTTTATAATTCTAATTTCATCACTCAATAGTACTTAAATGCGTTTGAATTTTAAAACATTTAGTTAAATGAAGAATGAATGCTTAACCATTCATGATGGTTTTACATTGAGTAGATAAATACTTTCTATAGAATTCTGAGGCTTTTTATCCATAGAGTTTAAAAATGAATAGATATCAGAAGTTTTCATCTTTGCAATCATGAATATTGCTTATTTTCCTTATATGTAGGTCTCAGAACCATTCAATAAAATCATTACATAACACCAAGCTATACATGGCCTTCCCATCATGTTACTGATATCTTCTTCACGGGTTTTCATTTGAGCACTGAGCTTCAACGCCTCATTCCTTTGGGCAAAGGTTGGATTTTAAATGCTACTGTAGCTGCATATAATAGCTAAAGATGATCATAAGAGAAAATCACATATTAACATGTGGGCTCATGGTTACTCAGATGTTGGCTTTCTTTCCCAGAGGGTAGCAAACATTGTATATCATGAGCAGAGTTCTCCAACAGCCCCTTCGTTTTTAGGGTTCAGTGAAAATACAGCTGCATGCAGGTTTGAGAGAATCAACGGTGTGCTATATGACATCGAAATTTATAGGAACGGCCAGTGCAGTGTTTGCAGTGCCTAATGTTTGCAAAACACAGATGCTTGGGTAATTCATGGGCAGCATGGCATCTGTTCTTTGCTTGTTTTTAAACCTTTTTCTATTTATAAAATCCAGCACATGTAACTATTGCTTTCAGAGACAAAGGCACATGATTCAGTTCTATTATAGCAACCAGTGCTATCTGTTAGAGGCAAAACTTGTTTCTTTTCTGGAGTTTAATATTTTTTTGTTTTTATGTTCCTCATGAAAATCCCTTTCTAATTCTAGCACCTAAGAAGCCACCTGTGTTTGATCAGCACCCTACTCCAGTAACAGTTAGTGAAGGAGAATTCGTGCAGCTTAGCTGCCACGTCCAGGGATCAGAACCGATCAGGATCCAGTGGTTGAAGGCTGGCAGGGAAATAAAGCCCTCAGACAGATGCAGCTTCAGCTTTGCTAATGGGACTGCTGTGCTGGAACTCAAGGATGTGTCTAAAGCAGATGCGGGAGATTATGTGTGTAAAGCTTCAAACGTGGCTGGAAGTGACACTTGCAAATCAAAAGTGACCATTAAAGGTACAGACACCTCAAAACTATTTGGATTAAGTCAACTGCTTGTGTTTATTTGCTTATTACAGTTTAAGTAAGAATGGAATTAGATTTTTAGAATTATCAGTTACTGCTCATTTGCAATTTATAGTCTCCTTATTATAATTGAAATATTAGGTGATTTAGTGGCAATAATTTCCACACAAATTTTCTGAAAGTACCCCAAGTTCACCATCACACTTCTTGACCTTTTTTTCACCATATCCAAAAGGATGTAACTAAGTGGAGTTCCAAAAATGATCCTGTAATAATGTGACATAAGGTAGCCTGATATCATATCCCTAAAGGAAATCTATATAATAAAACCAAGTTGAGAAATATAAAACTTGATGCGATTAATGTGATTGCAGTTCAATCTGCATGTAATAGCTACAACTAGTTATAAATGTCTATGAAACTGCTTTGTCTTCTATAGTCCACTCTCATATAGAGTGTGTAATATTTGTAACATTGCCATATTCTCAAAGCCTGTTTTTCAAAGGAAATTATTTATTACAATTTGAAGGTAATTGTGATTTTTTTAAAAAACATATAAACGTGTTGTTTTAGACAAACCAGCTGCCGTCCCAGCAGCTAAGAAAGCAGCAGTAGATGGAAAACTCTTCTTCATATCAGAACCTCAGAGTATGAGAGTTGTAGAAAGTAAGTACTTCATGAAAATTACATCTTCATCTGTCTTGTACATTTTACTGCTGATTTCATTTCAGAAAAACTGGTTTTGGAAAATTAAATTTTTATTGATTTGTTTTCATTGTTCCTTAGAAACCACTGCAATATTCATTGCGAAAGTTGGAGGTGATCCAGTTCCAAATGTTAAGTGGACAAAAGGGAAGTGGAGACAACTGAGCCAAGGAGGTCGAATTTTTATCCACCAGAAAGATGGTGAAGCAAAGCTGGAGATCAGAGGCACCACAAAAACCGATTCTGGATTATACCGATGTGTCGCATTTAACAAGCATGGTGAAATTGAAAGTAATGTTAATCTACAGGTGGATGAAAGGAAGCAACAAGAGAAAATTGAAGGAGATCTTAGAGCAATGCTGAAAAAGTAAGTTCAATAAAATACCATGCACGGTAATGTTCCATTCATGGACCACCCCCTCCAAGATTCAGATTGTGAAACGAACATTAGCATATAGACATTTTAACAGAAACAGATAAGCAAATACACAGTATTTGAGTGGAAGTTAGTGGTGCATTAACATCAATTTCTGAATAATCTTGAGAAACTTTTGAGAATGAGGTGAATTTTTATTAAAATTTTGAACAAAGGAAATGGCCTGTAGAGAAACCTGTGTGTCTAGGCATGAAATTTTTGTTTCTATGTGTAATTTCTCTTGCTCTGAATGGCTTTCTAGATCAACCATTTTAAACATTTTCCATAATTGCCAATAATTTCAAAACCAATTATGTTTGAACATCACTGTTAATCAATTAATCAACATTTAATTTCTACATATTTTCCTCATGATATATGTATTCTTTATTGATGCTTTCCATGGCTATTATTATTTTTCCTTATAATTCTTTCATTAGCCTCTTTTGTTGTAAAGCTTACAAAAATATTTTTGTTATCCTTTCTTAAACTCTTTGATCAAAATTCCATACTTTGTGACTATAGTCTGATCTTAATCCACTCCACCTCCAAACCCACAATTTTGTTTGTTTGTTTGTTTCACAGTTAACATGGTAAAATTAGTAGTTCTTAAATAAAGGACACAAAACTATTCCTTTGTGGAAAAAATTTTATTACATTTATAATCTTTGAATGATGATAGACAATTCAAAATAAGTAGAAGACAGGTGATTCACGTTTATTTCTTATTTCATTTAGGACTCCAGCCTTAAAGAAAGGAGCTGGGGAAGAAGAGGAAATTGATATCCTGGAACTTCTCAAAAATATTGATCCAAAAGAATATGAAAAATATGCCCGCATGTATGGAATCACTGACTTCCGGGGTCTTCTTCAAGCATTTGAAATGCTAAAGCAAAGTCAAGTAGAAGAGACACATAGATTGGTATGATCTTTTATATATAGTATCATCTTTAAAAATTCACACTTGAAACGTCTAACATACGCCTTTTGAGTTTCCAGAACCCTACAGTTGTATAAGATAGTTAATATAACCTAGGCAGCATCAAAAATGGAGGTTAAATATAATCATTCGTCCTCTAATTCAAATTTTATTCCATATGTAATACTTATGCTTTTTTTCCTCCCTAGGAAATTGAGGAAATAGAGAAGTCAGAGAAGGAAGAAAAGGAATTTGAGGAACTTGTATCATTTATTCAGCAAAGGCTGTCACAGACAGAGGTAAAATGAATTATGCTGATCACAAAATGAAGAAATTATTATTGGGAATTACAAGGGAAGGAGTGACTAATGCATTTTAATTCTTTATTCTCCTAGCCTGTGACTTTGATCAAGGACATTGAAAATCAGACAGTTTTGAAAGATAATGATGCTGTGTTTGAAATTGACATTAAGATTAATTATCCAGAAATCAAGCTTTCATGGTACAAAGGGACTGAAAAACTGGAACCCAGTGATAAATTTGAAATAAGCATTGATGGTGATCAACATACCCTCAGAGTCAAAAACTGTCAACTTAAAGATCAGGGCAATTATAGATTGGTGTGTGGTCCACACATCGCTAGTGCTAAACTAACTGTAATTGGTAAGGAAAAAGAGTTTTATTATTTTTAAAAAAACTTGTGAGATGAATTTACTACTGAGTACATCACATGTGATATCGTACAAAATGTATATTGTATCATACCCACAGAGCCTGCCTGGGAACGGCATCTTCAGGATGTTACTTTGAAAGAAGGCCAGACTTGTACCATGACTTGCCAGTTTTCTGTGCCAAATGTAAAGTCCGAATGGTTCAGAAATGGCAGAATCCTTAAACCCCAAGGTAGATATAAAACAGAAGTGGAGCACAAAGTCCATAAGCTGATCATTGCAGATGTTCGAGCAGAGGACCAGGGTCAGTACACGTGCAAATACGAAGACCTTGAAACTTCAGCAGAGCTCAGAATTGAAGGTGGGTGAAAGACTGTGGCTGGAGTTATCACAGCATCGGTCAGTGGCAAATGTTGTGCAGGACCCCTGCAACCCTGCCATCACATGTATCTTAAAGCGCTTGTGTGGTCTCATTTCCCAACACACATACTCATGGCATTCACTCACGTCTCAAAATCCATTTGAAATCAAAATGGAAGTATTCACGTGAGTGCCGATTCTGTTGCATAGTTCTTTTTGACCTGAAGTAGATTTCAGTCTAAACCATGACTTGACTTTCTAACACTTATTTCTGTTAAATTTCATAATTATGCTAAATTCAGTAATTTTTTACAATTCTGTTAAATGCCATAATTCTCACATCTATGATTTTGAATTCTAGAAATAAATCTTAGAAAGGACCAGATTTCATGCCTAGGTATCTTGAGGATCTTGGCTAGGAGCTGACATTTTGTTTACAGGAATCAACTTGACTCTATCTGTATGAAACCTTATAGATAAAATTAACAACATATGTGATGTGTGATTAGCAGCTATTTTTCAAAAATTATTGTTTCATAGGAAGATCATATTCCAACCTCTGAATCTCTGAAATGAAGTGGAATGCTAGGACTTAGGAGCAACAATATTTATTTCCTAAAGACCTACACCTTTAGACTGCATTCAGCAACATTTGGCTCTAATCATGGGCTCTACTTCCAGGCGTTGCCATTTATAGCTGTTGAAATAACTATGTGACTTATTTACATAAGCATTTCAACATCTCTGACTTGCTTTATAGTGGATATCAAGGCCTGGTTGTATTTTAAAGTTAACAAATTTTAAATCTTTTTTCATTTAAAGGATCCAGTTGAAACCACTTATCATTTTTTAAATAATTGCTTCCTTTTATACGATCCTTCAAAGAAAAGCTCACCAGAGTACATATGACATCTAAGCTATTCATGATACTGCAGTACGTTGAATCCCAGCCTTCCAGATAAAATTTTGCAGAAGGACCTCCACGCCAGCCTATTCTCTTGCTACATACCCTGCCATTCCCAGTGGGTGGACTTCATGCCTGCCCACGGGTGCTTGCAAAGCAGGTTTCAGAACTCTTCAAAATGAATCCTTTGAAATTTAGAAGTGCAGATTTCCTACTGAGTTTGAAATTATTTTTACAGGGAAAGTTATACAAGCCAAAAAATAAACAATTCTAGATCCTGAATAGCAGAATTATTTTACAGAGGAAAGAAAGAATTTCAAAGGGGAATGAGAAGTATACAGTAAAAATTTAAGTTTATGTTCCCTTTATTTTGAAGCCCCCATTTCACTAACATTTTTAAAGTTTAAATGTTACTTTTGCGTTATAAGCACACTTGACTATTGCCTTCATGTAAATATTGTAAGGACTTTCAGGGATTTCTTTAAACTTTCCCACATTGATCCTGTAGGAATACACTTAAATATTGGGATAATTTTTTGTTACTGATGCGAAGAAGTGCACTTTCTTCTTGTTTTATCTTTTCAGCCTTTTTCTGCTATTTTCCAATCGGATAAAAAGATAAGAGACTTTAAACATCTGTGGGGAAAGCACAGTGAAAGAAATTCCTCCCCAAACAATCTAAATTTGAACTCTTTTTGTACTTAAACAGCTGAACCAATTCAGTTTACGAAGCGCATACAGAACATTGTGGTGAGTGAGCATCAGTCTGCCACCTTCGAGTGCGAAGTGTCCTTCGATGACGCCATTGTAACGTGGTACAAAGGACCAACAGAACTGACCGAGAGCCAGAAATACAACTTCAGGAATGACGGTCGCTGCCATTATATGACCATCCACAACGTGACCCCAGATGACGAAGGTAACTTAATTGACAGTGTCCCTGTGACTATATAATTTCAACTTTGCCTGTTTTATTTATTTCTACTCTAGTTTACGCTTCTACTCTGTAGTTCTATCTAGATTACTTTTTTTAGGAAAGAGAAATATAAATAAATACTATATTTAAATAAAGAAGCATTATTTACAAACATATCAGAAAGCAAACATTTCACGATTTTTTTCCTTAGGTGTCTATTCAGTAATTGCTCGACTGGAGCCCAGAGGTGAAGCAAGAAGCACAGCAGAGCTGTACTTAACAACCAAAGGTCAGAAAACACCACATTCAAATCACAGTGCAATCTTGGAAACAAAGTAGCCTGCCAAGACAATTCTAAATTTTAAAAAATATCATTTTTTTTTTCTTTTGCAGAAATCAAACTTGAGATGAAGCCTCCTGGTAAGTTAAAAAAAAAAATCAATCCTTACAATACATTCAGTGTAATTTTGTAAATGATAGAAGCCAAACTAACATGTCTAAAAATATTATTTCTTTTTTTCAGTAAAATATTATTCAGTAAAATTATTTTCAGTAAAATAATACCAATGTTAGGCTTTGTGAGTTTGGGAAATTAGAGATAATGAGGTCACATTCAGCTGATATCTAGGATCAAGTTTGGCCGTAGAATAAATTTTCACAGGGAATAAATTTGCATGTGTATCTGCCTACAAAAGAATCTTAATATCCTTGTTTCTATATGTTAAATTCTGCTGTTGGAAATGCCTGACAATCAAACACATCTTAGTTGTCTAATAAATATCTGTGTTTTCAGTCTCTCGGTGCTTATCATTGTTAAATGTCCCTTTTCAGATATTCCTGACTCCAGAGTTCCAATTCCAACCATGCCTATCAGAGCAGTACCTCCAGAAGGTAAGATCCAGCACCATGACCCCTGGGCTTGAAGCTGCAGTATCGTACCACTAGGAAGTTACCAATGCCAAACCATAGCATACAGCAAGAACAAATTCTTTCTCATCATATTCTTCACTGTGTAGTGAAAAATCAGAGCAAAAGAGTAGTTACAATTTTAAATAGATGCTAATTTTGTTTGTTCTGATTGTTGAATTTCTGCTATAACACCTTTGAAGTACTGAAAGAAATGCATGAGACTTTTCATCATATTTCACTCAAAATAAGAAACCAAACTATGTTACTTATGATGACATTTATTTTCTTCAGAAATTCCTCATACAGTGGTTCCTCCCATCCCCCTGTTGCTACCATCACCTGAAGAAAAGAAACCACCAGCAAAACGTATTGAAGGTATTATATGTTATCTACCTAAATGTCAAAATATAGAACTATTACAGACCTGGAAAATGTCGTTTAATGCAACATGTTGGCCCTCTAGTGGTCAGCAGTTTGAATTGCCTTTCAAAATGTAAATTATATGCTCTTAAGTATTAACTAAATATGTAAGACATGTGCCTTAAAGTCTGAAAATCATCAGAAAAAAACAAATATGATGCTTAATATTAAAATATTTTATTTTAAAGGAATCACTTAAGCATTAATGGCAAACTGATTTCACATTTCATATTTTCCTAACTACTACATAAAGCAATAAAATAATACAGTCAAATTCTAGTGAAGCTTATAGAAATGAAAAATACTAGTGTATAGTCAGATTTAAAATTATAGATTGTGTTTTTTCCCAGTTACACTGTTAACTACGCTAAAATTCACTATTTTGTTATAAAAATATGATTTAGAATATCTTTGATTTTTTTTTTTAAGCTAAGGAAAGAGCTCTCCAATAAACTCATGAGTGAGCCAGGAAATTGTCCTTCTCAGATATTTCAGTAGATAAACTGTACTATTTGTGCCCCCAAACTGCTCAACTAATCAGTCAACAGACTGCCTGGGACTTTCTAGAGTTCTGGGGAGTTCAGAATTGCTGTCAGAATTCTCCCAGCATCATCAGGAAAAAATTCTGCATGTCAAAGTCACATTTTTCCAAAGCCAAGCCACCATTACTGTAGTAGTTTCCATGGTTTGACATGCTAGTTCCCCAATATCTACTACAATTGGTGTCAAAAGCTTGAGCTAGTTTTCAGCCAGCCTCAGGGGAAATTCAGTTAAAAAAAAAACAAAAAGCACTTTCAGTTTTATGACTACTACAATCTCAATAACAAAGAAAAGCATTTTTATAATTTATATGAACATAATTAACTATATTTCACCTACTTATGATAGCAAAAATGAATAAGAATCAAAAATCATAAAATAGATTTCCACTTATATTTGTTGTCAGAAATAATAATTTATCTTAATGAATGATTTATGATTTGAGTGTTAGTGTCAACATGACTTAAGTTTGAGTGCCCACTGGGAAACTTGAGAAATTAAATCATATTTTAAAAATTCAAAAGTGTTATTTATTCATGAATACTAGGAGCCATAATCAAGTTACGATCAGGGGCCAGGATCAAGGTATAATGTCAGAAATGACAAAAGAAAACTTCCACAATATAGCATAGGTGGGACTTTAATTTTACTAATTCACTTGTTAATTCTTTTTCCTGAAAACTATAAAGTGTTCTTACCTAAGTGAAATGAAGATGAAAAGCTGTATCTCTGCTATTTATGATATCACTTGGGTCTACTCTAGATGTTTGAAAACTTTAAGCAGGCATAAAATCAGTGAAGATGTAAGATCACCCTTCATATTCTATCTCCCTCCAAAAAAATGGTTCTGCTTTGTAGTCCAAGATCTTTCTGAAACAGATATCTTGCAATAATGTGCAGAATCTCTTGTTACCATCAAAACATATTAAAAAAAAAAATTTCAGGACTTACCTTGTGGTGCAGTGGTTAAGAATCTGCCTGCCAATGCAGGGGACACGGATTCAATCCCTGGTCCTGGAAGATCCCACATACTGCGGAGCAATTATGCCCGTGTGCTACAACTACTGAGCCCGCGGGCCTAGAGCCCGTGCTCCTCAATAAGAGAAGCCACCGCAAGGAGAAGCCCGAGCACCACGACTAGAGAAAGCCTTTGCACAGCAATGAAGACCCAATGCAGCCAAATATAAATAAATTAAATTAATTTAAAAAAATTTTCAATAAACCTCCCAGTTTCATGAAAATATTTTAGTAAAATTTACATCTGACATCTCGTTTTTTAGTGACCAAAAAAGCTGTGAAGAAAGATGCTAAAAAAGTTGTCGCAAAGCCCAAAGAAGAGGCACCAGCACCTAAAGGTATTATAATTAATCAAAATTCAGTCTTACTGCTTTTCTCTTGGTTAAAAAATTTAAATCCCAAATAGTGGAGGATAGAGGAAGGTTAAGAGTGTGAATTCACAAAATGGTACCTCTTCCTTTACTCACACTCACCCTCTTCTTTGATTCAGTCCTCACTTTCTCTCTCAACTTTCTTTCTTTTCCCCTTTTTTTCCTCCTCTATCCTCCTGTGCCTATGTCTACCCATGGCACCCAATGGCAACACCAGAGAGTTCTCATTATCTCTGGATAGTGATTTAAAGAAGGTACTGCCCTCTGGTCCAACAGCTGGTCGTGATCAAGTCACACCAACAGAAGTCACACCAACAGAAGGTCACTAATTTTAAGTGACCACTCCAGCCCAACTCAGCACCCTTCCTGGTTCACCTGAGCTAAATGTCAATACTTGCAGGGAAAAATAAAACACTTTTTGCAGGGGGATCAATTTAGTTACTTTAAATTTTTATTATATCCTGGAAAATTTTTAGGAAAAAGATGGGATAACTAAATTTAAGCAAATAATTTTATCCATCTGGCTAAGATTAAAGTACAGCAACCTCCTAAAAAAAGGAGAATCCAGGAGCATAGGGCACGATTCACTGAGACTTTTTTTTTGTGGTCATTTGTGAGATGTTATAGAATAAGAGGAATCTCAAAAAAGCATGGCTATTTCCCAAACTTTATTGTTAATCACTGAAAAAATTAAACATGCATTATTTTTAGCATCAGACATACCAAATATTCTCTTTATGCTTCATGTTAATTTAAATTGTTTTAAATCAACATAAAGTAGAATAAAATTTCAGCCTTCCTGCATTTTCGTTAACATGGCATTGCGTAGCATTTTTGGTGAGCTAAATTTGGATCTTATAAAAGCATTTTATATATGGGTAGTAGTCACAGATCATACAAATGGCTAACAAGGGTATACAGGATTAGTAAGCATTAAAAAACTTATAGTCTAAAGATAAACATGTATTTTATGTTTTCAAAGTTCCAGAGGTTGCCAAGAAGCCCCCACCTCCTACTGCCTTAATTCCAGCAGAAGGTAAATGAAATATTTTATTCTATTTGTTTCTGAGATTTGCATCTCTGCGTTGTATTCTTATTTTATGTATTAGGCTTCCAACTTATTATAAAGTTGTAGAGTCTCCTCTGCTACAGTAAAATTAGCAGTGGAAATGATGGCTACTTCATACTGGTCGAATTCCAGGAAAGAAAAACCCAGGCAAATGTTTATGCAGCCTCAGTGCAGTGGACTCAGGGAAGGAAATGGTGAGGGCTAGAAAGAGAGGGGATCCCTTATTGTTTCAACTGTAGCTAACACAAATGTTAAGGATCATATGAATAATGTTAGCCTTAATATTTTTAAAGTTGTCATATGAAAGCAACTAATTGATTTGGTTACATGACTTTATTGTCTTTATCAAATTGACTAAAAAGTTATATTTGATAGTCAAAAATATAGCTTTAAAATTAGTACTGTTTTTGAAAGAATAGTTTGGAATTTAAGTAACTACAGAAATATTAGAAATAAATTCTACAAAATGATCAAATATTAAGAGATTCCATGGGGAAAAAAAACTAAGGGTTTTACAAACTGGAGCTCCCATGAAACAATGGAAGATGTGTTCATTTGATAATATTTACTGAATGCCATTTTGTTCACACCAGAAAAATCCTCAGGTTAAGAGTAGAGTGTCTCTTGACTCTGCTGACTGTGTTCCATAATCAACAAAAATTTAAACAGAACCAACACAAAGCAAACGTAAATGATCAATATAAGGCTGAGATCTCAGATACTGATATTGCTTGACTACATAGACTTTCATTTCGTGAAGTAATTGTATGGATATAATTAACATGCTAATATTATCTTTTTAAATTAATTAATTTATTTATTTTAGCTCCTGAAGTGATTGATGTATCCTCCAAGGCTGAAGAAGTGAAAATAATGACCATAACCAGAAAGAAAGAGGTTCAGAAAGAAAAAGAAGCTGTGTATGAGAAAAAGCAAGCAGTCTACGAGGAGAAGAAAGTTTACATAGAATCTTTGGAAGAACCTTATGACGAACTAGAGGTAGAACCATACACGGAGCCATATGAAGAGCCTTACTATGAGGAACCGGATGAAGAGTATGAAGAGACCCAGGTAGAAGCTAAAAGGGAAGTTCATGAGGAATGGGAAGAAGATTTTGAAGAAGGGCAAGAATACTATGAAAGGGAAGAAGGTTATGAGGAAGGGGAGGAAGAGTGGGAGGAGACTTACCCAGAAAGAGAAGTCATCCAAGTTCAAAAGGAGGCTTATGAAGGTATGTATTAATTGAGTGACTTTTTTCTCTTTTCCCCATTTTTTGCTCAGTTCTTTATAGTTTCAAGGTTATTAACCTGATGTGCAATGGATATGAAATAGATGAAATGACGATTTCCATTTTTTAAAGTTAGAAATCTTTAGAATCTTTAAAAGCATCATTGTCTTCAGAGTTACTTTCATGCTTTGATATTGTAAGTTGAATCATTTAATCGTATTACTAAGACTGAATTCCAAGTGCTCTTTTCTAATGCAGAGGTTCAAGTTTTAGTTTCACTGCCTCACTGCATCTCTGCTTGATCCTGCTTCTAAATCCAGCATGAGTAATCCTGTTAGCAATAAAGATCCCAAATACAGTCATTTACACAGTTGTATATGATTCTTAACTTATATCATTTGCCAATTGATACAGTCTATTAGAACTTAACCTATTCAGGCATCCCTTATTACTGTGTTTTTGTTAAAGAATCACGTGAGAGGAAAATTCCAGCAAAAGTACCGGAAAAGAAAGAAGTACCACCTCCTAAAGGTATGTAATTGGAATTATTTAAATAGATCACATCATCGATGTCATTATCATGGCTTGCTGGGCAAAAATGTATGAATCAGCAGTTCAATCCAATAGGCACAACTTCTTCTGGAAGCTTCATTGTATCAGTGATTTTTTTTCTAAGACTATCTACCTACTTCATTTAATTCAAACGTAAAATGATGATAAAAATATTGTTGTGGTAAATATAAAAAATAACCAAAATACTTGAAGTACAGAGGCTTGTACTTAAAGTTCACTGCAACAAACTTGTCTCTCTTTAAAAATTGAGAGAAAAAGAGACAGACTATTTTAATAGAAATTCTAAAAGTACTGCAATTTTTTTAAAATGCTTGCAGTTGTAAAGAAGCCCGTAGTTGAAAAAATTGAAAAGACTTCTCGAAGAATGGAAGAAGTTCAAGTCACCAAAGGTATTATCATTTAAAACATTTCTCGTACCATGTACACAAGTAATTGTTTACTGATATATGGTCACATGTTATTTATATAGTCATCTAAACTTAAGATATTTTAAAATTTTGTGCAAAGCAATATTCTTCACAATACAAATATATTTGTACATATTTTTAAGTACCCGAAGTTTCAAAGAAGACTGTTCCACAAAAACCTTCTCGGACTCCAGTGCAGGAAGAAGTTATTGAAGTGAAAGGTATACATCTTTGTCTTTCAGCTACAAGTTTTAAACATTTTTATTTATGTGTATGAATATGTATACATATATTACTGAACAACTCACAAATCTGAAATCACCAAAATAAAGACATATTATATATATTATATACATTTTATGCTGCACATTTATATAATTTAAGTAAATAATAACATTATCTTTGTTTTTAGTATCACTTTAAAATTACATAATTTTTTTAATTAAAGAAGGATTTGTGTTTAATCAGTAGTCTTCTAACTTTATTGTGCCATGCATTCCATTCCATATAATATCCCTCATCCCCTCATTTATATGAATAAACCCTAATGGATTTGGGAAAGCACCACATCACGTGTGAAGAAGTTGTGTCTATTTGATTCCCATTTAATAATGTTTGATAAAGGCTGCATGGATTGTTTGTCCCTATAGATCAAAACATGATTTGTTTTCTTGTCAATGCTGAATTTGTTCTCAAGCCATCGTATTAACCCACTAATTCTGTGTCTAAACAAGCCATGTATTTGATCTGATGTCTTGAACTGGAAAAAGAAATACTAATGTGGAATACTCTCTTTAAAGTACCTGCTGTACATACAAAGAAGATGGTTATTTCAGAAGAAAAGATGTTCTTTGCTTCTCACACAGAGGAGGAAGAAGTGTCAGTCACAGGTATAAGGCAAATTTGAATATGGGGCTCAAATGGAAGGGCTTCAGATGGATTTTTATCCCTCTTCTTATCTAATTCGTGATTATGTAGATATCTCTGTCTCCTTGTGAATATTTGTCATCTTCTTCATTTCACATTTGTCTGTTTTAATTTGTATTTCAATATTCTTTGTAAATTGCAATACCACCCATAGTATGGCATACCAGGAACTAAAATGTACCTTTTTTAAAGTCCCTGAGGTACAAAAGAAAACTGTTACCGAAGAGAAAATTCACGTTGCTGTTTCCAAAAAGATTGAGCCTCCACCTAAAGGTATTAGTGATTTATTCTAAGTTTAAAATCTTTCAAAAGTTCCAAAGTAAATATCTGAATATGTTAACATTAAATAATAAATTTAGTCGCAGTCCACAGACCTTTAGCCACTATGTGCAAATAACATCATAGGGAGATGAGAAGACCACGAGGAGGGTATTGGAGAGAGGAATGACAATTCCTGGAGGCTCTGTTCCCTGCTTCATGGAGCTTACAATCTAGTGGCCACCTGTTTAGAAAAAGGAATAGTGTCCTGGGGGCTTCCCTGGTGGCGCAGTGGTTAAGCATCCGCCTGCCAGTGCAGGGGATCACGGGTTCAAACCCTGGTCTGGGAAGATCCCACATGCCACGGAGTAACTAAGCCCGTGCGCCACAACTACTGAGCCTGCACTCTAGAGCCCGCGAGCCACAGCTACTGAAGCCCATGCACCTAGAGCCCGTGCTCTGCAACAGGAGAAGCCACCACAATGAGAAGCCCACGCACCGCAACGAAGAGTAGCCCCCACTCGCTGCAACTAGAGAAAGCCTGTGCGCAGCAACAAAGACCCAACACAGCCAATAATTAATTAATTAATTAATTAAATCTATTAAGAAAAGAAATACAGTGTCCTGGAGCCAGCTCATACCCACTCACCAGAGCTGATGGTTAAATTTTCAGGAATTTTGCTACCCAGCATTTAACGCCTCCATGATTAAAAGTTAAATTATATAAAATTAAATAAGTTATATTTAAAACTATGGTAATAAATGCTCAAAACTCATTACTGTTTTCCTATTATCTATGTTTCTGAGGTTATGTTGATTGCCTCTGTGTTGTGGAAATACTGGATAATTATGTGCTACTTCTCATCCCTTCCCAACTCCGAGACAATGACATCATCGTTGGTAGCCAGGATGCATGTATTTGCACCACCACAGAGGCTGGAACTTGGAAACTGGCAGTGGCTACAAATTAGGGCTCCCCTCCCTCCACCGACCCTCTCCTACACCCAGTCAAATTGTTAAACATTTAGGATACAAATATTATTTAAGATAATTGAATGCAGTTGTTCTAATGCTGCGGCTTTATAAAAGTAAAGTTTCTAAAACTGGTGTCTGAGGAACAGGCACTGGCACCTCTGAGGAAGGGGTGCTCCTACCTGTTCCTAGGAAAGTGGAGGTTCCTTCAGTTAAAAATGAGTAACAGTCACATTTTCTAATTAGCCACTAGTTCATTGCCCTTAATCCTTGATTAACATGTAATTTTCTTGCATTCAATTTGTATAAAACCAGAATGTCTACTCTTTAAGTCTTGCAACAACATATGCCTTGTCAAAATGAACAATTTCTCAAAATCGACCCTTTTTTTTTTTTAAAGTCCCTGAGCCACCCAAGAAACCAGTCTCAGAGGAAGTAGTCCCTGTTCCCCACCTTCCTAAAAAGGTGGAGCCCCTACCAGCCAAAGGTAGAATCATATTTTTGAAAAAAATTTCTTAATGTCTGTCTTCTTGTACCTTTTTCTATTGGCTCTGTGTGTTAATGAGATAGTATCTGTAAACCATTTGTAATGTATTTTAATTCTGTGTATGTTGATTTCATTAACTTGTGGTAATATGTTACACAAATGTCAGGAATACTTTAGACTCCAGACCATGCTGATTGGGTCTTTGTCCACTTCATGTAATGTATGTAATGTCTGTATGGTATTGATGTATTTAGCATGTATTTTCATCACAAGTTACATGCTTGATATTAAATTACTTCCTAAATTCTTTCACTCTTACTGAGGATTTATGATTTAATGTAATCTTAAATGTCTCACAAGGAGGCTAGAGTTCTCAATTGTTTCAACAATGGTGTCTTTAAAGTTCCTGAAGTTCCCAAGAAACCTGTGCCAGAGGAGAAAAAGCCAGTTCCTGTGCCTAAGAAGGAACCTGCCGCTCCCCCCAAAGGTACACCAGAACTGATCACAGGCTGACCCTTTGCCCCAAATGCCAGTGCTTTGTTTTATACAGTCTTCGTACTTACTCTGCTGTCTACTTTGTGTCTTTTACATGCCCCTTGTGTTTTTCATTTATTTGTCAGCTTCCAGGGCTACACTCCACATACATTATTTGTGATACTGAACATTAAAAGAAGTTACTTTTCAAAAGTAACTATATCAAACTGCTGTCTTAAAATTTTAATATCTTCCCTCTCCTAGAGAAAGAAGAAATATTTGTGAAACTCATTTTCTACAGGGCATGTTTCTAGGAAAAACTCTTTCAGCCCTCACCTATGTGACTTTTTCTTAATAAAAAAAAAAAAAACTTTCATGAGTTATGACAAGATACAAAGACTAACAGGAGGGTGTTTGGCAGAACTGAATGTTAATGAGGTAAAGATGTACATAGTGCTTCTGGGAACTGCCACTCTTCTGAAAAGTCAATAATGCCTACCCTTAAATAGTTGGAAACATCAACTTTTGGCATTTACTTTCACCATGTTTCTTGAGATATTAACTGAACGTTGACATTTGCCATACATGTTGCAATTATCTAATTAGTGAGTCAAGGGACCTTTCATATAGGGATATTTGGATTCAAATGTGCTAATTCTTGCCTTAATTTTTGGATTTGGTTGGTTTTGGTGGTTTTAGTGATAAAAGACACTACTTTATAGAGGCAATGAAGTAACAAACTGCACACATCTGGTCAGTTATAGAGAGATCGGTACCATCCAGCTTAGGAGAAAGCAGGCTCATACGTTTTAAGAAGTGTTCTCTTTTGCCTGATTTCTCAGTGTTTCCATTTTCTTCCTTAATCAAATCTGCTTCTCTCTTTCTCAAACTCTTGGCTGTTTCAGAATTCTGGGTCTTTTTCTTTTATTCTTTTTTTTTTTAATTGAAGTACAGTTGTTGCACAATATTATATAACTTACAGGTGTACAATATAGTGATTCACAATTTTTAAAGGTTATACTCCATTTATAGTTATTATAGAATATTGACTGTATTCTGTTGTACAATATATCCTTGTAGCTTATTTTATACCTAATAGTTTGTACCTCTTAATCCCCTACTTCTCCTCCCCACTTACCTCTCCCCACTGGTAACCACTAACTTGTTCTCTATATCTGTGAGTATGCTTCTTTTTTGTTATGTTCACTAGTTTGTTGTATTTTTTAGATTGTACACGTAAGTGATATTATACAGTACTTGTCGCTCTCTGACTTATTTCATTTAGCATAATACCCTCCAAGTCCATCCATGTATTTGCAAATGGCAGCACTTCATTCTTCTTTATGGCTGAGTAGTATTCCATTGTAAATATATACCACAACTTCTTTATCCATTCGTCTGTTGATGGGCACTTAGGTCGCTTCTATATCTTGTCAATTGTAAATAATGCTGCTATAAACACTGGGGTGCACGTATCTTTTCAAATTAGAGTTTTTATTTCTTTAGGGTCTTTTTTTTAACCAAATGATTTTTAAGAATGATTTCTGATTAATCATTAAAATATAATGATTATATGAAAATAAAATATGATTATAATGAAAAGCTTATATTACTAAAACCAGTACTAATACCAAAGCCTCTTGGTCACTCCTGGAGGAGACTCAGAGGCATGTCTCATTTATACATGAAAATAAATACATTTAGTAACATGTATGTATAAACATCCCATGTATACATAACATAATATATACATGTATCAATGTGTATCTGTATAATTACATCAAGATATTACAAATGCAAGTGTAAAGGTGCAGTTGTTCAAAAAAATTGCCAATATCTTATTTAAAATGGAAAAAATTACCACCGATAATGCATGCTGTTAGAACTACATCAGCCACTCAAAAATTCAACACCATCAACACTTAGAATAGGTAAATTAAACCCATTGTAAACCTTCTTTGGGTCATAGACCCTATTGAAAACTATGGAGCCTCTTAGAGAAAAGCACATATATACATACCCACAAAATTTTGCACACAGAACTCCCCAAAGTCACTGACACACAGATGTCATACTGAGAGGGCTACCCTAGCAAAAGAGTGTTTCCTGAGTTTTATAGACACTACAGGTGCACCAAAAAAAAAAAAAATTCAGAAGAGAAATAGAAAAATAATAATAATGATATAGATGCAACCATTCTAATGACATCTTAGTCTAAGATAGTCTTAGATAAAGTATACCCATTGTTGTTATGGATTCCACTTCTCAATACAAAGAGTAAAGGAATTTTTCTATATACTATATCCACACTCTATATTGTTTATATAATTACTGACTAATTTGGTATTTTTATTGGAGTATAATTGCTTTACAATGTTGAACTAATTTGTTTTTATCAAAAGCATACCAATATATAAAGAAAGAATGAATTCTGTGCACATCCTTCTGTGTATATAACTCATTTTTAATAGCCTAAATGCCTATGTAACATTACTTGGGACATTTACCACATGTGACCTTTAGAAAACTATAGTTTAATTTTGTGCATTATTTTGCCGATGCATAGAAAGCCTATAACATTAGTAAACTACGTAAAGATTTGTTTGTGTGTGCCTATATCCATTCATAAAAGTGACATATGGCTAAACTAACATTCTATTTTAAAAACTTTAAGTCCCAGAGGTGCTCAGGAAACCTGTCCCTGAAGAAAAGATTCCTGTTCCTGTTGCAAAGAAAAAGGAAGCTCCACCAGCTAAAGGTACAATGACTTGCTTAGTAAGGAAGCCCTGTTTTTATGTCTTGAGTATAAAACATTTCTGTGTTTAATTATCTAATTTAGTTTGTTTCATTCAAAATGAATGTCTTATGGTGTAAGAATTCAACAAAAGTGTCTGTCCACCTGCCTACTTTCTTACAAAATAACTGTCCATTAGCTACTTTGGAAAATATAAAGTTAACTCTAAAAATTAATGTCTTTTCAAGTTCCTGAAGTACAGAAGAGGGTTGTTGCAGAAGAAAAAATAATCATCGTCACTGAAAGGGAGGAATCTCCACCACCAGCAGGTAACCTCATCCCATCTCCACAAAATAACCTTGTCTTCCCTTCAAGCTTCTTTAATTGCATATCTTCTTTAATGGGCCTGCAAGTTCTATGTTGCTCATTTACTTTGCCTTCCTGAGAATTTTAAAATCAAATACTATCCTTTAAGTGCCAGAAGTACCAAAGAAGAAAGTTCCCGAAGAAAAAAGACCTGTTCCTTGGAAAGAGGAAGAAGTTCCACCACCAAAAGGTATTGTCTCTCCATCTTTCCAAGAACCATCTTTATAATATTACGTTCCTAGGCAAACAATGACTTTGTTAGTCTTGTGATATATGTGCATCGTGAGTGTGTATCTGTGTTTTGTGATGGTCTTCAATGAGATAACACTGAAGTTCTAAAAGTGCACAATGTTTTTAAAGTACCAGCTCTACCTAAGAAACCTGTCCCTGAGGAGAAAGTTCCTGTGCCAGTTCTTGCTGCTAAGAAAGCCCCTCCTCCCCGAGGTAGGATTGTCTCAAGCCTCTGACAAAAATCTTTTAGCGGGTGGATTCTTTTTCCTATCTGGTGTCTTCTTGTACTGACCCTTTGTCTCTCTTGGATAGAATTTTTGTGTGTATATACTCGTGATAAGTTATGTAATTTGCTAGTGAAAGTGGTGTACTGTGCAAATCTTCCCCAAACTTTAGGGAGAGAAAATTGTTAAGATTCTTGATTTTTAAGCTTCAACTTTAATCCTTTCTTAAAGCTGAAGTTTCTAAGAGAACTGTCGTAGAAGAAAAAAGATTTGTTGGTGAAGAAAAACCATCCGTTGCAGTTTCTCAAAGAGTGGAGGTCGTGCGGCACGAAGGTATATAATCGGAAGTGAGGGGAGAAATGAGTTTGCATGTGTTTCCTCCAAGTCTTTTCTTCTTACCACATAGTTTACTTTAGAAGTTGTTCTTATCAGTGTCTGTTGTAGCCTCTGAGACTGAATGTTTTGTGTCTACATTGGTCCTGAATCATTCTAAGAGGGTGAGTGGGATGCTGAACATGTGGTAATTGTGAAAGTGGCCTCATTTGGGCATAATCTGAATATTCTTCTCAGTCTTGCGCTGTACTGTCCCCTCACCTGAACTCAGCTCTCTCCTTCTTGCAATGAAGAAGCAGTGTGAAACCACCCCCTACGCAGATAGAAGAACATTACCCATCTATGGGGAACACATAGTTATAATCAGTACTTCAATGGGCTATTCGGGCTGAATTTAAAGTAAATCTTATCTTTTAAAATACCTGCAGAGGAGGAATGGAGTTATTCAGAAGAAGAGGAAAGAGTATGTGTTTCAGTTTATAGAGAAGAGGAAAGAGAGGAGGAAGAAGTGGAGGTTACCGATTATGAAGGTAAATAATGCAGATAAGCTAGTGGTGACCTGGCGTCTTGATAAGCTGTTTTCCTTCACAGATTATTTATCAGATTAATGAAAGTAACGCAAATTCAGTGAACGTCTACTGGTCTTATCTGATGTATCTTTTGATCGAAACACAAGACTCAGGAGCATTAATTAAACATCCAAAGTATTTCTTGTCCATTCCCTCTAACTTGACTCTGTAGGAAACAAGCCTTCATATGTATAGGTAACTAATGGTGCAAATATCTCCATACACATTTATCCTTTCAGTAGATGGGACTTGGTTTCAGTACGGTGGACTTCCATAATCTTCACCTTGGTAGTCTAATGTCTAAAACATGGGTAACAAATAGCAGTGTTGATAGCACAACTCACTAATGTGTCCTGACTCACAGATTTTAAATGAATAAGAAATTATATACATTATTACATTCCAGAAGTCAAGGCCAGGTTTGAGAGTGAAGCACTGAACACGGAGGGCTTTCCAACATTCCATGTATGGAGAAAACAATCGTGTAATATCTTTCATTAGATCAATTTGTTATTCAGATGTTCACATACCTATAAAGCTAGTTCTCTATAGCTTAGGATTGAACAACAAGCTTTATTTCAATATTGGGATACCCTTTTAATGAATTAAGACACCCCTGGGTTTACTGCTAAAGTTCAGCATTCTGGCTAAAGCTATATGTCTGAAAGAACTTTACTAAGATAGTTTTAATGTAGCTCTGCTTTAAAGATTAATCCGTAAGTTTCTCAGTAAATTAACTGTCTTCCCAATGAAACGATGAATAGAATTGTACAGGCAGATGCCCTTGAGTGTATCTCTGGCTAATAAAAGGGGCCCCACCTCTTCTCCACTTGGAAGAAAAGTCCATGTGAAATCCAGATGTGCAGTCTTAATGGAATGGCTTAGAACAGAGCAAGACCTGACTCCCTAGAGGAAGCTCACCAGTTCTGTTGTGCTTCCTGGGAAAGGCCAAGATGGGCATAAGCCAGGAATCTGATGGATTCAAAGAGGGTCCTATCCCTTCTAGAAATGTTTGGGAAACCATAACATGTACACAAGGAAAGTTCTCATTGCATGAATATAATTTCAGTTTTTTATACATTATAAATTTCTTTTAGTACTATAGACTCTGATTAAAAGGAAAGACATTTTATGATATTCTTATGTTTCCATTAAGCCCAAAGATTTAGGGGAAAGATGGGTAGCCTGTTAAGTTTACTCCTAGTGTTTGTAACTAGATCTTTCTATTCTATAATTAATCTTATACACAGACTCAAAAATCATAGGAAGGCTCTTTCCTCGTCCACCATAGCTACTCTCACAAAACTTGGGGAAAAAGTCTTGTTTCCAAGTCCTCAGTAGGTTTTTCATATGTAATACAGGTCTTTCCTTTCTTTCTTATGAACCTACTTATGATTCCTCAAGTATATTTTTGAAACTTGTCTTCAAATTCCTGTGTTCTTGTTAACTTAGCCGCTAGGATTGTTTTTACGTCTTGCACTTGTCCTGTTCTTCCTGTGAATACAAGCATTGTTATCTTTATGTTATACTTACTTAAACTTATTTTCTATGCTCTTTATTAAGGCATATGCTTTGATTAAAATCTTCTTCTTTGGGTATTTTAAATGAGAACAATCAGGGAGTTGGAAAGTGTTAAACTTTTACTATTTTACTTACTTTTTTACATAATAAAGTACAGCTAAAATTAAACATGAAAAACACTACAACCTACCTTCTTTGAAATTGATATCTTTAAAGTGATGGAAGAGCCTGAGGAATATGTTGTAGAAGAAGAGCTGCACTTTATTTCTGAGAAAGTGGATGCTGAACCAGCCAAAGGTAGACCAACTCTTAGATTAATTCTAGCCCCATATGTGTTTGGCTTGTCCCATTCTTAATGTCCTCTTGTAGTTAACTTTTTGTATTGCAAATGTTGATAAATATCATGTGTAATAAAAATATTCCTTAAATTTTTATTAAAAAGAAATCTGGACTTTTCCACAAATGTATTTTATAATCTTTTCAAGTGCCTAAGAAGAAAATTGTACCCAAACCGAAAACTCCTGCTAAAATAGAGGAGCGTCCACCAGCTAAAGGTACAATTCTCTCTCGAAGAAATGGGATACCATTTGTCTTAATAGCTATAATAATGCCTTTAGTTTGAATAACTGCCTCAGTTTTGTCAGCATATACGTGTAAACATTTTTACTGACTATAGACATTAATGTTTGTGTAAATGTGTGATCGTCTCATAAAGTGAGTTCTTTGCCCCAAAATTACACTTCTCCTGTAATACAAACTAATATTCTTAAACCTAATATTTCTAAAGTTCCTGAAGTACCTAAGAAAATTGTGCCAGAAAAGAAAATTCCTGCTGCAGTTCCCAAAAAGGAAAAGGTGCCACCAGCCAAAGGTATATTGGGCTTTCCTTTATTCTTGAATAATACCTGTCTTTTTAAATCTTAAATTGATACATTCTTCAAATTTTTATGACATTAACAAGAAAATAAGTGTGCCTGTGTTTAGTGTTTTTCACATTTGTATGTCTGATCGTGTTGTGCAATGTCTTTTAAGTGCCAGAAGAGCCAAAGAAACCAGTTCCTGAAAAAAGGGCTCCTCCCAAAGTGGCTAAGATAGAAGAACCTCCTCCCACCAAAGGTAAACGAAACCCCCCAGCACAACAACTAGAAACATGTCTTGTCTTTCTCGTCCTCTCACTGCTGTCCTTGGGTCACCCCTTCTGTATGGAGGTTATTGGTGTATGTTGGCCGCAAGGATATATTATTGCCTTGTCTATGGTGGACTATTACTTACTTGTTGTGAAGTTCATTTGTGCGTACCTTGTAAAATTGTTATACTCAAAAATCACAATACTTTCTGGCTAATACATTTTTTAAAATTCCACTTTAAGTAATATAACTCCATAATCCTAAAATTATCTTTCAAGTGACTGAGAGGCACATGCAAATTGCCCAGGAAGAAAAAGTTCACGTTGCTGTAACTAAAAAAGTGGAGCCTCCAAGACCAAGAGGTACATGGGGCCTTTCAATACACAGGATATTGTACCTACCCTATTCTCTTTACCAAATACACTTGTTATGGGTGTTGGGTTTTTGTTGTCATTGTTATAGTTGTTTTATGTTTGAAATCGTGAAAATATCAAGTCTTTTATGTTTGAGTTACTACTATACAACTACCTTTTTGTTGTTTGAATGAGGAAAACAGTTCTTTAAAGTGAAATCTGTCTTTAAAGTGCCTGAGGAACCCAAGAGAGCTGTTCCAGAAGAAAAAGTTCCAAAACTCAAGCCTAGAAAAGAGGAGGAGCCACCAGTAAAAGGTATACCAACTTTTCCAAAAATCAAAATAAGCTTTTAGGTATCAAAATAAGCTTATAGGTATGACTAATCTAGTGGAATTGGGATCTTTAGAGAAAATAATTTAAATATGTATTACAAAGTAAGTAATATGCATATGCTATTCCGTATCATCTCAAAACTAAATATTTCTGATACCAGAAAATATTCTGTCTCTTCTTCTCAAAAAAAAAAACAAAAACAAAAATGAAACTCCATACAAACGTGTAGATACTTTCCCTTAAAACGAATTTATCTTCTAATGGTTCTTTGTCTGTATACTAAACTCCTTTGCAGAAATGCTTGTTTTGTGTGGCAACCTTTGATGAAATTAAAATTTTTTAAATCCTCAATTTTCTACATTGTGCCAGTAGAGCTTATGAAAACACCTTAGAATTAAAGTGAAGAAACTATTCATGTGATGCAACCTTCTGTCTAATGCTTGTTTGATAGTCATTGTTTATACTGTCTAGTTGTCTTTTTTTATTTCTTTTATAAATACTACTTGATCTTCTTAAAGTTATTCAATGTCTTTTAAGTATTAAGTAGCTTAGAGAAAAGTATTTATATATATATTAGAACATGTTTATTTCCGAGTCTATTGATTTTTCTTACCACTTAAATGAAAAATTTAAACAACGAGCATGGTTATGGCCATCTTTGTCCTCTTTGTCCTCTTTGTCCTTGGATTGCACACACAAGTTCTCTTAACACATGTTATTCTGAATCTTGCAATTCACTTTTAATAATTATTCTTTTTAAAGTGACTGAACTCAGGAAAAGAGCTGTCAAAGAACAAAAGGTATCCATTGAAGTTCCAAAAAGAGAACCTCCAGCAGCTAAAGGTATATTGTGCTTTGACTAAATAATAAAATGAAGCATGAACCTACACAGCTCTTTGCCTGTTGGTTTCTAATTTGACTCTCATTCTTTATTGGCTTATTGTTGCCTAAAGGCAGGGAATCTAACATTTGAAATTATAAATAGCAAATGTACACTCTGTAATACCTTGGCCAGCAAAGGACAGTCAGGGTCTCCCATAACCAGTGCATGAGACTATCAGCAAGGAATGAGATCACAGCACATTGTCACTATGGTCCCTAAATGGGCTTCAAGTAAAATGCACCTGTTGTCAATATTATTCCAGAAGTAACTGTAACAGCAGAGAAAGAATGGGCTTACACCCAGGAAGAAGAAACTGTTTCAGTACAATGGGAAGAGGAATATGAAGAACATGATTATAAAGAATTTGAGGAGTATGAACCCACAGAAGAATATGATCAATATGAAGAGTATGAGGAGCATGAATTCGAACATTACGAAGAGTATAAAGAACATGAAGAATATGTCACAGGTATGAGCAGATCTGCAAACCTGAAACCACATTAAATATGAGTAAAATCCATAGAACAGGATAAAATTTTGAATGCCCAAAGAAATTTGGAAAGAACTTTGTTTTGTTTGGCAAATTCAGAATTTTTTTTTCTTGGATAACTTCTAGAAAAAAAAAAATCTCTATAAATCGTAAAGTTGTGTTAGAGTTTGGTTCTGGGCAAAATCTATTTCCTCTCCTTTTTGCTTATAAGAAAATGTCATTACGTTTCTTTCTCCAAAAGGTCAAGAGTCTATCTTCAAGTGCCCTTGATCATTCTAATACATGACCACAAATTTCTCAACATCTCTCA
The DNA here is from genome assembly GCF_964270905.1 of Leucopleurus acutus. NCBI lineage: Eukaryota > Metazoa > Chordata > Mammalia > Artiodactyla > Delphinidae > Leucopleurus > Leucopleurus acutus. The sequence continues at coordinate 64,525,875 of NC_139149.1, read as the reverse complement.
TCCTGAACCTTGTTATTATCAAACATAATAGGCTATTGAGAAAACACCCTACCCTCGGGGTTCCCATCATCCAAACTTCACAAAGACTGCTTCAAAAGTAAACACAGAGAAAGCCAACACAAGCCATTGTGTTTTATCTTTGTGAAGATCAAATCTGTAGGAATAAGTTTCTATTGGAATTTCAAAATGAAGCAATATTATTTCATTTATTCTATTTTTGATGTTTCACAGCCTAACTTTGAGAATGTTCTATGTAATTTTACAAATAGAATTAAAAAACAATATTATATGGGGAGGAGTTTAACCATGATTTTGTCTACCTGAAGTGAAATGATAATATAATATGTAAAAGGGAGTCACAATTACCTAACTGAAGTAAATAGCAAGGAGGAAATAGCAATAAAAGCTTTTTTAGGTCTTTTACACCTTATTCTACTCAGATCTCTGATTCTCACTCACCTCTAGAGTCTATGCCTATGCTGTAGATAAGATATATTATTTTAATTCTTCGTATCCATTGAAGAAATATATTCTAACAAAAATGTCTAACATTAAATACCCTGTATATATTTTTAAAGAGCCTGAGAAGCCCACCCCAGTAAAGCCTGTCCAGGAAGAACCGGTTCCCACAAAACCAAAGATCCCACCAGCTAAAGGTAGAGTGAGAAAAACATTATCAGTCATGAGACCTGTGGTCCCTACATGTCTGTCCAAGTATAAATCCATGTTGAAGTGGCAGTGTACCAATCGTGTGTGTGTTTGGGGTCATTATGTTGTACATCATATTTCTTATTTTTTTCTTCTTACTACTCTTAAGAAATTTGATTCCGGTTTTTAAATCTGTTAATATTGATGTTTTAAAGTGCCGAAGAAAGTGGTCCCTGAAGAAAAAGTACCAGTGCCCATTCCTAAGAAACTCAAACCTCCACCGCCCAAAGGTACATGGCAGCGTAATAACTACCAAAAACATCTTTTTTACTTATGTTCTGTAAACGTGTCTTACTACCTTGTCTGATGTTCTTTGTCTTTACTGAATATATTGTTTGGTGCTGATTCTTACGTTTCTCGGCATTTCATGTATTTTTATTTACATATTCGTGTGGTTGGTTTTAATGGTCTTTAATAATTAATATCTTTAAAGTGCCTGAAGAAGCAAAGAAAGTTGTTGAGGAAAAAATACACATTTCAATTACCAAACGTGAAAAAGAGCAGGTGACTGAACCAGCTGTTAAAGGTATAATTTCCTTCCTCGATTGTGGTCTTTTATAATGTCTCTTTTAAAACTCAAGCAGCTGTGTTTTGCTTTTTTTTTCTTCATTGTTTTGTGTCTTTTATATTAATAGTTAGGTGGATGTTGGATGTAAAAATCTGTAAATACAGGATAAAAAGATAATGTTATTTTAAAAGGAAAAGTTATTTCGAAGTTATTTCAAAATATATCCATAGCTTCTTATACAGTGGCTGTGTCCTAACACATGGCTACAATACATATAAAATAGAATGTTTGGATTTAAAATCAGTGACCATTTGGCACATTCCTGACTTATCTAAATTGATGTGATGATATAACAATATTCACCACAGTTTAATACCTGTTTATTGATCCTAAAGTCATTTTGAAGATTGAAAAAAAGAGTTAACTCAATGTCTAACCATTTTTCCCTGCTTTTTACTATTAAGTAACTTCACTGCAATTTCAGAAAGTATACTTATCCAGAAGTAAATTTAGCTTTTCAGTAAAGGATGTTTCATACAAGCAGAGATACCCAAACACTAAACATCATTTCACACTTGGTCTCTGCTACCTCAGACCTCCTTGAGTACTTTTGTATGTTTTTATTCCAGTAAGGTTCAGAATCCTTTCCATGGAGAATCTGAAGTTTCTTATGAATGAACAATCACATATCTCTTATATGAGAGGCACTTGCAGCATTACTCTATTTCCTTAAAATACAATAAAGCAAGCATTCGCTGGGTACCCTGTTTCTGACAATAAAATTTCCTTATACTTAATGTTTTAAGTGCCCATGAAGCCCAAGAGGGTTGTCACAGAAGAAAAAGTACCTGTTCCTAAAAAAGAAGTAGCAGCACCTGTTAGAGGTACCTATATTCACTCTTTTTAATGTGTTGTTTGTCTTTTTTGGTATGAAATTCATGTTCAGTTCTATGTGTAAAGTTCTGTGGGAAAGATAAAGCCTATTCCTTCTTCTATTACAAATGGCTATGTTCCTAACGTGTCTTAATCTTATTGAATAATTGGAAAATATCCAACCTAAAGATAATATCTTTAAAGTGCCTGAAGTACCTAAAAGACAACCAGAAGAGATTGCCTTTGAAGAGGAAGCTGTAACCCAAGTAGAGGAATATTTTGAAGAAGAAGAGTACATTCATGAAAAAGAAGAACTCATAACTGAAGAAGAAGAGGAGCTCATAACTGAAGAAGTGGTACCAGTGGTACCCGTCAAAGGTAGATTATGTCTCCTGCCAAGGGATAAGCAGCAGCATCTTTTGTATCCAGTTTGGTCAGATTCTGGGATTTATTAGCACTGATGACCAATTCTGCTTATTTTAGAAAAAGATACTTTTAGATGCTGAAGTATGATTTCTGTAGTTGCTTTTCACATTTTATATCTTTTCTGCAACATTTCCAAAATTCTTCATAATATCTTTAAAGTGCCTGAGGTACCCAAGAAACCTGTTCCAGAAGAGAAGAAACCTGTTCCTGTTCCCAAAAAGAAGGAAGCCCCACCAGCAAAAGGTACACCACCACTCTTATCATGAGCATATAAAAGACTTCATCTGCATATAAATAGCTAATTATCCTGAATTCAGAACCTTGTGTGTGTTACTGTCTATTCTTTGAAACTGTCCTGTTGTTTGTTAACTATCCTTTGTGTGGGTGTGTTGTTACTGGTAGTAAGAACTTATCAGTAAACAATATCTTTAAAGTGCCTGAGATTCCTAAGAAGCCAGAGGAGAAAGTTCCTGTGCCCATTCCTAAGAAAGAGAAGGCTCCACCAGCTAAAGGTACATCTCTTTGTAATCCATCAGTGGAATAGTGTAATAATTTACCCATGTATTGATAGTATAACTTGGTGAGCCATATCAGTTCTTTCCCCCATGATGATATTAACAATATTAATGCCAAGACAAGCTGGTTACTGGAGCAGTTTATTGTGTATTCATCTCTGAAATTTTACCTTCAAAAAAGCATGCTGGTGCTTCATGCTTGGTTCCTCCTCTTTAGTGGAAAGTTCTTAGAGTAAAGCAAATTCTAATTGTAATACCAAAAATGGACAAAATCATCATTTACCAGACACTGTGTGTTGTCTTTATCAGTCTATGTTTTTTAATCTTAATTTTTGTGCATTTTCTGGCTTTTGTTTTGTGGCTGTTATAATTATTATTTTCATTTTTAAAGTGAAATTGTTAGAATATCTATGATGCTTCAATAAGGCCTAAAATTGCTAGATTCTTCTCTATGGGTGAAAAATTTGACACTAACCCTATTTGATATCTTTAAAGTTCCTGAAGTACCCAAGAAACCTGTACCAGAGGAGAAAGTGCCAGTACCGGTTCCTGAAAAGGTGGAAGCTCCACCTGCCAAAGGTACATGAACTTGCAATGTCATAAAATTTTTTAAATTTCAACTTTGCATATGAGTAAAAAATTAAATGGTTCAATTACGTGCTCTTTGGGGATGCAATGCTTTAGTATTCCTTTATGGAAAAGAAAAGATTTTATTTTAAAGGTAAAATGCTTCTTGAAGTAACTTGGTCATACTCTTATGACCTTAATCTTTTTGAAACTACACTTAGACTCAAAATTTTAGGTTGTGTAAAATGTTTCTCTAAATCATTTCTTTAAAGTGCCAGAAGTGCCCAAGAAGCCTGTGCCTGAGAAGAAGGTGCTGGTTCCTGCTCCTAAGAAAGTAGAGGCTCCATCTGCAAAAGGTACGTCACTTCATCATTTAAAGTCCATGGGAAAAAACCTTACATTTACATATATTCACATACAAATTCCCGTATAACATTACATGTTTTAAACAATTGTCTATCTTGTTAGAAATAGAAAAGTCAGATATTTCATGATTCCTTTTTATGTCTATTGCTCTAAGACATGTAAAAGAGCACATTCTTAAAGACAAATAATATCTTTAAAGTGCCAATGGTGCCCAAGAAGGTCATCACAGAAGAAAAGGAGCCAACACCTGTTCCGAAAAAAGTGGAAGCTCCATCACCCAAAGGTACATTAATCTCGAACAAAACCAAGGCAAAAAAGGAAAACTAACCGGCATTATACAGCCTCACTAATTATAATTACTTATGTTGGTGACAGTTGATGCTTTATGATCACAGAATATTTGCTTTTCATGTTGTCCCACTGTTTTGAATATTGTACATAAAAGTGATGCTTGTCCGATTGAAAAATATCTTTAAAGTGCCAAAGAAACGTGAGCCAGTTCCAGTTCCAGTTCCTGTAGCTCTACTTCGGGAAGAGAAATTTGTATTTGAAGAAGAAATTGTTCTTGAAGAGGAAGTTCTACCTGAGGAAGAGGAAGTTCCACCAGCGGAAGAGGAAATTCCACCTGAGGAAGAGGAAGTTCCACCTGAGGAAGAGGAATTTCCACCAGAGGAAGAGGAAGTTCCACCAGAGGAAGAGGAAATTCTATCAGAGGAAGAGGAAGTTGCTCCTGAAGAAGAGGAAATTCCTCCTGGGGAGGAAGAATTTGTACCTGAAGAAGAAGTTCTTCCAGAAATTAAACCTAAGGTGCCAGTACCTGCACGAGGTATAGCAGTTCTTCTTGAAGTCGTCAGGCCTCTTTTGTGTTGAATTCTGCCTTTCCATCTTTTTTGTTCATCTCTAATTTTATCTATGTTGCTTTACTCTCTATGTCTTCTACCATCTAAATCTTAGAAAACATTCCAGACATGTGTGCTCTTATTGTTTTGTGTCTGTCTTATGTGTTTATTTATTGTAAATCGTCTGAATGTCTTTTCAAATTTTATGATATGAAATGTTATTTAGTTGTTTGTGGCCTTATTCTCATGTGTCTTTTTGTTACATATACAGTGCTGTACATGTGATTTTTAATGTCTTAAAATGAATGTTTTTAAGTGCCTGAAGTGCCAAAGAAACCTGTACCAGAGAAGAAAGTCCCTGTTCCAGCTCCTAAAAAAGTGGAACCTCCACCACCCAAAGGTACACCTCCCCAAAGTGAATACATATTCTTCATCCATACGTTCACCAGAAAAATTATAGTTGAACTGAGATTTAGGAAAATTTATGTTTGTAAACTAGATAGTCACATTAATTTCTAAAAATGTTCAGGAACACTGATATCCACTTTTTACTGGCTGCAAAGCAGTATTCAAGAGCGAAGATGGAAGGAAGTATTGTCCCAAAACTGCCCCCAAAATTCTACCCAATTCCCTATAATTTTATTAAGCATAATAATTTTCATATAGATATTTTACAAGGCTAAATTATCTACACAAAAAATACCTGAAAAATATGATGAGCAAATCTTCCTAAATGTCATCCTTCAACCATGTATATTAAGTGCCTTTATAACATCAGGATGAAAAGGTAAAAGAAAGATTAATGTATTTATGAAAGCATTGCATAAGAGCTTATGTCTTCTGATACATACATACAGATGGTAGCCCAGCAGATTTTGGTTTTAGCCTTGAATTTGTATCTTGCTGTGTTAGACTGAGCAAGTCCTTTAACTGATCTGAGCCTAAAGTTCCTCTCCTATAAAATGGGGTTACTAATGTCAGTTCTAGTGGGCTCAGATATTATTGTGAGGATAAAATTAAGATCTATAAAAGTACTCTATCACTGAATGAATAGTATCCAGATTTATCATGGTCAATCAGTTCATAGTACAGGACATAATATATTTATGCCTTAAAGCTCAATAATACTTTCTGCAAAAGTTTATGACATCACTACTTAAAATAAGCATGACCTCGCCACTAGGTTAAATAGTCTTATAAGCAGTGAAACAGTAAAGCCGATCCTTTATTGGATTTCAGGAATTCAGAAATATTTTTCAGATAATGATTTAATTAATTTCTAGTGAAATTTAAGTGGATGAAATGACAGCATCTGTCCTCTGGTATTCAAATAGGTTGCTGATCCCTTCCTCCACAAAACCTAATTATATCGTCACATCTGGGCTCCTGACTTGCATTAGGTCCCTACCCTGAGCAACTGTTGCATGTTGGTCTTTCTCTGTGGACTTCCTGTGTTCTCTCTTTTTTGTCCCTCACAATAAATTCTTATCATGGAATGATGTCTTTAAAGTGCCTGAGGTTAAGAAGAAAGTGCCAGAGAAGAAAGTGATCCCTCCCAAGAAAGAGGAGGCTCCTCCTGCCACAGGTACTGCTATTCCCAAGCGAATTAGACACTGCCATTTCTTTCTTCACCTGTAAAAGCCAAAATGTCCCATTTCCCAGTATTTGTTAACATAACTTACATTATCGTGGTGTCCATTGTCTCTGTGCTTGTGAAATGAACTTACAAAATAAAATAATATCTTGAAAGTGCCCGTGGTGCCTAAGAAGCCTGAACCAGAAAAGAAGGTGCCTCCTCCTGGTCTTAAGAAAGCAGTGGCTCCTCCTGCCAAAGGTACATCACTCCCAACAGGGGTGTGTTTGCTTCCCCAATGTTGAACTGTGATGCTCGTCACTTAGGGATGTTCCATATAGACGTTTGCGTTGTGTGGTCTGTGTGTAGTCGTTAGTTGGGACTCTGCTGCATCCGTGTTTGTGCTGTGTCAGTTCTTCTACTTTGTGTTTGTGTATTTTATGTTGATTTGTCTATGTATGTTGTACCTACAAAATAAAAATACTAAACTTATATATCTTTAAAGAGCCTGAAGTACCTAAGAAACCAGTCCCTGAAGTACCCATTGCTCTCCCTAAAAAAGTAGAGGCTCCAGCAGTAAAAGATAGAATGTCTCTTTAATGGACCCTTTATCTTAAACCACAAACCTCTTATTTTTGTCTCATTAACTGATGCTATGAAATGTCAATGTTTCATCTGGTGCATGTGCATTCTGTTATTAACTCTCTTGGGTTGAAAAACGGGGAACTTGGTCTTTATGTACTCCTCTTGGTTCCTGCATTTTAAGCACCTAAAACAATCAATATCTTTTAAGTTCCTGAGGTGCCTAAGAAAGTGGAAGAAAGACGAATCATTGTCCCTAAAGAAGAGGAAGTTCCACCAGTTGAAGGTAGATGACTTTCTAAGAAAATAGCATTTTCAAAAGCATCATTGTCTTATTTTTGTCTAATATTTTCAGGAGGTAAATGCACATTTCACTCCAGAAAATAAATGTATTCACACTGTAAAAGAAATTATTCTTTACCTAGTAGAAACTGGATAGGCAAACTAAAACCAATCGAATCTCTCTTCTTACATGCTTAGGCTGTTTGTTTCCTTGTTTGTTTGTTTGTTTGTTTTATTTTAATGAGAATCTTTGAAGGGAAACCATATTTGCCATGGGAAATTTTTCATCAGGTGACTTGGTGGGCAGTTGTGGGATTAGCTTCTCCAGGAGGAGTTCCAGTTAAACCTAAGTAACTGGTGCAGAAAATCTGACTTCTACCCCTAAGTGAATGTTTGACTTCAAAAAAATCCACCTCCATTAAAAATAATAATAATAATTTAAACTAAATTCTTTCTGAAGTCCTTTCCAGTTCTAAAATTCTGTGAAGGGCCTAACATATTTTGAAGACGCAGTAAGACCTTTTCCAAGGATGAGTGAGTTTTCACATGCACTTAGAAGGCTGAGTTAACTATGCTGATAAGACAACCTCAGTTTTCAGATGTATCATTTTAGTCTAATATTCAAATGAATTATAAAAATAATTTACAAAATAATCATCTTTTTAAAGTGTTTGAGGAGCCTGAAGAGCCTATTCCAGAAGAAGAGATCCCAGAGGAACCACCTCGCATAGAGGAGGTTGAGGAGGTGGCGCCACCTAGAGGTACAGCTGCTTTTATGAGTTGGACATTTAAAATGTCTGGTATTCCGAATCTTTCTCAGAATTCATCTAAGCCTGATATTCGCCAGTATACTTTTCTTACATCATATCAATGATAAATTGAAGATTAATTACAACTGGCACCTGAAACTTTGTGTTCCTTTTCTTGACCCAACTTTTTCTACTGCGTCTACAATTCAGTTAGAATGAGAGAGAGAATTTTATGCTATTGACACTTTAATGTTTTTTTGGCCAGATGCTATTGTAATACTTTCTCCTAGTTTTCAATCCTTAGTTTTTTTCTTCAAGTGGGGAAAAATCTATTTCTATGGTGTTTGCTCTTTAGAATAATTGTTAGGCTATCATTGCTAAAGACTATGACAATCTTTTTATAGTTGGTATTATGTTTGCTTATAGGATTTCCAAGTAATATCCTTCTCACCTTTAAAGTCAATACTTCATATATGCAATTACCATTTAGGTTGCTAATATATTTTTTAACTAAATCAGTGTTTTGTGTTTGGGGGTTTTTTGGTATATGGTTGTTGTTCTGTTAATTGCATGTCATTTTTCAAAATGTCCATGAACTATCTTTTAAGTGCCTGAAGTGGTTAAGAAAGCAGTACCTGAAGCACCTACTCCTGTTCCTAAGAAAGTGGAGGCACCACCAGCTAAAGGTATAACAAATCCTTTTATTAAAGACAATATCTTTAAATTCCCATTCATTTTCTTTTTAAAAAACAAAAGTATCTTCATTCATTACTTTCTTAGAGTCATTTAAATAGGAAACTTATGAAATTGATTAAGAACCTGTCAAATATAATTCATTCGATTGTTTTAGCCTTTTTTGGAATGTTAATGAATGATTGTGTGTGTGTGTGTGTGTGTGTGCGTGTGTGTGAATTATTCCAGAATATTCTTATTTTAAATAGCTGAGAATTTTAATGTTAATAGTACATCTCTCTATACTTATATACATTACAATGGATCCTTCTTCCCAACATTCCATTCCTAGATTTTATTCCATTACATAAGTCGAATTTTCTCGTGGAATTATTATAATAATTATGTCTACTGTGTTATTTTATGGAGGGGGGTTATCTGTTCTAATGCTTAGATAATAATTATTTTAAAGAGCCTCGTGTCCCTTTTGTAATATCTGGCCAGAGCATTCAAGGTTATTAGAAAACGTCTATCTCTCATTGTTCCTAATTAGGTTAATGCTTCAGTAGCACTCCTAATTGATTAAGTTATGCTGTCCCTATTACAATAGACATCCTCAGCAGACATGATAGTGCCCAGCAGAACGTGACACCTGTATCAAGGCTTAAGTACTCTATGATGGTAATCACTTGAAAAAAGCCTTCATCAAATTAAAAATAGTAGAAGTAGGCCCAATATTGGTAATTCCTGCTATTTAAAAAAAAAAAAAAAAAAGGATAGCACAGGTTCTTTGTGGACATACCTTCTTCTAAGGTGTGGCTAGTACAAATGAGTGATTTGGAAAAACATCTGTATAGCCTCTAAAATTGGTGCCCAATTTTACAATAGAGTGACTTCTTAGACTTCGATTATTTGTAATGTTGATGTTGTTTCTGATGTTTTTATTTCATGTTTATCATTGAGTATTGTCAGCTAACTGAAATGCCTCATATCTTTAAAGTGCCAAAGAAGGTTCCTGAAGAAAAAGTACCTGTTCCTGTTCAGAAAAAAGAGGCCCCTCCTACCAAAGGTACATCTCTTTTTAACCTGAACTTTCTTATAATCTTTTTCATTAAGATGTTTATGTTTATGTCTACATGTCTTGATCGTTTTTGATGTGTTTTGCCTATGGAATCTTGCTCTTGACAATCTCAAATATTAAAACTATGTCTTTAAAGTGCCTGAAGTTCAAAAGAAAGTCCCAGAAAAGAAAGTCCCTGAAAAGAAAGTCCCTGTGCCTAAAAGAGAAGCTGTTCCCCCAGCTAAAGGTACTTTGGGGAAGATCTTTGATTTTCATGTGTTGCTGCATGAAAGCCTTTCTCAGCTGTTTTTATATTTTGAATTTACGTCTTCATTTCTGCTGTGTTTAAAAAAAATAGATCTCTTAAAATAGATACTCTTTCAGGGAGAGCTGTTCTTGAAGAAAAAATATCAGTTGCTGTCCACAAAAAGGAAGTAGTAAAAGAAAGAGCAGAATTAGAAATAGTGGAAGCACAAGTGGAAGAAGCTCGTGAAGAAGAGTTCCATGAGGTTGAAGAATACTTTGAAGAAGAAGAGTTCCATGAGGTTGAAGAAGTCCTCAAAGTAGAAGAGTATAGAGCTGAAGAAGTACACGAAGTTGAAGAAGTCCATAGGGTAATAGAAGTCTTAGAGGCTGAAGAAGTGGAAGTATATGAAAAACCCAAAGCTCCACCTAAAGGTATAGGGAATTGTGCAGATATTACAAATTGTTATATGTTGCTCTAACTTCTTTTTTAAAGTACATTTCATATTCAGTTTGGACATTAGAAACCCACTTACTTTCCATGATAAAATCATGAAATACTTTAAGCATGAGTTTAAACTACTTGATAACAATGTTTGATATGGAGTAGAGATTAACCACAGAGTATAATTTTAGCCAGCAAGATAATAATGTTTGATATCTACTTACCTAAGGAGATAACATAATTCACAGTATGAATTTGTGGATTCCTTTTTAAATCCAAGTAAGAGTGTTATGTGATTGTTATACGTACCAAAATATCTGGCCAGTGTCATCAGTTGAGTGAGAAAGAAACTCCTCAGTTCACTGTCCAGGCAAAAGAACCATTGCTTTGTTAGCATTTCAGTCAACTGTTCACAAACTGATAATTACTTATCCAAATCTTCCACCATTTTATGATATTTTCAGGAGAAATAACATTAAGGAAGGAAATGAAGTGTGGTAGTAGCACCTGCATTCTAGTATATTCTGAGGATAAACGTACAAATACATTCTCTGCAAGACTACTCCAGCTCTTGAACAAATTAATAGTATGTGTGTAATATGAAGGAATGTGTGTGTGCTTAGTATACACAGTAAATTTACAATACAGATGAAATTTAGCAAAATCAAGTTTTTTTGGAAGTAAGTGTGGTATAAATTTTTAAAATATGAATAGAGAAAGCATTTTATGAGCCCTCATTGTACTAATTTTAGTCATCTTGGGCCATGATACTTCAGGAGTTCATTCTAAACCAAAACACCAATATCTTTAAAGGGCCTGAGATATCCGAGAAAATCATCCCTCCAAAAAAACCACCTACTAAAGTTGTTCTTCGAAAAGAGCCACCAGTTAAAGGTATTTTATTGGTGAAAAATTACTTAACCTAATTTTACATATAGTAGCACCTTGGCTGCTTTACAAGTTTGAATTCTACTTGATGTTTTTCTTCTGTGTTTTGTGTTTCTGGAATGTCTAAAACAAACTAATATCTTGAAAGTGGGTGAGGGGCTAAAGAAAGTTCTATCAAAAAAGAAAGTCACGTTCTACTTAAAATACCCAAAGCAGTATCACTACTAACCAAACAGTGAACCCAGTTTTCGTTCTTTGGTACTCTTTGATTATATATTCACTCACCTGTTTATTGATAAATCCTTGTTTTCCTGTTAATTATTAATTTTAATGACCTAGTAAATATAAATACATTGTGACTGTGTGTTTAATGTCCCTGCTTTGTTCAGTTTTTGTTTTTTGTTTTTTTTATTTTTGGTTGTGTTGGGTCTTCGCTGCTGCGCAGGCTTTCTCTAGTTGCAGCGAGCGGGGGCTACTCTTCGTTGCTGTGCGCGGGCTTCTCATTGCGGTTGCTTCTCTTGTTGTGGAGCACAGGCTCTAGGTGCGCGGGCTTCTGTAGTTGTGGCACGTGGGCCCAGTAGTTGTGGCTCGCAGGCTCTAGAGTGCAGGCTCAGTAGCTGTGGCACACGGAGCTAGTTGCTCCGTGGCATGTGGGATCTTCCGGACCAGGGCTCAAACCTGTGTCCCCTGCATTGGCAGGCAGATTCTTAATCACTGTGCCACCAGGGAAGCCCTGTTCAGTTTTTAAACCTCTTGAATTTCACAGTAAAAATTAAAAACAGTAGCTTATAAGTAATATATACTTACATTTTTAAGTCTCTGAAGCATTTAAGAATGTTATCACTGAAGAGAAAATATCAATTATTCCACCAAAACAAGCAGAAAGCACCAGCTGAAGGTGTCTTATTCATTTTTCTTGTCAAGTTCTTATGATTCTTACATGGGAAATTCCCTTGGATTTTTGTTGTTGTATTTGTTATCAAAATTCAACTCATTTTAATAACTGTAATGTATTCGATAAAGTGATGTCTGTATTTTATACTGTGGCTATGTTCTTTTCTGTCTTTACATTTCTATTATGCTCTACTTGTTAAAAAATCTTTATGAATGTTTAAAAGTAAAAGAAACTATTACTACTGTCTCCAAAGTACCTGAAGTACCCAAGAAAATTGTGGTAGAGGAAAAAGTACATGTTCCTGAAGAGCCCAAAGTTTCACCAGCTAAAGGTATCTGCCTTTGCTGATTCGCCACTAATACAAAACTCCCTTTATTCATTTATTATGAGAAGAAAGAGAGGGAGATTTTTCTCCCCGCAACTCCACAAAATGGCTGAACTATGTAAACTTCAATTTATGTCCCATAACATAATCCTCCCTTTTGTGACTACCCTCTGGGAACACAGGCCTAAGCCTAAAAGTTGGTTTTATTTGTACTGATCCTCTTCTTAAGCAATATTTAAATATTGACCCCCCCAACTTCTTTTTCAAAAATAATTCATTTTGGAGGCTATTTTCAAGTAGCTTTGGAAACAAATAAACATGTTCCAAGTGACAATAGAAAATGATGTTGTATCCACAGGACAAAGTCCTTCTAATATGACAAATCAACAACTCAACAAGGCCGTCTAGAGAGATGCATTGATTGTGTGTTTAGATGACTTATAATTTGGGGATTTTTGACATTATCCTTGTTAGATGCCCCTTTTTGTCTTGATATTTTACACCCAATGATGCAATTTTTTAAAATAAAACAAATATCTTTAAAGCACCTGAAGTACCCAAGAAAATCGTTCCAGAAGAAAAAGTTCGTGAAGCTGTTCCTAAAAAGCCTGAAGTTCCACCAGCTAAAGGTATACACTGATACTAATCACAACATGAAATAACTCTATGTTTAGTTATTCATGGTTTAAAGTGAATGTGAGTGATGTAAATATTTGTCTTTTGTTTCTTTATATTCTTAATATCTTATATTTGGTATTTATTACAATTAATATACTAATATCTTTGAAGTTCCTGAGGTGCCTAAGAAAAGTATTCAAGAAGAAATATCACCCATAGTTCTTTCTGAAGATGCAACGATGTACAGTGAGTGTAGAAAAACTGGTGGTTCTCTTTGGTTCATCTGTGTTTGTCTTCATAGCTTTTAAAAGTAAATATACTAATATCTTGTAAAATCCTAACATGCCAAAAATATTTGGCTAAAATTAGATAATTTGAATGACTATTAGCCTCAGACAGTTATATTTCCTCACCAATTTAAAAAATAAAGAGGCCTGCACGTATACCGTTGCCCAATTTTAGAAAAGTCATTTGTCTTGTTGAATTTGTCATTGTCTTGTTAACCTGTTCTGTGTACAAATGTCTTCTGCTTTTCAGCAATTCATTTTCTCAGACCATAAGGCAACTTTCTTTAACTTGATGATAATATTTTACTTGGATATGTAGAATCAAAATACTTCAGCATTAGTATTTTTTACTCTTTGCAACAATCGTTGTAAACATTTTAGCAGTGCTATTCAAATACCCATAGATTTACGAGGCCATTAGAACCTCAAAAGAATTCTCAAGCCATTTTTGGTTTTGCCTTCATGCAAAATTATAATGAATTAATTTGAAGAGTAAAATAATATGAGTAAAAAAAATTCTGCATAGAATACTGTTTAATAATCTGAATAGTGAAAATGCCAGCAGTCAAGATATCCTTCCATTTATTTGAATGTAAAATTTAAATACAATTTTTGTCACCCTATGATAATAGGTTTGGATAAAAATATATGATGGCTCCCACCTTTGAATATCCTTTCTATACTTGAGTTTGGTTATTATTATCAGCCAGTCTTCCTTTCTGAAATCTGGAGAAATCTTTATTTTTCAGTTGCCTTATTTTCCAAATATTCAATCATTCTTATTTTTCTTTTCTTCTACCAATCTCTGAATAGTTTTCACATTCATATTGAATATGAAGCCATAGACTAGATTTGGTTTGAAAATGTAGATAACTAGTTTCCTGGAACAGGAAAAGACTTGGATGAATTTCCAGTAAGTCAAATATTGGAGAATTCTTGATGTGCAACTCAACATCAACCCTGTTCCTTAAGAAAAAAAATCCATAAAAATTAACAACAATAGGGAAATTTTACCAGTATCTTTCTGCAGACAAAGTAAAAGAATTATATACTAGTCCCTGACCAGTGAATTCCTCAATTTTACCATCATGATCATAAAGAAATGCTGAAAAGTCCTATATCATAAAACTGGGAATGAGGCTTTTTCCTAGCCAGTGTGTTATTGTCACTAATTTGCATCTATGTAGTACTAGTCATTTGAGTTATCGATGTGTATTATGTATTATGTTTTTCTTAACACTATTCTTCATCCACCTTGAAATGCCCCTAATTGTGTAAATACTAACATCTTTAAAGTTTATGAAGTATCTGAAGAATCATCTCCAGAAGAAAAAGTACTTGTGACTCATCCTCAAAAGACAAAAACCAAAGTAGCAAAAGGTATATAATACCAATGACCCAGTGAAGAAAATTTATTTTTGGCTCATTTTAAAAGCTCAATACTTTCCTTCACCATTTATAAATATAACTATACTCATATCTTTTAAGTGCCTGAATCACCCAAGAAAGTTGTTCCAGAGGACAAGATATGTGTGACTATTCCTAAAAAGAGACAAACACCGGCAACTAAAGGTACATTCCAACAACGTCAAACTTGGATGAATATCTTTGGCTTCAAGACTCAAAAATTGCATGTTATATAATCTACTGTTTTTATAACTTCTAAGTGTAAACCTACTAATATCTTTAAAGAGCCTGATACAACCAGAGAAGTATTTCCAGAGGCGGAGTTACCTGAGGCTGTTCCCAATATTCCAGAGCATCTTCCAACTGAAGGTATAATTCTTAGTTACGATAATCTAAATAAGAAAACCTTTCTTCATCAGTCTGCAAAATATGTTCACTGCTTTGTGTAGATTTTCACGACCTCTAATGCTAAAATACTAATATCTTTAGTGTCCCTAATGTACCCAAGACAAGGAACTATCTATGACTTGCTCCTAAAAAGTCAAATCCCACTCATATAATGAATAAACATTAGAACAAAAATAAAATTTCTAATTAAAGGTTATAATATCTGCTAATATCCCTAACTTTCTTTGTAAGTCATGTCTTCATGTCTTTGCCTTTCTCAATTAAAAAATACTAATATCTTTAAAGAGTTGGAAGTCTCCAAGGAAGATGTTCCAGAGAGACAACCTCCTGTTACCAAAAGAAGAAAAATATCACCACCAAAAGGTACAAGCCAGAAGAAGGTTGACTTTCTTATCTCATGACTGTAGTTGTACTCACCACGTGTAAAAATACTAATACCTCTAAAGCTCCAGATGATACCAGGGAGATCACTTCAGTGATCTGCCCCAAAGTAGCAGCTCGACTGGGTATATACATGTCCCCATGACTCATAAGGGGGAAAAGTCCATAACTTTATACACATGGAGATGCTTGGGCTATAAATTTTATCTATGAGCCCTCCAGGCTATTTCCCCTCCAGGGAAAATATATATACATATAATGTGCAGATGTGACCCAGATGGAAATAGCTATTGCTGTTTCCTTAAAAAATAAAATTCAGACTAGCTAGAAAAAAAAATCTATATGAGAGATCACCTATAACATTTATATCCCTGAAACTAGACTGAATAGGCTCACCCCACAGTGCTCTAAAGCAGAAATCAGTGCCGTAAAATGACAGAGGTGCTTGGCTGTAGACTATAGGTTAGTAATTCAAACACTCCATGGGGTTGAAATTCCAGGATATAATACAACTACCTGTTGAATTGCTCTTCTATTAAAATAAACTTACTACCAAAAACAAGCGCATAATTTTGAAATAACTGAATTCGCCTAAGACTTAAATATCATAGAAATATTTTTAGAAAACCATGACTTAAGGAAAATAAAATATTAAATTCACTGTGGAACTGTTCTATCTGTAATATTATCTCTACTCGAGAGCCTTCTAAAACCAGGGCAGTTAAAACCAAAACCAGTTAAAGTTGGAATTCTGCCCTGAATATTTATTTGCTCCTCTCATTGTCTTTTATTTTTAAAGAGTCCTACGTTTTCTCATTTTGAATATTTTCAGATAAATCAACAGATGAGAATGTTTTAAAACCTCTCCAAAAATTCGTCACAATACCCATGATATTCTGTAATTTAAAGAATATCTGAACATTTTGACAATATTTTCTCTGTCTGAAATATTTTAGTTGTTCTCCTTCCTCCTTTACTTGAAAAACAATCACCTTTTTAAAGTGCCTAAGGGACTTCCCTGGGGGTCCAGTGGTTAAGACTCCATGCTTCCACTGCAGGGAACATGGGTTCGATCCCCTGGTCAGGGAACTCAGATCCTGCAAGCCGCTTGATGCAGCCAAAAATAAAATAAAATAAAGTGCCTAAGGTGAGGGTGCAAAATAAAGCCAATCCAGGTAAGGAGCTGTTTTATCCTCTTCAAGCTAATAGCAAAAGGTACATTGTTAATTATTTAAAAATCAGTTTTTTTCACTTAAAGGTAAATTTTTATCTCAGTTCCTATGTAGCTACCATTCAAAGAAATAAAATTACTAATATTGCTAGTGCTTGAGGTGACCAAGAAAACAGCTCCCGATTCATACTTTTTTTTTTTTTTTTTTTTTTTTTTGCGGTACGCAGGCCTCTCACTGTTGTGGCCTCTCCCGTTGCGGAGCACAGGCTCCGGACGCGCAGGCTCAGCAGCCATGGCTCACGGGCCCAGCCGCTCCGCGGCACGTGGGATCTTCCCAGACCGGGGCACGAACCCGCGTCCCCTGCATCGGCAGGCGGACTCTCAACCACTGTGCCATCAGGGAAGCCCCAAGTATTCATACTTTTACCAAAGAATCAGATTTGGGGAGCAGGGAGGTCACCCAGTCTGGGACATTCCTGTAGGTGGGGTTTTGACTAAAACTTTTCATTGCTCTTCATCACTCTGAAGTACAATGAATTCATATCTTTAAAGTGCTTGAATCACCTCAAGAAGTTGTCCCTGTAAAGGAAATACTCATAGCTGCTCCCCCTGGAATTGAAACACCTTCCACTAAAGGTATCATTCATTCTATCATTCCTTCCTTCATTTATTTAACAAATGCCTACTATGTGCATGGTGCTGGGGAGCTGGGGAATAATAAACAAAGACAAGATTTGATTCCTTTCTTCAAGACTTTGTACCTCATCCAGTTCTTGAAGGAAGCACCCTTGTAGATATAAAAGTCACTTTGGTTCAGTTAATGTCATTAATGTCTCCACTGATCCCTTAACCTCTAAGTATAATATAATACTAATATCTTCAAAGTAGCTGAAGCTGTGCAAGAAGTGGCTCCTGAAATGAAAGTATCTGAGGATGTTCCTAAAGAGGCAGAACCTCCACCTGTGAAAGGTACCTGTCACCTCTGAACAGATACTGAAGAAATTGTCTGTCTTCAGTTCTTAAAACTATGTGTTTCTAATGTTCTTCCTAACTCCTAAATGTAAATATACTAATATCTTTAAAGCACCAGAAGCTCCACAAGAAGTTCCCTCTCAAAAGAAAATATGTGTGACTGTTCCTATCAAAACAGAAAACCCTCCTATTAAAAGTGTTCATTCAACAAATACTTCATAAGGAGGGTCTACACGGTCATAGGACCTCCACTAGTTGCTAGAGAAGGGTGAGCGCATCTTCTCAAGGATGCTGCTAATCCTATTCAACTTAGTTGATTGGTGGGGCAAGGGGAGAATAGGCAGAGAAGAAACTTCTAAAAAACTACATTTGCTAACATACTGTGGTTATTGTTTTCATTAATCATTTTAACTCCTAAATGTGAAATACTAATGTCTTTAAAGTGCCTGAAGCTGCTCAAGAAGGTGTTCCGGCAAAAAGAGTTCCTTCCAAAAAAAGAGAACCTCCATCAGTTAAAGGTACAAGTCCCCATGCCATCAAGTTCAAGAAGAAATAGCTCCTGTAGTCTTTGAAAATATTTTGCTGTTCCTACTGATCTTTGCAACACTAAATGTTAAAATACTGATTTCTTAAAGTGCCTGAAGCTCCCCAAGAAATTTTCCCTGAAAAGAAAACATATGTGGTTCGTCTCGAAATGACTGAAGCCCTTCCTGATGAAGGTATATGTTGCTGGAAGCTTAGAAGTTTGGAAAAATGTCTTTTCCTGTATAAATGTATTTCCTGTTTGTATTGATTCTTGTAACTCCTAAACGTAAAAATATTAATATCTTTAAAGTGCCTGAGGTGCCCGAAGAAGTTGTCTGGGAAAAGAAAGTGCATGCTCCCCAAAAGCCTGAAGTTTTATCTGTCAAAGGTACATCCTAACAACCCCTCAGGAGGGAATAGAGAGGGCTATGGAAAGAACCGCCTTGCTAGCCTTGAAAGTGCTTATTCTGTGTAAATGTGATTCTTGTCTGTGTTGATTCTCATGACTCAAATGTAAATGTACTAATATCTTCAAAGTGCCTGAGGCTCCCAAAGAGGTTTTCCCTGAAAAGAATGCACCAGTGGCACCTCCTAAAAAGCCAGAAGTCCCACCTGTTACAGGTATTTGTCACAAACCTTAGGCCTAAAAAGGCATAGCTCTTCTGCTCTTGAAAATAATTTGTTCCAGTGATCTCATAACTGCTAAATGTAATTTTACTAATATCTTTTAAGTGCCCGAGGCTCCCAAGGAAGTTGTCCCTGAAAAGAAGGTGCCTGTGATGGCTCCTAAAAAGCCAGAAGTCCCACCTGTTACAGGTAGCTGTCACTCACCTTGGATTTAAGAAGATAAAACTCTTCTGCTCTCAAAAACATTTTGATCTAGTGGTCTCATAACTGCTAAATGTAATTTTACTAATATCTCTTAAGTGCCTGAGGCTCCCAAGGAAGTTGTCCCTGAGAAGAAAGTTCCTGTGATGCCTCCTAAAAAGCCAGAAGTCCCACCTGTTACAGGTAGCTGTCACTCACCTTGGATTTAAGAAGATAAAACTCTTCTGCTCTCAAAAACATTTTGCTCTCGTGGTCTCATAACTCCTAAATGTAATTTTACTAATATCTTTTAAGTGCCCGAGGCTCCCAAGGAAGTTGTCCCTGAAAAGAAGGTGCCTGTGATGCCTCCTAAAAAGCCAGAAGTCCCACCAGCCAAAGGTAGCCACCTCCATGTTGCTACGTTTGACACTGTCTGTTTGTCTTTACTCTGGCTAATCATGAAAATACTAATCTCTTTAAAGTACCCGAGGTGCCAAAGGCAGCTGTCCCAGAAAAGAAGGTGCCTGAAGCTATTCCTCCCAAACCGGAAAGTCCTCCCCCAGCAGGTAATGACAATGCTGTACATACCAGGGAGAAAAATAACTGCTATTTTAGCTAGAAAAAAATTATATGTATAAATCCCAGTACATAAAGGCGATATAATTCTAAAGAAAGAAGAGTTGTCAGTAATCGAATATATCTTGGTGTATGATTGCATGATATAGTCGTTCATTATTTCCACCTTTTCTAAACACAAATTACCAATATCTTTTAAGTGCCTGAGGTGCCGCCAAAGGAAGCCATCCCTGAGAAGAAAGTGCCTGTGGCTCCTCCTAAAAAGCCAGAAGCTCTACCTGCTAAAGGTATTTATCCTTCCGTGTTGTTGGTCTCCTGTTTTGGGGACTGGGAAAAAGTGTTTAGAAGTGTCCGCCAGTTTCATAAATGATACTTGCTTGGGCAAATGTGTTGTCGATATTCCCATTTTATAGTTTCAACTAATAGTTACTAATATCTTCAAAGTTCCTGAAGTTCCTAAAGAAGTTGTACCTGGAAAGAAAGTGGCTGTACCCAAAAAACCAGAAGTACCAACTGCTAAAGGTATTTATTCCCACTGCTGTGTTAAGAATATATATTGTCTTGTCCTCTTCATGAATATTGTAACGTATACCTACACTGTTCCCAAATTCTAAAAATGCTGATATCTTTCAAATACCTAAAGCTGCTCAAGAAGTTGTCCCAGAAAAGAAAGTTCCCAAGGCACCGCCCAAAAAACCGGAAGCCCCACCTGTCACAGGTACATGTTGGCCCAGGCATCACTCTGCAGAAGAAATGTCTCTTGAGTTTTTGAGAATGATTTTAGTTCGTTGCTCTTCATTAACCTAACCGTAAAACTACTACTATCTTTCAAGTGCCTGAAGTTCCTCAAGAAGTTGTCCCAGAAAAGAAAGTTCCCAAGGCACCGCCCAAAAAACCGGAAGCCCCACCTGTCACAGGTACATGTTGGCCCAGGCATCACTCTGCAGAAGAAATGTCTCTTGAGTTTTTGAGAATGATTTTAGTTCGTTGCTCTTCATTAACCTAACCGTAAAACTACTATCTTTCAAGTGCCTGAAGTTCCTCAAGAAGTTGTCCCAGAAAAGAAAGTTCCCAAGGCACCGCCCAAAAAACCGGAAGCCCCACCTGTCACAGGTACATGTTGGCCCAGACATCACTCTGCAGAAGAAATGTCTCTTGAGTTTTTGAGAATGATTTTAGTTCGTTGCTCTTCATTAACCTAACCGTAAAACTACTATCTTTCAAGTGCCTGAAGTTCCTCAAGAAGTTGTCCCAGAAAAGAAAGTTCCTAAGGCACCGCCCAAAAAACCGGAAGCCCCACCTGTCACAGGTACATGTTGGCCCAGACATCACTCTGCAGAAGAAATGTCTCTTGAGTTTTTGAGAATGATTTTAGTTCATTGCTCTTCATTAACCTAACCGTAAAACTACTACTATCTTTCAAGTGCCTGAAGTTCCTCAAGAAGTTGTCCCAGAAAAGAAAGTTCCTAAGGCACCACCCAAAAAACCGGAAGCCCCACCTGTCACAGGTACATGTTGGCCCAGACATCACTCTGCAGAAGAAATGTCTCTTGAGTTTTTGAGAATGATTTTAGTTCGTTGCTCTTCATTAACCTAACCGTAAAACTACTAATATCTTTCAAGTGCCTGAAGTTCCTCAAGAAGTTGTCCCAGAAAAGAAAGTTCCCAAGGCACCGCCCAAAAAACCAGAAGTCCCACCAGTTTCAGGTATTTTTCACCCCAGTCTTTATTCTATAGAAGAAATGCCTCCTCTGCTCTTGGAAATACTTTTAGTCCATTGATCTCTTTAAGCTAAACATAAAACTACTAATATCTTTTAAGTGCCTGAAGTTCCTCAAGAAATTGTCCCTGAAAAGAAAGCACCAGTGGCACCTCCTAAACAGCTGGAAGCCCCACCTATTACAGGTACCTGTCATTCACCTTAGATTTAAGAAGATAAAACTCTTCTCTTGAAAATATTTTGTTCTAGTGGTCACATAGCTACTAGATGTAAATTTACTAATATCTTTTAAGTACCTGAGGCTCCAAAAGAAGTTGTCCCTGAAAAGAAAGTACCTGTGATGCCTCCTAAAAAGCCAAAAGTCCCACCTGTTACAGGTATTTGTCATGAACCTTAGGCTTAAAAAGACATAACTCTTTTGCTCTTGAAAATGTTTGTTCCATTGGTCTCATAATTACTAAATGTAATTTTACTAATATCTTTTAAGTGCCCGAGGCTCCCAAGGAAGTTGTCCCTGAAAAGGTGCCTGTGATGCCTCCTAAAAAGCCAGAAGTCCTACCTGTTACAGGTAGCTGTCACTCACCTTAGATTTAAGAAGATAAAACTCTTCTGCTCTCAAAAACATTTTGATCTAGTGGTCACATAACTTCAAATGTAATTTTATTAATATCTTTTAAGTGCCTGAGGCTCCCAAGGTAGTTGTCCCTGAGAAGAAAGTACCTGTGATGCCTCCTAAAAAGCCAGAAGTCCCACCTGTTACAGGTATTTGTCATGAACCTTAGGCTTAGAAAGGCATAGTTCTTCTGCTCTTGAAAATGTTTGTTCCAGTGATCTCATAACGCCTAAGTATAATTTACTAATATCTTTTAAGTGCCTGAGGCTCCCAAGGAATTTGTCCCTGAAAAGAAGGTGCCTGTGATGCCTCCTAAAAAGCCAGAAGTCCCACCTGCTGAAGGTATTTGTCACTGATCTTAGGCTTAAAAAGACATAACTCTTCTTCTCTGGAAAATATTTGTTCCAGTGATCTTATAACTCCTAAGTATAATTTACTAATATCTTTTAAGTGCCTGAGGTTCCCAAAGAAGTTGTCCCTGAAAAGAAAGTACCTGTGATGCCTCCTAAAAAGCCAGAAGTCCCACCTGTTACAGGTATTTGTCACAAACCTTAGGGCTAAAAAGGCATAGCTCTTCTGCTCTTGAAAATAATTTGTTCCAGTGATCTCATAACTTCTAAGTGTAATTTTACTAATATCTTTTAAGTGCCTGAGGCTCCCAAGGAAGTTGTCCCTGAAAAGAAGGTGCCTGTGATGCCTCCTAAAAAGCCAGAAGTCCCACCTGCTGAAGGTATTTGTCACTGATCTTAGTCTTAAAAAGACATAACTCTTCTTCTCTGGAAAATATTTGTTCCAGTGATCTTATAACTCCTAAGTATAATTTACTAATATCTTTTAAGTGCCTGAGGCTCCCAAGGAAGTTGTCCCTGAAAAGAAGGTGCCTGTGATGCCTCCTAAAAAGCCAGAAGTCCCACCTGTTACAGGTAGCTGTCACTCACCTTGGATTTAAGAAGATAAAACTCTTCTGCTCTCAAAAACATTTTGCTCTCGTGGTCTCATAACTCCTAAATGTAATTTTACTAATATCTTTTAAGTGCCTGAGGCTCCCAAGGAAGTTGTCCCTGAGAAGAAAGTACATGTGATGCCTCCTAAAAAGCCAGAAGTCCCACCAGCCAAAGGTAGCCACCTCCATGTTGCTATGTTTGACACTGTCTGTTTGTCTTTACTCTGGCTAATCATGAAAATACTAATCTCTTTAAAGTACCCGAGGTGCCAAAGGCAGCTGTCCCAGAAAAGAAGGTGCCTGAAGCTATTCCTCCCAAACCGGAAAGTCCTCCCCCAGCAGGTAATCATGAAACTCTCCAAACCAGTATTTTTAAAAAGAAAAACTCTTCTTAGTGCTGTAAAAATCTTTTTGCAAAATATTTCATATACTTTAGTCAATTCTAGCATTAAAATGAGCTTGTGTCTTTAAAGTGCATGAGGAGCCTGAGGAAACTGCCCCAGAAGAGCCTCCAGCTGAAGTCGTGGAAGAGCCAGAGCCTGTTCCTCCTCCAAAAGGTACTGGCCAGCTGCTAGGTTGCCTTTGCCAATCTTAGCTCTTCTTGTCACAAAACTTCTGGGCATTATGGGCTTTTCTCTTGTTTCTCACTCTTCTTCACTGATTCTAAAACATAAATTCTAATATCTTTAGTGACCGTGCCACCTAAGAAACCTGTCCCAGAAAAGAAACCACCTGCCGTCATTGCCAAGAAACCTGAACCACCACCAGCGAAAGGTATTTCCCACTGCCACTGCTTCCTACAGAAAAATGTCTGTCGTTAAAAAGCTATGTTCTGCTGCTCCGCTTAATGATTTCCATATGTCATTGAAACTATGAGCTAATAAATACTAATGTCTTTTAAAGCGCCCGAGGTGCCCAAGGAAGTTGTTCCTGAAAAGAAAGTGCCTCCAGTGGTTCCCAAAAAACCAGAAGTCCCACCTGCTAAAGGTACTCGTAACTGTCCACTGTTTCATGGAGGTGGATACAGCCTTTATCTCTTGAAAAGTGTTTTGCTCTGTGTAAATGTGATGAGCATTTACAAGTGATTCTTCATAATGTTAAAATACTAATATCTTTTAAGTGCCTGAAGTTCCAAAAGAAGTCCTTCCAGAAAAGAAAGTAGCTGTTCCCAAAAAGCCCGAAGTCCCACCAGCTAAAGGTACATGTTACTAATGAGATTCTGTAGAAAAGCACTCACTCTTGGTCTCAAAAGTCACTTACTATAGGAAACCCTTTTGTTTGTCAAACATCTTATATTAAAAACTACAAACCTATTATACTGGATGTTTAGGGTTTTAAATGTTTTTAAATAGCATCACTAAAAAAAAAAAAACTGGTACATCTGTTATAAGTATTAGAAGAGTTTACTAACATGGTTTTGTTAATCTTAATAGGCTACATTGTCTTCCCACTATGTGGATCCAAGAACAGATCACTGGCCTAATCGTGAATTTTGTTCTTGGATCTCTCTTTGGGTTATTTGAACTAGATGTGAACTAGATATGGTATAAATTTCATGTACTTCTCAACTACCCAGAAGTAAAACCAACTCATATCTTTTAAGTGCCAGAGGTACCAAAGAAACCTGTCTTAGAAGAGAAACCAGTCGTCCCTGTTCCCGAGAAAGTAGAGTCCCCTCCTCCAGAAGGTATAGGTAATGCCATTTATGAGCTTACCACTTATGACTGTTTTTAATTTAAGCCTTGTTCCTCTTCTTTTCTAATTCAGTATCTCTTGGTCATTTTCTGTCCTTTAATTATTTGTCTTACTTCACTATTCTTAATTAGCTCCAATCTCAAATCTATTTTGAGTCATCGGTCAGTAGTATCTACACTGGCCATCATAAGGTGTTTCAACAAAGCTTCTCTAACGCACACAAAGTAGGACAGAAAAACTAATGACTGTAAATAACATTAAACACCAAAAGGGCTTTTCAAGCATTCAAATCAATAGAAACAGAAATCAGTCAAACAAGATGGATTTCATCTTAACAAAAACAAGAAACGATATTAATAGAAACAAGGGAAGAAATCAAGATGACTATTTATTGTGTGTTGCATTTTATGCATTTTAGAATATTGTTCCACACATTAAACTAAAATTAACTATATCTTTAAAGTATATGAAGAACCTGTAGAAATTGCTCCTGAAGAGGAAGAGCCAGTTCCTGTTGCAGAAGAGAAGGAACCAGAAGCCCCACCTCTGGCAGGTACAAGACAGGATTCATTGAATGGGAAAATACATCATTTGATTTTTATGTCTATTATATATCTTATTTAAGGTAAAATCTGTCTTCTGTCTCCTTCCTTTACATTTGACCTCATTGGCAAGAACAAAAGTCAATTGCACACATAAAACTTTTGTCCTACAGAGTTTAACAATGTGCATAGCAAAGAAATGTGTGATCTTTTTTATTTATTCATAGCATTAAACTTTTCATTGTAATCATCTGACTCTAAAAGAAATTCCTATCTTTCAAGTGCCTGAAGAGCCCAAGAAGATTGTTCCAGAGAAGAAAGTCCCTGTCATCAAAAAAGCAGAACCTCCACCACCTAAAGGTACTTACAGTAAAATAAATATTTACTTCATTTTTGTGTGCTGTCTAAAACTTGACATTCTTTCCTTATTTTGTATTGTGTTGTATTATGTGTTGAACTGTCATCTGTATGTTACAGTGCTGAACAGACTTGTCAAGTTTATGTGTACATATTGCATCTTGCAATTTTATATTATTAAACGCTACTAATATCTTTAAAGTACCTGAGATGGCAAAGAAAGTTGTCCCAGTGAAGAAAGTCCCAACTGTTAAGAAGCCAGAAACACCAGAAGTTAAAGGTATTCACATAATCATTGACATCATAATTTTTTTTAAAGTACTCTGATATCTTAAAGTGGAATCCAATAAGTTGTCTTCATTGTTAGGGACAAAAATGTCCTTATTTTGCTTTCATTAATTTTAATGCTGCTCTGTTAATTATAGTTTCTTTATTCTTAACATTTTTTTCAATGTCTTTAAATATTCTTTTAAAAATAAAACTAATATCTTCAAAGTGTCTGAGCTGCCCAAGAAACTTGTTCCGGTAAAGAAGGAACCTGTGCCTGTTACCAAAAAACCAGAAGTCCGGCGAGAAAAAGGTACCTACCATGAAGAAAAAAATATGTATTTCTCTGAATGCTGTCTGCACATCTTAATAGTAGTTCTTAGAGCAAAAATTACTGAAGTATAAGTATATGCAAAAACAAATTTTACAGAAAAAAAGGGGGAAATAATGAAGACAAAGAGAGAAAATGAGACAGACAAGTAGGAGAAATCCAGCCTATCCTGAGAGATAAGGCTGGATATAAAGATGACAGTCATATTTTGGAGTTCTTTGAATGCCAGTATAAGGCATGTACTTTAGTCTGTGGGCAATAGGAAGCTTCAGTGGTGTATAAATTAAAAGGAGTTGGGCTTCAGATAACTGGCAGCAGTTCAAACTCTTAGAAAAGGATGATAATAGAAAAGAGCCACTGCAGTTACTTAAGGTCTTCAAAAATTGGACAAGATCAGTGGTGATAGAGATGGAAAAGGAGATTGGATTTAAGAGAGGTGGAGATTGAGTTGGTGTCTATTCTCAAAGCAATTAGGGAAATAGAGGAGCCCAAGATGATTGTAAGGGTTGAAGCTAAGCCATGAGGATGGTTCATTGGGTCCCCAAACTAAATTAATATTAGAAAGAAGATAGTAAATATATTGTTCACTTTTCAAGTATGGAAGTTGGGAACGTGCATCTGGAACTTAGGAAGGAGATCAGGGCTGGAGATGTAGATCTAGAAGTTATCACCATGGAAATAAGAGTTGAGAGTGCAGGAGTGATTGCTCAAAGAATGTAGAGCCAATTTTTCAAAGCATCAAAGTAGACCAGTGGAGAACATCTACACTTAAGGGTACACAGAGGAAGAGAAATAAATGAAGAAGGCTGCAAAGGCTCATTTATAAAAAAGGGTGCCTTGCCTCCAAAGCCAGTTTCCCCACAGAGTCTTACAAGATGAAGTACTTTCCCATGTATTCTTTGCCTGCTCTTTGCAGTATCTTATACACCTTCTAAATTCTTAATAGTAAACAAAATCAATATCTTTAAAGTGCCTGAAGTTCCCAAGGAAGTCATCACAGAAGAGAAAGTGTCAGTTCCTACCCCTGAAGAACCAGAAGCTCCACCCGTCCAAGGTACATGACTGCTCTATAAATCTTGGAAAGATGACAGTTGTCTTCATCATCTTGCTTTGGTTGTAGATGGATCATTTGTATTTATCTGTTGTCTGTCTTATGTAGTGAAATTATTGGTATTTTTGAAGTCTTCTGAAGAATATGTTATAATGTGTAACTAAGTTGATATGTTGAAACTTAGCAGTTGCAGTATTCTATTCTGAATTCAGTCTAAAATATAAAACACTGTGTTTTTTAAGTTGAAGAGTCTCCTGAGGAAATAATATATGAAGAAAGAACATCCATAACCATTGGTAGAAAAGTGACTCCCCCTGTTGAAGGTAGATATATATTATATAAATATAATGTTTTTTAAATCTCTTGAAAACTCCTGTTAGAAATACAAAAGTATTTATAGGGTAACATTCCTTCTTGAAATTTTATATAAAAGCATTCTAGCACATGTTTGACTGCTTTGTTTTTCAAATCATTATACTTCTTTTGAAGTAGAATCTTTGATTATTCTTGATGGTAATTATAAATTCTAAAAGATACAGTTTACTGAGACAACACTGGAATAATTGTATTGGATCCTCAAATGATAACCCAACGTCATATATTAAAAGTCATCTCATTTGCCATCAACATACATCAGATAGTCAGTAGAAAGCTTGAGTATAAGAAAATAGAAATCTTACCTCTTTTTCTATGTAAGTGAATTTGTGTATTTTTGTTTTTGTGACTGTCATCTTTGCTTCTATGTGAAATTTCTATGAGTCTTTGTGAAGAACTTTATATTACAATCTCTTATCCTTTGTCACCATTCTTTAAAGAACGTGAAATTGAAAAGTATGTTAAGCCTGAAGAACCTGAACCTGAAACACAGCCTGAAGAAATACCAGTACAAGGTATTCAGTTAATTGGGCTTAAGTCTTCATCACCGTATTCTTCATCTGATACATATGTGTTTTGCGTTGTTCTACGTGTACAGTACGTCTCTTTGCACCTGTATGTAAGATATTCTGTTTTAAATGTGCATCTCAGTCTTATGTATTCATGTCATTTGTACTATTTATTTCACATCAATGTGGCTTATATGGATGCTTCCTTTGTTGTTTTTATTAGTGCCTGTGCCGTATTTCTCATTATCTATGTACAGTGTTGATATTCTTATATTTTATGCTGGACACTTTTACGTTTTATGTTGGATACCAATAATATGTATCCAAAAAAGCAAACTTTTTACTTCATAAATATACCAAAATTTCTACTGAATATACTGTATATCCACATACCAATTAACATATTCCTATACTAATACTCCTGAAATACTCTTTTAAGAACCTGAACCTGAAAAGAAGGTTATTGAGAAACCAAAACCCAAACCAAAGCCCCCAGCTCCTCCTCCAGCTCCACCTAAGGAAGACCTGAAGGAGAAAATGTTCCAACTTAAAGGTATAAAATGCCACTTCCAAAGTTTTATTAACCTGCTCCAAACTTCTATCCAGACATCTGAAGTGTTACTTGCAAGAAATGTATTTTTAAAATATGTACTTTTGGACATGATCAATCTGTGGGAATTCCATAGAGACCTGTGTTTTATGCTGCCCTGGGTGCCTTGTTGGGCCATGCCTGCTGCCCCAAGAGTCAGAAAGTACGCCATTGTTAGCTTCATCCTGGCCATCTCAATCCAGGGGCTGTCCAACTAACTTTCTCATGCAGAGTGGGGTGAAAGGATTTTCTGATTTCAAAGTGTGGTTGCTCTGCATATCTTTGGGATCTTGTGCATGTGGAATGTAGAAGAAAACTCTGCAAGATATTTTTAATTTTGCAGTAGCAAATTTATACAAAAGCCAAAACTTTGTTCTTAAAGAATGACATATGCCTTAAAATATACTATAGATAATATATTTGTGGCATCCAATAGCTGATGTGTTCATAAACCATGAAAGGAAGGTATATGAACGCTCTGTCACTGCTTCCCCACTTTTTTTTTTTTTTTGCAACTTAATAAAAACCCAATTGTGTTCCGTGGTTGTCCTCACCATATCTAGAAAGAGCGATTATGGATACATTTGATATCCAGCATCTCTTCCCATTGTTAAACTTCCTTTCTTTCTCTTTGCATTTAGGTTTCTCTTTGAATTGATTCAACATTACTTAATTTTTTAAATAGCATCTTTAAAAGCTGAAATAAACTAGCAAAATCATATTATTCTTTTTATTTCAACAAAATGTTGTCTTATTTGTGGTGTCATGAGATTTCATGAGATTTCCCAATCTAAAATAATCTAGATATAATCTTAGGTGAGCAATTTTCCCATACTCACCTACACATGTACACAAAGCCAGAATTTTCCATGGTAAGACTTCTTTCTTGCCTCTCTACAACCCTCTTGGCCTGTAGGGGAAGCTTCTGGCATTTTTAATCAGACATAGAAAAATTGATCACTTCTTAAAAGGCTACACATCTGTTGGTTAATATATTCCATGAGGACACACACTTAAATACATTTCCCTTCATGTAAAATTTATATGCAAAGGAAGATTTCCTCCTCCTGCAAAGAACAAAAATTATCTTCCTTCTCAGCCAGACTTTAACTTACTACTCAAGTTTGGAGTAAAACTGCAATCTGTTTTCATGTTTGAACGCTTCTTGTATGTTCTTCAGTGGCTGTTCTTGGCTGTTATTAATGCTTTTGAGTTATAAGCAAAGCCTGGTTTTGATTCTTAGAGCACGTATTTAATCATTTGCTTCAGATAAGACTAAATAAACAAATAATGAAAGTAAGATCATCTTCTTTAAAGCTATTTCAAAGAAGAAAGTTCCTGAAAAACCTGAGGTTCTGGAAGCAGTGGAGCTTACACCTCTGAAAGGTATTTCACAGTCTAGAAAACACTCACATGCAGTATCCCTTCATCGGACTCCTTGCTCTTCCTGCTTTCTAGAATGTTCTTCTTCTTTCCTTTTTTAAAATAATCAGAGTAGTCTCATTGATTTCTTGTATTTTTGTAGCTTTTATCGTCCTGGTTCATGAGTATTGCTTTCTTTGTCTTCCATCAATTTCATACATTCCTGAGTAGATGTTTTTTTCTTTGTCTCATCTACCTATGTCTCCTTGCATTTTCCTAAACTCAAAAATATTAAATTTTACTGGTTAGCTGACATTAATATCAGAACATGTCTTAGATTAAAATGCTTTGCAATTTCACCTGAACAACAATATTTTAGCCAGTGTTATAAGCACTAAAAATAAGTCCTGTTCTCCTTCTATACTATTAAGGTGATTCATAGGGATTTCCTTGTGGCTTTCCTATCTCTTTTTTCTCATGGACTCCAAGACATTCTTTCAGGTGTACAGATCTCATGTTGTAGGGAAATTTCATTATCACTGCAGGTCATTTTTTCAAAATTTATTTCTCTTTAAACAATATTTTTCCCTATCTAAACTTAGACCCTAAAGAAAAATAAGTGAATCATAAAACATCTATTAAAATTAAAATTGTGAACTTTTCCAGTAAGTATGGTGGGTAACCAGTGTTCTGTTTAATTAACACATCCAGACTCATAAGTTGAATCTGTTCTTGTTTCACTCTGGAATTTTGGAAAAATCACCCATCTGAATGTATATTTCCTGATTTATAAAATGGAGATTACAAAATAATATTACTATGGATGTTAACCAGTAAAGGATTATTACAAAGCCACGCAAATATTAAAATGACATGTAATGACATATAATGACTTTAAAAGTAATAACTACAGTGGTGTGTTCTACACCTGAGTCTCATATGTCAGTAAGATCTTAAAAATAAAATAATAATATGGAAAAACAAAGATATATTTTCACTATATCCATTAAATAAGAAAAGGATATTATGCCATTCCAACTTATGTTAATTAAATGCATGGGCATCTCCAGTTTGATCAACGAAAATGGTTTACATTACGAATATTGGTAACTTGAAAATAGTATCAAAGGCCAGCACAATTTATCATGGATAAAAAAATTTAATGTTTATCTGTGAAATTTTACTTAAAATATCAGTACTTGACAGAAAAAAGTCATTATTTAAAGTGAAATATTTACATATTTCCCTTCTGCATGTTTAAAATTTGAAGTAAGAGACAGGCATGGCTGTGTTTTCACATAAAACAGAAACTTTTTAATGAATTGCAAATGTCTTTTTTAAAGCACCAAATGGGAAATTTAGAAATAGCTAAGAATTCAGATCGTAGGTGTGTGAGCAAATATAATGTGACATGATACCAATAAATAATGCTTTAAATTAGAATTTTTTTTTTTTTTTTTGCGGTACGGGGGCCTCTAGCTGTTGTGGCCTCTCCCGTTGCGGAGCACAGGCTCCGGATGCTCAGGCTCAGCGGCCATGGCTCACAGGCCCAGCCGCTCCGCGGCATGTGGGATCTTCCCGGACCGGGGCACGAACCCGTGTCCCCTGCATCGGCAGGCGGACTCTCAACCACTGTGCCACCAGGGAAGCCCTAAATTAGATTTTAATTGACATTAGTAGAGAGGTAAAATGGTTCAGTAATCAGTAAGTGTTTCTCTTTTTTCTTTTTTCCCATTCAAAACCATTAGGGCTACAGTAGTAATAGGAGGCTGCTGTATATAGTATCATCTGCCATGCTTGATATTCACTAAAGATGGGATTAATTTGGAATTCCTTGGGTCCGTTTTAGTTTAAATTCAAGAACATTTACTTATTCATTAAAAATAAGCTCGAACACCAGCTTTCAAATTCTATAGTTCTATAATTTCAGGTTAGTATTAGTTCAAAAAGGGGACCTTAAGAAAGGATGCTTCTTAAGAAACTTATCAAACTCCAGATACTTTTGGTTTCTTCTCTCATCAGTGGAGAAGATTGAATAATGTCACTAACACCTACTATAGTTGATGGTCGGGGAGATATCAGAGTAGATTTGGGCAATCTACAATTGCAGATTGGGGCAAAGATGCTGTCAAGAACCTTGTATTTGATGAAAGATTCATAAAGTCAATATAGACACTTTTAAGATGAATGAATATATTTGCCTGTAGTTAATGCAACTGAATTTCATCACAAGGTTATATAGACGTTTGCAGAGGAAACAACTTGAAGTGTACTCTTTGCTTTCAAATTCTGTGATATTTATATGTAACAAAAATTATTACTTATACAGTAGTTACTAGTTTTGAAAGAGACATTTTTCTTGTTGAAATTTACTTTTTATATGAATTCACTTCAAAATTTAAATCATATTCTTTTAAGTGCTTGGAGGTGAAAAGAAAGTTCGCAAATTACTTCCTGAACCTAAACCTCAACCAAAGGAAGAAGCTGTTCTCAAAAGCGGTATAGTATTTTTCAACTGTTATATCAGCTTCAAATACACACACAAAAGACTTGAAAGCTTACAAAATGTTTCTGTCCTTTGGTTTTCTTTTAAATTAGATACCCAATTTATCAAAATTCATTTGTAGTTGTATTGAAAATTAAATGTAATCATTTCCATCTTTTTAAAGGAAGACAAATTTTGTGAGCAGAGTATCTTGAAATTTACAACATTAATAGACATGACTAAATTGATAATATTCTAAACTAATGACCGTAGCTGCCATTTTCATAATCAAATTATATAGTAAAATACACTAAACCTCTTAAATACTCTAAATTACACCAAACTATTTAAGCCTAAACTCAGCATTCAGTTTTAAAAAGTGTAACACAGGATTACCACAACTAATAAATAACATTTTCTAAAACCTGAACTTTTTTTTGACTTATAAAATATTAAAGAATTAGAAACAAGATATTTGAATGAAGAATCAAATTCTAACATTTTCTTCACATACAATTACTTATTTCTAGGCTACATTTCTTTGGCCAACTCCAGTAAACTTTATACTTACTTAAATGCTTCTTTTCTCATTAAATTATGACATTGGATTGTGATTAGAATTTGTTGCTATTCAAATTATTCATTTTGTGTTTGGGTCATTTCTACCAGGGATTTAACTCTGAACAGACTATCTACATAGATATAAAGTGACTCTGAGTGTTGTTTTAATTAACGTAACAACCTTTGATTTTTTTTTTAAGCATTTTTAGTGTAAATACCAAGTTCCCCGGTGCACTAGGTTGCATGCTTTTCACTTTCCTTGCTTTGTACATTATTTGCATTTGTCAAATGTATTCAACATCTTCATTTGTTTGTCTTGGTTTACATATAAATATTTTTGTCTTTTAAGTTCTAAGAAAGAGACCTGAAGAAGAACCTAAAGAAGAACCTAAAAAAGTAGAAAAAATTAAAAAACCTGCAGGTAGGAATCTCAGTAACAATTTGTGAAATTATCTTTTAACAAAATGGACATTTAACAAAAAGTTTATCTTGTAAACATAAATGGATTTAAATATAAATGTAGCTTCATATTTCATCTATCACATAGTCTATGTTTTCCATTGTCTGCTTTCTGTTTAAATATTTTTATAGTACTCAGATATATTCATGCATTTCCCTGAACTTCACTATTATTATTATTATTTTGTCACTTAAGTTTTCCAGTAGAAACAGTTGTGAAATAATCAAGTTGGCTGCAAAATGACTTCATGGGAAGGTGTCAGAAATGTTTCATAAAATTTGGGGGCTTTTAAGAGGGCTGATTTTTATCATTCGCCTAGTCACAAAGAGTATATTTGGAACTATTTTGAAGCGATTTAGAAAGGGAGAGATAATGGAGTTGGGAGGCAAGTATAGGTGAAATAAAAGAAAGAAAAATAAATTGAAGCAGAGTCAAGAAGAGAAAATAGAAATTAATTGATAGAATATAAGGGTTTTTTTAAGCCATCAATAGAGCTTTTGAAAAAAGTTTGATCTGATGATTTCAGATCAGTAGATTTCGAAGGATTCAAATCCTAAAATAACGCTAGAAAATCATCTTATTATCTTAAAGTGCCAGAACCACCTCCAAAAGCTGTTGAAGAGGTTGAAGCACCTCCAGCTACTGTTACCAAAAGGGAAAGGAAAGTTCCTGAACCAGCAAAAGGTACAAACTTTCTGGCATTTTCTTAGTTGTCTCTAAAAATATAAATATGCATCAATTAAAATATCATTACACTGGCATTAAGATTTGAACACATGACCTTGATCTGCTCATCTCATCCAGCTTAATTTTCTTTACCATTTCACTCTCATGTGCAATTGCCTCATGTCCACCCATTTGTTAAATATTTTTTTTTGCGGTACGCGGGCCTCTCATTGTTGTGGCCTCTCCCATTGCGGAGCACAGGCTCCGGACGCACAGGCTCAGCGGCCGTAGCTCACGGTCCCAGCCGCTCCGCGGCATGTGGGATCTTCCCAGACCGGGGCACGAACCCATGTCCCTTGCATCGGCAGGCGGACTCTCAACCACTGTGCCACCAGGGAAGCCCAAATTACTAAGTTTTAAAAACTAAAACAATTGTATTTATGGGCAATGAGATGAAAAACAACATTAGAACCAGTAAAACTGCCTTACTATATTTTCTAAGTATTTTGTTTAAAATGCAATATAAACTTGGAGTATTTGATTTGGTGACTATATGTGTACAAGTTCTAATACCTTCCAAGATATGTTAAACATGCCCAATTTTGGTTTGACTTTGTGAAAAACTTCAACAATACTGTGATAATCTGCTTATTACTGTGAATTGTTTTAGTGCCTGAAATTAAGCCAGCAATACCTCTCACTGCACCTGAACCAAAACCAAAGCCTGAACCAGGTAAGCAAGCTTATCCTCAATGTCGACAGCATATTCCTTCATGTTTCACACAATTAATGTATAGCAAATAAGAAAAAGGGAGTAAAGTCCGCATGCATCAAATGATTTCTAATGTCCCAATGTATTATTAGATTATAATGCTATATTTTATTTAATATAATATGTTACATATATTCAAATATATTATTATATTGTATATAGATTTTATTATAGTTAGAATATATTGTTCTCTGAAAAACCAGTTATTAGGAGATTTTAAAGTTACATCAGAGAAGGCAAATAGGCCACCAAATGATGGTTTAGGAAGTGACAAAGGATACATTAATGCAATGGACATCTTTTTACAGAAGTGAAAATAATCAAACCACCTCCTTTGGAGCCCACACCAGCCCCTATCGCTGCCCCAGTGACGGTGCCAGTCGCTGGAGAGAAAGCAGGTACTTATTCTGTGGTTTTCTTTTTGCTTGTTTGTTTTGATGGCTTAATAAAAACTTCATTAAAAATCAAGCTCTCTTTTTGTTGAAACATAGGCATCATTTCAATTGTGGGAGCTTATATAAATTCTCAATTAAATTTTCTTCATCTGCTAATCTATAGCAACATAATCTCTCACCCATGGCTGCCTATTGTGTTTCAATTGAAATGTACATTCCTGCAAAACACCATTTCTTTATATGCTTTTGAGATTAAGTAATGAATATGTTCAGTGCTGATGAAAATTAAGATGTACAGATACTCTCTAAGGACATACATATAGGAATCCCATGGAGATTCAAATTTCCCATGTGCCCTGCAGGAATCATTTCTCATTTTTTAAAAGGATTGCATTTTGGGATAATGAAAAAGTTCTGGAAATGGATAGTGTTGATAGTTGCATAATATTGTGAATGTACTTAATGCAACTGAATTAAGTTGCATTAAAAATGGTTAAAATGGTACATTTTATGGTTAAAATGGCAAATTTTATGTTAGGTATATTTTACCACAATGAACAGGAAAAAAAAACAGGACTGCATAGTTCAGCCTTTAAATCTATATAAGAATTTAGATCAATAATAATTTTCTTAAACATACTAACTCAGTGATACAGCTATCTCAGGTACAAACAAAATACTTATTCTTGTACATGAACTATTAGTAGTTCATCACTTAGGTGATAATCTCAAAACCAAAAATGATTTGACATGTATTGATCATTGATAAATACACGTCCTAACTATTTGATATTTGGCTACTTCCTTCATCTCTTTAAATTTTAACTTCCTAGTCTGTAAAATCAGAATAATGACTATAACTACCTACTAGGATTATTGTGAGGATTAAATATACGCAAAACACTTAGCACAGTGCTTGGTACATAGTAAGCCCTATAGAAATATTTGGGGTTTTATTGTGTTTAATAACATGAGGCAATATACTATGTTCTTCTGGCTGTAGTTTAATTTTAATATTTATATTAACATATTTTGTCACTGATATTTGTGGTTTGGGCATTATTCTTTTAAGCTTTTATGATTTCTATGTGATAACTTTAATTAGTTCAGAAAAAGACGATAACTGCCATTGAGATGATTAAGTATGTGTAAAACTACAGCTTTCCTCACATCCCCAGGGCCTGACACTAGGGAATTGATTCTACAGTTTATAGCGCCCCTGAGTGAACTGAATTAAACTCTAAGTGTAGGAACTGTCTTGGTTCTGCCTTAGTTCATTGTCTAATTAAGGCAAATCTTCAAAGGAATCCATGCACTTGTAGAACATAGACCCTTTCTTTTTCTTTAGTCTTCTCCGGATTTATCTGCCCAACTTAATAAAGAAAGCCCTTTAGTAACTTCTGGGTCATTTCCCTTTTGCCTACATTGATTCCTTGTTGACAAAAACGTATTTCCTTGGTTCACACAACCAGCACATACATAAACATATAAAATATTTTACATAGCTAGGCAAGAAAAAAACTCTTTTTCACAAGGAAAGAGTAAGCCTTCCAGAAATGGGAGAAGAATTACTTGCTGAAAGTAATTTTTTAATCCTAAAAACATTGGCAATTTAGCTTGGTCACATCATTCTCAGAATATGCCTTCTTGGAACTATCCAAATATTGTCCATGGAAGTCCTATAAATCTAACTTTTTCTTTATGCATTAATATTTATAATAAAGAGCATGACTCATCCCACGTGCTTTACTACTAAGCATGAAATAAGTCTGAAAATTGTTTAAATGCTGAGTTTTATTTTTATTTCAGAAGCCAAAGCACCAAAAGAGGAGGCTGCCAAGCCAAAAGTTCCCATCACAGGTAAGACTCATTTCCCTGTACCTGAGTTGTAACCTTTCGCTCTGGGAAACTTTACATTCAAGGGAAACTTTCTGTACGAGGGGGAAAAAATTCAAACTTTACATCAATCTTTATGACTTCTAATTGATTCTGCAAAAACTAGTATGTCTTCTGATATTGCAACTAATATACCTCTAATAGTATTCAAGTGGGTAATACATATATAAAATATATACTTTAGCATAATAAACCCTATAAGTTCCTAGTTTCATTCTTCATATACATGATATTTATACATGACAGATAAAATACTTAGACGCTAATCTGGACATTATATATTTGGCTTTAAAACTTGAGAAAACGAAGAGCGTTTATTATTCATGGATTCCTTATGCCACCTCATTTTCTTTCTGAAAGAAAGCAGGATAACTTCAATTGACCTTTCAGTTGCCTAGTCTTCTTGTCTTCTGGTCAATCTATCACTGGTTTCATCCAGCAGACAGCCAGATATGCACTTTCTGACCCTTATGGAAATGCCAATTCAACTTTTAATTTTATTTTGAATTAGGTGTAGCCAAAAAGACTCCTTCACCAATAGAAGCTGAAAGGAAAAAGTTAAGACCAGGAAGTGGTGGAGAGAAACCGCCTGCCGAAGCTCCGTTCACCTACCAGCTGAAGGCTGTGCCACTGAAGTTTGTGAAAGAAATCAAAGACATTGTTTTGACTGAAGCAGAGTCAGTTGGCTCTTCTGCAATCTTTGAGTGTTTAGTCTCCCCCTCCACTGCAGTTACAAGCTGGATGAAAGATGGTAGCAATATCCGTGAGAGCCCAAAGCACAGATTCATCGCTGATGGGAAAGACAGAAAGCTGCATATCATTGATGTTCAGCTTTCTGATGCTGGCGAATACACCTGTGTTTTACGTCTGGGAAATAAGGAAAAGACCTCCACTGCGAAACTGATTGTCGAAGGTAATTTCCAGTCTTATGAATATGGTCTGTATTAAACTTTAACACAGTAAACCTCAATAGCAACTTTTACTGTCATTTTAGACAAAACCTCTTATTTCCAAGTTCTATTTCATTGAAAAGATTGTACGTATTGAAAAGTCTCTGCAGATTCTTAATACCACAATTCTCCACAGAACTTCCTGTGCGTTTTGTAAAAACGCTTGAAGAGGAAGTCACAGTGGTCAAAGGACAGCCATTGTACTTGAGCTGCGAGTTAAATAAAGAACGTGATGTGGTCTGGAGGAAGGATGGCAAGATTGTGGTGGAGAAACCCGGCAAAATTGTGCCCAGCATCATTGGCTTGATGCGGGCCCTGACCATCAATGATGCAGATGACTCCGATGCAGGGACGTACACAGTGACCGTGGAAAACGCCAACAACCTGGAGTGCTCATCCTGCGTGAAAGTAGTAGGTTAGTACTTGGCTGGGACATTTAGTTCTACTTATTATTATACTAAGCAAAGAGAAGAGAGAATTTTATTTCCCAGTATCAGGATATCAGTAGTCTTATACCTTATCTAAGGGGGGGAATATCAAATCATAACAGATTAATCATGTCCAGTTTTGAGAATTTTTTCCTATTTCTGAAATTTACTAAGGAAGTTATTTATATTACTTGTTCAGATCATAATTATCTTTCTGACCTCACTGTCATACAGAAGTCATTAGAGACTGGCTGGTGAAACCCATCCGAGATCAGCATGTGAAACCCAAGGGGACAGCTGTTTTCACATGTGTCATAGCAAAGGATACTCCAAACATTAAGTGGTTCAAAGGATATGATGAAATCCCCTTGGAACCAACTGATAAGACCGAGATAGTAAGAGATGGAAATCATATCCACCTCAAAATTAAGAATGCTATGCCAGAAGATATTGATGAATATTCAGTGGAAATTGAAGGGAAAAGATGCTCTGCAAAGCTGACACTTGGAGGTATAAAAATCTTACCTTTTATTCTCAAAGATAAGTTTTGTATATGAGCCTGAGGCAAAACAATGTACATACACACACACACACACACACACACACAAGCATCTTTAGGTTTTTGAAAGCCTTATGGTATTTCATCGTTTACCAATACAGATCGTGAAGTTGAATTGCTTAAACCAATAGAGGATGTTACCATTTATGAGAAAGAAAGTGCAAGCTTTGAAGCAGAAATCTCAGAGGCAGACATTCCCGGAGAGTGGAAACTGAAGGGAGAACTTCTAAGACCCTCACCTGTGAGTAATTTCTAATTTTAAGTTGTTAGTCATATACACAAATGAACCTATCTACAAAACAGAAACAGACTTGCAGACATAGAGAACAGACTTGCCAAGGGGGAGGCAAGATTGGGGAGGGATGGATTGGGAGTTTGGCGTTAGCAGATACAAACTATTACATATAGAGTGGTTAAACAACAAGGTCCTACTGTATAGCACAGGGAACTATATTCAATATCCTGTGATAAACCAGAATGGAAAAGAACATTAAAAAACGTATACATATGTATAACTGAATCACTTTGCTGTACAGCAGAAACTAACACAACACTGTAAATCAACTACACATCAATAAAAATAAAATAAGTTGTTAGTCATATAAAATAACTACATTCTATAATCAGGTTTGATGTCCAGATTTGGTTCAGTAATGATGGAGTTACTTCCAGCTTCTGAAGTGTCAAAGAGGGGAAGAAATTTGATGCATTATTTGTGGACAGCTCAGCAATTTTTTAAAAATTTTATGACAAAACACTTTTCCTTATTTTTATTAGTAGTATTACAGTTATTTTTATGTCTCTGTAGAAATCTGTATCTGAAACATTCTATCTCATTCAAATGCTAACTAAAACTGCCATTTTTCAGACGTGTGAAATCAAGGCAGATGGTGGCAAACGCTTCTTGACTCTGCTTAAAGTCAAACTGGACCAGGCCGGTGAAGTTCTTTACCAGGCACTTAATGCAGTCACGACTGCCATTCTGACAGTAAAAGGTATTGGCCTTTAGAACTCGTGGAGTGTGCTCAACTTCATCTTATAGTCCTCTGCATTCTGAAAAACCTCATTCTTAATGTTTGATTTTCAGAAATTGAACTTGACTTTGCCGTGCCCCTAAAGGATGTCACGGTCCCAGAAAAGCGACAGGCTCGATTTGAATGTGTCCTCACTCGAGAGGCAAATGTTATATGGTCTAAAGGACCTGATATAATCAAGTCATCTGACAAGTTTGATATCATTGCTGATGGAAAGAAACACATTCTTGTCATCAATAATTCTCAGTTTGATGATGAAGGGGTCTATACTGCTGAAGTGGAGGGCAAGAAGACCTCAGCAAGATTATTTGTTACAGGTGAGAGCTGGTGAGATCTGCCTCTAACACCCCATAGTTAGGCACATGAGTATCTGACTTTAAAGACAGAACACCAAGTTCTAACAGCTGTAAGTGACCATCGGCCCCATGACTTTATTTTCACATTGCCATCAAAACAGCCCCCTTAATTTTTTTTTTTAATGGAGGAGAGCTTCATTTGAAAAGGTGACTCAATAAATGCCATGTGAAAGAGATTCTTTCTACCAGACAGATTAGAGTGGAATATTTCTGAACTAAATTGTATTTCTGAGCCTATTACCTTGCATTGCAGGTATAAGATTGAAATTCATATCACCTCTTGAAGATCAAACAGTGAAAGAAGGTGAAACAGCAACTTTTGTCTGTGAACTTTCTCATGAAAAGATGCACGTCGTCTGGTTCAAAAATGATGTCAAACTCCACACAAGCAGAACTGTACTCATCTCATCGGAGGGCAAGCTTCACAAGCTGGAAATGAGAGAAGTGACACCGGATGATATATCCCAGATCAAAGCTCAGGTTAAGGACCTGAGCTCCACAGCAAATCTGAAGGTCTTAGGTATATATGACCAACTATAACCAAAGAGCCAGTTTTTGGATGGTGGGAGTGGGTAATAGTTAAACATTTTGCAACCTGTAACTCTTTAATTACCTTTCATTTTCACGTTCTTCTGATCATCTGCTGAATGTCTTTTACAGAGGCCGATCCCTACTTCACTATGAAATTACATGATAAGACTGGAGTCGAGAAGGATGAGATTATTCTGAAGTGTGAAGTGAGCAAAGATGTGCCAGTGAAATGGTTTAAAGACGGGGAAGAGATTGTACCTTCACCCAAATACTCTATCAAGGCAGATGGCCTGCGCCGCATCTTAAAAATCAAACAGGCAAAACTGAAAGACAAAGGCGAATACATGTGTGACTGTGGCACAGACAAGACAAAAGCAAATGCCACTGTTGAGGGTGAGTTGCGTAAAGTTTTTAAATGTACCCTGTCTGAACCTGCAGTTTATTTGTTCAGTCATTCGAACAAAAGTCTGTATAATTTCAGCCCAACTAATAAAAGTGGAAAAACCTCTGTATGGAGTAGAAGTGTTTGTGGGTGAAACAGCTCGCTTTGAAATCGAACTTTCTGAACCAGATGTCCATGGCCAGTGGAAATTAAAAGGAGAGCCTTTAACTGCTTCCCCTGTAAGTCACAATGATCTGATCACACAGGTGGGGGGCTTGCTTGGTTGTTGGTGAGAAATGATACATTTCTGGTATGAAAGCTCTTGATTATTTGCAGGGATAACCAGTGATGAAAATGATGTTCTCCTTTCTCTTTCCTCCTAACCTCACTCCAAACAGGACTGTGAAATCATTGAAGATGGGAAGAAGCATATTCTGGTCCTTTATAACTGCCAGCTGGATATGACAGGCGAGGTCTCCTTCCAAGCTGCCAACGCTAAATCTGCAGCCAATCTGAAAGTGAAAGGTACACTCCACCTGCCAGCCACCCTTCTGTATTTTCTTTGCCAGGCTTCCTTATGGGGCCCAGAATTGATGAATGGAATCATATTCTGGCTTCATTCACACCCTCTTCTTTTTTCAGAATTGCCACTTATCTTCATCACGCCTCTCAGTGATGTTAAAGTCTTTGAGAAAGATGAGGCTAAGTTTGAGTGTGAAGTATCCAGGGAGCCCAAAACATACCGTTGGCTGAAAGGAACCCAGGAAATCACAGGTGATGACAAAACTGAGCTTATTAAGGATGGCACTAGGCATTCGCTGGTGATCAAATCTGCTGCTTTTGAAGATGAAGCAAAATACATATTTGAAGCTGAAGATAAGCACACAAGTGGCAAACTGATCATTGAAGGTAAACAGTTTTATCAGATAGGCCAACTTTAATTGCTTTTTTTTTTGCTTTTATATATCCTCCTTTAAGGACTGGAATTAATAAGGGTTTTTTGTTTTTTTTTTTCCTTGATAGGAATCCGACTCAAATTCCTCACCCCACTCAAGGATGTAACAGCCAAAGAGAGGGAAAGTGCTGTGTTTACTGTGGAGCTGTCCCATGATAACATTCGTGTTCGCTGGTTCAAGAACGACCAGCGCCTGCATACCACCAAGTTGGTCTCAATGCATGATGAGGGGAAAACCCATTCCATCACATTCAGAGACCTCTCTATTGATGACACCTCTCAAATTAAAGTAGAAGCTATGGGTTTAAGTTCAGAAGCCAAACTCACTGTGCTAGGTAGGTGCTTTTTTTTTCAATTTAATTTTATTGCATTCAATTCATCAGAACTTTGTGGAGTATCTACTATATAAAATTCTTTCAAGGGTTATATTGCATGAAAGCAACACCTATCCTTAAGAAACTATCACATATATTATTAGGCTTGTTTCTCAAATGTTTTTACCTAAAAATATGAGGATTTTAAAGGGATAGACTCTGGCTCTCAAAATAGCCATCTCAAATCAGAATTAAAACTCAGTTAATTATTGAGCCCTGTCATGTTTAAAATAGGAATATAAACACTTCTTCTCCCCTCACTTTATCAAAATTATTTCAGAAAAATGTTTTTCAAGTCCCTAGGAATCACAGAACTTACATTAATAAAGCTCATTGTTTTTCCTGGGCCCTTAATATTAGGCAGATTATATATAAAGTCTAACATATATAGAAACTATCAAAGGCAAACAATTGATATAAGAAAGACTAATAATGTGAATCTGAAAGCTTACAGGTAAACGAGGCCTAAGAGATTTGCTAAGAAATTAAAAATTCATCTGAATAATGAAGGAACACATAATTAGGTTTGAAGCTAAATTTCATTGTATCTTTCAAAGTACTGTTAATAAAATACTTCAAAATATAATATAGATGGATTAGATTTTGATAAATCCCAGGCATTGATTCTGTTTCTAACTTTTAGAGAACTTTTGAACATAAACATGTTAAATGTTTGTGGAAGCATGGTGCAATTTCTAAACATACCCAGACCTCTGTGAGCTGCCCCTTAAACTTTCCAAGAGACTGTTATCTCCTTAAGTGGTTAATAAAATTTTTTCACTTATACTTTACTTGCAGAGGGAGATCCATACTTTACAGGAAAGCTTCAAGATTACACTGGCACAGAGAAAAGTGAAGTGATTCTGCAGTGTGAAATTAGCAAAGCAGATGCACCGGTGAAATGGTTTAAAGATGGACAGGAGATAAAGCCATCTAAAAATGCTGTTATTAAGGCAGATGGCAAGAAGCGCATGCTAATCCTAAAGAAAGCCTTGAAATCAGATATTGGACAGTACACCTGTGACTGTGGGACAGATAAGACCTCAGGAAAGCTTGAGATTGAGGGTAAGGAAATTTCGACGAGTTTCACTCTTGAAGCTGTTGGAGTTATTTCTGCCAGAGGCCAATGACACATGCTGACCCTGCACTTTTTCTAGATCGGGAAATTAAACTGGTGCGACCCCTGTACAGCGTGGAGGTGATGGAGACTGAGACGGCCCGCTTTGAAACCGAAATCTCGGAAGATGATATCCACGCCAACTGGAAACTCAAGGGAGAGGCCCTACTCCAAACACCTGTAAGGCTATTTCTGAACTTGTCAACACCTAGAGAAGCTATATGAAATAGAAAAGGACAGGAGAAAAGTCAGACTGCATGCAAGGCATTTAAAACATATCAGGTTCTTTACCAGACCTCAAACCAAAGAGAGCTATTAGGGTCTATGAATGGGCTTGGACAGGTACACTTGCAGTATTTTTGATCCAGCATAGTGGTATGAGGCTGTAGATA
Organism: Leucopleurus acutus; assembly: GCF_964270905.1. Taxonomy (NCBI): domain Eukaryota; kingdom Metazoa; phylum Chordata; class Mammalia; order Artiodactyla; family Delphinidae; genus Leucopleurus; species Leucopleurus acutus. Next base: position 64,481,540 of record NC_139149.1, on the reverse strand, counting down.
TTCTGTGATGCTGCTAGTTGGTTCAAAATGATGTGGCTAAAATAAACACTGCCTTCATGAATAATATTTGTTAGCTTTCTTTCACAAAACTCAAAATTATATAGTCGCCTCACCAGTTATTTGTAAATTCCTTTAATTAAGATATTATATCCTCAGAAAAAAATACCAAAGAAGATGACTTCCTACGAAAACTTTTCTTTCTTTGGGTACAGGAGTGTGAGATCAAGGAAGAAGGCAAAATGCACTTCCTTATTTTGCACAACTGCCGACTGGACCAGACCGGTGGGGTAGATTTCCAAGCTGCCAATGTTAAATCTAGTGCCCACCTCCGAGTAAAACGTAAGTATTATGTGTTTCTGCTGAAAACAAATTGTATAGTTCTGCAGCAAATGGATGTGAGTGAAATTAATTAGATTTATTCAATTAATTAGAAAACATTATTAAAGTATAGAAACTGGCTTTCTTGTACTTACTTTTTGTCATCCTCATACAACTGTGGTTCAGATTCTAAAGTTTTGGAAATTTCACTGACCTTGCCATTTGAACAAAAGAAAATTAAGTCAGAATCTCCCACTTCGTAATTCTTTCACTCAAAGTAGATATTCATAGAAAAAGAATCTAACTCAGAACACTTAAAGACCCTTAAAGAAATCCTTCAAGTGGCTGTACAAGTATAGCACCATAAAGAAAAACTTTGCTGTGTGGGCATTTCAGACTTATTTCAGGCTAACATTTTTGGAAGGTGCAAAAGTGTTTATGGGTTGGGCAGGCTATGACATTGAGCGGCCCTTGTCCTCTCCCAATCAGAGGCTTGGTTATTTTGGAAGTCGCATACCTTCCGTAGCAAGAGGAACTTGACGCCCGGCACAGAGACAGATGCAGCACTAATTTCCTGCTGACCTTGTATATATCAGAACGAAAGGGCCCCTACAGATACCCACTCTCAGGCCACTAGCTCTCCCCTTCTGGGCACCAAGGGGCCACGTTCACATGGGAGTGAGAACAGTGGGCAGTCCTGTGGCTCTTTCCTTCTTGAAGAAAGCAACCAGGGAGATTAATAACTAAATCTGTATTTATCCTTTTGGAATTACAAAATGAGTCACCCAAAGCTTTTTCCTTCCTCTCGCAAAGCACGAGTCATTGGTCTTCTGAGGCCTCTGAAGGATGTCACAGTGACTGCAGGAGAAACAGCCACCTTCCACTGCGAGCTGTCTTATGAGGATATCCCCGTGGAATGGTACCTCAGAGGGAAGAAACTAGAGCCCAGCGATAAGGTAAGAAGCAGGAGTGCGGTTGCCTTGCCTTGCTCTTCCTTTTCCCTCAGTTCTTTCATCCTCACGTGTGTGTTCCTTGTTCTTTGCTTCCCTACATCCGTCTCCCTTTCCCTTTCTTTTCCCTACTCAAGCCTGATTTCTGCTGAAATTGTAAAGCAGATTCTTCTCATTTTTGTTGGGTTTAACCTGATGATATTTTTACTGAAATGGAAATTAACATTTTACGTAAGATCAAGTTTTAGGTTTTTGAAGAAAAGGCAAACGCTCATTAGCTATCAGTGATAGTTTAATTCATCGAAAGACAGGAAGGATCAAAAAGGCTTTCTGATTCGATGCGTGCTAACGAGGGTACAGATTTAAGTTTTATGGCTAATTCTCTCCATGCTATCTAGTGTTCTGCATATTAGAAGATTAAGAGGAGAGGATGGAAATTCCATTTCAGGCAGTGGATCAAGTAGTTGAGATAACTTCTGGGCAGATATCTGCTCTTCAAGCATTTCTCCAAAGCTATTTTTAACCCTCAAGTGCTTTGAGCTGTGCCAATTCTGGAATGCAAGTGGACTATTTAAAGTGCGACGGATGGTGCTGGCAAGAAAGAAGGGCTCTGTGATTACCCACATGTATGAGCAAATATACTTTAAGAAGTTTTAGGGAATAACTAGCTTCCGGTGTTACCCCAAATTTCACCCGTAAGTAAAAACCAGAGTGATTATTCAGATAGGCCCAAAATACAGTTTACCCAAATTGAGCTCTGTATTTTGCCCCCTAAGACAATGTGTGTGTCTAAATTATCTTTATAATTCACCATTAATTTTGAATTCTTGAAATAAAATTATAGAAAATGCCCAACGTGGGTTGGAAAGAAAGGACAGGGCATTTCATTGTTCTCTGTCAGTTTTTTTTCAATATTTTTAGAAAGAGTATCAAATGTGGCATCAAGCTCTCAGTTTAAATCAAGCTGTTAAGAATTATAGGAACGTAATTTAAAAGGGATTCAGTTTAACAAAGAGCCACAACTTTGATTAAAGTATTAGAAGGAAAATGCCTTTGAACAACTGCTCTCAAACAAACAAACAAAAAACTAGTATTCTGCCAAAGTGATTGAAGGGTGATTCAGTTAACAGTCATCTGAGAGATAAAATCTGCCTGCTATACTGACAATAATGACCAGTTGATCTCCTTTGTTACCAAGAATAGAAAAAGCAGCCATATGTTCAAATTGCAGCAAGAGAATTAAGTTTAATATGAGGAAACTGTCCTCACCGTGAGGTCTTCTAAATACTGACCTGGGTGATGGAGGCATCTCCACCTTCAAGTTTGCTTTTGAAAAATATACATTTGTCCAATTAAGTGTGGTTTAACTGCTTTCATGTCTAAAGGCAGAGACTTGGTTGACTTCAAAATCCTTTCTAGATCTATAAAGACATGATTTGAATAAAGGAACACTGCTTAAGGACAAATGATATTATTCTTCTGCTACTAAATATTTTTTGCTCAAATTAAGAGCTTTTATTAAAGATCAGTCATTATTTCTAATGTAAAAACTGTACTATTTTATTTTATTTTTTACTTTTTTTAATTTTTATTGAAGTATAGTTGATTTAGCATGTTGTGTTAGTTTCAGGTGTACAGCAAAGTGAATCTGTTATACACATACATATATCCACTCTTTTTTAGATTCCTTTTCCATATAGGCCATTACGGAGTATTGAGTAGAGTTCCCTGTGCTATACAGGTCATTATTAGTTATCTATTTTATTTATAGTAGTGTATATAAAAACTATGCTATTTTAAATTAAAATGTAGACTCCTAAAAATCTGAGGTACATTTCTTTTACTAAAATACACACACACACACACACACACACACACACACACACACACACATACACATTTATCTTATTGTCACGGAACTTTTTTCTCAGGTTAGAAAGGATCACCTTACTATAATTCTGTTGGGCCTTTTTGTGTCTCTCTTGGCATAGGAATTTTAATCTTTTACTTTAGCCACCTAAAATACTTCAGCCTTTTGTGAACTTGCTCGTATATTATTAAAAGTCTCTTTTTATAAAGAACTGAAATATAAACTGTGAAATAAAGTCATTTTACTACATTTTGCAGGTTTTGTTTAAATTAAGTCTATCAGAACAAACTAGCTATTATCAATTTAATTCAGGCCTTTCATCTTCACTTTGGTATAGTTTTTGGAGGCTAAACATTCTGTAACCAAACAAAAACACATTATTAGAATAGAAAATCAAAAGAGAAAATTTCAGAAATGAGTTGTGGTTTTTTTACCCCCTTTGGCCATCAGTCCAGGAAAAGACTGCTAAGTCCTAAATGGCCATTGAGAATTTTGTATTTAAACTTTAATAGCTTGGTCACAGTCATAATGCCTATTGTATTATAGTAATATGCTTCCATTATAAGTTAACAATATTTTAAAGGAATAATCTCTAACATTATCTTTACATATCTACCACAAAATCTTCAGCATTCATATTATTGTTTTATTTTTATAAGGTAGCTGTTAGTTTTTTGCCCCTTAACATAATCAGTGTATACTGTATATGAGCTATTTCCTAAGAACCACTGTGTTCTGAGTAACAGAATATTCTAGAGTAGCCTCAGAGGAATTTCAATGATAAAACAACATGTTAACAGATAAGACATATCTGTTGGTGGATTAGAACCTGAGATACGTTTTAAAAAAGCCCTAAATTACAGTCCAAATTTTAAATTCAAAATTTATATTGAAACGTCATCACAGAAACAATTTTTCTCCCATTCAAGCACCATGTCCTTGAATAAGTAGCTGTGTTCCTACGACATATCTTAATTACCTTCTCCTACTTATTTTCCCTTATTATGTTTTTGGCTTTCTCAATTATTAAGGTAGTTATATTAATAACCATGCCCAGCTCTTCACTAAGGAAAAACCTTTATATGAAATTTTATTCCCAACTCTTTTTTTTACACCAGCATAATAAACAGTTCCACTGCTGAAAAATTTTGACATTATTCTTAACTGTAAGTGAACTCTGAAGCAAAGTCGATCTGTATGACAGGGCACAGTGTCTTATGGAATTTGGGATGGTAGAACTAGAAGAACCTTCAATTGTCTTATAATTTACTGTCAGGATGGCCCTGTCTGTAGCCTGATTTTCAATTGCACATGCCACAGTTATGGGACCTAAAGGCAGCCCATATCAAGGCAGTGTATTCTTTTTTTGTTTTTTAATTTATTTATTTATTATTTATTTTTGGCTGCATTGGGTCTTCGTTGCTGCGTGTGGCCTTCTCTAGTTGCAGCGAGCGGGGGCTACTCCCTGTTGAGGTGCGCGGGCTTCTCATTGCAGTGGCTTCTCTTGTTGCGGAGCTTGGGCTCTAGGCGCGCGGGCTTCAGTAGTTGCAGCTTGTGGGCTCTAGAGTGCAGGCTCAGTAGTTGTGACACACGGGCCTAGTTGCTCCGCGGCATGTGGGATCTTCCCGAACCAGGGCACGAACCTGTGTCCCCTGCACTGGCAGGTGGATTCTTAACCACTGCGCCACCAGGGAAGCCCAAGGCAGTGTATTCTTTTTGACAATTCATTTTCCTACAGTCTATACCCCTTCAAACCACCTAAGGTTGCATTTACAACAAGAATTTATCATCCAAATATTAACGGTAATGGCAGCATTTGTCTTGATATTCTAAGATCACAGTGGTCTCCTGTTTTAACTAGTTCTGAAGTTCCTTTATCCATATGTTCACTGCTATGTGAACAATTGTAGCCTTGCCTGATACCTGATTTTACCAGTCATGAGGTACAAATACATGAAAGGGAAGAAGAGGCAACATCTTCATTTGTGTTTTTGAACAAAATTAAGAAATTGTACAAATTATTTTAATCACAGTTTAATTGGCTTGCGAAATAATTTTAATTGCTAAAATAAATGGGAAGAATTCCAGCTCATTGCAAGGCAAACACCTTGCATTTAGAACATAAGTTTACTTTCAACTTACTATATGCAATCATTTTTTCCCTCTTCCTTTCATGATTTAGCTATTCTAAGTTCTTCCTTTATATATATAAACCCAGCAGCACAATGGAGGCAAATATATATGTATACATATAAATACACACATATAAACTTGCCTAGGCATTTCAACATAAAAGTCCTCCTAGTAACTATGTAAAGGTAACTGAGAAACTATAAAAGCCTAAAATTTCCTTAAAAGATTCCAAACTATTGGTTAGAATTATTTTCAAATACACATATGCTATACAAATGATTGGAGAGCACTATTTCAAACTGTTTACTTGAATGAACTAAATGCACCTATATATATATATATACACACACACACATACATATATATATAGTAATGCCATTTCATATATTTTTTTCTTCCAGTTTTATTGATATATAATTGACGTACAGCACTGTATAAGTTTAAGGTGTACAGCACAATGATGTGACTTACGTATATCATGAAATAATTACCATAATGTTTCGTGAACATCCATTATCTCATATAGATATTAAAGATATAGAAAAAAATATTTTTCCTATGATGAGAACTCTTAGGATTTACCCTCTTAACAACTTTCATATGTAACATAGAGCAGTGTTAATTATATCTATCATGTTGTACATTACATCACTAGTACTTATTTATCTTATAAATAGAAGTTTCTACCTTTTGACTGCCTTCATCCAATGAACCCCCATCCTCACCCCCCACCCCCAGAAAACACAGATCTGATCTCTTCTTCTGTGAGTTTGTTTTTGAAGTATAATTGACCTATAACACTATATTAGTTCCTGGTACGTAACATAGTGATTCTATATTTCTGTAGATTTCAAAATGATCACCATGATAAATTTAATTACCATGCATATATTCTTAAACTGCACCTTTTTTTTTTTTTCAAAAAAAGGTGGTCACACGTTCAGAAGGAAGAGTTCATACACTTACTCTGCGGGATGTAAAGTTAGAAGATGCTGGAGAAGTCCAACTAGTAGCAAAAGATTTCAAAACGCAAGCCAACCTCTTCGTGAAAGGTAATCACATGGCTTATTTTTTAAAACATGTATAATGCAGAGGTTCATAAATAATGCCAACTCTCAACTATATGTGGTAAATACCACAGATCATTAAAATTCACCAAATATCAGAAAGTCTAATTTTACTTTTTGGCTTAACAAAATAGTTCACAGACAACTAAAAAAAAAAAAGCCAAAATTGGCTAGAATAGGTTTTACTTCCTTTTTCCATCCCCACTGTTTTTACTGCATTTAAAAAACTGCTGGAGGAAGAATTACTATCAATAGGTATCTATCACTCTCTTAACCAAGAGTTGGCTATTATTTCCTTGATGTTTCATATTCTCTAAAAATGCTTTTCCTCTGTATATAAAAATAATGATGAAACATCATTATTAGACGAAGACATCTGAGTGGAATCAAAACTTACAAATGAAACTTAAAAACAGAAAAGCCCTCAAGATACAAGAGGAAAATTGAGGAGGTGCTGAAACTCTTGGAGAAGGAAAGGAGAAATACCTTGGCTAATTAGTATGATTCTTTCAGAACCCCCAGTTGAATTCACTAAACCTCTTGAGGACCAGACGGTCGAAGAGGAAGCCACTGCGGTATTGGAGTGTGAAGTATCCCGAGAAAATGCTAAGGTGAAATGGTTCAAAAATGGGACAGAAATTCTCAAAAGCAAGAAGTATGAAATTGTTGCTGATGGCAGGGTCAGGAAACTTATTATACACGGCTGCACCCCAGAGGATATTAAAACATACACTTGTGATGCTAAGGATTTTAAGACTTCCTGTAACCTGAACGTCGTGCGTAAGTATTCTTCTTACACAGCACTTTTCACTTGCAACTCTTTGATAACAACAACCAAAAAAAACCCACTTTTTTGCATGCCCTTCTTGGCCTAACCACATTTCTTGGCAACTTACAGTATCGATACTGACGTAACATGATATTTTATGTGTTTAAAAAGAAGAGAGGTCCTTCCACTACATCTGGTCTGAGAAGGGCAGAGTGATCACTTTTTGCTATGCTTCTCACTGAGTAGTGAAAGATGTGCTCTTTGTCTACATGGGTTAAGCCTACTGCAGGAATATCTCAATACAGATGAGGACAAATTGAATTTAAAAAGACAAGAAGGGTGTCATAAAAAAAGAAAAAGGAAAGGAAAGGAAAGCCATTGCCACTTGGAAGGAAAATGAATTTTCAGGTATGAGGAACCACTAGAAAATGATCATGAAATTTCAGGCTGAATAGGAGCACACTAGAGGTCTGCTGTAATATGATAAAGCCCATTCACATGCTGTCTCTGAGAATAAGAATGGAAAAGAAGATGGAGAGAAGCCTGTATCCCTTGAGTCCTATAAATGAAGAGAGCACTAATGGTTTTTAGCACTACTTCTTCCTCTGGTGGAAAATAAAACGTCTTTTTTCAGAATGCCACATGCTAGCTCATTTTTTTTTCATTCATTCATTTGTCCAGCAATAATATTTTAGTGTCTTTATTTTTGTGCAGTATTTGCTATTGGTTTAGTTGCTTCCCATCTGTCAACAGCTCATAGTGGCTTTGATTGTGCTTCCATGCATCTTGGTCTGTTTTATTCTTTCCACTTTGTGGCTGTTCTGCTTTCGCTTATGACAGAATAGCTTCTTGGGTCTCCTTCTTCCTTTTGTTACCTACTTTATCTCTATTCTAAGAAGGCTCAGCAACAATGAGCATATCTTCAAGCCTATTAGCCAGCACTTGTGTCCCAGAATTTCATTGATCAAGAAAGGGCATCTTGGGAAGGACTCACAAGGAACCCTGGAAGAAGGAAGGGCATGTGGGCAGCTCTCCAATCCTATATATCCACCAACTTAATTCTGGAGATAAATGAAACCAGAGATTTTAAAAAAAAATCACCCTTCCATTCAAAGCATGTTGTTTTGTCACACTAATGGACTTTATACCTGACTTATACGTGACCTCTTTGAAGCTGACACACACCAAAAAAGCTGAATGTATGTGATTTCAATTGCAAACTCATGTCTCTTAGCCATAGACAAGACTGATCATAGCTTTTCAAGCTGCACTATCATTGAATTCTTCTAATTTCTCAAAGATTATGCTGCCTGCCTTAAATAAGATAACGATTCTTTGCTACTGGTGATTCCTTTGACGATATCAACTTTCAACTCTGGAGAAGTATCAATGAAGATATTTCCTCCAGCTTTCATTCAGAACTGAGCTGGCGATAGATAGATAGATAGATAGATAGCAAGAATTAGTTGGACATATATTATGCCACATAATTTTATGAAAACTAAGAGATATGTAAAATGCAAAGTATCACAACTGAATGGCAGCTCCAAGTGATTTCCAAATCAGCTGTAGCCTGCTAATATGAAAAAGCCTGCAAAAGCACCACAGTATGTCCGAGTGAATTTCTAGAAACCTCATTCTGAATTCTGATGACCTTCTCTTACAGCTCCTCATGTGGACTTCTTAAGACCACTCACCGATCTTCAAGTTAAAGAAAAAGAAATGGCTCGGTTTGAGTGTGAAATTTCCCGAGAAAATGCCAAGGTCTGTGATTGTGTGGTTGCTAACTTGTGTTTTCTGATAACTTTGTTTACTTTTGGTCTGACCAAAATGAAACAAACAAAAAAAAAATGAATCAAACCTCTCTGTAGTCATCACTTTACTTTTAGATCAATGATTATTACTTTAGTGTGAGATACATACTTGATTTAATTGTTCTCTTTTTAGTATTACTATTATTCGTTTGCTATTACTTGAAAAACACTGGACTTGCAATCAGGAGATTTAGATATTATTAATTTGAACCATAAGAAATTGATGTTTTCTTACGTTAAAAACAATCAAATAAAAAAAAACAATCAAATATCAGCAATTTCATATGTCTCGACTCAGTACTCCTGGTTGCCATTAACTACCATTGGCGAGTCAACTTTGAGTCCTGGAAAACAAAGGAGTTGGTCTGCATGAAATCCAAGGCCCTCTACAGCTCTAATACATGATCCCATTATTTTTAATAACTGATAATAGTATCACAGCTGCTCACTTAATAATTGAAGCAGGTCTTGTTTTTTGGGGTTTGGTTATATTTACCACTTTGGTTCTTCTTCATAATGTAAAGTCTTATTGACTGCTTTTAGAAAAGCTTAGGATCATAGTTCCTCCTAAGGACACACATGTGAAGGGACAACAGAACTGATAAAGGTATTTTTTTTATCTTAAATATAGGTTCAGTGGTTTAAAGATGGTGCTGAAATTAAAAAGGGCAAAAAATATGACATCATATCTAAGGGAGCAGTCCGCATTCTTGTCGTCAACAAATGTCTAGTGGCTGATGAAGCAGAATATTCCTGTGAAGTAAGGACAGCGCGAACTTCCGGCATGCTGACAGTCCTGGGTAAGAATGAAGTCTTTCTTTGCAGGAGTATATGTGTTGGGAAAAAAAAAAATTTCCAGTTTAATTCAGTGTTTTTTGTTTTTAATTCTTCTTGCAGAAGAAGAAGCTGTCTTTACAAAAAATCTTACCAACATTGAAGTTAGTGAAACAGACACTGTAAAACTGGTTTGTGAAGTCTCCAAGCCCGGAGCAGAAGTAATTTGGTACAAAGGGGATGAAGAGATCATTGAAACAGGAAGATATGAAACAGTTACTGTTGGACGAAAGAGAATCCTGATCATTCAGAATGCTCACCTGGAAGACACTGGCAACTACAACTGCCGACTCCCAAGTTCTCGAACCGATGGCAAAGTCAAAGTTCATGGTATGAAAATTACAGTGAATACTATTGTATTTTAAGAAAATCATACCTGTTGCATGTAAGGTACAAATGCTTAATTTTGCAATATCTTGCAACTTTTTCTTTCCAGAACTTGCTGCTGAATTTATCTCAAAGCCTCAAAACGTTGAAATACTTGAAGGAGAAAAGGCTGAATTTGTCTGCTCTCTATCAAAGGAAAGCTTTGCAGTCCAGTGGAAGAGAGATGATAAGACACTTGAATCTGGAGATAAATATGACATAATTGCTGATGGCAAAAAGAGGATCCTAGTTGTGAAAGATGCCACATTACAAGATATGGGCACTTATGTAGTCATGGCTGGGGCTGCCAGAGCAGCAGCTCACCTGACAGTAATTGGTAAGTTTGTTTGTGCTTCTTGGATTTACTTATATTTGCATCTACCACATTAGTACTTCTTCATACTACAAAATCTTGTTGATTGCTTTCAGAAAAACTCAGGATCATAGTTCCTCTGAAGAACACCCGTGTGAAGGAACAACAAGAAGCTGTCTTTAACTGTGAGGTCAATACCGAAGGTGCCAAAGCCAAATGGTTCAGAAATGAAGAAGCCATATTTGATAGTTCAAAATACATTATTCTCCAGAAAGACCTGGTCTACACCCTCAGAATTAGAGGTGCACAATTAGATGATCAAGCCAGCTATAATGTGTCTCTGACCAATCACAGAGGTGAAAATGTTAAGAGTGCAGCCAATCTAATTGTAGAAGGTAAGTCACTTATTTGACATTAGAGATTTAAAAAATCAATTTCTATGATGAAAACAATTAAAATCAACACTCTTATTCTCCTTTCCAACAGAGGAAGACCTTAGGATCACTGAGCCTCTTAAAGATATTGAAACAATGGAGAAGAAATCTGTCACATTCTGGTGCAAGGTGAACCGTCTCAATGTAACACTGAACTGGACCAAAAACGGAGAAGAGGTGGCTTTTGACAACCGTGTTTTATACAGAATTGATAAATATAAGCACTCTCTAATCATTAAAGACTGTGGCTTCCCAGATGAAGGTGAATACATTGTCACTGCTGGACAAGATAAATCTGTTGCTGAACTTCTCATCATAGAAGCCCCTACAGAATTTGTGGAACACTTGGAAGACCAGACAGTCACTGAGTTTGACGATGCTGTCTTCTCCTGCCAGCTCTCCAGAGAGAAAGCAAATGTAAAATGGTACAGAAACGGGAGAGAAATCAAAGAAGGCAAAAAGTACGTGAGAGCTTCTCAGTCTCTATTTCTGTAGCTATATATACAAGTTTGCCAACTTAGTGGTCATTATGCAAGCTAACCAATAATTCAATCTCTTCTTTTAGATACAAATTTGAAAAAGATGGCAGAATACATAGACTCATTATAAAAGACTGCAGGCTGGATGATGAATGTGAATATGCTTGTGGAGTAGAAGACAGGAGGTCTCGAGCTAGACTCTTTGTGGAAGGTACATATTAAGTGAAAGGACGATTTTTAATTCTAGTACGTTTTTAAATGTTGTTAATCCCAATACAAACATGTTTGTATTTATTTCACATTTTCTTTTCAGAAATCCCTGTTGAGATCATCAGGCCTCCCCAAGACATCCTTGAAGCCCCTGGTACTGATGTTGTCTTTTTAGCTGAGCTCAACAAAGACAAGGTGGAAGTCCAGTGGCTAAAAAACAACATGATTATTGTCCAGGGTGATAAACACCAGATGATGAGTGAAGGAAAGATACACAGGCTACAGGTCTGTGACATTAAGCCCCGTGACCAGGGTGAATACAGATTTATTGCCAAAGACAAAGAAGCCAGAGCTAAGCTTGAACTGGCAGGTAAGTCCCTTTCTTTTATTTTCAAACATCCTTACAATACCACAGATACTGGGTAGGTTTCAGATTTCACAGTTAATTAATGAGAAAATGTTTGTGAAAGCTTTTTATTCCGATTAAGCCTTGTCCACATGTTAACTATTCTAATTCCTCTTACCACCAAGTGTCCTGAGTAAGAGGAAATTGATAGCATTGCTCTTTACATGCGATAATCTTGCACAGCTCCTGGCACATGGCAGCTGTTCGTTAACTCCTAGAATTAACCTATTGCCCTGAGAGTCTTCCCAGCAAACCCAGACCTAGAGACAGGCCCATTCCTTTCTACTTTCCAAATCCCTGTGGGGCCTCTTAGGTCTGTTCTCATCCTGACCCAAGCTTCCAAGACATCCTTAGAGGTTGGCACTTTGAAAGAGCCATTAATGTACCTCTTGTGCATAAGAACAAGTTTATCTGGTTTATCTTGAACTAAGTATGAGGTGCCTATTTTATATAAAAAACAAAAAACCAAAAACATGTTCTGTGCACTATATTCAGGCCTCTGTTATTATTATTGGCAAAGAATGGAGATTTTGTGGTTTCATATCATACTTAGTCCTCTATTCTTCAGTCTGATAATTTGCAAAATAAGCCGTGAGAACTCTAAGTCAGCTAGTGTTCTCTCCTGTAAAGTTACTGTGACATGTAACCAGTATTTGCTAACAAATGCATAGTAAAGAAGCTATGGCATAGCTGGACTATAATAAATAACTCAAAAGCATTCACATATTATTTTTCTCACTAGCCGCACCTAAAATCAAGACAGCTGACCAAAACCTGGTGGTTGATGTTGGCCAGCCTCTGACCATGGTGGTGCCCTATGATGCCTACCCCAAGGCAGAAGCTGAGTGGTTTAAAGAAAATGAACCTCTGTCTTCAAAAACTGTTGATACCACAGCTGAACAGACGTCTTTCAGAATTTCAGAAGCCAAGAAAGGAGACAAAGGAAGGTATAAAATTGTGCTTCAGAACAAACATGGAAAAGCAGAAGCATTCATCAATTTACAAGTTATAGGTAAGCCCTTGAGTCACTTGGACTTTATTGGTAAAGCACAACTAAAAGCGTGATAACACACTAAAAAAAAAAAAAAATGTATATGTGAATTCCAGATGTTCCTGGGCCAGTACGTAACTTAGAAGTGACAGAAACATTTGATGGTGAAGTGAGCCTCGCTTGGGAAGAACCATTAACTGATGGTGGAAGCAAAATCATAGGTTATGTTGTTGAAAGACGTGACATCAAGAGAAAGACCTGGGTTCTGGCCACTGACCGTGCAGATAGTTGTGAGTTTACTGTCACTAGACTACAAAAAGGAGGAGTTGAGTACCTATTCCGTGTGAGCGCAAGAAACAGAGTCGGCACTGGTGAACCAGTAGAAACTGACAGTCCTGTAGAAGCAAGGAGTAAATATGGTAAGAAGTTTTTAAGTAAATTGTAAACTAGCTTATCTTTGCTTTTATCCCTGAGATAACCTAAAGCCCGTGTTTTCTGGATATCCAGATGTTCCAGGCCCTCCTTTGAATGTAACGATCACTGATGTGAACAGATTTGGTGTCTCATTGACATGGGAACCACCAGAGTATGATGGAGGTGCCGAGATCACAAACTACGTCATTGAATTAAGGGACAAGACTTCTATCAGATGGGAAACTGCCATGACAGTAAGAGCTGAAGAACTGTCTGCAACTGTCACTGATGTGGTGGAAGGACAGGAGTACAGTTTCCGGGTTAGGGCCCAAAACCGAATTGGAGTTGGAAAACCAAGTGCAGCCACACCCTTCATCAAAGTTGCTGATCCGATTGGTGAGTCCATCAAAAAAAGGGAAATAAGTAATCCATTTAATCAAGAAATTAAGCTTATCGATTAAAATAAATCAAATTAAACAGAAGTTAATGAAAAGAACATCAGAAAAATTTGAACAAAATTGTAGAAATCCAGACTGGGCCTGCTTGTATCCAGTGAATATGGGGATGATAGAAATGATTACAGCATTATCTTAATAAGCTGTCACTGAATTAAATGGTATGCTCCAACTCTTTCTTCCAATCCAGAGAGACCAAGTCCTCCTGTGAACCTAAACTCCTCAGATCAGACTCAGTCATCAGTTCAGCTCACATGGGAACCTCCTCTGAAAGATGGAGGAGGCCCAATATTGGGCTATATAATAGAACGATGTGAAGAAGGAAAAGATAATTGGATTCGTTGCAATAAGAAACTTGTCCCCGAACTGACTTACAAGGTAGGGCATGTGTATCTAAAATAAATAGTCGGTAAATGATCATGGACTTAAACGTATATGTATGTTACAAACATTGATTCATAATTTTAGGTTACTGGATTACAAAAAGGAAATAAATATTTATATCGAGTATCTGCAGAAAATGAAGCTGGTGTTTCAGATCCATCTGAAATTCTTGGTCCTCTAACTGCTGATGATGCATTTGGTAAATGGATATTTTATTTTTAGATTTGGGAATAGCACATAGCTACTTTGGGGTACCAGGGATTTAAATACAGTACTGGAAACTCATTAAGTTTTCTTTTTGGTAGTTGAACCAACAATGGATTTAAGTGCATTTAAAGATGGCCTGGAAGTTATTGTGCCAAATCCTATCAAGATCCTGGTTCCAAGTACAGGCTATCCAAGGCCAACTGCTACCTGGTCTTTTGGAGATAAAGTACTAGAAGCAGGAGACCGTGTGAAAATGAAAACCCTATCTGCCTATGCTGAGCTTATCATTTCTCCAAGTGAACGTCCAGACAAGGGCATTTACATGCTGAAGTTAGAAAATCGTGTGAAAGCAATTTCTGGGGAGATTGATGTCAGTGTAATTGGTAAGGAACGAAACTTTTGTGATCTAAGGTGATTTGACAGTATTAACAAATATTGGTTCAAGCTGTTAATGACTTCTGACTGTATTTTTTTTTTTCCAGCTCGCCCAAGTGCACCCAAAGAACTGAAATTCGGTGAGATAACCCAGGACTCAGTACATTTGACTTGGGAACCACCAGATGATGATGGAGGAAGTCCATTAACCGGATATGTTGTTGAAAAGCGAGAAGTCAGCCGGAAAACATGGACTAAAGTGAGTTTTGAGCAGCAACTACAGAAAAGAGAGTGGGGGAAATCCCGAAATGTCGAGATGCCTTGCAAAGTTTTTATGTTTTTACCTTTACCTTGCTGAAAAAGTACCTAAAACTTTTTAAAATGTATTGATGCTAATGCTTCCTGAGGTAGTTCAACCAAGATTTGGTGTAATTGCCTCATTTTGTGAGCCTTACCAGATTTTCAACTAGGTTTATTAAAAAATAAAACAAAACTTACCTACTCAGTTGGTACCTGATAAGTACCCAATATGCCCTTTTAAGCTATAAGCCATTCTAAGGACACTAAGTACTTAACTCCCTGGTGGTCATACTTCTTCTCACGCCACTAAATTACCTTAGTTGGCCTAATCTGCCATTTTCTCTCCTCAGTTTATACCATTACTGTTTTTTACCTTAATTTATCATATTTCTAATAACCAAGCTGGTAGAAAGAATCAACACCTTATTTGCCGACTTTTTAATGTGTACAAACTATGAAGCAGTTCCACCTTACATTAGGCGTCAAATATTATGTCTTACTTCGCAATTTTTTCCTTAATATGAAATCAACGTAAGAATAATCCTTAGCATTCAAAACAACTTCCATTTGTAACTCTGCTCATGGTAAAAATATTTTGACTTAGGCAGAGTTTTTGGAAAACAGTTTATTAACTGTATTGCTTTGTCCCAGGTTATAGACTCTGTGAGCAACCTAGAATTCACAGTTGCTGATCTTGTTCAAGGAAAAGAATATTTATTTAAAGTCTGTGCTCGTAACAAGTGTGGCCCTGGAGAACCCGCATATGTTGATGAACCTGTAAATATGTCAGCTCCTGCAAGTGAGTACATTCTTGATATTTTCTTACGTAGCCTCTTGTTACCTGTTTTTGCTTTTATTTTTATTTATGTATGTATTTATTTATTTGGCCATGCCACACAGCTTGTGGGATCTTAGCTCCCTGACCAGGGATCGAACCCATGTACCCTGCACTGGAAGCACAGAGTCCTAACCACTGGACCACCAGGGAATTCCCACCTGTTTTTGCTTTTAGACCTGGAGTTGAAGTTATGGGGGAAAGACACAGGTTGGCAGTACGGAGATTTCATAGATGGCCTATCTAAGACTGACTCTCTCTTTAAAATGCTATAGCGGTACCTGACCCACCAGAGAATATTAAGTGGAGAGATCGAACAGCCAAGAGCATCTTCCTAACATGGGATCCACCTAAACATGATGGTGGTTCACGCATCAAAGGATATATAGTTGAAAAATGTCCACGTGGTTCTGATCGATGGGTCGCTTGTGGAGACCCAGTTGCAGAAACAAAGTAAGTTTTTAAATTATTTGGCACAAAAGTAAATATTTACTCTTACTAAAATGGGCTTTCTTTTGGAAAATCTAAATGTTAAGTTTAGAACTTCCTTGGTGTGCCTGATTTTTTTTTTTTTTTTTGCGGTACGCGGGCCTCTCACTGTTGTGGCCTCTCCCGTTGCGGAGCACAGGCTCTGGACGCGCAGGCTCAGTGGCCATGGCTCACGGGCCCAGCCGCTACGCGGCATGTGGGATCTTCCCGGACCGGGGCACAAACCCGTGTCCCCTGCATTGGCAGGCGGACTCTCAACCACTGCACCACCAGGGAAGCCCCTGCCTGTCTGATTTTTAAAAGTGCTGCTGAACTTACCCTTTAATCAAGGTTTTCATTAGTTAAAATGTTGAAGCAATCCAGACTTAATTTAAAGGATAGTATTATACCAGGGGTATGAATTTTGGAAATATTATGAATACTACACAATGGAACAGATTAAATGCATTAAGTAAAATATCCTATTTTGTTTGCTGACAGAATGGAAGTAACAGGTCTTGAAGAGGGCCAGTGGTATGCCTATCGCGTGAAGGCCTTGAACAGGCTAGGAGCTAGCAAGCCAAGCAAACCCACAGAAGAAATCCAGGCTGTGGACACACAGGGTACTTACTTTTGGTTTTTGCTTTATCAGTCAGACTTTTGACTTTAATTCTGCCCAAATTTGGTAACATCGTAAATAATCTTTTCCAATTCAGAGGCTCCAGAAATTTTCCTCGACGTGAAGCTCCTTGCGGGTCTCACTGTAAAAGCAGGAACTAAGATTGAACTTCCTGCCACTGTAACTGGCAAACCTGAACCTAAAGTAACCTGGACAAAGGCTGATATGCTTCTGAAGCAGGACAAAAGAATCACCATTGAAAACGTTCCTAAAAAATCCACAGTGACGATCGTGGATAGTAAGAGAAGTGACAGTGGCACATACATTATCGAGGCCATGAACGTCTGTGGTCGGGCCACCGCTGTGGTAGAAGTGAACGTCTTAGGTAAGGGAGGCTCTCGTTTTAAAAATGGGCAAACTCGTTCCAGCTACTTTTGAAAATAAAACATATTAAACAAATGCTTTTCTCTGAGTGTGTACTGTCATCCACAGATAAACCTGGACCCCCAGCTGCTTTAGACATCATGGAAGTGACCAACGAGTCATGTCTTCTCACATGGAACCCACCACGCGATGATGGCGGATCTAAAATCACAAACTATGTCGTGGAGAGAAGAGCGACCGACAGTGATATGTGGCACAAGCTCTCGTCAACTGTCAAGGATACAAAGTTCAAGGCAACCAAATTAACACCCAATAAAGAATACATCTTCAGAGTTGCTGCAGAAAACATGTACGGTGTCGGTGAGCCAGTTCAGGCCACTCCAATAACAGCCAAATATCAGTTTGGTAAGTTTCTCATTAATCAGGTGGCTAAAAAAAAAAAAAAAAAGATACTTGTGTGAAAGTTGGATTTAGGTGTCATATTTATATACAGGACATATAACACGTATGATTATCCTGTCTATAGATCCACCTGGACCTCCAACTCGCCTAGAACCTTCTGATATCACTAAGGATGCAGTGACCCTCACATGGTGTGAGCCAGATGATGACGGTGGCAGCCCCATCACGGGTTACTGGGTTGAAAGATTAGATCCTGATACTGATAAATGGGTTAGATGCAATAAGATGCCAATAAAGGATACAACATACAGGTACGCCCAAGCTCTCCATTAAGATGTCAAAAAAGCAGTGTATATAAATTTTCATTCTTTAGCATTCCTTTTGATTATACCTGATTATATATTACTATAAAATTTTAAATTATTTTTACTTATCTTTTCTATTACCACATAATTTCAAAAATGATATAAATTCCATTGAAGGGCACATTTCTTCATTTCTTACCATAAAATATAAACTGTCTGGAAGTTCCAAAGTGTTTGGTCCTCTAATATATTATGGTAATGATTATTATTATAGATATTATAATGAGATTGGTACATGTGACCAAATCTAAAGTGTGTGACAGTTAAAAGGCAATTTTTAATTTATATTGAAATATTTCAGTTAAATATCCAAACCAGTTTTTCACAATTTAAATAAATTAGCTGCTTCTATGTGAAATAAACAGAGGTTTCTCCTTCTTATCGTGGTATTCAACTCACACTTTGTTCCTAATTCAGAGTGAAAGGTCTTACCAATAAGAAAAAATACAGATTCCGTGTGTTGGCTGAAAATCTTGCTGGACCTGGAAAAGCAAGCAGATCAACTGAGCCAATCTTAATAAAGGATCCCATAGGTATTATTCATATATTTTCTGTGATTATTTTGAAGCTTATATTAATTCCTTTTGGCAAACCTCAATAATGGTTTCATTTCATTGGCTTGCAGATCCTCCATGGCCCCCTGGAAAACCAACCGTGAAAGATGTAGGCAAAACATCATTAATGCTGAATTGGACAAAGCCAGAACACGATGGAGGGGCAAAGATCGATTCTTACGTCATTGAAATGCTAAAGACTGGAACAGAGGACTGGGTCCGAGTGGCCGAAGGGGTTCCCACCACTGAGCATTTGTTCCCAGGGCTCATGGAAGGGCAAGAATACTCATTCCGAGTTAGAGCTGTGAACAAGGCAGGCGAAAGTGAACCCAGCGAACCCAGTGACTCTGTGCTTTGCCGGGAGAAACTTTGTAAGTCACTCTTAATTATTTCATCCCTGCTATCTAATCTCTTAGTGACTACTAGAAAATTTAGTGAAGACTGAATATTGGACAATAAGAAATTGAATTTTTTTTTCCTTCAGATCCCCCATCACCACCTCGCTGGCTTGAAGTTATCAATATTACAAAAAATACAGCAGACCTAAAGTGGACAGTTCCTGAGAAAGATGGAGGGTCGCCCATCACCAACTACATTGTGGAAAAGAGAGATGTGAGGCGGAAAGGCTGGCAAACAGTGGACACAACTGTCAAGGACACCAAGTGCACAGTGACCCCACTGACCGAGGGTTCTTTATACGTGTTCCGAGTTGCTGCAGAAAATGCCATAGGACAGAGTGACTATTGTGAAGTCGAGGACTCTGTCCTGGCCAAAGACACCTTTAGTATGCTCTCTAACTTCATCTTCGTGACACCATTTGTAGTGGATTGTCACTTTTCTCCCTGGTTTTACTAACCACTGAATATTTTGCTTTCAGCCACCCCTGGACCACCCTACGCTCTGACAGTGGTTGATGTGACGAAAGGACATGTTGACCTGAAGTGGGAACCACCTAAAAATGATGGTGGAAGACCAATACAGAGGTAGAATTTTAATTAACCCATAAAGTAAAATTTACATTCAGCTGAAAATTCTTTATTCATGCTCACGAAATGCTTTGTTATTTCAACAGATATGTCATTGAGAAGAAAGAAAAGTTAGGTACCCGTTGGGTGAAAGCTGCAAAGACCTCAGGACCTGACTGTAACTTTAAAGTAACTGATGTCATTGAAGGAACAGAGGTCCAGTTTCAGGTTCGGGCAGAGAATGAAGCTGGAGTTGGACACCCAAGCGAACCTACAGAAATCCTGAAAATTGAAGATCCAACAAGTAAGTAGTGTTGATTATACGAAGGATATTGTCTAGAGCTTGATGATGAGACTGTGGATGTGAATGTTTCACTCTCTTTTCAGGTCCTCCCTCACCTCCCCTTGATCTGCATGTGACTGATGCTGGGAGAAAGCATATTGCCATTGCTTGGAAGCCTCCAGAGAAAAATGGTGGAAGTCCTATTATAGGATACCATGTTGAAATGTGTCCAGTAGGCACTGAGAAATGGATGCGAGTTAATTCTCGCCCAATAAAAGACTTGAAATTCAAGGTTGAAGAAGGTGTTGTGCCCGACAAGGAGTATGTTCTGAGAGTGAGAGCCGTCAATGCTGTTGGTGTCAGTGAGCCATCTGAAATCTCCGAAAACGTGGTTGCCAAAGACCCAGACTGTAAGAACAGTTTCTTTTTATAATTAATAAAGTAGGCTTTACTCATGCACTGCATTTTGACACACCCTTTTTTTCCCCTTTTGGATTATCTCTTACAGGCAAGCCAACAATTGATCTGGAGACTCATGACATTGTCGTCATTGAAGGTGAAAAATTAAGCATTCCTGTTCCCTTCAGAGCTGTCCCAGTTCCAACCGTTAGCTGGCATAAAGATGGCAAAGAAGTTAAAGCAAGTGACAGATTAACAATGAAGAAGGATCACATCTCTGCACACCTTGAAGTTCCCAAGAGTGTCCATGCAGATGCTGGAGTTTACACCATTACCCTGGAGAATAAGCTCGGCTCAGCAACTGCCTCAATCAATGTCAAAGTCATAGGTAATCATTCTTTGATGAAACACCAGACATCCTTCACCTGTTGGGAAAATTGGTTAACTCTGCAATGTTAGTATAAGTGGCTTCATGAGCTGGCCATTTGTAAACTAAGTGTCCTTTCAGATTATTTCTTCCCATATGAGAAGCAAAGCAATTCTGAAGAGATGAAATTGCTATTTAAACTCTGATTACACTAATTTACTTCTGTTGTAATTATTTGCATGTGAAGTACTAATTTAAATAAAAGATATGGCACACCCAAAGAATGTTTAAATAACCAATATTCATTTATTAATTGTATTTGTATGTTTTCATAGTGTTCTCAACCAGGAGTGGTAACATTTTCTGCCCCCTTCCCCCCCACACATGGATGGTGTTTCAAAATTTGGGGGGCCATTTTTGCTTGGAACAAAGACTAAGGGGGAAGTTACTGACATTTAGTAATTGGGAGCCAAGGATGCAAAATGGCCTGCAATGTCCTACGCAGAGTGTGCTCTTAATATGCTGACTTTTCAGGTTACAATAATAATTGTCAATTTGATTTCTAATAGGACTACCTGGACCATGCAAAGATCTTAAAGCAAGTGATGTGACCAAGAGTTCTTGTAAATTAACCTGGGAACCTCCAGAATATGATGGTGGAAGCCCAATTCTTCATTACGTCCTAGAACGCAGAGAAGCTGGGAGGAGGACGTATATACCAGTCATGTCTGGTGAGAACAAACTGTCTTGGACTGTCAAAGATCTCATACCAAATGGTGAATACTTCTTCCGTGTTAAAGCTGTCAACAAGATTGGTGGAGGCGAATATATTGAACTGAAAAATCCAGTCATTGCTCAAGATCCGAAGCGTAAGTTTGAGCATGAATGTAATAGAGCTAAGAGTTAATATGCATTTTTTTTAAGAAGATGGGTTTCCCTATATTAACAGGTTTTTTCTTGTTCTTCAGAGCCCCCTGATCCACCTGTAGACGTTGAGGTACATAATCCTACTGCTGAGGCAATGACTATTACATGGAAGCCACCTTTGTACGATGGAGGGAGCAAGATAATGGGTTACATCATAGAGAAGATTGCTAAGGGTGAAGAGAGATGGAAGAGATGCAACGAACACCTGGTACCAGTCCTGACCTATACAGCAAAAGGCCTTGAAGAGGGAAAGGAATACCAATTCCGTGTGCGAGCAGAAAATGCTGCTGGTATTGGCGAACCTTCTCGGGCCACTCCTCCAACCAAAGCAGTAGATCCTATTGGTAAGCTGTGTTTAATGGGTTTGCCATTTTCCCATCGTAAAAGAAATGAAAATAAGGTTTTGTCAGATATTTTAATCAGAATTGAAAACAATTACTGTTTTTAATCATTGCAGATGCCCCGAAAGTCATTATGAGAACAAGCCTAGAAGTGAGACGAGGTGACGAAATAGCACTCGATGCAATTATTTCTGGCTCACCTTACCCAACTATTACGTGGCTAAAGGATGAAAATGTTATCACACCAGAGGAAATTAGGAAGCGGGTAGCACCCTTGGTTAGAAGGAAGAAGGGTGAAGAAGTTCAAGAAGAAGAACCGTTTGTCCTGCCTCTGACACAGCGTTTGAGTATTGACAGTAGTAAAAAAGGAGAATCTCAGCTACGTGTCCGAGATTCTCTCCGACCTGATCATGGCCTGTTTATGATCAAAGCTGAAAATGACCATGGTATTGCAAAAGCTCCTTGTACCGTCAGTGTGCTAGGTAAGTAGGTAAAACTACACTTTCCAATGGAAGAAAGTTAGTTAATATAAGAGTTTTGCGGGCAGTTAATAGAAGTGGGAAATAGCTTCAGCAAGGTATCCTCGGTCCCAATTTTTTCTCCTGGCTATGTAAAAGAAATCAACTGACCTTGTTATTCATTAGCTAATGTGATACAAAGATAGACAGATGTAGAAAAAACAGAGGTTTATGTCACAGAAGCACACTGTGTTTAGAAGCTTAGAAGCACACTAAACATTTACATTTTCCAGTGCGACACAAAATTTTAACCACTTCTGTCTTTCAAAATATCAGATATACCAGGACCACCAATCAACTTTGTATTTGAAGATATTAGAAAGACCTCAGTCATCTGTAAATGGGAACCACCCCTTGATGATGGTGGCAGTGAAATTTTAAACTACACTTTGGAAAAGAAAGACAAGGCAAAACCTGACTCAGAATGGATTGTCATCACTTCAACACTTAGACATTGCAAATATTCAGTGACAAAGCTGATTGAAGGAAAAGAGTACCTCTTCCGTGTCAGAGCTGAAAATAGGTTTGGGCCTGGACCACCATGTGTCTCAAAGCCACTTACAGCTAAAGATCCATTTGGTAAGGATCTTTAGCATTTAAACTTTGCCTTTTTATCATATGTTGGTATATACATTATCACAGCTTGTAAACTTGAATTTTCATGTCATGCTAGGGAATTAATTCAAATATGCCTTTTTAATTTTAATCAGAACCACCTGATGCACCCGATAAGCCCATTGTGGAAGATGTCACCAGTAACAGTATGCTAGTGAAATGGAATGAACCAAAAGATAATGGAAGCCCCATCTTGGGTTACTGGCTTGAAAAACGTGAGGTGAATAGCACACACTGGTCTCGTGTCAACCGAAACCTTCTGAATTCTTTGAAGACCAATGTAGAAGGCCTATTAGAGGGACTCACCTATGTCTTCAGAGTATGTGCCGAAAACGCAGCTGGACCTGGAAAGTTCAGTCCCCCCTCAGATCCCAAAACAGCACGTGATCCAATCTGTAAGTAATTCCTTAAGAAGAAAGTGGGGTATAGCATGGTCACTATAATTAACAGTACTGTTTTATATGCTTGAAAGTTGTTGAGAGTGTAGATCTTAAGTGTTATCAAAAAGTGGTAATTATGTGAGGGAGTGGTGGTGTTAACTAACATTGTGGCAATCATTTTGCAACATATACATGTATCAAATCATCACATTGTACACCTTAAACTTACATGCGTTATATGTCAATAATATCTCAGTCAAGCTGGAAAAAAATCAAACTAAATACTAGCAATGACTATAGACAAATGTTGAGGTTGCAATGTAAAATTTTAAACATCTGTATTTATAACTTAAGAGCTTCACAAAGCAATAATTACCCATATTACATGCAACACACTGTGGGAAAAAAAAGTGGGGTCACGTAAGCTACTGCACATTTTAAAACCATCAGTGAGTTTTTTTTTTAAATAAATTTATTTATTTATTTATTGGCTGCATTGGGTCTTCGGTGCTGAGTGCAGGCTTTCTCTAGTTGCGGCGAGCGGGGGCTACTCTTTGTTGCGGTGAGTGGGCTTCTCATTGCAGTGGCTCCTCTTGTTGTGGAGCACAGGCTCTAGGCACACGGGCTTCAGCAGTTATGGCACGTGGGCTCAGTTGTTGTGGCTCGTGGGCTCTAGAGCGCAGGCTCAGTAGTTGTGGCACACAGGCTTAGTTGCTCTGTGGCATGTGGGATCCTCCCAGACCAGGGCTCGAACCCGTGTTCCCTGCATTGGCAGGCAGATTCTTAACCACTGTGCCACCAGGGAAGTACCCATCAGTGAGTTTTGATTTCTGTGTCTGCATTCATTCTAGCTCCACCTGGGCCACCTGTCCCAAGAGTCAATGACACAAGTTCCACAACTATTGAACTAGCATGGGAACCCCCAGCTTTCAATGGTGGTGGGGAAATTGTTGGCTACTTTGTTGATAAGCAGCTGGTTGGCACAAATGAATGGTCCCGCTGCACAGAGAAGATGATCAAGGCCCGTGAGTACACTGTCAAAGAAATCCGAGAGGGTGCCGATTACAAACTTCGAGTGAGCGCTGTCAACGCTGCAGGTGAAGGACCGCCTGGAGAAACAGAACCCGTTACTGTGGCTGAACCACAAGGTACTTAAAAGTTACATAAATAAGATGATGGATATTTTCCCAGTATGAGGGTTTTTTTTCCCCATCTTTCTTGGGCTAATGTATGACTGTTCTCTTTCAACAGAGCCTCCAAATGTGGAACTAGATGTTTCTGTCAGGGCTGGGATACAGATCGTGGCTGGGAAGACTCTCAGAATTCCAGCTGTGGTAACTGGTCGTCCAGTGCCAACAAAAGTGTGGACCATAGAAGAAGGAGAGCTGGATAAAGACCGTGTTGAAATAGAGAACGTTGGAACCAAATCTGAACTAATTATCAAGAATGCATTAAGAAAAGATCATGGCAGATATGTGATTACAGCTACCAATAGCTGTGGTTCTAAATTTGCAGCAGCCCGGGTAGAAGTTTTTGGTAAGGAATATTACATGGATTTCCACAGGATTTTTCCTAAGTGATACTATCTTATTGCATTGATTTTTTTGTTGCCGTTTTATTTTTCAGATGTCCCTGGTCCAGTTCTTGATTTGAAACCCGTTGTAACAAACAGAAAAATGTGTCTGCTTAACTGGTCTGATCCAGCAGATGATGGAGGAAGTGATATCACGGGCTTTATTATTGAAAGAAAGGATGCTAAGATGCATACTTGGAGACAACCAATAGAGACTGAGAGGTCTAAATGTGACATCACAGGTCTCCTTGAGGGACAAGAATATATGTACCGTGTGATTGCCAAGAACAAGTTTGGCTGTGGCCCTCCTGTTGAAATAGGACCAATTCTTGCAGTTGATCCACTAGGTAAAAAAGAAGGTTTTCACTGTGTATATAAAGTAAATACTGATTGCTTCTAGTTATGTCACTTATGTATAGAGCTTTATGGCTTCAAACTCCCAACAGTCTCAAGATCTATAGCTGGAATAATGAGAAAGTAATGAGAAAGGTAAACTAAATAACTACCAGCAACTTTATACCATGTTTACAATAATTTCAATGTAATTTTTGCACAAAACTGGGCATGGTTTTGTGTGCTGAAAAACCTGAATCACTGGAGCTTAGCATAACCTAAAAATAGTTTAGAAATATTACATCTTAGTAAGAAAATACACTGGAGTAATTAATTTAATAGTCCAGTAGTCAAAGAGAGTTCACTGTTTTTGAAAGATTACAGGACAGAAATCTGCCTTAGCGTAAATGCTTTAGTCTTCCTTTAGCCCCTCAAGTCGTCCCCAGACTGGAAGGATGAGGGGGCACCAAAACCAGAAAGAGCCACCAAAGAATGGAAACCCAACCAAAGGAGATCTCCTCGACCAGTATAAACAAATAGGAAGCCCGAATATTATACACACTTGGTAATGCATGCTGACATCCCATCCTAGAAAGCCAAGTCTTTGAGGATGCCCCGTTCCCCAAGAGACAGAGGAGTTATCCCTCCACCACCACCACCACCCAAAAACAGGAACAAAATTACCTCCTCACTGTAACAGCTCATCTCAAAATGTCTACTACAGCTCAGGTTGTGCCAGAAAGAACAGAACAGAGTTGGACTTCTACCACTAAGATCTGCTTCTGGTTGCGATAACAGTCAAGAGTGGATTGGGTCTAGTTTCACCATGCAAAGCTTATTCTTTCTATCTTGTCCTTCAGGACACAAAACTACAGCAGCATTACATAAATTCTCTTTCCACCCCCTGTTAAACCCACACTTGTGGCAACATGGTCCAAAGTGTGTTCAGTAGACATATCCATTTTCTGTTAATAAGAAAGGAACACTTGCTCTCAGCTGGTCACTCAAAGCAAAACTTCACAGACAGCCCTCCTAGGTCATTAAAATTAGAAGCTTTCCCACTGACAGAGGTAAAATATCTAAAATGCTAAATATAAAAAAGCATACATGCACCTCAATTTTTAATCAATAATCTTGACTATAGAGTTTACTAAGAAAAATTCTGACTATATGAACGCCTATAAGTCTGTTAATTGAGATATTCTGAGGATTTTAAAGACAGATGCAACAATATGCCAAACAGAAACCTATTTTTCACATAATTAATCTGAATTGAAATGTGATTTCTTACATGAATACTTATTTCATTCTTGTCATTTCAACCTGCCTCTGGTTAAAGGTCCTCCAACGTCTCCCGAGAGGCTTACATACACGGAAAGGACCAAGTCCACTATCAACCTTGACTGGAAAGAGCCCCGCAGTAATGGTGGCTGCCCCATCCAAGGCTATATCATTGAAAAACGGCGTCATGACAAACCTGACTTTGAAAGAGTTAACAAGCGACTCTGCCCAACCACATCTCTTCTGGTTGAAGATCTTGATGAACACCAAATGTATGAGTTCCGTGTCAAGGCCGTCAACGAAATTGGTGAAAGCGAACCATCCCTGCCTCTTAATGTGGTCATACAAGATGATGAAGGTGTTGAATCTGAACATAATAATCATTTTAATGCACTTTATCTCATAGGTTGAGCAAACATCCTTATGACTTTGCTATTTTTTTTCCCTTTTCCCTTCTCTTTGCAGTGCCTCCAACTATTAAGTTGCGCCTGTCTGTTCGAGGAGACACCATCAAAGTTAAGGCGGGAGAGCCTGTTAACATCCCTGCAGATGTGACAGGCCTTCCAATGCCTAAAATTGAGTGGTCCAAGAATGAAACTGTGATCGAAAAACCCACCGATGCACTTAAGATAACCAAGGAAGAAGTATCCCGAAGTGAGGCAAAGACTGAGCTTAGCATTCCCAAAGCAACCCGGGAGGACAAAGGCACTTACACGGTGACTGCTTCTAATCGCCTTGGCTCAGTGTTCCGAAATGTCCATGTTGAAGTATACGGTAAGTGACACGCTTTCTTATAAAAAAAAGAAATCCAGTGTCTGTTTAAGAATTTGCTTCTCAATTTCCACCTTTGGTTCCTTTTCAGATCGTCCATCCCCACCAAGAAATCTTGCTGTTGTTGACATTAAAGCTGAATCTTGCCACTTAACGTGGGATGCCCCTCTAGACAATGGTGGGGGTGAAATCACCCATTATGTCATTGACAAACGCGATGCAAGCAGGAAGAAAGCTGAATGGGAAGAAGTCACCAACACTGCTGTAGAGAGGAGATATGGGGTAAACTCTTCTAAGTATTTTCTTATGCACACTTAAAGGACATAACTCTGAATTAACATCATTCTAGCATGACCTTGGAATTTAATGATTAAACTCAAAACCACACACAAAAAGCTTAAGTATAGTTTTTAGCATCTTGCACATAAAGCCACTTAGTAAATACTTTGATATACAGATCCTCTTTTACTTGAGAGAGCCACTATTAGGTGCAATAAATTTACACATTCTCATTTTAAAAGACTTTCTCCATGTTTGAGTGCAGAAACTCAGATAACTGAGTTTATAGAAGTATTTCTTTTTACAGTCTTCCCTACCAAAATAACTGGAATTTTAAAACAAGTGAAAATCAATGTAAATATATTGTTTTTAAGAAATTATTGTTCATCTGATTTCTAGATCTGGAAACTTATCCCCAATGGTCAGTATGAGTTCCGAGTTAGGGCAGTGAATAAATATGGAACCAGCGATGAATGCAAATCAGATAAAGTGGTCATTCAAGATCCTTATCGCACTCCTGGACCTCCGGGAAAGCCAGTAGTTTTGGAGCGCACCAAAGGGTCGATGCTAGTGAGCTGGACTCCTCCTCTGGACAACGGTGGCTCTCCAATTACTGGCTACTGGCTGGAGAAGAGAGAAGAGGGAGGTGCTTACTGGTCACGTGTTAGCCGAGCACCGATAACCAAAGTGGGATTGAAAGGCGTGGAATTTAATGTTCCCCGTTTGATTGAAGGTGTTAAATACCAGTTCAGAGCGATGGCAATAAATGCTGCAGGAGTTGGCTCTCCCAGTGAACCATCAGACCTAGCTGTTGCAGGAGATCCCATATGTAAGTATGCTTCCATTTCTGGAATTTATCAAGGGCAAAGCCACTAAATGGATAGCTCTGCTCTTAAAGTTCTCGTATATTTCTATGCCAAATTATTTCACTTATTAAAATAAAAAGTTTCATACTTATATAGACTATCAGAAGTATATATGTATGTGTGTATACATATACACACACACTATGCACACATATCTAATATGTACATATACATGTATATGCATACACATACATACAAAAACTCATACAGTGTTTAAACACTTAGATTAAATCTAGTATTGTATGAGGAATCACAATAATAAAGACCCTGGACTATAAGCTCCTCTTTGCTCCCATACCTTAAATAAACCTCTCTCTCATTAATTAGCTACTGTGGAAATTATCTCCCTCACTAAACAGTCAGACCCTCCAGTAGGAGTTCAACAAAAGCAAAAGGTTGTTAAATTTTCAATAGTATATATTGAATAAAGATATAAGATCTTCAAGCACAGTCTGTGAGGTCAAATAAAAGAAAAAAACAATTCTGAAAGATCTATGAGCAGATCGGTTCAAAAATTAAAATACCATGGCCTTAATGATTAATTTCATTTGCTATATAAATGGATTTTCTGTGGGAAAAAAATTCAGCTATTTGTTCAAAAGACTTAAAATAATCTAAGTTCTATACAGAGCATATATAAAAAATGAATTAGTCATTCATCCTGCAAGCTGGTAGTAAACATATGCTATGTGCAAAGAGCTGTCCTAGGCACTGGAGAGGAAAGAGCTATGGTTAAAAAGATGAATGGAGTAAAAGAATTTCCATAATCGTAAAGCACTGTCAGAAGTGTGATGGACTGTCACCCGATTAGGGACAGGGTCAACGCCTACAGTAAAGGGCTTAAGATTAGTTTGTGTTCAAAGGTTTACCAGCTAATGATGAAATCATTTTTTAATCTTAATTTTATGGTAGGTTAAATTAAAATAAGCTTTTAGTAGAGAATATTGCAGAATCTCTTCAAAGGGACCTCAAAAGTAAAATAGCTTTTCACCGATTGTGTGTAAATAGAATATTTCTCTATCTAGAGCTAGTCAGTAATCTTTCTACTCCCAGTTAGTTGTTTGCTTTCTTTGTTTTAGCATTAATGCTAAATGAAGATAGATTTTCTTATATTTCTCTTCTCTAGAAGGTAATTTATTCCTTTGGCATTCCTATTTTAATATTTTAATAGATTAAAAATAAGATATGGTCAGGTATAGTAAAACATTCTTATAGTATATAAATCTGTCATCCCACCAGCTTCAAAATCTGACTTTTTTTAATTTATTTTTTTATTAGATCCACCTGGGCCACCTTCTCGCCCAGAGGTCAAAGATAAAACAAAGTCAAGCATCTCACTAGCGTGGAAACCTCCAGCCAAAGATGGTGGCAGTCCAATCAAAGGATACATTGTAGAAATGCAAGAAGAAGGTACTACTGACTGGAAAAGCGTAAACGAACCAGACAAACTTCTAACTACCTGTGAATGTGTGGTGCCGAATTTGAAAGAGCTCAGGAAGTACAGATTCCGAGTGAAAGCTGTCAATGAAGCTGGTGAATCTGAACCAAGTGATACAACTGGAGAGATCCCTGCCACTGATATTCAAGGTACTAGTCCTTAATCCATTTATGTATTCATCTTTTGATCTTATTATGAAACTGATTCATTTGTTGAAGACATCTCAACTACGTTTTTGAAAAAGGTGAGCTAAATCCTGTTATATTATCCATGGTATTACAGAGGTACCAGAAATTTTCATTGACATTGGAGCACAAGACTGTCTGATTTGTCAAGCTGGCACACAGATTAGGATTCCTGCTGTCATCAAGGGACGCCCAACACCAAAATCATCTTGGGAATTTGATGGAAAGGCAAAGAAGGCAATGAAGGTAAGAAAATTATAATTCTCTGCATCTCCCATTGACTCACTCTAAGGAATATTTACACTATAACTGACTATCTTCTTTTCTAATAGGATGGGGTTCATGACATACCTGAAGATGCACAGGTAAAAAACAAAAAACTGAAATGATTCAGAATCGGACTGACTTCAATACTACTATGATTTCATTCAGTGTATGACTGCTATTTTCTTTGTACAGCTGGAGACTGCTGAAAACTCATCCGTAATTATTATTCCGGAATGTAAACGATCTCATTCAGGCAAATACAGCATCACAGCCAAGAACAAAGCAGGACAAAAGACTGCAAATTGCAGAGTTAAAGTCATGGGTAAGAAAGACTTTAAAAGTTATTATGGAATAAGAACAAATTATTTTAAACAGGGCACCACTGTTTATATTGGGATTTGCATTCAACAGATGTACCAGGGCCACCCAAAGATCTGAAAGTCACTGACATCACAAGGGGTAGTTGCAGGCTTACATGGAAGATGCCGGATGATGATGGAGGAGACAGGATCAAAGGCTATGTTATCGAGAAGAGGACTATTGATGGAAAAGCTTGGACTAAAGTCAATCCAAACTGTGGAAGCACTTCATTTGTAGTTCCTGACCTCATCTCTGAACAGCAATACTTCTTCCGCGTGCGGGCACAAAACCGTTTTGGTATTGGTGCTCCCGTGGAAACCATTCAGAGGACCACTGCCAGAGATCCAATATGTAAGTTTTTAAGTCTAAGATTAAAGTAGCTTCCTAAACTTGAAATGTATTGTTATACATAATGATTAATACTTTCTTTAACTATTTTTAAAGATCCTCCTGATCCCCCTATTAAACTCAAGATTGGCCTCATAACAAAGAACACAGTACATCTGTCATGGAAACCCCCAAAGAATGATGGGGGCTCCCCGGTCACCCACTATATTGTTGAGTGCCTTGCGTGGGATCCTACTGGGACAAAGAAAGAAGCATGGAAACAGTGCAATAAGCGCGATGTGGAAGAACTGGAGTTTACGGTGGAAGACCTGGTAGAGGGTGGGGAATATGAATTCAGAGTCAAAGCTGTCAATGCCGCAGGAGTCAGCAAACCTTCAGCCACTGTTGGCCCCGTGACTGTCAAAGACCAGACATGTAAGTACCAATGGGTTATCTATCAGAGAATGTCCTCTTCGTGAATGCCTTCCTAGATACTCAAGAACAGTCCAAAATAAAGAGATGTCTCTGTACGTCAGAAGCTACCACGGGTTCAGTCTGGACGTGGGCCCATTACCCAATCACTCATGCCCTCAACTTGCACAGAATTATCATATTTCCATACATATTACCTTTCCCTTACTGAAAGGAGATACTGTTTGGAATTTCCTTACTCGAATTTTTCTCCATGGCAGGCTGTTTTACTTACCAGAAATTAAAACAGTTCCTCTGCATGCTCCTCAAAAAGGGCAGAAAGTAACCAATTATTTGCTTAGCAACTGCTGAGACCCATTTATCTTCACAATCGAGTTTCTTTTTCCTAAGTAGAAACTTATATACCATCACAGCCATGAATAATCTGGGAACAGCATCAAAGGAAATGAGACTGAATGTCCTTGGCAAAGGTTACGTGGTTTTATTAAAACTACATGATTTTCTCTATTTGAGAAAAAGATATATCTACTTTAAGAGATAAAATATCCACACAAATATGGTAATAATTCTTCCTCTCGTTACTGTTACCATCATTACTGCTGTGTATTTGTTAGTTCTCTCTTCTAAATATAGGAAAGCTATAGTCACTACTCCCTGTGCATATTCTTACACTAAATTCATGAAAAATGGAAAATTGCTTTGCCTCTATTAGCAGTTAGTTATATTTCTTAAAAGGGGAATTCATCTCAGAACGAACAAAGTAGGTCCCCTCATTAACTCTGCATAAATATTAGGGAATATCATGAAAGAACTCCCAAGTCTAAGATACTATAGTTTCACTTCTCTCTGCCCTTTTTCAATATCTACAATCATAATGATGCCAGGTAAGAGAGAGACGGTAGGTGATACATAGCCACATGTAGATCAATAAAGGATGAGGACCACATATGCCTGTTCCCTAAACTGGTGTAAATTAGCTGAAGACAGATCTGTTCTTTATGTCAGGTAGGGCTATAAAGCCTGCTTATAGTAGATCAAATAACTTTATCATCACTGTGAATTCTACTTTCGATCCTTTAGTGTTTTTTTTATGTTCCTAATGACAACGTTTTTTTTTTTTAAATAATCTAGGCCCACCTTCAATTGAGCTAAAAGAATTCATGGAGGTTGAAGAAGGAACTGATGTTAGCATCGTGGCCAAAATTAAAGGTGTGCCATTCCCGACACTAACCTGGTTTAAAGCTCCTCCAAGGAAGCCTGATAACAAAGAACCTGTTGTCTACGACACCCATGTCAACAAACTGGTGGCGGATGATACCTGCACTCTAGTGATTCCACAGTCTCGCAGGAGTGACACTGGCTTATATACCATCACAGCTGCGAATAATCTGGGAACAGCATCAAAGGAAATGAGGCTGAATGTCCTTGGTAAAGATTACATGGTTTTATTAAAACTACATGATTTTCTGTCCATAAATGTAATATCTGTCTTTAAGATCATTCTCCTAATAAAGTTTTCTTTTTTAAACCATTTTAGGTCGCCCTGGCCCTCCAGTGGGACCAATAAAGTTCGAATCTATTTCAGCAGATCAAATGACACTATCTTGGCTTCCACCTAAAGATGATGGTGGGTCTAAGATTACAAACTACGTAATTGAGAAAAGAGAAGCTAACAGGAAGACATGGGTGCATGTCTCCAGCGAACCTAAAGAGTGCACATACACAATTCCAAAATTGCTAGAAGACCATGAATATGTATTCCGAATCATGGCCCAGAATAAATATGGCATTGGGGAACCTCTTGACAGTGAACCAGAAACAGCAAGAAACCTCTTCTGTAAGTAGGACATGTTTCACATTCAAAGTCATTCTTATTTTTGTTTTTCAAAATTTCTTATAAATCACTGTGATTTTTGTCACAGCTGTCCCTGGAGCACCAGATAAACCAACAGTTAGCAGTGTGACTCGAAACTACATGACTGTCAACTGGGAAGAGCCAGAATACGATGGAGGCTCTCCTGTTACAGGATACTGGCTAGAAATGAAAGACACCACTTCAAAGAGATGGAAGAGAGTTAACCGAGATCCTATCAAAGCCATGACTTTGGGTGTTTCTTATAAAGTGACTGGTCTTATTGAAGGTTCTGATTATCAATTCCGGGTATACGCAATCAATGCTGCTGGTGTGGGTCCAGCAAGTCTGCCATCAGACCCAGTGACTGCTAGAGATCCCACTGGTAAGCCTTAAAACCATTTCCCCCCCCCCCCCCCCCGCCAAAGAGTGCCATGGAAAAGTCAAGAATACTAACGCATACTGGTTCTTTCCAGCCCCTCCTGGACCTCCATTTCCCAAAGTCACAGACTGGACTAAATCATCTGCGGATTTGGAGTGGTCTCCCCCGCTAAAAGATGGTGGATCCAAAATAACGGGATACATCGTTGAATATAAAGAAGAAGGAAAAGAAGAATGGGAAAAGGTAGCTAACACTTGGCATTATGGAAATGTACTATGAATAAACTGAACACTTAGTAGTTATTCTCAATCCCATTAACTCCTATCTGTATTTTTTTATTAAGAAATCAGAAAAATAACATATAATTTAACTGATAATCCAAACATCTCTTAGGTCAAAAAACCTAATCAAAAGTTAAGTCATGTTATTGTTAACTTATCTTTTGGCTATAAAGCCTGAAAAGATGGAATAAGTGATGCATATATGTGGAATCTACAAAAATGGTACAGATGAACCAGTTTGCAAGGTAGAAATAGAGACAAAGATGTAGAAAACAAACGAATGGACACCAAGGGAGGAAAGCAAGTGGCCGGGGGTGGGGTGGGGGTGGTGGGATGAACTGGGAGATTGGGATTAACATGTATACACTAACATGTATAAAATAGATAACTAATGAGAACCTGCTGTATAATAAAATAAAATTCAAAAACAGAACCTATTTTATCAAATTATATAATAAAATGTACATAGATATATATATATAAAAAAGGATGGAACAAGTAAACAGTACGGTTTTTTTTCAATCACTTGACAATATTTTAAAACATAATTCCTTCCATTCAGTATTTATGTGTAATATCTGATCCCTAGAACCTAAACTGGCAACAATTTTCCCAAAGAGAGTAAATATGCTGTTGCTATGCTTTGGAAAGCTATTAAAACAAAAAACTACAGTAGTCCCCACCCCCCCCGCGATTCCCAAGGGATATATTCCAAGACCCCAGTGGATGCCTGAAACCACGGATAGTACCGAGCTCTCTCTATATATACTATGTTTTTTCTTTATTAATGGGCAGGTAGCATATACAGCGTGAATATGATGGAAGGGATAGTTCACTTCCCGGGCAGGGATGGAGCAGGATGGCCCAAGATTTCATTACGTTACTCAGAATGGAACGCAATTTAAAACTGATGAATTGTTTATTTGTGGAACTGTTTTCCATTTAATACTTCTAGGTTTCCGTTGACTTCAAGTAAATGAACACAGAAAACAAAACCACGGATAAGAAAGGACTACTGTATTCTAATTATAAAATGCTTGTGATTTTTCCCTAGGCTAAAGAAAAAGAAGTGAGAGGAACAAAACTTGTTGTAACAGGATTAAAAGAAGGAGCATTCTACAAATTTAGAGTTAGAGCAGTCAACATTGCCGGCATCGGAGAACCTGGAGAAGTCACAGATGCCATTGAAATGAAGGACAGGATTGGTACTTACTAATATTTCTATTATTTTATCAATATTTGCATTTTGGATTGGAAATGAAAAGCACATTTGTTATTTTCAATTGTTTTCCAGTATTACCTGACCTTCAGTTAGATGCCAGCGTCAGAGACAGAATTGTGGTCCATGCTGGAGGGGTGATTCGGATCATCGCCTATGTATCTGGCAAGCCTCCTCCAACCGTTACCTGGAGTATGAATGAAAAAGCTTTACCCCAAGAGGCCACCATTGAGACCACAGCCATTAGCTCTTCCATGGTCATCAAGAATTGCCAGAGGAGCCACCAAGGCGTCTACGCTCTTCTTGCCAAAAATGCAGGGGGGGAAAGAAAGAAGACAATTATCGTTGATGTATTAGGTAACAACTTTCAATTCGTCCATGCGTCTTTATTTCATCTACAATAAAGCTATATTAGTTTTTAAAAAAACTATGTTACAAATATTTTGGAAAATAAGAAAAATCACCCACAATCCCATTGACCACTATTAGCATTTTTTAAAATTTCCTCCTTTTTTCATCCTATCCATATTTTATATGGCTGTACTCCTATATAAAGTCTTATGTGCTGCCTTTTTATATAATATGCCACCATAAGCATTTACTATGTTATTATATAGTTTTCATAAAAGCAGCTTTCCTGCAAATGTCCATGAATGTTTAACAATTTGCTAAGGTTGACCGTTTTCACATCATAGGACCTGTCAGTTATCATAATAAGACAAAAGTCCCTTTGAAGGTGTCAGTATTCTAATTGAAGAGAAGCATCATATTTGGTTATCAATATTGCATTTCTTGTCACTGAATATCTAGTTGAACTCTACGAGGCTTGTTCATGCCTCTCACTGGCTGCTCTACTCCAGTGATTTGCTCAGAAAGTGAAGCCCTCCCACTCAGATCTCTCTCTCAGCACATCTCTAGGCACAACCATACTCCAAACACACAGTTTTTATGTGAAAATAACCAGTTCTCTATTGAACATAATATTATGAAAACATGTTTTGCTTTCATTAGTGAAAATGGCATGCGGAAAAAGATCTCATTGAGCAATGGTCCTTCAAGTTTCTAGGTTGTTTCAAACTCCTAAACAGTCTTCTGTCCAATGGCTGTTACTTTAAGAACTGGTGTACTTCCAGGTTAAATTCCAAACCTCTCAAAGGTCATTCTGAGATTTGGGGTCTCCTGTGCTGCTCAGATTCACTGGTCACCCAGAAAAAAATTCTCTCCCCCTTTCCCCTCTGGAGAGTAAACTGGACACAAAAAGTAGTCATGCCTCTCTTCACCTCTCTCCTGTCTCCCTCTGTGCATTTTCCTCCCAACACTGCCCTCTTACCTGACTCACAAATTACCAAAAAAAAAATGTGTGTGTGTGTGTGTATGTATGTGTGTGTGTGTGTGTGTGTGTGTGTGTGTGTGTGTGTGTGTGTGTATATAGATAGATAGATATAGATATAGATATAGATATGTATAAAACTGTTCCTTCAGTTTCTACTAAAGCAGGGGCAACCAGTAACTACTGCAAACCTACTTCATTTTAAAATATGGTTGAATATAGACACAAGGAAAGAAAAAAACAAACCAAATCAATTAATAAACACAAAATCCCACTCTTTTCATAACAACATTTTTGTCTCCCTTTTAAAAACAGAGGGTAACAAATATTGAGCCCAGTAGTCCACTGACGTCAAACAACTGAAAACCTTTTCCTCTTATTTCCAGATGTGCCAGGTCCTGTTGGAACACCATTCCTGTCTCACAACCTAACCAACGACTCCTGCAAACTGACATGGTTTTCTCCAGAAGATGATGGAGGCTCTCCAGTCACCAATTATGTCATTGAAAAGCGGGAAGATGACCGCAGAGCATGGACCCCAGTGACATACACAGCTACCCGACAAAATGCCACCGTCCAGGGTCTCATTCAAGGAAAAGCCTACTTTTTCCGAATTGCAGCTGAAAATAGTATTGGCATGGGCCCGTTTGTTGAGACAACAGATGCGCTTGTCATAAGAGATCCAATAAGTAAGTACAATTTAAAACAATTTCATCTTTAATTACTTTTTCACTCATTTAATAAAAGACTATAGTGACAAAGTAGGTACACAAATGCCAAACATTTCATTCATTTGGCAAGCATTCATTAGGTAAATACGTAGTCTCTGATGTTGGTAGTATTTGAACGTGACTATGAAAGAGATTGTGGGAATATATATGATTCTTCAAATCCTCCCATGTAATACTACATGGATTCTTTTTTTAATTTCCAACTTAATGGCATGAACATGAAGTATCTTCCTAACTCTAAAACTACCAACTCTGGGGACTTCCCTGGCAGTCCAGTGGTTAGGACTCTGAACTTCCAGTGTGGTGGGGTGGCGGGCGGGTTCGATCCCTGCTCAGGGAACTAAGATCCCACAGGCTGTGTGGCACGGCCAAAACATTTTTTAAAATAAATTAAAAAACATTAAAACTACCAACTCTGGGGGACTTTGCTGAATTATTTGGCCTCAATGAACCTCTATTTCCTCATCTGGAAATTAGATTGTATTGAGTGCCTTTCAGCTCTACTCATTTTATGTTGAGATTTCTTTTGTTACTTATCAAAACGAATAGTTTAATGTTTAAACGCAATCCTCAAAAAGCATTATTTACTACATTTTCTATTACATTCTTAACATGACATTCGTCTCACTGTCATTCCACACTTGCAGCTGTACCAGAGCGTCCTGAAGACCTAGAAGTCAAAGAAGTTACTAAAGATTCTGTTTCTCTGACTTGGAATCCCCCTAAGTATGATGGCGGATCCGAAATTATCAACTATGTCCTAGAAAGCCGTCTCATTGGAACTGAGAAGTTCCACAAAGTTACAAATGACAACTTGCTTAGCAGGAAGTACAGTGTGAAAGGCTTAAAAGAAGGCGATACCTATGAGTACCGTGTCAGTGCCGTCAATATTGTTGGACAAGGCAAACCATCATTTTGCACCAAGCCAATCACTTGCAAGGATGAGCTAGGTATGTGTCAAATGCAGCTTACACTTTGAAAACGTGTACACTTATAGGTTTACCTTAAGACATCAAACTGACTTTCCTTTATACATTTCAGCTCCTCCAACGCTTGACCTCGACTTCAGAGATAAACTCACGATTCGAGTTGGTGAAGCTTTTGCCCTCACTGGCCGTTACTCAGGCAAACCAAAGCCTAAGGTTACTTGGTTCAAAGATGAAGTTGATGTGCTAGAAGATGATTGCACTCATATAAAGACCTCGCCAACAACACTTGCTCTAGAGAAGCTCAAGGCCAAGCGTTCAGATTCTGGCAAATACTGTGTGGTTGTGGAGAACAGTACAGGCTCCAGGAAAGGTTTCTGTCAAGTTAATGTCGTTGGTAAGTATTATTTAGCAAGAATTAGAGACATTCTGTTCTTTCCAAAGCAGAAGTGGAAATAACATTTTGTGGTGTGATTTTTTTTTTTTTCCTCAGACCGTCCTGGACCACCGGTAGGACCAGTTGTTTTTGATGAGGTGACCAAAGATTACATGGTTATCTCTTGGAAGCCACCTTTAGATGACGGAGGCAGTGAAATTACTAATTATATTATTGAGAAGAAGGAAGTGGGCAAAGACGTTTGGATGCCTGTGACATCTGCAAGTGCTAAAACAACATGCAAAGTTTCTAAACTGCTTGAAGGAAAAGATTATATTTTCCAGATACGTGCTGAAAATCTGTATGGAATAAGTGATCCTCTGGTGTCTGATTCAATGAAAACCAAAGATCGTTTCAGTATGCATCATATTTCTTTTCAGTGATTCAATGTTTGATATTGTTAACGGGAAGAATTAAATTTCTAACATATTTTGCTAATGTTTGTTATAGGGGTTCCTGATGCACCTGACCAGCCAGTTGTTACAGAAGTTACCAAAGACTCTGCATTAGTCACCTGGAACAAGCCAAATGATGGCGGAAAGCCCATCACAAACTACATCCTGGAAAAGAGAGAAACGATGTCTAAACGATGGGCTAGAGTTACCAAAGAGCCTATCCATCCATACACTAAGTTTACGGTTCCTGATCTTCTAGAAGGGTGTCAGTATGAATTCCGGGTTTCTGCAGAAAACCAAATTGGTATTGGAGACCCAAGCCCACCATCCAAACCAGTCTTTGCTAAAGATCCAATTGGTATAGTACTAAAGCATTCTTTGAGCTTTCATTTTATCCAACTTTGTATTCAGCTATATTCTAACTCCTTTTTGGTTTTCTCTTTTATTATGTAGGGAAACCAAGTCCACCTATTAATCCTGAAGCAATAGGTACAACACATAATTCAGTTGATCTAACCTGGCAGCCACCACGTCATGATGGTGGGAGCAAGATTCTGGGTTATATTGTTGAATACCAGAAAGTTGGAGATGAAGAATGGAAAAGAGCCAATCACACTCCTGAGTCATGTCCTGAAACTAACTATAAAGTCACTGGTCTTCGGGATGGTCAATCCTATAAGTTCAGAGTAAGAGCAGTCAACGTAGCCAGTGAATCAGATCCAGCTCATGTTCCCGAGCCAGTGCTAGTAAAAGACAGATTCGGTGAGTATAATGTTCTCAGCTGCCTTTGCAAGGAAGACAGGTTTCACTGTCTATGCTTAAGTGTAAAATATATTAACAAAACAAATCTGTAAGTACTGTTCTCTTTATTCTAGAACCCCCTGAGTTGATTCTTGATGCCAACATGGCAAGAGAACAACACATAAGGGTTGGTGATACCCTAAGACTTAGTGCCGTCATCAAAGGAGTGCCGTTCCCAAAAGTAACTTGGAAAAAAGAAGACAGAGAGGCTCCAACTAAAGCAAGAATTGATGTTACTCCAGTTGGTAGCAAGCTTGAAATCTGTAATGCTGCCCACGAAGATGGTGGAATTTATTCCTTAACAGTGGAGAATCTAGCTGGTTCAAAAACTGTCTCAGTAAAAGTTCTTGTATTAGGTAAGAATTTTAGTACTTGTGATGTACTTAATGCAATAGCATATAAAAGTAACTCTAAATACATTTTGAGTTCTTATCTGGATTAAATCACTTACATAACTGCATTACTTAACACTTTTCAGATAAGCCTGGGCCACCTAGAGATCTGGAAGTCAGTGAAGTTAGGAAAGATTCTTGTTACCTTACTTGGAAGGAACCACTGGATGATGGTGGTTCTGTCATTACAAATTATGTGGTTGAGAGGAGAGATGTTGCCAGTGTCCAGTGGTCACCTCTTTCAACCACATCAAAGAAAAAGAGCCACTTTGCTAAACATCTTACTGAAGGCAATCAGTATCTCTTCCGAGTAGCTGCTGAGAACCAGTATGGACGTGGTCCTTTTATAGAAACATCTAAACCCATCAAGGCTCTGGATCCCCTACGTAAGTTGCTCTCTTTGGATACAAAAGTACTGTTTTACTCTTTTGAGAATATTGTTTATTCATCATAACTTCTTCTTCTTAAAAGATCCTCCAGGGCCACCCAAGAACCTACACCATGTAGATGTTGACAAGACTGAAGTCTCCCTTGTTTGGAATAAGCCAGATCGTGATGGTGGCTCTCCAATCACTGGATATTTGGTGGAATATCAAGAAGAGGGCACCCAAGACTGGATTAAGTTCAAGACTGTGACAAACTTAGAGTGTGTTGTTACCGGACTACAACAAGGAAAGACCTATAGATTCCGTGTAAAAGCTGAAAACATTGTGGGTCTTGGTCTTCCTGACACAACTATCCCAATAGAATGTCAAGAAAAACTAGGTAATTTTTAGATTGGAATTATTTTCTTTCTTTTTAAAATTATTCATATTGTGAAAATCAAAATCTAATTTCCTCATGTTTCCTTTCCAGTGCCTCCATCTGTGGAGCTGGATGTGAAATTAATTGAAGGCCTTGTGGTAAAAGCTGGAACTACAGTCAGATTCCCTGCCATTATAAGAGGTGTACCTGTTCCTACTGCAAAGTGGACAACCGATGGGAATGAGATTAAAACAGATGAACACTATACCGTTGAAACTGACAACTTCTCATCAGTACTCACCATTAAGAACTGCTTAAGGAGAGACACTGGGGAACATCAGATCACAGTTTCCAATGCAGCTGGCGCCAAAACAGTGGCTGTACATCTTACTGTTCTTGATGTTCCTGGTCCACCAACAGGCCCTATTAATATTCTGGAAGTCACCCCTGAACATATGACTATCTCATGGCAGCCACCTAAGGATGATGGAGGAAGCCCTGTGATAAATTATATTGTTGAGAAAAAAGACACAAAGAAAGACACATGGGGTGTTGTCTCTTCAGGAAGCAGTAAGACAAAGCTGAAAGTCCCACATCTGCAGAAGGGCTGTGAATATGTCTTCCGAGTGAAAGCAGAGAATAAGATTGGTGTTGGCCCTCCCCTTGACTCCATACCTACTGTTGCTAAACATAAGTTTAGTCCTCCATCTCCTCCCGGTAAACCAGTAGTTACTGACATTACTGAAAATGCTGCAACAGTGTCTTGGACTCTGCCAAAATCTGATGGTGGCAGTCCAATAACTGGTTACTATGTGGAACGTCGAGAAGTAACAGGCAAATGGATGAGGGTCAACAAAACACCTCTAGTGGACATGAAGTTTAGAGTGACTGGACTCTATGAGGGAAATACATATGAGTTTAGAGCTTTTGCTGAGAATCTTGCAGGACTAAGCAATCCGTCCCCAAGTTCTGATCCAATAAAAGCTTGCCGGCCCATCAAACCACCTGGACCACCTATTAATCCTAAGCTGAAAGACAAGACCAGAGAAACAGCTGACCTGGTGTGGACAAAGCCTCTCAGTGATGGTGGTAGCCCCATTCTGGGCTATGTAGTGGAATGTCAGAAAGCTGGAGCAACACAGTGGAGCAGGATTAATAAAGATGAACTCATTAGGCAATGTGCCTTTAGGGTACCTGGGCTAATTGAAGGAAATGAGTACAGATTCCGAATAAAGGCAGCTAATATTGTGGGAGAGGGAGAGCCAAGAGAACTAGCAGAATCTGTGATTGCAAAGGACATCCTTCATCCTCCAGAAGTAGAACTTGATGTTACCTGTCGTGATGTTATTACCGTTAGGGTGGGCCAAACTATCCGCATTCTTGCTCGGGTCAAAGGCAGACCTCAACCAGACATAACTTGGTCCAAGGAAGGCAAAGTATTGGCCCGAGAAAAGCGGGTTGACCTAATTCACGATCTACCTCGTGCTGAGTTGCAAATTAAAGAAGCTGTTAGAGCTGATCACGGCAAGTATATCATCTCAGCTAAGAACAGCAGTGGACATGCCCAAGGTGCTGCTATCGTTAATGTCCTTGACAGACCTGGACCTTGCCAGAATTTAAAGATCAGCAACGTAACCAAAGAGAACTGTACAATTTCTTGGGAAAACCCTCTAGATAACGGTGGCTCAGAAATAACAAACTTCATAGTGGAATATCGCAAACCAAACCAGAAAGGCTGGTCAATTGTTGCTTCAGATGTCACTAAGCGATTAATCAAGGCCAACCTTTTAGCCAACCATGAATACTATTTCCGAGTTTGTGCAGAAAATAAAGTAGGTGTTGGGCCAACCACTGAAACAAAAACTCCAATTCTGGCTATTAACCCTATTGATAGACCAGGTGAGCCTGAAAACCTTCATATTGCAGATAAAGGAAAGACATTTGTCTACCTAAAATGGAGGCGGCCTGCTTATGATGGTGGTAGCCCAAATCTATCATATCATGTTGAAAGGAAGCTGAAGGGCTCTGATGACTGGGAAAGAGTGCATAAAGGAAGCATTAAAGAAACCCACTACATGGTTGACAAATGTGTTGAAAACCAGATTTATGAGTTCAGAGTGCAAACGAAGAATGAAGGTGGGGAAAGTGACTGGGTGAAGACAGAGGAAGTTGTTGTAAAGGAAGACCTGCAGAAACCAGTACTTGATCTGAAATTAAGTGGTGTGCTAACTGTCAAAGCAGGGGACACCATTCGACTTGAGGCAGGT